>NW_027094091.1:41163847-42486483 GCF_029207755.1 Chamaea fasciata | reverse complement strand
ATGGGCACTATGCTCCAAACCTGGGTGCACAATCACAATTTTCCTAAAGCTGGGTCCGTTTTTACCTACGTGAGACTGACTGTTGTGTCTTTTATTTCATTAAATATATCACACAGGAAGTTACACCCCTTAAAGCCCTCTTGGCTCTACTTTTTCATGCCAGTAGAGGTAGCCTCTCCCCTGTGAAAAGTGCTTGTGCTATTGCTTCCTCCTAAAGCTTCAGTGTTATACAGTCAGCAGTTACTTGGAAGGTAAAGGCCCCAATCAGCAGTTCAGAGGCCTTTCTCACTTGACTGGATCTGGATTTATTTGGTGCTCAGCAGGACAAGTTCAGCAAAGGGAAATAAGTGTCACTTATCAATGCTGTTAGCACTGGCATGCCTCAACTCTAAACCCAACCAATAAGCAACATATTCTTGAATAACAAGTGCTGGAAAAGGACAAGAGTTTGCACAGCAGTCACTCTGTAAAGTACAAACACAAGAAACAAACATGAGAAAGTTGCCACACCATGTAAGATCTCCTTGATCATAGATGCAAGGCTGAAGGCTCAGCTCACATTCACTTGAGAGAATTGAGCAGGCAACCTGAGTTAATCCATTAGCCACCATGATTCCCAACTCTTTCCTCGGACTGCAGAGCACTATGACAAATGCGGCCAGCATTGCACCAGGACAGAGTGCCATACCAGAACCAAAAGTATCTGACTGACCCCTTTTTTCTCTAACACTTCCCTTGGGTTATCTTCATTCTCTGGTCTCTTGGTGAACTGCAACTTACTCTTCAGATAAAAGGTAAGAAACTGCACAGATCCAAGATGTGATCCTGTTGATTTCATTGACTAGAGATCATAAGGATTTTACACTCTTATGTCAATACTAGAACAGCCAGGAAAAACAAGTAAAATACCAGACATTTTGTATCACTACAGCAATTATTAGCAAGCGAATTCACAACCTCATCACAGGTTTTGATTTACTTCATGAATTATATTGTAAATTATACTGTATATGCAAGAACACAAATTTTCTACAGAACGACGTAGTAAATTATCTTTTCCCTTACCTCAAGTCTCACCTTTGTGAACTGACATTAGGTATTTTATTGCTGTTTAACTCCCTCTTGAGTCACATTTCAGCCTCTCCAACATTTTGTTCAGCCAGGCTGACAAGCCCACAGTAATGACTCCAGTTGTCTCAATGTCAACATTGACTTAATATTTACATTTATGAGTTCCCCATGGTGTGAGGAACTGCCCCATTTAAAAACCGGCCCCTTCTCATGTAGCTCTTTACAAACTCTCATGAACTAATTATTGAGACTTGTGGGTTAACCAACTTGGCTATGTCAGTGGAAAGCATTGCATGACCAGCAAGAACAAGAGCATTGCTTGCTTGCCTCTTCTGTTTGTCACCTCCAGTATTTCCCTAACAGGAACTTCAGTGCTAAGCCTTTCTCCTTAGCTTTATCCACTGTGGCTGACCCAGCTGGATTAACAGCTTGAATCATTTAAAAGAGAAGCCAGCTGCAAACCCAAGAAACAACTCCCAACGCCTCGTCTTCACGAAGCCACAAGAAGGCAAGACCTTTCCCCAGCCATCTTTTGCAGGAGCTCACTGAGAACAGACCCAGCATGTCTGTCTGACTCCAATGTGGGGCGCTAAAAGCTCTCAGGATGTTTACAATGACAGCAGCCACAGCAGGAAAATGATGCCTATTTTTTTTCCATGGAACTTAAGACAAAGCAGTAAACATTCAATCTTCTCACAGGAAGCCTCTCTTCACCCTGCTGTTGTTTTGTCCACCCAGGTCTGTGCTAACTGGATCAAAGCTCCATCCAACCCAAAAAATCTAGTTTTTTCAGAATATGTTCCCAAGTTCCAGCTAATTGTGGCTGGAGGATTTCCTGAGCCAGAACAATGTCTTTCTATGAAGATGTCTGCACACGGGTCTTTACCACAAATTTCTGCAAGACATTTTTAAACTTTACATACAAACACAGGCATATGTATGTGGCACATTTTTGTTGCTATAGATATATTAGTTCAGAAGAGACTATGTATCATTGATAAGCAAAGTTATTGTTAGAATAGCTGCTTAGTAGAGGCCCAATGGTTACATAAGCAAAATGAATCCAATTAAAAGTCCATTTTTCTCATAACCACAGTCTTCTGAATCACTCATTGCTCAGGCTGAAGTTTTCCATGCCTAGAGAGAGAGGTTTTCTTATCCCCTTACAGTCAAAGCAAAATCCCTGCAACCATTTCTAGGTTATGGGAGAGTGATTCTAACCATTTTTTTTTCCAGAAGAACTGCAGTAAAAACAGATGAAATTTGAAACTTGGCCATGACTGACTAATCAATAAAAATTAGTGCCCTTGCATGCTTTGAAAGTAATTTGCTTTAATTTAGCAAAGTTGCGGCTTTTCACAAATAGCGTGCTGTGTACTCATGGCTAAGATGTTGTCTACAGGTGGATGTACTGCAGGGGTGAGTGAGCACATGCACTGATTTCAAAAAGATTTCTGTTGCTGCAGAGCCTGCTATTCACTGAAGTCACCCTGTGGAATAAATAATTCTCTTTTATGGGTATGAAGATCTGAGCTAATCCAGCCCTTGAATTTCTTCAAACTCCACCAGGTGTGAGGGCCTTGTGCTCAGAATGCAAGAACAGGGTAGCGCAGGTAAAAGGCAAGAATCAATAAACCAACTATCTTTTCTAAGAACTTTACTGAGTTTGAAAAATCTGCTTCTTACTCTTCCCTGTTTTAAGAAAATCCTTGCAGCAGCTCATCTTTGGAGAAGAAAGAGTCTTCCCTCAAAAAAACCAGTGGTCCCCAGGCAGTCAGGGATGCCCCTGAGATAAAAATGTTGGTGGCGAGTACTCCTTAAGATAGGTCTTACCTCATAATTCTTAGTTCTTGAACGAGTGCTTTTACTCCTTTGCAGCCAGGGAACAGCAGGAGTTCTGGGTGAAAAGAGGCAACTGGAGATTCCTGCTGTGTTCCATGCATTCCCTGAGACAGTGATGACAGCCAGGTCATCTTCTGAGCATGACACTTTAGGGAGTCAACAAAGTTAAAAGCTGATTGCTCAGGGCACATCTCCCAGAGGCACCTGTTGCCTCAGTAAGGACTTCACTGACTGAGTAAATAATCCAGGATAGGCAAGAACGCTGGCAAGGCCAAATGCTTAGAAAATTGAAAAGCCAGTGACTAAGATAGGCCATTTGAACCTCCCACTCTGCTTTTAGAGGAAATATTTCTTTTAATGGTGGCCACATCTGATTGTTTTAAAAGTTTCATTGTGCTTGAAACAATATAAGAAACCACATAAGGCCACAACCAGCAAAGGAACAAACAAAAATCAGCCTCAGCTTCACCCAGTGACGTTTTCTGAGAGTTCTTCTGAAATATCTCAATATCCCTACACATCACTCATCTGCGCCTCTTTGTTTACATGAATAAATGGTTCCCACAATGTCGGAAAGGTTTCAATTCTGGCAGTAATCTTCAAAGAAATTCCTATTAAGCAATTTCCTCCATGTTGATTTTCAGTGATTTAAAATAAGATTCCTCTTCTGGGAATTGTTTCCTTGGACAAAAAGTTACAAGAGAAACTCTTTCTCGACAGAATTTATAAATGCAAGAATAAAGAAAATAACACCATTCTGACTAATCTGAAAATTACGGTTGTGTCTTTTACCTATTCTTAAAGACTTGAAAGCATTTGGACGATACATGACAGATTTTTACCTTGAATTTATACACCACTGGGAAATGTCATTATCCACCAAGCAATACTGAAACACAGAACTCTAGAAGTTATTTATATCTTTTGTACATTTTTTTTATCAAGAGCTTATCAATTTATTATATTTATCTATTTTGTTCTTTGTTGAAGCACACAGTGTCAAGTTCTGAGCACTTTTAGAAAACGAAGTAAACAAACAAGGCTGGCCAGGTAAAATCACATAGAAAATTATGCACAAAAATGATACTAGAATTACTTTCAATATTGAAAACACTATCATGGATGACCAGGGAAGCATTAGGTATGAAGAAAAAGATGTCTTCAATACTGTAAAATCTTAGGTTTTCACTGCTTTACTAGTTTCAATCCATTGCAAAGTTGCAGCTGTAACTGAATAAAACCTGCTACATAAAACCAGAGAGAAATAATCCATGACAATTCTCATTTCTTTGAAAACACAGAATTCTTTTCAGTACTAATTTTAGCAGTATTCAAGACTGAATTGTGAAAAGTATCTAATACAAAATAAGCAACTTATATGTTCTTTCCAAAACAAATCAAAATATCAAAGCTATTTTACTGTTGGGTTAACCAACCTCTAGCAACCAGTGAAGTACCAACTGGAATACTCTGAAGCATCTCAGCATAGGCAAGCAAGAACCAAGTCAGACCCAAGAAAAGAGTTATTTTTAAAATGCTTTGGCAACATAATAAAGTTGTTTCTATTAGAAACCCTAATTTACTTTTTCTTTTATAGGCTCTCAATCCCACTACTTGAGATTTTAATTTTTGTCACTTGCCATGGAAAGACTTTGAACATGTGGTAAATGGTTTTACAGTAAGAGGGCAGGACTGCAAGTAGCAAGATGCAGAACAAGAAGCATATCCTCAAGAGTTTCATTTTGATGGGTTGCCTTTGATCCCACAAAGACCGGATGACAACTTTAACGTCCATCCTAGCAGTGGGTGCATCACCTCAGGAACCCACCAGAGAACAAAGCACATTCCAAAGACAGAAATTGCAGGACCTGGTTTAAAACTCTTGAGCTGCAATTCAGGGAATTTACCAAAAAAAGAAACCTGATACTTGTGCCAAGCCATCTAACAACCACAGAATTTGGGAGAGTGTTCAGTTCACTTCCTTTTTGATCTGTTTGTCCAGTTTCCAGGTTTCCCCTTTAAGATCAACAGGTTTGTTCTTCACTAGCCACTGTAAAACAAAGTTCTTTCTTGAATATTGTATTGAACTGTATTCTGTTCTGCCTATACCTTGTCCAAATGAAAGGAACTGTTTAACGTTCATAGGAACGCAACAGAGAAAAGAATTTGAAATGCTTCAAAACTTCACAAGGTGAAAAAAGTAAAAGCATTCAAAATGTCTACAATAAAGGAAGGAGAAGAAGGCAAAAGAAGTCAAAGATTAGCTTTTCCTTTGGTGAAAGCCAGCCAGGAATTCTTGAAATTCTTCAAGCTACATTGAGCTGCATCTTCTAGATCTAAACATGAAGCTGCACAGGATTTAAGCACATGTTTCCAAAGACCTTTCAACCACTGGCAATTTCTGCTCTGACAGAAAGACCATCTCTTATCTTATTGGGTCTCTAAATCCTTTACAGACTATTCATTAAAGTTGTCTCTGACTCTTAAATTCTGTTTCTGAGTAGTGAGTTTTGTGGAAGTCATAAAGTGTTAGATTTAATGCAAAAGCAAGCATAAAATGATGTAATTTTTCATATGTGACCACTCTTCCACATATCTAAGAGATCTGTCCTGGGCGAGAATTCCTACTGATGCCCTGGGGAAGAATTGGATTCAAATGCATCATTCCCAAACGGCTAAGTTACAGTCTTATACTTGCAGGTACTGAAAAGAGGGAAAACATTGACATTGTGGCTAATGTCAAGAAGAGGAAACATTAGAGGGAAGAAAAGCAGTTGGACTTCTGTCTCCTGTGTCCCCTGACATGAACAGGCTCCTGGCTTGAAGTCCATTCGGGAAAGGACATTGTATTGCATTTGAATTGAGCACTCTGACCAGGAGGAGCATCCATAGGGAAAAATAACTAATTAAACCACCAGCAATCCATTTAAAACAACAAAGCCTGCTGGGAAGGCTCCTGGGGAGGAGGTACTACTGTTGAATTTGGGGCATTTCCTCCAAGATTTCCACATAAAATTATACAATTATAGGCTGTAATACATAAAACCCAGTGATTAATTCAGCCTTTGAGCTACAGATGATGCTTTGTAGAGTATCAGCGGATAGGAACTTGGGATTCAGCTGCGGTAGTTTTGTATGCACAGAGGACCCAGACACCAGTCCTGTGAGCAGCATGATGCTTTCTCCAAGTTAACTCCTCTCCCCCCAAACAAACCCTATGAATCTCACCCATTGAACTAGCCTGCTCAGAATAAAACCTACTGATAAGCCTAATGACCTGCCTAGGCTCAAAACAAAATACTTAGTTTAATTAAAGAAAACAGGAAGCTCTTCCTATCTGTCTATGGTTTAAAAAGATCCATCTGTCACTGATCATGAGATATTCTGCTTTAGCAAGTGCCAAAAGTTCGAAGATCCTTTCTAGAGGCTTCTAAATGCATTATTTACAAGTTCCCTTACTCTCACAGAATTCTTTATAGCTGGAATTGTAGTATTAATAGAGCTTGGCTTTACAGGCAGAGACAGAAATAGAAACAATAAAACTTTAAAACTTACTGAACTATTTTATGAATAAGCTGCTGTAAAATACCAGGCATCTACAGAGCATGCTGTGGTGTGAAATGTGTGGCTTCTTGGAGATGACCTATATAACTCATTCACAGCATCTTCACTCAGAAATACTGAATCTTTCCAAATGCACACTGCAAAACTTTCTCAGACCACATTCCAAAAATGTTACAATTTTTATACCTATCCCAAACACATATCTTCTGTACTTTCACATCTCTAAAATGGAGTGAGATGATTCAGTAATGCAACATTTAATAGCAAAATATGCTTTCAGCAATCTCACTACAGCTGTCCGGTTTGAGTTCAATTCCCAAAATAATTTTTGGCAGGAAGAGATACTGGGGGGATGGGGAGAAAGAGAGGCAAGGAAACAGAAAAAGAAGAAAAAAAAGTAGATTTGTGAATCTGGAAGCTTAAGTAAAATGTGCCTGCCTTTGAATTTTCGTGCATTATTTATTAAATGTGAACATTTCCATTACATTTCAAAATTCCTTGATGAGAATTCAAACAAAATATTTTTAAATATTTGAGTCCCTGGGCAAATTTTGAAAAAACTCAGTTGGTCCCAAACTCCCATCAAGAAATGGCAGCTCTAGATAGCCTAATGGATTAAACAGAGCTCTGTGAAATATGGTACCCTGAAGAGTTCTGAAGCCCATGCCAATACGCACATTCTCTTCTGTACTTGCATTCATGTTTTATGCAACCTTTACAAACGATAGTATTTTCTTTCTCTGCACAAATAAAGGTAAATTCTTTCTTCAAATATAAGTGTGCGTGAAGCACTGTTAATTCAATAGTGTTCAATATTTCTTTCTGGTTTGCTCTTCTGAAGGAACATGAAGAACGGCCAGCAGTATTCACGGATAATAAGCATTGTCCAGTCCATTAGTAAGGGAAGGAATGGGATGTTATGAAGGTCGGAGAACACATAACAGGATGAATATGGCTCAGTCAGAAGCTGGGGTACTTTGCAGACAACAATCAAATAAAAATTGGCTGCAAATACCTCAGGTCTACAGATGTTAAGCGGCAATTATTTTTGGTATTTAAGAATACTGGAATAACAACTGAATTAAATGTATTTCAAGGTGTTGAAAATGTAGGTTCTGATGACAGCCACAAAAATTTCTCAAGGACTAGAAAAAATGATGTATTGGTGTGACAGTAGAAAAGGCTGAAGAGATTATATTAGATACAGTTACAATGAGTAATCATATCAGGTGCTCCTTAACCTAAAGCAGAAAAAGATATTGTATGATCCAATAGTTGGTGGATGAAGTTTGGCCAACTCACATATGAAATTAATCCAAATTCCCTTTTTTAAACTGACCAAGTTCTGTTTCAATCAGGCTTGTTTCTGTCACTGGCTTTACTGGAAAATATTAAGCAGTCCAGAAAAATCTATCTGTCTCTACCAGCGACCTCGCTCCAACTCTATTTTTCCCTGCCAATATACTCTGCAATAAATGTATCGTGTTGCAGTTCTAGAATTAACTCTCACTTGGCACCGTGTCAAATGCCTTTCACTCAAATACATGAATTCCAATGAATTTATGCATTGATTTATCTTCTCAAAGAGTGCAGTGTTTGGGCACGTGACCTACCCTGAAATTCATGCACAATACTATTGCATCTGTGTGTCGTGATTTTTCTCCAAAGCTGATTTCATTTCAGTGGAGGTAACTGTTGGAGGGCTAGGTGAATCCTTTAATTTTCCCCTTCTGTGCTAGGGGGACTCCATCATGACTTCCCAGTGGCATAGTTTTATCCTTTCTTTGGTTAAAAGCCACACAATTTCATGCCATACCATACCATGCTGTTTCGGCAAGCTAACTGCACATCCACATACTCCTTTTCAGCCTTAGGACAAGGACTATTATTTCCCCTCTATTTGAGCACATTGTCTTCACCTTAGGCATGGTCTCTTTTCCTTCTCTGCCATTACTATTACCTTTGTCCTGTCATTAATCCCATGATCATCATTATCAGTAGCTTTTCTGCAAATTAAGGTTAAAAATGCTTTCACTTTAGCTAGAAGAGATTATTTTTAACTTCTTCCTCAATTTTCAGGGTTCCTACTTCTTTTCTTTCTTCTTATGAGCAAAAGGTCTTTGGCAGTTTGCAGTAATATTCTTAAGTCTATTTACTGACTGTTTGCAATCCTTTTCCCCCTTTTAAACATAAGCACTTCTTACAGGACAGTCCATACCCCGTGGGGTTTTTTGCCCTGAATAATCTTTGCTATCCAGACAGTTCCAGTTAATGTTCACATCTTTGGCTTGATACAATTCTAAAACTCTCCAGCATTCAGACTGCTGTGTCCCAACGCTTTCACCTCTATATTTATGAAAGTTTGTTCTTTGAAGTCAGTAATCCTAGAATTTAGCTTAAACAACACAGTAGGGAATACGATCAAAGCCTTTTTGGGTAGCATAGCTATGTCAGTGTGATGTTCCACTTGAGCTAGTGAATTTGAGTCTGTTAGCTGGAGCAAAGAATGTAGCAGTACAGCTTCAGATATTCAGATCAGCCTGTTCAGAAGTAAATTGGTTCTCTTTGCTGGATAGATAATGTTGTGTAGACATAATTCTTAGTTACAGACCTATTTCTTCCTTTCTTTGGAACAGGCTTTTTATTTTTCATTTTAACAAAAGTAACTTCTGGTTACAGATACAAGCTTGTATTCCCCAGTAAAGTCTTCTGTAGCATGCTAATTTTTTATGAAAATAAAAATAAATATAGGTCACCGTTGTCAATAACAATGTGAATAAGTGTGCTAGCTCTATATAATTAGCAGTATCTATTTACCAGCCATATATATACTATTACAGAAAACACCCCAGCAGTACAGTTATAGAAAATCCTAATTGTACATATATACATACCTGCACCTAAGCCAAACTTAGAGGCTACAGCAGGCTTTGTAACCAACCAAAACCCACTCTACCTGGACAGTGCACATTTTTTTGAATTGGAAGAATTACAATTGGAACTCATCTCACCTCCTCACCTGATTTTTCTCTTCCATGTAACCCAACCAGGCTTGAGAAACCATATGTGTCCTCCCTGACCTTCCCCACACTGTCTTCCCCTATTCTTTCCCTCTTCTTGGCTGGCCAGCAGAACTCTGCTGAAGGTCATTGTCATGGTTTAGGAATGGTGTTCTCCAGTTTAGTGCTCCCACACTGCTGCTCGCTCCCCCTCTCCACCCTCACTCCTGTGTTGGGATGGAGAGGAGAATTGGAGGAACTAAAAGCAAAAATCACAGGTTGAGATAAGAAAAATTTACTGAAAGAGCAACAAGGCAAGAAAATCAACAGCAACAGTAACAATACTAACGACAGAGGGTATAAGAAAAGAAATGATTCACATGGAATACCACCCAACAATAGACAATAATGGATTGCTCCCCTCCAATGGAAGGGACCTCTGTTCCCCCAGAAGAGAGGCCGTGGCCCCACCTGGCTACTGACAAAGTTAACCTTGTCCTGGCTGGAACCAGGACAGTCATCTAGGCTGCAAGGTCCTGAAGCCCCAGCTTTTCATCACTATCCTTGACAGACTCCTGTAGACAGTTTCTTTTATCAGGAGACTGCAGATGAGCAAAGAAGCTTTTTTTTTCTTCCTCAGAGATTAGTTCTTTGTCAGGTCTTTAACAAGTAATTCTGTCCCTGGCAAGACAGCACAACATTATTTTCTGAAACAGCTGAGCTGTCAAATAGTCAGTTCTTTTTAACAGCGAGTCCTCACTAACAGAGATCTACTTTTTGTCTGTTGTGTATCTTTGCTCTTCCTTTCAACTCCAGTTTATCCAATCTTCTCTATCATAAACCTTTATCTCTCTATTGCTGAGACTCACAACATCTCTGCTTAGGAGAGTCACCCCAGTAAACAAATATATATACATTTCAAAAGAATGTAATCAGCAGGCACTTGGAAGATTTTGCTCAGATTCATAATTAATTTCTCTCTTAGGAAGAATACCCCAAAATCTGTCTTTTTATTATTTATTTTAGGCAGATTTTTTATGAACTAAGAAACTCAGTGAGTGGCAAGTTTGATGGTGTTATTTCAGTCCACAGTAATGCCATAAGGCATCATTAATTCTGCCGTGAGATACAGTATCAGGCATTTTTGTTTATACATGTGAGAATTATCATTGCTACAAAACAAAAGAACTGTAACAAAGAACTAGCAGGCCTGCACTGCCCAATCTTCCAGTATTGATTGACACAAGATCTTCCTAAGGAGTCAAGGTCTCAAACACGTGTATGGGCCTTTTACTCACTGTCATGTTTTAAAATTCAGTTACCAAGATGTCCTCCTTGCTTCATCATCTCACCTTTGCACTAGTTGCAGTAATCAAATTTCCTTGTTGCTTTTTGTCTTTGTGCTAGAAACTTCACTACTTAACTCTGTAAATCACAGAAGACCTCATTAAACCCCACACAAAAACTATCGGTAAGAGGAGGCTTGTGGTACTAAACCCCCATGTATCTCTAATTATAATTCTTCTAACAGGAAATATTCATAACTTGGCTCCACACCTTAAGTGCTTAGGGATCAGAATGACCAATTTTCAGTTATTAAAACTAAGTTAAAAGAGCTATGTGAAGGGTGAAAATGGTGAACAGTGAAGCATTTTAGCTACATATGGAAAAAAATTGAAGTAGGGAGTACAAACATATCAGTGATCAAGCCTAGAGTTTATGACATCCAGCAACAAAATTAAATAGTTTAATGCATTTCTATTGCCAGAGAAAAGAGCAGGCTGCTAAAATTTACCAATCTCTACCCAGTTAATAGGTGATCAGCCAATGGCACAAGATGCTCCATTAGTGTGACAGAAGACACATTTCAAAGTTCAAAAGCTATATGATGGTGGATTTCAGCCTAAAACTGAAAAAACCCCTATGCATCTCTCAAAATAACCCAATCAAAAACCAACGCCACAAAATCTCCCAAAACGTAAATAAACCCCCAAACCCCAACAACCACTCAACAATTCCCAAATCCTTCCTGGTTACCTTAACAGTTACTAGGATAATCCTGAAGACTAATTCTACCCTGCACTTCACCTCAGGTAGAAAAGTAGAGAAGACAAGTAGAGAAATCCTTGTCTGAAGGTGTAATTATTCTGTGCATTCAGTAAAAGCAGTAGCAAATCAGGAAGCCAATGGTAGTTCACATAAAAGAAGAATAAGGAAACAGTAAGTGACCTTTCCCTTACAAACCTTCCCAGACTTCTCTAAAAGTCACTCCAAAATAAGCGTATAAGGCAAGGTTTGCATCAATCACCTGGAAGCACAGAGGAACCTCCACTCCAAATCCCAGCCCCCTGCCCCATGCTGGTTCTACTCTTTTCAAGGCTCTTGATTTCTCTCCTCTTAATGCTCCCTCCTGCTGGTTTACAGCCCTGTGTACTGGAGACCCAGCTCTCCACTGCCACTGACTCTTGCGGGAGCATCAGCAACACATATGTTGCCCATTTCTTCCAGGTGCATTTTTTATTCCAGTCCTCCTGAAATCAGTGGAAGAAGTTTTGGGATGGTGGATCAGAACCCAGTATTTAAAAAAAACCTTTTAAATTAAATAAACCCCACAGTTTGTTAAAAGCAAGGTGCTGGAAAGTAGTCTGCACCCAGAAAGATGGGGTTTGAGATAGAACTTTCAGCGGTCAACGCAAACAAGTTTGACTTGTGACTCATTTCTTTTGCTTATGGCACCAGTAATACCAATTTAGAAACTCTCGAGTTTCCCATTTGAAAGTTTCCAACAAAATGGTGGAGGTGGATACAGGCAACAGCCAGGTATTCCCCCAGGTTGAGCTAGGGAACAGGCACCATCTAGCCCCAGCCACTCTGCAACGTCACTTCTACACAACAGCTACTGGCAGCCAAACAGCTCTCACAATCAACAGCTTAACTTCCATTTTCTGAGTTTTCTGAGAGCTTTTCATAGTCAATTAACATGCAGTTTTAGGGAAGGTGACCAGTATTATGTAAATACTAGCTTTCAAAAAAAGTGTCAAACATAAGACTATTTTCAAGAGCATAAGGTTACACAAATGTGACTTAAAGTTTTCAGTATAGTCTGCAGGGCAGAAATACCTTTTTTAAAACATGATAGTCAAGAAATCTGTTTTCTAATTGTAATTAAATTTTCATTTGAAGTTTTGGAAACCATGATAGATTCCTTCAGTCCTTTACCATGACATATGCATTTTCAGGCATAAGGTTTAGCTCCTAATGCTTCATCCAGTACAGGATTTATTAGGGTCAGTCAAACATTTATACAGTAACAAGGCGGCAATTGTGATTTTTGTGACTATGATCAGCTAAAAGATTTGGTACTTTCTTCATTGCTCAGGTAACTCATACATGTCAAAAACCAGAATCATTTTGCAATTCTAGCCTACCCTGCTGCCTCTCAGTATTCCTTATCCATGCTCTTGTATTACTTTTTACACATTTTAGAAGAAAAGCATCTGATGTTTTATGAGGAATATCCCTAGCAGCAATGTGAAGTCTAAGTCTAAACCAGAAAGTTTTCATTTTTTCCCTCCTATAAGGCCCCTTTTCTATTGCTTAGGCATCCACACTTTTTTCCAATGTTTTTTAAATGTTGTATGTATTTATAGAGGAATTTTCAAAGCCACCAAGAGGATTTTGATGTCAGACTGCAGCTTTTTGAATGAGTTCTGAACACACAAATCCATGCACAGACTGAATATACATTAGGCTTTCCATATGTGCTAGCAAACAGCTAACAGAACTAGCAACTATGAGGCACCCAAAACTATGCTCAATTTGATTCTGCAACACTTTAGTTATTGCAACCAGATCATCTACAGGCAACTAAGCTGCATATTGCCATGGTGAGTTGGTTCTGTTGTGACAGATATTAAGAGCAAGAAGGTGCAAAGTGATTTCACTTGCCAAGCAGGCCAAATCCTAAATATAAACCTCCCACCACAGTATATTCAATTACAAAGTCACAACTGCCTCCTATTCCAATTAGTGCTTTTACAGGGTTTTAGGGAACATCCCCTTCCATTTGCAGCCAACCAGTGCAAATCCCTTCCTGCAAGGATTCAATTCCTCTTGTTCTTCACCCCCAGAGGGCTGGTTTTCAAGGAGCATTGTAGGCATCACCACTGGGAGGAGGTCTAATCCCAATGGCTTCACACATGGCCTTTGGTGGCCAATTGGATTGCCAACTGGTCTTTGAGCTGGAGAAGTACAGAGCCATATGGGCAAAATTGTCAGTCTGGTACTAGCTGATATCCTAGTGACTCTTTTTTTTTTTTTTTTTTTTTTTTTTTGGTCAGGGCAGCATGTTTGCAGTTTATACATGTCCCAAAGAGAACAGTTAAATAAAGTTTTCAGGAAGCTATGTGTCAGTTATAGAAAGCAAGTGACATACAGCACAAAGGATGGATGGCTACCAAATGTAAACAATACTAGGAATTGTCAGTGCAATAGACTTAGCAACAAGGGTTCATTTTTATCACAACTATTTTTACCTAAAACTGCTTTCAGAATAATATTTGTCTTCAGCTGATGATAAAATACAAACTAAATAGGGATTTGTGTAGTTAACTCATGTTTTTTTAGTATCATTTTAGAAAACAGGTATGCAATGTCACAATCTGTAAATAATGGGTTCCCTGAAAATATGAAGGGGTTTTTTCCCCTTTGCACAGAAAACTGCTTGAACATCAATATAACAATTACTACCGGTATATGGAATTTTTATATCCATTTGGTAGTGATTTACACCAGTGTTTTCAAGGCTGCCAACAAGCAAATCCAGAAGGCAGGCAGCCAAAATTCCAGAAGAGACAACTGTCTTTTATTTTATAGCTTATGCTTTTTGAGCTTAATATGATTTTCCACTAACAAGTTCTGTACCTTCTCCAAAGTGCTAAAACTTGTGTGCAGAATTGCAAAGTAACAGAGCCTCTTCAAGGCAAGCTAATATTAAAGTCATGGTAAATTATAGAAGTTATACTGTTTTCTTAGGGGGGAAACAGTAAGGTTAAAAGAACTCTGCATGATTTATTGCAGACACTTGTTTCAAGTTTTTGAGCTTGACTATATATGACAACAATATATCAGCTAAGTGTTGTCTCCCATTTGATTAAAAAAATCAATAAATACGTAAGAGACGACGAAAAGATTGCTGTAACACTTAATAGGAGCACGAAGTATGCATTGGTTATATCATGTGCTTGATAAATAGGACGCAAATCATATCTAATCTTCTTTAAAAGATATTGAAAACAAGCTGAATTTGAAGGAGCTAAAAATGCACAAACAGAAACAGTTTTCTTGGTTTTCAAGAACACTAGGAGGTGGGCACCCATTAGCAAGGTGAGGCCCAAATATTGTCCTAAATATGATTACTGATGCCTTTTAATGATTTTTAATGCTAATAGTGCTAGAACATTTGCAAGAGCCATATTAGCAAAGAAAAAACTACTCATCCATTAGCCTAGACTCTATACACGAAATGAAGGCCTTGTTGTTACCTGCTTCATATCCATCAATGTGAAGGATGAAACAGTTTTGCTGTGCAAAGCATTCATTCTTCCACTGATCCTATGTTGGTAAGGTGACCCCTCTAAGGATGGCATGTGCTCATTGCTCACCAGAGCAATAGCTGCCACTTGTCCATGACCATCTGAAACTAAAATCAAATTAGCAAAGTTGCTGACTTCACAGAAAAGGTAGTTCTGTGTGCCTTCTGATACTATAACTGCACAGAAGTGAACACAAAGAACACCCTTCCCTGTATTAGAAATTACTTTATAACTTCAGACATATAAGTTAAAGCCATTTAGGCTGTATATAACACAATGCCAACAGAGAGAGAATAACATTAATTCTGAAATAACATCTTTAAGCTGAATCTGTGTGTTCAGATGTGAACTGGGAATGACTCCTTTTTTTTTTTTACTGCCTTCTCCCAGCAGAGTTTTTTGCCTGACTTACTATCCCATTTTCTTTCACAGTTAAATTTGTCTTTCCCAATGAATTCCAAAGCTATGTCTCATTTCCGACACCATGGCAGTACAAAGAACAAATGCCAGCTTTAAAAGAAGCACTCTCGCATAGCATCATGGATCCTGTTGCATGTGCAGGGTATACAGTGTCAGTGTAGCCTCAGAAACAGCATCTTAATAAAGACTGGTTATGAGCCCACAGGCTGCAATTGTTGACAAGCATGCAGGAAAAGCAGCCACAGCACACGTGCTACTGATCCCACAAAATCACCCAGCCTAACCACACTGCGTGCTTTCCCTCCACCTGTTATGACCTATACAATATAAACCTCTGTACACACCCAACTCGCAGGAGATTCACAGGTACCAATTAGACACTTCCTTATAGCCCAATTTTAATACATGTGATGCAAAAGACTTTTAAACATACGGTGAAGAAAAAACAGAGTTATTCTAGATATATTTTCTGTGTATTTTATTGATCAATATACAATATACAAGCATATACAGTATGTGTATGTGTCTGGATATACATACGTACACAAAATGCCCTGTGTATGATACATACAACAAACAAGGCCAGATTATCTGGTCTTGCGGAGATCTTTGGTCCATCACAGAACCAAGGACCAGGGAGGAGGCATACACTACCTTCAGAACTGTAACACTGTCTGTTCTTACAGCTGCCTGAGCACCAGGGAAACCTTTGTAATATGACAGAAAGACAATAGATATCTATTTCAGATCTAGTAATAGAGAAGATGGTTGTTTTTATCTTACCACTGGTTATTCTGTTTTCCAAAGGTGATCAATTATTCAGATTATTGTGACCTGCTGGCTTGAACCAGGAGATAAACAAAAGGTGTGCAGAACCTGCCGAGAAGGTTACACAGCACAAAGATAGCTAAGAAAACCCACTGGGGAGCCATTGCAGATGATGAAACCACACCAGGCCAAACAGATCGTTGGGACCCAGAGGCTGAGATGTGGGAAACCTGGGTGAACACTAGAGAAAGAGCTCAGAAGGAATCCTTGTTTTAGTCTTTGCCCACCCCCAAACCTGCTGCAGTTACACATCCCTCCAGTACCCTCTTCTAATACCACTACAGAAGCAGTCAGAACCCACCAGTATGATAACGAATGTTTTCCACAATAAAGAATTACTTCCATTTATTTGTTATTAATGCATTTTGTAAGAAAAATGGTAAAATTGGTCAAACTGGCTATCAGGCACTTGGCTGTGTGTTTTACATAGGAAACCACAGTTGTGAGCTGAAAGAGAAGCCTCATGCTCTCACTGTATTCTTGGAAGAAGAAGAAGTATAGTTACCAAATTTCTGACTATTTTATATTTTAATTTTTTTAGGCTCATGGAAACAAAAAGAATACTGGTGATAAAGCTCTGTGAGGCATATTTTGCTGTTAAAAAGTAACAAAATACACTTTAAGCCAGATTTTTTACCATAAAATACTGTCAGTTAATAACCTAAATCTGAATTTCTTCTTCTGTTGTAAGTTCATAGCTTGGATCAATAAGACATGTTCCTATCATTTTCCCATCAGATATTACTGGAGAAGCAGAAGGTGTCTGCATGGTAAGTAAAGACAGAGTAGGAGAAAATCTGGGGGTCATTGTTGGTGGAGGGTATCCATGATTATGGATAATGGGAGGATAAGGGTATTTATGAAAAGCTTGCCCTGATGTTATATTTGGCATTCTTGGTGGCACTGTCCTTATGCCAGGCTGCGCTATTGACGTTATCAAGGGAGGAGGGAAAACAAGAGATTTCCTCTCCTTAGAGAAGCTGTGAATGTGAACATTTTCATCTTTCAGTTCTGCAATATCATTAAACACTGAGGCAAGAGGTAGAAATCTGGGTTCACAGCTGAGCACATAATCCCAGTTATAACCACCTCTCAGATCCTCATCAGAGATGCCAACAGTTGCAGGCAAATCATGCCCAGAGTCTTTACTATCTGATATCAGGACATAGTCTCTTGTGAGGTCTGTCATTCTGCCTTCCTCTTTTATTCCAATTTTTGTAAGTGTTTGAGACAAAATTTTATGCACATAGGCTGTGTCACAGGCTTCTTCTCTGCTTTCTCCTTTAATGGTCTCCACATTCTCCATGCTTTGTATGGTAGCTGTGACATCTGTTTCTCCAGACTGACAGGAGAACTGATCAGACTCTCTTGGGATCCCTGAATCTGGCATCTGCGAGCCATGCTCACTCAGTGCTGAGTCAATACTTTTTCTGCAAGGATACTCATAGATCTCTTTGATTTCCTCATCCTCTGCAGTCTCTCCTTCAGCAGAACCATGGCCACTGGAGTCTGAATGCCTGCAGGAGACATCATCATCCTTCCCCTCTTTGAGTCCTGCTAAGCTCAGCCACTTTGCTATAGCACCCATGGGAAGCATGCTGCTCTCAGTACTTTGGATTTTCTGGCAGTCCTCATCTTCTCTTATTGAATTCACATCAGCAGCTGAAGAGGATACTGGGTTTTTTTTCACACAAGCATTTATGAGATCTTTCTGCTTAAGTCTCAGAGTAAGTGTGATGAGACTGATGGCAAGCAGCAGGAACACCATCAGTGAGATGGAAACACTCACTGTCAGGCTGTGTGCTGACACTGCAGGATCACTCTCCGGAGAACTGGAAACATTTACAAAAACAGTGCATACTGTGAACCTTGACACAATTTTGGGGCTATGAGCTCTTACCAAGAATTTCAGAGTATCCTCATTCCTATTGATACCATTTTTCCTTCTGTGAACAGTCTGAGTCAAATAAATATTGCCACTGGTTTGATCCACAGAACAGAATGGAGAAGGTTTTAGAAGGGAGTAATTAACAACTCCGTCCAGTCCACCATCACTGTCTGATGCTGTCACTCTTCCAATCAACTGGCCTGCTTCATTCTTCTCAGGGAGATTAAAGAAATAATGTTCTTGTGTAAACACTGGGTCAAATTCATCTTTCCCCTCAATATCCACCTGAACTGTAGTGGTAGCCAGTGAATCACCTTTGTCTTTTGCTTGGATTATGAGACAGTACCTGTTTTGACTTTCATAATCAAACATTTGCTTTGTATGAATATCTCCTGTTAAAGGATCAATGAAGAACATGTCATGGTCTCTAGCAGCTTCATGATTAACCAGACATGAAGACTGAATGGAGTAGGTAAGGTGCCCATAGGAGCCTTTATCAAAATCTAATGCACAAACAGCACACACGAAAGAAAAGGTAGGCAGATTTTCACTAACACTGCAGCTCAGACTGGGAAACAAAAAAAGTGGGGCATAATCATTGTCATCTAGGACACTAACAAGAACAACAGCAAAAGCCATATTTTTCACATCAGTTCCTCCATCCGTGGCTTGGATAACCAAAGTGAATTTCGTGGTATCCTCATAATCCAGCGTTTTCATTAAATTGACAGATCCTGTTCTACCATCCAAGCAAAAATACCCTCTGTCATTTCCAGAGATGATGGTATAAGTGATCTCTGCATTGGCACCTGCATCACAGTCTTTTGCTGAAACTTCAGTGATGTGACTGCCTATGGGGATGCTTTCTTTGACATGAACATGATACTCAGGGCTGCTAAATACTGGAGGATTATCATTAACATCCAGCACTGTAATTAGCACTGTGGCAGTTGAATTCAAGGAGGGTGTTCCACAGTCAGAGGCAAGGAGAACCAACTGGTGAGAAGCAGCAGTCTCCCTATCAAGAGCACTGCTCAAAACAAGACTACCAACAAGTCTGTAGGATGCTTCCGACCCCATGACACTTGTTTCCACGGAGAATAAATTCTCAGCATTGGCACCAATAACAGAGTATTCAACAAACATGTTTTCACGCTTCCAATCACAGTCGATGGCTGAGAACAGCAGGACACTTTCTCCAACTGAGGCATCCTCACTCACACTGAGATTGTACAGAACCTTTGTAAAGTGAGGGGCACAGTTATTGAAATCTTCTATGTGCACTTCTACGGAGGTAACTGCACTCAGAGGGGGACTGCCACCATCTGTGGCCTCTACCAGGAGATGAATAATGGAAATATTTTTCAGCTGCATAACTGGTTCTGTGGCAAACAATGAACCTGAAAATAAAACAGAATTAACAAAAGACCACACTTCACAGGCAAGTAAATGTGATTCCAAAAGCTGATTCCAAACAGTCATATTTGAAAATGACCCAGCTATAATGGCTGTACATAACAAAATAACCCTCTTGCATCTGGAGAGTAGTGAGTCAATGCCTAGATGGACATCAGTAACAAGCAGCATCCCCCAGGCATCTATGCTGGGACCAGTACTGTTTAATGCCTTCCCCAGTGACATAGACAGTGGGATAGAGTGCATCCCCAGCAAGTTTGCAGATGACACCAAGCTGAGTGCTGCAGCTGATATGCCTGAGGGATGGGATGCCATCCAGGTGGACCTGGACAAGCTCAAGAAGTGCGTCCATGGGAACCTCATGAAGCCTAACAAAGATGAGTGCAAGGTCCTGTACATTTTGATTTCAATAGATGGTGGGGGAAGAAGGGATCGAGAGCAGCACTGTGGAGAAGGACTTGGGGCTACCAGTAGATGAACAACTGGACATGACCCCTCAATGTGCACTAACAGCCCAGACAGCCAAAAGCAGCATAGGCAGCAGGGAGAGGGACATGATTCTCTCTCTCTGCTCTTTTTGGAGCCCACCTGGAGTGCTGCATCCAGCTCTGAAGTTCTCAGCAAAAAAACCACATGGACTTGTTGAAACGAGTCCAGAGGAGAGCCATAAAAATGATCAGAGGACTGGAGCTCCTCTCCTATGAGAAAAGGCTGAGATAGTTCAGCCCAGAAAAGGCTCCAGGGAGATCTTAGTTTTGCCCTAAAGGGGGTTTATAAGGATGGGGACAGATATTTTAGTAAGGTCCTTTGTGATAGGACAAGGCATAATGTTTTTTAACCAAAAGAAGGTAAATTCAGATCAGGTACGAGGAACAATTTTTTTTGATGAGGGTGGTGAAAACACTGGAACACATTGCCCAGAAAGGTGGTGGATGCCCCATGCCCAGAAACATTCAAGGTCAGGTTGGACAGGACACTGAGCAACCTGACCTGTTTGAAGATGTCTCTGCTCATTGCAGGGGGATTGGACTAAATTACCATTAAAGATCACATCCAAACTATCCATGATTCTAAGAAATCATAGCTAATGCTGTGAAGGCAAGACTTCCTCTCAGTGATGCAGTACCATATACACATACTGCATTTAGACCAGAAAAAATATGCACGGTTAGGGGACAAACTGCGAACTCCAGTCTTTGATGCGACAGTTCCCCAGCGAGAATGGCAGATGTAGCAAAAACATAATGGACTTTGGCCACCACTAATTTCCAAAACTCAAGTAATCACTGGCAACATGTGAGAAAGGAACAGGACTCTTGGATTTATACTTCAAAACTGAAATAATAAACCATGCAGACTCACCATTCTTGTGATCAACAGAAAATCCCTCAGAGGAAGAGAGGATCTTGTAGGAAATCATTCCATTACATTCAGAATCCCTATCTGTGGCAGAGAGTGTCAGAACAGTGGCATCCATAGAAATGAACTCTGGCAAGACCACCTGAATATAAAGCAAAACCAGAGTTTAATAAAAGATTTTAGACATTAAAAATTTTGTCTTTATTAGATCTTATTAGTAAAAGCCACACAGTTACCAGCTTTGGAAGAAGTTTTACCTACCCATTTTCTTCTGGGACAAAACCAGAAAGAGTTTAGATACTGAAAACTATGCCTTCAATATGTCCAAAATGCATAGTAAGCTTTAAACAGTAGTATAATCCATCTAGTTCATTATGACAGCAATTTCAGAGAATAAATGAACCACTTTTTTTTCAAGAATACACTTATGGACTGCAACTAAAGGCTTTTCCCCTTGCTTTTAAAAACCCCTTCATTTCCATACATGGAATACAGTCTGCAGTCTCTGTCTGGAGTATATGACTGAAGGTTTAAAAAACCAGTATATGCACCCTGAAAATTCCAGCACTAGGGCACTTAATCACCAATGGATTATTCCTCAAATTTAACTTCTTAAAATGCTCCTTTTTTTTTTTTTTCTAAGAAACCAAGAAAGTCCATTCCCTTTTTATGAATTTTCATTGTTTCAAGTCCAGATACGGCACTTTTGTGACCAAAATTTCCTTTCACCTTATAAATCCAATTTCAAATGAACAGTTATGACACAGCAGCTATCCCGTCATGATTTGA
This sequence comes from Chamaea fasciata, assembly GCF_029207755.1. Classification (NCBI taxonomy): domain Eukaryota; kingdom Metazoa; phylum Chordata; class Aves; order Passeriformes; family Sylviidae; genus Chamaea; species Chamaea fasciata. The sequence continues at coordinate 42,464,713 of NW_027094091.1, read as the reverse complement.
AGTGCTGGTTTAAATAATTTAAACAAAGAGATTATATGTATATAATAACTACATACATATATTAAACTATATATGATGAACATAAATATGAAAACACTTGAAGGAACAAGGGTAAAAATACAGGATGATGAATAGGCAATTATACATATCATCAACCAAAAAGAAGCAGTGTATCTTACTTGCCAAGCAACACATCAAAACATCAGGATTGTGGAAAGAGAAGCTCAGCAGTTCACATTAAAAGAGTAAATAAAGCTACACTGTTTTGAATCTATTTATAATGTTCCCTATAATGTCTGCTCCAATCGACAAAAAAAATTTCTAGCACTTGCAAAGCAAGTACTTGCCTAAACTACTCTCCAAAATCAGACACGTATAAGGGTTGAGGAAAATTAAGGTCTAAAAATCACTTGAGTATTACTAGTGCATTTTTTCTAGAACGTACATTTATGATTTTAAGTTGGAAATTTACACAAATTCTGTCCACTTAGGCACCCAAAAGTTTCACAGGTGCCTACAGTTTGTCCCAGACTTATCTAAGTGACTAAACTACTGTGCCTGCACATGCTTAGAGGCTGAAAATTCTTTACTAAACCAAATGTTTAGACTTGTTTCTTTACTAAAACTGTCTGAGACTTACAAATGGAGCATTATTAAATCCAAGTCTTCTGTGGTGCCTCAAATTTTTGGCTCTGAGGACATCTACCACACACAAAAAGCACCAAGTCAAACAGCTCAGTTCACAGGATTGCAGAATGACTGGGGCTGTTTGGCACCTCCAAGGTGCAATCCTTGGTCAGAAGGGGGTCACCTAAAACAAGGTGCCCACAACTGCATATTGCTGAGTTTTCTCCAGAGACAGAGACTCCCCAACCTCTCTTGACAACCTGTGCCAATACTTAGTCACTGGTAAGAGTTTGAAGGGGAAAAAAACGTGTTTCCTGATGTTTGAACAGAATTTCTTGTGCCCACTGCCTCCTGTCCTGTCACTGGACACAACAGAAAAGACTTAGGTTTGCCCATCTTTACTTGCCCATGCTAGTATTTACACAGATTTGTATGATTGAGCCTTCTCTTCCCCAGGCTGAAATATCCATGCTCCAGGTTCTCCTGGGCCTTAGCCCAAGCTGCACAACCCCACACCAACAAGTCCTAAGGAAACAAAACCTCTGGCAACTTACTTTCCCTGTGGCAATTTTACTAAGGCTTAGACTGGACATTCAGAAACATTTCTTTACATAGAGGGTGGTCAAACACAGAAACAGGTTTCCCCAAGAGGTGGTCAATGCCCCAAGCCTGTCCATGTTTAAGAGGCATTTGGCCTTAACAACATGCTTCAGTTTTTGGTCAGCCCTCAAGTGGTCAGGCACTTGGACTAGATGATGTTTGTAGACCCCATGCATCCCAAACTATTCTATGGCTCAATGATTCTGTTTCACATATGCTCCACTTTCTTTAATCTCCACTTTTCTTTATGGCCCACAGCTGTCCATAGCCACTAAAAGAGATTTGTTTTCACTGTTGGACAACTTCACTTCTACAACAGTACAGCAGTTCAAATGCTTGTCCAGGAGTCCAAAAGCTGAGCTCTGTACTCTCCTGAGTCTCAGGGGATGTTGGGGAGGTCAAAACTCATATCCTTCTCTCCCTAGGTGAGTACCATTGCTTTGAGGCAGCATTACACATAGCAAACTTTATGTGCACCATCTACCACAGGGGCATTTACTACACCTCTGTGGACCTGTGTAACTGGAAAAGAAGAAATTCATGCCATAGTAACAGGGCCAGTATAAAGGTACCAACTTGTTTAGCATTCTCTCAGAAGAAAGAAGTTCGAAACACCGGACCCTGCTCTCCAGACTGGATTGGATTTTATCCAGGAACTCCTAGTGATGGATGCATCATTTATGGAATGCAGCTAGCATTCACACCAATTGCCTTCTGAAGACAGAAACCACAAATACTGAAACTGAATAGTTTCCTCAGTCCTTTTAGTAGAATTCTTAGGAAGGGGCTGGAGAAGAGCTAGAAGAGCTCTGCTCTGTTTCTGCTCTATAATAGTTTGCAGACACCTTTCTTCTCAGTGCTCACAAACATTTTAAGACAAATATGAACAAGCAGTCCTACTATTTATCATCCTATATGGAAAGATACCATATGCTGATTGTCCATTTGCTGTGTCCCACCTGATAAAAATCTTGAGTAAACACTGGAGGGTTGTCATTGATGTCCAAAACAAGGATGGTGAGTTCTGCTTCTGTTTGATGCACAGAATCTGAAACCATGATATGCAGCGTATACACAGCAGTTTCTTCAAAATCTAATGGTTCCACCACTATGATGACACCAGTGTGTTGATCGATGGCAAAGTTCATTTTAGGACTATTATCATAAATGAAACCAAATTGAAGTGCTGGCCTGGAGTCTGCATCACTTGCTGACACTTGAGTGACTATAAAACCAGGCAGGGCATCTGAAACAATAATTTGGAGAATAACTCAGAGTTAAAAGATAATGTTACAATTTCTGAAGAGTTTGCCTATTTCATAATATTGGATCTTGGATATATGTAATCTTTCTGTATAGCTTTTGATGTATTTAAACTTTGTGTTTTACAGTAATCACAACATGCAGAAAAGCTATGGAAACAGTAGTGGATTTTTTCCAAAGGTATGTGCTGTATCCCAATTTTAATTTGGGTTTTCTTTAGACTTTCCCAGATCCAGTATAGTCATAACAGTTTCTTCACCAGCAATAGGAACTTACATGGTTTTCCACAAGCATTTAGCTGATGTATATTTACTTAACAATGGCACAAGAATATTTAACTGAGGCATCAGAGACCCCGATCTGTGTAGAACTGGCAAATACAATTCTGGAGCTTTTCCAAAGGAAGAGAAGGCCACTAGAGAGAAACAAGGCCTTCAGACAGACTTGCATAACAATATGAAGAGATCAAGGTATAATCCAATGAGACTGAGAAACTGGATACAGACATCTTTTGTCCTGGGCCAATTTGACAGTACTAGTGATTGCAAACTGAACCTGATAGTGATCATTTTACAAAGCCTGGAATTAAGAGAAGCTAAACCATTTCTCATTTGCATGCCTGGGCCACGAAGCCTCAAAAATACTGTGCTGTGTCCTAAAGCAAGTGTTCTTAAACAGAATACAAAAAAAAAAATTAAGTAATCAGCAGTTTACGGCTGCTGTGCATCTATGAATTCTGTACTTGTCATTACCAATGGCAGGTAAATTTAGGAAAGACTAAAACATACCAGAAAAGACAAACTTGATATCTTTTGTTGACAGGAGTACTGGTGTTTATAATTTTTCTGCTGCGTATCCTAATGAATTCACATGTATGATGCTTGTATTTGAAAATTACAGGCTTAGGACTCAAGCTGTGCAGATGTAGAGCTCATGTCACACAACACACAAGATGTATGCTGGGATGAGAACTCAGGAGGTCCTGAGCCCTTCTCTTAATGATCATCAACTGGATCTAGCTATGGAGTTTGATTAACATTTCATTCAAATTTATAGGAAATATTTCTTTCATCAGAATGAAGTTCAAAATGTCCCCTTTCTAGCTGGTTTTAACACCAAACATTTTTATTGGAGAAGAGCAGAAATCAAAGACATATGAAGAGTACAATACTGAAAATGAATGCATAAAGGTTGTATTTCTTCAGATTTTTTCCCTCCTTCCGGATTACCTATGGTTTTATTGCAAACTATTCTTAAACACAATGTCTTAAGATTAAAAATAATGCCTCTGAGAATAAAAGCAGATCACAACTTGCTTTGATATTTCATCTTTAATACCATCCATTATAGTTTTTACTACAGTTGTTTGGTTACACAAATCACCAAAAGCACTAAATCTGAGAATCCCTAGCCTTAATAAAGCTTAGCTGTGCTTTCACACTTACTTTCTGGGACCTTCACTTCACCTAGTGGTTGGACAACTGGAGCGTTGTCATTAACATTTAACACTTGTATCTTCACAATGCTCGTAGCTGAGAGTCTGGGATTTCCTTTATCAGCAGCTTGTACAACCAACCTAGAATTAAAGGAGGCACCAACTGTCACTTTTGATCAGAAATCACTGAATCATCCATCACTATTAAAAGCAGGGGAAGTTTTAAACCCGAAAAGATTAGCCATTTCTGTTCCTCACTGCAACTCTTAAATTCCACCTTTCTGTAAAGGTTGACTGCATACAGTTTTACTTTTTGGTTTTGCAGGAAAAATGTCCAGGAGATTCTACATGGAAAAAGGATGGTAAAATCATACAAAGAAAAGGATGGTAAAATCATACAAAGAAAAGGAAGTGTTCATCTGTACTCATTTCATCCAAATTCATATTAAATGTAAGTGGTTAAACAACTCCTTCAAATAAGACACAGTTCTCCCATTGGTAATTCAGAGCAGGAAGTAAAATCTAAGTGCTAAATTATCATTTGCAGAAACCTTACTCTTTTCATTGTTTATAAAGGGACAAAAGGGAAAATTGGAAAATACAAAAACCAAAATAGTATTCAGCCAGACTGCCTGCAGACACAGAGTAGGCCTTCTATTACATTATTAATGCGAGTGACAAAGTGAAAACCTTGAATATATGCATCATTTGACAATGGCAAATTTCCCACCGATTTTAGTGGGATCAGAATCTTGCTGTCAGATTAGGTGAGTTTTGACTGTACACTTCCATTTCACATCTGCATAAGAAATGCGTTGTAAATTCTGTGAACAACCTTTTCATTTCCACGAACAATATTGCAAAGAAAATGCTAGGAAGCAACATGGTAAACATGGATAAAATGTTTACTCTTCAGGGGAAGCAGCTTCTCAACAATAAAAAGCAAATGTAACCTAAGATTATTTGGAAGACTTTATCACTTCCCAGTAGGGAAGATTCCAGAAAGGAATTCAAAATTAAATCTAACTCCACAGGTGATCTTTAAAAAAAAAAAACCAAACCAAACAAACAAAAAAACCCCAAAAAACAAACAAAATGCAAAACCAAAAACTAAAACAAACAAAAAAACTCCCACAAAACAAAACAAAACAACCCAAACTGAGTTATGCTAAAGGATATACAGGTCAAAGCTGAGCATCTCAATTAAATGTTTTATGTAATAACAACTGTTTTCATTTTGCACCATTTTTTTTTTGCCTCCCCGAAGATCTTCTAAACGCTTCATTTCTCCCTCTTTCTTCTAAGTAACAGTTTAAAAGTTTCAAATAGATATTATTTCCTAAATGTTCACTTGACAGTACAGAATATGAAGGCTGTAACTCAAGCTGTGGCTTGCAGCCTTTCCATTCCTTCAGGAGACCAGCTCTACTGTGGGTATTCTTGTGGTTTCTGATCTGACAGAAGACAACTTAAATTGCAGGCTTGTATTCAGTGACTATGCATAATTCCATATAGAAAGTGTATTTTTCTAGAATGAATATTAGTAAGGTATACACATGGAAATATTTTACTAAAAATAATCACTTTCTAAGGTTTCAGGAAAAAAACCCTGTCATAAAAACATCTTAGCCAAGGCATTAAAATTAAGGTTCTGTCAACACTTTCATTATAAACCCCATTGTAAGGGACTTAGAACTTCTGGGGATGAAAATGTTCAATTCAGATATATAAACAACTCCTTGCAAATTGGAAAAAAAATAGTAACATTTTGATATCAAAGAGGGAAAAAGTTTTGAAAGCTTCTTTTGCTATTTACTTTTCACCTAACAATGTACAGATTAATAACTTATTTAAGAGACAAAGAATATGAAGCTACAGATTCTCTGAACAAACTGTCAAACTAAAAGTCTTGAATTTGAACATAGATACTGAAATACATCAGGCTCCCAGTTAAAGAGTGATGTGAGAATTATTATGCTCCCATGTTCAACTTTTCACCAACAGTAAACATCCTTCCTTTGAAGGGCTTATTCCAGGTGTTCTTTAAAGTGTTAGTTACAAATAAAATGTATTTTGCTATTTAAGCTTTTGAAAATCAGAACTCATGCCTTTGATTCAATGAAAAACTGAAAAAAACCCTCCAAATTAAGTGTCCTGTGTATTAAGTCAAAACAAAGTATTTTGGGGACATTATTATCAAATCAGCCTGATATTTAAAAAACCCCCATACTTTGTCAATCTTCTTGGATGTGGTTTTCTACAAGTTGATCTAATTCATAAGGATTCTTATTGTATGTTTCAAACTTTGAGGCCCCACAGGACAAGAAAACTTGCAAGTATTTTAATTGATACCACAACCAGATGGAAAAAAACGTAATTTCTACTGACACACAGAAATAATACTTTTTGTGGAGATTGCAGTGCTTAAAATGAATCTATTAATGAATCTGTATAGTCATATTTTCTTTTCAAGGCATATTTATTTGCTTTCTAATTCCAACTGTGACATGACCCATAAAGAAAAACTGTCATGTCCACTTGACCATATTTATTCAGAGTTTCTGAAAAACAGGAAAAAAAATAATGCTTAGTGCAAGACATGCTATAGATAAAAACAGTTTAAAAAGAGTCTTTATCACATTATTGAGTAGAAGTTTTGAACTATATACCAATTAAAAACTAGAACATATCCCTATTTATCGGATTTGAGTGTTTTTATAAAGAACATTTCCTGAGAGGGAATGGCTGTACAGTTATTAATAAATTAAAATCCAGGAACTGTCATTGTTTCTATTGGGAATAATCACACTTATATCAATGAGTGTTGTCATTGATTAAAATACACTATATTGCTTTCTCTAAATTTGGTAAGTACACAAAAATCTATAGTACAAATGGGCAGCTTTAGTGCTGTTCTCAGTGCTGTCTTGCTTGCACTCAGGTTCTGGATAATGGGTAATGGATATCAACAGGAAACTATGAAATATGTAACATGAATATTCTCAAGTTAGACTGGACAAAAAAAAATACATTTTTATGAGAAGTTTACATACAAACCTGTAAGATGAAGAGTTTTCATAATCGAGGCCTGTATTAGTCGCCAGAATTCCTCGTGCTGCATCAATTAGAAATGTTGCATTTTCATTACCAGATAAAATTGAGTATTCAGTTTCTCCATTGAGGCCACTGTCTAGGTCAGTTGCAAATACCTGTTTGTGAGCAAACCTGAGGCTTAATTAAAAGCAGTAGAACCTGATTTCAGAAAGAAAATCCTTATACTACAGTCAGATATTTCTGATTACTTTCCTTTTGACTGCACATATTTAAATAAATCAACATCTTTGTCCCCAGCTTGAGTGTTGTGTAAGGTCACAAGATCTGGTCATGGACTGCAATGGGCTGCACATGAATGAGTTATTTGAAATTCAGCTACATAAAGCATTACATCTGAATGTAATAATTTTACTATTAGACTGCTGTTAGAATGCTCTTCCTGTGGAGCACATAAAAATGCACTTTCTCAGTAGTACAGGACTGACTTTTAAAGTATTGCTGCTATACAAAGAGACAAAGGATAAAAGAATTTAACTACTAAGCTTTAGAGCTTTCATTGAATAGTTCATTAATTTCCTTTTAAAAACACCAATCAGAAAATGTAAAAAGGGCAGAGGCAATGTGTAAAGATTTGCCAACAGAATAAGGAATATTCAGCAGCAGTGAACAGGTTTCTCAGAGTCCTCTTACTCTTTGAAGAGTCATCTTTGTATTTTTTTGGTTGCTGAACAAGCAATATAATGAGTCTGGGATCCAAAACATAGCAAAGACAATCAGTCAGATTGAATAAAGGAAACATAATAGAATGTATTCTGTCATAAAATTTTGATTACACATCTGGCTTGACTGCCTTTTGATTTTTCTCCATTCCTGGACATATGTTTCTCTAAATACAGTGTCCATCAGTTTCTAATCACTTTGCCCTGGAGGTTTGTAGCTTTTCATTTATTTATTCTCTAGAGAGGGAATATCTTTAGTACCTAACATGACCCTCACCGTGACCTGACTTGCAATGCAAGAACATGTACTGAGGAAATTATGTATTCTTCTAGTCCAACTGATGTCTTCTTTTGCTCTAACATGGCCAGCTGGAAACATTTTGGGAGAATGGATCCATTCAGAGGAAGAAGTGTTTGCACATTTAAATTAAGACAAGCTGCTCTTAAGGCATCAGATTTTAAACTGAACACTTGGGTTTGACTCTACTAGTCGGATGAGTAGAAAGTATTCTTTTTATTGCTGTAGTCCTTTCACTAGAGGCATTAATACAAGACCCAGCCTATATTGTAACCAGAATCACAGATTTGAATGGTATTTTTCAATTGCTTGAAGATAGAAACGGAATTTTTTTAAAAAGGAAAATTTAAATTCCAGGTGCACAGTTATTAAGAAGATACAGAATTCTCTTTCAACTTAACAGATCTGAATGAATGATCTGATGTGACATGTGGTCTAGAAAAAAAAAATCATTTAATAATTTTAGGTATCCAAGCAGAGTAGTAGCAAAACCAAGAACCCCACTCCGAGATTTCAGGACAGAATGGTCCAAAACAGAACTAGCAGGACTGTAGTGATGAACAGATCAGCCAAACTTCTTTTTAACTACAGCACTGTGCTTGGGAAAATACACTTCCACTTACCTGTATGATGTCTGTTTTAGGACTCTGGCCTTCCCATACTGATGCTTTGTAATAGCTCTGCTCAAATTTAGGTGCATTGTCATTCACATCTTGAATCAAAACTGTCACTCCACAGAATACTGAAGTGAAGCTATTTTCAGCCACAACTGTAAGATGTATTTTACTCTTTACTTCATAATCAAGGTACTTGGGCTCTTTTACTGTGATTACGCCTGGTTTATTACAAGAAAAAAAAATCCCAAGATGTGACACACTCATTGAGGAAAAAACATGTACAAATGCAGTTACAAAATTCCTGGCATATCTGGTCACCTCCACTGAACACATGACAGAATTCCAGCAAGCTTGCCATTATGTCCTTTTTCTACCAACCATCACCCCACCATGCTAGTTACTGAATAAATCTTGGATAGCTAAGTTTTCACCAACCACCACTACACAGGCAATTTCCTAAAACTAAACCAATTTTCCAGCAGAAGAATAGAGACAAAATGTCTGCATGATGTTTCCTCCTGGGCACATGACCAGAAGACAGCCATGCCAGGGGAGATTCTTGTTCCTCATCTGACAGTGGCTACCCCTCCATCAAAATCCACATCAGGCAACAGCTGTAGCCATTTCTGTATCTGACTGACACACAGGCAAAACACTCTATCCTTCTGATGCACCGACACCCCCCCCCCCGAGCTGTTATTCTATCAAAAATAAACAAATAATGAGACTTATTGAGATGACAAGCACAACTGGCCACCTCCACATTAAACATGAAATGTCCTTAGAAATCTGCAGTCATTGTTTCAATGTCCTAGGAACATACTCAAAATTCTCCATTAAATCTAAGCATAAAACATACTTGATTTGTATATTAATTTTCATTAGAATTCAAATTGAGTTTTGCATGGATTTTTCATCAATGATGTCATGAATCTTGTTATCCAAAACTTGGGCTATCATAAGAATGCATGAACTGTGGCTCTCCAAAGTAGTGCTTTTTGTTTTTTATTTTCAAGGATAAGCAAACATTAACTATTGTTCATGGACCTACATCTTGAACATAAAAGTTTCACAGGTGTTTTATTTTCAGCACAACACTTAAAAATATCACATTCTGTTTACAGAGAAAAGAAAACAGACAGTGACAGAAGAGATACACTTCCAGATGACTGACAGCAAAGTGAAAGACTCTAGTGTAGAGGAAAACACATAATCAAGTTTGAGGTACACCACCTAGGAGGAACATGTGAAAGAACCAGAGTTTCTCATTCTTAAGAAGTTCACTTGAAGAAAAAACTGGGTAACAGTTTTCAAATATGTAAATAATAGGGGGGGGTTTCTTTGTCTTATGTCTACTCTTACTAGATTATTAAGTAATAAGTTCAAAACATTTCAGCAAACATTCAGATAAATATGAATAAAAACTTTCCAACTGCCAAGACCTTCGCAGACTTTTGAAAGGGTTTGCAGAATCACTGTCCCCGATGGTTTTTAAGGACAGTACAAATTTCCGTCAGATTTTAGCACAATTGATTCCACTCCTGCATCGAAGGACAGACCAGTTCAGGTCTTCGAGTCACCTACTACTCTACTTTCTACAATTCTACAGTATAATAAAAAATTACAACATTAGAAAGTCTTCTCCAAAGTGTGGTTAATTAACATCCGTGCTTGAAAAGGCAAGTAGAGCAGACCTTTGGCTGTCCAGAACATGTTCTACAGACAGGGTCTTGATACAGCTCAAAATAGTTCTGGCTGTAGAAGCAATGGGTAGAGAATTACTGGTGTCAAAATTATGCTAATGTAAGCACTGCTCTTAAAAAGTCCTTGAAGGTTGAACTTCAATTAATGTTTTCTAAGAAACAGAAGGAAGGCTTCAGAGGAAAGGAAACAGAAGAAACCACAATGGATCAAATGTCTCAAAAGAAGACTTGTGACACATTCACTGCTATAGAAAATCCACTCCTGTTTGTGAAGAGAGTGCTTATGAGACTCTTCAAAGCATCATGTAACAATTTTTTCAGCCTAGCTTGATTTAAAAAAAAAAAAAAAAAAGAAAATCCCATTTTAATTTTATTTCTTTTTGAAGGTGATATTGGAAAAGATTCACTTCCTCAGCAAAAAACCTGTCTGGGTCAAAGATGTTCTTTAAGGCTAATCTCTCTAGTTTTATTTCAGTGAAATAAGAAGGACTTGAAAATCAGAAGTATGCACTTCAAGAGCCTCTCATCTAAAAAAAATAATTTTAGTGGTATGCCATTTGATGTCTGGAGACATCAGGATAATCAGAGGTTAAAGCCTTCAGAAAGGGATAAAGCTATTTATTAAGGGTACAAACTATTTACACGGTTTCTGAAGAAAACTGCTTACACTGTCTATATGCCATCCCAAGAAGATGGACTGCAGCTATTCAGAAGGCAAACTTATTGCAGATGTTTAGGAGTTGAGAGGTAACCAGAGTAGCTGTGTTCTCTTACGAGCCTTAGAGGAGAACATATATATGTAACAGGAAACACTGCACTCTCCTGCACCTGGAATTCCTGACTGAAAAGCAGGTGAAAGCAGAACTGCTGCAGAACAAAAATACAATCACAACAAAGTTAACAGACTTTATAATGTGTTGAGGTTTGCCTGAAACAAGGAGCATTAAAATCAACACGAGTCTAATGCTTCCACATTCGAAGTGTTTTGAAGAATTTTATTTATTGAGTTTTTGGGAAATTGTATGATGAGAAACAAGATGGAATCTCAGCTTGGATCACGAAGCAGTAGTTTATCAACTCTCAACACCTGGTGGTCAATAGTAAATCAGAACTGAGTGTTTTAAACAGGTATACTGATGTCCAATTTCTTTGTACCCCAAGTTTATGACAGTACCTGGATTTACTAATGACCTTCTCATTGTAACAGAATTATTACTAGGGAGTATTCTTAAGATGTCTAGCCCTTGTTCTTGTCGTAGGAACTTACTACTGCTCCAAAGCACACACAGACACATGAAAAAAATTATAAAATGTACCTGTAACAGGGTGTATGGAGAATATTTCCTGGTCACCGAAGATGCTGTATTTTATGTCTTCTCCTGTAAATTTGTGTTCATAGGCTTCTACTGTTAGAAGTGATGTACCTATGGAAGCAGTAAGACATTTTCATCACGACCACTCTAGAAGGTTTTGTTCTAATTTTATAGTATTGGCATTAATAACAGATACACAACTACGTACTAGGTTAAGTGATCATCCATTAGTTTAGTAGACAGCAAGAATAATTCTCCATGATTTTTCCTATATTACAGATTCACAGACAAAGCACTGTTTACCCCTCCTTCCTCAATAAATTACACATCTGATAACAACTTTACCTGCCTAAATAGAATTATGAGATTTAACATTTCCTAACTGCAAACTCACAGGAATCATTGGAGTTCTCTCGTACCTGAAAGTCACGTCTAATTTTTTTTTTGTTTGTTTTTGGTGCATCATTTCACCCACAAATGACCGGAAAGATTTTAATTTTTCTCAGTTTATCAGGATTCAATTTGGGTTTTGGAACAATACCTTGAATTAAACATCGTTCAGAATTTTAATTAGCCACATTTTGACAAAGAGAAAGAAAAGATGAAACTATGTGCATAGGTATGTGCCAATTCACATAGAACCTAAATTCCATGAAAAGACCAATAATTTAATAGAGAGTGCAGGAGACATGAAATAAAAATCCTGTTTGGAATAAAATAAAAGGGAAAATGTGGAACTCAATAAATTATCCTGCCTAGAATCATCATATTTAACAAAAATACAGCAAGTTTAAAAGGCATTATCAAAACTTCCAAATAATTATTCTTTTCAAGAGACTTAGGAAATTGTCTAGCATATATGGCCATTGATTTTAATGTTTCAAATTATTTAATTAAATTGTAATTGATTCCATGTAACTGTGATGGAATGAGGCATCCTGAGCTCTTTCAAACAGCATTAGAGGCAACTAGTCATTATATCACAAAGGTCATACTGCTTATACTCCGTGTCCTGGATGTTGCAGGAAAAGGCTTTAATATAAAAAATGAGAAGAAACATTGCTATTACAATGATCTGATACTTTTTATTTTAGCAGTTCCATATTACTTTCCAAAAACCAGTATTTTTCTATTAAGGTTTTACTATTTCCTCTCAAAATCTTTCTGTCAAAAGCAAAAGTATGCCAATTTTGACATGTGATTTTCTGTACTTGTCAATATACTTGTAAGACATTTACTAGAAAAGCTGTGGAATCAACATCCATCTGTCCAATATGTAAAGACAGATATACGAATGCTGAGCTACAGTTTTTTAGGAACTAAAATAAGGGGCAGTAGGTTGAATTTTCATTGCCAAGCAACTTTGATTTGCTACAGAAAACTGCAAGGACAATCATTCATAGCATCCTCAGTGCAGAGTTAAAGATAAGAAAAAACTCCAATGCCTGAAGAATATCCTTATTTATCTTTTAACACTGTCTGAATCTTTTTGTTTGCTGTGTGTTTAAGAAGAAAAACTACCAGAAAAAAAGGAAGCAGCAGCATCATTTCTGCTTGAATCCCTGTTTTTCAGAGGTTAGGTTAATAAACTCTTGCTCTGAGTCCTCATATCCTAATCCTTTAAGCTCCACATTTTTCACACAGACAGAATTGTTTACAAGCTCTTTTTAACAGTGAACAAATTTCTTGTGCTCTGATACCTTTCACAGAAAAAAAATCCTCCAATGAGTGAATTTTTATAATTCATTTTCAAAAATATATGACCAAAGTGTGAGGTCAGTTGTGACATAAACAGGCCTTATACAGATAAAGAGCAACAGAAAATGTCCATCTGCTGGAACTCGCCATTTCAATCACATGCAATTCAGACATTGCCTCAGGCAGAGGTCACATTATGTAGCTCTTAACAGAGAAAAATCAGGGAAAGGGAGCTTTCTCCCTGCAAAACACACTGAGGATGAGATCAGCACTGAAGACAGAGCAAGGCAGCAGGGAGATCAGGTTAAAAGCAGAAAGCAGTCAGATTGGCTTGAAATGCTAGGCAATTGACCTCTGAATTAGTTAAAAATATTGAAAGACATGAAGAGTGATATAAAATACGTAAATCTAGGGTTTTTTCAGTTTAATCACAATCTGACTGCATTTGGAAGTATCTCAAACTGTTTTATGCAGCCTAGATCCCAACATTATGCCTGCAGACTCAAAACGAAAACATGGCAGAGTGAACAGCATTTGCCTACCTGGCCAAATCAGCTCCAAAACATTTGCTGAATTCTGTGTTAGGACATATGTTTTATATATATATGGGGTTTTTTTATATGTATGTCCTAACACCAGCACCACACTGAGCTACTCTATCACTGTAGCATTTTCCTCTTTCTTCAGTACTCATTATAGTAGTCTCTTCCCCCCCCATCTAACCCGTGTTCATCCCTGTCATTATTTCTTTAGGCCTCTTAATTGCCATGAAAGGAAAAGCTGAGCACAGAGATTCAAGATGATTCAAGAGCCCTCTGGACACAATCCTGTGCCATATGCTCTGTGATGACCCTGTTTGAGCAGGGAGGTAGGACCAGATGATCATTTTGGTCCCTTCCAACCTCACTCATTCTGTGATTCTGTGACCTAAAGAATGAGGGGATACCTATTTGATATCTAACAGAAAAAGAAAATAGAGGAGTCAAGAAGCTTTCCTGGTGCATCTGTCTCCAAGGAATCGTTATACAAACAACCATTCATCTAAAAGTTGGGTAAATAATAAAGGTTTCTTACCCTCTGAAGAGCACAGTCATTTGATTATTTATTGATTAGCTTTTAAGTGCCTGTTTTAATACAGTTTATAATATTTAAATACATTAAATATTCAATATTAAATTTAAAAAAAACAAACAAACAGAAAAATGGGGTTTTCCGAAGGTCATTAAACTCGGAGGTCAAACACATAAAGAAAATGTGACCATAAGGACCACTTCCTGAGGCACTTACCCATTTGATGGGCTTAGACTAAATTAAAACTAAGGATGCTTGGCTTTGGTTTTTTGTCATTTATGTTATTCACATTTTTTATTCTTTTTAAAATAAACGTAGCATTTTTCCCTCCATCAGTTAAGGGAGAAATAAAATTATGAAGAGAAGCCACATTTATTAATACCAGTTCTACAAATAATCAGTATGTAATGTAAATCTTCCCTGGACTGAATACACTGGTGCCATTCACATTCATAGGGGGCCCAGGATCACATCTATCCTATAAGCTAACTTCTATGAGAGTTTTAATTACAATCATGCTTTTCTTCCCCACTGAAATGTAAAATATTTGATATTTATTTATGCTTATAAAAAAAGGAAAATAGTATAAACAGAGACAAACAGTACTAGTATTTGGTAAAATTTCTTATATTCTTAAAAGAATTTGATCTTCTTAGCAAATGGAAGTACTATTAAACACAAACTAACATTTTTTGATCAAACCCTCCTGTTTACCCTGAAGCTTTGCTAAATTTTCTTTAATCAAAACAACTTAAATTGAATCTTAATTATATTTCTATAGATTGAATGAGAGAACACAATGGCATTCTAATACCATGGTTCCTTGGGGCATTTCTGTACTTTCAGGCAGGCTTTTCTAGCCTGGCCCAGGAACACATCTACACTTAAAAAATCTGAGATCAGAACAGTTTATCTATTGCCATAAAGCTCTGATCTTTATTTTCTTTTGTTAAATGTAACAATTTGAAAATTTGGCTTGTAGTCCCAAACAAGCACAGAGGAAGGAATGGCTGAATAACCACAGCAGTAATTACTACAACAGCCATCTTCACCCTTCAGTCTCTTCTGTTGGCAATCATCCAAGAATATTGATTGGTTTTCCAAAATTACTAACACGTTTCTTATTTACTGATTCATAATCCAATATACAGGCTGTAACTCAAGATCTATGAATTAACTAGTCTCACAAAACCCTTAGGATATAAAGGAATACTGCTCTTGTTTTACAGAGGGAAGTTCGAATTATAACAAAGATAAATTACTTGTTCAAGGTGAACCTCATGAGCTGTTTGAATTGAGAATATAGTGCAAGACAGATCTCTAAATACATCTGGCCAATTAAATAGTGAGATTTGTGGACAGAAATATGTGAAAGGCATTCCTTTCTGCCCCTCATCAGGACAAAACCTATCCCTGATGCAGAAGAAGATACATCTAATTGGCTGAAGGGATAACTACTAATGTTCTTTGAATTATAAAAAGTAGAGCAGTAATTCTCATCAATACCCAGAACAATCCAAATAAATCTTTAAGCACCTTGTGACTGAAGCTGGTTTGTCTATAGGTAGTTTACTATAGTGCAGTCTCTATCTAGAGAGATACTGTAGAAGCCTGTCCAAGTGACCATGCAGCAATAGCTTCCAACCTTCTCTACCCCATCCTACTCCCCTTTCTCCTTCTTCTGCACAGTCCAAAACTTCAATAAGGTATTTCTGAAAGCTACTACAGTCTGTGAAGGGTATTGTGAAAACAAGAAATGCCAGGTTGCAACTGGTTCCCAACACTCAGCTCATCTGAGCTTCTGTGCACTGCCCAGTGAAACAAGTAAATGCTGTCCACCCATCATTAAAGAAATTTTGCTAAATGAATGATTAGACAATGTCTCCTCCATTGCATCTTTTTCATGCTGGTGCACTGGAAAGGTGGAAGTAGGTATTGGCTACATCCACATTAACTTTTCTCTGCTGCTGCACAGAAAGAAAGGTTTCCCTATCCTATTCATAACAATTACCATTCCAAAAGGCAGGGAGATTGGTGACTCCAAGAAGAGGGATTTCATGCCTACCTGCTGCACTGTTCTCAGGCACATTTGCTTCGTACAGGTTGTGGCTGAATGAAATCACCTCCTCTTGTTCTTCTGTAAAGATAATGACCACAGCTGTGGCTGTTCGAGGTGCAACGCCTTGATCTGAAGCTGTCACTAGCAGCTGGGTACTGAAGTCTTTGGAATCCAAGGGCTCCCGAAGAATGATGTCACCCGTCGTCACATCAATCTGAAATACAGTTTCTGCCATCATCAAATTAAAAAAAATAGCTCCATTTGATCCCAGATCTACATCCTCTGCTCTCACAGTGGCAACTGTCTCATTCACAGCAGTTTCAGCAGGCACAAAGACCCTGATAGGATTCTGCAAAAAAAAAGGATCATTGTCATTGACATCATCAACATGCACCACAACACGGACAGTGGTGCTCCTTGGAAAATGGGTGCTACAGTCACTTGCCACAGCCCTAAATGTGTACTGGGACTTGGTCTCCCGGTCCAGTGCCTTTGTAGTAATGATGGATCCCGTGACACTGTCAATTGCAAATGCTCCATAGGTGCCATCAATGAGGGAGTACATAACTTCACCATTCAAGCCAGCATCTTCATCAGAAGCAGAGAGGTCCAGGATGACTGAGCCTTCCTCCAGGTCTTCTGTCACAGAGATTTGATACTGGGTCTTTGCAAACAAAGGGCTGTGGTCATTTTCATCCAAGACTGTTAGATGGAGCCGTGCAGTGGAGCTTCTCGAGGGACTGCCTAGGTCATGGCACCCAATTACAAGAGTGAAATTGTTGACGTCTTCTCTGTCTAAGCTACGAGTGACCAGCAGCTTCCCTGACGTGCTATTTAGTGTGAAGTATTCTCCAACATTTCCACCTTTCAAACACATAAAAGATGAAATGATCACAACTACTTTTAAAAAAGAACCCTTTGTGAATGCTCTATGCTAATTACAATAACAAGGTCCAATTGCTAGTGTGCTCATACACCTTTCACATATTTTATTTCTCATATAAATAAAACCTGCATTTCATTTAAATCAGTGAGTGGCAATGAGAGCAAATGCAGAATGTCCTATTTATTTACAGACTGGCCATTTGGCCAAATGCATATCTTTTTTTCCAAATCAGCCCACCTTATAAAAGCTCATGCATCTATGCTGCTACATGAAGTGACCTATTCACAACCTTAGTTACAAATTCCAGAAATCTATGAAATATTGCTGACAATTGCAATTGTTTGCTCCTTGTTCTCTTCTACAAACCTATCTCTTGGAACTCAAGAGTTGTGCAAGGTTGTGATTTGGGGGCACTGCAAATAAATATGAAGCAGTCAACTGAAAAGTCAGCATTTTTAGTAACAGTGAGTGGCATACATACTTTATAACATGCAGAAAGACTAAAGGTAACTAAATTAAATGTCATAGAATATCACAACATTAAAACCAAGAAAATAAAGGAATTCATAATTGTTTCTTCAAAGAAAAACGTGATGGTTTTTACCACAGAAGCTCTCTGCCTACATTTGAGCTATTGCTGAGAGCCACAAACCAAAGAAAGCACAGCAAAATTGTATTTGTGTAAAGATACTACAAGAGGCTTTGAACAACTATGGAGCTTACATTGGCATAGCAGACACAGGGAGAGTTTGGCAAGATGGAAGCCAAGTATGACATTATTAATTGCTGGGTAAAAGAAGTTCTCACAAAATAAAATTTATGAAATAGAATTAAATAAACAAAATTCAATTAATTTCTGGGCATATTTTCAAGGGTATATTTACATTCAGACTTCTACAACTATAACACAAAAAGAACAAAATTATGCCTTCATGATTAATGCCTCATTCCAGCATTTGGGTTTGTTTTTTTTGTGTTTTTCTCTTCTGCACTATTTCAAATCCAGAAAGCAGAATGAAAGTATGCCTGGGAAGTGTTCATTAGTGCTGACAAAAGGGTGAAAGATCTCTTTTCCACATAAAAAAAGCATGTGGACAAGATGGGAGCTAGGAAGGCCTGGTAAAGTCAAGACTAGTCTAAAACTTGGATGCTGCTGTTAATAAATTTCTGAGTTATACTAACAAAACAATGGAATGTAACTCACCGATTATTTTGTATCTTAGAGCTCCATTATTGCCAGCATCCATATCTACAGCCCGGATAACATAAACAACAAAAGGCTGTTGGTTCTCTGGAATAAAGATCTCAGAAGGAGGAAGAAGAAAGGTGGGAGAGTGATCATTTTCATCCAGCACTGTGCAGATTACTGTCACTGTGCTTGACAGCGACGGGGTTCCACTGTCCCGAACCAAAACTAAGATCAACAAAAAAAAAGCAAATTTCAGTCAGTGGTTGTGGGTGCAATAATACATGTTCTTTAACAATATCAGAGTAGGAGAGTTATTTGTGCTATTCAAAAAGCATATGCTCTTCTGTACTGGAAAATCTTACCACTTGCATCTAATTCAGAAGGCATGAAAAAAGTAATGCTGATAGTATCACCTCACTCACTCTCATTACCCATTGTAGAGGCATTCATTGATATTTTACACTGCTACCTTTAATACTGAAAACCTCCTGGGTTTCCCTGTCCAGTGATGCAGCTGTTACGAGTTCTCCACTGTCCAAGTTCATCTTGAATTTCTCATAACCAGCTCCTGGTAAGATTTCATACTGAAGCAAGGAATTCAGTCCTTTAAAACAGAATGGAAATCTTAGTTAAATACAGCAACTGTCCTTGCATTCAGGTCTATTTGTATTTGTGTTTTTCTTCTCCCTCCAAATTCTTCTCAATGACAATTCCATACAGTTCCTGCTCAGACTTACAACTTGTATATAGTGCAGGGATATGAGCCTTCCCGTCTTTCTCTAGGAAATAGGCTAAAACTGTACAAGCTTTTAGAAACCTTCCTTTAAAAGTTGTCCACTTTAGCTGAACAGGAAATGAGACTCAATGTTCTTACCTATTATGGTTGTAAGGTAACTCTTTTCATATTTCTTCTAGTTTCAACATCCTCCCAAGGAAAGTATAATGTCATCTCCATCACGCTTATTACCTCTAATGAGTTTAATCCTACGTTATAGTCAGGGGGTTGGACTACCGTGCCCTTTTCTTTTTGGAAACTCTTCTATGTTCCATTCAACCATTCTGTGTTTTTCCCACCCAGAATTAGTCCTTTAGTATGGCAGGGACAGTTGGTACACCTGAAAAATTACATGACACTTCTAATCATATGAAAACTCCTATTCAATGTCAAACACTGCCTACCTGTTCTCATCTGCTGCAGTCAAGCACAAAATCTGCATGGGATTTGATGGAGAAACACCCATGTGAGAGAAGACACTATTCACAACCAATGCTGAAAAAGCATGGGTGCCATCCAAGTTGACTATTCACACAATGCTGAAGTTAAAACTTTTAACCCTTAAAGTACACAGATATGTGAAATCTTAATTACATTTATTTAGTAAGCATTTACTGACTGCCATATCCAACTGCTAGGAGTGTAAAGTATTATTAGGAAAAAGCTGCACACCCCGCCCAGGAGAAGAGCATACTGACTCTATACTTTCACATACCACAGCACAGCAGCTAGAACATTTGCACTCAATCCAACCTGCTGGTTAATTATTCAGTAGCACTAGTCACATTTTAGGGGCTGAAATTACAGGCTGAAATAAAAAATGTCCGTCCCCCCCTGCCCCAAATCCAGATTCAAGTCTCATCTTCAGAGGACCTTACAAAAGTGTCTAATGAAAGACAGTAAGCCTGTCTCAGCACAATAAGTTGATGGTTCCTATTAACCTTTTAAGATTTTTCTCCTAAGGCTCCAGACATAACTATTGAACCACAGAGGTGAACATCAGCTTAACTGGAGACCTTGCCAAGTGCCAGTTCAGTTATTCTGCAAAGACCTACCTCAAGAAAAAACCCTGACCATATCTTAAATATCCTGCTGGTATCTTTGCTTTCCCACGCGTATTTTTCCAACATGCATATTTTCCAATGTTAACATCTTTTACACTTGAATTTCCTGATGTTAAGCTGTCAGATGTCAGCTGGGTGGGAGTGAGGGCATGGAGGGCTCCCTAAAGGCTCCCAAAGTCAGGGAACACAGAGATGCAGTGAGTGCAGGTGTCATAAGGTGCAGGAGGGACGTGGCTGAACAAAAAGGTTTCAGGGATATTCATGTGAAAGAAAACCATGCCAAAGTCAGAAATTTTACTTGTAATTTTCCCCCAAAAAGACCCCCTTCCAGTCACAGAGAATGAAGTAGAAAGGAAAATAAAACAAAAGGTTGATAATGACTGGTTCCTCCCAGTGGTCACTCAGGGAACATATGAAGTGAACAAAAAAGTGTGATGGGAGAAAGTCCTCCACTGAGACTATGTAAATATTACTGGGATGTGAACTGCAATTTAAAGAGTGTGTATAAACAAATATGATGTAAAAACAACAACAACAACAACAAAAAGTACACCATGACAGGAGCATTCTTATTCAAAAATTGTGTTCCAAAAACATAAGAAAAGTGAGTAACATATTTATACGACTCCTATATAAATCAAGTTTTCTTACATTATGAACATCATTTCAGTATTAATTTGAAACAATACTATTACACATCCACATCATGGGGCCAAATGTGAGAAAAAGACCCAACAGAAGGACTGTGGTTACTGGAAAATGTACTTTTAAAAATAGCAGGAAGGAACCATCAGCCACAACAGTGCTCCAGCCCAAAGTGTCTGCACAGGCAGGCACACACTGTGCCACCCAGTACACTTGGAATGCCCTTCCTCTCCACCCTGCCAAGCCACCCTCCCACTAACTGCTCTGGAAATTTCCTTTCTGCTGTATTTCCCACAAGATGTGAAAAAAATATAAGGGATGGAAAAGGAGCAAGAAGAATTTAAGAAAATTCTCAGTTGTCTCCTTTACCTTCCAAACCTTTCTTCAGGGATCATCTTTTTTTGTGATCCGCAAAAGAAAGAAAATATTTGGAAGAGTGAGATACAGAGGCAGACTGCAGTACAGCTCAGCTGTTATGGAGACCATAACAGACAGGGATACCTACCCATTCGTAATTTCTAAATACTTTACATACCTGTGGGGAAATGTCTTTTCTATATAATACCTCTATTGAGCTCACATCAGCCTTTTGTAATCATTATGTGCTTTACATTAAAATTACAAATCTTACTGAATACAGAAGACTATTTTGCTAACAAATTCCATTATCTGCTTTTAGGATAGCAGAGTCTTACACAATTCTAAAGAAAGTATAGAAAGTGAAGCCCCAGTGAAATTGAAATCATTCACAGAGTTGAGACTACCTTTGGGCCAAAGACAGCAGTATTGTAATATTTAACTCTCTTTCCATATTTTATTATTTATCACATAGACCTTGCATACCTGCTCCAGCATATGTTCTACCTCTAATATCATATGCTATGCATTTTAGACAGTTCAAAAGAGCAGGAAATTGAAGAACTGGAGGGAAATTTTTGTTGCTTAGCAGACTCTCTCAGGTTTAGTCCTTACATGTGATTCACTGAGGAGATGAACCATCTCCACATCATATTCATCCATTCTGTGTATTTTTGAAAAGCAATGCATTAACAATCTTTAACGTGTAAAGGCCTACTTAAAAACCGGAGCAGCTTCCTCTATTCCTTCACAGCTCAGCCAGCTGGAAAATCTTGGATGACAGTGCCCCTCTCTGGTCAGAAAAGATGACTGCATACTTGCCGGTTTTGTTACAAAACCGCGACTCTTGACTAGTGAACTGCTTTAAAACTATCCAAAAGGCTCTGGCTGAGAGAGACAAAATGTTCAGATACTAACTTGGAGTTGAATATTTTTTTGCTGATTTATACCCAGAACACGTTGGCTTTCTTCACGTGAAACCTCCAAGGTTTCTCACACAAGGACACATTTTGCATTTACTATACCCATCAGAGCTGAAGTTACCTCAGAATGCAAGTCAGAATACCTCCAAGCTCCAATTAAAGATTGAGAGTCTGAACCAAAACTGATATTTTGAAACCCAAAAGTCGTACATTACCTTAGGAAAAGCACAACAGCTGCACACACAAGGCATCAAGATTGGATTGGTCTGCTACAGTCCACAAGTAAATTACTAGCAAAAGGACAAAAATTACCTGCATCTCGGTCCACAGCCTCCACTCTTATGATAAACTCCCCTGGATCTCGGTTTTCATGAACTGCAGTCTCATAAAGTTGCTTCAGAAATACTGGGGTCTCATCATTCACATCAAGAACAGTGATGGTTAGAACTTGTGTGGCAGAGAGAGCTGGGCTGCCGTCATCAAGAGCTATGACTGTCAAACTGTAGCGCTCCTGAACCTCACGGTCTAGAAACTGGGCTGTAGTTAAGAGTCCTAATTTAAAGAAAAAAGTTTTTCAAAAAAGTGTCCTGGTCCAGGTTAAGATCCTAGTTGTTCCAGCACTCACAGCTTCAATGTAGCATCACCATGCCACTGCTGCAAGGCTTCCAGACCTTGCAGTCATTCATTACCTGTGATTCCCTCTACAGTGCTAATTGGCCCAGAAATACTGCCTTTGGCATCCAGGGAAATTTGGATTCATGGAAAATTCAAGTGAAGTTCAGAGACTGCTTTTTATTTAACTTTGGGCTTAACTTTTAAACTTTATTTAACTTAAACATTTGTCCTCTTTTGCATGTAAGTTATGCAGTTAGGAGCCCTACAAATCAGTGTCAGCTGCATCACCTAATGAATTCAAAATCAGAATAAGAACCAGAAAACATTATAACTATTAAGGTGATATTTACATTTGTGAGAACACAGTGTAATAGTTAGAAATCAGAGAATTTCAGAGGGCTGAAGAATGAAATTCATCAGCACTTTGAGCCTCCACTAAACATGTTCCAGCCACAGTGTAATGCACACTCCTGGATCTCAGCTTTGCCTTTCCTCATGTGTACATATCATAACATACATGTGTGCACACGCTTTAAGTATGCATCATGCCAAAGTCAGAATGAAGTATTTCACTGCACACATTTTCTTCCCGCCTCCCTTAATGCACTATTGGAAGATGCCCCAGTACACCTATATAACACAGTAACAGTGTTATGCCAAAAGTTTTGAGCTGAGTCCACAGAGTTTGACCACTGTGCACGCTACTACCCTGCTTGTGTGGTGCTCTGCCCAAAGCAATCATCCCTGAGGACAATAAGTCACCTGGGCAGAGTGCCACACTAATGTGTTATTTCACTACTGCATGGCATGTACTCCCAAATGTTACTGTGAGAATCACAACACAAGAAACCCCAAAGAAGGGAAGTTACAGTACCTGTGATTTTATCCAGTACAAATGCTTTGTTTTCATTGCCTGAAAGAATGTGATATGTAACTTGTCCGTTTCTTCCCTCATCAGGATCTTTTGCAATTACGTGGTGAACAAGGAAGCCCACCTCCACATCCTCCATGACATAGGAAAGAGGCGAAGACACAAAACTGGGACTGTTGTCATTGATATCTAAAATAACAATTTTCACAGCCAGGGAATCCAGTCGACGATCAGTCAAATTTATTGCCTGGTCTTCTGCAAACACCGTCAAGATCACAGAACGAGTAATCTCCCTGTCCAGTGGAGAAGCTGTGGTCAAAGTGCCATACAAAGGGTGAATAAGAAATGGATTTTCACCCATGTTACTCATTTCTAAGGAATACTCTATTTTGCTGTTCAGATAACTGCCATCTCCATCCTTCGCATTGAATGTGTAAACCAGAGTGCCAACAGGTGCATTTTCTTCTATGCCAATCACCACAAAGTCATCTTGAAAATATGGAGAATGATCATTCTTATCTTCTACATCAATACTTAGGAAGACAGTGCTATTTTGCGGGGGATTATTATAATCCTTTATAATAACTTGCAAAAGAAAGTGTGAATCTGTTTCATAGTCAAGCTCCCTGGAAAGATAAAGGTCTCCTGTCAAGGTGTCTATTTCAAAATGAACATTATCATCTTTAGCAATACTAAAATGCCGTTTCCTGTTAGGTGCCAGATGGTTACTCGGCGCCTTCACAGAATCCAACACTTGTGCAGGTTTAAAATTTTCAGGTATGACAAAGTGCTTGAAGTCTTGAGAGTAGTCAGATCTCCCATTGGCAAGTGGGATCACCTGAAACAAAATATAAAGTCTGCAATGTTTTCCCACTGTAATTATGAATATTTTAATATGTAGTGGGCTGACCCTGGCTGGATGCCAGGTACCAGCAAAGATGCTTTCTCACTCCCCTCTGCTACTGGACATGAGACAGAAAACATAATGAAGGTTCATGAGCTGAGACAAGGACCAGGAGAGATCACTCAGCAAATACCATCTCAGTCAAAACAGAGTAGAATTAGAGATATTAACTGAACTTATTGATAACAAAATCAGAGCAGGATAATGAGAAGTAAAAAAAGACCTTAAAAACACACCTTCCCCCATCCATCTCTCCTTCCCAGTTCTACCTCCTCCTCCGGGGATGCAGGGAGACAGGGAATGGAGGTTACGGTCAGTTCATCACCTGTTTTTTCTCCCATTGCTCAGGGAGAGGAGTCCTTAACTCTCTTTAACTGTGGGAACAGCATTTGCCTTGCCTGGACTGAAGAATGTTACTACAAGCTATCCAAAACTAACCATCTTTAGGGTGACTTGAAAACAGCAGCCTCAATGACATTCAGCCTCTGACAGAGGAATGCACAGGTGGCCTGGACAAAGCAGCCCCATTGTGGCTCGATGAACAGCAGGTGGCTGGCTATGGAATGACCACACACTGACTTTCACACTCCCATGAAGAGCAGCTCTGCATAAACTAGCACAAAGAAATGAGATATCCTTACAGAAGGTTATAGAGAAAGAATTTAGAAAAGAGAGCAACTTAGTGGAGAAAACAAAAAAGTCTACTCTCTTCCCCAGTTTCAGTCCCACTTGATATTTGTTTTTCTTTCTGCCTAGCTGGATATTTTTCTCCTATTTTCCAGTGTTTCCAATGATCTCCTGCTAAAGCACAAGCATCATCTATTTGCAAGATGATCAAGAATACTGTTGTACATTCCTAACAAATCAAAATGAGTCTGCCCTCTCATTTCCTCCCTCAACAGAAAAACAGCTACGGAAAATAACCATAAGACAAGGTACTTACAATTTTGAACTTCTGTTCTTCAGTTTATTTCCTAACTTTCTTCCAAAATTGGATTTTATCTTCAAAGAAACTAAGCATTTAACATAATTGTTCTATCAGTACAATGCAAATAAGTACCTGGATGTAAACAGCAGCATGTCCTTGAAGTGAAGGCATCCCTTGGTCCTTGGCTGTGACCGTCATTCTGTAGTCAGATCTCTCAGCATGTGACAGAGGCCGGGTTGTTCTTAACTCTCCACTGACAGCATCAATTTGGAAGTATCCTACATCCTCTTCTGTGGGGTAAAAATGGATATGTGTTATTGCAAATCAGTAACAGCTTGCCTCTGTAGTACTGAACATCGTAACAAACAGTGAAAAAGAGCAGGACCCAGAGGAAAGGAATCTGCTACACGCATTTGGATCTCTCTGGCTTGTTTGGTTCACCTCCTCTTCTTTCATTGAGCACACAGTTATTATAAACCACATAATGTGGATTTAGAAAAATATGGAGAGGAACTCCATAGAGTACTAAAGCAACTGCCCAGTTTTGTACCAGCTTTACTCACACAAATGGTCTATGCATCAGGAGGGCAACAGATAGCCCAGGACTGGTCCTCCTATTTCTAACCTTGGCAGACAGGGCCAGAGAAAGAATTAAGTCTTAGTCTCCAAACCGGCACGAAGGGTAGAGTATGTCCTGTGATTCACAGATTACGGGACCAGCAAAGAGCACTGTTGACCCGTATGACACATGGAGACTGCAGCGATGCCACCTGCCCTGCTTGTGCTCTGTACCAACAGCCAGCTGGGGGTAGCTACAATCTCACAGTAAGCTGTTGCAGAGAAACATGTGAATATTGGAAATTATGCTTATATCTTTCATCAAGGACTGGTGGCACTCTAATAAAGTGGCTTTTAATTAACTTGCAGCCCCATCATTTGAGAGTTGCAAAGAATAATTTTACCACAGATTAATAAATAGCTCCCCATGACTTAGAATTATAGAATCATTTAAGTTGAAAAAGATCCTTAAGATCATCAAGTGGAGCCTTTTAACCCAACACTGCCAAGTTCCCCAAACCATGTCTATGTGTCTTTTAAATACCTCCAGGGACGGTGACGCCACCACCTCTTTGGGTAGCCTGTTCCAATGCTTGACAAATCAGTAGGTAAAGAATTTTTTCCCAATATCCAATCTAATCCTCCCCTGGGAAAAGAGACTGACACATAGCTCCTCCATTTTCAAGAAATGGAATACAAATTACTTTCAAATTTTAGGAGAATGGGAAAGTATCTATTACTTTCTATACATTACCAGAAACTGAGAAAATCACAATTGTTCTAAGCACTTCTCTCTTAGAATACTATCCAAACATCTTTCTGTTATGTGAATTTTTAATAAGGTGGGCTAGTGGGTTAAATAAAATCATGCAGCATTACGGCTGCTATTATAGTAAACAACTGCGGTAAAAATAAATTCAGTGCAGATGTAGCACACAAAACACGCATAAAGAATGATATTTCCATAGGCACCTAAGTGAGCATGAAGCTGTTTATGTTCTCCAAATCTGCACATTCAAATTAGTTAACTGCATATATAGATGTTCACTTTTGTATCCAATTATATCACCTGCAGCTGTAACATATTTGCACCTGCAACATTTGAAGAAAAAAAAACCTACTCAGCAAACTAGTTAGAAAACTGACCAAAAAATAGGAGTTCTTTTCAACACTTTTCTGCTATTTTTTGTGTGAATATAGCTTTCTAATTCTCCATCAGTCCTTTCTGGGTTGAGTCTTTCTGTCTGGAACATTAAAAAGGAAATTGCCAACAAAAGGAAACAATATATAGACACAATTATATTGAATGAGACAGTCATGCATTTTGCATGGTCGTTTCAAAATATTAATGCTGCTATATTACTGTTTTCATAAATAGCTTTTGGTTTACTTTCCTGGCGTAGGTCCCAACCAATACGTCTGCAGTCACAGATCTACTATTTTGTTCCATATAATGTTTCATGACACAAAATCCCAGCTAAGCAAAAGTCACAGGAGATATGAGAAACAGAACACATAATGTGAATTGCATGCATTTTCAGTATTTTGCTAAAACCTACACTTAAAGTTACACTAAAATTCAAATACTGCATGAAATACTTTTGTGCATATTTTGGTGACAGTGAAAGTAACACAAAAATTTGGAAAAATTGGAAAGAGACGTACAGAGGAAAAACCCCTCGGGACTTCCATTTTGTGTTTCACATTTTCATTTTTTGTCTGATAACACACTATAAAGAGAGTCAAAATTGAAATGCATCATATCGATTTTTCTAGTATATTTATCAATCCATTTTTAAAATGTATTCCAAGTGTAGCCATTTGATTGAAAGTCAGAAAAAACTCTTACACTGAGAAAAAAAGTTTAGCACTCATATGTCATGTCAGTCATTGCTCTAAAAGCTTATGCTCAATGCATTTCCAGAAACATTCCCTTAGCTCTGATCTCCATAAGTCACCTGAATTAGACAACCGCTGCTTCTATCATAAACCCTAAATATGTCCTTTTGTGTCTGGGGAGAAAAGGAAGAAAGTTTAGGAGAAATGGATAAGAAATGAGGAAACTGGAAAGAGCAAATGAAGCATGGAACAGAAAAAAATTGAATCTCTCAATAACTAGACTCTCATGGCCCCAGTCTCTTCTTGAGCTTGCAAAAGTAACCTGCCATAAATACATATGTTTTTACAATTAAATTTTTCACCTCTGCCTTGTCTAACCTGTTGGCCAGACTTTCATTTACATGAGGTTCACCAAAACTCAGACACTCTCTCAGCTCTGTGCTCTTTCAGATGATCAAAGCAACTAGAAACTGTACTTTAGAACAAAAAAACCCACTAAAATAATCCCAAAACCAAAACAAACAAACACCCCCCCTCCCAAAAACCCAGAAACACCAAAGAACAAAACAAAACAAAACAAAAAAACACAAACAAAAAACCTGTGGCCTGAGAAACACCAAGTAATGTGTTACTGTGAACTTTGACTGGCTGAACATTCAGGCCCTACAGAAACTGGCATTTAGGCAAAAGGGCCCAGAAAGCAGACACTAACACTAGAGATTTCTCAGAGATTAGTGACCTAGGCACACAGTGATAGATAGCTATGTATTTTTAACCTAATTTCCTGAACAACTGTTTCTTTCCTAGGTGTTAAACAACTCAGTGCCCTGATCATGTCCTCCTCCTTTGAGACGATGGAAAAGTTGTTTCCCTTAACAGCAAAGAGGAAGGCAATGCCATGGGTCCCAAAGAACCTGAACATGATGAGGACTTCTGCAGAAATGTACCCCTCTCCAAGTCTAGGAATGCTCCCTGCACATTGCTTGCTACTCATTACTTCACAGACACATGGGCAGCACTTGCCAATTTGTGCATGTTAGCAGTGTAACTAGGCATCTCTTGGCACTTGGGTGGTCAAAGGCTGATGTTGCATTCACATAATTGCTCCAAATATAACTGTAAAAACCTCTGTCAATGCTAGTCTTAACACACTAAGCAGTAGTTCCAGATACCCTATAAACACACACTAATTTCTGTTATAAATGCTATTCTATATCCTATTGACAGTCATAAAGAAGACCAGGCAAATCACTTTCCAACTGCCAGCATTACTAAGGAATAAGAAGTACACACAGCTGGGATTAACCTCCCTCTGAATAAGTGATAACACAGAAGTGGGTGTAGGGTCATGTGACCACCCATTTCAATACATACACATTTTTAAAGGATGATATGCATTGATCTTCTAGGAAGAAGAAGGGGCATTTTGAACTTTTAGGTTACTTCCCTGTAACCTACAATTCATCTGGTGTGTAAACCTTATAGTTCTTTTACAGATTTTTCCTCATATATTTTGCTGGCATTTGTCAGTAACATCCCTGCATAGCTTAATATATTGCTTCTATCTTGTCATTCCTTTAAGATCTCAAGAACATTAAAAATTACCCAGTAACATTTACAAGTTTAGCAGCTGACACTTGCAGTTCTTCATCTTGTGGCAGTCCCATGACTAAAAAATAGAGCACTGGTCTGCATGGAGCTCTCCAGTTAACCTGCTGTCTCTCTGTTTAACAAACATGGCTGTAAATCAGATCATATTTCTTCTTCATATTTAAGTACTGAACAATGTCCCAGAACTAGAAAATACTACTTTAAATATAAAACAGGCAAAAACTTCACCATGAAACAGAAGACCAGATGTTAAAGGTTGTGAGCCAACTAACAACAAAAATTAGTATCAGAGAAGCTCAGCTGTTTCTGGATTTGTTTATCAGGAAAATATCTAGTTCCAAAGCTGGGAGGGATTTTTTTAGTGGTTTTTGCATTTGAAAGAGGGAGAGACAGGGGTGTGTTTGTCGCTGTTTTTACTGTTCTGTTCTTTCCAGAGACAGCTTTTGCAAGCCCAGTCATATTTTGTGTTGCTAGTAAATTTTATAATTTGAACTCTTACTCCCCTCTGGGGCTGTAAAGGGGAGCCAGTAAGAAAATTCCATGTGCTGTTTGAAGGAAGGGGATATAGTTAGATACAGGAACAGGAAGAGACCCCTGAAAAACACTTCTGGTATTGCCTGGCCATCACTTTTCAAATGAAGGGTTGCGCACTACTTTTCCACAAGGGGGATCTTTTTTGTGCAAAATATTCTTAATCACAATGCAGAAGTCTAAGATACCGTCCAATTCCCTCTGGAATAGGCAGTCATTTATATTCAAACTAAGGAAATATTATTTTCTTGTTCTGATGAAACAGTACGCTCTACATGTAAATTACCACAGATTAAAAAGCCCAAACTTAAAAAGTATTGACTACATTAAACTGGTAGAATAGAACAGAAACCAAACAAAAAAGAAGCAGTTCTGTTCCTGGTAGCTCTTACTGTTTCGAAGCAATAGTGAAGGAACCAGGAGGAACAGAGCTGTTCTCCTTCCTGATTACAGATGGAGTTCTCACTTTCATGAAAGTGTAGCAAGTGGTATGCAGCAAAACCAGACATCACGTCTAAGTCTCCTATCAGTATTAAGGCCCCAGTCCCACTCATATTCTAATTTAGGACTGCTCTGTTATTATTTTCACCACAAACAAAACTGAGTCCTATAGCTCAACCCAGAAGTGAACTATTACATGTAGAAATCATGGGGAAAACTAAAGAGAAGTGCTTTTCGGTGGCCACGCTATGTCAGGTTAACAGAGTGCTAAACAAAGGGCAGAACCTGAACTAAAAACTACAAACCTCACTGTTTGCCCAGCTTATTTGCTGATTCCTCTGATCCCTGTCTCAGACTGCCAAAAACTGTTATTTTAGCAGGAAAATTTTCAGCTGGTCATGGGAAAATGGAGAACATTTTTCCTTTAAGATGCCATATAACTGACTGAAATACTAAACTGTACAGGACAAGATCATGGTCCTAATCTTTTCTGAGTGCTGTTTGGACACACTCTGGCCAGGCACGGAAGCAAATAAACCCTGTGAAAGATGGGGCAGAGAGCAAAGGGAGGAAAGGTAGCTGCTTACATTACCTTAGTTACTTCATAAGGCACGTGATGGTGCTGATTCCTATTTACAAAGACAGTTTTATTCTACCAGACACAAAAGAAACATAAAAACTTGTATGATACGTGGCTTTTCTAAAATGCTAGTTATTTTAATGTAGCTCTTTGTATTAATAACCCTTTAAAAATTCTTACCTGATTCTAAAGAATATAATACAGCACCGTTGTTTCCAGAATCGAAGTCTTTTGCAAAGATGGTGGTAACAAGTGTCCCTGACGGCTGCCCTTCCAAAACCTGTCACCAAGAAGTTTATAAATGATTTGCAATTATACATGGATAAAGCCAGTCTTAAAACAAATCCCTTGCCATAACACAAGAGTCAAGCTGCTGCTTTACTTTCGATTTCAGTAATATTTATAGCGAGTGCAACGAGCATTTCAGGAGATGGTTAAACAACAGAGTCCTAGCAACGCCCTGCCGCGGTCTGCATAGAGAGCTAACTCAGACATCTTTACTACGGCAGACTCGAAGGTCGGAAATCCAAAGGGATCCCACCGCACCCATAGAGAGGTTTACGCTCGCGTTATCCTTTCGGCCTGGCAGCGCACAGCGCGCGGCTCCCGGGGCGGCCGCGGGGCGGCGCTGCGCGCTGCGCTCTGCCCAGCCCACCTGGCGGCGCAGCGCCCCCTGCGGGAAGCGCGGCGCGTGGTCGTTGCGGTCGCGCACGGAGACGCGCACGGCGGCCGTGGCGCTGCGCCGGGGCCGGCCCGCGTCCGTCGCCAGCACCCGCAGCTCGTGGTGCGCCCGCTCCTCGCGGTCCAGCGCCGCCCAGTTTATGATCTCACCTGACGGCCAAGGAAAAGCGGGGAGAAATGGAGTTAGGCGTTTAGTGTACGCTAGCACTCAGCGCGTGCAATTGTGCATTTAATTTAACGTGAAATAATAATACGCGCCCTCTGATACACCTGATCACTGACACGAAAACCTCAGCTTTCCAAACGTCATCCTGTAGAAACATTATGGTAATCACAGTTTTGCGTATGTACTTTAGTGCCTTATGACATCTTTTACTGTACACTGGGTGCCCCAGAGCAAAGGTATAAAACAGTATGAACCAAAGTGCTGACCTTCCAAAGAAATCCATCTGGCCTTCACCATGCTTCAAGGCAGATAACACCTGAGCACAGGGTATAACTGCTGACAAGGGGCCTTTATTAATTATGTACATTAATCATAAACCCTTATGTGTCCCATACATTCTGGTAAACCCAGCAAATAAATCTGACCAATCTTCTCCCTATCTGCTTAGCCATACGCAATATAGACGGAGATTTCTCGTTGACCAAAGCTCATCACACAGATCAACCACGTGGGGTTTTTTTAAATCTTCTTGATTAACTCCTAGTATTCTGTTTGGCTGTAAACTTCTGTAAGTGTACTCAAAAGGAACCTGATTTTGAGATTCCTACTGAGAAATTCTGGGAAAGCCTATTCATTCCCCATGAGGACTGGATATCTGGAAACAGGAATTTTTAACAGCAGATCTTTTCTCCCTATGTCTCATTTTTCTAAACTGGATTATTTACAGTGCCTGTGTCCCTTGAAGGATTCCCTTCCTTTAGGCTCTCCATGCTCTGGTCTCTGGTGTTACACTGTGTACACATAACCCCTATTATTGAGGCATTTGAGATTCACTGCAGAGTACACCCTGTGCTGTGAAAATTTTCTCTCGGCCAATCTGGCTTCTGTGATGCCATGTACAACATGAACTCAGTTTGGATGTCAGTTATAGAAGCATTCACAAGTATTTTAAGTCACTTTGTCTAACTTCCCAAGTACCTTTGTAGTTACTTATGGCTGATCTGTACTTTTCAACTCTACTTGATCATAGGCAAAAAGATCTCTCATATGAGCTAATGAAGCTATAACTTAAAACTTCTCTTTTTATTTGTCTCAGCCAAACACCAAAACTTCTGACCTGAACAAAGTCATGAAAAAAATAAAATCTTAAGGGCTAGTCCATTCTTCATGAAAATGTATTGCGTATATTTCATTCCCCAAATTGTGAAGCTCTGAGTTAAAATATTCATATATCAACCCAAACGATTCACCACAGTTCCTGAAAGCTTTATACTATACTTCCATACCCCTAGGGAAGACTGCTTTCCAAAACCAGTATTAGGCAGATTACAAATCATAAAATGCTACCTGTATTGGAATTTATCTTGAAATACTTTCCATCAGACAAGAGGAAATAGGAAAGCTGTCCATTTCTTCCTGAGTCTTTGTCAACAGCTGTAATGGTGCCAACCACACCACTGGGAATCGGATTTTCCTCAATTTCAAAGAAGTAGCTCTCACGCATAAACATGGGAGAATGATCATTTTCATCCAGGACATTAACTATTATAGATGTACTTGCATTTTGCCTGAGGTTTTCATCCTCAGATGTGCTGACCAAAGCTCTAAAACTCAGCATCTGTATGCATTCATAGTTCAAATGTTTCCGAAGATAAATCCAGCCAGTATCAGAGCTGATTCGAAATGCAACAGAATCAGTGCTAGGCTCTAAGGAATACGTCAGGTTGGAGGTAATGCTGTGTGGATCAAGTGAGTGGGCTTGAACCTGAAGGATTTGGGCACCTGGAGAGGTAGCTTCACTGATTTCTACTTGATACACCAAGCTTTGGAAAACCAAAGTAGGACCCATCTTCTGCTCTTCAATAACCACTGTCAACATCAGCAGAGAAGTCAGAGGAGGACTTCCACAGTCTTTGGCTGCTATGTGTAGAGTATATTCCTGCTGCTTTTCTGCAAACACTGTCCTGGTAAGGTTTACCACTCCAAGACTTGGATCAATGCTAAATGCATCTGACTGCTCGCTTGCAATACTGTATTTGATTGCCCCATTTAGGCCACTGTCTTTGTCTTCTGCATGAGCAATGTAGACAGCAGTGCCAGGAGGCTGGGTATGTGAGATGGTTACCTTATCATATTTAGTAGGAAATACTGGAGGGTTGTCATTAATGTCTGTCACAGATATGTTGACTTGAGTGCTGCTGTAGACAGCGGACTGACCCAGCTGTGACTGAACAGTGAGCACCACAACAGACTGAGCTTCGTGATCAAGCAGTTTCTTGGTGCGGATAATGCCAAACTGGGGGTCAATAGAGAACTTTCCATGTGGATCACCGGAGCAAATTTTATAAGAAACCACTTCTAATGAATCTAGAAATGGAAACGACAACAACAACAAAAAGGATGTGATAACAAACATTGGCAAGAACATCTGGGGAGAATGCATGCTGTTAAATTCAATGGAATAAATGTAAGCTACGCAGATGTTTGACATTCTTGGGCTTTTTATGCTTCCTTCTTCCTATCCCTGGAGCCCTTCAGTAAAACATGAATGTATACAGTTTGTCCACTTCTGCACTGTTTGATTTTCATCACACTCGTATTATAAAACTCTATAGAGAAAATCACATAATAGCCTCTTGTTTTTCCCTGATCTGAAAAACAGAAAAAACACTCCTATAAATTAGTCTTGTGGGAGCAATTTCACTACCCACAGGCATTCACTATAGCAAGCAATGAAACAGGTGGCAGTTCCCTGAAAAAAATGTATTTTAATAAACTTACTGTTCATAGGTGACCATTGTTGTAACATTTATACATCAGATGCTACCTAAAGCACAAGCTGTCTAAAGATTCAGGCTTACTACCAAGGCCAACCCAGGGGTGCTATCTCCACCCTGAGGACAGTTCTTCCCAAAAGGAGGAAATGGGAGGATATAACTAATCAAGCTTGTATGAAACCTTGTCATCTACCACTTTACATTTACAGATCCATCATCGGCTGTTACGTGGACTCCCAGATCCCACTGCTCTGCATAGGAACCAAATATGTACTGCTCTCAGGACAGGGATTTTTATGACCAAGGACTGTCAGGGGCTAACCGATTTCCCTTTACAAATGATAACAAAACCAGATGGATTAAATATCTTTTCAAAAGATCCCACAAACATTCATCTGGACTTCTCCACTTAAATTGAGACAATGTGGGGTTTTGTTTGGTTGATTGGTTTTGGTTTGGTTTTTTGAGGGATGGCCAGGAGCACTTCTTGCAGATCCTCTGAAACTTCTGAATACTCTCTGATTTTAAGTATTGCTCTGAGATTTGCCTTGCATGGCTAATGCTTTAATATGAGCCAGACTGTCACACTTACTTAAGCTTTCACAACATGCTTCCTATTTCCCCATTTACAGTTATAGAAATCCATCAGGAAGAAAATGGAGACCATTGCCAATCTCTATGGACCACCAAGGAGAGTACCATGAATCTCCAGCTGTTCTGAAGAGTATCCTGATAAACCAGCCATTACACCAGTGGCTGTAAATACCAACAGTAAATTCTATTTAATGCTTGACAGACTGAATGAATAACATGGAGATTTACGGGAAAAAATCATCTACAGCTACTTCCAGTTAATGATCACAACAGAAATATAACATAATCTCTGACTGAGAATGTGACTTACTTGGAGGCTCTCTGGCCTTTACAGTGCCAATCACACTGTCTTCAGGTGCATCTTCTGGAACAGAAAAGCTATACCGGGATCTCTCAAATATGGCAGGGACCAAAACAGTCTGAAGGATGTTTACTGTGACAGCTGCATTGCTGGCAGAGGGAAGACCACCCCCATCCCGTGCAGAAACAGACAGGAAAAGTGCAGAACGTGCCAGGTGGCCAAGAGCTGAGGTCAGGTAAATAATTCCTGAAAGTACACAGAAATAAAAGAGCACTTAAGAGAGGTGTAAGATAAAATTCAGCAGGCTGTCAAAATAGTTCAACTTGTATCACTACTCAAAGAGAAGGTCAGACCACGTGGACAAAAATCAGCACTCCCAATTCAATTTTTGACAGCCAAGTTCTTTTCAAACTATATGATCTTCACCATTCACAGAGTCACTGAAACACAGCAAGTTCTGTTTCAAAACACAGTGTCCATAATTCTGATTTTAGAAACAGATTCAGTTAAATCTTTAACAATGTTAAATTTTAGTACTACTACTAGTCTTCAGCAATTTGGAAATGCATTGGGGTGGAAAAAAAGTACCGTTAAAAAGATTAACTTATCTTTTCAAATAGTAAAGTGAATGTTATTTCAAATAGGGTGCAGAGACATTCTGCATAAGTAACTCCTAAAATAAACCATCCACACAAATGGAGTCAAAGCCCCAAAATATAAATCTTAGGAGCAGGGGGCTCTGTAGAAAGCATCTGGGAAGCAATCACCTGCTGTCTGATCACAAGTTTCTGTCAAAATACCCTTCCATAGTAACTTCTAAGGTCCATTGAATTTGCAAGCTGCTAACAATTCCATTTTATATAAACTGTATGAAGTAATTCTTTGAAAATAAAATATTCAGTCTCAAAATATAGCACATTGGACGTACATTTCTCAAGATAATCTATTTGTGAAGTAAGTTTTTCAACATGAAAATGAAGATAAAAGGTGGCCAAATGCAGGAAATTTTTTCTTAGCAATGAGTTTAACTAAATATACACTAAATGCTAAAATCACAATGTGCTGAGTAGTAAAATTACAGTAAACTCAAGTGATTCAACTAATAGGTACAAAATTTACATACCTACAGATATTTTTAAGAAATCACTTAGCTTTTTGTAGAAGCTGGTGAAGACACAGCTCTGGTGAAGACTCGGGTGGTTCAGTAAAACCAAACCTTTAAACTTTGGGCTACCTCTATAATTTCCTGGCTGTCAAGACAAGCTTAGTAAGGATGATGTCTGCCATTCAAGTTGGACATTTGGTGGTTAGACGAGATAAAACTAGAGTTATCTCAAAGTGTCTTAGGAGAATCAATGCATGATTCAATGAGATTATATCTTCTCAGAATTTAGGGTGAAGCTGCAACACTAATTTTCTACAATCCATTTTTAAGCAGAATAATGGAAATATAAAACCCTTATAAATATTCAAATATGCATGCAGTATACTTTCCAAATATACTGCCAGGACATAATAAACTGTGTCCTGACATCGTTAAAATGCAATAAAACTGTCTTCAGGATCAAGGAAAAATGCTTTGCACTAACAAAAAAGGGACACTTATTCCAATGGTGACAAACCACACCAAAAACTCAACAGTGATACAGATGGATTCGGGGTTCAGTACTGATCCAGCTCCTTTGCTAACAACTGATGCAATTCTAAGAAAGAACATTATTTTGGCTTTTAAAGTTTTTTTTTTTCTTCTGATGGTTAAGTTTTGTGATTACTTAAGCAGTTCAACAAAGTAGTCCTTCAAGGATATAAACTTTTGGCATTTCCTGAGGTAATCTGAGCAATTGTAGCTTGAAGGAAAAAGGGGTTTACCTGTTTTTCTCCAGAGGATAAACATATACACATGGATTTTTAACATAGTTTCTGTCAAATTAATTTAAATCAATCAAATGGACTGTATGCTACTAATTTGACCAACCGGATTTTTTTCTATGGACAAGGATATAAACATATCCTTCTCATTTTAGATACTTCAAGAGGTATGTGGAGAACTGGAAAAGGTCTACAGAAAAGCATCAAATTGAAAAATCTTACTCTTGGAGCAGTAACTAAAGACTTCAGAACATCCTTTAGCAAAGGGTGGAGCAAACAGTGGTCCACTCCAGGAGCTCTGAAGACCTGATGGAACAGATGTATTTCAGAACCAAAGCTCCTTCTCTCCTGACCTAGACACATTGCAGCACACTCCACGCCAGTTCAGTTATGGAAAGCAAAAAGAAAATTAATAAAAGCTTTTGTTTTCTTTCTTCACTCTTTTGCTGCGTCATAGGGGAAAAGGGGAAGAGGCAAGTACATCTCACCAACTCAGCTCTCTTTTGCAGGACCAGGGACACCGTAAGGACAATGGCAGAATCCAAGTAAAAAGTATGTGTTTTCCATATGGTTCCCTCCAACCTCAAAAACTGTAGTATGCAGAAATTTAATAACCCTTTCTGACTTATAACCGTGTACATTCTGTTTCATTCAGCATTTGTAGGACTGGGCATTAGCTTTGCATCTGGTGATACATAATCTATAGAGATATTTGAGATAGCTCTGCCATATGTTGGTGAATATGCCTCATTAGGCTCTATTATGGCACCACATGACGGGAAAGAATCTGTAGAAGAAAGCAGCATCTGGGATTTCACTTTCTGTATGATTAGGTAAAACAGCAGACTGACAAAAATGTATAGTCAGGACCACCTGGGCCATAAGCAGTTGCCAGCACACCTCAGAGCAGGCTAGCTGGGTGCATTTCATCTGCTGCAGCAGGGTGCATGAGGTGCCTGTGTACTACACTGCAAAGGCAGAAACACAGATGAAACTGCAAGGAGCAGGAACTGCCAAAGTCACAGGTTCAGTGTGTGAAACTCAGAGGCATGTCACACTAAGTAACAGGCTGAAGATGAACCATGGTTTTCCTTTCTTCCTCATTCTGTAATTAAGATTAGGGCTTATTAATGTTATTACCACAATCATTTGCAGCCTTTAATTCAAGGCTTCAGAGAACTTGAAAGACAATTAGGTTGCTGTGGTACAGAATATATTCTTCCATTATGCAAAACAGTTTCTATAAACATTGAAATGAAAAGGGAATAATGAGACAGCTCCTATACAAGGAATGTTTTACTTAAGCTCCCATCAGGGGACCACAAAGACACAAGTGTGGGTCCACTTTAAGAAAAGTGCCACCTTTCTTACAGCTTGACTTACCATATAAATGAATAGTTTTATCTGCTGCCTTTAAAAACATTTAATTACCATTTTTCAAATTAATATTTATATCACTGCAGTGCTTTGAAGATTTTACCTCTGATTAATTCCTTATTCTGCATGCGAGAGAGCTGGAATCAATTCTGCTTCACAGGTGAACAATTCTATAATTACACACCAGATGAATTACACATCTAGCCTCAGTCACACCTTGGCAATCTCATTTTCTTGACTAGATCCGCATGGGCGTAACTGACTGCAGATCCTAACTCTGATAAATCAAAAGCACGACATAAAGACTGCCTGCTGCCTGGATATGATCTGGATACAGATTTCAGGCAGAACCTGCAATGCTGGATGCATGCTGGCAACTGCCACTGCAGGCTGTAGTCTGGGAACAGCTCTGCTCCCAGGCAGGTCAGCACAGCCAGTCTGGAATTTACAGGCATTTTGCTGCAGAACAATCTGTGCTTAAGGGCTAGCAGAAATCATTACAATGAGTTGGAGGACTGAATGTATGGGGAGGACTAGTAGTATTGAAGGCAAAATCATGACTGCCAACTCTTTCATCTGCTTCATACTTCCTCACTTGCTGTACATGGTAGGACATGAATTTCCAAGTCATCTGGCTCTTCACTTTGTGCCTATTCACCCAGAAAGTGCAAATGGACTAATGAAGGATGGGACATCCTCTAGCAATGGCAAAATTTCTCATGGGATTTTGCTGTTCTTATTTTTGTGGAGGTGCATCCTATTCCACAAGTGAGTTAGCTGCTGTTTCTCAACAGTTAAAGGCAGGAGACAAAAATCCAAATGTAATGGTTCTTTTAAAAATATATTTTTTATTATATTCATGATCCTGTGCTCAGTCTTAATCTTAAAACAGAACACAGCACCAAAGCAGGTTCACTCACCAAAATAACTTCTTGTATGGGAAAAAAATCATACTAGTTAACCCAAAAGGATTTCCACATGGATCTCCATCTGAGTATTTTGAAAATCTGTTTTTGCACAGGGGTCTCTCATAAGGAAAAAAAAAAATCAGCTCTACATTTATAGCCATTTGTAGGTAAACCAAATATTTTCCACTAGTCAAGTGCTGCAAAGATAAAAATCAGGATGCACCGACTTCAGTAATGAAGTCTGGATTGCACAGGTATGCCAACTTAAATGGCTTCTAATATTGTATCATTGTTCATGAAATGAAAAAGCAACTTTAGAACATAGGAAGAGGAAAAAAATCAACAGTTACCAGTGATTTTACCTAAGCCCTTGAAACTAAACACCCTAACAAATTTAAATGATGGCACTATTTCTTCAGCAAATAGCCTCGGATGGGCCAGCTGGCATCACCTGACACAGCTCAGACAACAAGCAGATGGCCAAAAGGTCCATATGGTTCCTCACCCCAGTTCACCTTCAAAGCTGGCCACTGGACCTGCTGTTCACTACTGTGAAGGTCAGAGCTGACCCACTGATCTGCCCAGAGCAGCCACCTCAGCTTGGCAGCTTCCCAGTGCAGGGGGTGCCTGCACAGTTTTGCTTCTTATATGTCAGAAAAAACTTCAAGATGAGTACAGACAGGGTGATCTTCCAGAAGATGCATGCAGTTAGGAGGTGTGAATTTTGCATTAACATTAAAATTAGCATTGTTTTAAGGAAGAATAGTAGTGTTTCTGCTTGACATTTCTATTTAAGTTTATCCAATTTACTGTCTATACTGTCATCTTGGCTCTGCATACAAGTTCCAGCTGTAGCATTTTATTTGTACTTAAAATGCACCTTTTTTAGTGAAGCTGCATTCCTGATGGTAACCATAACAACACTGCCAAATACACTGAATAGCTGGTTTAATAACTGCCAGGGGAAGGAAGAAATTAATAAGGAATGATATTGTTATTTACAGTCTACCTGCTGTAATACACATCGGTTCAGCTCACATGAAAACCTTTAAAAAGCTTATTTTGATGGCACAAACACTGGTTTGCATTTTGGCAAAGAAAAGGACTTCTTCAGATTAAAAATATTCAGTGTTTGAATGTTTTTGTAGTACATAACTGATCAAACCCATATCAATCTTCTGGCTACATTTGTACTTTACAGGTGTTATACCCCTGCACTGGAGATGCTTTCAACATTGGTCCCTCTTAGCAAATTATTGTGCTCAA
Organism: Chamaea fasciata; assembly: GCF_029207755.1. NCBI lineage: Eukaryota > Metazoa > Chordata > Aves > Passeriformes > Sylviidae > Chamaea > Chamaea fasciata. The sequence continues at coordinate 42,423,600 of NW_027094091.1, read as the reverse complement.
TTCACAGTTTTCTTCTTAGAAAGAGAAATAGATACAAAAGGACTTAGTGTCTACAACCAGTACTATATAAACATACTGTGTTGAATCACAAGAATTTGCTTAGCACATGAAAGTCTGTTCCAGAGTACTTCATCAGACCCTGAACATGTTGGGAGTCTGCACATAACAAACCAGCACCTGGATCTATAAAGTAATGTAAGCAGTTTTAACCTTGCAGCTCCCCCAGAAGCATGACACTACAATTTCAAATACTATAGGTAACAGAGAGTTTTATTGAGCTAAGAAGTATTCAACACAAAAAATATGAATTTCTAATTACAGCAGTTCCATTAGTCACAAACAGAGTACCCACCTGAGCATCAGCCTCTCATGCTGAGCACAAGAGGGCATGAATATAGTACTAGAATGGTTTCATCTAGACTCAGTTTTCTCTTACACAAGTGCTTTTTAGACAGTCTTGCAAATTGGGATGCAAACTTTTATGTCCCTAGAGACTATATTTTGCCAGTTTAGAAGATCAGGTTCCTCCTAGCTTTCTCTATTTTGTACTATTACATGTTTAGATAATTATTCCGTAAAAAAACCACAAACAAACAAACAAGCAACACCACGAAAACACCAGCATAATTCTACTTTTTCAGTAAAGCAGATAACTGAAGAGATATCATTTGCTGTTACAAGGAGATTTCCTTTGTTTCCGCCCTGGTTTATTTCCTTTAATCTGACAGAATCGTAACTCAGAGCCTGTGTGCTGTCTGATTGTGTACAAAGCAAACACTCTCATGCAAACATGGGTCCATCCAGAAATCAAAGCTTACACCAGTAAGCAGGCAGGACTTTGGCCTGGTGAATTGTGGTTTTTTCAAAGACAAAAGACAGAGACCTCTCCCGACAGTCTGCGTTGCTCCAGTCCTGCCACACCTTCTCAACAGGTCACGTTCCCTTGCTTAGCTTATCAAAGTTTTCCAAAAACATCTTTTTAATCAAGGATGTTTTCAGTCAAGGACCTTTTCAATCAAGCTGCCAGCCTCTAGATCCAAAAATAGCTCAGTGCACAACCTGGTAACAAAACTCAACTGCAACCGTAACCAGGGATGGTATTTCTTTAAAGGCACTGTACAAAAAGATGTATCAGGACAGATACAGAATGAAGTCTGCTATAAGCCAAAGAAGACATGTTTGCTGTTCTTATATTAAGAGCATTATAAAACATACATTCCAGATGCTGCCCTTCATTTTAATGAACTGATTTTCTGCTGCACCCCCTTCCCTGCTCCATCCATTCTAGCATTGTGTCACAGTTGTCTGCTCCCTTGGTGTGACCTGCCACTTTCTTCTTTTCTTTTGGTTAACTGAGAACACAAATCCTGTACTCTGAGACCCATACAGTCTCTAGCAAAGAAAAGAGTTGCTTGTCTAAATTTCACTGTATAAATATCACACTATTCCCCTCTAAAATAGGAGGGGAGGTTTGGGCATAACTTTTTCCTTTTCACCATTTTAATCAGCCCACATCATCTGTGCAATGCCATGGAAGTTTGCTCTTTGCCTCTGGTGGGCTCTTCTGTTTCTGAGATCTGACATTGGCTTAACCAGGAGAAAGGAGGGTGGGCTAGAGTATTTTTGTTCATACTTTGCATTCTTTTATGCACAATAAACTCGTGTGCACCCCACTATTGCATGGTTGAGGTTTTGGCACATAGCTTGTAGGAATATTTCTCTTTGTAGATAGTTGATTCTATTTGATTTCATACATCAAAGAAAAAAAGATACATTAGGAGGTAGCAGTATGGATATTTTTTCATGCTGTTCTGCTACACAGCTTTCTTCCAGGGACAAAATCTGCACCCTTACACTTAATACAGCAAGTTTCATGTTCTCCTTGGACAATATACTATTTTCTGCATTCTTCATGGTAAATTTCTCATTAGATGAGATCTCAGTGAAGGTAAATGTCCTCAGCTGAGGCCACTAATTTTTCCTTTTTAATTTAACTCGAACTTCTTCAAAGGTGAAAACTTATTGTGTTAAACCAACATCTCAGGCATATTCCTCTGATTTGCAGCATTCCAAATACACTATCAATATCATATGACAGATCAGAAAGACAGTAATTGAAGAAACTGAGTTTAAAAAAAGAAGTGGCCCCAAAATGTTCCAAACTAAAACACTCCTAATTTTAAATGTTATTTATGTGAAGCTCTTCATATGTTTAGCAAATGTACTACATGCTGTAGGAGAATGCCAAAAGTAGTTTAAAAATAAACTATTTTTTCATACAATACTATACAAAAACATCATCAATCATTATAAATATGGCCTTGTTCTCTTTAGAAATGGTGCATCCCCATTTTACTTTGATGCCTAGTACAATCTGCTATATATTAAACACTGTATAATACATGGAGTTAAGTTAGGTTTTGAGGTTTTCCCCTGCATTAAAAAAATGTTGGTATTTCAACTTACTTTTCAACCTGTATTGCAATAAAAATAAAACTTTTTTATGCAATTAAAATTTCCTAAGATGCATCTGTAAAAAACATTGCTATTATTTAATAAAACAAAATTTGTCAGCATCCTTAACTGGAATGAATCTATTCTGAACGAAATCAAAGTTTATTGCAAGTTAGTTTGCCATCAAATTGCATTTACATATGGTTCCATAGTGCTGTAATGAAAGTAGTACAGCACTAAAATGCACACTGCCACAAGAAACATATCAGTGAGGCACTGTTCTGTACAAGCTCTACACAACTCCCTCTTCTTGTATCCTTTACTAGGCACTGTTAAAGTGATAAGATGCTGAAATTAAATTTGGCTTTTGGTTAAGGTAATTAAATTCTTAAATTTGCATGATCTTTAGGTGTATTTATCCTTTTCATCAATAGACTAAGCTCCTAGACTGCTCTACAGTCTTCTACAGGACATTTTAGTCGCATGATGCCCTTTGCTCTTCTGTTAAAAAGAAATCATAGTGCATCTTAAAGGGAGCAGGTTTTTAGCAAGTCAAAATTTCCTCAAAGGAATGTTCATTTTGCAGGAGCTGTACTCCTGTGCTGAAATTTCTTTCTCATGTTCAACTACTAACCAGCTCTTGCAACAAGGCTTGTCTGTTCCCCTCAAAATGTGTTTTTTGGTGTAAATAAGTTACAGGAAGTACTATAACAAAAGGGTGATCCAAGTATCTTCAAGTCAATGGAGAGATCTCCAAATATCTCAGTGTACTGTGTTTATGTGGCAAGGGTTTGGCTGTGGGGGAGCTACAGGAGTGGCTTCTGTGGTGCAGACCATGGTGAGGCAGCTGTTCCCCTGCAGCCTATGGAGGTCCACAGTGGAGCAGAGATCCACCCCCAGCCCATGGAAGACCCCTCAATGGAGCAGGTGGATGCCCAAAGAAGGCTGTGACCCCGTGGGAAGCTCATACTGGTGAAGGTTTTCTGGCAGGACTTGTCACCCCACAGGAAAACCACACTGGATCATTCTGTTCCTGAAGGACTGGACCCTGTTGAAATGACCTGTGCTGGAGCAGAAGAAAAGTGTGAGGAGGAAGGAGCAGCAGAGACAACCTGTGATGAACTGCACAGTTACCATTCCCCATCCTCCTGTGCTGCTGGGGCCAGAGGAGAAATAGAAAATTGGGAGTGAAGTACAGGAAAAGGGAGGGTGGGGGGAGAATGTCTTTTATGATGTAGTTTTTATTTCTCATTACTCTCCTCTGATTTGATTGGCAATAAATTAAAGTCATTTCCTCAAATTGCGTATCTTTTGGCCATGACAGTAATTGCTGAGAGATTTCTCCCTGCCCTTTTCTTGACCCACACGCCTTTTGTCATCATTTTCTTCCCCTGTGCAAGTGAGGAGGGGAGTAATAGAGGGACTTTAGTGGGCACCTGGCATCCAGCCCAGGTCTATCCACCATGTTCACAGAAAACATTATAAAATACACAAAAGGAAGGTCATAGCCTTTGTTCTAGGCATCTAAATTAGGTAGGAATCACAGAAACATGAGCCTAAATATCTTAGAGTTGAAAGAAACAGACACTAAATTAAATGCTTATACTGCTGTAACATACACTGAGAGAATAATACTTTCTCTACATCATTTTCATGCTAGGCTTAAATAACAAATACATTCACATTAAGACAAACCACTGGCTGCTGCCTTTTGCTTAGCCTTCATAGAAGTTTTCTTTGCACACAGGGATTAGCCAGGGGATTTGTTTTAAGACTACAAACAGACCTTTTACCTGAAGACTGACACAAAGTCACACTGATCCAGAATAATTTTCAAGGACTAGTATTCATTTTGTTGGTTTGAAACAACTTCCCTGAACCAGAGCTATGATGATAACCATCTTTTTACCCATCTCTCGAGAACAGCATCACTAAGATCAATGGAAAAATTAATTACATGCCCTTGGCTGAAGGTAAGTATTAATGCTGTTATTGTAATGGAATTTTACAAATTCTGTTGTTAATCCTAAAGTCTAAAAATTAAGCACTGCATAGGTTTTCTGCCACACTTAAGATTGCATTCTGTGACTTACATTTTTAATTACCAGCTCAGCCATAACTATAAATACACTGTCTTTCAGATAGCTTGTTAGGTAACAATGGGAAAATAAACAAAGATAGCTCAAACAGTTTCTTAGCCAGAAGAGCTCTTCAACTTGCACTGTTCTAATCAATTCACGAGTACTGTTCATAGATCATGCATGGATCAGATATCTACAAAAGGCAACATAATGAAGCCAAGATGTTGTTTACACCAACACTAGAAACAAATGATAGCAAGAGTCACGAACCAGCAGAGGAGCTGGTTTACAGTTTCCTATCCATGCATTTTTCTAGTTACATAGTTTTTAAAGTGGTTTTTCTTGTGGAAAGTCTATCATTAATCAAATGAAAAACACTTCAGCTTTTTAAAAAATGGAAACACAATAAATGTTATTTATGAGTACAACAGCATATCACAAACAATAAATGCAGTGTCTAAAAGCTAAAACAGCAAACAAATATAAATAATAAAGCTCATTTAGAATAAAAAAATAATTAGCAGAATGGTCTGTCTGGTCAATGAAAGGACATTGAGACCACTAATTTTCCTTCCCACTCCCACTGAATTTATCTATTTACAACATCCACATGTCCCATTGCCTGAAACAAAAGATAGAGCCCCTTCAAAGAGCCTGGATGTGCCTCAGCCTCATGATATCTATGTATCAAAAGCAGTACTGTTATATTCTATATAGTCAGGAGTTGACCAGCCGGTAGAAAAACTAAGAGCTTTAATGAACAAGAGGCAGAAGCAAGCCATAGCAGTGAAGAATTTGGGTTTCAATTGTTACTTTACTGTTTTATCCATTTCTCTTCCAAAAATTCAAAAGTTAATTTTTTAGTGAGTATTCTAAGTGCAGCACTCAACAAACACCCCTGAAGAAAATTACAGTGAGATAAATTTTCCTGAAAAAAAAAGAAAAAACGCCAAAAAAAAAAAAGCATATGTCATGGACAACAGCATCATCTTGCATTTATCTTAACGTATCATAGTATAATGTGACAAACTGTTTGCTACTAATTATTTTCAATCTCATAATACTGAAAATATCTCTGTCTACATAAAATATTAAAGGACTATAATGAAAAGAGGCAGTCAAAATTACTAATGCACTGATTTTCATTTTTCCTTTCTAAATGCTCTATCAGTGAGAAAAAAAAATATTTTACAAAATAAAACTTATCCGGCAGGCAAATCCACGGAATTCTCCAGCGCCATAACTGTCCCTCTGTTTAGGTCCTCTAATAATGAGAAGAGCAGATAAAACAGAATATGCCACACTGTAAATTGGAAAAACTGCAGAACACACCAGTAACAGACTGCACATCTGTAAGATCAGAAAAACAGAGACCAAACTGTAATATCATCTCATTTGGCTTTCTGGTTTGAGCATTCATCTCCTGGAGAATGCCTGTTCCTTCACATGCTTGTCCATTGCCCTCTGTTCACAAAATGCAGCCCAGCTAACTAGATGAAGTCCCTCACATAACCTTCAGAGAGGCACGGCTAAATTAGGCCATATATCAGAGCATATGAAGACAGCTTTAGCACAATGAACACTGGAAAATATCTCTGTTGTAACAAGAGGTAAGGAGGAAGAGCTCAAAATCTCTGTGCCCTAACAGTGAGCCACTTGTTTCATCTCTCTGAATACTGAACAGGTTTTGGAGCTCAAAGACTGCAAAATTTCTGTGTGATAAATTGGCAATTTTAATGTGAGGGTTTTTTTTTGTTTAAAATATTAATTTTTTCTAATAGTTTAAAAATCATTCACCTCACCAGTGATTGAGCACAGGCACTATTGTCAGTAGATGTGGAGGAAGATAAATGGAAAAAGTGTATTCAGAAAAAAAAAAGTCCACAGCATTAATATTAATAAGTTAAAATTAGACACAGTCTGACCTTGTGAATTACCCAGGAGATCTGATTAAGTGCAATCAGATTCCAAGCACTATAATGCTGGGAATAGTGTCTGACCTAAGAGCTTTTCTCATCATGAAATGTCAGCAATAATGACCTCAAGCAACTTCACCCTGAATTTGGTCTGCCTTTGATAAAATACCATGATAGATCCACAAGGTAATAGTAACTTACAAGCTTATAGAGTCTTCATCATTAAGCATGACATTTCTCCTATACAAAGTGCCAAACTGGAAAGAGAGGCCAAAAGGTCACAAACCAAGGAAGAAGCCTTTCAAAAGGCTTTCTTTCAGCAGAGGGTTGCTGCAAAGCCAGTGCTGCTAATGTGACCCACAGGGGCTCTCTTCGACAAGCCTGATGGGACAGTTTTAAAATGACCAGTTAAACGCCTGTGGAGATCCAGCTCCCTAATTATTGACTGACCTACATATTTTTGACATCAGTTATGCCCCTGAGAACCTGACTTGACAGGTAGTTAAGAGTCCACAGTTAAATAAATTCTGAAATAGCCAAGACAAGCAGCCTGACTTCCTAAGAAGATTAGTTTCTTCTGTTCATCAGAATGTTTTGAGAACTGTGTAAAAACAGACACCTTTTTAAAGAGTAGATCCTTGCAAGATTTTGTATGCCAAATAGCTAATATGTACACACACGTACCACAATCTAAAAAGATCTTAAAACATATAAAATAATCTGTGCCATGACCATCTGTTGATCAGGATACATTCACATGCAAGAGCTGGCCCTCAAGAAAAATGGCAATTCCAGTTTAGTCAACCACTTACTGAAAAACACCGTGGCCAGTTGTAGATGCAATGCTCACGTTCTCTTCAGCTGATGTTAACAGCTATTTTAAGGTTAGAAAGCTGACTACAGAGGCTGCTTTGTAGCAATGGGAAGAGTAATTCAATCTGTGAGAGTCAACCTTTCTTGGAAAATTTGGTTTTGCCATAATTGGTTTTCTGCTCTCATTACCACTCCTTCATTGAGCCTCTCTTCAGAAGGGTGAGGTGTCACATCAGAAAGTAAAAGGCAGAAAAAGACACTTACAAAGCCATATATTGAGTCAAACAGGGAGGCAAATATGCCTTGTAAGACCGATCAGAATGAGGATTTATCCTAGCACAGTACAGAGAAGGATTAGAACAGAAACAGAGAAGAAATGAAAGGAGGAGCATCTTGAAGGGTGTTTTATTGCTCTTCAAGATTAAGCCTAAGAATTTCAGAAATTCAGATATTTTTGTAAAAAAAACCAATGTTTTATTATTTCTTACAACAATCAATATTTTTAGGGCTGAAAGTAGTGGATAAGTGACATGCTGCTTGCTCTTCATTGTGCTGGCATGAACTATGTTTTCCATTCTTCTGCTTATTCCAGTGAATGTAAAAGTTTAATATTAAACCTAAACCCTCCATCTACCTCTAGAATTATTATTCATCAGAATCTAGGTTTCACCTGTATGCCATGACTCCAAATACAAAAAGCACCATCAAGGAAAATGGACATCTTGTATAATTATCACCTTTCTGAATCATAGACTCATACAAGTACCTGTGGATGTATCTATTGTGAAAAAAGAAGAAAATTCTCCTGGGATCAGTTCGTATGTGACAACACCAAAAATTCCTGAATCTCTGTCTGTGGCAACAACATTGATGATTTCTGTTCCCGGCTGTGTGTGACTGCTGATACTTGTCACGTAGATGTCTTGTTCAAAAACAGGTTGATTGTCATTAATATCTTCTATCTCGATGCGAACAAAAGCTTGGGCACTCAGACCACCCTGTTGGATATATAAGAAAAAAGAACCCAAAAAAACAACATCAATTTTTAAAATAGGATGGTACACAACTTGCTTCAGTCCATCATTAGGAAACATAACATACTGCAATAATATTGATCAACAAAAATGTCCATTAAAAGCAACTTACAGTGTCTGCAACACCCCAAAACACTGCACATAAGCAAGCAGCATGTGCAGCACAACACCAGGGGCTGATCAAGTACATAGAGAAATTCAGCTTCTCTACAACAGCGAGGCCTGAACACAAAGTCAGTTTTGTTAATGCTAATGAGCACCACACATCAAAAACCCTGCTAGTCTAACCTCACCTGCTTGTGCTGACATCAACAACACTCCACCTATTCCTTCACAGATAAAAGTCAGGGCTTTGTGCCCCAGAAAGACATGCCCCTCTCTGGTGACTGGTGCTCCAGTAAAGGAGGAATAACTTCTCTCTATGAGATTTTCAGATGTAAAAGCATGACCCTCATAAGAGTGAATATGAGGCTTTTTCAACCAGGGACACAGACTAAAAGCAGTGCAGGACAGCCAAAAGCTGACCTGTCAGGCTGCTGTCTACAAGACCTATCCTCAATTTACTGACACATGCCCTTCAAAAGCCCACTAAAATACCACATGGGACCACATTTAGCCTTGCTCTGGAGTAAAACTGGAGAAGAAAGGAGCAACTGCAAGCTGGCTTACCAGCCTATGCTACAGAAAAATACTGATTTGCTATGACAAAGCACTGAATTTTGTGACAATCTGCAAAAAAGACAATTCTGTGGGTGCTGAAGTGTAGACCCCACAGGCAACTGAGTGAAACTAATGGCAATTTACTTCTCAGAGGACTCCCTGCATGACTTTGGAGGGGTTCATATATCCAAGCTTATTTTACAGCCATAGGAAGTGCAAGCATTTTTAAAAGAAAGCAGGTCCACTGTGGCAGAGATAACAGTGAACACTGAGGCACTGGCATGTTCAGAGGCACGAGGCAGCACAGACATGTACAGTCTGCCTGTGCTTTACGAAGTACATTAGAACACAGATGGAGGAAGAATCCTGAGCTCTTCAAAGTCACACTGAGCATGCTGTGCTTGTAGCAGTCACTCAGGGAAACTGCTGACACAGATCAGATGTTCATGCATACACATGACAAACCATGCTGAGCTAGGGTGAGCTCCATTTTGCAGTCACAGTAGCTGTGATACAAAGAAAACCAAGTCAACCCCAAACCAACTACGCTGCATAATTCTGCAATCCAGTTGTTCATGTCAATTATTTTTAAACCTGACCTTCATCAAACTATCCAAGGATTCAGACTGGATATGACTCCTTTAGACTTACCGTGCCATATAACAATCTCCCACAAAACTCTTTGAGGGCTTGCTTAGTGAGTCCACAGGTTCAGACTTATTTTTGGAAAAAAACCGCTATCAGCATTTACTTCTACGTTTTCATAGTGATTTTTGCTTTGTCCTGGTTTTTGTTTTTTCTTCTGTGTTGTAATGTTACCTCTCTTGGTGCACTCACAGTCTCATAAAGGCTTACGTAAGTGGAAAATTAAGATGATCTTGTGCATCGTGTGTCTGTGTTTCACCCACAAACAAGATCTATCCCACATCCTCCTGGTGTGCTTCTGAAGAAAATAAAGCATGGCATGTTTCCAGGGCTCATGCTGCTGCACAGGCAGCCAAAAGCCAGGACTCTTGCCTGGGGACCAGGACTAAAGGACAATCATCAGCCTACAAATTACTGGGACTACCACAAAACCCCATGCCAATATGGAGAAATGGAGAAGGCAGTGAGCCCAATGCCAACACCCCTACTTCAGGGCAAGCCCCTTCCCCAGGCTCTTGATTTCCATGATGAGGAAATCCCTGCACAGGAGCTAAAAGGGAAGGCAGGGGAAGGGGGAAAATGTGCTCTGCTCACTGTCAGAAGATGCTCTGTGTCTCCACGGCTTTCAGGTACTTTAGAACAGAAATCAGAAGGATTTTTAAGGGAAGAGGACCAGGGAAGAAGTGAGGTAAAGAATAAAAAGCATCTAAAAATGATGGTCTGAACAGCATGAAACCAAACTCACAAGAGCTTGTGTTAAACTGTTTCTTTCAAGCTTCATTATTGCTAAACAGACATGAAGAAACCCCAAACCCCACTCTTCAGCCAATTTGTATTCATGCTACAGAGTTATGTAAAGACTGAAAAGTATTTTTAAATTATTAACTACGTATATAGAGAAACCTATTCTCTAAGAAAATTGACCAAGTTTTACAATGGAGGCAGAACCTTCTTTTCCTGAAGAAGCAGTGTATATCCTCACATGCCACATATGACATATACTTAATAAGTTATTAACTGGTTATGGCCCAATTCTTGCTCTGACAACTGAAAAAAAGTATCATTCCAATGGAGAAGGAACTACAACTCCTTTTATTTCTAAAGATGTGGATGTACTTAATCTACTCAGAAGCAAGCAAAAGACAGTTCTTCCAAAATATGAAGGCTGACTTATATAAAGTATATTTCTGACAGAAAATTACATTCGTCAAAACATGTTAACAAGCAACAGAAAGCCACAGCTGTTCATTTAAAAATCCCTTGTCTTAAATGTTCAAGTATTTTAACTACTGTCGTACTCTCTGGTGCAACAAAAAGTAACAATTACAATGACTTCTTTGTCAGAGTCCTGAGGGTTGTGTCCCTTATGGAAAAAAAAGGGACATAAACTACCATCAAGTCAAAATAACAACGATTAATGCTTTCATTACTTCAGAAGGATCAAATTTGTGTGAATAGCTAAAGCTATTAGTAGACCTCTTTACCAAGACTTTAAAAAAAAAAAATTACCCTGCCTTTGGCAGGGGAGACTTTGTCTTAATAAGTAGAAATGATGCTATTTTGAACAGCTGTATTTCTTAATGTCAGTGCTGTAAGATGCTTAAAAGGCCATCAAGATTTTCATCAGAGCCTCCAAAGTTTTTGTCACTGAACCACGCTATCAAATTTTTGTGCCAAACTGAACTGTTATCAGATACAGAATCTCTGACATAGAGGCTTTTTTGGTAAACCTAAAGGATATGTGGTTTTGAAGTTGTAATGCTGTCAAAGTGGATAGAGATGTCTCCAATTATTTCAAAAACCTTAGGTTCTTCAGAAGCTTTGCCTGTGAGTGAGTGTCAAGTGTTTATATCTAGGTTTCACTTGCTTCAGTGTAAGACAAAGAAAATTGGATAGGCAGGGTGGATAACAAAAAAGCAAGAGACAAAGTGTCTCTCTATGCAGAAAGGCAGTAAGAGTCACTAACACACCCGCTGAAGGTGTACTGAACCTTTTGCAGTGATGATGAAGCAGCTGAAAAACTGAAGACCTACCATTTCATATAGAAGAGACAAGGATACTTCTTTTCATCTTTGCTTCATCAGTGAGAGTACTCTCACAGGATGTTTATTTAAAACCAGTTTAACAGAAGCTGTTTTCCACCTGCCTCTCCACAGGCTCGTGTGCAATTTAAGTTCACTCCTTACATTTTCTGCACAACACAAAAGACATGACTGACAAGCTCTAAAGACATGAAATGGAGTAGCCAGGAACAGGTGGAGGAAACTGATAGTTTTGCTGTAAGATAAACTGCACACCACCTGGAAAATACTTTATTTTCCTCCTCATTTCTAATTAACTGTGCTATTTTCTTTCCTTTTCATCTCTCTACCCTCCCTTGTCTCAAGTGACCCTTCATTCTTCCTCTCTCTTTTCTGTCCACATTTCCCCCCTGATCACAGCCTCCACTCTAAGCCCCATACCTAACATCTTTAATCCATCAAAATCAGCAGCAGAATGTCAGGAAATAAATATTCTACTACAATTCTGCTTTAAAGGTACAGAGTTGGTCAACACAAGTTCAGGTGCACTGATAATTTTGAAAAGCTGATAATGAGTTTAGGTGCTATAGTATTTAGGTGTCAGATGGGCAAACTTCTACAAAGTGCTGACTTCCAGTAAGAAGACCAAGTCTTGCCTATCACAAACGAAGCAATAAAAAAACTGAACCTTTCTCCCCATTATTGAACTTCTGAAAACACAAGGTCCCTAAATGAAGCAATTTAAAAATTAAATACCCTATAGTTTCAATGCATTGGCTATTTTTCTTTGAGGTAAGATTTATCAACAGAGCAGTAATTGAAGTAAAAATAATTAAGGGATCAAGCTTTTTTCATGTAAACATTTTCTTTCAGATTTTCAAAATAATTTCCTGTACCAGACCGAATATCTTAGAAACTTTTCAGAATTTCACTGCCATTGTCCTGCTCTCACATACCCTTTATAAATGACTAATCTTGATATTCGAGACATGTATGTGTCCTTTACATTTATACAGCTTCAAAACATGTGAATGAGAGGAAAAATGGAATAATGAAGTATAACAGAATGCATAATTTTCTGCTGTTATACATTTCAACACAGACTGCTTTACTCTTCGAAGTTTGGATATCTGTACTCAAGCATAAATTTTGAAGACAGAAATCACATACAAATGAAATTCCAAACTGGTCAGATAGAACTACCTCTGCTCTAGACATCACAGGCACTGTCCTGGAAAAACCCACTCTTATATTCTTATATTAAAATCATAGAATGGTTTGAGTAGGAAGAGACCATTCAAAGGTTGTTCAGCCCCTGCAATGAGAAGGGTCAAGTTATCAGACATTCAAATCAGATGAGTATGGAAACAAACATACAAATATATTTATGGGGGGTTTTTCGCCTCTAAAGAAAGCTATGAGGAAGAAAAAGCACACTGCTAAAGGCAATATTAATAAAAGAATATTTCTGCAGCCTCTGAAATGAACACTGAATTGTGGCAACTGAAGAAAAAACCAGATTGTTTAGCTATTACACAAATACTTGAATTCAACAAAACAGAGATATAGCCTCAACGACTACATTCTCAAAATGAAATAATTACTACAACTATCAACAGCAGCTATTTAAATATACCTACTCATGAATATGGAAATCATACTTCACTAACTTTCTTCAGTGTACAATAACAAAAACTACAGGCATGTTAATGAAAAATACAGCATGTCTAGAACAACTGCATTTTTTAAAATTTATATTAGATACACTTAGGACATATCTTAAATGCAAGTTTAATATTCAAAGTAAGAAAACTGCATAGCCTATAATAATTGAATTTCAATGTTTTTCAGGGCAAATTGTATGGCAAAATGTGAACTGAGCAACATTTTGAAAAGTGTCCTCATGTTAATTTTACATTTGAAGGCAACCAATAACCTTTACTTCAGCTTCTTCACAATTCATTATTGAGCTGAAGAAGGTAAAGACAAGTATGGACTGGGCCTCACAATGCAAACCACCTCAGACTGCAAATCACCAAGCAGATGACAAAATTAATATTTTATAATGAAAGTAATATAATAAATAACTTTCTTCCATTATTTTCCTGGAGCTTACTAGGAAAATATTTTGTTATATGGCATCAGGTAGGCAAGGTGTCCATTCCTGACACCTTAATGTGTTCCCACCACAGCAAATGTCTCCTCACCCTCCTTGCCAGGATCTGCAATGGTCTATTTCAGGCACATACAACAACCCTGCCCGTGCTGTACCATAAATACCCACTTCTGAGCACCAGATCTCATAAACTGGGAAAACTTTCAGATATGCAGCTGCTGGGAGGCTGCACCCAGCCACAGCAGCAGCAATGGCATCAGCCAGCTAGAAAGGACAAGGAATTTACCCAGGAAAGTCACTGCCACCCACAGTAGCCATGCAGTTCTAGCCTATGGTACTGGCTTATTACTGCTGCAGTGATCTTGAAAGCAGGGAGCAGAAGTAACTTGGAGTCCAGTGGCTCCAATAGAAGGAGGAAAGTTAGCACTAACTAACATCCTAGAAACATTTTTCCAAACATTGTTTAGGAGTCATTGGATATTTCACAGCCAATTTTATTAATTTGGGTAAAAATTCACAGTTCATGAATATAATTTTCTGCACTCTTTACAGATAAGACATTTTATTCAAATTCATGCAATTTTTACATAGTCACTACATTCTACATTTAAAAATATACCAGACACCCAAATCGGCAAATGCATTCAAAAATCTGACAGTATAAAAAGGTGAAACTTACCCCATCTGTAGCTTTTACTAAGAGATCATAAGTGGCTGTATCCCCTTCTCTGTCAATGTCTTGAGAAACAAAGATCTGACCTGTGTGTGGGTCAATCTGGAAAGCTTTGGATTTTTCATAAAAATTAAATCCATCGTAAAGAGAATACTCAATTTCTCCAAACTGGTCAGCATCTGCATCTGTTGCTTTGACCTGCAGGGAGGCAACAAGAGATAGCAATGACGCCAGTGAAACTACTTCTCATTAAAACAAAGTGTCTGTGATTTTTGAACCTGTTTGTGCTGTAAAAGCCAATGTGTATACACAGAATAAACACAAACATGTTCTGCTACCTAAGCTGGCTGCCTGCAGTTTGTAAGGTACCTCCGCTACTGACAGTGTAATTATCAATCTTCTTCCTTTCCCATGACTGAAAAAAAGCCATTCTCATTAAGCCATGTCAGTAGACCACACGTTAAACTATTTTCCCTTTATGTTATTTTTACCAGTGGAGGTGGCTCGTATGAAAAATCAGAAAGCTCTTATGTCACATGTAAATCAGAAAAGTGCTGCAGGACATCCTTACCTAATGTATCCTATAAAAGACTCCTCAGATCTTAACTTAGTTTTCATTTGAAAGAGGGCATGGTGGTACTCATGCTTTTTGACCCACAGGTGGGTTGTTTTAAAATGTATTTGATAAACACAAAAGTTTTGTACGTTGCTCCTTCAATTTTAATCCCCTAATATTTTGATAATAAATGTTTTGTGCTGAGTTTGGCTCTTCTCTGGCACATTCCATTGTGATAGTTTTCACTTAAATTTAGAAACATTTTGGTAGAAAGTAATTTATAATAATATGTATGCATTAAGAAAGCCAGTGTTTTCAGTTCTCTAATTTGTCATTATTGGAGATACATAAAGAGCTTCTCCTTTGCAATTGGTTTCCTCTTCTACTTTTTCTTTGAAAATGATAAATTCTGTGAGTTTTCCATCAGCCTGTCTGTACAAGCACACTGCCTGAAGACCTTTACAGAGCTTTGGAAACTTTAGTATCACAAAGCCCAAGAGTTAGAATTGGTGGGAGCTCACAGAGAAGACCTGTGCCAGTCACTGCCTGCACCTGACACAGGCTGACAAGGTGAGACCCACAGCCATCATCCACAGACAGGGCAAAGGTGGAGGTCTGCACTGCCTGCCTGTACAGAAAACCATCTGGCAGAGTTTTAGATCGAGTTTCAAAAGAAACATTTGAGGCCAGGGAGTATTCCTAGAAGTAAGTTTGGATTAGGTCATCCTGTTTGGGTGATACAAATTAGTTTGCATGGACACAAGTTGTGCCAGGTCATTTGGCCTTGGGACTCAGGACAGCCTTTGGCTGCTGCTCCTACCAGAACAAATGTGGCCATGAAGACCAGTTGGTGCCTGCATCACAAGCTCCCTTCTTTGCCCATACAGGAATTGTTTTGGCATTAAGATACTTAACTGGGACTGAATTAAAACCAAATGAACAAAACATGTCTTGGGAAGGCTGAAAGGCATGGAAGTGGGGAAAGGGAAACCACATAAAAAGTGCCAATTCAAATTATAAAGTTAAAACTTACTCTAAACAAGTTACATCAATCAGAATTTTAAAATGACAGCCCAAAAGATACACGTGTTATTTCAATTATTATTTTTTGCTTGTTGTGGTTTGCTTTTTGCTTGTTTTTCAGACTTTTCCACTTCTTCATGGAAACTCAAGTTCTTTTGTATTTCAGAAGTATCACTGTGACTGCATCACATACCCCATAATGTTTTTCCTCCTATAAGAAGATTTTTCCTCCCATAAGGAGGTTTTACACAACACTAAAGGCCATTATACCTGAGTTTCTGAAAAAAAAAACAAGCTCCTTTAGGGGAGCCCTGTGCACACAGAGCCCTCCATGCCCTTCCCACACCCTTGCAGTTTGCATCCCCCAGCTGCAGCACAGTGTGCAACGTGTGGCTACTCCTGACCTCAGTCCAACCACCCGTTCTGGGCAATTTAAAGGCAAAACTCACAATCATGCACAGCTAAACAAAGATCCAGTCCTAAAAATGCTTTACAGCTGTATGTAAATCAAGTCTACAGCACGCATATTTCTCCAGCCTCGTACTTTGTTATTTCTGTCATAAAAACAAGAACAGAACATATGTCTAGTGTGCTCACAGTAATCCACCACCCTAATGTTATGGAACAATAATTCACTTCGCCCTTATAAGAAAAGTATTTCAATTTATTCCTTTTGCCTGAAATCCAACAGGGGTGACAGTACTGAAAAGTTCTGTCTGACTGTGCCTACATGCAGTTACATGTGTAAATGCTAACATTTTTGTCTGCAATTGAGCATGAGTGATTAATTACAGGTGAAATTTGAGGGTATTGTTAGAAGTTTAGCTCATTACGTTCGGTGACTTGTTTTCTTTGTTGTAAATTGTGCAGTCCTCAGACTTTGAACAGTACATGTAAAGGCATAATGAGTGATGAATTTAAATAAAAATGCTTCAGTTCAAGGCAATGCAAATTTGAAGGTCTAATTGTGATCAACTTCAATTACTATAATCATCTCTCAGGCAGCAAAACTAAGTGGTATCCATTTTTGCAGAGAAATGTCATCTTTCTCCCTGTTCAAGTACCTCAAATCTATTCAATTTCTACCCACTTAATAGTCCTTTTTTTTAATCACTCGCCATGGAACCTTTGATCTGAAAAGGGAAGATCTGGAATTAAAAGGGAATGAAAACTTTCTTGTAGCAGAGAGATCTGACATTGAATGGCACGACACTTGAGGTCAGGGAAACTGTTGACTAAGACCATAGAATCATTTGGGCTGAAAAAAGACCCTTAAGATTATCAACTAAATGCAAGCTGATTTAGAAGGAAGAATACAATGAAAAACATGCTAACAAATGCAAGGTTTTGGACACAATTAAGGGACCAAATTAGCAAAGATTTTAGGAATTAAAGCACACAGTAGTCACTGTCCAAAACACGTTGGGTTGTGACAGCATACTGTGAGTACCAATCCTACAGAGTATTGCAGCTGTTAACTGCCCAAGAGCTGTGAGTTACAGCAGCCCAAGCAGGAGGAAATGAAGGCAGCAGCAGGAATTTTTACAGTGGACTGATCAAGAGTGTTGTATGTTGGCAATATCACAAAGGCAATAGAGCTGAATGGATTTATGTGCCTTGAAGAAGTGGGAGGCAAGAGAGTACCAAATATGTAACACCTCTGACAAGCTAATACAAACTGGAATCTTGGAGAAGAATAAAGGGGAGGAAAAGAAAGGGTTATGCCCCCAAGCTCTTTGTCCTTTCACTAAGTATGTTTTCAATACAGTAGGTTGAACATCCAAGTTTTTAGGAGTGTAAACTTGGAAATAAGTTCAGGACAAAGTATTTCCCCAAGAAGCATTTTTTCAAACCAACAAGAGTCATTGTATGGATAGCTCCTGCCTGGACTTCTCATGTCAGTCATGCTTCCTGCAGCCTACATCCTTTGGACAGCTGGTACAGTGTCTAGACTAAAAATCTGCCAGGAAAAAAAAAAAGTTTCTTCTGTCCTGTTGAAACTGCCAATAAAGTGGTCAGACTTCAGATATCCTCTTAGAGGAGAAAACAGGGACCTAGAGAAACGTTATGCAGAACAAGTAAAAAAAATGTGACCCACCTATGTGATGTTCAGACAGACTATTGCAAGAGGATAATAAATGGTGTGAAGTGGTAGACGCTAAAGGGTGTAAGAAGATAAATAAAATTCAACAATGTTAGAAGTGCAGAAATAATCTTCTATTTGCATATGAAAAGCAGGGATGATGTCAAAGAATCTGGGATGTTACAGGTAACTACCCTAAATTCCTCACCCACATGTGCACTTCAACCCTGTAACACATGTCCAGGTTTAAATGGGGAAAAAAAAAAATCACTGGCAGTACACTTAAATAAGAGGGAACAAAACCATTTTTACCACTATGCTGAGAGAGACTTCAGAGCTTACAGAAGACAAACGTTTGGCAGAACTTCAGCTGCTTCCATTCATTTCAGTGGAATGATGAGAACTCATTGCAATGGGCAATATGTCCCTATATTTTACAGGTATTGAATAGCACAACCAATTAACTAATAGTAGTCAAGATTATAGAGAAATAGATCTGCTACTAAATTCCACATTGCTTTAAACACAAAGTCATTTAAGAGAAAGCTCCCCTTTTCTTTTTAACTTCCACCCCTTTTTATCCTCAACAAATTAAAATAAAGTCCCGGTGGTTATATTTAGCTTTCTTTATTTTGCTTCCTAAATATTATTTCCTAACAACATATTTTTAAAAGCAGAGTAAATATTTTATATTATATGCAAAGTGGGGGAAATGTCTTGTGCACACAAAACCACAACAGAAAAGACAATCCTATTACTCGGAGACCAAAAATTCAGAACTTCTATAAAAATGTTTTTTAGGATTTAGAGTATGTAGCCTTAAAGATGACTGATTGGCAAGGCTGAATTTCATGTGTGAGTGATCAGAATTAATTTTACATCTTTCAGATAGACAGACTAAAAGTAGACCAGATCACCGGAAAGACCAAGCCATTCAGTCAAAAAAGTCATCACCGTGGTCATCTGTAATAGTAATTAAATGAGACTAAGAAATATTAAATCAATTCTTCACAGCATAAGAATTTTTACCATACCACATATTCTGTCAAGTTTACTTCACTTGATTTAGCTAACAAAGATACAGATTTCATAGCTGTTAAAATCTGTTTGGTGGACTCAACGTCAGAGCATAAGACAGATTTTGTGCATTTATTTTGTGCACAAAAAGCCTGTTTAATTGCTTTCGCTCTATTGATATCATGAAAAGCAGGTTAATTGCCAGGAGCCAATTTTCAAAGAAAATTAGAATAGAGGGTAAATAAAAGCATACTACATTACTGAGGACATCCAGTGGACCAGGCCCAGCCAGCATAGGTTTAGGAAAGACTGGTTCTGCTTGACTAAACTGATCTCTTTTTACGGCAGGTGACCCACCAAGTGAACGAGGGAAAAAACTGTGGATATATCTACCTCAACTTCATTAAAGACTTTGATACTGCCTCCCACAGCATTCTCTCAGACAAGCTGGCAGCCCATGGCTTGGACAGGTGCACTCTTCACTGGGTTAAAAACCTGCTGGATGGCCAGGCCCAGAGAGTGGTGGGAAATGTGCCGCAACCATTTGGGTGGGGCCACCCTGTTCCATATCTTCATCAATAATTTGGTCAAGGGGACTGAGTGGATCCTCAGTCATGTTGCAGACAGCACCAAGTTGGGTGGGAGGGTGGATTTGCTGGAGGGCTAGAAGGCTCTGCAGAGGGGTCTAGACAGACTAGATTAATGGGCCGAGGACAATTGTATGAGGTTCAGTAAGGGAAAGTGGTGGGTCCTGCACTTGGGTCACAACAACCCTATGCAGGGTTAAAGGCTGGAAAGCTGCCCAGTGGAAAAGGACCCGGCGTGCTGGTCAGCAACAGCTGAACTTGAGCCAGCGTGTGCCCAGGTGGCCAAGACGGCCAGTGGTATCCTGGCCTGGATCAAGAAGACCATGGCCAGCAGGACCAGGACAGTGACTGTCCCCCTGTACTCAGCACTGGTGAGGCCACACCTTGAGTTGTCTGTCCAGTTCTGGGCCCCTCACTACAGGAAGGACACTGAGGTCCTGGAGCATATCCAGGGAAAGGCAAGAGAGCTGGTGAAGTGACTAGAGAGTAAATTATGTGAGGAGTAACTGAGGGATCTGCAGGTGTTTAGCCGGTTGAGGGGTGGCCTTACTGTTCTCTACAGCTGCCTGAAAGGAGGCTGTAGCCAGGTGGCCTCTTCTCCCAGGTAACAAGTGACAGAACGAGAGGACATAGACTCAAGCTGTGCCAGGGGAGGTTCAGGTTGGAAATCAGGAAGAGCTTCTTCACTGAAGGGGTGGTTAAACAATGAAACAGGCTGCCCAGGGAAGCAGTGGAGTCAACATCCTTGGAAGTGTTCAAGAAATGACTGCATATGGCACTTAGTGCTATCATTTAGTTGATATGGTCAAAAGTTTGGTTTTGGTCAAAAGTTAAACTTCATGATTTTGGAGGCCTTTTCCACCCTTAGTGATTCTATGACTGTGTAGTCCACAATATTCATATTCAAAATGGTGAAAACTACTCCTAAACTACAAAAAAGAAACTATCAGCAAGCTGAAAAGATTCAGTGATAGAGATAGGTTGCTGATCAATGGTGGTTCTGTCCTGCAGTCATCAACAGCACAAAATCCAGCATCCTTACATTTGACACACTGAAGGCCTGTTTCCGGGCAGTACAGCAATACCTGACAGCAGCAGCAGATGCTCACCAGGTAAGTGTTTTAATTCCTCAGGTATGCAACCCAAGGACCACTGAATGGTTACTACTGTGGATGCATCTGCTCTGCCAGACCTTCATGCCAGGTCCACAACCACAGGGAAGGAGAGGAGCAGTCTGAGTAGGTGGCATGCTGTCAGCAAAATGTGACTGCAGAAATATTGGCAGTGAAATCACTGGTAGAAGACATTTTTCAAGTCACTTGGGTGTATCTGTACGATAGATTAGCATGCAAGCTGCCACAGTCACACATCATCAAATGTCTTCACGTCAGTGCTCTGACTTAAAACCCTGGTTAGTGAGACGATAGCATATCAAATACAAACCAATGATCTCTACCTCACAGCTGCCTGAGGCAGTGCAGACAATAATGCCGACAGCAAACCTACAGAGTGTAATAAATACATTACTTTGGAATTTTATCTCTCTGCCTCAGCAACCATGATTAACCCTCATCTCCCTAGTGCAGCAGGTTTAACACACGGAAATGGAACTAAAGCTGCAGATCCACTTGAAGCCCTAAAAACATGAGCCTTGACTTCAAGAGCAGGAACTGTTTGCCTGAGGACTTAACAGCTGGTGCTTAACAATCCCGCTGACAGCAGAAAAAGCCCCATTCTTCATTCTCAAACTGGGCTGCATCTGGAAAACCGCAAATCAAAATAACAACTGGAATTTAAGCTGATCATTCAGCTGGCATTGATGCTTACTTTGCCAACCACCACAGGTACCAGATACTAAAAAAATCCCCAATAAATAATAAAATCCTTAGCCTTCATCCTTGCTCTGATGCAAAATATCTCTACTGTGCTGGTCAGGTCAATGGACTTGGCTAATGTCAATCTTTCTGTATTCTTTTGATCTGCTATAGGTGGAGACTTCCACAGCTGAACAACTGACAATAAGAACTACACAGACACAACCTAGCTAACCTGTATGGAAGCTGATGCTTAGTCCCCCAGCTGATTTCTGATTCACTCCAGAAATTGTCATCAGTCTTATGAAGGTGCTAATAAGAAGCAATTCCCATCAAAACATTCAATAATTAATTCTCAACAACCTTACAAGTGAAAAGAGAAAAGCCTAAATGCAAGCAGACACAGAGACCAGAAACCCTCTCTGCTCAAGGACAGCATGTGAAACGTGGTATTCGTGGTAACCTCAGCTAAACATTACATTTACATTTTTACCAAACATTATGGTAAGGCTTTTGGTTTTGGCTTTTCAAACAACTACATCTGTTTGGCTCATTTTTTTCTTAGCTTGTGCCCCCGTGGGTTGTACAGAAATTCCAATGAACTACATGGTTTTAAAATAAGGTAAAACTAGTCCTACTTCATGTATGAATCTCTCATAAAAGATTGCACTAATTTTTATCTTCTTTATCTTTTTATCTTCCTTATTTTTACAACACTATCTCCCCCACAACAAACAAATGAAAAAGAAACTTAATTAACATGATGAACAATTCTGAGATCTTAGCTTTTTGCCTTCTCTGCTCTTCTGTGTATCTAACTGATGACTGTGAACAAACCTGCCAATAAAAAATATTGACAGACCTTTGATTTACTCCTTTCAGTTAGTCTACAGAAAGCAAGAAAAATTAAAATCACTGGAGGGGAAAACAGCTTCAAGTACATTACAGCATCACACTTTCATTCTGAACACCAGACACCATTCAGCAAGCCAAGTCTGGATCCAGGAAGAACTAAGCATTTCAATCTGTATTGTAACCTGCAATTCTTGCTCTGATGCTAGCCAGAGCCTGAATTCATTGCAGTTTAACACAGCTATACCTGACATGTCTTAAGTTTTGCTACCATGCCTCCTGCAAAACAGCACTAGCAGCTAGATCCCATTGAGGTGAGCCGGGATCCAAAGGTGTGGGAGGCAGGTCCAACCTGGAATGCCTGACCTTATCACTCTTATTACACTGATAGGATCTGGACCACTACAAAACACAGTTGTCAATGTCTGAATTCATAGCAAGTAGCTGTACTGCTAAATGCCTACTTGCCACATGATAGAGTAGGGGTTTAAAAATGTCTTTTTGGGAGTACAAAGCTTGAGTTCCAGCACCAAAAGTGTCTGCTAAAAAGACCATCTACTCTGTCAGTCTGTTTGGTCTATATTGCCTTCCTTCTCATTGTGTAAATATAATCACATTTAAAATAATTTAATTTTATCATCTATGTAAACTGAAAGAACAGAAATGAAAAGAGAATGTATTTCTGAGGAAAGAAAAAGGAATTAGCAGCAACTAGCAAATATTTGCATGACTAAAGCCTTATTTAGTCGTCAAAGTCAACCCCCTACTTTTCAGTGAAAGCAGCTCCATCCATTTCTTAATGCTGTTCACGTACTCTGCTATAATTTTAGATTTTATAACATGCTAAAACCTTCCTATGCACAGTTAAGAATTTAAGTACAAATCCATTTTTATTCATTAGTAAGCTACAGAGCCCCAAGACTGAATACCTCTGCCAAGCAACAGCAGAGCACAAAAATTTCCCTATTCTGTACTAATTGCATAAAGCAAGAAGTGTCGGGTTTAATAACTGGAAATATCTCTCAAATATTCATACTGAATAGGTTATTTTAATGATCTTACACTAGAGCATGTTTTAGCTTTTAGTGGCAGGATTATTTTAGAATTATATTTAGTAAGTTGTTTTAGAAAACACAATTCAAGATCCCAGCTATCTTGTTTAGGGCAACTATGAAAAACAAATCAATAATGTAACTTTTATTAGTAGCATTTATTAAAGCATTAATAAAAATTATAAGAATACAATTTTTTTGCTTAGATCAATTAACATCACTATACTTACAAAGCTGTAATGTGATATATTATTTAACTGAGCCTAAATAATCAAAGTACGTATCATGAATTCTGAGTATGTGTGTGATCTTAGAACACTAATGACAAAAAAAATCTTTTGATTATACTCATATCTCTGATAAACAAATTGCAGGAGGATGTTACAAAGGAAAGAAAGAAAGAACTCTCTAAGTGGAAAAGCAACCTTGCATCCAGTTGCCTTCCTTTTGGCACAGTTTTGAGCAAATGGATTTTGAGTCAGATCAAGAAGAGGATCCAATTAAAGCTTAATCAGAGGACTTTGTTACTGGTCCAGCCTTAGATTTCAGCCAAGTCAGTTCCTGATTCAGCTGACCTGAGGCAAACAGTAAGAAGGTAGCAGGAAAAGTTGAGTCCAGGGAGAGCCTAAACCCTCTTTAAGCAGTGACATGGTCTTAAGATAGGCTAAATCTGAACACTTACATGCATTTGTGCAAATATGTTCCAAGCCCCAAAACCAGTCTGAGTCGCTAATTCCTGTCTAAAACCCACAATGCTCCAACCACTATTCCTGACTGGACTGCTACAACTATTTATGGAGCTTTATTGGGAACAAGATCACTAAGAGTAGTGGTCCATTTAAAGAAAAAGAAGACAGAATGAAGCCCAAGAAGCTTTATTTGTATATTGTCAGATTATTGCAGATTCTTTTCCTAGTTCATTTCCGAGTCACGTTAGCAAGCATCAGTGAGCAGCCAAGATTGAAAGCACAAACTTATTTTGCTGTCAGACTGAAAAGATTTGTTATTGCACCTTCACAGTAAGCAAAGACTATGCACGGGCTACCTAAATTGCCACTTACAAATACACTTGTAAATTGCTGCACTCCTTGGGTAGATATGGTACCACCAGGGAAAGGGTAGTATGGCAGGCCAGCTAGAGGCCTGCTGTACCTGGAGAAAAAAAAAACCTTTGAGATATCATTACTTGTCCAAAAAAAGCCCTAGCAGGTTAACTCAAAAGATGTAGAGTTTTGCTCAAGTCCAGAGAAGATGTCAGAGAGCGTACACCCAAAGTCCAGTCCCTCCCACATCTGTATTGCAGCTGTGGGTATTCAGTGCAATGTACATGGGTGTTTGCCAGAGCAGCGAGTTGACTGGTCACCACCTTTCCATAAATCAGGAAGGAGTCCTATGTAAAAAAAAAAAAAAATTAAAAAAAAAAATTTAAAAAACCCCAAAACTCAGAACAAGCAAGTCGATCAAAGTTAGACAGACTCTTTTGCATTCATCATGGCACCAGCTGTTTCAGTTTATTTATTTCTTCAAATAGTGGTAGGCTTCCTACTACCCACTCTTTTTTTACAGGTATTTACATTTCAGACTGCTACCAAATCTGTTACACTAGCAATGAGTTAAATAACAATGGACTTTTTTAATTTACCTAGTCATCCACAAACCCTTGAAAAACATGTATTTCTATTTTACCCATTAGAAAATCAGGTTTTTAATTACTGTAGCAAATGTACTAGTGTAAGTTAGATAAACAGCAATATCATTATCATCATTTGTCCCATTTTATTTTCATCAGCATGGTGAGGGTTCAAGAACACCAAGACAGGCTTTGCAGAACACATAAGTAAAGGAAGGCAAAGGCTTCTATCACTTTGCACGTCTAATGCTCTGAATCTGAATGCTCATTTAAACAGACTGCCAAATATTAACAATTATGAAATGCCTTCCAGAATTGCTTCAGAAAGCTGGCCTCTTCAGTCCTGACTCTGAGTATCTGTTAATGTGCTTATGTCCAAAACCACAGTATTAATAGCATCTTCTAGTTTGGCTCTCAGAAATATGGTCTGCACTACTTTCAGTTATTGCCTGCAAAATGTTGCGTCCTCAAGTGTTGAAAGAAGAATAAACTCTTTCCTAAGGAAAGCATACATTTTGTGTAATTGGAGTCTTATAAATCATGTCCAATTTATATTTGGAAGTCAGCAGATGAGGGCTCTCTTAGTTAATTTCTGCTTTTATGGAAAATTTAAAACATGGCCAAACTCACAGCTTGAATATTGTATTCATAGCACTTGAGAAAAAAAAATCATATTTTGTTTATTGTAGACTAAAAATTAGTGAGGGATCTTATATATTTCCTAATAATTGGTGCAAAAATGAAGCCTGACACAAAGTCTTGATACATTTCCCTTCTCCTTTTTTCTAAATCAGTTTTTCATGTACACACCAATGTGGTTTTCTCTCTCCAACACTGCCTGTCTACATTTCTAGCTGGCTTTGCTCTACACAAGCCTTACACTCACAGAATTTAGGAGCTAAGCAATCCTCAGAATTGGAAGATTTGCAGAACATGCAAATCTTAACCTCAGTTGCATGATATGAAGTAAAATCTGGGATAATGTCTAATAAAAAAAGAATCCTTTAGTGATTTATTTGGTTTGAAAAACAAAACCCACTTAGTGCACAATAAATGTAACTAAACCAGCAAGTTCTTCATTTTAAGTTAGCTGTATGTTTTATAAACATGTTCAGATGGCCCAGCTTTGAATATGTGGAGGTGGAAGAGCCACTCCCAAAGAGTTAAAGTGTATCACCTATGATCCATGATGTTTAAACAATGATATGCAGAAGCATGACAAACTCACCACCGCTCTAAATTTAACACAAGACAGAGCTTTTAAACACTCTCAATACTTAAAACTGAACTTACCATAAAAGAGTTTCCGATCCCAAACTAAAAGTGCTAATTGGTATTATGAGAATTACACTCATTCATAAAACAAAAAATTTACCTGGAACACATTATCATGCCAACTAAGTCATACACATCAATAACAGAAATAATTGTGTGTACACTGTCTTTCACAAGCTACAGATCTTCAAATGAATATAGTAACATCTATGTCATTCAGAATTACAGGGCCAGAGGTACTCTATACACTTTTCAAACCAGGCCACATGTCTGAATGAAACCATAATATGCACCTTTCTTTCTACAATCAGTCCCTGTTCATACAGCCTCCACACAGAAACCCAACTACACGGTGGCCACAAGACCAGCATGTTATATGTGCACATATCAGGATACACATCCAGACTCTGCACTGTGTGACAAACATTTCATTTGTCGTTGTGAGGAATGCATCTCCATCAGATGGTAACCCAGGAGCAGACTGACCCGCTGAGCTGCACACACCACACAAAAACGCAAAGTTACAAAAACTTCCAGGCCAGGACAGTCCTGAGCCAACTAACAGGGCCAAAGAGAAAGGGTCATGAATCTGCAGCACAAGTGGACACCCCTGCCGCCCCCATTATAACAGATGCATTACAAACTCCAATTTCTACATTAATCCTTTGTTCATGAGTTCAGAGAATCTAAATAGCATGATTCCGTATCTAACAAACCTTAAGACCTTTAAAAAATACACCCTGTGACTACAGGAACAACATATGAGGGAATAGTTCAAGCACATACACAAGCATAGAAAGTGACTAAGTTTCATAGTGTAACATTTCAGGAAAGCACAGTGTGTACTAGCAGCAATTTTTAATTCCTAAAAATAACAGACGGATTAAGTTCTGGGAAGGAAATGAGAGAGGCTGATGGTATAAATTGGCTACATCAGAGATACACACACAAACATCCCTTTCATTTGACGAGGCATTCTCCTCCAAACAGGACACTGAAGTCCTATACTGTTCCTATACTTCGTGCACAGCCAAAGTCAGCTGTTTTGAAGTGGGAGATTATGAAAATCAGATGGCTAGGTCCATTTTCTCAGCTCCAGAATTCTCCAAAGTCTCTTGTTTTCTCTTAGGAAAAGGCAATACTCTGTTCTGGGAACTGGTTCTGAACACTTTGAATTTAGCCCCTTCAGTGATCATAACAGTTAACTGGAATGAATTTCAGCTTCAGCGATCAGAAGAATGAGATGGTGCTGGCAAGTTGAGGAATTCTTCAGTATCTTCTCTTCAGAAGCAAAAATTAGAAACATAGCAACTTCAAAAAAGAAGTGTATGTCCAATTTGGTATATACAGAATTTATACATCCATAATTTTTGGGTGGATTGAGGCCTCCCTGAATATTCAGACAGTATGTCTCTAATACTACATCACTTTATCACATGTGCTGCTTTTAGACAACCCAATCCCTATTTCCTCATTACACTTTGCTCAAACTAGTGGATGAGACTATTTGAACCATGGTATTTAAACTACAAACAGACCACATATTCAGACTAAAACAGACAGATCCCTGCAGTTTTGCCACATCTATGTGCTAAATTTGTAGCCTCTTAGATTCCATCGCTGTGTAATGTTTGTCCATTTTCTGGAGAAGCTAAAAAGACACATTAGAATAGCAAGATTCTGCTCTCAATTGCTTCTATCCTTCATGCATATTATTGGTACCATGACATTAGTTATTCTCAGCTGCCTTTATTTGAACTTTTCACCATATGGCCAAAAAAGTGCTTTGTTTTTCCCAACCACTGCCTTGTCATTTCATCCCTAGCCCTGGTCCTGTCCTTTCCCATACCTCCTCAGAGAGTGGCAGCTCTCTCTCACCAGCAGCTATACAGCAAACACATAGTAAGTCTTTTAATTTAATTTTTAAAAGCGTTTCTCACTGAGACCTGGTTCCTGCTAAACAACAGAAATGGGAATCACAGCAACTAAAGTTTCACAACAGAGCGATTGTATTTCATCCATACAAGGGACCCTGGAGAGAACACAGATGAGAGATGGGGATATCTGGGCTACAGCATGTGCTCTTTCCACTTTGCACCACTTCTTTCCACTTTGCTTGTAAATACACCATATTTTATTCTCAAGATCTCATTCCCCGACACAGAATCAGAGTTTGTTTCCCAGTTTGTCTCGCCACATTACAATCTCATTTTCCCCACTTCCTTCCCAAGTGAAGCTGTAGCTTTTGAAGGAACATTATAAAGATATAAAACTTCCAGACTGGAGCAGAGTGACTGAACCTTTAGGGCAGGACCTGGTTACTGGACAATAGCCAGTGCCAGAGTCTGAAGATCTGAAAAGCAAGATGCAAGAACTGCACAGCTGACAAAACTACTCTCTTCTCCTCTCCTATGAAGTGCTTAATGTAAGTATAATAGTTAAACAGGCTAAAAACCACAGGTCAGGGTTTTATTATTTCTTAAAATTCTTCTAAATGAACTGTCTTTTCTTGTGTTAAATCCACAAATGTCCAAAGAAATCCACGAATGTCCAAAGAAAACCCCCTGCCAAGAAGTCATGGCTACAAATCTTCTTCCCAGGAAGAATGCTCTCATAATTTTTTAATTTATGCCTTTTCAATTTAATGAAGTATTTTTTATTGTTAGAGAAGGAGTGAAAAGCTCCCAATATCTACACTGAAATATTTAATTATTTAATAATTCCTTTACTTAGTGTCCCTTTGCTCATTTTCTGGCCAAGATAGAGAAACTGGTGTTGTTTTTCTCATTTCTGAAACAGGAAACACTTGACATCAGTCACAGCTTGTGTTGGGAAGCTGGGCTAATGTATCTGCAGAGTTCCATCATACAGCACTACAAAAAAATCCATCTCCTTAACAAGTATGGAGCCAGTGTTGCCCTAGAAAAATGACAGAGCAGTACCAATAAAGATCCTTTTCCACAGATAATGATCTACTAATCCTGGATATCCATCCACACTTTTATCCACATGGATTGCAGTAAGGTCCCTTTTTCCTCTGGGAATGCTGGTAATGACTAATAATTAATTGCTGCTAATGATCACTTAGGCATGAAAGTTGAAAAGTCACAAAGTGGTATCTTAAAAGAGTGACATCAACCCAACACAGAATATTCTGAGTTGGAAGGAATCGACAAGAATCGAGTCCAACTTTTAAATGAATGGCCCATACAGGGATTATACCCATGACCTTGGTGTCAACAGCACCATGCTCTGACTAACTGAGCTACCATCAGTTGACCCTGAATAATGCACCAGAGTCCTCCATCAAGAAGGAAGATGGAATTGGTTGGTCTACCTTTATCACTGTTGGGTCTGGCATCAACAGACACCACTGTGGCATACCTCCACAACAACTTCTGACATTTAGATTCACTTCACCACAAAGTATGGAAGTAAAATATATTAATCTTGCTTAATTGAAAGCTGTTTCAAATTTGAAAATACACAATTTACTGTAGCACTTGAAGCCTTCAGTGTGCTAAGTGAAAGGTAGGATGCAATAATAGTGCATAGAGCAGGATGGAAATCAATTCAGAAAAGCTAAAGAATCAAACCTGACATTACGGAATTACAGAACAACTCGTGGTCTAAAGCAAACACAGCAGCTCTACAGCTCAAATTAACTCCAGCAGAAAAGTGATGGCAGGGAAAGGGACTTACAGTTGGAGAACATCCACCATCTTAAATGAAAGAAGTTGAAATTAAAACTTGACATTTTTAATAAGTCAGTTCCACAGAGGGAAAAAAACAAAAAATCATCATGAATATACAAGTGCTACTATCAAAGAACTACTTTCCAAAGAGAAGTGAAACCTAAAAGTGAAAAAAACTCAGTCTTCACAGAAAAACTAAATGCTAGGGAATAATGTTTTAAAATGCAATTCTTTCTACAAGATGTTACAAAATACAATTCAGAAATTTATGAAAGAATTAATTATGATGAGAACGATGGGTCTTGGTGGTAAGACAGCTGATCTATCACAAACTAAGTGTACCCCATCTGGCCTACCAGTTCTACACATGCACACTTGGAGAATTAAATAAGGCTGAGCACTTTATTGGTCGGGGACTGTAAATGATGCAGTTTTTGGGACAGGAAACAGAAACATGATCTCCACATCGCCACCATTGTGCTATGTGCTCCATTACAATTCACAGCTCTGTCATTTGAGCCGCTTTCACATCAGTAACCCAATGCCTCAGCCTGAACACACATCTGGTAATGTCATGCACGTCGTGTGCACTGGGAGCACAGGTGAGGTGATATAAAATGGGTGTGTTTTGAAGTGAATCCAGAATGGATTGGAAATACATCTAGAAATATTAAATACAGTGACCATAACGGTAGCAGCCAAAGCTCATGAACAGTGAGCTGTCTTAAATAATTCTTGGTAGAGATACTTTGCCATTAACACACACTCATAAATAGCCTACATTGAAATAAGAAACTGCTTCTTCTTGACAGCAGCAGAGCTAAACAGAACTACAAAGCAGGGGATTCTCGCCAACTACTTGATTATCTGCTAGGCTGTGCAATGTGCTCAAAAATATAGAAAAAAAAACCCAACAAAAATGATACTTTGTGTTCTCATTATGGGGCAAAAACTTTCTTTGAAGTTATAATACATTCTCCATCTCCCAGAAAGGCAATTTCCAAAGACACCATAAGATGGAATGGTGAGATTTACATTTATTTTCTTCTCACTAATGGCAATTGAAAATGCTTTTTCTGTCTCTGAAAACTGTCCATAAGAAGTGTAGTATTCCGTACTCACAAAAGACTGTCATTATCAGAAGAAAATATGAGGCAAATAAAAGCACTGCTTCAGACAGGCAGTACTACTGCTTCTCTACTTTATTATATAAAACCCAAGCTGTTAAATTAAGGCAAGGAAGTGTCTTTTGTGTGTTGTTGTGCTAGGAACACACAATTACAGTGAATGGAAGATGATTATATATATATTTCAGTGAAGTCAGAGGAGATAGATTCATGAGTTTTGCATAATTTAATCCTTAAAAGATGCTTCCCATTATCTGCTGATTCTTCTATCACTTGTTCGATGCCAACATCGTGGTCTCATTTCCTGCAGCCTTCTCCCCTGCAGGATTTGGTCTACCTCTCCTGTAAGTTCAAAAAACTGGAACTGAAACTGATCCTCTACTAAATTCTGTAGCCATTCACCCTTTTATTTTCCTGTGAAGAAGTACTTATTTCATTTCCACTAGGTGCTATAGGCGTCTTCCCTAGGCAGAACTTTAAAAGCTACGGAATGCTTCAAAACCAGGAGCTGCTTAGTCATACATAATGAATACAAGCTATGGCAGTATCAGAAATACGAGCTGACTACTATGAAACAGTGCTGTGAAACTGAATTACAGAAGTAGAAAAGGAGCAAAGGGGAAAACTCAGCACAAAACTCCAGGAAAATGAAATGATGGCAGAAATCAAGGTCACCAGCTTTAAGGGAAAGAAGCAGGTACACATCGTGAGTACCAAGTGGTACAGTCCTTTGTGCTAAAGCTGCCCTCAATAATAACACCCTACTGGCTACAGCATTCTGGCTTTTCACAGCCCACAATGAAAAAGTCTCTTTTCTGATTCCTTGAAGATCCACTTCCAGCAAACTAGAGTAATTCACCCATTCATACCAAAGAACATCAAATTTCAAGATAATTTCAGAGCCAAAAAATACTTTCTCTCGAGTCACTGTGGTTCCTCCACCTCATCCCACCAGCAGGCAAAAAAAAAAATTCAAGAAAAAATTAAGCTTAAGAACCCAATCTAGTTACATTAGAAAGATAACTTTAAATAATAGAATAAATTAAACAAATAAAAGGATAAATTCCATTCAAGTTTTGTTGGTATGTAAAGAAATTAACAACTAAAGGGAAGATGAATGAGCTTTCATGTAAAGACACTGATACCAGCACTATGCATTGCTCTTGCTTGCCACAGCTTTTCCAGGAAGATGTGCAGCTTCACACACAGCAAACTTAAAATCCCAAGAGCAAATTCAAGTTCATCTATGTTTTGTAAATATATGGCCACAGGCCAACATCTCAAAGTATATAAAAAAAGAAGGCAAAGGAAGGATAGGATGAGACCAACTAAAAAATAGAAAGAAAACTGTAGAAACTATCTGAAGAAAAACCCAAAAACCACTTTGTAAAGCCATCAGACAGGATAGGAGAAAAATGCAGTTACAGGTGGGGGCTTTTTCCCCCCAATTCTAAGTAAAGGCATGAAAGTAGTTCTGAAATTCCACTATGAAATTATTATGAAATTATACTAGAGAAATGAAATTGGTCAAACACAATTACAGATTCTCTAACATTCTCTAATGTTTTTAAAAAATGGTAACATTGCTGTGAATTCCAATTGTACTGCAGCACAAGGAATTCAGGATTTTAATAACACTATCCCAGTAACATGCAAAGGCATTTGCAAAATGTATGTCAAAATCAATTTCCCAGCACAGGCAGTATTCTCTACTACTGCATGAAATCCTGAGGGACTAGTTTGAACTGACCATGACTGCAATCAACACATTTTGAAACCCACCCCACTGTCACCACCTGTGTTCTCCAGACAAAAAAAAAAAAAAAGCCCTTTATGCAGGGCAACATGCAGAAAAAGGATCTCTTTCTCAGAAATATTTTCTACCCTGCAAGTATCTCCCTTCTGTCCTTTCTGTACCGCCATCTAATCTATAATCTGATAAAAAAACCCTCTTTGCTCTAGCTTCCCACCAGTCTAAATGACTCCTTTAGTTAAAGAAATACATCGTCAGTGTTTGATTTAAAATTCTTAAACTAAGAATTTTCACAAATGAGAAACCTTACACAGTTTCTTCTTTGTTATGAAATTAATAAAAATAGATTTAATACAATATTCAAAGCAAATTATGTCATGGCATATTTGCCCTCTTTTAACAATCTTTCCCCTTGCAAAGAATTCCACTATTTTTTAACATGCTTGCCATGGACTGGGAAACTTCATAAAAATTACCATTAGCTTTATAATGTAATCACCTTGGCATTCAAAGGCAAATGAATGCAGACTTTGTGCCTTTATTAAGGCTCATTTTACACCTAGTATAGAAAAAAACATCACTCTGTGGCTAGTAATGTCAGTGATAAAACGTGAGCAAAGTCATGCTGGCATCTATTTATCTGACACTTGCACATTGAGATAACGTGCCCAAAGACAATAAAAATAAATTAATTACTAATAAAGCCATAAATACAAGTTATAGGAATCCTTGAATAATTGATGAAGTGTTTTGGACTGCAGCTGCATGACAGCCCAGGGCTTCCAGCATGACTGCTCCTATTGATGATAACACTACAAAGAGCCCTGCCCACAGCTCAGGCAGCCAATGCCAAAATATTGAATGCCACAAGGAAAAAAGATACATTTCAGGAATTTAACAGGCTGCACTATTCATGCATGAAATACAAAAACTCCCACTGTAAAACTGAAATCAAAAGCTAAGACAGGACGTCAATAGTGACTGGGATAATTCCATGACATGAGAAATGTCTCTTGCTGCAAAATACAGTGCTTCAAGCAAGTAAAATTAAAACAGACCTTAACAAAAGGATTAAATTCTTAATGAATACCTGCTTATCATAAAGCAGGTCTGTCAGAGAGATCTCACTTTGAAATTAAACTCATTAATGCAAAAATCAATAACAACCTGACAGCAAATGACATAACTCAAAAGATCAAGTGTAGAAAGTCACAGCCTTTAGTTAACAAATACAATGGTGAGCATGCATGTACTGTGTCTGTCTGTTTTACTTTATATGCAGCTCCTCTGCATTCTTTGAGGAATTATGCTAACTCCAAAGATCATCTGGCTTCATCCATGGGCCTAGAGGTCATTGATAGACACACTGTCAATTTTTTAAAACTTCCCATCTTCACCTGTGTTACCAACAGCAGCTGGGAAAGTAAGCTGTTTCTGCTGCTTTGCAGATAACAAAGATTTACAGTTTTGAACCTTGAATCAATGGAATTCCGAAAAAACCTGCTTGTTTAGTACAAAGACAAAGTTCTGAGATGAAACAGCATTTTTCTACATAATTTTAAAGTATGAATAGTACTAGAGCCTCTCTGTTGCATGCAACTTGTTTCGTGGACACAGCCTATGTATGAACTAGCAGCTGTCTCACATTAACATGCTTAACACACATACAGTTACAATATAGATGCAAAATTACAAATGTTGAATTAATTTTAAGTTAGTGTACAGTTGATATTAGCCCTTTTTTCAGTGAGAGTCAGAATCCCATAAATCTCAGCTACTGTTGAGGTCTTGGTCTTTATTTTCTTTGGCTGGGTTATAGCTAAACATATCTACTCTCCTTTTTTGAGCTTCAATCACTCAGTAAAGTAACTATTATTATTTTGTCTATTGGGTTAACCTGTCTACAATCACACACTACTTTTATCAAATTTGAAATGCCACACAGCAGTCATTTTGTGTGCAACAAGATAATGTCATGTGAACAACTGCATTTGGACATTTTAATGTAAACAAGTCTAATGAGACCTTATTAATTTTGTGGGAAACTCTCACATATTTCCTTAGCATGCATTTGGTTCCCACAAAAGCCCCAAACACCCAGCCCCGGCAAAATGAAACCCCTTCTTTCCTCTGACAGGACAAGTCCCTGTTGGAGTATATCAGCACCAACCACAAAGGAACCCACTTTTAGTACAGTGGTTTGACTATCTCTACAGTTTGGGACTGTTTTGTTTTCCACTTGGCTGCCAAAAGGTTTAGTTTCCTTCATAGTGAAATCTGTGACAAATGAAGCAGCAGTAACAAGTCCAAGACACCCAGTCCCATTCATGAAGGCTGAGAAGGTATAAAAGTAAGACTGTTCATTAGTAGCATGCTACAAAGCTGTTCCAAAGAATCTGGGTTCGTAAGATAAGGGTAAAATTTAACTTCTCCCTCCTCTTTTTCAGTTATGTCATATTCCCTTTAAAAAAACTTTTGAGAAGGAACTCTTTTGAAGCAAACCAAATTTGGCTATCCATTTATTCAGCTCCCCTATTTACTTACTGTCTGCAAACTTCCAGTTCCTGAGGAAGCCAAGTAAGACACTTGACAAGAATTGCCTCCAAGTCTATTCAGGAGCTGCCAAGAAGTGGGATTCCTCCCAGATGAGGATGTTACTGCCATAAACACTTCGCAGGGGTCACCAGGCTTGTGGTGAGCTGGTTTTAGAAGTCTTTTCAGAAGATCAAAGTGTTTCTGCTCTTCCTCTCCCCAAAACCACTGGGGACAACTTAAATATAATTTGTATGCTTATATATATTGTGTATATATATATATATGCCAGCATATAATTGTTGACTTAATGTACTGCCAACAACCCTCTCTGCTATGATATACAAGAGCATGATTTCACAGGTATCCAAGATGTAGGATATGTAGTGGACAGCTGATTGAACCCTAGCAATCCTAAATTTGTCCTAGTGGAAAAGAAGAGTTATAAAACCCTAACACCTTTCAAGTATCACTCATATCAAATGCAATATCCTTACGGAACATTAGGCTACCTGTTTTGGTATCCATCTGAATTTATCATCCTTGCCAAGCACTCAGAAAGCCAGAACAGCTGGGGTGGGGGGGATGAGAAGAGGGGGTGGTGTTTGGGGGAGTGGTGCCCATTTCTGCCACAGCTGGACTTAGTCACAATGATCACAAGTTCTTCCATCTTTAGGCCTGACAAGTTTGACTGCAACGGAGCAGATAACTGAAGATGCCACAGCCTCAATTCCTGGCAGGGCTCCTACCAGACTGAAAGACAGCATAGCAGTTGCTCAGCGGTCACAGTCAGTCAGCACATCTCTCAGTTTATTCTCTGACTAACACCCCCCCCCCCCCCCCCCCCCCCATTAAATAGCAGGTCAATGTAAGGCTCACAAGAACCACGGCTAAAAGCACTATTAGTTTCTGAATGAGAAAGATGTGTCCTTGAACAAAATCCTTCCCTTGAACAAAACAATTTTTTTTCCAGATGATTACAGAACTTCCCTTCTCAACTAGGCAATGAATACTGTGCACCTGTTCGGTGGGAAGAAAGTTCAGCTGTGGTTAAGTCAGGTCTTACAGTGCAAGAATGAAAGCTCTCAGAAACACTGGCAGATTCTGGAGAGTCAGAGGACCACTTGGTGATAACACAGTTACATAAACAAGGAGAGGGAAAAGAAAGAATAGAATCACTGGAGGGAAATTACAGCAAAAGAATTACTATCACATGGGGCTGAAAGAAAATATGTTGTTGGAATCCATTACAGGAAGAAAATCTGACAAAACATTGAGGAGGTAGAGGAGCATTCTCACATTTTCAACACTATTTATACAATTCTATCTGTTAAGTTCAAGTACTCTTGTTGACAAACAAAAACACCTTCACTTTCAAAACCGTATGAACATAGTTCACAGAAGAGAAGATCTTAAAACTTATTAAGGTAATACCATCGTATTAAGGTAATACATCTTTTCAATGTGGCCATTTCAACAGGCTAAGCAGTTATGGAACTACTAAACGACAATCGTCCAAGGAGGGTTTATGAAAACAGTATTTTTATAGTACCATTCAATGTGCTTAAAAACAGGAATTTTTTTCTCATGCTAAAAAACCTCAGTCATTAATAAGTTTTACAATTTAGACTTAATGTGCTCCTTTTCCAGTCACTAACGTCACACACTAAGGCCTCATCTTGCACTTTAATGACTTCTTTGTATACATCATCTGGCAGCGTCAAGGGTCTGAATAAGGAGACAGCACCAGAGCTCTGTTCCATAAAGACTTTCAACTCCCAAGAAGCAGCAGCTACACTCGTTTTTGTCCCAGAAGATAATGCATACAACTCCTTCTTCACTGTAACTGTATCTGCCGTGCATATAGCACCAGCATGAAAAAAGGTACTTTTTACTGTTTATTTCAAGTTCTGTCCAGTGTACTTTTCTTTATGTGTCTGTTATGTAGCCATCAGAACAAAGTTACTTGTGAGAACAAGTCTACTGACACCTACTCATCTACAGTCAAAGCTGAGGATAAACACCCATGGAAAGAGTCATCACCCCAGCACAGAGAATAATATGGAGGCAAGTGGAAGGAATGAGAAAATTTTCAAGCAGTTGGGATTCTTGCTGCCTAAAGAAAGTGAACACAAGGCTCATGGAGGCATGTGAGCCTTCTCCAGAAATTAAAACCAGCTGTTAATTTTCTCACTCTCCTTTGAGCCCTGATTTCACTGTGAGGAGTCAGTATCCTGTTTTACAAAGCAAAGTGGGCGGCTGGTTTCTTTTTCACAATGGGACCTGACCTGTTGGTTCTGCACCTCCTCAGATGAAGGCACTTGGACACACTACAGCTGCTCAGCTCCGGAAGAAAGCAGATTTCATTCTGTAATAAAATACTGCCCACAGTCATCCTGAGGGTAGAAAATGTATGGCTTTGAATTTATTTTAGGACTCTTGTTGACGAACTGTATCTGTAAGATACATAGACTATCTACACAGCTGGGGTGGATTTTTTCTGCAATAAAGACACCTGGAAATTTGACAATTACTGTCAACTAAATAGTCTCACAAAGTTCTTTAATTCCTGCTGATACACTGCTATCAAAAAATTCAAGCCTTGATTCTTATCTTAAACATCCCTCGACTCAGACAATGAAATCAAGCAGCTCTTCATTTAGCAGCATCTAAAGACAGACTGCAGAGGATCAGAAAGTTTGTTCAAAGTTATGATACTTGTCACAGTATCACAGAAACACAGAGAAAAACAATGCAAAAAAATTATTATGTAGAAAACATCAGACAAAACCTCAGTGATAAAATTAAAACCTGTCTTCCTCTTTATATTTACAAGCCAGGTGACCACATAATTACACGTACTTAAACGTCCCAGTAAAGTCCTAGCTACAGGACATGTTCTAGGGCTTAAGACAAGAACAGACTGAAAGATAGATTTTTTTTTTTTCCCATCATGTCCAGAAACACAAGAAAGAAATTTACCTTTTGGTAGAAAAAAATAGTAACATCGACAGAACCAGAGAAGCTTGACAGTTAATAGAATAGTCTCTGAAGCTTGGAAAAGTTTGCTAATGCATGTCAGCTTTTCTCCCCAGGAATGAAACAGACTGACCACTATCTTGGGTAGGACTGTTTGAGATTTACCAACCACAACACAGAAACCACAACAGCATCTTTTGTTGACTTAACTGGAAAAAGAGAAACCCTGCCAAACACAAAAAAACATCATGACAGGACTAAGTGTTCTGCATTTGTCACATTGATATTACTAAAGAGCTCCTGACTGCTAAAACATGGAAATGCAAATACTGCTGACAAACATAAAAGCCAGCTGTATTACGAAAAGCATGTTTTTTATAGGAGCAAGTTTTTTTAGCAGCGGAGAGAACAAGTTGCCATCTTGGTTCACACTATGAAAACTTCTAATATTCTACTGCAGTGATGAATATTATAACGCAAAAGTTTAACATGTGCAATTAGAAACCCCATGTCATAAATAGTCTCTTTCTATACTAGGAAACATTTTTCAACCACATTCAGTCTTCACAGTCTGTTATCTCTCAGTTGACTATGCTACACCTCACAACATGAAGAGTTTCACAAGATAAAGCACAGTGCAGCAAATTCATATGTTTCATACAAGTGAATTTGGGAGGAAAGTATCTGTCCAGACAGACTGTACAAGACACACATAAGAAGCTGAAACAGCATCAGTTACAAATCAAACAAAAAAAAATAAACTAACCAGCTGGTCTAGGGTAGAAATACTAGACACCTTGATAAAAAAGTTAAAAATATAGAAGACACAAGACTAAGTTCTGTAGTTTAAGCAGAGGACTCAGTGAAGAGAACCCTCCCTCCCATTCTGATTTAACCACTATCATACAAGCTGCTCATTAATATGGCCTTACCTGAAAGCACAACTGCAGAAGAGCCTCAGTAACTCTTAGAGGAGTTAGAGGACAAAAGCTTTACACGAGGCTGAATATGGTTTAGAGCTTGACCAGAGAGGGAAAGGTAGCTCATTACTTTTAATTCCTCTTATTAAAAACATAAGTGTCACCAAGAAAATTCAGTGCACTGTTTTGCACAATTCCTTTAGAAAATTCTGAGACCTAAAATTCACTGAAGATCTTTTTAAAGTACCTGCTGGATTTCTAAAAAGCAACATAAGCACTACTTCCATTAAGATATTAAAAAAAACCCTAATTTTGGCTGTGGAGGCTCACCACAACCTGTTATTTATATGTAAAGGGGCCTTTCCAATCAAATAATAAAGCTTGTCAGTGACAGAATAAGTGATTACTTTCATCTGGCAGCAGGATAACTGTAACACATTGTCCTAATGATCTTCAGCCAGGAAATTTTAAATTGGGCATGCCCTTACCACATCTCAATATCTTAACAATACCTTCCAGATACTAGCAAAATGAATAAAGACAACGAGCTAACAAAGACATCTACTGTTAATTTCTTAAACACATCCATTTCTAATTGCAGGGAACAACAGCATAAACTCTAGTTAAGCAGAGTTCACAAAAATACTGTATTTGTCAAAGGAAAACGCAGTCCCTTTTCAAACACGTGACATTCAAACACATGACATTAATAAAGAGGTTTCCCTACATACACCTACCAAAATAGAAAAGTTTTTGATCAGTGGACATTCAGGATGCTATCTACACTTACAGAGGTTTTAATTGCAACACACAGATTTAAGTTTCCAGTAATCCTGCTCAGAACAGATAACCAGGGACAGACCAACACACAGCAAACAGGTCAGTGATAGAATAGTGCACTAAGTGGCAAGTGAAGGCAAGGGCCACATTAAATGCTGAACAGGTGAAATTTCTAGGGAATGACTACATGAGTAATCTCTCCTGCAGAAATTAAATCTATTAGGCAATTAACTGCCTGAAGTGCTATATTCCACTACAGGGATCACAGCTGAAACTGTCCTCCTTCAGATTGTTAACACCTGGACAAAGCCATTAGGCTTGGAAGTAAATCACTGCCTTTCCCTGCAGCTGATCCTGCAGAAGCATTCCTGAAGACTTTAACGTTTTTATATGCGTTTCTACAACTTCCCTGCAGGTCCCTCACAAGTCAGTCAGTGTTCTCCACTTTACTTTGAACTAATTAATTCAAGACAATTAAGTCAAGCTTTCAGTATTAAAGAGGCCTCTGGGGGAAATAAAGCAACACCAATGACAGTGTGGAAGCACAAAGAGAACTGAAATTTCACAGTAAACTCTCCTTTATGAGAAAGAACCTTGCTCTACTGTCCAGGACTTTTTTTTCAACTTTCCTCTCCTAAGTCTTATTTTCACAAGATGAATTTCATGTCCAGGATTTATTATAATCAGTTTCCTGGGAAACATCCTGGCATGCTACAGCATCTCACCAGATTAATGTCACAATTACACCTTCAACACTAGAGATGTTTTGCAATAACAGATCTACAGCTGTGATTACAGAAAACATATAGGGAATTGTGTGTAAGTTTAATGTATAAGAAAAGCCTTCACCTACACGTATCACACACCCCTTTTCAGAAAAAGGAAAATGGGAGCTTGATTTCTGCCTCAGTCCCTTTATGAGTGAATTAACAACTGAACTATCAGGGAAAAATAATAAAAAAAAGAGAGAACATTTACTTTATTAACTTCTTTGCTTTCCTTAAGGATCAAAAAATGTGTTTTATTTCCAAAAGATGTCCATGTTTCATTCAGCCTGCAGCACCTTGTTAACTCCATATTTAATAGGAAATAGAAAAAAAAGCAGTGAAACTAGTTTCAGGTTCATTCTAAGTGAAAGCTTGTATCAATTTTTCAGTTCAGAAAAGGCAAGATAAAATCTAAAGCACTGGACCAGAGTAAGTATGACAAAAGAGCCAATAGAAGTCACATCTCTGTGGATTTGAACACATCTCTGGGATTTGAACCCAAGAAGATAACAACAGCCTCAGACTGCTACTACTTATTTTATGCTGCTGGTCTAAATATCAAAACCATATTGACGATCAAAAAAAATCCACCTAAAAGAACTTCTGACTAATGGTACTGGAGTTACTGAAAATTGATAAATTACTACAAAACGCACAGATTGCAAAAACAAATTAAAGATGGCTCTACAAATCAATGTTAGTATTTTAAGGTTTTGAATAATATATCACATAAAGATCATCCATATCATTGATGCTGCAGCTAGACGTGATCCATATACTAACAGCTTAGTAACTCTCTGACAATATAAAATCCCCCTGCAATTATCACAAATACATGCAATGTTTGTTTCCAGTATCTAAATCTGTGTACTACATTATGGTTTCCAAGGCCTGCAATGACTGTACAAATGAAGAGAATGTGAACTAATCCAGTGAAATGAATGATTCTAGAGGAGCTCCATGCAAAAAAAGTGTTCTCAAAGTTCACATTTTAAACAAAAGTAGCCAGATAACTAGAACTCAACTTACGGTTCCGTATTATATTGTATCCCATTTTTATTATATTTCAAAGGATAAGAATTAACACTATCACTTTATTGCTGCAAAAGAATATGGCAAGAATATTGACTGGTCTTAGTACTGTATACATGTAAGAAGCATTCAGATATCTAAAGAGAAAAAATTATTCTAGATTTATATGGTATTAAAGGGTGCTATCTGCCATGATAATGACACAATGCCTCTTTTTTCCTGGTCACTGTGGATGGCAGCTTAACATTCCAGTCTCATCTCTGTATTTGTTAGTCTGCCTCCTTCTTATTACCTTAAAACTGTTTTTACCTTCCATCAGGACATTAATTACCCATGTAATCTTTTCTCCCATTTTAAACATGCAACAGCAAAGTTATAAACAAAAGTAGGCTGAATTATAACCACAATTACATTCATGCTTAAGACCTTTACAGATTCAAGAGGCATACAACCGAGATGTTTATTCTTCCAAGTCAGAGATCCTAGCTCTTGCTTATTGTCATGTATATTATTTAATTCAATGAATATTAATTCTAAGATGGATTACAGATATTCTAAATATTCAGAGGTCCTGAATTTTCTGGAGGATTTTTAAAAGCAAGGTGAGGAATATGACAGATTACTGTCTGCCTCTTGAGGATCTGTGAAGGCTTCATTAACAATTCCACTAGAGAAAAGCAGTTTTAGTACTGCATGATGAGAATACCCACACTTACTGTGACAGTTCAGGAACCCTCCCTATAAACAACTCATGAACTTCATCTGACATTTGGAAGTTGTTTTATAAATACTGGGTTTTTTAATTGACTAACTCTCATACACACTATTTCCAACCATACCACTCCCAATCAGACTGGCCATTAAGAATAAAAATTGCTTCATTGAGTGAGGTTGATTTAAAGTCAGTAAAGAGTTCTCTCCTGTTTGTCCACAAGGAGGAAGTGCAGAGAGAAAACACACAAGCAAGAAAAATTCACT
Source organism: Chamaea fasciata (assembly GCF_029207755.1). NCBI lineage: Eukaryota > Metazoa > Chordata > Aves > Passeriformes > Sylviidae > Chamaea > Chamaea fasciata. Next base: position 42,380,735 of record NW_027094091.1, on the reverse strand, counting down.
GAGAGGATAAAACACAAGCTTAAAAAGCTTTGAAAGAAAAGCCTACACAAGGGGCAATCTCAGTAATTTTCAGAAAGGAGAAAGAAGGAGGTCTTATTTAGTTGTAGACACATAAGTTCACATGAGAACAAAATGTCAGAGAAGCTTTGTTATGAAGAAAAGCCGGAAAGTGCAGAAGCCAAGAGGAGCTGGGCTGAATCCCAACAGTCACTTGAAAGATTTATGGCATCTCCAGAAGGTGCTTAGAGACCCCACAGAGGTTCAGATTCCAGGGGCTTAAAGAATGAATGGCCTAATGAAATAAATCCCTAACACATAAGCCAGTGAAATGTCCCACCAGAGGAGGAACTCTACTGGCAACCCCAGTTAACCTGTATGTTATTAAAAAAACCAAAACAGAATGAATTCATGTGCAAGTCAATGAGCCAAGAGAAACATAGATGGTTAGTCCTCAGAGCAAGATGATGAGATTTTAACAGCTGCAAAGTGTTGAGCTAATGCTCAGAGGATATTCTGCTGTTTGGTGGATTCTTTCCCTCAGAATCACATGGAATAAAGCTGAGTATCTGCTCTAGGTCTCCTTGGCCCCAGAGATAGACTTGAAAATATACAGAGAGAATTACCATACTCTTGGAGACAGAATATCACTGGGAATCATTTCTTTATAAGAAGCTTTGACTTCTCAGAGACTCATAAACCAGTGAAAATAGCAAAGCCATTGGACTTGAGTGTTTCAGACCATGTAATTATCACTTATGTTGAAATTAAATGAAGGAATGAACAACACTTAGCCTGTATCTCAAAGTTGATGTGATAAATACACAATGCTCAAATGAGCAGTTAACAATGACCAAAAAACAAAAAAGAGGGCTGGATATTAGAAAAGTCTAGGACTTCAGTTAATCACAATAAAAAAATATAGGTATTGCTGGACAGAAGAAAATAAAGACAAATGTGTGTACTAAGATGAAATTAGAGCATGCTGTTAAAATTGGCTATTGTACTAGAACCAAAGGAGTACCTTCCCCACTTCTGCTATCAGCAGTGACTGTGACCATCATAACTACAGTGAGGACACAACTGGTCCTTCCAGGTAAAATTCAAACAGCATTCAAAGTGGGAGGACTCAACATAGAATTATTATAAAATGGACAAAACAAACTTCAAGCTTGCAGCCATAACCATTCTAGATCTAAACAAAACAATATCTCTTACAAATATCAAATGGAGGAACTACAGAAAAGGGGAAAAACTGAATGTGGCAACTACAATCCTATCAGCCTGACTTGAATAGACTATTAGAACAACTTCCAAAGAATAAACACAGAAGATAAAGCATCGGCCAAGTACTTCAGTACTTCTAATAACAGATTTTTTCTAGGCACAGAAGAAAGCTGATCTGTATTTAATAAAGCAACCAACAGAAATCACTTTTCTTTACATAGTACTTAGAACAGACGGCACAGCTTTTAGTCAAAGAATCATATTACAGAAAAACAGGTAAAGCAGGAATCAAAACAAGTTGTCTCAAAAAAGGAAATTAACATATATGTTGGTTGTATTGATAACCCGCTTGTTAAATCTATCAGTTAACCAGAAAAAACCCAGGACATAAGCAATTCAATAACATTCACTAATTCTTGAAACTAGAAAGCACTATCAATGTGGGAGATTAAGAGAATCTTTATACAGAAGAACCAGAAGACTGATGTAACAAATTTAGAATGACAAAATATGAAATTACATACCAACAAATTAATATTTTTTGCTGGGAGCTGGGAATTTATTCATTGGGAACTGAAGAGAAGAAAAAAAAAACCCAAACATGGATGACTGTAAGTCAAAGTGATCCAGCCTAAAAAATGCAAACTGATTTAGGTGAGATGTTACCAGTTAAATACTAACATTCCTCTGCAAATAACTTGTCCACTTGGAAAACACTGAATATAGATGATGGAGCAGAGGGGTCCAGTGGTCTGGCTAGAGCCAGAGACTTGATGAAAACACCTGCCTGACCATGTGTTTTAGACAGCACAGCAGTTCTGATACATTTCCCAGAAATACGGGGTAGGCAAGGGGAGGTATAGACACTGGGAGCCTTTGGGGATGGTGGGTACTGAGATTTGCACCTGATAATCCCTACCAGTGTTTCTAACTTTGATCCACATTTACTAGGAAAAATTACCATGACTAGTGCATGCTCATAGGCCTAAAACATGGTTTCCATTAGAAGCAATTAGCAAGAATGATGAATGATAGCATAGCATAAAATCAAAGTCTCAAAAAGTGCACTATAAATGACCTCCAATAATATGTAATAGACATGGAAAACATTTGTGTTTCCTGGTGATTTCTGAACATGGCATTTCAACAACAAAGTTTTAAAAACTGAGGGATAACTTGTGTCCCACAACTACAGGGTTCTGGAAATGTAACACATGGCCTAGTCTAACTCCCAAATATTGGCTAGGGTCCTCCCTTCAGACAAACATTTCTGAAAATTAAAAGCAGTAAAACTTTCAAAAAGGCTGTTTCAGCTGTCAGGTCTTTCCCCCATCCTCAGATAGAGGTACAAGTGGATATTAAAATTTAAAAACAAAAAAAATATTAGTTTTGAGAAAATGTAAACATTACTTCTTTAATTGAATATTACAAACCTAAGAGACTTGAAGTTTGTTTTTTTATCAATGGAAAGAGAACACAAAAGCAGCCTGGTATCATAGCAAAATCATTATAAAACTGTACCCCAGCCAAAATTATTGCTAAAGACACCAACTTCAAAGACAGCTAAAAAAAGAAAAGAAACGAAATCCAGGATATGGAATTTACTTTCATAGCAACAAAAGGGAGCAAACAAACAAACAAGGGCCACATACATGGGAGGCTGCCATTCTTCTTTCTTTGGAAACCCAGAATGAAATGCTCTCTCTTAGATCCTTTAAAAGTTATACAAATCTAAACCGAAATGACAAAGAATTTTCTAACTTGTAACTTCATTTTCAAATTAAAGTTTTGGGGAAAATAACTATTCTATTACTAGTGACAGCAGCACACATTGTTTTAAAATGTGTTACATTAAGAAGGAGTTCTGTGCTCTAGGAAAGCAGGATACATTTAGTTTGTTTAGTATTAGTCTGTTTCATCCCCTTTCTCCTACAGTGTCATGCACACAGCACTCTCCTCCCCTCAGAAACTCATAGACACACATTACATTAGTTGGGATTTTCAAAGTGCTGAGAACCTGAAAATCCCCCCGAAGAACAAGCTGTGGCTGATTTCATTGCAGCTCGTGTTCCTGAGCTCCCTGTATGTTTGAACAACAACAGCTCTTTGAAAAAACCCTCCCAATTCTCCCCACTGTCTCTCAACTTGTCCAGTCACCAACTGGAGTGACACTGTTGTATAGTATTACTATAGACCTACACAAGCACGAGGCAGAGGCAGGAAACACCAGGTTCTGTCTATTTTAAAACCCATCACTACCAAATCTTGCGCTCTGATTAAACAGACAGTGTTCAATTTGAGCAATTTTTACTCTGTCCTACTTTTGCACCATGAGCTGGAGACTAAATCCTGATGGGTCTCCTAAACCTTTCAAAAAGGCTGTTTCAAAAAGTACCAAGTGAGCCTTGGTACAGCTGGTGCTGAACAGCTACCCCAGAGCCTCACTGGAGTAACTACAAGTGTAAGCACTGCACAGCATGCTTCAAAACATCCGAAGGGCTTTTAGTAATTTAATTTCTCTAAAAGCTGTAAATCAGGTTCTGTTGGATGTCTCCACGAGCAGCAGTAGGTTTTGAGTGTTTTGTGTACTGTACTGAGCAAGTGCTGAGTTGGTGCTTTAAGGTCGCTGCTTCCCTTCCCCTGAATGTAACTGCAAATTCTAAAGCTTAAACTCTGAGTTAATACATTCTTGAGATAATGTATCATTATGAACTAGTAGTACACCAAAACCCCTACCTATGCAACATGCACTTACAGTGCCAGTAAGGCTTAAGCACTAACAGAGGGATAATCCTTCTCTCCAAGAGATTATTCTTCTCCATTTGGGAGCATCTTAAGACAATCTTTTCAGAAGAGAGTAACAGACATGCTTTATGGAGTCCATGTCCATGTAAATGCACATTGATCCTACAGAAATGTCAATTAAGCATCATAGTGATTAAAGTACCAAACTGAAATCTATCCATAAAATTACCTAATAATTAAAAATGCAACAGCCTATCCAAAGATTAATGAAATAACCTTAAGTAAAAATGATTAGGTGTCTATGTATCTATGCAGAGTGTTTAATATGTGACCCTACTGGTGTAAAGAAGCAGAGATAAAGATATCAACATATCTGTGACTGATAACAGTCTATGAGAAAACAGTTTCACACAAATGATAGGTCTAATATTAATGCCACAATACAAAAGGACACATGGAAGAAAAGGCTTTGGTAAATCATGAGCTCAAAATTCAAAGCAGGAAAAACTGAATGTGTAGAATAAAATTCTATTTTGTTCAGTTTTATGCAACTGAAAACAAAAGGTCATGTAGAAGGTAATGCAACAGAAGCAGAGTGCAGTCATCTCCAGCAGTTTCTTTGATTGGTAAGATCCAGTTCCTTGGACACTGCATTAAACCATATGTGTTTGTTTATAACTGTTAGAAAAAGAGCATACACAAGTTGTTTGTCTCACATATGTTTAGCCAGACATTAGCTAAAAACTGCCCTTCCTGTTGCCCCTTTCCCAGTACCAGATGTAGGCACAAGTCAGTGGAAGTGGAGCAGACAAGGCATGACAACCTAATTCCTTGCATGAAGGAAGTAGCTGGGGACAAGGAGGGGGAAGGGGAGACATAAACACTTTACACAAGGTCAGTGCAGGAGATTGAGACATCTGTCAGGGCTGGAAGTTAGTACATTTGCTTTTATTGCAGCAAATAATGTTGGTACTGCAACAGTTCATGCTTAAGGCAGTGCAGCCTGTGAGCACAACTAAATAGGCATGAGTATCCTGATTTTTATTTCAAGACATATCCCACAGGAAATGGAACTAGTAAAGTCTGGCATAAATGTAATTCTTGTTTTCATTTAGTATAGAGAACAGGAAGAGAGAGAACCTAGAACTGCGTCTCTAATGTACTTTCAGTTATAGAATAAAAACCCACTTCTAAACAAAGCACTTCAAAGCATTTCAAAGTCTATATATTTGACCCATCTAGAGTAACCCAGGTTATCAATGGGAAGCTTGTGGAAGTGAGGAAATAGGCACAAAAAAGGATTGTAACATAAGCATCGTCCCTTAAAACATGTTCTGCTAACTCACATTGTCAGATGCTACAATGAAGCTTGGGTTGTACTGTCAAGTTCCCCCTCATAAAGAAAGCCCAGTTGAAACTTTCTTTACCCTATTTCATTTAAATGGGACTAACTGAAGAATATGAATTCACTCCATAGACAACTTAATCAGTAATCCACCTACTTTGGTACATATTTCCTTCCTCAACCTTCAAAACCCTTAACAAGTATCCAGAGGAGTCAGCAGAGTCAGATACATTTTATATCCAAGCATAGCCAGCCAGCCCACAGGTCCTTACAAAAATCCCTTCTGCATTAGAGTGCACTAGTAGTTACTGTAAATGCTTAAAAATACTACATTTGGTCATGTATGTGTTAGATAGGATACAGCTATTTAATCATCTGCACATTTATCTACATACCATATAAAATTATGTACGCAAGTGTTTATAGGAGAGCAGTTCAGTACTAAGAGGTGAGAAGTATCTGCACATCTTCTGTTGCAATGCTAAATACATCACTACTCTCCAGGCATGACAGAAATCCCGTGCAATTCAATTTTCTGAGAAGAATTATTTCACCTAAGTGCCAATGAAATTAATGATTTTGTACAGCTTCTTATATAGCTGTCTCTAAGAGCTTAGAACTGATTGAATGAACTGTGATTTATGAGCATCATTTTAAAAATCCATTACTCCTCCTGAAAGAAGTGCCTTTTTACACAGATTAGTACTCTTTTCTCATAGACTGAGAGGAAGGGCACTATCTTCTATCAATTCTATAAAATGTGAACTTTCTTCTGCTATATTTCCTTTGTAAACAAAGCTTAATATTATACTTTAACCAGTGGCACATTTCAGCATTTGGTGTTAAAGAGTAGCTTCTGGCCAAACGCCTCTTTTTTTTGTTTTGTTTTGGTTTGGTTTTGGGGTTTTTTTGGCTTGGTTTGGGTTTTTTTGTTGTTGTTTTTTTGGGTTTGTTTTTGTTTTTCTTTTCCCAGCTAACAAGAATGAGTACTGGAAATTAATGGAGAGGTGATACAGCAGATGTATGAAATCATAAGAAGTCAGGACCAACCCTTCTCTTTGTCTTCAGGTTGAGAGCAAAAGGTGCTTTCTCCTGGAATAGGCAGCTGATTGATACACCCACTACCACAGCATATTAAGGCCAATGATATTTGAAAAGCTGAGGTGAGGGCTAGGTAATTTTCATGGAAAAAAAAAATCCATTCAGGGTTACAAATGTGCAGAAACTACCTTGCCTGGGATGTCCTCAAGCTGAAAATGGTCAAACACCAAGTATCCATGAGAGAAAATTCCACGTGTACCCTGCTCTTACACTCATCAAGGGTGTATGCTTTTAGCTTCTGTGAGAAGGAGGATATGGGGCTAGATGGGATATTGGTCGAATACAATACATACACTGACTCTTGCATATAACACCTGTCCCAAATGAGCTGTGTGATATTTTCCCCCAAGGAAAAATTGTTGTTAGCTTGTGTTAGCTGATATCTCTGCTTCCATGCTGTTCACACAGCAGGATTTGAAAAATCAGTTGGACAGAGAGCCCCATTCCTCACTACAGAAGTGTTCACAATAGTTGGACACTCAATGCGAAGTACAGATTGCTCAAATTCTTATCATTGAAACACTGCAAAGCAAGTTTCTCCAAGCTATCTACATGGATGCTGAAGCTCATAAGATTCTAAATCAAACTCATGCACTTTAAAAGAAAAATGCAGACTCTGGAAATCATTGATTTTTTTTTTCAGCATGCAACTAGAAGTTTGTTTTCAAGAGTGAACTGAGCCATGAAGTAAAATAAAAAGGCTCATTCTGCTGCATGCCAATCTGCCTTCACAGTAAGATGGAATCTAAGGGATTCCTAACTCATCTGTTTCCCAATGCTTTAAAGCCTTCCAGGAAAGACTAAGCCTTCTGCTGACCCAGCAATTCATGAATATCTGTAAGGACGATAAAATGCCATTAATATTTGATAAATGGCCAGACCCAGCCATACCCATCCATTTACAGCTTATTAATAATTTGCTCTAGTGTACTATAAGACAACTGCTGATGCCAATTCTTTGTATAAAAATGAACACCAGCAAAACCCATCTGTTTCTGAACTGAAATGACTTCCATCTAAAAAAGTAGTTCATGACCATTACTCCAGGAGGTCAGTGGCAATGAATGAACCCTTGCTGGACACTTAACTGAAATGCTATTTATTATGCTGCATAAAAATCTAAAAATTAAGCAGCAAAGGTATTCAAGGACTCTATCTGCCACTGGTGCTCTGAGTAGTCTATTAGCTAGTATTTTAATACCCAGCTCTCTGCAATATAAAGCCTATGATTAGGAATTTTTAATATCATTACTCTTCTTCCATAGTTAGGAAGAAGACATATCTAATTTCTCCAACACGAATATTTTTATCGCATATGCTTCTTTTCCTATCACAGCTATAAACTGAAGTATGCAGAAAATGTTGGACTTAGCCACACATAAGCTTTCAAAACTTCCCTCTTTCCAGATCCAGTTGGCTGACATCAATTAAAAGATTTTCCCGATAACTGGGAAAAAAATATAATTTGCTGCAATAATTTTTAAAATGTTTTTGTTCTTAAATTTTAACATAACTTTTAATTCTCAAATAAAAGCCAATTTTTCCATGTCAATGTGGTTTTGATGTTTCAGTATTTCATATGTTCTCTAAATCATGGATTAAGGTAGCAAATGGCTGTAAGATTTATTACACAGATGGGGGGCAATTACCTTTGGAGATCTGTTTTTTTGCAGGTGTTAGACACTGAAAATTTAACACTTGCCACCCATATTTAAGAGTAACCACAAACTAAGAGAAGCAAAAGTGAAAGAATTCCAATTCTCATTTCCCAGGATCAGAGCTACAATAGGTATCTACAAAGCACCCATTCGGTGCTGACGCTGGATTGAAACAACTGCATCAAGGAACAGAGTCTCATTCTTACAAACGCTTTAATTATTAAATGGAACAGTTTTTCTATTCTTAAAATGCTAAAAGGCCACCATAAGAGAATTCTTAAGCAAAAGCCTCTGGATAGTTCCCATTCAGCTGAAGTTACCTAATGATAAAAATTATATATTTTGGGGGTTGATTTTTTCTTTTTCTTCCTTCCTGCAATCAGCTCAGCATGGCCATCTACTACTCCTGCACAGATTCAACAAAACATCTACTTATCTTTGAGCCCAGACCACCCACGCTTCCTAAAGCTACAAATTAATAGATCACTGAAAGTTGTGCATAGCCATGAAAACCAATTTTACACTCACAAAGCTATGATAATATACTGAACAGCTTCTGGAGTGCAAAGGGATACTGGTTGTGAATTTAGAAAGAAATAATTGCTACAAAATTACACATCTAACAGATAAATGATGACATATTAACTGCTTTCAGACTCAGTATAAGAATAGAAATTGAATGAACAAATAAATACTTCTGCATAATAGTAACAGATTAGATGACAAATTTCTTTGCTGTTGCTGTAGTTTAGTCGGGGGTTTGGTCTCTCTGTTGTCATCTGTATTAGTTTTAAAACAAAGTAGCATTTCAAGTCAACAAACAAAGTCTGTATTTTCAGGAGCTGACTTTAAATTGAATACAGTGAAAATAAGACCTGGAAAGCTCAAGAAGCAAACAGAGGAATGCATGGCGTGACATCTTCAGCTTCTTTCTGGTTTACCTCTAACAGGGATGAGCTGGATTTCATAACTCTAGAATTTACATGAACCTTCTTTGCTGGCTTCATTTCTGCTTTTTCTCTGCTTCACTTCTGGTAATTGCAGTGTGGCTTAAATGATCCAGAACCAAAACCATGAGGGAAAGGACTGTCTTTTTAGCTCCTTGTTTCAATATTCAGGGAAAGAAAAGGAAGAAAAAATGTGGTCTGCAGCCAATGCTGGTGCTACCTGTTTAGCGTCTCAATGACAGATAACATTCTCTAAGTCTCCATCCCTCAAAGCATGGATGTATCCTCCATTCCTTTTTGTCCTCTTAGCTTCCTTTTTAATTTTGCAGAAGGCAGAGAAAAATTAGAGAAGATGCATGTTATAATGTCTTTTTTAGAACTCTCCAAGTAGTTCTTGGAAATGTATATTTCAAGAAAGTACAAATAACTCTCAAATACACTATGCACTTAAAAAATCCTAAAACCACATGCATCTTTCTAACATATACCTTCAAACAGTATTTTCTAAAATCTCATGGATTTATTATTTCATAATTCCTGGTATACCTAGATTAGCTTTAAGACTTTCAAACAAAATCTTTCTTTGATGTCATTGCATTTATAAACCTCCCACAATCACAGCATCAGAAAGTCTTGTTATTTTTAAATAAAAGGAACAGAGAAGCTCTACCCAGTAGGTTGAACAGCCTCCTTAATGGATCAGAAAAATGCAAGTTGTCATAACACTGAAATGCATCTGGGTCTCTATTATTTGCCAGATAACTAAGGCCAATAAACATGAATTTTCTAATACACCATAAAAGAAAATAAATTTACTAAAAAGCTATTGACATGACTGTTACTAAGTAACTATTGTATTGTTCTCATCAATACAATTGTTCTCTGCAATTACAGGTATATAACTTGTTAGACTTCTCAGAAGAATGCATGTGCACTATAAGAGAATGACATTTATGTCACACATTTATATCCTACAAGCTACAGCACACTCTGGCAGTGGAAGCAAGTTTAACCTACAAACCCCAAACATATACAGAATGTTCTATGCTGGATAACACAACATAAACACTATAAGTTCAAAATATAAGTTGAACTGAGAGCTGTCACCATCACCAAATCTTTAAGCTTTGCAGAAGCCAGTAAGGGAAATACTCTTTTATGCAGGAGTCCATGGAGGATAAGAAAGAGAATGTGGTGTTTCCATCCCACCTAAAATTGCCAAGCTCACACCAAAGAATGCAGAAATAGGACATAATCACCACCATCACTCAACAGTTGATGGACATTTGTAATCACACTGGTCTCCTTGAGAAAGAATAGTAAGAAAGACAGGAGAGTGCCCGATGAGTTCTCACTCATGCCTCTGTCTTATTCCATTTCTAGGCCATGCTGAAGATCTTCAGAAAAACAGATTCATATTATGCTGAAAGATCACCGTAATAACTGATGTCATCCTTAAGGCCAGTGACCACTCAAAATTAACATGCAAAATTAACATTTCTTCTTTCTGCATGAAGAAACCAGGATGTTGATACATCTGCAAAAATCAAAGCATTACTATAATGTCTGAAGACATCACATCACACCAAGAGTTCTTCTGCTGCTTCACTTTTAGTTACTGCAAATTGCCTTGATCTACAAATTATCTCTGGTTGTGTTCACTTTTACATCACTGTACCTTCTTTTCTGTTTAAGCATGCCACCAGTAATGCTTAAATTTTAACAAAAGGCTGTCTACAACAACTGGTAACAAAATCAGAAATTCAGTATCAGAAAATCAGCCAAAGTTAAATAAATGCTGTTAATAACTTCAAAATTCTACTTACATCTTTCACTGCATACTTCTGCTCTACTTTCTAATGCCTGATAACCCACTACTTTCCCACTGATTTTCCCTTTTCTTCTTTTAACTTTCTCCTATTTCACTGCTCAGATTTCTGATCTCCACCTGTGCTATCTACCCTGAGGATGCAATCATTACATCGCCACATTTCTTTCTTATATTAGCTAATGCAAATAAATTCCATTTATTTTTCAGATTCAGATTCTCTATAACTGGTCAGTGTGCACTGGAAGGGAGAATCTTCTGTACAAAAGGAAAAGCTCAGACATATGCCTGGAACAAAGAAGTGTTTCCAGAAGTGGTTGAAAATTATGTCTTTTCAGTACATGGTTAATTCTTCTAATTGGTGAATTCCTACAGACTAGGGGGAACCATTAATACAGACTTACATGCAAGTTGATCCATTTCACAAGACTGGCCCATATTATGGGCTACATCTGTGGAGAGTCGGGGGGAAATGAAGATAACTTGAATGAACACAGTAGGAGTTAGATTTCTCAGAAGGAAAACATTACCAACATGCAGTCAAGAACACATGGGAACAAGTTTTCTGTCCAGTTATTTAGTGGTTGGGCAGAGGCACAGCAAAGCACTAAGATTGCTCTAGACAGTGTACGAGGCAATGGTTTGAAACCAGCTGGTCCCCAAGTAATGGATACTGATGAACATGATTACTTCAGTAATGCCCTACTGCAAGACCCCTCTGCTTGCAGAGGGAAAAGACTATGGGGTTCAGAAGTCTTCCAGGTATCATGATTGTGACTCAAATATAAAACAAATGTTTATCACCACCTCCCAGGTTGTGGAGCAGAGGAAGATGTGACCTGAGTAGCCTCCTTCAGTATCTTGGTTTGTTTCCTATTCTCCAGGAGCAGCAATAACAGAGTCCATGGTTACCTCCTTTTCATGCTAGCTCTGAAGTTCAAGAGCCCACCTGGAGCAGAGACTCTTACTACAGACCCTGAAAAACAGCTTGGCCAAACCAAAACCTATTTTCTGCATTCTCATCACTCGCTGCAACTCCTAGAGCAACATAAATGAAGCTGCCCACTTCATGATAGCCCTTCCTGTTCAGAATCTTGGAGTAAAAGGTTTCCTTTCCTGGGGGAAAAGATACAAGGATAATTGTAAAAGGTGGACATGTTTAAAGTTTAAGCCTGCTACACAATGTAGTATGAAACTTGGACACGACTACAATGATCCTGGATTAATCTGCAAGAAGAACCAGCTTCCTTTCCTGGCAAGCCATAGGATGCTCATCTGCTGTTCCTCCTATGCATCTCTCATGCGTCCTTCTCATTCATGCTTGGCTTTATTATCCCAGGTTCAACCATTACCAGGACATGACTACTTCTTTCCACTCTCTAAACAGGATTATGGCAGCATGGTGACACTTTCAAAATTCAGTGCACTGTGAGTGATATCCACCTACACGATATCACAAGGCATGACACCTGTGGCCCTGGAAAATCTGCACTATTAATGTATCAAAACCTACAAGAAAAGAAAAAAAATTAGTAAAACCACAATCACAGGTTATTTTCTTTAAAACACTCAGGAACCCTTCAGGGGGCTTCTGTCCGCTTCAATCAAAAGCAGACGACTGCAATCCATCAGCCCCGCCGCGGTGACAGGCTGCGGCAGCGCTCCCCGACGGCGCCAGCCCCGCTGCCTTTCAGCACCACGGACGTCCTCGCCCAGCGCCAGCGGCCGGGGCTGCCGCAACGCCCCCCGCTCCTCCCCGGCACATCGCCAACTCCTAAAACCACGGTATCACTTTTCTCCTGGGCTTTCCTGGGGCCACCGGTGCACGGTGACTTTTTTTTTTTTTTTTTTTAATGGTGTTGAAGGAAAAGGAATGGGCAGTGATGGGATTTTCTTTTTGCCTTTGGATACGAAATGAGAAGCTCCATGAGCTCAACCTTCCCAAAGTTTTTAGAGATTTAACTGTATTAGGGCTGTACAAATTGTGTACTTTTTCAGCTCAGTGTGCAATTAGGAAAAAAAAAAAAAGAGAAAAAAAGGTAGATAAGAAAACGCCTTTTGTTCCAATCAACTATTATTGTCTGACCCAAAATATCATCAACGATTCATGATTTGAAAATAAATTAATTTAGTAGGCCACCTGAAGATAAAGACAGAATGATTTTTCATCAAATGTACCGAGGAAACACACTGCAGTTCTCCCTAGGTCTCCTCTTTAAGAAATGTTTTTTCCCAAATTCATTTAAGTTCTGCACAAACTCAGAAACATGTCTGCATTTACTCAGGCCCAGCTGCTGTGAATTTTCTTCTGACGGAAAAGGCTTTGTTCAGTTCAAAGGTATACATTCTGCAATGCTCTTCCAAGCTAAAAGCAAAAGGGCTCTCTGTCAACTTCTGGACCTCCAAAGCCTCCATTCAACCTCACCTGCAAAGAATAAAGGGTTTTACGGACAAGTTGAACATTTTTCTCTATTAGGACTAATCAGTTTCTGCAAAGGCAGGGTGAATTGATTCACATCGTTAGCAGAAAGCTCGGGAACCATCACAAAGACCCTGAAGTGCATTTTAATTTCAAGCCACTGTGTGTTGCACTGTCTGCCCTTCTCTCTGGTTCAGTTTGGGTCATGCTACCCTCGGGGACGGGTCCTACCGGCTCTCTGAAGACCATCTCAAGTCCTCAGAAGTATCACAGCTGGTTTAACGCCCTCTGAAGTTTAACCAGAGCTGATACTTGATTCCCCCTTAAGACCTGAGCTTCTGTGCTCATTACGCTCGCCGGGCCGGGCCGCGCGGGGCTCACCTGTAGGAGGCGGCGGCCGCGCGAGGCGTGCTCGGGCAGGCGCGCGCGGTACACGGCGCGCTCGAAGCGCGGCTCGTTGTCGTTGGCGTCCTCCACGCGCACGCTGAGGCGGCACGCGGCGGCGCGCGGCGGGACGCCGCCGTCCCGCGCCACCACGCGCAGCTCCAGCGCCGCCTGCCGCTCCCGGTCCAGGCGCGCGCGGGTGCTGACGGCGCCGCTACGCGCGTCGATGCGCAGCAGGGCCAGGGCGGCCGCGTCGCCCTCCAGCGCGTACCGCACCTCGGCGTTGGGCGAGCCCGGCTCGTCGGCGTCGGAGGCGGTGAGGCGGATCACGGCGGTGCCGGGGGAGGCGGCCTCGGAGACGGCGGCGCGGTAGTGGGGCTGCGGGAACGCGGGCGTCTCGTCGTTGAGGTCGGCGACGCGCAGCAGCAGCGGCTCCTCGGTGGAGAGCGGCGGCGCGCCGCCGTCCGTGGCCACCAGCCGCAGCTCGTACAGGTCGCGGCTCTCGCGGTCCAGCGGCCCCGCCACGCAGAGGAAGAAGACGCCGGCCCCGGCCGCCCGCAACGCGAAGGCGCCGTCGCCGCCCAGCAAGGCCAGCGCGATGCCGCCGCCGCCCTCCGCGCCCTCTACGGTGCCGCCCTCGTCGGCGTCCGAGACGGAGATTCGGGCCACGTAGTCGCCGGGCCGCGCCCCTTCGGAGACCCGTGGGCCGCCGGTCTCGGTGAGGTAGAGCAGGCGCATGGAGGGCCGATTGTCGTTCACGTCCAGCACGGCCACGGAGACGAGGACGCTGGAGACCTCGGGCTGGGAGCCGCCGTCCCGCGCCTCCACGACCAGGCGGTGCAGGGCCCGCGCCTCGCGGTCCAGCGGGCGGCGGAGGCGCAGGACGCCGCTGCGCTCCTCCACCGCGAAGTAGCCGTCGGGGTCGCTCTGCCGGCGATTGATGGCGTACCGCACCTCGCCGTTGGCGCCCAGGTCGGGGTCGGTGGCCCGCAGGCGGCAGACCGCGGTGCCCGGCGGCGCGTCCTCCCGCAGCCGCGCCCGGTACTCGCCGCGGCTGAATGTGGGCGCGTTGTCGTTCTCGTCCAGCACCCGCACGGATACCCGCAGGCGGCCGCGTCGCCGCGGGCTGCCGCCGTCCCACGCCTCCACCACCAGCCGGTGGACGTCCGCCCGTTCTCGGTCCAGCCGCCGCAGCAGCACCAGCTCCAGCGGTTCCGGTCTCACGTAGCGCAGCTGGAAGAGCGGCGGCTCCCCCGCCGCGCCGCCCTCCTCCAGCAGCGCGTAACCCTGCGTACCGAAGCGGCCGGCGTCGGGGTCGCGGGCAGGCGGCAGGCGGAAAGCGGTGCCGGGCGGGCTGAGCTCGGAAATGTTGAGCTGCAGGCTGTCCTTCGGGAAGCGTGGCGGATGGTCGTTCACGTCGGTGACAGCGATCTCCACCTGCACCACCTCGCCACGCAGCGTGGCCGCCGCGAAGCTGTAGCGCGCCCGCCGCTCCCGGTCCAGCCGCCGTGCCGTGCGGATGATGCCCGTCTCCGGCTGGACGTGGAAGTCTGCTAGCACCGCCGACTCGCCGCTCCCCTCCGACAGCAGGAAGCCCCCCGGCGGGTCCGCGCCCGCCGGCAGCCCCGCGCGGATGTCCCCCACCAGCGTCTCGGCCGGCAGCCCCTCGTCCACTGCCAGGCTGAGGTTATACACCGGCGCCGCGCCGCCGCCCGCCGCGCACAGCCACAGCGGCAGCAGCAGCGCCAGCGCCCGTCCCGTCGGGGCAGCGCCGCCCTGCCCGCCCCGGCACCTGCCGGCCCGCAGCCGCCACGCCATGCTTGGCCGCTAAGCCGGCATCACGGGCATCCCGCGCCCTGCTACTCGCCGCCGCCACGCAGGTGCCTCCGCTTTGCCGCCGCGGGAGCAACTCCCGAACGCCGCCGCCGGTGACGGGAAGGACGAGCGTGTGCGAGGGGGCGGGAGAGCGGCTCCCGCCGCCCCGCGCAGCCCCCGCCCCGCCGCCCCCCCGCAGCACTGGGGCCACCGCCCGCCCGCCCACCCAGCGCCCGGGGGGGCGGCCGCGTCCCCCGCGCACGGACGTGTCGCACTGGGTCGGGATGGTGCGGCGCTGCTCCAGTGCCGCCCAGAATTCGGGGAGGTCTTCGCCGAAATTGATTACTCGGGGAATTAGTTGGCATCCTGCTGATGGGGCAAAGTGTGACTAGCGTACGGGCTGCCTTTAGATGCAGAGGCATGGCTCGTGAAGAAGAAGAATTTAAATTAAATAGAAGTCTGCAAGGACAAACGAGTTTGCACAATTCAACAAGGATTTTTCTCGCCTTAATATTCTGGTCCTCATTTTCCATTAAAAGGCTTGCGTGTTATCCTAGCACTAGATCAGTAAATAGCAACTCAGCATGGCAGGAAAGCATTTACCAGAAGTAAGCTTTAAGTAGAAACCAGTCAGTTTCAGCAAGACCACAACTTTTTTACCACTATTCCTGACTCCCAGATCTATCTCAGAATGAATAAGTGTTTCTTCAATGACACTGAGGATACACAGCATCACATAAATGCTAAGTACCAACCATCCATCCATCTATCCATGAAAGCCAAGTACCAGTCTCTTGCTGTTCCCACTTATCCTTTACAAACTTAACTTCACCTTTCTGGCAAGAGTCTAACAGCTGTTCAGAGAAAAGTAAATTCATCCAAGCACAGAAAAGTAAAATCAGGGCAAAGACAATAAGTACCAAGAGGAGTTACTGTAGCTCAGTCCTCTCCTGTGAAGGGTCACTTGAAAGGCAAGCTGTTTTACTGTTGGCCTCTTTTCCAAATCATGGAAGAGCTACCCAAGTACACTGCCAGAGTGCTCTGAGGAGGGAGCAAACTCACTGCAACAGTGAGGAGAAGGGGAAGAGGATTTTTTTCCAACATTTTTGAGACCTACACAATACCACATATCTGGGTTAAAAGGGAGAAATAGGTTCTAAAGTAAGTTTAGAAGTTCTACTGCATGTGTGTAGTTGCATGGACAGGAGGGGGAACACATGAGATCACATCCACTCTATCTGACTTGCCTCCTTACACAGAGAAATGGGGCAGAGCAAAACTAGATCTTGTCAGATCTTCTTAGGCAAATTCTGAGAAAGTCTCTGTATTTTTATACACTGGGATAATTACAAGCATAGAAGCAAGAAGGAAATGTAGAGGCCCTTGCCAGCTTCGTTCATATTCATTGAGAAAACACATGGATCCTCCCCAAGTCACAGATGTTCAATCTGAAAATGCCTGAATTCCACTGAATCACAGCAAGTTTGGAAAAACAGCCATGTCCCATGCAGCCCATGCTGTCACTAAGAAAACACGTGAATCATGTTCAATCAGGAACATTCACTGAAAAACTAAACAAAACCTGCTGTTGACATGGTCAGGCAGTGCCTAAAGAGCAAAATTCTGTGTTCAGATACAGTGTGAATAGAGATAGCAGGGGAAAAATAAGACTGACTTAGTTATCTGTGGTTCTGGAAGTATTCATGTATTTTGTGAAACCAGGGCACTTTAAGAGTTTTATGTGAAGTAAAGTCATATGAAAGCACTGCCCAACTACAGCATGTTTCTAGAAATACTATATCTTCAGGACACTATAGATGTTTTGCCTACTTTGAGCATGAGCTTTACCTCTTAAGTGTTCTTCCACCTTCTTTGTGTTTCTGCCTTCTCTGAGTCTATTCTTTCCTCCATTCCTTTCCTAAATATTTTCTCTTCCTCTCTTTGGCTATGTTCATGACCTCATTCTTTTCTTCCACAAATCACTAACAGAAGTTTCTAAATCTTGAGGAGATGTTTGCCATCTCCTGGATATATTTAGCTGCCCCTGCTGTTCCCCATCTTCTCAGTGACATGCTGACCTACACAAAAAAGAGAACTGACATTTCTGAGGCATGGAGGGAAGCTGCCACAATGACATTATCCCAAGGGAAGCAGGGTGTCAAAATCTTAGTGCACTACCCACCTCCTACATCTTCAACAGCTTTCATAGTGAACACACTTGTCAGCTCCTCAGATCTACAAAGTCTTCCAGTGTAAAAAGTGGGCAGGAGGATAAGCATGTTATTTGAAGATGAGGGATGTTGGTCAGAGTACACAAAATGTGTGAGCATTCCAGTTTAGAAGGGATTGTCTGTTGGTAAGCCAGCCTGCTCAGTTAGATAGCAGATAGTTACTTCTGCTGTTCTCCCTTTCCATTCCTGGAGGTGGCCGTCACTGACTTTGTAAGCAGGTGAACAGCATAGGAATCCACTTTCAAGCCTCCGAAGTTTCGAACCCTGTGTTTCCAGGCAACTCTACATGAGCATCCCTCTAACTCACCATGCCAAGGCAGTGAACTCTGGTGCTCCCGAGCAGCTCCACATGCCAAATTTAACTGTCCTGTGGCAGAGACCCAACCTCCAGGAAGGGAGCAAGGAGGGAAACTGGAAGGTGATAGCTGTATCCACTACTGAAATTTAATTGGCCTGTATTTGCAAATCAGAATTTACTATAGCTTAATCCTCCTTGGATTAGTTGGAAATTCTTTTTCCTTCAAGGAGAATTAAACTATAGCAAATTAAAGCTTGGTATGGCACTAGAGTGCAAAAGATCACTGAAACAGAGATAGTGTTGTTGCAACCATTAAGGTCTACCAATAACAGCTATGTTTTCTACTTAAAAACATTGCCTCGCCCATGCAGCAGCTGTGGCAGCTGAAGATGTGACCCTCCCATGCTGAAGACATGGCTGAGGTGGTAAAGCAGTATGACCACTTCCTTTTCTGCCGCTCGCTGGCTCACTGCAAACCATCTTCAGCAGCAGCAGCAGCAGTTTGAGCCAAACCACCTGACTCGGGGCTGACGCAGGGCGGGAGCTCTGTAGGATCCGTTCCAGCGCTCATTAGATGGGCGGTAGCAGCCAGCTGAGGGCAGAGCGTGGCAGAACTGCTCCAGACAGAGCTGAAGCAAATCAAATAAAACCTGGAAAGTTTTCCATGAAGTTATTTCCTGCTGTTTGAAGACAGCGTGGTCTCAGCTGCTTGTTACTGCCTTTCAGCCCGTGGGCACCATGCTTCCATTTTTGCCTACCAGGTGGTGTTCCCTGATCCTCTGTGGGTTTAGTTTAAGGACAGAGATTAGTTTAAGCAATGCTAAAACAGTGATTTCCATTAACCCCAGTGATTTTTTTTTTTTCCTATCCTGGGTTGCAGAACGCCCATATAAATCAGCTTTCTGGCAAAATTGTGCTTTGGGGAAGCACTAGTATCTTCAACTATTGCAGCTGGATTTAAGGAGGGATGTTGTGTGCAGCCTCACTGGCTGGGGTCACTATGGATATTCAGCCTGTAATATGTGGTATGTGGAGAAAGCGTTAACTTTGCAGATCATCAGGTGTTTCATTATTTATAGTTCCCCAGACACACGTATATTGATTTTAGCAACACCTTCTTGAAGGAGTGTCAGCTGCACAAAAGATTTGCTGGTGACCACATGGAGGCTGGTCACAGTTATTATAATAGAAAGCTATGTAGGGACTGCTCTCCTAATAAATGCAGAGAAATGTAATTAAGAGGGTTGGGTTGTTTTTTTTTTCTGGTAGCCATCATTTAAGTCTTAATCACAAGCTAATTTGTCAAACTCCTTTTGCTGTGAAATAATAGATGCATTGCCTTCTCTGATGAAAAATTATGTAGTTGCCAGAATCTGATTGGAAATAATATACCTGAAATAATATACCAGATATAATAATATATCTGATTGGAAATAATATACCTGAGGAAAGACCTTCATGCTATTTGTAATACAGATGGTAGTAGTTGGGTTTTTCAGTTTCATTCCAGATATACCACAATGTCTTTGCTCTGCCTGTAGAGCATGTTACTGCTGCCTTCTGTGGGCAATTACTTCAGAATTTGTCACTCAGATATAACCATCTAAGTGGGATTATTCAGAACAATATTTTTACATTAATTTTATTTCTAGTCCACTTATCTCATATACTGTCAACCAGACTTAATCATCTGTCCCAGTTTTGTGTTTCCATTTTATGGATTTTCATTAATCTCTTTGCTGTTGATCCCATTCTGTTTCTACACACCTTCCCAGCTGCAAATCCAAGTGTCACATCACTTGTCAAGATGATTGCTCAAATATACATAGATTTGCCTGAAAAAATTGGCTGTGTCCTACACATGTTAAATTTATCCCACTATGTGCTGCAGGATGAAGACATTTCTTTTTATGCACAATATATATAACTGATCTTTTATTATGAACAAATTTATAGAAAATACCAAATAAAATATTAAAATAAATATTAACATCATTAAATTAGATTCTACTAGGTAGGTGCTCATTCAGATTTTGACAACCTAACCAATTTTATATCTATAGCTATATTTAGTTTATAAACTTGGTCACATCTAGCAATGCGATTTTATCCAAAAGTAAAAGACCCCATCTTTGATTGCTGTTCACTGTCTCATTTGTAATTAACATGATATGGGGTTATCTTTAAAACAGAAGAAAGGCTTCTTTCTTTAGCTGTCTGTTATTCCAACAAGCTGATGCAGACTTGAAACAATCTCTTTAGGATGGAAAAGGTTTCACCCTTACAGGCCAGGAATAAACACACAAGAGCTTCTCACTACATGGTTTGCATTCCACATAAAGCTGTCTTTTACCATCTGCTTGCCACTGCTGAATCCAGACCTCAGTGGCCTCTATAAAACCTGAAGGGTTGCTCCAGAAAGCATGAAAAAATATATCCCAGGCTGGATTGAATACTCTTTGGATATAATATCACCTTGACTACTATGCTGAATTCTCATATAAAATTTATGAGATTATCTACATTATCAACTTTTCTCACACAATAATAGATCACAACCTGCAATCAGATCCAGTAGTCAAATTCTATGTGTGTAGGAGAGTGAAAGAAAAAAAATACATAAATGTGAGAAACAAAATGGGACCAAATCCTGTTATCTGATGTGTTTGTCTGAACTGCAGATGATACTGAAAATATGCAGTGATCAAACGCATTTGTGGGAGCTACAGATCCAGATAATCTTCATCTGGATGCAGCCTCTTAAATCAGGGATGTGAGTGCAGCATTACAGAAGCTGTTCCATATCTACAGGATATGATATCCTAGCATTTACTAGGCTTCCCAATCGTCTCTCTCTAAGTTTTGAAGCTTTGAAAATCAAGAACTGTCTGAGAGCATGCAAAACAAAACCATTACAACTATATCTGAAGACACAGAAGTCATCCAGTATTCAGATTGCTCTGAATTAGCTCTTCCCAGATTTCCCTTCAGTGATGTCAGTTAGCTGATATTAACATTGGCCTGCACTGTGCACAGCACTGGTGGTGCCAGCGAGCCAAAATACTGTAGTTGGAAGTTTAAAGTCTGTTAACAGAGTTCAAGCTGCAAACAAGATGCAAATAGCAAGAATGATTGCAATGGCATGCCATGGGATAGGATGCACTTTCTGCAACTTGCAGTTTTTAATTCAAGGTTAGACAGCTAACAGACATGTTCTATTTCAGCTACAAATGACAGGGCTTTAGGAAGGAATTACTGAGTAAAATGAAGTCAGGCTAAACGATTAGGCTGTTCCTTTCTGGCTTTCACATCTCTGAAAATCCAGCTGCCCTGATCAGGGCAGCTGCCCTGATCGCAGGAGAGCAGCCCACACAGTGTGCTTGAGGCTGGAAACCTGCTGCTATCACTTCATCAGCTGAGGTCCCTGCTGAGGACTCAAGCTTGTGGCACTGAGAGGAGGGAGGGTCTACACATAAGGCTGTATCTTAATATGCTAAGCCACTCTGCCAGCTGATTCCCTTGCTGCATTGAGCTAAGTAATTATTATAATAGTTGTAAATCAGAAAAGAGCTTTGCTTTTTAAAGTGAAATATGCCATAATCCATGTGTGAATTAATGCCCCTGGCTATTTTCTCTCTCTCACGTGTGCAAACATTAAAGGCAATGAATTCACCAGCAGTTTTTGAGCCTTTATATTCCTCTTCCAGATGATAATTTCATAAAGTTTTGATGCCTGAGTTTTGGCTGCTGTGCTACAGCTGACACTACCACAATTACATTCCTGAAAGGTTCGCATGTTTTCTTAAACAGTCTATTAAGACAAAGCTATAAATACACAAGAACAAAGCAATCCTCCTTGTCCCAGTAAAAGTGTCCTGACCTGCTGATTTTCAGGGCACACAGTATTATGCAGTACTACATATTTCTTTGGGGAGGTGACAGCTGGAGGTGTGGCTGGATGGGGTGAAAACCCCCCAGCAGCCGTAGGGGAGCAAATGTTTGTGTTACCTCCTGTGGCAGGTTTGTTTGTCTTAGCAGCTGTCAGTTAACTATTGCTGGGTAATTCTGCTCATTTCATTTTGGTCAGTGGTAGTGGAGCACCTAGCACCTTCTGAACAGGCACTCATTTTTACTAGATGTGAAAACAAATTTGTACAAATCTTAATGAATGAATCCTATTCAATTGAAAGTAAGCCAGACTGAGTGCTAGAGACAGAAGTTGATTGCCTATTTTAATTTAGGTCATATAAGCTGCATCTAAAAGCAGTTCTGACACCATCCTCAAGCCTCTTCATGTCAGCAGAAGGAAATCCTACTTTTATGGTGCTGTCACCAAATTATCCAAGATCTTAGAATTTTTTTTACAGAGTTTATCACTACAGATTCTTTATGGGGCTTAGAAGGCTCATAATCACCATTCCACAGAGGACTGCAGGCAGATACTAAGATAGAGCACATTTACTTTTACAGATACATTTACATCCTGCAATGGACAGAGACCCCTGAGGTAAAACTGAACCTGCTCTTCAGGTGGAGGTGTCACAGCACCACCCTAAGGGGCCCCAGCCTGAAATAACAGACCCAAGGTGGGGTTACATGCCAGAAAAGCCTCAACCATCTCACCATCACAGTTTCTAGTGCCAAAGAGTCTTTGCAGTTTGCTAAGGCAGTGTTCACAGACAGTGAATGCATTGGAGTGGGGAGCTCCCTGCATGTGCGCAGTCACAGAGGGCATCACCAATGCAACTTACACAGTGGTTTTGGGCTTGTTTTTCCCCGCTTGCTTTTCCCAGCGTGTTCTAGATGTATTTCACTGCTGACCTGTTTTTGGTTTTGTTTTTGGTGGTGTTTTTCCATTGTTTGTTTGTTTGTTTTGTGTGTGTGTGTTCAAGAATAAAACAACACAGGCTTTTACCAATTTTTTAGCTAAGTATTTTCTGTTCTGGTGACGGGAACGTCAACTATAAGATGCTTGAGATCACAGCACCACAGCAGTGATTTTAAAGCTTCAAACATGGACATCACTGTGTTACCCACAGCAGATTGTTCCCCACCACAAAATAGTCAACAAAAATATATTTCTAAATGTTTTTTTAATCACTCCTAGAATATTCATGAATATTCACATCTTTGACTATGTTACCTTTAACTTAACCCTAGGTATGGGTTGCAATGCTTCTATGTATCATACTGCAGTAGATACAGAAATCAGTGAATTTCAGAGTGAACTCAGCCAAAAAGGATAGGAGGGAAAAGTTTCTTAAGCCTTTAAGTAAGGCATAAGATAAACTTCTGTAATGTATTTAGAAGAAAAAGAAAGACTGCTAGGCATCTGTAAAAGGAATGCAGGACTTCTAAACCCATGTCCATTCATGCACTAGAATATGACAACACGAACAAGAAGATATCATAGGAAGACTAAATTCTTACAGCTAATTTTAGGCAAGAACTGTCTGTAGGCCCAGCTTTCTATTTCAATTACATTTGCCGCGTGTTCATGGCTGAGTTGACGACATTGTTTCTGAATTCCTGCATCAAAGGGTTTGTGGCTGCTTCTTTCAAAATAACTCAAAACGCATCCCATCTCTGGACTAAGCTGAAAAATGCCATCAGGAAAATGAAACTGGATTTCTAAACATGTCCATCAGAATAGATGTCTTGGGTACAGCACAGCTGGGGTGGCCTCTCCCAGTGCCACGATACCCCCAGCCACAGTCATACTCTAAAACTGGGTGCCAGCACTTTGGGGACTAGAAGAATGCATCTGTTTTTAAATACATTTTTTTCCTAACAAGAGTTACTAGCCTTTTTTAGGTAACCCAGGAAAAGAATAAATGTTATACTTTTCAGACTTTACCAATAAGAATGATATGACACCCTTGAAAGGAATTGTGGAGTGTTTAGGTCTAGAACAGGATGTGCAGCAGATCACACTCTGCTGGGAGTAGACCTCAGGCAGAGGGAGGTGTGACTGCCTGGAAAGGGCAGTTTATACCAGAAATCCCAGTGTTAGTCATGTCTAGCAAAAACAAAGCAGCGCTGAGAAGGGCATAAAAGATCCTAGTGAATTCAAATGACATTGTTCCCCTACAGCACAGTACTTACTTGACTGAAAATTCAGAGAAGAGAGAAACTGGGCACTTCTGCTGACTTTGGGTGCTGACCAGAGCATTATTTTCCTTTCACACAAACCAGAGAAGGACCATATCTACAGCCAGCCTCCGGGCTGCTCTCTAGGAGAGGACCTCCTTCAGGGATGCCACAGCTACCCCACAGCCCCCAGTCTGCATGGGGAGAGCTGCTGCTGGGATGATACAGATGGGTTCCCTACTGCCACACAGGGGCAGGGACATCAGGCTCCAGATAGTGCCTGCCTCACATAGGGACTCACTCTGCCTTTCAGCTCCCCAGCCCTGACCACCATGTCCCTGCCTCTGCCCGCCCCAAACCCACATCTGCCTACCACTTCCCAAATAAAAACAGGCAAAATGCCCAGACCACCACACAAACCCAAGTAATCACACAGGGCAAAATGACATTGTCCCTTCAGTAAAATCTGCATGCTTTCTCTCTGATTCCATCTTCAGTTTATTGCTGCATGGTGGGGAGGGAAGGGGAGGAGGCCATCAAGCTCGCTGTGGCTGTAGGTATTTTTCTAGGTGTGGGAGCAGTTCACAACTTCCTTGTCTATTCTAAAGAAAACAACACGCACAAAAGTGCTCCTGCAGGGCGGAATATGGAGTCTCTCTCAAGCTCAAATCTCAGTTTACACCCATAGAAAAAAACATATTGCCAGCATGAGCTCATGACAGGGTGATCTCTCTCTGAATGCTCATTTTGGCTTATGCGCTTGGAACAGCTTGCTGTTTTCTCTGTAGCTCAGTCGTGCGATATTTCACTTCACTCTTCATCAAGAACCAGGAGGGGTCTGTAGTGCAATGGAATGAAAAAATAACAGCAGTTTTAATTTAACGTGCATTTCTTTTATGAGAGGGCCTTTTGAAATGACAGACAAAATTTTTCTTTTCATACACAAAGCCATTCTCTGCTAGGGGAACTGTTCAGGTCTGCATTTTCTCTTTCTTTTTTCTCTCTCTGTCATGAATGAACTACTTTCAGTTGTTGACGCAGGCTGTCAGAATTTCATTGCACTAAACAGATTGTTGGCAGCTGGTGGGAAGGTAAAATGAATTCATCTACATTGAAATAATAGTTTTTACTTTAGAAAGTGGCATTCATTTACAAGCCCTAAAGCTCTCTACAGATGTGAATGAATGAAGCTTTATAGTGATCCATTGGAGGGGTAAGCAGAACGTGTACTTTTCAGTCCCAAGCACAGAAGGCGCCTGACTTGTCCAAGGGCAGACTAAATGCACCTGAACCAAGATCTACTGAAATCAATAAAACGTTTCCTGCAACTTCAAGGCATGCTGAGCTGAGACCTAAGCTAGTGACAGAAAGGGAAAATAGTTCACAGCCCTCAAATCTCTCTTCTAATTGTTATTTTAGGCTACTTTTCTTCCTTCTGTTTTAGAACAGGCTTAAACCAGAACATCAACCAGACCACAAAAATTTATTACATGACAATATGATACAAGAGAATTTGTGTTAAAGCTTTCCAGAAAAAAAATCATATTGCAAGGACAAATAATAGTATTTTTTGGCCAAGATAATATTTAAAGGAAATCAGAATGAGTTGAAATATTCCCATAGCCTTCTTTGCTTGAACACTAACATTATTCTGAACATAATCTGAACATAATATTTATCTGAAATTTTTATTTACTGCAAGAACTTTATGCCACTACTGCCTAGGTTAAAGAGATAGGGCTATAGCAGAAATACCAGCTAGAATTCAGGATTCAGTAGGGTACCAGGGAAATGAAAAATCTGAACCACTCCAAACTGTGCACTGTTAGGCTGCTAAACAGATGCAAATCTTTAGCAATGAGCACTTAAATCATCTTTTAATTTTAACCACACCTTTTTAATTGCAGTAACCACTATTTAGTCATAACTGTAGGATCCACTTGGAAATACAGATGTCTCTCAACTACATGGAAGCAAATTATCATGGCTGGGATTAGTCATACCACAGTAACAGAACAACACTCAAGTTGCTCTGAGAAGATAAGCTTATTTACTTCCACACAATA
Organism: Chamaea fasciata; assembly: GCF_029207755.1. Taxonomy (NCBI): domain Eukaryota; kingdom Metazoa; phylum Chordata; class Aves; order Passeriformes; family Sylviidae; genus Chamaea; species Chamaea fasciata. The sequence goes on along the minus strand of NW_027094091.1, from coordinate 42,354,584 downwards.
CCATCCAAACAGCCCTACTGCTTTCACATCTGAGCTGGGCAAAGCAGATCTGTCAGTAAAAGTTTGGGACTTCTCTACTCTGCAGCCAACAGCATCACCAACATTTTTATCCTACCAATTATTTGTAATATCTGCTCATGCTCTGATTTACATGGACTTAATATTAGCTATGGTTTTATTTTCTCTAGGTGGTCACTTCATTGCATATTTAAGCTAAGTGCAGTTACAATAATGGAGGATTCCCCCAATTACCTGCTAACCACAGTCCTGCAACAGAAAATATCATGGCATTAACTTCATCCTCTTTCTCTCCTTCCCTAAGTTTCAGACCATTTTTCCATTCCCTGGAGATGTTCTGACCAGGACAAGAATGGAGGTTTCCAAGTCAAAGATCTTGAACAGAAAAAGGCTCTCCAGCTACCCCTTTTCTCTCTTACATTAGCAGCCTTCCAGGCCGAGGGCCAGCACTAACTGGTGGCCGAGCCAGGAAAGGACAAGCTCCCTTCGACTGCTGGAACTTCCCAGGCCAAAACCAACATATTCAAATCAAGGCAAGAGGTGGCCAAAACCGACTGTGGAGCACAGGCATCGTGCATTCACAGGGGATAAAACCAGTTCATAATGTCCATGGGTATCGGTTTCTCATCAGGTAGAAAATGCATCTTTGTAAGGAGTGTGTTGAAGGAACCTGATGCTGGAAGGCAGTAGCCTGGCTGAAATAACAAGGTCTGTGTCCACAAAGATCCTTCAGAATCTCCCCCATACCAGGTAACAAACAAATAAACCCCCAGAGTTCTCCTGGCTACTAATGATTTCTTGAGCATTTAGAAATCCAGCCAGAATGAGGTTGGAAGCTCAACTAGGCCTTTGGATCATTGACTTGGAATAACCTAAGACAGACACCCTCAAAGGGAAAGATACTCTGCTTTCACTGCTGATTACAAGCCCCGTCCAGACAACAACACCTTAGCCTTCTTCAGATCTGGTTTCAAACATTTTCTTCCCATCTGTGCTCCTTTCTCAGCTAACTCTGTGCAATGCTGCTGTTGAGAGATTACACAAAACAGAGATACAAGATGAAGCATGTATTGTTAATGTAGTAAAGACTCTCCCAACCATATTTCCTTGCAAGGACCCCATATAAATGAGGACTGCACCCCCTAAGCCAGAGAAGAACAATCATCATATATTCTCTACAGGACTATTTTAGTTCATTCTCGAATTATCATAACATATAAAAACATATGTAAAAAGTATCGGGTAATACGCCTGCCTGGCTGGAGTCAATGGCAAATCTCCCATTTACTCTAAAGGGACAAAATTTCATCCACTAAGTTCCAAAATGAACGTTTTCTGCCTACATTTTCTTGGATATATATATTAGGCAGATGCTCTGTGTTTACTCAACAGCTAAAGAAAGTTATTCTTTTCATGCAAAATGCTGTCTTGTCTCCCCACTAGAAATTAGACTTTGAATAATTTCTTCAGAAAATACCAAATTGTCAGGGTTTGCACCATCTAATCTGGATTTGTCTCAATCAAGTACACCCTCTGGCTGCTAGCCCTGCCATTAATAGTAACAGCACAGTCTGGGACTTCTCCTTTGGTTTTCCACTCGTACATGTCTCTGTGTCCTATTTCAAACACAGCTAATAACAAGGAATAAATGGCAAAGTGGAAAGGTTGAGGATGGGGAAATGCATCAAAACTCGTCTTAGTGAGTAAAAGGGCAATGACCTGAGCACCAGGGAGATTAAACTGGGGCAGAAAAATGTGTTCAGAGAGGATGCCTAGCCATCCTGGCAGCAGTGCATGACTTGCCTCTCACAACTTTCTGCTGCTCCTCCACATGGGTTGCTGCTGCCCTGTGGCCACAGGACAAGATGCAGGCCAGCATTTCATCTGCTCCAGTCCACACTTCCCGTGAGTTAACCTCAGCTGCCTCAATTTGCACCAATGGACTGGGCAGCGAATCACAACAGGCTGGGACATAGGCAGGTTCCTGCCAAGAGCTGCCTCTGGCCGGGGAATGGAAGCCAGGCAAGTACAGGGGTGATTACCCAGGGATTGCAGCCGGTTCTCCCATGCACTCAAGTCACGGACAGCAACATGGCATAGCCAAGGAGATCAAACTGCTGCTGATTACAGGTAAAAAAAATTCCTAAGAGGTGAAGATAACTGGGAAAGTAAGTATCTTTGGGGGGAGGATAAACAGTGTTAAAATTCTCTCTTGGGAGACTTTGATTTCCTACTAAACTACTCCTCTGTGAACTCATGCCTGACTTTTCCTCTGCCCATCAATTAATGTATTAAAAAGCCTCACCAGAGTGCTGGGAAATGCAATTCCCTCTTCCAAACCTACATCTAAAGCAGCCATTCAATGCAGGGAGCTTTTGTATGCCCAAGTTCAGAAGCCACTTCACATTTTTTGACCTCTCTGTTAGAGAGATAAAACTCTTTGGCTAATATCTCAGCCTGGAGATTTTTTTCCCTCTTTGAAGAAACACAGAGAAAAGGTAAAGGCACAAAAAATAAGAAAATGGTTCAAAGTTTAGATAGGACAAATATTGATCCCTCAGTTCATCCCTTTCTGAGGCGGGAAAGGACATGAAAGATAGAAGCAGTACATTAATGCAGTTAGAACATTTCAGGATTAATTGAAATGCCATCCCAGTATGCCCAGCATAGTCTCTCTGGCTGCCTCACCCCAATAAATATTTACTGATGTAACTGATTATACTTTGAAATACAAAACCACTCACTGTGGTAGAAATCACCTCCCCTGTTTTGACTAGTAGAGATTCAAGGCACAAATGTGACTGCAGGATTTGCTGAAGAGGGCTTATGACCAAAAGTGCTGGCAGCGAAAAGACATTTTAGAAAATGCAGCCATGATGACGATGTAACTTTTAAATTTCGCTGCCAGCATATGCTGGGTGGATTTATTTACCGTTGGTCTGTGAGGCAAGACTCAAAACTTATCTGTTGGCTTAAATCTTTACTAAGGGAAAAAAAAAATTAGGGGTTTGATAGAGAAAGCTTTATGGTATGAAGTTTGGGAGGTTTGCTCCTATGGCCTTCTGTGGTGGATTTATAGGACACAAAAAGCACATGAAAAATCTTACTTCAGTGTTACTTCTCAATACTTATTCTCTTGTGCACTTTTTATTTCTACTTCCTTCTGTCAAAGGAAAAAAAGCCCAGAACAGATGTGGAAAATATAGATAGATAGAAAGTGAGTCAATCAACCAGCCAAGACGAATATTTCAAAAATGTTAGTGCTTCTAAACCACACCTTGCTCTTTTCACCATCTTGTCCCTGGTACCTCCAGTGTCCTGTTCCCAGCACACGGGTGAGCTGGGCAGAGTTCATGGCAGACTTGGGCTCAGACTGGGGGTTTCTGTGTGCAGTATCACACACATGAAAACACAATAAATGAGAAATGCATGAGCAAAGCTGGCTCAAAAATGTGAATCAAAGAGAAAAAGAAGGAAAATGAATGAAAAGAAGGACATGAGGCAAAGACGGCAAATAACATCAGTTTATCAGACCATTGAATGAGTGTGTTTTTTCATTTAAAATGCAGTATTTAAAAATAATAATAAAGAAACTCATCATATTAACTGAGGCAACTAATGAAAAACAAATGCATGGCTTCAATGAGACAGATATGGAAAAAATGCCAAAGAAGAAATTTTGGCAAGACAAAGAAGACTTCAGAGCAGAGCAAATACAAGAACACTTCCTCTCCCTCCTCCTGTTATGGGATGGAACAGCAAGGACCACCATACACACAGAGTGCATATGACAACATTCACAACTTGATTTAAAAGGAGAAAAGAATGTGAAATAGGAACTGCAAATTTAGTTTCCCAAAATTTATTTCTTCAGGAATGTGCATATGCTTTCTTTTCTCCAAGCTTAATATCCAGAGTGAAAAGTAGATGGTTGTGTGGGGTTTGCATGGCCAGGTTCTGGTAGTGTGTATTGCCAGGGATGGATGATGAGGCAGCAAACAGCCCAAAGAGCTGGGCACATTTCCAAATAGTTGACACTGCCCTGCTAAAGCTGCTGCGGCTGCCACTAGCTCCTAGGAAAGGGTGGCAAGAGGTGGGACAGGTATGGAGCAGCACAGGCTGGATCTACTTCAGTACCTGTGAGAAAACCTCCAAACTGGGACATGGCCCCCAGGGCTGGTAGACTTATACCACCTTGAGCCCTGTAAGAAACATTTTGGTTTTTAGTAGAAAAAATGCTTCAATACTAGTATTTGGACCAATGGTCTGCATCCAAGCATCCTAGCAACCCCCAGAGATTTGTAAGAAATGAGCTTTGCAAGTAACTACAGTCATTCAGCCTCTAAAAAAGAACTAAGCACAGCACCATGGGGCAGGATACATTTCTGTTCTATGCACAGCTACTGCTCAGGCTGTATATTTGTTAGGGACAATGATCACTGCAGGGAGGCAATGAGCAAAGCAGCTGTAGAATTTCTGTTTCCCAAACTGCACTGACCTTGCCAAACAAAATTTAGAAATTCAATGGAGTGAATCAGTGATGCTTCTCAGTCCCATTTCAAATGCAAAAAAAAAGCCTGAAAAAAATCCAAAAAACAACAACAACAAAAGAAAACCAAAAACCAACCAAACAAAAGTGCAACAAACAAAAAAAGCAAACCAAAAAACCCCCAAACCAAAAACACCCACAAGACTATTTGGAGAAAAACATGTGAAAAGTTGCATGCTCAGTGCGCCATTGTGGCAAATTATAGATCACAAACATTATTTTTATTGTCGTGATGCTTTCAAATAAGGGAAACAACAAAGTTGTCAGTAAAACAGCTTTAGAGTCTATACAAACTCCACCGTGAATTTTAGAAGACATGACTGTAAACACAACTCATGTTTCCAGCAGGTGATCCCTTTCTAACCTCTAAGCATCAAGGGGAAAAAAAGAAACCCATTTCTTCTTCCCCTGTAATACACTCACTTCTCTGATCATCTCTGGTGCTCAGGAGGGAAACAACAGATGATTATTTTATTCTGCTCATGAGCCAACAGGGACAAAGAGGCTTTTGGCAGGAGTAAAAGAAGGGACAGAGCTCTGGGTGGGGAGGACAGTGTTGTGGCTGTGTCTCTGCCCACCACCTCCCTCCATTCTGGAAGGGGCAGGCTGAGAATGAGGAAGGACAGGGTGTGCAGGAGGGAGGAAAGCAGCATCACACTATGGTGACCGCTGTCCTAATCAGCCTCAGCACAGGGGGAAATGACAGCAGCCTAAAGAAAACTAAAAGCACTGACAATAAATTTAAAAAGGTGAGAAGCAAATGCATTTTTTACCTTATCTTACCTTACCATGGTAAGGTTCTCAGGGAACATTACATTTATCCTCTCTTGCATAATACAAATTATGTTCCCCTTCTACTGCAAGAGACAAGCGACTTTACATGAACTGCATGTGAGAACATACAGGAAAACCCTTCAAAAAAACCCAAAAAGAAAACATAGGGGAAAGAAAAGGAAAGAGGATGAGCAAAGTGTATTCTTTATACAGAAACATTTCTAAATTCCACCACATACTACTTTGGTCCCGTCTACACTAGAGAAAAGCACCATGTTAAAAAAAGTGAGAACTGACAAGTCTTAAAGCAAGGAAAACTGTGAAAACACAGTACTGCCCTGAGGTAGGAGTGACAACAGCTGTGTTATTTTAAAACATGTTGGCTCCTATCTTTAACTGTGAGGTGTGTCCTGCAGAAAATCACCAGTTTTGTTTGTCACATACAACACACTTCTCCACACAGGTATCAGTAATCACCAGAGTTGTTTCAAATTAACTGCTGCAGTATAAGCAGGGTGTAAGGCACACACATACAGAACAGCACACAGACATTTATGTTCTGGCCATTCATTTTATAAGCACACCTCGCCTCTCCATCCCTTCTTTCTTCCCTTTGAACAGAGCAACAACATTTAGGCTTTTCATTTTGGAAGACATGTATGGCGATGCAATATTGCCCAGAGTAGAAAGTTCTCCCATTTTCTTGTGACTTGTGACCATCATTGGTAATGGCTCTTTGTCTGTGATTTTTTCTTCTATTTCTCTATAGGTACCATGTTATCATGACACCTGCATGGAATACCTGGAATACTCTGGAGTCCAAAATTTTAAGACGTTTTAGAAGTTTGACCACAATTTAAAGGTCTTTATTTACCTGCAATACTAGATCTGTTTACTATTCATAGCAACTATTTATGGGGTTTAAGAAACTAAGAAATTGTGAAACAGAAAAAAGCTAGACATTTTCTCATCACAAGGACAGCTTTTCACTCACAGAGATTTTGGCATTCCTCCACCAGTATATTCCCTGCTCAGCTTCACCAATACAAAGCATTTGCCAGGACAGTCAGCCAGGTTGGTGTGAACGTTTCTTGAATGTTTCTTCTGTAATGCTGAGGTTTAGTTCAGTTGCTAAACTGTGGGCACACTGCTGAGTTAAACACGTTAAAAAAGAGAAAAAACCCAGACATGATTTACTTGAATATCTTCCTCACTTTGGTTTAGGTTTCCTTTGTGTGTGTCTCATTCAATCTCAGGTTTTACTGCCTGTTTATTTTCTGTCAAGAATGTGAAAACTGTTGTCAGATTTTGTTATTAAAACCGGTGTTGGGCGTTGTGAACAACCACTGGTGTATCTGATACACAGTGTGCTGTATTACTGTGATTCCCCAAGAAAAATCAAGTAGGGTGAGAGGAGCTGGGAGGGTGAAAGCCGAACAATTATCTATCAAAATCAGGTTGCATATCAGGTGATCCAGTCACTATTTTCTGTCTCCAAGATCAACTTCCCACCACAAAGCACTCCCACTGCATAGTTCTGTCAGAGTGTTTGATGCAGCAAGGCTGAACCACACAGGGACCTGAAAGAGAAATCAACAGCACCGCAGGCTGCACCTGGACAACATGAAGCTCTCCAGAACAGCTGAGGATCTCAAGGTTCCTCAGGGATGTTGTTGATGGAAGAAGGCCAGGACAAGTTTGGGGGAAAGAGAAAAAAGAAAGGAGTTACCAGATCATAATCAGGCTGGAGATACAGGCTAGAGATAGCTTCCAATTTCTTAGCAATGTTTTCAACATTAAAGTTTCCCAAGAATAAAAACTGAGAAATTGAAACCCGTGAGAGAATACAAAACTAAAATTGCACTGCAATTTTATCTATGGTTTCATTTAGCTACTGTGATTGATTGCTAGTTACTTTCAAATTTCCTGTTAAAAGTTTGATTTAGAGCAACACAAAACTCCTTCACTGGAGTTTTCAGTTCCAAATAGAACGAAGTCATTAACAGAATTAATAGATTCTGGTCAGTTTGCATTGCCAAGCTTTCTTTAAAAGAAACATGCTCATTAGCATGTTGCATGGGAAGAAAAAAAATTTAATGAGCAGGAAAGAATTAATATATCTACAAGACACGAAATTTGATTCATCTGGCAGCTGAAGCCATGCTCAAATTTTTGTATAGAACTTTTATATTCATTTTCTATATTGCTGCTTTATTGAGAGCAGATCTCTGGTTGTCAATGCAGGAAGTTTGCTTGTCAAGAGGATTTACTTGGAAATAGATAAGTCACATTATGACTTGTAGTGTCTTTTCCCAGTTTAAAAAAAAAAAAAAAACCAAACAAAAAAACCCCAAAACCAAACAAACCCAAACACTTTTGGATGCAGCACAAAGGTTTCTCTGATTGCACAAGCTACACTCTTATCACACTAGTCTCCCAACAGCAATGCATTCTGTCAGCATGATATTCTGTGGCTATAAACTCACTTCTCGTTTGTCAGCTCACCACTTACTGTCAGAAAAATAACAAACTCAGTGTTGTAGGGTAATACCTACATTCAATCAGCTGTAAAAAAAAAAAAAAATTAGCCTATTTTTAAAAGATATTCACCATGCAAACTTGGCTTCACTCTTCACACTTCACTTTTAAGCCTTATTTAGAACTGTGCCTGCAAGTGCTTCCTCAGGCAAGGTCTCAGTGCAGCTGCAAATCCCTCCAGACATATCATTCTGCAGTGGTCCACATTTCTTCACCAGCCACTGAATTTTCTATAGTATATTAAGTTATAATTTGAACCATGAGGGCACTGGAACATACAGATACATACAACACTTGCACTTTTCAGAAATGCATTTATGGCTTGCTGTAAAAAGATTTGCATCAAGGTGCCCAGATTTTCATTTTCACTATTGGCTGCAACCACATTAGCGCACTATTGTTCCTCCATTCTTCTCTTTGTACTCATCTAATCCAGAAATGCCTCCTCTACACCAGCATGACAGGTAAATGTAGGAAGATTTCAAATATTTCCTTTCAGACATCATAGCTCAAGTCTCCTTTAGTCTTAATTCTTCCACTATTCTTTTTACCTCCCTGAGAGGTTTCAGTTAATCACAGTTTTCTTATCTAGTCTTTGGGAAGTCTGATTTTTCTCTACATGTAGGCTTTGGTACTCATAATTTATACTGATGCTGCAATGACTCACTCTTGCTCTGAAGGACTTAACCCTTCATCCCTTCTTTTAGTGATGCATCAGCTGGGGGAAAAAAAAAAAAAAAAAAAAAAAAAAAAAAAAAAAAAAAAAAAAAAAGATTTGCAGCATCTAAAACCTCAAGAATTGTTGTTGGAGCAGAAAGAGTAAAGCTGACATGGCTTGCAAAGACATGCTCTCCCTAAAATATAAAGCAGAGGTTGTAAAAACATGTTCACAGAAATGAGCATTTCACACATTACCTGCATTTCTCAAACATAAGGGTAAGGTATGCAGGTTTTTTGAGGAAAGAAAAGAAACTCGAGCACAATACAAATTTCACAAGCATTTTCAACTAGAGTTTTCTTGACAGTGATTTCAACCTTCCTTGCAAGGAGACAGACATTTAGCTCAATTATTTTACTGCTGAGGTCTAATGTGCAGGTGAGCGCCTCCAATTAAACCACGCTTTAAATACAAGTCTGGGGCTTATGTATTCATATTCAAACAAAAACCCTAAAGAAAGGTTAACAAAACCCTGGTGCTAACATGCATCTGAAAGAAGGTAACACAACTGAACTTAAGTACACGACTGAATGTTACAAAGCCTATCCCACATAGATTGAACAACAGTAACCCCTAAGGGATAATCCTGCAAATCCCTTAAGAAAAAAATATTTTAAAGATTTTCAAGATTTTTTTTTGAAAAAAACCCGAACAAGTCCACATGTACAAACTCCACAGTTCCCATCAGTTTTACATCTTTACCTGAGCACTGCTCTACTGCAGTTCATATATGGAATACATAAAGACAGATTAAAGACAAATATAAGACAAAATTCTCTTGGTTAGATTTGGTTATTTTGCTGGAAAACCTCTCAAGGTAATTTTGCAAGATCAATATTTACAAATACTTATTTTAATATTCTTCAAGTTTCTGATGCATCCTTGATGAGATTACAATACTGCATAACTGCTAATTAACTTTACTTTTCAAGATAAGCAAGCCTAGGAAAAATTCATGTGGAAAAATTGTGTTCACAGAAGCAGTTACATTCTACTAGCCCTGCAATCAGAGCTTGCTTACTGACCCTTATCCAAAACAAGAAATGCAGATTCCCCTTTGTGCTTCAAAATTCTTGAGTCATCTTCAGACAGGAATGGCCATTTGGTTTTCATCCAACGTACTTTTGTCAGTTTTCAAAAAATTTCTGTCCTAGTAAGCACAGAACTAAATTCAAAAGACTTCAAGATGTAAAAGCCAGATTCTTAGCTGCTACCATTAAAGAAATCTCAAAGATCTCTTCATTAAAGAATCTCCCCTAATGCCAAGCTCTTGCTACGTGACTGCCAGTGAAATCTGTAGTTGTCTGCCAAGTTTCAAAGGACCAAAGTGATTCACCAACTCCATACTATGCTTATGGAACAATAGGTTCAAGTCCTGTTAATCTAATGTTCACTTTATAGATCAAGAGCGCAGGCTGACCCTTCTTTAGCTGAGCAGGCTTACTGACACAGATTAATTTCTGAATATGCAATGTTTTCTTAGGTGTGCTAGCAAAAGTTTAGAAGCCTCATCAAAAAATGAATGATGCACCTTGAATAAAAAACCCCCAATGCACCCTGTGCAGATATTTACATACATGACACGCCAGACTGACAGGTTTCCAAGTCATTGGAGGGAAAAATCTCACCAACCTCTTCTCCCCCCACCCCTAAAAACCAAAACCAACCAATCAAACAAACAAACAAAAAAAATCACATCCCACCTAGTGGAATCACCACTTCAAAATTCAGTGATAAAACCTCCATCAAATTCATTGTGGCCATATTTTCATTTGCATGCCACATAGAGAAAACCCTGTTTAATTTGCTCCCATTAAGACATAGCAAAATCAGTTTAAGCTTTCTTCCACCCACAAAACTTTCATCCGGAACTCATCCTAGAATTCATACCTAACTTCAGAGGCGTTTCTGTGTTTTATAAAAACATGCTAGAGAAAATGCATGAACAATTCTGTATCTGTTTTGCTAATCCCCACATGCAAACCAAAAGCTCTCCACAAAACAGCAGTCAATAGTTTCTCACTTCCCATTACAGCTGATGTGCAAAGATACTTGTTACTGTGCTATGGGAAACAGTCCATGTCAATACTAAATTACTTTCACTTCAATACAGTTGTTTTTTGTTCTTCTTACTATAAAAACCATACTAGAAAAAGGACATGAATTCATATTGTATGGAAGGTTTTATTGATTGGTAAATTGCTGTCGCTTACATCAGGCATAGCACTTTAATTCCAATCCAACAAAACTCAAAGGAAGCTGCTTTAAAGACTTGTTTCTTTAAGCCTTTCAGTTGTCAAATACATATTGTTCTCCTAAACTCTCACGCTGCCAGCAACACAACAGTGTTGTAGCTGCACAACTTACACTGTATGCTTCAGTATAAGCAAAGAGTGATCTGAAAATTCATCATTTTTTCTAGTTACACTTTTTAATGCTACAAGCAAAACCCATTTTCTTACTTCTATTTTATACACCGTATAAAAAAAATCTCAGGGTTTGTGGCAGAAATTATTTAATCCTATACAGAAGACAACATCAAATTTTATGAAATTAAGGACAATAATTATTTTCTGCGATTAGACTCCCATTCAAGATTACTTAAACTGGCATTGCATTGTGACCTTTTCCAGAAGCACAGAAAATCCATCCAGCAGACCAGATCCTCTTTTGCTTCACCTTATGATTGACATGAACAAATCTAATGGCACTGTGTATCCTACACGATCAGGCCCTATGTGTGTCACAACTGACTATCTAGGCTTACTCAGCACTAGGGAAGTACTTTGATGAAATCTGATAATCTTGATGCACCATAAATAATACAGAAGAACATGTGATTATATTCATTTTACTGTCAAGGTGCAGATAAACTGCTGGGAAGGAAACAAACAAGTAAATCCAATGTTCAAGAATACACTTTAAAAAAACCACACGTAGAACTGGGGCAGACTATCCTAGGGCTAAAAAGGAAACATACTATCCCAAATAATAGTGCGTGGCCTTTAATGTATAAACAAAATCTTTACTGAGGGCACAAAAAAGAAATGCTCTGGTAACCACTGCCCCAAGATAGCAGATTCCAGCAGAAGTCCAGAAAAGAAACACAGGTTCTCAAGGAGACTTTCTGATTTCTCGTGAAAATGATGAAGAGTAAAATAAAGGCAGTTTTTACAGCAAAGTGCCAGGAGAGAAAAGACATGCTAGAACTGTGGCCCATAGCTAGAGCTGTAATTTCTCCTTCCTCATTCCAAACTATCAGAAAAAAAAAATTGACACTTCTTAAAAAAAAAAGCCTAAACAAAATGAAACAAACAAACAAAAATCCTCAACAATCCCATCTCTTTTCAAGTAATTTGTTTCTCTCACCTCTGGTTCCCTAAAGAGGATTTCACTGCGAGCAACAAAATTTGGTCTAACACCAATAATCCATTGACTTCTGGAATGAAGCATTAGTAGCAGTAAACAACATGCATAAGCCACAATCTGGATTTTTAACAGTCATATTAGTTAACATGGAAAGAGCTGTAATCAATATCCAGAAAAATTCAAATTACCACTGAAATAAAAGATGCTTAATCCAACTTGTAAATACCAAATATCCCCTTCCTATTTTGTGAAGTTGCTTCCAGCAGTAGCTGTCAACTAAAATTCAGTTATTTATGCAGCATGGACTCTCTTAAAATGACATTGTCAAACATTCAGATTATAAATACAAGACCTCCTATGTATCATAAAAAAGTCAAAAATTGTCATAATATAAACACTTAGTTTTACTAGTTTTATGTAAATTACAATGCAAGTAACTCATTTCTCTAACATAAATCCTAGATTTTCAAAAAATCAAACTGGTAGAGAATAGAAATAATTATTGTGAACTGCTTGACATCAATGCTTGATATCAATGAGGCCACAAATTAATTCTCAGCATCTACCCAGCGTAAAACTTGCCAGTGCAGCTATTAACACTGCAAGCAAAGTTGCCAAAAACGGAATGGCCAGATGACAGTGACTTTCTCCACTGCCCTGTGAAGAGAAAGTACTTTAGAGCAGCACAGATATCACAGATAAGCAGTAGCAAGGAGGTTTACGTGTTTACTGCTTGTTTTGTGACTATTTGTAGAGCCAATGAAAGATTTGTCCCTTCAAAAGTACAAACTATCTTTCAGTCTGTCATGGGTTTTGTAAATCTAAACCAAGACACAGTCATAGTTTATTTTAAATTCCTTCCTAAGATCATGGGAAGACAACAACCTGTAAAATAAGGCTTAAAGGACTTAACAGCTTTTCCTCGAGCTGAGTTTTAAAAGCTCACTGCACTCTACTGTCATATACGTTTTAGGTAACTGGGAAAAAACAAACAGTTCACCTACAAAGAAAGTCAACTGGTCCTGCGAACAAAATGATTCCACAGCGGTCCTTGCTACAGGAGACCCACTCTGAAATAACATATGTGAAGATGAGTACTTCTATTTGAAAGCTTTCCTGGGGAAAGATGCACTTTGAAGATACATTTCATTCAATATCACAGCACCAGCAATGCTCAGTGGCTGTGTTTATAAAGCAAACTACCTTATTATTGTGTTGTCCTGTTTGTTTCTAAATTGCTCTGTAACTCCAATTTAGTACAGACTTAGCCTATGTACAATAAACAATGTTAGTCTAAAATCTGAAAGTGTCCCCAAGGAACTTCCAGAAGATGACTTCTATGCATAAATTTCCACTTAACTTTTGAGGTCAAGCAAGGGTGTTTCAGACAACCTATCTCATGAAAATATTTTTATAAGAATCTATTGAGTGTAAGTCTAAAAAAATAACCACCTGCACACCTATCTTTTTCATGAACCATGCATGCTTCACAAAGTTAAGATTCAACTGGTTTGCTGGAATTGCAACAAAAAAGACAAAAGGAAAGAGAAATAAAATTTATTATAAAATATGTTGAAATAGCAATGACTTAGCTATGCTGTATGACTTCTTGCTCTGCTGTTCTAGGCAGAACAAAATGTGAATGCTCTGAATGCTCTCAGGAAAGCCAAAAGAAAATTACATAAGTAGTATGCTGCTGCACTAAAATCTCTTTCTCTTGATAATTTCTGGTTTCCAGCTGACAGGATGGGTTTCTTCAGTCTAAAGTGGAAAAAAAAAAACAAACCATAAGGATTATTTTAAACTTGAAACTCACCTAGAATTCAGGTTTAGTTTAAAATAGTACTTACAAAGTATATTTACTCTATTTCATATGTAACATTATTAATGCCTAATCTACAACGTAATTTATTTACCCAAATTAAATTTTCTATCATCTCACTGTCTGAAGTACATAGCAGTACTTGTTCTGCTCTTGTCTTTTTTTTTCCCAACAAGGAAAATGATCAGGTTGCCAGTGGCATTTCCAAAACAACACTGTGGTTATCAAAGCACATGAACAGGAGTTGCCAGTGACAGGCCTGCCAGACAGATCTACATCAGTATTGGTAGATGTCACGGAGTGTATTTTGCCCAACTTCAAAAAGGATACAAAATTTCTGATTCTTTATATCTAAGTCTAATTCAGCATAAAATTCCAACATTTAATAAAAATTCTTATATTCTTTTTATTGAAGACATACACTGATAAACTATTGTCCTAGGGTGACAACTATACAATCATCTGTTGTTTTCTCCACTGGTAAATTAATTAAATTAATTCAGACTTTAGAATAACAGTTTGAAAATAAGCTCTATACTCTAAATTCTAAAACCGGTCAAGGCAAATAACTAGTCCAGATCATATAAATAAGTACAATAAACCTGGAATGCGGAAATTAGCTACTGTCCTGTTAATGCTAATACAGAGGTCTTTCAAACTTCAACAAAATGCATTACGTAAGTCTGAACATGCCCCCTACTAACATGTGTTATATTAGTCCGATTTTTGATTTTATGAAAATACTTTAAAATAACACTTTGACATACCGCAGTGTCATCTTCTTTGTATACTTTTATGGTTTTGTCAGCTTCAGCTGTTAGCAATCTGCTTTCTGACTGGTCAAAAACACAAGCAAATATTCCTGATTCACTGTCCAAAGAACCCGGCTGGACTGCTGCATGTACTCTCTGGAAATTGTATCCAGTTCTCCAGTCCCAAAGGTGCATAGTACCATTATCAGCTACAACAAACAAAACAAACAAACAAAGTTAGAATTTTGACAGTTAATTCCTATCTGTTTTCTAAAAAAAGTATCATGAACAACTAGTATGTCAGGAATACATCACACAACATTCATGTAGAATAGCTCAGTACACCCTATAAATTTTCCTATTTTCTGCTGTTTTCCTTCCTCAGAATCTCATCCAGATTTTCATCAGATGACCCAGAGAGATGATGCACTACATCCCAGAGCAATTGCAGCAAGTTGCTTTGGAGGCACAGTAAGAACTGGCATTCTGAATATCAAGCTCCCTGCTCAGCGGCTCCACTGAAATTGAATGAAA
This sequence comes from Chamaea fasciata, assembly GCF_029207755.1. Lineage (NCBI taxonomy): Eukaryota > Metazoa > Chordata > Aves > Passeriformes > Sylviidae > Chamaea > Chamaea fasciata. The sequence continues at coordinate 42,339,510 of NW_027094091.1, read as the reverse complement.
TTCAACTCAGAAACATCCAGGACACGAAAGCCACCCTACTCACTACAGAATGAAATGGTGTTCTGCAGCAGGCTGACAGGCCTAGATAAAGCAGAACTCCATGATCACCTCTGCCTAAGGACCTCCAGCCGCATGTGCATGGGGGAGAGGAGAGGAATATGTATTTCTCATTTTTACCTCCTGAGACCAGAACACCATCCGAATTTACAGCCAGTGTGTTTATAATAGCATTGTGACCAGAGAGGTTCTGAATGAAGTTTCCATCTGGGAATTTCCACTGTTTAATATTGTCTGGAGAACCAGATGCAAATGTGTAACTGAAAGAAAATAAACACAGTATATTAAAGCTCAAAATAGCTGTAGTGAGAGAAAATGTCCTTCATTAAAACTACTGCTAAATGCTAGTCGCAAAATTACTTAATATTAAAGCTGCTTTTCTGACATGTTTACTTCACATGAAATTAAGCAATTTTATGAAGTCATGAATTACCTATTCCTATTGTTTTCTTTCTGCTTCATAAACTAAACTCTGCAACATCCTATATGCCGTAGGATTTCATATGCAAACAAATATTTAAAATGCACATTAAGTTCTCTCCAGTTGTTATTCTGGCAAATTTTCAGGTATAAGGGTATCATCAGCAAAGGAAGGTAACAGGAAAAATAAGGCAACAAACCCCAAGCATAGGCTAATGGCTAGTCTTCCAAAATTACATAAGCAAGGAAAAAGCCCTGCAAAAGTGTAACTAAGAAAGATAATTTCTTCCACTGAGTTACCCTAAGATAAAAATCTCCTTCATTTAAAGATGTGCAAGCAGTTGCATGGTTATTTGGATAGCACATACAAATGCCTGTAGGAGTACTTTCACTTGCCACACCGTCCAGGCAATTTGCTGTCTATTTAAAAGATACCACAAATTTAAAAGTAAGTATTACAAGAAAATACCAAAACATTAAAAAAAATAGAAATACTGAACTATAGGCTGACAGTTGCTACCGTTTGACAAAAACACTTCAAGTTTATTTTCAAAAAGGTGTAACTGATGAAGCTGAAACTTGAATTATTTTTTTTTCAGGACGTAAGTAAAATTAGAAGCTTTTTCTATAGCTATAGCTAACAGGCTATACAAATTTTCAGGCACACATTGGAACAGAGCTTATTCATATCAAAGATTCTGAATTTCTGATAGAAATGATAGAATGTGATTTTAAAATACTAAAGGCAAAGAAGCAATCAAGATTTGTCTTGTGTGAAAAGGAAAGTGAATTCCTTTTCTCCATTGTTTTAATGGGAATCCAAACAGGCAACTGTTGTGCATCAAAATATAGCATTTAAATTCAGAGCACTTCCCAGAACTGCTTCAAAGCTTCAATTCTCACAGTAAGGTTTTTTTTTTAAGGACAGTTAGATTGAAATGTTTTGTGCAGTGAACCACATATTCACAACAAAGGCCATCCTATTAATCCCTGTCTCCTTTAGCATTAATCACACGTTGCAATGGCACATTACAAAACTATTGCAATTCCTGCTCACAGCCATTCAGTGACAAATTTATTATTAGCCTTAGGAGCACTGTATCACTGTGTTTTAAGGACTGAATGAAAGGCACACACATAAGTAACCTGTGGAATATAAGACATTCTCAGGACTGCTAATATACACCAATGCCAATACTAGGGAAGCACAATCAGTGCAGTAAAATATATCTAATAATTGATATGTACATATTTGCAGCATCCTAAGTGCATTAGTTTCTCACATTATTATGCTCTACCATTCCAGATCATCATTCACATTGGCTATCTTCAATTCTCAGAGAACTGTGAAAGTGTAACAGAATAAAGAAAACTTACTGTCTTGGATGTAGCACTACCGCTCTTACAGATTTCTTGTGATTTGTTAAAGTAACACGAGTTTTTCCTGCCACCAAATCCCAGAGCCGTATGGTAGTATCATGACTGCCTACAGTGAGAAGAAAATTTTTAAAAAGTAGTAGAAACTATCACCTTGATTTTAGCAAAATCATTACTTTGCTAAGGCAGCCAAAATGACATGAAAGAGATAAAAATACTGTGCTAATGTCACCTCAGATGAAGAAGATGACAGATGGCAAAAGTATTTTTCCTCAGTTTTAAACCCAAGAACTAAGAAGTCACACTGCAAAGCTGGATTTTGACATAATGGGAAAGAAGATGAACACTTAACCACAGTACTGGACACTCCTTAACTGAAATGGGGAGAACTGAAACATCACAAGAAATGCAAGTCTCAACACATATTGTAAGACAAATGAAAATACCAGAAAAAAAAGGAAGTGCAGAAAAGCATTCAAACAATGCACAGCCATATTTGCTTAAACATACCATTAACAGTATGTAAGAACCATTACAAGGCCCATTTTCGACAGAAACTAGTACGAGATTTGAGCAAATTCACCAAGATAACATTATGAACATCGCACACGCATGTGAACAGACACATTCATCATTAGGTTTTTCAAACATGAAACCATGTCTACCGTACCTGTAATAATTTGTGGTTCTGCAGCTTGGCACTTCACAGTTGCTACTGCATTTGTATGTCCTGATAGTGTGTGCACACTGGCTTTTGTCCTTACATCCCAAATCTATGAATTCACAGCAAATATGTCAGAGGTCAGTAACAGGTGCATATTCAATGTGTTTCAGGCACTGACACTGCTTACATAATTTCCTTGCCATAGTCCTACAGATTAAAAAATTGTATTTAAGTGGTATTTTTCACCCAACCATTTATCACAGAACTGCCTCAGCTGGCAAATTTCAAGGGGAGCAGTAACCAGTCAGTGAACTTCTAGGCATATGAATAATTTAAGTCACCATAGTCCTATACCACCTTCCAAATACTAAGCAATCCTACATATACTATTTAGTCTACCTACTAAATTAAGAAATAAAACATTACCCTGAAGAGACATGACATGTTCATGCATTTGGGCTTCAACATTTTTTTTATTTTATCAACAATATAAAACAAAGCTAACACAAATCATTTTAGTATTTCATCCAAATTCATGATAACTTTTGCTAAATGCTCATTTTTACAAATGAAGATACTGAAGTACACACATCAAGATATTAAAACACAACAATGCTATACTTACTCGTGCTGTTGAATCTCTGCTACATGTCACCAGCACATCTATCGTTGGATGCAAGTCTAACCCATAGACAGCACTTAGATGACCATGGTAATGCCTGATAACCTAGATGAATAAAAACCACATGAACTTATAATTGAAAGAATATTCTAAATGCTTTGATTTCTGTATTTGTTACTACCAATTCCTTCAATTACTGAAACTGCAGCTTACCTTATTGTATTCAAGATCCCAGCATTTCACTTGTTTGTCTTCTCCACAAGAAAAGAGGTATGGACTTCTTGCGCTTACTATCACCCCTCGTACAGTACTGATGTGACCCGTCAAGGACAATTTCAGTTTGCCACTAGCAAGGTCCCAAATCTGCACCAAAAGAGGAATTTTAATGTAGACAGGAAAAAGCTACACAGTGAGTCTGGGTAAACAGCCCAGACATAACTGATCCTGCTGTAAATGTAAGTTAAAAATACAGTCACATAAACACTTGCTCATGTAATAGATGAAATCTCAAGAAAAGAACTAATGCTACTCCACAAATCCTTTATGACAAGGTAAAAAGAAAAAAAAATGTTCTGCAGTTCATTATTCTGCAAACAGTAAACAAGAAATTGTTTCCAAGGGCTGGAAACATTTTTAAATAAAAAAGGAACAAAAAAACCCCACCCCCCACAAACTTTGTCAGACATTTCTTCCAACCTCTTACCTTTATAGTTCTGTCAGCAGAGCCAGTAACAAACCACTGATTTCCTGGTTCTACTGCAATACATCTCACCCAGCCCAGGTGACCACTGATAACCTTCAGAAAGAACAAAAAAATTGTCTAGATCAGAAACAATACAATACCTTTTGATGTAATTTTCCTTCTCCAACACTGTAATTTGCCAGTATTTACCAAGAAAAGTCAAATGTGAAATCAGATCTGAAGACAGTTTAATTTCTACTTCAGTTAAACAAACAGAAAACTAGAAATTTACATACAGACTTGGGGAAGCTGCAATATGTAAAGATCCTGTTCCTATAAGCAACTTTTTCATATCATTTGAGAGTCTCTAACACTGTGGCTCAACACTTGAAGCTATGCAGAGAAAGGCTATATTTGAGTACAGATTCCTTATGCTGCCGTAGAGTGCTTACACAAAGAACAATTATAAAAACATTGGCTATTAAATCACATTTCTATATAATAGCTTCTTAAAGCACACCACCACCTTATTTTCTCCAAAACAGGAGTAATGAGAGCTGGACACTTTCCAATAATAAAATAATGGAGACTGATCTCACAAGAAATACCTTGCCAATACATGCTTCACTTTCAACAGCCTGTTTCTCTAAATTCTCCAAAGTCAGACACCTAAAATCAAACCCCGTAACTGGTTTCACTGGATGTCATGTTTCATGTACCATCATACAGCTCATTTCAAAAGATTTAAAACACAACAAAGCTTCTTATGCAGAAATACTTTGGAAAGCTGAAGTGGCCTTTTCTGATCACATGAGACCACAGACACAAGATTTTAAGATAAATGTCTAAATTTCTTCTTAATCTAGGAATAGAAATGGGCTTTTCTGGGGAGAAATCTAAGAAATAATTCATTTGACCTACTCTGAGTTCACATCTTTCACAAGCAACTTCAAACCAAGCTCTGGAAAATCATTTGAAATGTAGATCTAAAGCAACAGACAGACGAAATCCACATTTGGTGTTCCAGCTATGCTTCTATTTCTGAGCTGTCTGAACAACCTTTTGCCTTATTGAGCAAGGATTTTGACCTTCACTAAAACTGTTTCTATGTAGAATTAGTCCAGTGACTTTAACTGTACTGACAGTATTTCTCTGAAAATAAAGTGTTCCTAGCAAGGAGGCCATTTTCAATTTTTCATCTGTTTACTGTAAATCTCTCATGGGTTTATTTTGGTGCCATTTCTTTCAAATAGCACTTATCTTAATTTTTATACCAAACACATTCAAACAGTGCTTTATTTAGAAAACCTATATACTCATTGGAGCCCTAGTGTTTTTCAAAAAAATGATTTAAAGGTTAGCCTTCAGATTTCTGACTAATACAGCAAACCTTCCACCCACTTTATCGTAACACAGCTACAAGAGTAGAAAAGAGGCTCAAAGAGAGTGTGTGTATACCACTTAGATGTGACCACTTTTTGACCAACTTTATAAATCATATTTAATTATGTATTTGTGAATGAGAACAAAAGTTATGATTTGAGGTCTTACATAGAGTATGTTTACTTTTATATGCATGTTTGTGTCATGTAATTTCTAACTTACTCTGTACAGTTTCCAAGGCGGATGCCACTGAGGTTTGGGCATGGTTGGAGCCTTCTTTGGCATTAACGCAGAATTTTTGTTTCCACCAGCTTCCACCATAGCCTGTAAGTTAAAAGAAAGGTTACTCTTCCGGTTTGTAGCTTATCTTTTTGCCCAAAGCCTAAAACTTTCTCATTCTGCCTTCTCAATACTGATTAAATTTAGTGAGTCAGGAGATCACCACACAACACACACGTGGATCCAGAAGCAGTCTGGTCAACACCATGTACTGCTCATGTTAGATGTGCAACAGACTCACCACAGACATCCCAGGGGGTTGTGAACGCTCCGATATTCCAGCATGCCTGTAAATGTCACCCACACCAGCAGCTGTCCGGTTTGCATCCAGCCTAGGGTGAGGGAAAATGGTCAGTGAATTGCAATGGACTTTCTCCTGCTGAGTGATAAGGCACCACAGGGCTGCACCCAGCTGAGTGTTGTACACCTCTCAGGATGGACAGACCACAACCTCTCCTGACACCCTGTCCATGGCTTGACTACCCCAAGTTACAGATACAAAGACTCACATTTTTCTCTCCTAACTAAACAAAATTTCCCTTGGTCCAACTTCCAGCCACTGCCTCTCATGACAACACAAAAAAAACCGCAAAAAAACCCCAAAACAAAACAAAAAAAAGCGTAGAGAAAAACAATGCCAGTCCACACTAAAAGCAGTTTCTTTAAGAATATCTGAATTACTCTGAGTAGCTCTTATCCCAGCTTCTGTGATTTGCCTTGAAATTCCCACAGATAAGCGTCAATGAGGTAACATAGCAGTACCTGGACTGGGAAGCAGGCAGTGCCACAGCTAAGGACTGTGCTGCAGATTCACTGGGCATCCTCTGGACCTTAGTATCTGCCGTCAAAGCCACACCTTGAAAAAAAAACCACCACATCAGAAACAAAGACAACACCTTTAAACAGGAACTCAAAAGCGTATTATACAAACATATAAAGGTATACACATATAACTGCAAACAAGGGCCTGACACACCTGTAATATTAACTCATCCTTCAATAACATTTTCACATCCAATTCAAATCTATTGAAATCTTTATTCTGGCAAAAATCCTTTCCATCCTGATCTACTACACACGTGAGTACAAAATTTCTAGAGTATAAAACAGTATGTCAGTGGAAACAAACAAATATAAAAAAGTCTTATGAGGAGCAGCATCCATCTTTATATTCAGCTTCAACTGCTATGGAAATCCAAACATCACCAAAATAAACACGATCTTGTCAAGCACTGGCTAACTTAGGCCCTTTAGTCCAATTTATCATCCATCCCTATGCGGTGTTTGGCCTCATGCAGTGGAGCCAGAGCTATAAAAGGTTTAGTCCTACTGAATTGAGAATTTCAGGCTACATTTTCAGATTTTTAACCTTGTTGGGGGTTAGGTTTGTTTCTTTTTCACTTACAGAATTTTTCCCCATAAGTTGCTAGGAAACTAACTATTGAGTTCTTATGGGTGCTTGAGGAAAAGAAAGAAGTGAACAAAGGAGAGTGTAGCACCAGGCTACACCTTTGTTTTCGTCTCTGGGAGTTTTCTCTCCGAGGGAAAAAGATACCGGGAGGTTTGGGGGCAGGTAAATGACGGCGCTGGGGGCAGCTTTGCTCTCTTGCTCTCGGCATTGAAGAAAGGACGGCTAGGCTGCTGCTTGCCGTGGGAGGAGTTCGCTGTCACCACCGGGTCGGTCCGCTCCTAGGAAATCTACCATCACCTGCCGGTGTGCCCTGGAACTCTGAGCTCGCCTCCCCCTGTCCTGCTGGGCTGGCCCTGTCCCACTGCTGCCCTTTCTTCAGCACTGCTGTGAGGCTTTTTGCTACTCTGTGGCCCCACATTGCCCTGCTGGGACATCCCTGCCGCTCCAGCTACCACCTCGGAGCTTCTGATCTCATCCACCAGCCCGGGATTTTCCACCATTCCAGCTTGGCTACTCTCAAGAGTCCCGCAGGGGCATCAGTTATTCCTATCCCCATATCTCTGCCTGAAAGCCCCTTGAATTTTTTAAATTATACTAATTTGGAGGGAGGGGATTTGAATTGTCCATTCCCAGGGAGGCCTTGCCCCTCCCTAGCAGACACCTGTCTTTCAAACCAAGACAAACCTTATCTCAAGAGCAGCAGATATTGTCTAAAAAAAATTGAAAACTCATTGTAAACTATAGTTTTGGTGCAGACTGGTAAATTTAACCCATTGTTTTACTTCTTTTCCTAGCCAAACTTCTGCCAGTTGACAACAAACTCAGTATTTAGGCAAAATATTCAGGTTAAAACAAGAAACAGCAAAGAAATAAATCTAATTTTCAACCCTGATATAAATGAGTCCATTAAAAGAACACTAAACTTAAGGAAGTCACTGTGAGCAGTTCTCATCCGGACAGTTACAAGCCGCTATGCCTGTTTTTAATGGTTGAGGGTCCACTGAACACTTACATCTTTTAAGTTATAAATGAAGACAACAGATTTTCCACTATACTCATAATAAACTTAAACACAATAAAAGATCAACAGCTAAAACTAAGCTCTTACAAGAACAGAGCAGGACTGATCAGTAACAGTGGCAATTAGCAATGGCCAGTGTAACAACACAGAAACACAACCCTTACAAGCACAGGCAAAAGCAAATGACACTAAAATTATTACACCCTCAAGTCTCTTCTCCAGAGCAAGGTGGTGAAACCTGCACCTTTCTGCTCTGGTGATGAAAAGCAAGCAACATTCCACTACTATTAAGTATGGATTCACATCAAGAGGAAATAATCTCCTGCTAGGATGAAGGATATCTTGTTTATACAGAAACCCAAAAAATCCATGCAAACACTTGGAAAATTTTACTTACCAGGCCCAGATGGGTATGGGTGTGTACCAGTTACCATATACTCAACTTCCTGTCCTAAAGAGCAAGAGAATGTTTTATTAATAATTACATTCTCTACTGCACTGCAAACAATGCACTCAAACAGCTAAATAATGGAAAAGAGAGCAGATCATACACAGCAGAAGAAATCAGTAACCATTTCCAATGTACTTAGACATTTCTCATTTTCACTAATTAAATTTGTTCTGGTTATCTCCATTTTAGAAAACTAAATTGTAAAAAATAACTAATTTGAATGGTGAAGCAACCTGTTATCAAGAGGACTCGAGAAAAATATTTATACTGCCTTTGAAGTAGATATCATGGAAAAAGATTCAAGTATACCAAGAGCATGTATGTCTAAAATGTCAGCTAATCAGCTGGTTGTCAGTGCTGTCAGAATCAAAAAAGGTTGTTTTCTTCTTAAAAGATTTTTCATTCTCTCTCAACATGTTTCACAATACTTCCAAATAAAGGATCCTGGGGAAAATCTCAATACGAACTGAGTATCACCTACCTCAACTAAAATGAGGCAGCATTTTTAGAAAAGAATTTTCATATGGGATCTAGCTAATACATACACATTTTACATATCACAAAACGTATACTGAAAAAATTCTACAGATTTGAAATAAAGTGTTTCCTGGTTTAAAAACCGCACAGCTAATGGACCGTCCAATATACTACGAAACAAAACTAAAATAACAAAAAACCACCCCAAATATAAAACAATACAAAAACGCCCAAACAAACAGAAGTCAACAAAAAAGCATGTCTCCTTAATCATCATGAACTTGCAAACGTAAGAAATACATTACTCAACTCTAACACCTAAGTACACCACACGCTAAGGTTACCAAAAATTACTCTTTCCACCAATTAATCACTATAAAAAATCCACAGGACCCAATAACTCCTTTGTTAAAACAAGCTTTCCCCTTTTTCTGAATCACTTACCTCCTGTGGACCCTAGCAAGAAAAACACCAATCAAGAAAGGTCTCTTTGATTTCTGAATTTAGTCAGTCAGGAGATCTCCATACAACACACACAGAGATTTCTGTATTTATCTCCACTGGATTAACACTGGACTGCATTCTGCAGATTTTACACCAGTGAGACTGTTACAAAAGAAGGGACAAACATACCACTAAGGGCAAACCAACCTTGATTTCCAGAATACTGTTTGTGTCCATAGGGATCCCCGGTGTTGGGGCCTCCCTTCTCCCTCAGGTTCTCCTTGAGGGTGGGCATGTGCAGCACTGAGCCGTACTCCGTTCGCAGCTTCACAGCCATTTTCACCTTGTGACTGTGGGAAGAGCAAAACCCTCATTAAACCCTCATTACACCCCAGCTTCTCAACTGTTAGCAAGCTTTGAAGTATTTTAGAGAGGATGTCATAAAAATCACTTTACAACTCTAATATTTCTCTCCCCTCCAGATTACACTGTTAACAGGACAGAAATGTGTGAATTCCTGACTCAGGTGGAGCAATCATTGACAGAGCTTAAAACTTCACTGAGCGCAGCAGCACTTACCTTTCTTCATCCAATGGGATAGGCTTGGCATTATCAGCTACAAACATGTCATGGGTTCTCTTCAAAGATCTGAACACAAGTGTGTGCACAGAATGCTTTTGGACTTCCTAAAAAAAGAGCATTTATATACATTTGAACAGGTTGAAATGAAAAACTGAACACTGAAATATAAATTGAACTGAGTAGCAATTTCAAATCTCAGTTCTGTTACATGACATGCAACCATTCCATTCACAGAAGACACTAATACTCTTGGAAACTAAAAATTAAATTATTATGTTAGTTGTTTTACTTCAGCGTTTGTTCAAAACTATATTCTATTCCTTGAAAATTTAGAAGACTTTTAAAAGCAAGCCAAAAACTTTGATCAAACTTTCTGCACTGGTATCTACATGACAAATCCACACGCATAAAAACTTTTATCCCACATCCTTCCCAGTTCTGTTTTTATATGTAGGCAATAAAGAAGTCAATTCTGAAGAAAAAAAATCCAACCTGTTAATTTTCCTTCACTACCACCGTAAAAAGAAGATGGGCAATTGTGAATTTCTGGGTGCAATACCACTTCATGTTAACATGGCTAATTACTGCTCTACAACAGCAGCTGCTGACACCACAAACTGAGTTGTAGGCAACACCACGTCTCCCCAAGAGGGAAGAGGCTTCTGCAAGTCATTTTTGACAGATAGTGTTGCATTGGGCAGCAGTCGTTGCACCTTCTTATAACCCTGACAACCCCACATGTTTTCAGAAGTGCATGATATTCACCCCACAGCAAAGATTCTACAACCTATAAAACCAATGGCTTTCTCCACAGCTGTACTCCCATGCCCTCACAAGAAAAGCTGAGGCTTCCCTAATGGGCTAACAGAGTCAGTAACTCTCTGGTGGTCAAACACCACAGCATCACTTCCCCACAGACACAGAACATGCTGAGTTGGAAGTGGCTTACAAGGATCATCGAGCCCAACCCCTGGCCCTGCACAGGACACCCCAAGAGTCACACCCTGTGCCTGAGAGCACTGTTCAAATGTTCACTAAACTCTGTCAGCCTTGCTGCTGTGACCACTTCCCTGGGGAGCCTGTTCTAGCACCCAACCACCCTCTGGGCGAAGAACCTTTTCCTGATATCCAACCTAAACGTCCCTTGACACAGCTTCAGGCCGTTCACTCGGATCCTGTCATTGGTCACCAGAGAACAGATCAGAGCCTGCTCCTCCACCTCCCCCTCGTGAGAAAGCCGTAAACTGAAATGAGGTTTCCCTTCACTCTCTTCTCCAGGCTGAACGTGGCAAGTGACTTCATCCATTCCCCATACAGTTCTTCCTCTAGACCAGTCGTCTCCATATCCTTTATAACTTTTTCTGATGTTGTGGTATCCAAGACAATACCCAGCCCTCGCGCAGAGGCCGGACCAGTGCAGAGCAGAGCGGGATAATCGCCTCTCTTGACGGGCTGGCGATGCTTTGCCGAATGCCCCCACCACCAAATCCGCATTCAACACAAGTCTGGCAAAGCCAACCCGCTGCTCACTCCCGCCCCAGACACGCACACTCCGATGACCCGCACCCGCTGCGTCCTGCGGGCACCTCGCTGTCCCCAGGCCGAACCAGGCGGGGGCGGCGCGGATGGAGGAGCCGCCACGGTCCATCCCCACAGCGGCCTTGCCGGGGGGGACAGCGAGGGTGGCGGGTGCGGCGCGGCGCTTCTCCCGCCTGGCCCCGACCCAACTCGCCCCACTGACCCGTCCCTGCTCCCCGGTCTCTCCCAGGGCGCCTCAAGGACGCGACAGAGTGGATTTGCGGGACCACTGCCCCGTCCCTCACCTCCGCCATGGCGCCACCGAGCCCCTACCGCCGCCGCTATGGAGCCACTTCCGGCGCCTTCCCGCGCCGCACAGGAAGTGATGCAGGGAGAGGGGAAACGGGCGGAGAGGTTAAATGGAGGGGCGGGGCTGACGGCAACCTCTGTCCTCGGCGTACGGGGAATCACGGGTTCGAGCCCCGCTGGCGCTGCCGAAGCGGGCGGTGCGAGTCACTTCGTCAATGTGTACAAATATATCAAGGGGTGGTGATAAGAGAACGGAGCCAGGCTCTGCCCGGTGGTGCCAAGCAATAGGACGAGCGGCAATGGGCAGAAAATGATGCACAGGAAGTTAGTTCACCTGAACATGAGGAAGAACTTTACGGTGCCGATGATCGTGCACCGGCACAGGGTGCCCAGAGAGGTTGTGGAGTCTCCCTCCCTGGAGATACTCAAGAACCCCGTGGACACAACGCTGTGCCGCGTGCTCCGGCAGGCGGGACCCGAAGACCGCAGTGCGGTGCCCCCGGCCTGAGCCATCCGCGGCCCCGTGGGCGGGGTGTCCCCGCGGCGGCCGGCAGAGGGCGGTGTGCCCCAGCGGGAGCTGGGCACTAGGCGCCCTTTCGCGTCTGAAGCTATCGGCCTCTGCAACTGTCTAGGGCCGTGCAGCTACAGGTTTCAAGTATTGCTTTCCTCGTGAGTTCTCAAGGATAAAGCCGCACAGTTTGGAACCGCGGTGATACTGGATGGCCATTAAAGCTGATATTTTGGGAAGAGTGTCTTTAGTTTGGCTCCACAGGACCTCATTCCGATGGAGAGTGAAGCGTGTGAACGAGCTGGCAACTCCTGCGCTTCATGGCAAAGTGTTGGTTGTGATAGGGCAGAGGTTGTAATTCTCTTCCAAATGTAACCTGGTACTCCACCTGATATTTCACTTCAATTCTTGAGCAGAATAACCAAATGCATCTGTGCAAATTTCAAACATGCACCTACTTTCTCCACATATATTCATCTGCTCTTAGGAAGTCGTGTCCTTCTGAGCAGTAGCTGGGATTTCAGCTCATCTTTTGCAGCCACTCCATCATGATGCTCTTCTTTACTACTAAACCAGACACTCACTCTGTCTGCTTGCCTGCATGCCTGAGCTGTGAACAATTTACAAAACCATCTGACCTAGAAGTAATTCAGTGCAACACAGTTGGTTCAAACCTGCTGTCTTTATTAGACACAGGACAGCGTTAGCTTGGGATTATTTCTGGCACACAGCTTGCCTGCTTGACATAAATACCGTGTCTTTTCTGCAGCTGGTGGGTCACTTCTGGTGACTGCACTGGTGCTCTGTATTTAGTAATTTAGGATACAGTGATGGAAACATGCTTGAAGCGACTTTACACCCCAGCTGCCATTCTAGGTAGCAGTGGAGAAGAGACGCAATTGCCCAATTGCAATGCAATTCACAATTACATTGCGTCAGTAACGGTGGAGAACTATTACCAGCTCAGTTTGAAGTCAAGGCAGCCAGGTTTCATGTTTAACATGTCAGCCTATTTTGGTATTCCCTCTGGTGAGGCTGGCAATCCCTGTTGGATTTCAGAGCTTCCTGTAAAAACCAGCACAGCGCCTCGATGAGGGGGAGCGTTGTCTGTCCTCGCTTAAAGTGCAACGCAGAGTGCAAACTCCACAGGGCAGTGTGTCAAAATGGGGCAAGTCTTACATCCTCTTGGGATGATGAGGTTAGACTGAAGATACACAACATTTGAAGGGAAACTTGAGGAGGGCGAGGGATTTCAAACAGGTTTATCTTTCTTTTCTAAGGTTGCACACAGAGTAGCATGTGCCTGCTTGATCACTCAGTTGACTGGTGGATTCCACATGCGGAAATGGTTTAAAGGCTAATCTCTGGCTGTCTGTAGAGTTGTTTCCTTCCTATTTTCTGTTGAAAGAAACACAGTTATTTCCACTGCCTTTTAAAGGGAAACCAAATTCGAAATATGCACTCTGGTAGCAAAATAAAAAAGTATATATTTAGCAAGAAAAGTTGTCTGTGCTTGTTATTACTATTATTAGTATTATTCACATGGCCCTGGGGTTGCTGTAGTTTTCTAAATTTTTTTACACACAAACAGTCTCCTCAGAAAATTATAATCTGAACTTGTTTCCTGTTATCCTTGTAATGCTTTGGAAATTCAGAGGACAGATTAAACTCTTCAGAGGTTTCAGAATCCAGTTAGAGGACAAATTTAATCTTTTTCTTTTTTTCACAGAAGGTTTAGTCTAAGGTGAAATTTAGTCCTGGAACATCAATAAATCATGTCAGTAATATTAATAGAATATGCACTTCATTAATTTTCTTTGTTACATATGGCTTCTTGATGTGTTCTTGCATGTCAGCTACAGTTGCAATTCTGGAAATAGCTAACTATGTATTTTTTATAAGCACTGTTTCATAGAAGGTGATTAGCAAATTGGATGAACTTTTAGTGTTATATTAAAGCCACAGTGAACATTAATGTTGCTCCCAGAACATGGAGATAGCATTAAACATCATTTACAAGAAACCTTTGAAGTAATATTTGCTACCAGTAAAAGCAAATAAGAGAAAGGGATGATCATCTTAGCAGAGATGAACATTTAAGTTTACAGTATTCTTTTCATTGGATGACACTGTTACAACACTTGGTTTAGAAGAACATTTCTAAATCAACAGCTATTTATAAATAGAAGCACTAAACTAAGAAGATTCTGTTTCCCAAGAGCTCTTTTGGGGATACATCCACCTATGAAGAGCCACAATCTGGTGATAGCGACTCACCTGGGAACAGGGGGTTTGTGTAAAGACGGTTGCATCACTGGTCGACACAACAAACACCAGGGCAGTGATCAAACAGTCTTTCTTCAAAACACACGTATGTCTCTGCCAGTAAGTGCCTTTTTAGTACAAAAATACTGTACAGAAAGGTGTCCTGGAACACCCACAGGCCCATGGAGTATTATTGCAGCTTCTAGCAGGCATGCTGTGGTATCACCACCACATTAGCTCTAGGAACACCTCCTTAACCACATGAGTTGGAGGATGGAGTATGAAGGAAGAGATATAGGTTGTTCTGTTTTGAAGAGAGAGCTTATTTTTGTACCATTTTTAGAAGAAATTTAAGCTATAGTTTTGGTTCTTCATAAGGCTCTATTCAATCCTTATAAATTCTCAGCCTGACCGTAATGGTTGCAAGCATGAGAGTAAAATCACATCTCATAACCAAGATGCTAACAGAGATCTGCTGCCAAAATGCTTTTCTGTATGTGTGTATGTTCACCAGGACAAACTCCTCTGTATGCCATTCCAAATTTGGACCATTCTTGTTTATAAAAGTCCCCAGGCACAACCTCTGCGGTGCAGACAAGGCCCTTGCTTACCAGATGGACAGTCACATGATCCCTGCCCTGAGACCCCTGGTCATTTGGCGTGTAGCCTCCAGCCTGCTGGGATGTGACATACACGTGTTGCTCATGGAGAATCCTCAGGGAGACACAACTACCCAACATTCGTGTGGAAGCCAAAAGCACTGGAGCTGGGAGGGTCAAAGGCCGAGTTTCAAAGGGGAAATCCCATCTGAAGGCAGAATAAGCCTGGGGGTTTCCCATGCTGGGACTCTGCAGTTGGCTTGGTGGCTTCTGCGCCAGCCCGCGCTGTCCAGTCTCCGACGGCCTCCGCACAGACACAACCAGGGCTCTTCATCAGGAGCTAAAGAGAGCTAAATGCCTGAAAGATGAGACCATAAATTACTGCAGAACATGCTGATGGTTTCAAAAGAGATTTAGCACAAATATCACTTGATATTATTAAAATTTAATTAGGATTTGTGTGAACTGAGCTGGGATAAGTTGAGTTTCTAGCTCTGGAATAGTGAGACCTAGTTTTAGTTCCACTGTACCACAAGCTACTTGTAAGCCCTGGGCAAAGGTTCAAGATGACTATGTCCCTTCCATATGTAATATGAGGGTGACTCAGAAGTACATGGAGGGAAAAGTGTATTAAAAGTTAGGATATTCCCAGAATCAATGATAACATCTTGGTTAGCATCCATAAGTGGAAATAACTTGTTAATGATGTCACTTTTGGCCTTAGACAGATTTCTTTAATGTCTGTGGGGAGAAGTTTGTGTTCTTCCAAATCTAATAGTGTTGGTGATATCCTTATGCAGGAGATCCAATTCAGCAGAGTTTTAGCTCCTTGAGCCGTGGCTGATTTGGGGCCAAACTGTTTAATAATTAAACCAGTCAGGTTAAACAGTTTTCATATTTTGTGAATCTCCAAAGTTTACTAGAATTCTGACAACAGCGTGAACACAGGAAAAAGGTCTAAATCAAGCAATTTTAGCTGTTCTTATCTTTGCTTCCGGTAAAATCCTCCCCTCCATCAAATTAGTCTTTGAAATGGAAGCTCAGACCACAGTTTGCATCCCTTCATTGGTTCAGACATTGATATGAATAACTTCCAAAAAGTGTGCTGGCTCTCACTTGGCATATTTAATTTAATTCAATTCAGTACTTTCTGGTTATTTATTATGCCCAACAAAATCACAGGACATAAACACACAGAAATGTTCAAGCTCTGCTAATATGAGAGCAGTGATATGCAACCTCCTATAAAACATTAAAAAGCATGTTTGAGTATTTCACTATGATTTCAAGTAACTTCATGCTGTATTCTCTTAAAAGGTTATTAAAATATTTAAATAATATTTGAAAGATGTCGTTTTTGTATTAAAAAGAACACCGGCAAATTAATATGTAATGTTTATTTTAGTTCATTTACAATATCACAAGGCTATATATTAAGGGAGTAATATTGGCTTATGCTTACAGTATTCATCTAATCTTTAATAAATCGAAAACATCACTTTATTCAGAATTATAATGCAATCAATACAATATACCTTTTTTTTCACTTTTGTGTTAAAAGACCCAAATAGTCGCAAACCTATCAGGCACCATCAAACTATTTAGAAAAATGCAGAAACCTGTATGATGTGAGTTGTCTTCACATTTAATACGCTATTTCCAAAACATTCACATTTTCAAAGAGATAAAAAGGAGCCCTCACAATATGACATCTACTAATTTTTTTTTTCTTTTGGCCATTCACCTTTTCAGCTGTTTTTAAACACTTGTGATTTTTGAGAAAATGGTAACCTTGTGTAATCTGAGCAGGAGGTACTTTTAAGGATCTGAACATGTATTTGATGCCAGCATCAACAGAGGTCTCTGGGACATATAGATAAGAGTTGTCCAGAGGAATTGCTCAACAACTGATGTATTCAGGCACAGAGAGAAGAGTTGAATATTAACAGAGAAACTCTGATTGCTCAGAAGGGTTGAACCTATCACTGTGAAGCTGGAAATTAGTGCTGCTGCATATATATAAAAGAACAGAAGTGACCTCTCCCTGTCAGAGCTGAGGAAAAGAGAAGATCACTGAGCAGCTCAAGCAAGCCAGCACCATGAAACTGCTCCTGCTATTCCTGCTCTGTGTTTCCTCCGTTCAGTCCCAGGGCTCTCTTGAGTATGATGACGAGGTTGTAGTACTGATTTTGATTAATAATTTGTCATTAATAATTAATTTATTTAAATTAAATTTATTTTAATTGCATGCATGATCTACTCAGTTGACATGAGTTAGCTAAATTAGAAGTTGTGGGAAAAGATAATCCGGTGCATGTTCTTCTTTCACTTCTGAATTGTTAAAAAAATTACCTTTTTATATGTAACTCCACAAGTTATTTTCTGAGTTTGGAAATATTTTCTTCCTATTTCCTTTTCTGTAGGGAATGAAGAATGATGGTAAGATTAGTTATTTAGCTGAATTTAATAAGGATACTAATTTAGCCATGTTGACATATGAAGTTACAGACAATTACTATTAGGTCTAACGGAGTAGAAATGTGTAATTAATCATGACCTGACTCAGAGACAGTAAAAACTTTTCCGTAGAGTCAGTGGACATTAAAAAAAACAAAACCAAACAACGTACCAGTTCGTACAGCTTAACACTGGAAATTAAGAGGTAACAACGGCTAAATAGAACGTAAAACAATGAGAATCAATATAAAATAATGGTTTAATAGATCTTTATTTTTGTTTAAGTAAAATATTTTAGTGGGAAACACAATTTAGAATTTTGGTACACTTTTTTATAGTTTGAAAATCCCTGCAAAAATTAAATTGGTCTGGATAGTCCTACTTGCTGGCAGTCTAAGGATGTGTCTGTCTGCACATTTACTAGTGATAACACTTTAACACTAACATGTTAAAGAATTTTCAGCAATTCTGTGCTTTGTTTGCTGCTTATTTTTGAAACTACTTGAAGCCTCTGATGCTGGATGCTTTCAAATGTTTGTTATTTGGAGTTACGTCTGAGTTGGATTGGAAAGGGTTGTAGGTTTTGATTCAGTAGCTCAAACAACTATTAATTGGATTTTTTTGTTTGAAAAAATGCCTAGGGACCAGGCCCGTTTTCCTTGCTCAGCCTCTTAGGCTTTGCCATTTCTGGCAGATATGGGGAATATATGCATCAGAGAGAGCTCTGCAAACCTACTCTGAGAGATGTTATTAAATGGTTTTCCTAATTTCACCAGTTAACAGCTGGTGAAATTGGCCTGAGATGTGATGATTTATTTGACTGTGGCCTGATTTTCTGAGCCCTTACAAATATTCCTGTAGCCCAATAAAAAATACAGGACACTGAAAATGTGCTGCTGAATATACTTCTTAGCCCCAAGGATGGCTAATTGCCTTTTTTTGTAGCCTACTACTTCAAGTTCCATGGTGCTTAGTAGCTCTGGACTATGTATGTTAATTCCTTGGTCAAAATCAGCTATTTAAATATTGCTTTACTTTGGTTTGAAGACTTTTTAGCTTATCTACACCTAAGTATGGAGAGTATGACTAAGCTTACAAGGGAGGGGATAGCAATGACTTTACATAATGTCAGCGTAATATTTCCATTATGGCTTTTTCTTTCCATTCCCCAGTTTTACTTACTGTTTAAAATACTAAAGAGTGCTAAGTGGATGCCTCCACCCTGTGCACCCCGTTTTGCAATAGCAAAGTCCCAGACTCAGAGAGTTTCATCTCCCCTTGGCCATGCAGGACGAGAGATCTGTGGTCGACCCCCGCAGCCACCGACCCGTCAACAAAAGGCGTGAAATGGCACCCACGGTCCGGCCTGTGGCCCCTCCCATCAGCGGGGCCGGGTACCAGCCACGGCCCCCGAAGCAGGGAAAGACGAGGGACAAGAAGGAACAACAGATCATCTATCCTGATGCTGGAGGCTGCAAGCATGCTCAGGATGAGCTGGTAGGTGCCTGGCTGTGGGGACAGCTGGTGACATACTGTCCTTTCCTTCTGGTACATCCAACACTGGAGTTTTCCTTGCCAAATAAAGGACAGACATTCATTTAAAGCAGTCCAGCTTTTCCTCACTTTGACTGGCTTTGCTAGGACTGCATTGAGTAGGGTAATGTGGGAGAGTCCATGAGATTAGTGGCAGAGTCAGACTACAGCAAAGATGGGGAGATGAGAGTTGAACCATAAACCAGGAAAGGAAGTATCTGCGGGTCAGCCTGTGCCTTCTGCCTGGCTTTGCACAGCTGACTATTAAGGGAAGGAAAAACCTCTGCAGAAGTGCTGGATTCAATTTCAGACTGTCTTAAGGAGTCCTTGGGACCAAAACAACCCAAATCTCCCATGTATTTTTTAAAATTAGTTTTAAAATGTAGTTCTAGTCTACCCTCAGTCACTGCTGCAGCTCTTAGGGGACAGCATACCAGCATGCTGACATCCAGCACACCCTTTGCTGCCTTGCAGCAGTCTATCACACTGTGTCTGCCATGATCCCTGCTGGAAAATGCAAGCTGTAGCAATGCTGAGAGGCATCTTAGTGACTGAGCACAATTTTAAGTGTGGAAATTGCCAGCCAATGAAGTTTGTTAAAGCTTATCTAGATGCTTAAATTTCTGTTCTCAGATTACAAACTCCTCACTGTGTTCAGAGGTATGGTTGTTCACTGATGGGACCAGAACTTCTTTACTTTTATTTACAGCCCTTTTTCTTTCTTTTAAGGGAGTGCTGTGTCCAACCGGATGTGAGCTGAGAACTACACTGTTAAAACAGGAAAAAAATGTGAAAGGAGTTATTAATGATCTAAAAGTTAAAGTGAATGCACTTTCGGAGAGCTCCTCAACTTTCTATGAATATGTGACCGTTTTAGAAGATAAATTGGTAAAGAGGCAAAAACAAAGAAAAGGTATGCTATTTCTATGAACTACTAGTGTAAATGGTATTGAAGTTTTATTTGCATTCCTGCAGTTACTTTTTAATGGGACTTCTTAAAAAAAGTAAAAAAAACTATGGAATGTCTAGCAAAGCAGGGTTCTGTGACCGTGACCTCTTAAATATAAAAAACATCCTTTGAGAGAGGTAAAGGAATGCATCTCATACTAAGGCAAGATTCATATGAGGCCTCTGAATGTACATCATTCACGTGTTCCCCTTACCTGTTTTCCTGTGTCCATCCAATCCATTTATGACCAGCATCTGGATTGGCACCATGGATCCTCAGAAAGAAGAGAATTGCTGCTCTTTGGCAGAATAAACCACAACTGATAAAGCTATTAGCTAGCAAAGAAACAGCAGTACACATGTGCCACTTCCGTGAGAGTATCCGCATAGTTTTTGCACACTGTAGAAAAGTAAGCAAAAAGAAATGCCCTTCCTGCCTTCCTACCTAGTGGCATCTCAAATTGTACTGACAAATTGCTTTTCATCATTTCCTAACTGGGGAATGTGTTGAAAACTAATCTGCTTTTTGTCTCTTTGCTTTTCTAGACAATGATGATTTACTTTCTCGGTACAACACAGAAGTGGAATTGGAGTATAATTATATAAAGGATAACCTGGACAATAACATCCCATCCAGCCTCAGGGTCCTTCGTGCAGTTGTGGATTCTTTACATAAAAAGATACAAAAATTGGAAAATG
Source organism: Chamaea fasciata (assembly GCF_029207755.1). NCBI lineage: Eukaryota > Metazoa > Chordata > Aves > Passeriformes > Sylviidae > Chamaea > Chamaea fasciata. Next base: position 42,318,804 of record NW_027094091.1, on the reverse strand, counting down.
CCATTGCAACCCAGGTGGACTACTGCGGTGCCCCATGTTCTGTTTCCTGTAATATTCCTGTGGTTTCAGGCAAAGGTACTCATTCATCTATAATGACATCTTTTCTCCCAGATGCATCTCCCAAATGAGAGATGCATCTGAAGCCTGTACAATTTATCAGGGTATTAGGAAAGATGGAATGTGATCCTAGATGAAAAAAAAATCTCTCCTGGATCGCTATACTGGTCAGACTGGAGATCCTTTTATCCAACATCAATCTTCATAAGTGACCAGTAGCATTTTAAAGAAATATGTGCTTCAGGGTCTTTTTTTAGGTGGAGGTGATACATTCATGACTCTCATAGTTGTACTCTTGATTTTTTTCAGTCAAGAAAGGTTCTTCTTTCACAAGCTTAAATTCAAGAAATCATTGTATGGTATACATATAGTATGCAACTAAGTGTTGCATCACTTAGTTTGAAGTTTCAGAATTTCCTCTTTGGAAAAGCTGCACAGTGCAGTATTCTTTCTTCCATGATTCTTTCACTTGATGTATTACAGAAATCAAAATGAAAGTAAAATACTATCTATAGATATTTAAAACTGTTCCTATATAACAGCAAACCAAAGGATAAGAAGACTATTGAAGTTCACAAACCTTTCAATAACAGTCTCTGTTTTATTCTTGCAGAATGTGAGGATATCATTAGAAAGGGAGGCGAGATATCCGAAATGTACCTCATCCAGCCAGATCCTTTTGTCAAGCCATACAGAGTATACTGTGACATGGAAACAGATAATGGAGGTTAGTGTGAAACTATGCTGTTATAATATTAATTTATCGATGCTACCAAAAAATCATACTAGTCATTTGTGTTTTATACAAAAAAACATTAAATTATACCTTTTGTAATTACTTGATAATTAAATCTGTTTGACTCATTTGGGGAAGTCTTGTTGAGGTCATCTGCTGATGCAGAATAGGATGCTTTTGTAGTGAAACTGGAAATAAATTGTCTATGTATTTTACTATGACCATCATGGAAGGTGCATAGGTGGGCAGAAAGGACAGCCTGGCTCATTTCTTACCCTGCTCCAATGCACTTGACAAAAGACCAAGGCCATCCTTCAAGTTCTGCTTTTTCCACCTTTCCTTATGAAGCAAGATTCTACTTAAGTGTGAACAAAAAGGGCAAAGCTGAGCTCAGAAGCAGTGAAGGACCTGCTACAAGGAAGCCATATGCTCCTCTGGTCCTGAGGTGAAGTTAAAAGGGCTGTATCTTAATGTTTGATGCTCCGTTTGTACTGGTAATTTAATCTAAATACTCTTGCTCCTGCAGGCTGGACTTTGATTCAGAACCGCCAGGACGGCAGCGTTAATTTTGGAAGAGTATGGGATCAATATAAAAAAGGATTTGGAAATATCGCAAAGAGTGGAGGGAAGAACTACTGTGATACACCAGGTAAAACACCAAGCATAAAATGCAAAGAGCTTTTCTCACTTAAACAGTGTTCTCCTATTTTTTGAAGCTCTTAGATTTTTTTTTTAATTAACCAATCCACTCCAGCAGACCTATAGGCAAATAATAAAGTCGCCTTGAAATATATTGCAAAATCTGTCTCACGGACCTCTCACTTGTTTCTCAGGTGAATATTGGCTTGGAAATGACAAGATCAGCCAGCTTACCAAAATAGGGCCCACTGAAGTTTTAATTGAAATGGAGGACTGGGATGGTAATAAAGTATCAGCTCATTATGGAGGTTTCACCATACAGAATGAAGGAAACAAATATCAGCTTTCAGTTAGTAACTACAAAGGCACTGCAGGCAATGCGCTGATGGAAGGAGCTTCCCAATTGTATGGAGAAAACAGGACAATGACAATTCACAATGGCATGTACTTCAGTACTTATGACAGAGACAATGATGGATGGTATGTACTTGTGCTAGACATTTAAAATAAAAATAGAGCTGAATAGAGATGATTTATGTAATTTGCCATTAGTTTTCATGGCATTTTGTAGTATGTCAAAGCATGTTACATCCCTGCAAGTTACCAGCTAAATGTCTATGCAGTTCCCTTGGCATAGACAAGGAAAGGTAAAACTACATATCATGTTAGTGACAGTCCACAACCAAGTAAAAAGCAAGCATGCTGAATTTTATTGATTCAATGAATGACTTACTACAGACAAAGCAGCAAATCTGGATGCAATATATTCATAGTCAGAGACTGACAGAAGCAGTGCTGAGGACATTAAGTAGAAATACTGGTACTTGCTCCAGTAAAACATAATGAATCCTGAAGAAAGGGGCAGGTAGCACATCAATTTAAACAGCAATGTTCTACCTACTCAGGAGACAGGAGTTCAGTTGTAAAGTACACAATAGAGCACCATATCTCTAATCTGTGCTTAATCCCTGATTACATGTTCATGAATGAAGGAATTGTTTTAAGTTGGAGAAGACATACATTTCTCATTGCTTTCTAACTTTAAATTTCATTGATATTGTAATTATCATTATGAACTGCAAGTAACTATGGTTATCAATCAGTAACCCAAAATGACATTTCCGAAGAGGTGCAACTAAAATTTGATTTCTTTTTCTTACTGCTTTACCTTCTGAGTGCACCATGTAGCACACACTTGTGATGCTCAATCCTTTATAGAAAGTTCAGAGAGGACTTAAATTGTTTATTATGGTTTGAAAATTTCAATACATGTACTCTGTTGATCTGTTAGCCTATATTACAGTATTACAGATGTCACTTTTAACACCTTTTTTTTTTTTTTTTTTTTTTTTTTTTTTTTTTTTTGTCATCAGGTTAACTTTAGATCCAAGAAAACAGTGCTCCAAAGAAGATGGTGGTGGATGGTGGTACAACCGCTGCCACTCAGCCAACCCCAATGGCAGATACTACTGGGGAGGGACCTACAGCTGGGACATGGCAAAACATGGGACAGACGATGGTGTTGTATGGATGAACTGGAAAGGGTCGTGGTATTCAATGAAGAAGATGAGCATGAAAATCCGGCCATACTTTCCACAGTAACCATTAACAGAATGTACAGATTCAGGGATTTTCTTTTAGTATTTCTACAAGGTTATCTTTTTAGCATGGTACTCAGTCTTATCTTTACATATGAGAACCAAATCTGTATGTACAACCATATTGTGACCTAAAGTGAAAAGCTGTGTCAAATGTAAATCTAAATCTGTCTGATGAAAATAACTCACAAGTGTATTTTTTCCATTTTTCATTTGTGCACAAGACAGAATTAACTGTTATGGAATAACACTGATAGAGACAACTTGTTTCACTCTTTTACAAAGGTCTTTTGTATTTCTTTTAAAGAGGGAGAGGATTATTTCTAAATGCTTTCTAAAAACCAATAAAGTCTTAAAACTAAAGTATTCTTCATATTATTCCTAAGTATGTGCACATAATCTGGGGAGAAGGAAATGCATTCCACTAAACAAGAGACAGTTATTTTATTTTATATTATAAAAGTAACAATAACTATCTGTGTAACAAATTGAGAAGGAATAAAAGTGAAAAGAGTGTTGATCAAATGAGTAGGTGACTGGTCCCTTAGCTCAAATCCTGTTGTTGGATAAAATATGTCCTTTTCTGGGACTTGGTTCACATAATTGCTTTCTCACATATGTGTTTTTCATAATCCCTATCATGGGACTAGAGTAATTAATGTCTCCAGTTATAGAGTAGTGGAGGTTGAGTATTTCATCAAACCTAGTAGTCTATGCACCCTTGAGCAGACAAAGACAAGATTTCCCAACCCTGGTAAACAGGATGAACATCTTTCAAAGGGGTCTGCCTTCCTCCACAAAGGAAGGAACCCAGATCACTAGGGGTGGATGGGTCCCACCTGAAACCTTTAGTGTTTATTTAATCTGTGAAGCCCAGGAGAAAAAGAAGGAGACATAATGGCAGCTTCTCACTAAAGGAGCACAAATGTTCAGCATCCACACAGGCAGGCTTCCACTCAGGCTAAGGAACAGAAACATAATGTGCAAGTGGAAGCCTGTTTTCCAAAAGCACAGACACCTCCTCACATGAGTGTAAAGATGTCTTTGCTCTTCAGCAATATTTCTGAAAAGGTTAGACAGTGGCTCTATTTAAGAAACACTGAAAAAAATGTTAAAATGAGCTGTTTCGCCAGTTTATGATCTTGTTAAATGGAATGCAACACCATCAGAGGTTAGGAAGTTTGCTCATGGTTCTTTCTAGAAGCACAGAAATATTAAACAGTGTAAATACTTGTGTAATTTTATGCCATAAGGTATAAAGGTCTTCTCTGGTCTTCTGTAATTGTGTGACCAATATAACTGATATTCAATGCAGCCAGCTTTTGTCTAAAAGATCCTTACCACACACTGTCAGCAAGCTGATTTAAACCCCTTATCCTTAGCAAAATTCTTTGCTTGGCACATGTGCTGAGAAACATTCAGGTGGCTCCTCATCTTGCTTGTTCTGGTTAGAGTCATAACCTTTTAGTGGTTACTAGAAAATAATAACCTAGGTAACTAGAGAATAATTGGGGAGTTGTGTTTTGATGAGTTATCATGGAGTTGTCTTATTTTGAAGCTACAAGTATGAATGGTAAGCTATCTATGAGTCATCAGTGGGATGGAAGGTCTATGTCCATATTTATAAAATCAAAGCTTAGGAGATTCTTAAAAGTGAGTCCTAAAATGCGTGCATTCTTTATCGAAGTGTGCTCTGTGTTAGGTGTGTGGCAGAAGTGAGAACCCATACCACCCTTGGTTCTGAGAGCTGACTTCCACTGCTGTTGAGCTCCCCTTGAAATGGAAATGAGACTGTGAATGTTGAACTTGGTTAGACTTTCAGAGTCCTTGTCAGTGGAGGCAGGATTTTGTTGCAAACATACTTCTAAATACTTTTATTTCTTTAACACTCCTAAAACAAAGTGAATAATTTAGATTAAAAATTTTTATCTCAAGTCAAGGTGTGAGCTGCCAAAGATATAGACAAAGTTCATATCAAAAGGGTAAATCAATATTTCTATGTCAGTTAAAAATGAGATCAAAAAGTCCTGTTGATAATTAATCTTTGTTTATTTTTTTAATCTTCAAATGTGCTCAGTTGCCTTCATATTCACAGGGTAAAGGTACATCATACATACATATATAAAAAATCTTTTCAGCTTGTGGTCATAACACACATTAAAGGCCTTTCTACAGGGTTTCGATGGGCCTGATTTTCATTCTAACAGTTTTTAGGGAATAGTCAGAGGCTTTAAATGGCAGCCAGACTACGCCATTTTCGATCTCGTAGGGGACGTTGTACCTGGGGTCGTAGTGCCCCCCCGGGTAGTAAATGCCATTGAGGTTGGCAGCCTGGCAGCTGTTGTACCACCAGCCCCCCCCATACATCTCGGCACAGTTCTCCTCCCAGTGGTCCTGGTCCCGGTCGAAGGTGCTGAACTTCATCTGGGCATGGGATGTGTATTCGGTGCCCTCTTCCAGCCAGCCAGCGATCAGGGCATCCCCGGCAGTGCCCTCGTAGGAAGACACAGCAAGGGCGTACCCTTCAGCTTCAGACCCTACCTGTACAAGATACTCTGCAAACACAGCATTTCCATCCCAGTCCTCTAACTCTACCCGAAGGAGAGTGTCATTCTGAGTCAGCAAGTGTAGGTTTTCATTGCCCAGCCAAAACTCTCCTTGCCCCCTGCCATCCACGCTGCCGAAACCTTTCTTGTAGTCTTGCCAGGTCCGGTTAAAATTCACTGATCCATCCATTCTCTGTTGGATCAATAGCCATCCTCCCAAAGTGGTCTCTTGGTCGCAATAAACTGACAAAACCTTATTGGATCCCGCTGGCTTGATTTTGAAAATGCCACTTTTGGCACCAGAAGTGTGTTTCTGGCGGATATCATCACAGTCTAAAAAAAAAAGTTGATCTGGTTTGACAGAAGTTATCAGCAAAGTTTAATAAAAGGTTCAGAGGAATCCAAATACCAATAGCTCAAAGGAAAATTGTTAGTCATATCTTGGACTAATGCTAGGTATAGTGACAGGCAACATTAAAAAGAATTCAGGAAAGAAGATTTTACGTATTTCTTAAATCATGAATTGTCTATGTAATACCCGAGTATTAGTGACATATTTTCCCTTTTGTTTCCGAGGTGATAACAAACAGACACAGTGCTTGCATTTAATCATCACACTGCTGTACTACAGCATCTAAAATCAATGTGTCAGGTTGGTCATGGTTGGAGTTCAGCTCCATTACCTCAATAACTACCTTTCCCAGTGCTGGGTGTCCTTCGCTTCCCTCCTGATGGTCTGAAGCTGCGTGCCTGAAAGTCTGGGGTATCCTCTGCACTCTGATCATGTTCCAACCCACCTAGCCGCTCATTTATGTCACGGATCTTTACTGATTTGGTTTCAAAAGTAGAGCCTCCCTTGTTCTTGAAACTAGAAGAGCTGGTCACTACAGTCTTGGAGTGACTTGCACTGCCAGATGGGAATCCAGATGGCTGAAGTCTTCCAAAGTCATCTTCCTCCTCCTCTCCTAAGTCTCCAAATTTGTCTCTTCCCCCGTAAGTCCCTGAATGAGTGGCTGCTCCTGTGCCTATGTGGCTACTGCCTGTGCCAGCTGTGTGTCTGCTGGTTGTGAAGCTGCTAGATCCACCAACATGCTTAGTAGCAGTGGATGGAGAGTCAGGGGTAAAAAATGACTCTAGTTCAGGGAATAAAGTCTCTAGCTTGTGCAAGCCATCTGCACCACTAAAATGGTAGCTGCTCCCTTCCCCTCCAGCATTTGCAGCTAAATAGGAGCAGTCTGAGCCATCAGAAGAAACTGTTTTCTCAACTACTTCCTCTCTAGGGCCATCAGGCCCAGAGACAATTTTTTTGGTGGTAGTTTTGGTGCATCTACGAACTGTGGAGGAGGTTTTGTCTCCCAGACTAAAGGTTTCTCTCCCATGACTAGGAAGAACTAATTTGCTGGTGTGTAAATGTTCATCCCCCCTTGATTCTGCCGTGTGATACGAGCTGTCACCTCGGGAGAGTCTCGTATCTGTTTCTGGTCTTTCTAATACCACTTCCATCTGCTTGATGTCATTAATTATGTTCAGAGCATGCATTTCTGGCAGAGGCTTATGCTTAAAATGATCAGGAACATTAGAGTCCTTAAGTGGCCTCATTTTCAGCGTGCTCAAGGTGGTTGTTTGAAGCTCTGGGTGCAAGTTGATGGAGTTGGCATGGGCAAGCTGCTTCTGGATGTTGTCGTAGCTTTCTTTGTCCACCTTGTAATCAAAACTTCTAGCACATGTTCCTTTGCAAGCTCGTATCTTAATATCAATGTCCACCTATATAACCAGAGAGAAGTAATTTGGTTAGGGAGCTTTCCCGACTTTCTCAAGCAAGGATATATTCTACTGAACAGGGGAAAGATGAGAGGAGGAACTACTGCCTTAGTACCTCCCACCTACAGCTGAGCTTTTCCAAAGTTTGGTTTTGATGTCATCATAGGTTTATTTCCATTGTAAATACAACATGTGCAATAGCACCATGCACATGAGTTCCATGGAAAAGAACATTGTAGAAATGGGCCCTCCAAAGAGAGGGGAAAACTCTGTCATGGCCCTGGTGGGAGGTCTGACATGTTGGGGTTACCATTGCTTTCTCAAATTATCCAAATGATGGATTTCTGTTCTAGGAATCAAAATGAGCCTTTGAGCAAAACCACTGTTTGTGCCCAGACTTTTCCTTGCACTGCCATCAGAAGAACTGGCTGCAACCTGGGAACACAGGTTCTAATGCCAACCCTAGCTGTGGGCAGCCCTGGGGATGGACAGAGCACGTCCCCTTTCTAACTACTCAGCAACTCTTTACAGAGTTGCCTCATACAGAAGCAGTTATCAGCAGATGGAGCATCCTTGTGGCCTGAGAGAGAAGCAGCAGATGGAACTAGGAACTCACGGAACTCATGCTGGGTTCCTAGAGAGCAGAAGTTGAAAAAACCCAGGATGGACAGAAAGCAACTCATTTGGGGATTTGTCTCAGCAAGTCAGATCCTGTGAGAGTTGTACCATGTTTTCTCCTGGTTGGAGCACTGCTCACCATAAAGGACAGATCTCCTTTCTGTAGCTAAGCCCTGGAAAGAATGACAAGTGTGTAGCAGACACCTACCTCTAAGCGCTTCATCTCCACCACTTGTTCCTGGATGCTGCTCTGCAGAGCTTTAATTCTGTTCACTTGAGTGACAACTCTCTGCTTTAATGTCACAATTCTCCGTCTCAGTTCTCCTGACAGGCGACCATAAGTCTCATCAAGCTCTGAAACAAAAATGCCTCACAGTCAGCTATGCCCATGTGCTTTTCTCTCCTAAATATGTATCATATTTTAAAACATGTAATTAGACGCATAATTTAGAACATATTTCTCATAGTACTGAGCAGATTAAAATCAAATTAATTTTTGCTAACTAGTTAAGAGTCTATTATTATGATTGTTCTGTTTCTTGATAATAATATCTAGTGCAGCCTGTACTTTCACTACATATGGCTTATTCACAAAAACTTAGTAATTCAGTAATGGATAATAAAACTGGGTGCAAGATACTCACCCTGAGCACTGTCCAGGTTTGGTTTTAGTGCATTTACAGTTTCCTCAATTATCTGATTGGACTTCTTATAGTTGCTTTGACTATCTGAGAGCAGCTTCTTGATTTTGTCTATTCTGTGACTATACTCCTGGTCCTTTTCATCAATAAGTCCTTGCATTCTGCATCCTGATGGACATTTGGTACCCTAGAATTCAAAGAAGGAAATAATTGTGCTAAAATCCTTGAGAGTAAACATCTTGTATAATGGAATCAATGAAGCACATCTTCAGAAACCTGCCTTTACTGTGGGGTGAGGAACAAGTAAACCCTTAGTTTCCCCTCTCTTCTATTCCTCATGGGTCAGGTTTTTATATATATATATATTTCCTAAAGGTCTGCTGTAAGAAGTATGTCATCCAGTTTGAGGGAGGATGTTAGAGGCCAGCATTTTAAAGCAAAGTTTTCCTCAGAAAAGCTTAATGTTCTGACAGACTTAAGCTCTTTGCCAAGAAGTCATCAAATACATGTAGCATAGGAAAGGACTGAGATGCAAGAGGCAAGAAAGAGAAACATTAATAGTTTATATACAAAGACATCTAGTCAATTATTATGAAACTTCTATTGAGCATCTTGTAATCTGACTTCCTAAAAATTAATTAGTAAGTGTATGTGATTTCTAGCTACTTCTTTTCCTCACAACTCTCTTTCTGGTGCCTTTCTTTATGAACTCCAAAAGTGGCAATACCAAAATTCTGAAAAGAAATAGTTCATATGTTTTTCTAGGCTTAGCCTTTGTTTATTTAATCCTTCTTTATCAGACTTACTTTCTCCTCTCATTCTGTACCGCTGCAAACTTCTCCCTGTTTCTTTTGTCTTCATTTTTTCCCTTCTTCCTCTGTTTCCCACAGGAGATCTGTGCAGGCTGCCCTGACCTGAAGCGTTACCTCAGCCCTAACGCTGAGCCCCGTGCTGGCCTGTGGCACATCACTGGTGTGGTGATCCAGCTGCTGATCCAGCTGAGGCCCAGGAGTGCCCTTGGGAGGAGTCCCACCTTCACCCCAGTGTTAGTGGCTCACCCAGTCGTCATCAGCACAGATGGACCAGCTCTTCTCAGACTGGCAGCTGGAGGGGGACTTGTGCTCCACAGGCCTGGGACCACGCACTCCTCCACCCAAGTGTTCAAAGGAACTCTCTCCATCTTGTGCCTGCCAGGAGGAAAAAGGGGAAAAGTAAAACCAAGGTTGAGTGAACAGCTGTCGAGGGAGCAGAAACACAATGCTGATGCCCTCAAACACTCAGTTTATGGGTGGCAATCACAGCCATCCGATAAGCATCACACCCAACAGGGAAAGGATGTTATTCCAACCTTGCTTGTAAGATATGGTTTTGTTTGTTTTGTCAGAATAAAGCTTCACATCTCTTGAAATTGATGCTTTTGTGTAGAAAGCTAGTGATGCTCAGGATATATTATGATAATATCATTCCACAGAAATATTTTGTCCTGTGTGTAAATATAAAATCAGGTCAAAATTAGACTGAAACTGTAAAAGTAAAAGTAAATACTTTAAAAATACTATTCTCATTAGCTGCAATACTCTAAAATTCTTATTGTCACTTCACCGCCTTCAGTCTCCACAAAAGTAGCTTACAGATACATGAGTTTTTCCATTAGTGTTTGTGAATTTAATCACAGTTGCTAACTGGAAGCTTGTAGCACAGTTTTGCCTGACAAAAAGAGCAAGAAACGTACTAACACAATTTTGAAAAACAATTTTAGTGATGGATGGATTTCACTGTGCTAATGGAAAGAAGAGAAATAAATACACTGAGGTTTTCTTCAAACCTGAGAAGAAAAAGTGATACATAAATGCTAATTCTAGGCCAAAAAATGATAAAGGTTCCTACAGTGTTATCACTTAGTAAAAAAAATTTCCTTTTTCTTTTCATCAAAGAAAGCCATGCTTTAGGGCTTAAGATGTAATTAGGTCTGACTGGAATCCTCTGTGCAACTTATGTGCTTTTCAAACATTATAATTAATACTTGAAATTATTAATGGCTACTTCTTATTACAATTGGTGATTAATTCTGAAGCTGAGAAAGTTATCCCAATTCTAGCCTCCAGGGTCAGAACCGCTCTGAGGAACTGAAATGTCTTTATTAAAATCAGCAGATTCAAATTCAGTAGTTTTATTAATTAATGATATGATCTGGCCCAAGTGCCTCCTAAAAGTAGCACATATATTCAAAAATGCCCTTTGGCACTGACAGCTCCAATACGACTGTTTCTGTTTTGTCCCAATTGCTTCCTATAATTCCTGTCATTTGTTAAAACAGGCATTTTCTTAAAAAAATTCAAAAAAGAAAAAAGTAAGGAATATAACATAAGACTATGGACTGGGTCCTCAATAGAAAAAAAAAAGGTTAAATTAGCACAGTTGAAAATCAAGTTTATCTCCTTCCTTATCAAATTTTTGATTCTTACATAGCTCTTGTTGAAGCTGATGTTGCTGTTACAAGAATCCTTGTTTTTAGATGTGTCTTTCATAACAAAGGTATTGTGTGTCATTTGTAGATAGAAAATCCTGCTGAAATACTGTCCAAAGGAAAGCACAATTCATCCCAATAAACATGAAAATTCCTGAATGGCTGGAGCCACTAACATCCAGCCAGTTATGTTTAAGACTTAGAGCATCACCTATGAATGTTTGAATTCATGTTAATGGATTTGCTTTGTTGCTCCTGAAGCCAGGCATATTCAGGAAAACCGAGTTAAGCAAAATTATAGAGAACTGGATACTCCAAAAGTACTGCTGAAACTTCATCAGTGAAGTGGTTACACTAAGCTGCTGCATATGTGTGTTGTGTATGCATTGAATTTTACAAGCTAGGTGATAGAAAAAAATTATCAATCTCATGAATGAACATTAAATGAATAGATGAATAACATTAAATCAAATAAATGCTTACTATTCAAAACAGAATACAAAACGAATCAAGTAAGCAAATTCATACCCAGGCTATGCTGAGGCACAGGAACACGCAGAGGATCCTCACAGGTATCATCTTCAGGAGAAGAGCAAGAACTCTGACTGAAAGGATGCTCTTTGCCACTCTTTTGGTGTAATTTAAACCTGAATGCAAAGCTGAGATTAATCATTATGCTCCCTTCTATTTGTAGAAAAAACATGCCAAATTTCCCCCTCCCCCTTAGGTGATTACTTAAGGTCTCTTGCACAAGTTTCTGGTGTTATTTGCTCCAGATAAGTTTGTTCGACACCAACATGCGGGCAACACCAAGAATTCCAGGAAAAAAATCCTGTCTAAAACTGTTTCTTGTAACTGGGCAGTCATTGAAGATGTGTGTGAGCACTAGTGGGATCCAGCAGTGCTTATCTGCTGGAAAACACACACTCAGTGTGATGGGCATTTAGCTGCATAAACAAAGAGCTGATATTTCTGTATAAGAGCGGATGATGCTCTGCAGACTGCTTAAAGCTTCAAGGATTTTCCTATGGTACATCACGTTCATTCCCTGACCCTGACTTTCCCCTTTTCACAGTTGTAGAAAACAGGTGAGAAGGTTAAGTCAAAAAGTAGCTATTAATTTTTGGGACCCATTTTGATAGTCTGAAGTCTTCAGAGCACACGCTATGTGCAGATCCCATTGCTGGCAGCTGCCTCTCTGTGCTGGCACCACAGCTCAGAGGGAACAGCTGGCAGCCAGCTCTAAGACACGTGGGTGTCTTGCCTCCAGTTCCACAGGAACTGGGTGGTCAGGGCAGGAATAGCACCTAATTCTGCAGGGCACCGGGTGTAAGTAAGGGACCACTGTGCCCCACCCTGTCTTGCTAACTGTATGTGTTACAATCTGTGCAACAACTAAGGCATCCTTCATAATGCAGATGGGATATGTCACTTTGGTTCTAACTTCTCCCAGTTTGTCAATGCTTGATTTTGTGATCATCAATAATAACTTCACATTATATTTGTAATTGAATAGGCCTTAACAATCAATAGTAGTAAGAGCACATAAAGCAGAAGAATTTCTGCCTTTTCAACCATGCTGGCAGAGGATGTGACAATTTCCTAGGTGGTGTTCCAGGCACTGGTCACCAGGGTAACAGGGGACATGGCAAGTAGCATGTTCCAGACCTCTTCTGACCCTGAGGGATGGCACAGCTCTCTGGTGACACACAAACACAGTAAACTTAACACTGGTCCAAGTAAAACTCGGCCATCAAGGCTAGAGGGACTGGAAAAATGCTGATAGCTGATCATAAACATCAGGTGAGCTAAGAGGATTTCCTGCTTGCTGCAAAAGGAATTGCTGGGGGGAAGCTGGGGTGAAGGAGGAGCTTCTCAGGCTTTACAGTTAGGGGCTGAATCTGTGCCTGACCTTCAGCCTGTACCTCTGCTTTCATGTTGCAATCGTTCAGTCATTTTTGACAGTGTTTGTTTGAAAGGCTGGAGGCCAAGAGTTAGATAAACTTTGGATTTAACTTTAATTCAGGATCAAAGGACCGAAGTGCAGTTCACTACTTCATCTGCCCTGCTCTTGGTTGAATGCCAGAGTAACAGTCGAGGAGTCTGGGATTTAGACATGGTTTGTGTGCTCTAGACGTGAGCTGCACCTTGTTTGCCCAGCGCTGTCTGTGTCTCCTGCCCTACCACCAGTTTCCAAGTGGTGTCTTCTGCTCCTCTTGCCTGCTCATTCAGGATTCTTCTCTGGATGCTTTGTCTCAGACTCCATTCTTCTCTCATCTTCACTTTCTCTTCATATGCTCCTCAACCCTTTTGAAGTCATTACTAGTTAATTCCAGCACTTTGTCCTGCATTTTCCCCATTCAATATCCCAGAACTGAGGAACCCAGAGGTCCAGCAGTCCATCCACTTTATTTGATTCTTTCTTCCTCTCTCTCTTCCTCATTCACTTTTTGTGGGGTTTTTGGGGGTTTTTTTGGTTTTTTGTTTGATTTGGTTTTTTGTTTGTTTGTTTTTGTTTTGTTTTGTTTTTGTGGTTTGTTTGTTTGTTTCTTGCTTTTGGAGTGAGATTCCTCTGTTTTGTGCTACAGTGGTCTTTGGAAAAGTCACTGCAAGCTGAAGGTGTGAAAGAAAGGCCACCAAACCCTTTAATAAAATTTTATAAAGTGAGAGGTGCAGACTTCTCTAAATACAGATAACTTTTACTATAGGCTACAGTCATGTATGATAAAAAATTATTTAGAAAAGAGAAATATACTCAGCTCTTAGTATACAAAATAGGGGCAGTAAGTTCAGTTGCAATGTACTTGCTTGCAAAAAATAATACTGAGAGTATTGTTCTATTTTTAAGAGTTAGAAGAAACAGAAAGTCTTTTCTAGCCTCTTTCTGATAGATAGGGGATTGGATACCATAGGAAGGAGCTTCCAGAGGCATGAGTCTTGCCAGATTTCTTTCAGAGACTGGAGAACACCAGAGTGGGCTGGGATGCTCAAGACTCACTGATTAACTCTGGCAGAGAACTTCATTGAAATATCAGGCTTCTCGGATTTGCTGACTGACCCTTTTGAACACTGGAGCAAATGCTCCTCTCCAGAAATTAAAATGATTTGTGAAAACTTAAAGACATTGATCAGCAAACCAACTGGAAGAATAAGCTGATCTTAGTTATGGTGAGCAATCCATAAAATGCCAGCTCATATCCATGAAATGTGTGTAATTATAGCAGATTGTCATCAAATTGCAGCCAAAATCTAAACCAGGAGAGTCAATAACAATTCTCAGCTAGCAGAGTGTAAATACAGATATCAAAGTGACAGACGTGACAAAGGAATATTTTTTTAAATCCATGTTGCAAATATATAAATAATATCAAAATAAAGTCACGTCATAGGTGGCATAAATTGAAAATAGAAAGTGGAAGGGACTCAACCAAAGCTACTCAAGTGGCTGTTTGCACAAGCGAGAGGACACTGGGCTTGCCAACCCCTCCTTGGCATCCTTCTCTCCAGCCTCTCTACACATACTGCTTCAGCTCCATGGAGACACAGGAGAGGCCTTACAGCACAAAATGTTCAGGAAAACTGCTTTTCTTGGTGAGGAATTGAGTGTCAAGGCTGGCAGTGAGCTGTGGATCATGGCTGGTTGCACAGGTGCAACAGAGTTGTGCAGATATACCAGTTCAGTGGTGTGGAGACCCTCCTCTAAAGCTGTTGTTAACCTCATCTGACCCTAGCTAATGATGCCTTCTCTCCGGAGAAACCTGTCTTCCTCCTAGATTTTGGCCCAAGAGCAAAAATTCAACTATGCCAAAATCTTAATAAAAATGAGAGGGAGTTGGCAGTTTATCATGATGTGGAGACTCAGGTCCAGGGAAGATGTTCAGCACCAGCCTCACGAGATATGTGGGCATCAAAACTGGAAAACTGTTGAGGCAGCATGAACTGACCATAAGATCTCTTTTATCACTGCAATGTCCTCCTGTCTCTAAAATAAAGCACTTGAATGTGTTATTTAGAGACACCAGGCAAACTCTGGTCTTTCACAAGTAGCTAAAAATAAAGACCAGGATACACTTTCTATTTCACTTCCTAGTGCATCAGCTTGAGATAGTGATAGTTTCTAGCTCTGAGTGTATCTTTTGTTGAGCAACTTATCCACAAACCTAATTTGGTTTGCAAACACACCCCTCATCAGATTTTGAGGAGATACATTCAGGCAGAATTGCAAACTCTTTGCTGGTCTTGATCTGTGCTGTGGATTTACTTATATGGATCACATGGGAAATTATTATCAGATCCAGAGAAAGAAAATGCAAGTAAAATGCAATCAATTTCTGCTGCAACTCTTAACATTTTTTTCATTGCATGGCACTGAATATGTTGGAGTAATTTTTAAATATTTGTGGGGGAAAAAAAAAAAGAGGGGTATGTGGGAATAATAGCTGTACAGTGTACTACTATGTGTCATATAGCAAATGAAACTTATTCTGAGTAAAATCTGAGAACTTGTTAATATGTATGGTCTGGAGTAAAATACCTGTTCTTGGTCATTGATACTACCTAGCACATCCCAACTGAAAATGTTGTGGCAAGCTAAGTTAAATAGTCTTCAGCAGTAAAATAGGCTACTTTCAAGTTGCTATGTACTTTGATCTATGTCACCAAACAACTTCATTAGAAAACTTTAAAACATAGGGATACTAGTCAAATTTATGAAGAAACAGGTCAAACACATGCCTCTAACCAAGGAGCAGGAATTGTTGGTGTGAAATTCAGGAATAACTGAATCAAGCAGGTTTGGTCCAAGTATCAAAAGTTTTCTTTGTTGTGTTTGGCCAGCTGTAGACAACAGATAACATGCTCAGACTTTTTTTCTAATAATCCAAAATTTATTGAGAATGTGTACAGAAAAAATAACTGTCTACAGAGGTACGCACTGCTTAGGGAAGAGGTTTGGGTATCTTACAGTCAATGTTGTTTTATAGTTAAAACTGAACTGTGTAATGTTTGCTAAGTTCAGTGTTGAAGACAGAAAAGATTTGCTTTTCCTGTTCAGACTGGTCGTTGTCAAATCATCCTTTATACATCTCCAACCTAAAACAGAAGAAAAAAAAAAAGAATATTTTAATGTTCTTCAAATGAAAGAAGTAAATAAGGCTATGATGACATATTGATAGTGTTCATAGTTGTATTAGTTAGGAATTAAAAATGTAGCATTTTAAATACACAAAGGCAAGGGATTATTCCTGATCATGAGACTATCCATTTATCTATCCATTAAAAGAAACAGTAATGTAGAAGGTACACTAAAATCAAAGTACAAATACTTCTCTGACAAAATGATAAACAAAGCCAACTTCTCTAAGATGCAGTGGGCTTATCTTCAGCTGTCCATGCTCAGTGTTTGAAATTATAACAATGTTCTGTGTTCATTTTAAATATCTCGTCAGCCCTGTGGTCACACCTGTTTGACATTGCCTAAGTTGTGCTGCTGTCCGTCTACTGACAGTCTGTTGAACGGGATGATTTTCATTGCAGATTTCTTCATGGAGTACCACCGGTCACGCCAGGTTGCCCAGATAATGCCATTGTCAAATCCGGATGGACCAGCATCTTCTGATGTGTACACACCACCTAAGAAACACCAGTTGGAGTAAAACAATTAGTTGCTTTCTAAAGTAGTTACTGTGCCCATACATTTTTCTGGTCCTGACACCTCCACGGCATCCATGGGTGTCCTAACAGACCCTGTTCATGGCATTTTCCCCCCACTTTGCTTCTCTCAGGACTGATTCTCTCACTTTGTAATGGAGAGCAGTCATAAATTCCTACTACTGGTGTTAACAATGATTGCAAAGAATGGGCTATGCCAGCTTTGGAAAATCCAGAAGTCAAAGTGCACTTTATAAACATGACTCATTTTCCTTTGTTACTGAAACGTGGTGTCTTGGATTATAAGCACTTGGAAGACATCTTACCTACATAATATTTGCCATTGAGGTGGCCAGCATGGCATCTATTCATCCACCAGCCAGATCCATCTTGCTCAGCACAGTTGCCGTCATACTTATCATTGTCATTATCATGAGTACTGAACTGCATGCCATTGTGGTAGGTGTAGGATTTATCACTTGGGTCATCTCCAAAGTCATATCCATCAAAGGCATCCCCAGCTTCACCCCCGATGAAGTAGGCATAGGTCATTCGATACTTGTCCTCTTCACTTCCCACTCTGAATACAGCGTAGTCGGCAGTGCTGTGGATAGAGGGCAATGCTGAATGTGAGCATGCTGCATGCCCAGCACATGCACAAATGAAAATACATCGATGTTAAAACTGCAGAAAAGGCATTTATTGCATCCTAGCATATTAAAAGGAATTATTTTTATGTGACTGTGGGCCTCAGCTCAGTGACACGCATCAAATCAACTTCTGTACTCCAGTATCAGACATATTTTCTGACTACTAGTCTTTAGCGATATATGAAATATCTACATTATCAACACACACACATACACATACATACATACATATATAATCTCCCAGGTTCATAATAGAAATAGAAATAAAAAATAAAATAATAAAACAGAACAGAATAGAAGGGACCTATAATGACCATGTAGTCCATAAGATATGTGAAAATTAAGGAGAATAAAGAAATTCCTTCTGCCTAATAAATGAGTGCTGACAGCATGTGCCCTTCTGACAGGCACATGTGCCTGCCAACAAGTCACACCCAGTGACTGCTGTCATATCTGTAAGTTCAGGAGCCAAAGCAGCTCTACACCCATGTTAGCTGGTCTAACGGCTCATAATTTTTTAGGAGCAAACTTTTATCATTACAAACTGATGCAGCAGTGGGACCAGCAGGCTTTAAGCTGTCATTTTCAGAAGCTTCATAAGCAAATACCCTTTTTTGCCACTCCAGTCCTCCAGCTCTATTCGTAAGGTGTATGGCAGAGTGGACTGTGTAGTTATTAAATGAATCTTTTCATTGCCCAGCCAGAACTCAGTGGTGTCATCTGGAGACAGATGTCCAAATCCTTCCTTGTACTGAACCCAGTTTCTACTGAAGTCTTCGCTCCCATCCAGTCTCTGGGGAAAAAAACCAAGAACACCAAAACCAAAAATAAAAACCTCAGTCAAAAAGATATGTATCATATGTAGGTACATAAAAACAGTGCTGATGCAATAAGTTTGTTTACAGCAATTAAATATAAGTGGCATACCCTTTGTAGTATTGTCCAGCCATTGCCATATGAGTCAATCTCGCAGTAGACTAGGAATGACTGCTTGGCTCTTTGAGGCTTGATAAAGTATAGACCACTTTTCCTTGCACCTTTATTTGCAATGTCTTGACAATCTGAAGTGAAGACATTTCAAAGATCATTTTCAATCTAGCTACAATTCTTTCCTCACGTTTATTTTATATTGTAACATTTTTAGTGCAAGAAATGTAATTTATCTAAATACCATTTTTGCAAAGTTAGCTATTTAGTCCACATACTTCAATGGCATTGCCATAAAAAATCCTACCAAGACCAAGGGTCACAGGACTCGTGTAAGGTGAAGATGAACTTAGCCTCATGCAGAGTTTAAGCAGTAGAAAACACACTTATTGCATTGATTTCTACAGCAACAAAGAAAGACACTTCCTAATGGAATAATTAATTTGTTTTTCCATGTGGATTAGTAGAAATGTGATAATGAGTTATCTTCTCTTTGTCCCAGGTCCACAGAAACTCTAGTCATGTCCCTCATGTCTAGCATATATTTTGGGATGATCATATCTCGGCCAAAAAGGCCAAAAGCAAGAACTGTGTTCCACCCAAATCCTTGCCTGCAGAGCATCTAACTTGTACTGACCGGTTTTATAATTTGCAATTTTACGTATCTTTGTAGAAGTCTGTGACCCATAAGATTACAAGAAAATCATTGCTGTGATGCCAAGTGGCAGCACTTGTAGGTGAATTAATCCTCCACCATACAAGAAGCATTTTGCACACCTCTTCCAGTTATGTCCTGAATTTCAGCCCTGTCTTTGCACGGCTCCTGACAGAGTATCTCAAGCTGGGCAATCTTCTCTTTCAGCTCTGTGATCCTGTTGCCGTTCATTATATGTGTATCTGTCAACTGTCTGGACAGAGAAATATAAAAATGGATTGTTGTATCTGCTGTTTGAGAATGTGTAATAAACATTTATTTCCCTGGACACATGCCTCATGTATCTAACGTGCTGCTACATGCACCCCTGTAAAACGGGGTGCCTCGATTAGCACTGGTATTTAGAGTTAAGGACAGGCAAAATAGGAGAGCACATGCTTAACCTCATGCAAAACTTAACAATCTGCAAAACTTGACTCTAATCAGCAAAACTCCAACCAGTAATTAATATATGAATATAACTCTATAGAAAGTTTTAATTTGCTCTCCAGAAGTAAATGATAAACTCCTCTTCAATTATGGATGTATTTGTAAAACATAAATGCTCTAAATAAGTTGCCGCAAGTGTCAGAATGCCTAAATAATCTTTGACATAAGGTCATAGAAGTGGAGATCTGTCAAAAAACATATCCTTAAGACTTAGAATCATTAATGATGTTTTCAATTTTATTTCCAATGTCAACCTATAAAAGACTATCACTGAGTTTATAGTTATGATTTAAAACTAGGTAACTGAGCTAATTTTCATGAATATGTGCAGCAAAATTGGCCAGAGTTAATGATTGCATAAACATTCCAAATACTCTACTTTACAGCAAAAACTCATGACCTCCAAAGGTCACGGAAAAAAATTCAGGGATAGCTGGCACAGCAGGAGAAACATAAATAAAAATATTGCCAGGCTTCATGACATTCTTATCTTGTACTTCTTGCACAATTAACAGTTTATCCAGGTGAGCAGAGAATTCCTGATCAGATCCTCATGATCCTTCTGTGTCTTGCTAGGCAGCTACTAATGGCAGTGTGGGCCAGAACTGTCCACAAGAGCACAAAAAACCTTTCTGAGAGAGGCTTTTTGGCACTTGACAAAAGAACAGAAAGAAAACAATTTGTATTGTCACTGATAAAAGAAGTGGAAGATACCTACTGTATAGTAGTTTCATGAGACAATATAGTGTTTTCATATCTGATAATTTCTTCAATTATTCTCCTAGACTTCTGAGTGAAATCATCAATTGAATCTGTAAAACAGAAAAGGTAAAAAATAATTGTAATTAGGCAAATTAAAAAAAGAAAATCACATAAAGAATATTTTTCAGTTGTGTACTTATTTTTATATGCTCACTTGGTAATATCTGTTTGTCTGAAGGATAGAGGCCTTGGATGTGTTGAATCAGATGGTCTGCTGTTACTGTGGCATTAGAAATCCGTTGCAAAATTCTCTCCATTTCCTGCAGGTCACTGTCCACAGCGTGATGGTATTTATTAAGGAAATCTGCAATACCACAAGTTGTTGGGCAGAAGCTACCCTAAGGAGTAAAGAGAAATAGTTGGCAATGTTTCAGGGGCAAAGAAAGCAGAGCAGAATATTTGGGCAGAGGAACTTCCAGACACAGCTGACACAAATGACAAAGGATAAAAAAGTGCAGGCATTTGCAGCAGACTTTGTCTACTGTATTTGAAATTTCAAAGACAGTTTACTTTCACTCTCTGTGCACACATAGGAAGAAAACAGTGCATGCCATTATTGTAGCATCTGCTGGATATGCACTCTCATCCACAGTGCAGCCTCCCATACACTTTTACCAAGCATATACTGCTATCAATAAATAATAGGTTTAAGCAAAGTAAACTTAGTAAGTACAGAAAACAATAATTATGTACAAGTGATAACACTAGTTAATAATCAGCATAGGAAAGCTTCAGTTACATTCTTAAGATAAAAGAAAATTGTTCAGGTACTTACAAATCTGTCATCCAATATGCAGCAGTTTTCTCTGGTAGCAATGTACTGAAGAGAAGAAAGAGGGCCATTTTTAGTGGGTTTTCTCCAACACCACTTTCTGCACTAACACATTTCCTAAACGCTGTCTCTTCACTTACCGCCATGCTGGTAGAAAAGAGCAGGGAAAGGAGGGACCCCAGGGGAGTCCAGCTGCACCACCTCAGCCCCATCATGTCTGTCCCACCAGGTGACACCGACAGCTGTGCAGGCAGCAGCTTAGAATGTTCAACCTAGCACAGGGTGGCAGCAGTTTAAGGCAGCAGGCTGAAGCTGGGGGCGGGCACTGGGAGGTGGTGGGAAGAGGTGGGGTAGGGATTTGAGGTGGATTCCCAGAATGTGCACATACACTCCTCCCATTTTCAGAACACCCTTTGCACTTAGTTTCTGGATCTCTGCTCCAGCCGGGTCTCGGGGAGGTAGGAGGGTGAGACAAGGCATGGAGATGCTACACCTAGTCACAAGTGTAATCAAACTACACATCACTTCATAATGGGGGCTGGCAGGAGTTTCATTCAAATAGCACAGGGAAAAGCCTCTGTAGCAGTCTGAATTATCTGTACCAACTATCAATTGCCTAACAATAAATGATATTTTGGGATTACATAGGCCTTTCCCGCCACAGATCTCTACGTGTTTTGCAAAGAGACTCAACATCATTTTCCCTATTCTGTGGATGACAAAACTCAGGCAGAGAAAGGTATGAAGTCATTGGGCAGTGGCATATCTGGAAAAGAAGTCTGTGGTATTTCTCACTGGCAATGAAAGTGTGGATGTTCCCTGTCCTTCGACACAGTGAGTCCATTACAGTGGCTTTGGTCAATGCTTCCTGCTGGGGAACTAATGTTGTTGGTATATGCCTTATTCAACACAGCCACAAGAGTGCTGACAACCCCCATCTTCTGCCATGGGCTTTGTTCCAGCAAATTACTTCTGTGTGTCCTTTTGCATGCCATCTGTATTGGCAGCACTACCACCTTTCCTCTCATGACCTAGACCTGGTCTCTGAACTATGGCTTCTTCAGAGAAAGCCTGATTTAGTGCCTGTACAGCAGATGTGTGACCGGACAGTGTTGAATGAGGCTTTTGACTCCGTTACATGTTTGACCAAATGATGAGAAGAATGGTGAGAATGGGGCTTCCGGATAGATCTGCAGTTACTGGGGTCAGCTTTGTGATTTCAGGCACATGACTTCATCTCTGTACAGCAGGATCAATGTTTCAACTTGGCTTAATAGGTACTTAAAACATGGGAAAAAAAGCATTTCTTTTCAGATTATTAGAAAATTAAATATGATTATACGCTGAAAAATGGAGAAAATCCACCACATATTGCCAGAAGGAAACGTGAGCATTTGAGATGCTAAAAATCAGTCTGACGTGACACTTATGTGAGGTTTAAGCACTGTTCCTGGGAGAATCAGCTTTCCAGTAACTGAACTGATGACCAGTGAGTTAGTTGCCAGGCTGCCAAAAGTCTTTTCCAAAGGATAACTGATGCTAAAGGTTTGAATTTCCAAATCTGGTATTAATTACCTTCAAGAGCCACGTGCAGAATGTGCTCTTCGTGACTTTACTGGTACAAATAGAACATGGTTCCACTTCTTACAGAGTTACTTCTGTTTCCTAAAGTGTGACAATAAAGTAAATAGAACTGTATAGAAGTCTATCTGCTGTTTTGTTTTTTACTGTTGCTTCACTGGTGCAGTTAACACGGACTGAGGAAACTACTGCTGAACCTCCTTGTCACTGCTGCTCATATACTGAGCTTGCTTCACTTCTTCCTTGCAGTTCATGACACAAGGGTCCACAGGGTCCTAGAGATACTGTTCCAGAGGCTGTGTACCAGCAGGATTCCCTCAGATATGACAGGACAGCATGAGTAGGTTGCTGGTATGAACTTTGTAAATAACAGCTTTAACACAGATGTACACTACAGAGTACAGATGGGCATGTACTGTTCATGATGCAATAGGTGAACCACGTAGCACAATTCAGGCACCCCTCATCCTCTGACAGAATAAAGAACACATCTTTCTCTTTTGTCACTAGAAGTCGTACATATAGACTTGAAACTCTGTCAGAAGACTATCTGGTAGCAGGAAACAACAAAAAAAATTGTCTTGTGTTCCTAGGCAAGTATTTCAGGAGTCAGAGAAGATGACAACAGTGAACTCTGGCAGTAAAAGCCTAGTAAATCTTGAGTTGAAAACCCTAAGATTTTATAATTAAAGCATGAGAATAGCTGTAATGGCATAATAACTATGTATAAATAGAGTTTCAATGTTCAAGGTAAATGTCTAATTGGTGGGAAAAACAAAAGGATCATTATCCTTACAAATGGATTAGGAATACAAAACCTGAATTTTCAGTCAGATGCTTGTTACACAAAATTATCACTGTATATATTTACATTCATGAAGGAGTCAATTTTTGACATTGCCTTAATGATTACCAAATATTTGCACACTGCAATTATAAGGCTGTATTTGTGGTCACAACTGTGGTACTTCTTACCAGAAGATGTAAATATTTAAACCTCAGGAAATTTTTGTTTGCTTTACTGATTACATGGTCATAAATAATTAAGCATTTTGTGTATTGCTTTTTTTCCTTTTCTTCTCTAATTTCAGCTTTCATTATTTAGAAATTTTTTTATTTACTTTTAATTAAGTTGAAAGCAATATGTATTCCTAGTGGAATGACTTGTGTGGTATTTTTCCTCCCCTACATACCATTTTGTCTTGGTGGGTCTTGGTTGCAAAATGGTCGACCCACTTACCAAACAAGTGTGCTAGAGACCTAACTGTATCCTCAGACATGTGCAGCCTAATTTAGCTGTGTCGATTTCCTGGCCAGTGGTTTTTTTCTGGGAATTCTGTTTGCTGGTTTGGTAACAGATGAGGAACAAATCGTGCAGCACAGGTGGAAGGAAGAGTTCTCAAACTCATTGTAGTCTTTTCCAGCAATTTATTTTTGTGGAGAGAGTAAAGGTGAATCATTAATTGTTTGAAAGAGGTTTCTTCAACTCAGCATTGATTAGTATTTTTTGTCAGCCACTGGGACACTCTCCAACACCTTCCTATCATTCATAGAAAACCTTTCCTCAGAAAAACAAACCAGAAGAAACATGTTTGTTCCTGTAAATAAGTTCCTGAATATCAGAATATCTTTATGGCTGCCTTGGAAAAACATCTGGTTTTTAAGCTTATACTTACTTGCCTTAAGAATCTAACCTGAAAAATCGGTCTTCAACGTTTTAGAAATGCTTTAGTGATGAGTTTTAAGATTACCAACAGGCTTTTATTACTGTTTAACTGAAAGTGTTCAGTGGACTTGACATGAAATTGCATTTTTTAAGATGCTGCATAAGATAATTTTCCTATTTAAAAATAAGTATTGGAAAATACCAAATGGTAAATGCTGAAAAAACATCTCTACTATGCTTTGCTATCCATCACCAATATGTATCACCCTGCTTGCATTACTAAACAGATTAGTGGGGAAAAAATCCCCTTTGCTCAGTTAATCAATGAGTGAGTGATAATTAGGATGAGAAATAGAGACAACTAAAAAGCTGTCCAGTAGTGAAGTTATGCCAATGGTGGGCAAAAACCCAAGTGCAGTAAAGTGAAAATGAAAAAAAAAACTTTTGTAACTTATCTTTCTCTTTCAATTTTCAAAATGTGGGCAAAAGGTAAATCACAACATTTTTTTCCAGTAGGGTAGTCCACTCTGAGCAGCACATTTCTTCCTCACCCTTCCTGGAGTGAAAAGAGTCAACAAAAATAAGTTGCTGTGCAAGGGAAAGCCTTTAATTTCTTTACACTTGGGACACCAGTACAGGTACTTGCTGTGCTTCAGCTCAAATACTGACTGGAAATAGTCGTTTCTTTGAAAACTGAGTGAAGAACAGTAAGAAATGTATGTACTTCATGTCAGCCAGAACTTTCATTTTGCAAAAAAATTATGGGATATTTTGCTGCCTCCACACTGTGAATACATACTTTAGAGTGTATTCTTTTATAATTATAGGCTAATGTATTTTCTTAAATCAGAACATGGAAATTACATTGATTCATGACTTTTCATGTCAGCACTTTTAATAACATAGATGAGTGAACTTATGTCTCAAGAAAAGAAATGTGATATAAAGGAATGAAGTCAAGATGATTCAGAGAATAACTCACTTTATTCTCTCATCATAGCTGAGGTTTTTCTGAATCCTGGAACATAGGACGTTGTACCTCGAAATTCTAAAATCTACTAAAATACTAAAAACCCCTAAATCATGTTCAGTGAAACATCATTGCTGAGCTTTAAGTTGTTTGTGCCTTATTTAGGGGTATTTGATGCAACACAGTAAATTCTTTGCCTTTACTGAACCGCAGAAACCATTTTTAACTGTTGATTCAGTTAGAAAAGGTTGGTATTCAGACTGTCTGCAGAAGAGAGATTGCAGTGTATACTTTACCTTGAGGGCAAGAACAGTGAACTTATTTGTTAAACAGAGAGATGCACTAATTTGTGGGAATAAGATAAGTAGTAAATTCAAATATTTGCTAAGTATTTTGTAATTAGTTGAGAGGACAGAGCCTCAATAAACTAAACAGAGCCTTCAATAATTGAACATATAGGCTGACATTATTGGTTTGGACAGGAACTTACTGACAATAGCATTAAAGGAAATACAGCAAAAATATAATG
Organism: Chamaea fasciata; assembly: GCF_029207755.1. NCBI lineage: Eukaryota > Metazoa > Chordata > Aves > Passeriformes > Sylviidae > Chamaea > Chamaea fasciata. The sequence continues at coordinate 42,293,091 of NW_027094091.1, read as the reverse complement.
TATTTCTCAATAAGCCCCTGGCCTGTGAAATACTTTGCTTGTACCTTTTTAAGCAATCAGAGGAAACCTGACTGTCAGAAAAATCTTAGAAATATAATGGAAACTGTATTTGTTTTGGAAAAAATGTACTCTCTCTTGTCCTCCCTGACTTCCAGAATTAGGACTGAACGCTGTTGATTCAGGACAATGGAAGTAGAAGAATGAATTCCACAGTTCTTTTACACATTATCTGTGCTCCATGCTGGTGCATGAATCTGTTTACAGGAAGAGAAGCACAGGCTTAAGTTTGAAACATTGATAGCACTAGCCAATTAAATGTGCATATAAGTATTTAGGGTCACTGAAGGAAAGCAAATCTCAAATTTATCTACATGTAAACCATGAACAGAAAAAAAAAGGGCTTCTTCATTTTTTTTTTTTTTTAATCTGTAGTCTTTACCTTTCTCTGGCATAAAAAATAAAGCCAGAAGATTTTTCTTTCCCCCACTTTCTTCTCACAAATTATGAGAGAAATTCTGGCTTATGCTTAAAAACTTTACATTAAGCAATGGGTTCCTATCACCTGAGTGAGTTGTGACAGCTTTTATTGTTGACCCATATCAGGTCACAAATACAGTCAAGTCTTTACTAGCACCTCCCATCTGAATTTCACACAGGCTTCTTATTGATTGTAGTTTCTTTTGGGCTTCACTGACAGCCATACAGTGCCATCTGATGTCCTCTAAGTGCAATAAACAGTTTCTAAAATCTCTAAAATGATCTCAAAAATCTCAAAATTAAGACTTGACCATCGCAGAACATTGCTTCCCAAGCCTACCTGGTAAAGAACCACTATAAAATTTGCCTGGGTTTTTGTTTAAACAATCCTAACTTCATGTATAAAATAACGGAGTCTGAGCTAATCATTACTGCTCAGGATGGAATGATGATGGTAATGAAAATTCAGTCTATTTTAAGAAAATAATTTGTGAAGTGGAGGGGATAGAGGTAGGGAATAAATGACCCTCTCAGAAAAATGGGTGGTTTTGCTGCAATCTCAAGAAGCTTATTAAAGAGTCTGCTTATTTATGGACAAGTATAAATTGAGTAAGAAACAAACTCACTGTGGGAACCAACAGGATACAGGCTTTGATCCCTTTATCACTTCATGGCACCGTTGCAAATAATGGAAACTATTCTAAATCCTTTGGGAGGAGGATTTTTTGGGAGACCAACTAATGGGTGTGTCTTAGTATTAAATATATGTTGGACATTTAGTTTCTTACATGGCTGTCAACATCCATGTACAAATTTGCTAAAATTGTATTTAAGGTTCCATAAGGACCTTGAAATGGTTTCTGGCAAAGCAAGATCCAGTGCTTCCCCTCAAACCATGAACAGTGGCTGTCAAAATCCATGCTATGAAAATACTTGAGGGGAGTTAAAAAGAATAAAGCACCTTCTAGATTCCAAAATTGTTTCATCAACGTACACATGTGCATGTGAATACTTATTTCTTAATATAGATAAAATGCCCGGTTCATCCGGAGGAGGAAAGAAATGCACAGAGGATGCGGGTGGGAGCAGGTGGCTGTTTTTGAGCCCGGGGATTGTTTTGCAGGCGGAGAGGGTGCGGACAGCGGTGAAACACAGCCACCTACCGGCCCCTGGGTCCCTTGGCCGCAGCAGCCAGCTCTTCTCATGCCCAGAAGTTCAGTTTTGCATCATGAAAACGTGGCCCAACGCATTCCAGTGGAACTTTTACTTACATCCATGGCTTATCAATGATTCTGTTTATCAGTGATTGGCGTTTATTTTGGATGTGTTCAAGCACAGAAGGGAGGACTGCAGCACGCTGGTAATAGTGTCTCAGCCAAGGCGAACTACACTTGAATTTCATCCCAGGATTTGAGAGGATTGCATGGCTTGCAGAGGGTTAGCCATGTTTCCTGCCACGCTGCAGTATGTTGGCATCTGACTGCAATGTATTCTGTATCAAAACAGATGTGGAAGACACTTTAAAATATATTTACAGAAAGCATCTGTCTTTGTGTCTATACGGATAGCCATGTATTTTGTACCAGACAGTGCTCTTTCTGATTCTTGCTTCGAAATTGACTTTAAGGAACTACAATAAATAGCTAAATAAAAATATACATAGGATAAAGTTCTCTGGAGTCAACTGTGCATACATTACGTGGTGGGGATGTTTACTAGTTTATAGGGACTCAAACCCTGCAAATTTTCAACATAATAATGAAATACTTTCATAGCGTAATAATAAAAATCTGTATAGGGAACCAAATTTTCTTTCTTTATGACCTCCTTGGTTCTGCCTGTTTAATAGATTAGGGCAGGAACTGTTCATCACTCAGGCACTGAGAAGGTAAAATGGTGCTTTATAGCCCTTCTTTGCAACAGGAAAACATTGTACCTCCCTAAATAAAGAACCAAATCCTGAGATCACAGCATGACTATTTCCTACCTTCTCTCAACTGCATTATTTCTAATCACAATTCTAAGGTAATCTAACTGGAAGTCTTATCAACAATTTCCAGAAGCACTTGTTTATTTTCAACGTGGCTGCTTTTTACATCAGTAAAACCTCCTCTCATCATCACCACATGCTTACCATTGTCAGTCTTACACCAAAAGTTTTATTTTTCATGACTCCTGCAAAGACTCCCAATTTTATCATTGTATCATTTACAAGACATAATTCAAACCCACTTGGAATAGAAGTGCACTTGCTAAGGAAGGCCAAGCTGCTATTCTGTCAAGAGTAGCACGTAAGACTGGTTCAGGGACAGTCCTCGTCCGTGTCAGACACGGAGGATTCGCTCTGGAGCACCTGTACACGATTAGCCTCTGGAAGGGATGAGATGTCCAGAGACATCCCTCCAGCTCAGACGTCAGGATTAGGAAGGAAATCGTTCCTCCTTCTACGTGAGGGTATTTCCTGGCTTGGTGACACTTTCCTCACGTCCACGAACTAGAAATTCAGTCCGGGACCTGAGAAACGCTCTCTCTCAGAACAAAGACATGCACTCCCACACAGAAAGTCTTATTTTTCAACAAACACATTTTGTATTTAGGAGAGGAGGAAAAAGGTTTCACAAGGATTCCATAACCGGACTATCTGACAGGCTTCTGACCTCATCCCGAGCCTTATGAAGGGGTTTCCACGGCCGAGGTTTTGCCCCGACACACGGCCGCGCGCCTCGGAGGGGACACGGCTGCGCTCGCCAAGCCCGCAGCTCCTCGGGGATGCGACACCGCGCACCGCGTCCAGCCTGGGGCCCGGCCACGGCCCGAGCCAGAGAGGACCCGCTCGGACACGCCTCGGGCGGGACCCCTTGGTGCCCTACTGGCGCTACGCGGACACCCGCCGTACGCAGCTGCTCCCGCACAACTTCCAACACTGTCCTCCGCGCGCTCGGCGTACACAAACTTTCTCCCGCCCCTTTTCCCAATCGTCTCCGCAGGCCCCAGCTCCTCCCCAGCCCTGTGTTGGGCGGCCGCAGCCGGGGAGGTGCCCGCGCTCCCGCCCGCCGCCACCATGAGCTGCTCCGCGCTGCTGGCGCTCCGGGGCCCGCGACTCCTGGCGGCCGCCGCCCGCCCGCTCCGCTGGAGCCGCCGGCGCAGCGCGGGCTGCGAGCCCCCGGCCGGCGCCGCGGTGCGCATCGGCTGCGCCTCGGGCTTCTGGGGGGACACGGCGGCCGCAGGTGGGCGGTGGGGCGGTAGCGGCTGCCCGGAGGGCGGCGGGGAGACCCGGGGGTGACGGGGGCCGGGGCACGGGGGCCGGGCGAGCCCGGCGGGCGGCGGCCCCAGCGCCGTAGGCAGCCCCGTTGCGCAAGCGGCCGGGCCGGGGCCGGGGCCGGGGCCGGGGCCGCCGCCGCACGCCCGGGCGGGGCGGGCCGGCACCGGGGCTAAGGGCGGGCGGGGGTGCCCCGTGCTGATGGTGCCGTCTTGCCTGCCCCGCCAGTGCCGCAGCTGCTGTACGGAGGGAAGCTGGATTTTCTCGTCTTCGATTACCTCTCCGAGATCACCATGTCGCTGCTGACGGCCGCCAAGGCCCGGTCTCCCGTAAGTAAAGTCAGTGTTCGGCCCCGGCGTGTTGGGCTTGGCCGGGGCGGGTGCGCTCCGGTGCTTTCCGACCTCCCGAGCTCTCCTTCAGCGCAAATCGCGCCCGAAGCGTGTTTAAGACATACCTGGTTCCCGGGGACACGGTTCCTTAAGTATGCTTCCTACTCTCATGTGTTTATTTGCATCCGTTCAGTTTCGTGTAACGAAAGTGTTCATGTTATTTCCCATCGTATTACCCGAACATTTTGAGAGGTAGTTGTTCTTCCTTGTTTTCCGTGTTATCCAAGGAAAGGGGTTGGGATGACCTACTTAAAAGAATGGTTACAGTTTTTAATTATTTCAGGTTTTAGGTTACACTCCGGATTTTGTCTCCACTGCCATGGCTCCCTATATAAAAGATATTCACAGGAAAGGTATGCTACTCCTTGCATGAGTTTGTATGTAAATTCACTACACCTGCTTATGAAGGCAGGCTGACGGAGTTGGGACTGTTCAGTCTGGAGAAGAGATGGCTCTGGGAAGGCCTTACAGCACTCCCCGGTACCTAAAGGGGGCTTGCAGGAGAGCTGGACTTTTTATGAGGATGTGTAGTGATAGAAGAAGGGGGAATGGCCACGAGCTGGGGTAGATTTAGATTGAATGTTAGGAAGAAATTCTTTACTGTGAGGGTGGCGGGTCACTGGAACAGGTTGTCGGGAGAAGTTGTGGTTGCCCCATCCCTGGAAGTGTTCAGGGCCAGGATGGATGGAGCCCTGAATAGCCTTGCCCAGAGCAGGGGACTTGGAACTAGGTGATCTCGAAGGTCCTTTTAATCCAAACCATTCTAGGATTCTATGAAAAATGCCATTGTAATTGACGTGGGGTACAGAACTGATGGTGAAATTGGGTTGATTTAAGATATTTGTTATAATTCTAGATATATGCATATATTTCCATGTATGTCTTAATATAGCTTTTATCTGTGAATGGTAGTTTGCTTTACAGATCTTTTTTAAAATGTGAGATCTAGATGTTTTCAAGGTAATTTAAGTTTTTCAAAATTTCCACATAGTTCTACAGTATGACTTTCTGCTCACTTGTTTTTTGCTTACTTTAGTAAAGCTTCACAGTGTCTACTACTGTTTCTATTGGAGATGTTTGATGCTGTCTGTCTGCCTTGTTATATTTGTCTTTCTGGTCACTTTCTTCTTCCATTCATAAAGGATAGATGTGAAGTATCTATAGCAGTTATTTTTCTCTAAACAATTCTCTATTGGCTTATTCTGATCCTTTCACAGGTCAAATGTGGTTCGTATTTTAAGGTGATTTTCATATTTTGCTTGATTGAATTTCTGTTACCTTCTGAAGGTGATACCTTGCTTGTGTGTCAGCACACTTTTTAAAGTACAGGGGATTGATTATTGATGCTGCTGAGCTTTATTTGCCTTTTTTTTTTTCTGTTAGGTGTCCGTGTCATCAGTAATGCTGGTGGAATTAATCCACTTGCTTGTGCAGCTGCCCTTCAGGAGGTGGCAAAGAAAGCAGATGTTGATTTGAAAATAGCTGTTGTTGCTGGAGATGATCTGATGAGTGAGGTATTTCACTCTGTTTTAAGCCTTAGCACGAGTCTGCATAGCATGAAGGTGGCATTTACTGTCCTATAGGAACTTTGTGTGTCTTTATGCAGTAGCCTTCTGCTTTCAGAAGGGTTGTTTTTAATTATATTTTAGTTTTTTTAAGTGCGTAAGTACAATTCTTGGCACATCTGGTGTTTGGTATATAGTGGGGGTGAATTTTATAAGCTTGTGGATCTTCTATTTAGCTTTTTGAAGCAAAATGTGAATCTGCTGTAAGGTCTGCCTGCTCTTCAGAAGAGGAACAGTACATGCTGTTACTGGTTCTGTCTAAACTAGATAATTGTGGGTGTTAATTCTTCTGAATATGGTGTAGCTGCCACACATGCAAATGTTTATCCTAACTTTTTTAGTGGTTTACAGGCATTTCCTGATGTTACTTTGTTTATAGATAGCTGGTTTTCTGGTTTTAAGTAATTAGTTTACAGCCAGTAAGGTAATGTTAAGTGAGAGGATTGAAGTTTGAATATTTAAAAAAAAAAAAATAAAAATTGAAAGATTAAATACGTGGGATTTTTGGGTTTTGTTAAAGAATTACACTTTATCTATGAAATGTGCAAAAAATGTTTGCCATACCTGAAAAGCTACTGGGAGAAGAGTTTATACACAATGGTAGTTGAGAGAGGACAGGTTTGCATTGTGGTTAAATCTCTGCCTGTAACTTGGAAAATTATTTATCTGCATAGGATCTGTTACTCCTTGCATGCTCTTGAATGTGGAAGATCGTCAAGTAAGATTCTTTATTTGCAAGTTGTGTGTGGTGCTTGAACTTCCTTTTAAGAAACTTCTGCCCTACTGAAATTACTTTACTCTCTGTGGGCCAGAATTTCATTACTGGTGCAACAGTAAAGTGGTTGCTATTTGAGCTTGTTACGGACATGTCATCTGAACTGCATTGTTTTCTATGATGTTGTCAATACATGACTTACAGGAACAGAAAGACACAGCTTCTATGTTGTCTACAGACAACTTCTACTGTTGATACATGAAACATGCTAAATGTTACTTGTGGTTTGGAGGATTTCAGTCATTACATAGAATACCAAATTAGTTCGAAGTGGAAGTTGTTGGTTTGTTGGGTTTTTTTTTCCCCCACACTACAGATCCCAACTGTAAATCAGTATTTGCAATTTACATGGATATTGTGTCTGTGGAGGCACTGTCCCCTCAATCCACTGGATTGCCAGGGTGCCTAATTCATGGTCAAAAACACACCCTCCCCCCACCTGTTTTCCTGGAAACACAACTTATTCTGAGTACCATATAAAGCTACAGGATTAGCCTTGTTCTCTGGCCATGACACTATAGCTGATGTGGCAGATACATTTCTCTTTGTAGGGTTTGATTTATTTAGTCTTACAGCAATTAAAGACAGCTTAAAGCTTAGGAAATATACCAGTTTGTTGTTGTTGGTCATATATAAATGAACATTGCATTCTTTAAAAACTGCCTTAATTTTCTACATGTTGGAAAAATTGTGGTTAAAAGTGTATCTAAGGCTTTCAACCGTTCCACTGATTGGTATATTGTTAATGCTTTTAATAATTATACTTGGCTTAGAGTTGCTGTGAAGTGGATCTATTGTTTGATACTAATGGAAGGCTTACAGTAGAAACTTAAAAATACTCATAGCTTGGGGGTTCTGATTGTTTTCTAACAGAAAGAGAACTTAAAAGGAGCTGGTATCACCGATTCAGAGAGTGGCAAACAATTTCCAGAGAATATTCACAGCATGAATGCGTATCTTGGGTGAGTTATTTTAGCAAGTTGTATTTATTATGAACAACTAAATTTAACACATTGAATACAGGAACTTGTTTTGCTTTTCAGTTAGAACCACTTAGAGTATGAGGTTCACCTTTGAATTGTTCAGGCAACCAGAAAAAAATTTGTTTCTAACTTATTTATAAGTTTTAGTTATAACCTTGTAGGTTATGACTCTTTAGCAATACACCATCTGTGAATCATCCGGTTTTAGTTCAAGCCAAAACAGTGTTAGTTCAATTACAGCAATTGCAAAAATGCTTTTTCAAATGCTGAGTATTCTATTGTAGAATGGAGCATTTTACTGTGTTGTCACTAGAGAAGTGCAGGCAAGGAATTCAAGTACTGGCATGTAGTCAGAGTGTCGTAGGAGGTTCCGTTATGTTGCGCTAAACTGTGTCAGGCTTTGTACTCTTGAAATTTTGGAAACCGGTTTTTCAGGGTGGTCACTTGTTCTGAAAGATCTCCCCTCCTTTATGATACTTAGGGTTTCCATAAATCTCTGAATGCAGGTATTTTAGCCACCTTCTGTGAAGTCACATTTTTGTTGTCACCATCCACTTCAAATGAATCAATGTTAATCAGGTCTAGGAAAGGGGAAGGACTGAGAAATGAGACAGTGGTCACATGCATCTCTTGCAGTTGATGATCCTGGTTATCCTGTTCTTGCACAGTGCTCTTGAAGTTGACAATATTGTGAGTTCTTAAATCGCTTAGGTAGTTGATCTGAAAGGTTTAAAATTGGAGGGCTAAGTCACCAGGCTTTATCCATGAAGAATGTTCATCTTTTTACACTTATCTACAAATTAAATGGTTAGTGAATCTCTGAAAAACACTTTGCTGTAGTTGATGATAGAAGTGTCCCTCTCTGCACTTTGCTCAAGAAAGTTTCCATGGTCATTAAGAGAAGTGTTTCAGTTATGTTATTTAGGTACCTGAATTTGATAGTGCCCTGATGACTGCTTTTTAAAATACTCTTGATGTATGTACTTAACGACGAGTTGGTTGTTGAAGTAGATTTTATTGATTTCCTAGGCAATTTTTAAGGGATTTTTAACCTGTATGTGTCAGGGAACTGTTTTTTCAATTATGCTTTAAAAGATGAAAGTACTTACTGCTGTGTTTTGTCGTTTTTAGTGCAAGACCGATAAGCAGAGCTCTAGACCTTGGAGCTGATATTGTTGTGACGGGCAGATGTGTTGACAGCGGGATTGTGCTAGGACCACTCATTCATTCTGTAAGTACAAGTTAATTTCTGAATGATAATGAACATATGTGAGTGAATATTCAGCAGTCATTGTCAGGCAGTTTTTATTCCGTATGAAAATGTAGATTCTAAATTAAAAATAATGAGCATCTGTATTTTTTTTTCTCACATGCATGAAAAGTTGTCAGCTTCTGCTTCTACTAAATTGATAGCAGGGATTTTTGTTAACTTGTATACCATTAAGCTGGAAAGCACAGGTGAAGTTTAGGAAGTCTTAGCCTCTTTCACCACTATTTCACTCTTACCATTGCTTTGGGTTTTTTGCCCTTGCCTTTCTGCAAAATTTGGTGTGCAAGTATATTTTTCTTCACCAGCAGGTGTTGACAGTAGAGCTCACTCTGGTTGAGGGGTAGCATGGGAGGTGATTTAAAACATTGGGATTTTTTGTTCAGTGGGTAGGCAGTTTTGTTTGAAGTAGTCAAGTTTCAGTGAAATTCCTTGAAATTCAAAAAATTATACAAGCATCATATTTAGTTTTCTGAAGTATTTTTAATAGGTTTTCATTTTGTGAAGGATCACACTGGTGAAATATGGAAGCTTTATTTTGTTGCATATTTTAAAAAAGTAGGAGGATATGCATCTACGTAAAAATGTGCTTTGAGACATCATACTGTTTTGAGTTTGTGCATGTCAGACATTGCCTAATTAATTTTCCATTTATAATTTCCATTATGACTTCTTATTTTATTCCTAGCTCTTTGAGTTCTCAAAATAACAACTGTCAGTGCGTATTTCCTGCTCCAGAGACCTTATCTAATTTATTTAGGAAAGGTTAAGATTTCTGGAAAATGCTAAATAAGAAACAATTACTATATTGCTTGCAGGTTGAACTCAGGGAAAAGATTCTAGTTAAAATTTCCAGTTAAACAGAAAGCATACTTCCAGTTTTTGAGGGTGACTGGTAGTACTCCAGGAACTGATAATTTTCAGAAGTTGAAGACACATGGTGGTTTGTCCAGGTGACACTAGATAGGTACTATACTTTTAAACCTGTAGGTTGTGCAGGTTTTAAGTAATATGGATGTTTCACTTACACTTTTTTTAAGACGGTATGACTTTCAGCGTTTAAATTTGTTGGGGTGTATCAATAGGAGGAAAGCTGAAATGGGTTAGAGGTTTTTTGCTAATTTGCTGTAGAGGAACTCAAAGCAATGTACAGTGCCTGCCAATTATTGTTATTTAGATTTAAAATATATCCAATGCATTGTTATTCAAAGCAAAGAACATACTTTGTGCAGTTTTTTGTACTGTATGAGACCTGCTATGTGTTTAAAATATTTGTGTTTTCTTCTAGTTTGGCTGGAATAGGGATGACTATGACTTGCTAGCTGCGGGAAGGTAAATGATAGAAGAAATGGGGTAAATCTATTTCATATCATAATGTCAAGATATCAACTTTTTCAGCACATACTAATTTTTCGTATTATCACTGCATTAATTTATTTTCATGTTTTTGTTAGGTTTTGAATTATTTTTCAAGGCTCACTTACTGCTCTTGTTTGGAATTGAAATTATAGAAACTTCATTCTGGGACCAGCTTAAGAAAGGGTTGAAAGATTTTATGTAACAGCTTAACTTTCTCTTGTTGTTTGTTTTGTGTCAAGAGATGGAATCTTACAGTACAGGCCACTGATTCCCAGGTTTTTCTGTTTGGCTTCTGCTGTTGATAGTTGGGGTGGTCTCGTGGTTTACTCTGAAAGATGCACAAAAGCAGGTTCAGTCAAAAGGCAGCATCCTGGTATGGTTTTGCTGAAGCTCAGTGTCAGTGCTTCCATTTATAAATCCTTGACAGTAGTTCTAAAGTTAGGAGTCTGATTCAGAAAGGGGTAGAATTATGCCACCTAATTTAACATTGTGCATCATGTATCTGAATTGAAGTCCTCATAAAAGAGTGATTACTTGGGTAGCCTGAGCACACTCTAGAGTTAGTGTTATTGAACCTCTGCTTGAGAAAAAGACGTGGAGAGAAATTCGTTCAGGCTCCACTGAGTTGGGGATGATAGAGATGAAGATTTTCCCCATAATTCTGTTGAATATGTACTATCACAATCAAAATTTGAAAATAATAATATATAATCATAATACATTGTGTCATTCACATTGGAGGTGAGATTTTCTATCTCTTCATTTAAAAATGGTCTTTGTCTATTTAGTTACACACAGTGCAGACTACTAAGATACTGAATTTAGATCAAGATTTAAAATGACTAAGGAAATTTAGTTTTAGGTGTGAGATGATCTTCTAGGTATTCATTTTTTGTAGGAAAATTCTGCTTGTAAAAGTTAGTCCTTTAAACACTGTATTCATCTTTCAGGATCCCTTGTTACGCTTAACATATAATTCATAATTGTATTAGATACTTGCTGAGGAAAATGTTTGGTTATTTAGCTCTATTTCCATTGTAGTTTAAAGTGGGATTGTGAAAATTGATTTTGCATTTTACTTAGTCTTGCAGTCTTTTACTTGGTTTTGCATTTTCCCAGTCTTGCAGGTCATCTCATTGAATGTGGTGCTCAGTGTACAGGTGGAATATTCACTGATTGGCACGCAGTACCAGACTGGTAGGTAAACTTGATACCAGCATACATGTTTGTAGAGGACAAAAGATGAGGTTTTCTGCTTCAGTCTGTGTTGTGAGAACTACTTTTACCTTTCTCTTTTTGGGGACATAATATGTGCCTCTTGATATTTTGCCACCTCAGTGTTACTTTTCTACCAGTTCTGTTTTCCCTTTGGAAGTTTTCCTTTTTGGTCAGACAGAGTCTTCCTTTTGTTAACTTCATCAGATTTTGAAACAAAAAATTAGCTCTTTGATTTTTTTTTTCCCTTTTAAACTTTTTTTTTTTCCTGTTTCCTTCAGTATCCTCTGCTTTTTGAAAAGATTTATTCTTGACTTTCATGTATGAGTGTATTGGAAAAAGACCATATTGATATTTTGGATGCTGTTACAATAGTCTTCAGTTAGATCAGTGATGCTAGATGGTCAGTCAAAAATTTCACATGATTTGCCTTGGTAGGGATGAATATATGCGATAGTTCTGTCCTGCTGAATAACCTGATGAACACAGATGTGTTGGATGGTCAGTCCTTCCAATAAGTTCTGTGTGTATCTTGTGTTCAGAACTATTGAATTTGAGTTACACATAGGTGTGTCGTTCTGCCTGCTGAGGGAAGCCTGCATGTAGTTCTGGCTGCAGTTACTTCTGTATTTCTTGGGATGACAGGGAGGAATCTTGTCCTGTGCTGTATCATGAGAAAGGCAGCTCTTTTATGTGATGCAGGAAAGGGCTGAAGAGCAGCAGGGAGATGCAGGAGGGAAGAGTGCTTTAACACACAGCGTGTTCCTGCTCGCAAGCTGACTCTGGTCCAGGTGGATGAACCAGCAGGACTGTGCCCTGCTGTCTAAAGAGCCATAGGGCTGCCTGGATTTTTTCTTCTCCTTGTAGTGACTGCTTCTGATTCAAGAGCGTGGTGCTAAAAGATGTGTGTTGCTTTTCTGGGTTCCTGAGAACTGCTAATGAGAGGTGGATGCATGTATGGCATGGAAACAAACAAGATCAGACATTTCTTCTCACCTACTGGAAGGCTACTGGACAAACTGCACTCACTCTTCACTGTTGTATTCTGTGGGAACTCAAAGGAGTGAGTTTATAGTAACAAGTCACTCTGTTTGGTTTGGAAGTTTATGATTTCTGTTCTCGTGTCTCTCCTAATTTAATTATGCTGTGTCAATAAACTTCTTATAATCTTCTGTAACTGTGACTCCAGAAGACCTTGCTTTATAAAGAACTAAAGCGAAAAAACAATGCTAATTTTCTTACCAAAATGTTTGGTACATCTTTATTTTTAAGGATTTTTCTGTGAGGAGTGTCAATCTGGCTTTAAAGAAAAAGAAAGGAAACTTGAATATATTAAGTTGTGAGCTATTGGAGTGGGAATGGCTCATTTTAAAGATGAGTTTATGTACACAAATATGCATATCTAGTAGTTTTGTATCTCTAAAATCACAGAACTTTGTCTAAAATCACAGTAGACTTGTGTCTTAGAGCTGGCTGATGCTCAATTGAATCTCTGTTAAAGGACATAGAAGTTTAACACCTGATACTGCTCTGTTGCCTTGTCCCCATTGAAATGGGTACATACCCTGAAACCATACATGACTGTATTTGTGCTAATTTAACAGTTATTTATTTACCATCAGTTTAAGTCTGCTAAAAAATTGGTCATGGTGCCTTAAAACTAGTGAGTTTGTTTGGGAATTTTGAGTCTTAGACATGTAATTGATGAAATCTTTAAAATAAAATAATGTGACACGTCAGCCTGTATAATAAGCCGCTAAAACCAGTCAAAACCAGTATAATATGTGAGCTTTGATTTTAAGTTTTGAGATGTAGAGTGGAGATCCACTTCACTAACTGAAGTTGTGATCCAGCACATCCATTTAGGATATGGGGAGAAGGAAGACAGGGAAAAGATTAATTGGATACATTTTGGTTTCCTGCTAAATAATAGTTTGCTATATTAATGCCCAAAAGCATGGAGGGCAAATACTATGAAAGCTCTTGGGATGCAGAAAAATGTGTTTTCCATTTAATAGTTTAGTAGTAACCTGTTCTCTCCTTAGCTTAAAGAAACTTGGTGACGCATGGGGTTTTCATTGTTTAGATAGTCTGAATCTGTTTTCAATGTGTGCAGATAAAGCATGATAATAACGTACTTCAGTCTCAGTAGTGACCAAAACATGCCATACCTGCAGCCACTAACACTAGCTATATTGCAAATATGTCAACAGAGCCCTGACAGAGTCAGCAGAAATTACTTGACTGTGTCTGCTAATGATTTCTCCCTCATTTAGGAAAAACTACATTTTTAGCAATCTCCTGAAAATAAGTGCATAATTTAGATCTCAGTGTGCATGTGGTACCTCGTGTTAAATCTTAATCAGCCCAACTAAATCAGTAAATAGGAGGGGGAAGAAGCCAAGTTAAATCTGTGTTTATCATTTATATGCCATTCACATCCGTGTTTCCCACTCCAAGAGTGCATTTGTGCAGCCAAGAGCAGAAAACCTATCCCTTGCACTTAACTGATGTCTGGTAACTGAACACTGGAGGGCAGCCTCTCTCCTCACACCTTACTGCAGAGCGTGAGCTTGGTTAGCCTTAGACTGGCGTCGATTTTTGGTTGTCTTTGGGGTTTTTTTTCCTCCCCAAGAACAGTAGTCCACATGGCCCTTCTGTCTGAGAAGGACTGATGTGTATGATTTTTTTCTAACTTGTAAACAAAACCCAAAGAATTTGCTACATTTCAGTTTTATAAATCTTATCTGTCTGTTGTTTATGCATAAGCAAAAAGAGTTAACTGTGTAAACAAGAGTCCTTTAATTAATCTAAATGAAGCCAGGCAAGTTAGAGCTTACATTGTGTGTATATACTATCATGTCTCAGTGGGTACTGAGGGACTGGATTGAATCCACTTAATTCATCCAACATAGTTTAGTTGGTGGGTTTTTGGTGTTTTGTGGGGGGGGGGTGGTTGTTCGATTTTAATTTTCTTGAAATGTTTGATGCAGATACTTCTGGGAACTTAATTCCACTGCAAAAGGGTGCTTTAATTCTCAGGAATATTTGTGTGGGTATATTGTGGCCATTTAATGGTTAATTATTAAAACCTAAGCTATTCTTTAATTTTCTTTGTTGTCTCCTTAAAGTGAGTTTTTAGTGTGAAACAGTGAAGTGCATGTTCCAGCTTGTGACTCTCCAAGTTACTTTAGCTGATAGAAGCCAAACTTACTTGCTTTCTCTGTATTGGCCCAAGGCACTGGGTGTATCTCCTTGATGCATTTGACTTAAAGGTGGGAATCTTAAAACTGTAAGGTTTTCTCCAGTTTTCCTGAAGACAGAGAGACAGGTAGAGGGGATAGATGCTGTTTATTTTTCCAGTGAGAAGGTGTCTGCTTGACTCTTCTTTTGTGTGGTTTCTCTGCTGTTTCACAGAGAAAGTGCAAGAAACCATTAGTTCATAGTCTATAGAAGAGTAATGTGCATTCTTAAATGCTGATTTTAAGTTAGTGTTATCAAAAAAAGCACTTACTCATTTTCTATTATTTGTACAGCTATACACATCAGCAGATGGTCAGCAGAAGTGATAATACATCACTGCTCCCTATTTAATGTCTATTGCACAGCTTCCAGTGGGGAATTCATGCCATATGTGAAAATGAACTGTTTTGCCAGAACTACATTGATAATTCACAGCTCTCTATTTAATTTCATTTGTCCCCAGACATTGCTGTCTCTTGCTATTATTTAGTGCCAGTAGGTGATAGTACATTGTTTTGTTTTGTTTTGAAATGCAGGAGAGAATAAACTAAGGCTGATCAGTAGAGTAATCATTTTGAGGAGATGATAAACACTGACATTTTGCCCTAAGCCAGGAGTGTACAATGATTGAGACTGCATAATCCTCTGGCCTGGGATGACCAACAGGGTAAGTCAATAGCTGTAGTCTCTTAAGGACTGGATCTAGATTTTTTTCTTTTGGGACTAGAAAAAAATCCAGCATGGAAGTCCCATTCAGCAGTGTGGAATGTTTTTTTTCTCTGTAGCACCATCTATTCCAGGCAGCTGAAAACACCAGGCAGCTGGTCTGTGTAGCCTGAAATTGTCTGGCCACTAGAAGCTGAGGTACAAGACATAGTCTGAAATGCCCTAGTCAGAGTGGATAAGTGATGCAATCAGCAAGTCTTGCCTAAAGCAGAATTGCATGTTAGGAAACATTTTGGTATCTACGTGTAAAGAGATGCTTATACCTTTATTTTATAAGTTTGTGCTGATCTTGCCTGATGTATTATCAGTTTTGGACTTGTTAAAACACTGCTAGAAGTGGTAGGAGCTTCTGCTTTTTGCCTAATAGCATTCTGGTTAAAATACTTACGGAAGGAGTTGAGAAGCTTGGCTTAGAGCTCTCCTTGGTGTGTCATTCACCAAGTCACGTCCCAGGAAACTGCATTAGCTGTAAAGCTAAAAGTTCATGCCACATCTTACTTGGATCCTGGGTCACTTCCCCATCACATGCATTGCTGTAGGGTTGTGTTTGCATTCTTGCAGCAACTTCCCCTGCAAGTAAATGTACTAGACTCACCGTCCCATCTTCCGTTGCCAGTAATCTTAATCGAGCAGTAGTGGCTAGAATGAGGTATTGGTTGAGGGATTTGACACTTTGGAGGGATGAAATTACGTGTTCTGTCTCAAGTAATGTTTCTCTCCCTGAGCCAAGGCACTGGTCATGGGTTTTACTTTTCTTGTAATTCAAATGGTGTAAGAAGTGTGGCAAATCAAGAAGGAAGTTTATTTTGATGGCTCCTCAGAGGCTTCTGAATAGTGTCCCAGAGTAGACAGGGAGGAGATCTCTGCTTAGAGAGCTCAATTTATCACCTGTGACATGCCCATAAACTCTAACATTTCTGAGAGCCAAAGCTGAAGAAAAGGCAGCATTTTACATGGAAAAAATTAATCCAAGAGTAAGTTGTTGGCAGGCAGAGGACTTGACAGGAGACTCAGATTCTCGATTGCTTTCAGAGTAGGCTGATGAGATGATGGCTTCCAGTTTTGTAGCTTGGTTACTCCTGTGCTGTAGGTCTTCATTAAGACCTGCTTTAACTGTTAACTCCCATCTAGGCCCAGCTTGGAGGGTTTTTCTGAGGTGTAATCTTAGCTTGGTCTCATTCAGTGCTTTGGTTTATTAATGTGTATATTATATATACATTTATGTGTAATATAGTATAATAGATTTACTTGTTAAGCAGCAAACATGCAACCTGAAACGGACCTTTTGGATTAAAGTATGGTAGTTGTCATCTCCCCTCACAAACTGATGTGTTTTACTTGTGTATATTGACCCTGTGCTAAAAGAATTGCTTTAATATTTTAAAAATAGTACTTGATATTTATGTCTAGTACTGTATTTTATTAATTTATATAATTTAATTAGAATTAATTCTATTAATTCCCTTTTGGAATTGTTTCCATTGCTTGCTACTGCCTCATCCTGCATAGGGATTTTGTCACTAAACTGATGCAATTCTTTTATTGTTGAAGGATGCCACTTCACCAAGGTACCTTTGGATGCCATGACCGTAGTTGCTGCTAAAGTTCATAGTTCTGTGGCTACTCCCCTGCTACACTATACAGAAGTACAGCTTGGCTATGTGTTATGGACAGCCTAAAGGTGGCATGTTCCCCACAGAGCAGATGTCATGTAGTGTGTAGTCATTCAGCAAAACCTGCAGGTGAATCAGGTAAATAGTCACTGTTTTAAAAGTGGAAGTGCTGGTCAGGGTGATGGTGTGACTATACTACCTGTGGTATACCTGAGCCAGGCAGCTACTGCTGCTAAAGACTTCTTTATGCCAGGTTTAAGTAACTGTCATTTGACTGTATTATAAGAGTGACAGACCAGTTTATTTCCAAGGTAAAAGTTGATTTAAGTAATGTCTTTTAGCAATGTACGAAATACGTTTTTGTCTTAAATGTGTGCAGGTTAATGTGGGTTATTACTGCCGTCTGCTACAAGATAGTACTGGATATTTGTATGTTCCCAGTCATCCGGTTACAGTACAGGTAGAGTCCAGGGGCTTCTTACTCAGATCACTGCACCTCTGTGTGGTGAATTGTTAAAAAAGCGAGGGAAGCTTTCAGAGCTGGCATAACCTAGGGGAACACACATCTTCTGCAACTAACTGACAATACAGAAAAGGTGGTGTACTCTGATGGGGGAACAATATTTGCCCTATTTTGACCATATTAGGGGGTGAAATTTCTCACTTTGTTTCACTATTGTATTTGGGTTTTGTTTTTTAATGGTTTGGGGGTTTTGAGAGTGGAAATTGGGCAAAATGAAGTTGAATCAATGTTAGTAGACTGAGTGGTTCAGAATAGGAAGTTGAGTGTCTACAGGTAACTTCTTCCTTCAAAGCAAAGATGGCTGGGGAGTACTGTAAGAGTTGGGTGTGCTGATGACTGAGATCAGAGTGGGCCGCAGCAGGGATACTGGGTGTCCGTGCAGGGAGATGGACTGCTCTGGGTGATCTGTCTTCATGGGAGTGATATCTCTTCTGGGTACGTGATCTGAACATGCTGCATTGAGCCTGCTAGCAGGGCACTTGGTGCTGTTGCCTTAGGACAGATGGTTGATAGGGTCAAGCACACAAACATGGCACTGAGAGGGCAAAAGCGTCTAAATGCTAGCGTTCAGTCGCTGATTCTGCTCTGTTACACTGGCAAAATCATGATGCTTCCTCTGTGTGTCTCCTTGCATCTAAAATTGGGATAATTACACGTTACTCTGTTACCATACATTAATGTTCATGACCAAGAATTGAGGGGTTTCTTGGGTGTTGTTTTTTTTCTATGTTACACCTCAAAATTTTGGATGGTACATACTTTCTACTACCATCTTTCTCTCTTCTCTTCCCCTCAAACCTGCCCCCCCCCAGAATAGCCTGTATATAAAATTTTTGATTCCATTAATTTCTTTGCATTCACCAGGGCGGGTTTTTTGTTTCCTTTATCTTTTTAATGCTGTAAATAGTTTCAAAGACCAGTCAAATGAAGTATTATCTTTACTGATATGATTTGGGATTTCCAGGTGTCCACCAGCTACCATACTTCTCAAGTTTGTTTGCTATAAGTGTTAAAAGTTGCTGATCTCTGGTAACATCTTGTGTCTTAATCCTTTTTTAAAATAATGGAGTTATGTTTGAATATTCTCGATGATAAGGCATCTGCTCAAACTTCCATGAACTTTTACAAATGTCCCTTAAGAGTTCACTGGTATTTTTGCTTACTTTCTTCCAGACTTTGTGGATTTATGTTATACAAACTGCGTTCATGTAACCTTTGCTGATAACCAGTACAGTTGTATGTTCAGCACATTGTTACTACTACTACCACCCAAAAATAATTAAATTGAGGGATAGACTGGTTTCAGTTTGTATGAAAGACCTGAAGGTCATTGGCTTTAATGAGTGTGGTAAAGTTCACCACCTTTCATTATTATGACCTTTTTAGAACAGTTTAGCTTTTGCAGGGAACTATATCTCTTTAACTCCTCTTTTTGTGTTCATTTAATGTCTGTGGGACATTTGTACAAATTTCAGACTTCCTGTGAGAGGGAAGGGAACAGCAGGTAGCCTTTTTAGAAAAAAAACTTTGCCCTCTTATTTTCATTCTCAGGTACTTCTGAAAATTCTCAGTAAATAAATAAATGAATTCTCAAATTCTCTGTAAATAAATGAAAGGCTTTTAGCTAGAGAAACAGATGCCTGGATCTTGTCCACATAATCCTGAAAATTCTGCCCTGCTGCTGTAATGACCAGTATGTGCTTCTTATTATGAGTTATTTGAACACTTTTTGTTTATTTTACTTGTGAAAATGTGAGGAAGAAGAAGAATATTTTAATTTATGAGCATGTTCATAATTTCACTGCTTTTCTTTTTGTTGTGCCGTATAATTTTCTATTAGTTCTGTCTTCTGTGTGCTGAAGATCTTAACTTTCATGTCTTTCTGTTCTCAGATTATGACTTTCCTGTGTATAGACATGTGAAATTATCCTTTGTATGCGTGGTTATTCCTGTTTCCTACTTCCCTTCATCTCTGAGGTTCCCACCGCACTTTGTTCTTCCTGCTTTAACTGCCTTTTTACAAATCCAGAGTGCAAGATGTACTTAGATGTCTTCACTGTCATGCTATGTGTGCTGCTGTAGCCAAATAGGGCTAGAGTCAAACACTAAAATTTTACTCCAAATTTACATCTTTAATTATAGTCCTCTAACTCTTTAAGCTTTTTTTTTTTACTTGAGCTGTTCCTGTTAGTGTTCTTCTCCGTTCCCTTCCCTACATCCATGTTTGCAGGTGGTATCTCTTGTTTCATCTGTGTCTCTTCACCAGACAATAGACTACTAATAGACTTGTATTATTTCAGTTGAGCAGTTTGTTCAGGATTTTTTTTTAGTGTATGTTTCTCTAGAAACAACCAGATAAATCATAACTCTTGACAGGTATTACTTAATTGGTCATTACTATAAAATTCTGGTGTGTTGTTAATGTTTCTTTTCACTTTTCCTTTGTATTTATAGGGTTTTTCTCTTAATGTTTTTCACATTCTAGGCACAACATAGGCTTTCCCATTGTAGAATGTTCCTCTGAAGGAGACTTTATTCTTTCCAAACCACCAGACACAGGGGGACTAATCTCTTTTGGCACTGTAGCTGAACAGTTGGTGTATGAATTGGGCAATCCTCAGTGTTATCTTTTACCAGATGTTACATGTGACTTTTCCCAGGTTTCCATCACCGAAATTCCAGGTTAGTCCTCTTTCATGTAAAGATATTTGTGTTAATGAAGTGTGTTACCAAACAAAAGCAGCTACTTTGTAGTCTGTGCATATTTATTGTTAAATCAGTTCCTTAGAGTCATGCTGTATTAAACTGATACTTTCAAGGACTTTTGCTAGAAATTGCCTTAAAAATTTTAAACATAATCTTATTTATCTTGCTGGCTGACTAATTTATACTTTTGATCACTACTCCTTTTGCTTTACTTTTTAATGCATGCCTTGCACCTGTCAAGTCCTTAAACTGTGTATTCAGTGTGAGCAACATCGGGACAGCTTCACTATGATTTCAGTGTTTTTTTAAGCTGGAGCTAAATTCCTTTTCTCAAAAAAATGTTTTGTACATGTTTTTAGTTAGGGCATTTGAAGTGTTGGTAACAATGAAAGGCTGTGTCTTTCAAAGAACTACTTGGTAATGTTGGGTTTTTTAGACAGCTAGGTGGATCATAGCATGATTAGGTACAGGATTTCCACCAGAGAATCTTTTCTTAAAAAGCCCATTTGCAATCCTCAAAACACTTAACAGCCAGTAGACTAACGATGAATATGATGTATGTTGAGGATTTAGCTTCAGAAGGAAAACAAAAAACCCCCGGGCTTAACAGATTCAAAGAGCTGTAATTTGAATAAGACAGCTCGAAAAAAATTTTATCTACAGTCATCTAAAGTTTACTTTTTACTGCATCTATATGATATTTTTTCCTTCTAATGGAACTTACTTGTGACAGGATGCCAAGTGTCTTTCTAAAGCTTAGAACAATCAAAATCTCAAATTAAAAAATTAGTGGGATAAAACTGAAAATGTGGTAACATAAAAAGTATTTTTCTTGAGTAATAAAATACCATAACATGGTACAGTGAATCTTCTGCTCGTGCAACATAACCAAACAGCAGTCTGATAAGACCAACTTGCTTCTCTTAGCCCCTAGACTTTTTAAAAAAAGAAACCCTAACCTTCCTATGAACTTTTAGCTTGCAAATGACCTGATATGACATGTTTGAACTTAAAATGAACTTTCACATGAACTTTCAGTTAGTCCTCTTAGAAATATAACAGATGGAAAATGGGCAGATTGCTTAAATATTTTAGTTTAAAGTGCTTTGACATGTACACTAGTAAAAACAGGCAAGCTATCTAATTTTGCTGTTTATGTTGCCAGTTTTATTGTCCTGCTCGATAATTTGCAGTGTTTGAGTTGAGAGGTTCTTGTTTTCTTTTTGTCAATGGATGCTATGCATTTGGTTTTGTGGTATTTTTTTCTTTGTATTATGCTTTCACCTGGAACATAAAACTCTTCCAGATCTTCACCCTGAATGGAGGGATGTAGTTCTGTATTGAGAGAGTTAAATTAACCTCATGCCAGTTTTGAGTGAGAGTGATGATGTTATTTGAGTGGTGTGTAAAATTTGTACTAGTGACATTTACTTTTTTATATCCGTTCTGATCTGATCTTTTCAGAGTGTTTGTGCAAAGCTTTGAACTGCTGCTTAAATATTTGCAAACACAGGTTAGGCACAGGTGAACTACACTATAATTCTGTCTCAAACATGAGGTGCCAATCCTGCCCTTCTGATTTTCAACAGTAGCACCTACTGATTTTCTCCAGCTCAAGCTTGAACCTGATGCCATCACAGCAATTTTCTGCATTTGTTTTTAGCATTAATACTCCTAATACTGAACATGGTTGTTGCCCTAGGACTGTTTCTGTTATTGACAAGAAAGCTAAAGTTAAATTACCCTCCACTTACTGAGGTCTCAGCCAATAGCTCTCACTGCTTTCTCACCTTGTTCTGATTCTTTTATCAAGTGAGGGACAGCAGTCCACTCCAGCCAGCTGCAGTAAATTGTATGCTCTGTGTGTATGTGTAATAACTGCATGTTAAGAGGAAAATAACTATTGAGTCTGATGTCCTAAGGCTGCTTTCTTTGTTAAGTATTTTTTAAGTGCATGAATAAACATTTCAATCGCCCTTTTAAAAGGCTCCTGGAAGTCATAAATTTAGCGACCAGTTTGCTGCTGTTCTTTTTGTGGCGGGAAGGACTGTTCTCTGAAAGGTTCTTTCTTCTGCAGCAGTGCAGCTATCAGTGATTTGTTTTTTAATTAAGTGCATTTGATTAATATGTATCACAAAAGAATGTCTTTGAAGTTATATTGAGGAAGCTGAAATACTGATTTTTAACCACTATAGGTTTCGATGGTGGAGCAGTGAAAGTTTGTGGAGCAAAAGGATTGCCTCCTTCAGCATTTTATAAGGTATTACCTCATTTTGTGGCGTGAAAGATACATTTTGATTTATATACTTACTTGATTTACAAAATCTTACATTTTGGAGAAAATGCTAAAACCTAGCACTATCCTCATTTTCTCTGCCTCAGGAGTAAAAGAAAGAGGTGGAAAATTTAAAAAGGCAAACCTTGTTTGATACATAAAAACCTGTTACTTTGTTTAAAAAATGTATATTTGTATAGATAAATGATTGCCAGAGGACAGTTACAGCCTTTCAGTACTGAATTCCATATAACTTCATAATCCCTTTATCATTAGGTAAATGGCACTTATCTTGATGGCTTCAGAGCTACTGCTGTCTGTCCAGTGGGAGGCCCAAAGGCAGTAGAAAAAGCAAAACGCACTGCAGAAGGTATTCTGCAAAGGTTGGTATTTGAGACTTGGAAGGGGTTCTGGCTTTCCTTTTTTTTCTTTCCAGAGGTGATGTAAATAGAACAGTGACGCATGATGGCAACATTACTAACTTTGTAAGAATCCTAGATGATTATAGTTTTCCTTTTGGGATGACATTTCAAGACTTAAGTAGCATTTTCAAGAAACCTGTTTTCAGTATATAACTGCACTTCAGTTACATTTGACAGTGAGAAAAGTGCCAAGTACATTTGAAAATAGATGGCTGGAGAGAAACTCAAGTTAGTGAGGAGCAAGATGTGATTGAAATTAAATTCTATTAAATGCAAGAGATACACCCACATGAAACAAGTTTTCAGCAACTTTCACAGAACTTTTTAATGAGAAGTCTTACTGATACAAAATGTAGAAAGTTTGCTGAGTTTGTGTTTAAAACACACTTATTTTACTACCTTCTAAAATGTGACCCAGTGAATTTTTTTTGGTTTTTTGCTAGAACAGAGTTACAATTCCAGGGCAGAGTGATAAACTTTCAGTTGTATTGTCATGGGGGTATATTTTGACAGTATGTTCCTCTTAAATATAATTCCATATCAGGAATCTCTCAGTGCTTACTCCAGTAGTTCTAGTCTTTCTAGTTAAGAGATCTGTTTCCTTGTGCCATATTTCATATAAAGCTTCCTCCTCATCCTGTTGTAGACCCATGCAGAAACTACACCTGGAAAGTCAGAAATCCAAGGTTTACTGTGAACTTGGAGTGATTGTTCACTTGCCTGTGTGCAGCACTGTGGTGAAGGATGAGTTGTCTGACTTCCCTCAAGAGATATGGCAGATGAGAGAAGCCTGATAGGGGCTCTGTAATTGCAAATGCTAAAAGCTTGTGTCCAGGAGCTATTGAGAAAATCAAGGAAGTGTTAAATACAAAGACTCAGAGACTCAGAACCTCTGAAAAGCCTTTTTTTCCTGATTATTTCGGGAAAAAAAAATAGAATGGGGTGTTTTCCATTTCATGTTTGCTCTTGGACATTATTTCAGACTGGACTATGTGAATCTTTGTCTGATTGAAACAGAGTGTGGTGCTGCTGCTGTCTCTGTGACATCTAGAAATTATTTCAGCCTGTTCACTGTGCTTTCTGGAGTCAGGGGAAAGTTGCTGTAGTTGTATTTAGGACAACAGTGATACATTAGCAGTGTCTTCAAAATGTTCCGCCAAAGCAAAAAATGTTGCTTGTTCCACCAAGAATATATATACTAATAGAATTCCAATTTTGCAACTGATAAAATCTTTTATACAGCTGCTTGACAGAGTTAACCTCTGTTGACCACACAGGGCTACTTCAGATAATCATTTCAAGACGGTTTTCTAATAAAAGAAATCATTTGTTGCAGGACTCGTCTTATTTTCAGTCAGCTTGGGTATGAAGATTACAGTGCAGTTAACATACAGGTTTTAGGATCGGAAGATACATATGGACCCCATGCTAGAAGGAGTATAGATGGTGTAAGTATGCAGCGGAGTGTTCTTAAACTTTTACTAACCTCTTTTAATCTTTCCATATTATCTTTTCCACAGCTTTAAAGGAAGTCACTATCGTTCTGGGAATTTCACCCCTTCATGTTGCAGAGAACTCACTGTCACTACTTCATGTATAAAATTAACACTGACAAGGTCTTTGCAATATTGCTTCTTCCAGAAGCACTGATAGGAAATATTGCAAAAATGTTGTTGTATTCTGTTCTGATATTCTCCTAAAGAAATACCTTATTATAATAACTTCCGTGGCATAGACTTAAATTGCATTAGATGTCGTGCTAAAAGACCACATTATAAATGTTGTAATCAGGAAATCTCAGCATTAATGTTGCCTGTACAACTTCAAAATTTCCGGTGAGTGCTGCCTGAGAAATAATCTTCAGCTATGTAATTCTGCACTGTGCATATGTAAGAATATGAATGATGACCATAGCCACTACAGCTGTGATATCCATGGTCTGCTTTCCTAATCTAGAGAAAGAAGGTCCTTTTTAAAGGAAAAAGACTGTAAATCATGTCCTCACTTAGACGCAGTTTAAATATTTAGACAGTTTAGTTTGTTCCAAAACAGTAGCATTTAATTCTTCTTTGTCAGTGGCAGTCTTGCAAAACTCTTAAGGTACACGTGGCAAAACTCAACTCTGAGTTTGTTCTTACGAGTGCCGACATTTAATAGACAACAGTTTGTATCTAAAGGAAATGAGAATGTGATGTAGAGAAGGACAGTAGACTTGTTTCTAGTGAAATTGAGCGTTCTTAGAAATTGTTCAGGTTATATCTGCAGCTATTCATTTCAGTGCTTGAGTTTCAATTTCCTTCAGCAAAGCAGCAAGAGTTGCTTCCTGAAGACTGAACTTTATAACGTGGTCTTTTTCATTTTAGGACCATAAAACCTGCTATTTTAAGTGTCTTACTAGGACTGCAGAATCAAAATTCTGAAACATAGGAACAGATGTTCCAGATGTTTAGCTCTTCTGTGTTCTATTTGTACCAAGTCCTCATTACACATTGTAATGAATTCTTTAATTGAATTGTTATATAGGAAGCTTTCTGTTTCATTTTACCAAGTGAATAGTGAGTTGAAGAAGAGCATTGCACTTCCTCTGAAGAGAGCAAAAGCATTCCCTCCCGATTGTTCAGTTTGCCTTTCTTACTGTGCATTTAAGAATTTTTTTAAATGAAAGAGAGTATTTGTAATACTTTCTGTATTTCCAGCCTCAGTTTCCAGGTCTTATATTAAAAGTAAACAGTGTTATCGCCATTGTGTGTGCGTCTCATACGTGCCTGAAACAGGATGCGAGAGCTAAGGCTGGAATACAGGAAATCGCTCTATTGCCTTTCCCCTTCTTGCTTCCTCCAGCATTTTAGAAGAAACTAGACAGGGAAGCTTTCATCTGGAAAGCAGCCGTGGTAGCTTGAGAAAAAGGGTTGGGGAGTGGAGTTTGCTTTTCCATTTAAAATACTAAGTCATAGAAATCCAAGGAAAACATGTACTCCTTGGGGCTTCAGGTAAGGATAATGTAGTCCCTTAAACATGTCTTTCCATGCAAAATTAGACCTGTTTTTTTGGGTTACAAATCATAGTGCTCAACACCAGAGCTATGCTATGCTAGACAGTATATTAACACATAAGGAAAGTAGTTCGTGCCTTGAAAGTTCTACCACCTAAATTTGAAGCAAATAAGCAAATGTGTAAGTGAATACCAAGACAGGATAAGTTGATCAATATTTGGAGCTCAGTGTAGATACATGGTGTGGCTGGACTACTTCCTATGCACATCTGTCAAACTGGTGCAGTGGTTAGCCTTCGCAGCTGTGAAATCACTGTGTCTCCCAGCCTTAGGTAAGCCTGCATACTGTAGTCTGAGCTGCTGTGTGGAGTATTGACTGGTCCTGACAACACAAAATATCCTTGAGAAATAGGAAAGAGTGGCAAGCACTTTTTTTTTCTCAGACTTCTCTGCCTGTTGATGTGGTTGCCGCTTGTCACTCCGATAGCTTGCTTTGTCAGCACCAGCCCAGTGTGAGCTAGAAAGGGACCTGAATCAGCACTTAGTAATTTTAGTGGTGTTTGATTTTTAGTATCTGCTAAAGGGGAGGAAGGAGTTATGACAGTGACTCCTTCAGTCAGTGAGTTCATGGTTTGGAAATCTGGGATGTGTTTCATGTAAAAGCTACTTATTAATAGTACATCAGGCATTTGAGTTTGCTACATAAAAACTGTATGTGCTCTGTTAGTTTTCTGGTAACCCTTCGTCCAAGACATTAAGACTTTGTTTTGCTGGGGTTTTTTTGGTTTTAATTCTGATACTGTAAGATTAATGGCTTCAGCCTGTATACTCAGTTTTAATACTGGGTTCATCCACTCAAAACAGGATTCAGCTTATTTTCATAGACCATTGTATCTTGCATTTGCAGGCAAGGAGGTAAACATGGAAGTTTTAAATGGAATGTTGATTATGTGGTACAGTTTAGAACCAGAAAGCAAATGTGAATGAATGAATGAATGAATATGTTTTTTTGGAGGAATGTTTCCGGCTGATTACTATTTGTAGTAATTTAATGAATCTTGTGATAGCTTTGGGAACATCGAATGTTAAAATCGTGCATTTTTGGGTTTGTTATATGGCTGCATATTTTTTGTGTATTGATTCCAGTGATAGATCCTTTGGTGGCTGGAAATAGAATTTTTGGGGAAATAAAATTTGAAGTGAGAGACAGTCCTTATCTGCAAGGACAGGTGTTTGATTAGAGTAGGAAGCGCAGTACTGCTTTGGTGTACCTTAAGAAGGGAGTATCTGCTCTTTTGAAAACATGATGGTTCTTACAAGTTCTGTTCTCTCATTTATCTGCCAAGGATTAGGTTTGAATTCTTTTCTGTGGACAGATCTGCTTCCTTCTTGATGCAAAGAGAAGTGAACCTGGCTCTAACTTGGCCCTAGAGTACTCTTAGTGCACTTAGAATAATAACAAAGTTTGTTTGCCAGTTCCACTGACAGTGAAGCCAAGTGTTTGGTTAGTTACAGTACTTGATTCTTGGAGAATGCTGGAGAAAAGGCACAGTGCCCTAGTGACTTGAAATACCGATCATGAGAAGTTAACAACAAATTATAGTGATGGTGGATAAAAAGTCAAGGAATGATTAGACTCTAATGCTGAGCTACAGTCATTTTTCAGTTTTGTAAATTTAACCAATGGTCTGCATCTAAGCTAATCTAATTTCAGCCTTTTTGAAGCAGGGTCCTCGGGAAGCTGTGCTTTGGCTTGCTGTACACCATAAACAAAGAGAAGCTGTAGAAATCTTCTCCAAAGAGATTGCACCAGCTGGAACTGGCATGGGTAATTATTCATATCATCTTCCAAGAATTTTAAAGTTATTTTTTATTCTCTGAGCATGACTAGTACCCAAGAACTTAGTCATGTTAAGCTTCCTTATGTTGTTCATAGTGAAATAATAATTTTTAAAGGTATATAAACTTGATGTAGAAATGTGACTGAATTATTATCTGAATGATAAAATGAAAGTCCTGGAAGTTCACCATTTAGATTCTTTATTCTTCCCTTGCTGCTGCTGCTGCTCCTCCCTGTTTTTTCTTCCTTTTCCTCATCTGTCTGTTTTCCGACATGTCACTGATCTGCAGCAGTGATTTACTTTTTTACTATGCTCCTGAAACTTAGTAATGCTATTAGACTTCTCTGGCAATAAACACCAAGTGTTACTCAACTGGCAAAAATACACCTCAGTGTCCAGCTGTAACACTGCAGTATATGAAGAGATGTGCAGTTTAGAGTTTTGAAGGTTCTCTTCATACTTCATTATCTGGTGTTGCTACAAAGGATTTTTATTGATGCTACTGTACTGCTAACTGTTTAATGTATAGCTGCTTGTGTAAGTAATTACAATGATCAAGTATAATTTAAAAAAATTAATGCTGCAGTGATGGTGCTGACAATCTGCATCATAATTCACAGTGTGTGTTAAGTACCCAACTTAAGTTCTCATCCTGCAGTATTAAGTCTAACATCAAATTATTCTGTCCTCAGCATTTGATTTTGTCATGTATTGCAACTATTGCAAGATTTATGTTTTAACTGATCTGTGAGGTAAAATCAAACCACTGGAATTTAAATAAGTCCATCTTAGTTTTGAGGGTATATTTTTAAGCATTTGCTTAAAGGTCATGTAAGGTGAAATGATCTGTGCTTCTACTACTTGCCAAATGTTTGTTCTAAAAAGAAGCACATTTGGTTTTTGTAAATGTCATTGGTTTTTCTAAATTTTCTAGGGGGCCTGCTGTTTGATTACTTTGAACAAAATTTTTTTTTCTCTTCTACTCCCGTGTCCCTTTTGTGTCACCACTATAACTGAGTTCCAAGCTCATTCATGTATTTTGTGTGTAAGTCATGAATGCTCGTCCCACTTCTATTATCCATTCTAAATGGATTTAAATTTTGACAGCCTAATTTGAGGACTAGAGCTTAGATATTTTGCAGTGGCTTCTGCATGCCTTAATGAAGACTATATCTAGGATTTACTTAGATCTTCAAAATTAAATTCCATCTGCTTAACCTGAAACTCTGAAGTTCCATAGCAAATATAAAATCCTGATTAAGGGAGGAATAGTTAGGTGTAGCCTTAAAATTAAAGAATTAATTTTTTTTCCAATGGGCCAAAAATTGTGTAGAAGTATGCACATTCTTGCATTCTGTGTTATGTGTTATTGTCTTTACAGTGTTTGCAGAGAACAGTTTAATGCAGGTTGGAGTTTTTTTCTTTAAAGTTATATTTGTATGGACAAGGTCAGCACTTGGTCATCCTTTTATTTTTTTTTTTTTTTGTCCTTACAATATAGTTATGATCATGTAGAACTAAGTGTAAATATTCATTGAGATAATACTTTAAAATTTTGCAGTTCTGATGGCTGGTCAGTGGTCAGCATTTACCATAGATGTAAATTGCTTCTAAAGACTTGGGGTTTTCCTTATTCATGAAGGATAGTATTTTCAGTTGGCCCAAACTATCATTTCTGTAACTAGTAAGGGAATCATAATTGAAGTAGTTTCTCCTTTTTCATGATGATTTGTCCATAGCAGACTACAAAAGTAAAAATCTATTCTTACTATTTTTTCTATGTATGCATAGACCATGCCCTAGAAAACATCCTTTTGAGTTAAAGAAAGCTGGGTGGATTTTAAAATCATTACTTATTTGTAAGGTCCAAAACTAATGGACCTGTACTTGTCTCTCCATTCTTAATGTGTGCTTCTTTTATAAAGCAATTGCTGTGTATATAAACCACGTTTGAAGTCTGAAAGTGTTGGTTTTATTAGGGGTTCAGTTTTTTCCTTTTACTGCTGATCTTTGTAGAATGAAAAAGTGAAAAATCTGCTCTAGATGGATTGGGTGGAGTATGTGTAGAATTGAAATTGAGTTACTGTAACACGTGAACATCTGTGCCTTGAGGTGGCTGGCAAACTTTCAGTTCTTGTTATCAGGGCTTTCAGTGATGAAACAAATGCATTCCTTTGTGGAATAGGGTTAGGCAGTCTGCGTGGATGATGGCTGGGGTGGTGGGTTTGTTTCCTAAAGGAACAGTTCAAGCTTTTTAGAATATCCTGTAGAGGTTTTTCTCAAAAAACCCAAATCTGTCTCAATTCATGGAGCTGCTGCTAATGAGCAGCAAGGGAAAGAGGCTATTTCTGAAATCGTCTGAGGTATCTGGTGATAAATAGCACTTTTTCTTGCCAGGTACAGGACTGCAAAAAGGTTTTTGCTCTCTGTGACTTAAATTACTACTGTCAAAGGCTATCAGGACTGTTTACTGACATGCTTCCAAGTGCTTGAACAACCACATAGTCATTATTATTTTTTTTTTTTTAATATGTGGAAAATATACTGAGGCTGCTTCATACAGTCACTTCTTTCAGTTGCTGTTGTGTGGTAAATTTCTGTACTACTACCTGTGCCCATAAACTCTTACATAAGCAGAGAAGGGTTAGGTTTGGGATCTAAATGCTTAGTAAGCTACTTGTTGATGTGGAATATGTATAAAGCAGTGATTAAGAAGAATGTTCCGAATTTTCTTTCTTCAGTGAGATTTAGGATTTTGCAACACTGCCAAAGAGTAATTAGTGGTGTACTAATAACTGCATCAGCTTAATGATCCTTAGTTTCTGACAGTAGTGTAGAATTCCAAACCTTGTTGTGATGAGCAGAACAAGGAATTCTTGATGTTTAATGATCTTAAAGCGGGCATCTCCACAGACAAGACTTGTAGAGATGGTTAAGTGATGTTGGGAACAGAAGCTAGAACTAAGACTGTTGAGACTGTTGTTGTCCTAGGTGAATTCCCTAGTAACAGAACTTGGTGTTCATTTCCCTCCCCCTTTTCCCTGAGCTTTTTCCCTCCTCTCCATTTCATTTTTTGCAAATGATTACAGTTCTGCAGTGTGTCACAGCTTCAGTGAGAGGCAGAGCATGTCCCATGGCAGTGTGGTCACCCTCCTGGGAGGGTCAGTGTCCACAGGCAGAGAACCCAGAACCTGAGCCTTGTGTGCCCTGTGTAAGTGCTCTGGGCAGTCAGCACCTGAGGTCCCATTCTGTACAGTGTTGCACAACTTTTTCTCACTGGACTTTGAATAAAAATAGCTGTAGCTGCTGTCTCTTACATGGATAGAGCATGCCTATCAAATGTGGCTCTGTGCTTTGCACATGGATCTGTGTGATGTAATGACATGTGGCTTTGTTCTGCCTAAATGGTGGCAGTTGCAGGGTTACACACCAAGTGAGATTTTAAGATGAGTGGTGTTTCCTGATGAAAATCCGTTAAACAATGAAGTCCTGTGTTTCAGAGATGGCCTGCTTGGTCACACCCCTCCCAGCTCTCCTATGTTACTTCACTTCCAGGAGGTGAGATAGTGACTATGAGAGTCATTGCAAATAACCCTTCTTGTTCTGCATATTCTTTCAATGAAGAACAGAGGAAAAGCAGGAACAAATTACAAATCTTTTATAATGGACACCAGGGAGGAAGGAGAAGTTGTTGACTTGCAGAGTGATGTCACCTGAACTGGAACACTTCATTCCGTTATTTTTGGACATTTAAGAGTGACCTTTATTAAAAAAAGAGAACACTTTTAGATCTGTACTGGACAAAAAGGAAAAAAAGAAGAAAAAGGAAAATATTTTCTCTTCTGGTTGGACTGTAATAATGGTTGAGGAGTATTGTTTTTAACTATATTCTTCTCTCCCCTCAGTAGCAGTCTGGTGCTTGTTACTCTTAATTGATGTGTAGGTAGTTGTACAGATAATAATCTTAATATATAGCACCTTTCATCCAAGAACCTTTTGCAATCTGTGTAAAGATGATCAACTAAGCTTTCTAACATCTCGTAGCACTGGAAAGTATTCTGTCTGCTTTACAGATGGTTTTCTGAGATAGTGAAAGAAAGCATAACCACAAAGGAATGTGAATCAAGAGTCCTTGGTTCTGCTTTCCCTGTAAGAAATACTGAAGAGCAACTCCACCGATATTTAAGGGGACCAAGCTGTCTAAAAGTCAGGAATGGGGAGTAGAGCAGAAGAGAGATTGAGAAAAGAGATTTGATGGTTCAGAATAAGGGTGGAGAGTCACAAGAGCTCCTGCTGCATCTTTTGTAGTGAAATCCAGAAGCACTGTCACTTCTGGTGTTTCATCAGGTGATTTTAGCCTGCTAGTCACTACTTGTGAAGCTGTTAGCTGGAGTTGGTTGGTAGTTTTATTTTGGCAATACCATATTATGAAAATTACAAGTTGTACATAAACCAGATATTAATTTCTTTAATAATCAGTACTAAAAGCTAAGTTTTGGTGGTTTTAACTTAGGCTGAATTTAAATCACTTGAGCCAGAATGTTTTACCTGTTTGCCTGATAACCTTTTGAGGGAGTTTTCAGTCGTGGTTTTTCAGATTTCACAGGGAACAGCAGTAAAATGAAAATAACTTATCTTCCTTCCTGTGATTAAAAATCACATTACAGTAAATTTGTTGAGGAGGGATCTTCATAGTGCTTCACTTCAGACACTTAAAACTTTGGATGTTAGGTCTTGAGTGTCAGATGTGCTTTTAGCGAATTTAGAGTCTTAATGTCAGTATTCAATAACTTCTGACTTACTTTGCAGCATATTATTTTTGGATATGATAAAATCTTGGGGCATTTGTATGTCAAGGATAGTAAGACTTAGGCCTCATAAAAGGAGAGCATTGTGTAGCTTCTGATCAATTTGAGAGCGCTGATTCCTCCCGCCTCTCCTCCATATCAGTAGGACAACCATCTAAAGGCATTGTGTTGATCTGAAATTCCCAATTTCTTATGAAATCGCATCCTCTGCATAAGAAGAAGGAATGCTGTCTATATGTTGAAATGGGCTGAGGCCTGTGTGTGTTTGTGCTCTGCAATATGCAAGGAATTAGACCTGCAAGAGAGAATTTTGAGATGGTGCATTTTTTAAGAAGCTTCCATAGTCAACAGTGACTGAGATTTTCATAGTTATTCCCTGATTTCTAATGCTTTTTATATTTCCATTGTTTTTGTTGAAAGCCCAGCAGGACACATTATCATACTTCCACAGAAATTGTTTTCAAGTATTACTAAAACTCCAGATGAGACTCTTAAGCCCAGAGAAGAATTTGAAGTTACTGTATATAGACATGCTGTGTTGGAGAGTGATTTGTTGTTTATCTTCTGTTTGGAATGAAAAACATTTACTGTAAACTTCTGTTGAGTATGGTATTTAGTTCACAAGTTCAAACGCTTACTCAATTTTCATTTGGATTATGCTGTTCTCATGAACTTAAAGGGATACAAACTATTAAAAAAAAAAAAGGCCAAACACCTCTTATGCCATCTTTTATTATTTTTTTACAATTAATACTTGAGTTTACCCTTTAATTGATAAAATTATCTTTCTGTTTAGTCCTCAATATTCTGAAAGTCGATAATTGCCAGGATTTTTTTTTAGCAGGAAGCAACGAGTTTGCTTGGCTTTATGCATGTTGGTTTCCTGAAAAAAAAAAAATTAACTTTCAATCTATCTGTAATGTTTGGCCCTAATAGTGGGGTCTTCACAACTGTTTTCCTGTTCTGTAATGTGAGATTCCTATGCTTGGCAGTGGAGAATCCGGGACACATAGGCTCAGATTTTTAAATTTGTAGTAGCTGATGGGAGTTCAGTGCAGTTCTGCAATATTCAGTCTGTAGAAGTTCACCCTCACTTCATAAAAGCTAGCAGACACAGACCTGGTTTGTATTACTCAGTGAAAATGTCTTCATTATGTGTAGTACGGTCAGCCAAATGGTTAGATTTTAAATAATTTCTGTTGATTTAATGTCTTTATGTTGTTTTCTTTAATTCAGATACTTCATTCTGAATGAAATGCGGAACAGAAAAGGCTCAAGAGAAGCCTTACTGTGGGAATCTGGTGTTTATAGTTTGACGGGGGTTCAGTAGCTAAGAAATGTTTTACTAATAGCTGAAATCATGTGCTGACCCTTATTTCACATTAAAATGACCGGAGTTTGACACTAAGATGACAGCTGGTTAATACAACTTGAGATTTTAAAGTGCTTGAGTATATGTAAATATTTTGACTGATGTCGTAAGTGTGTTGGAAGATACTTTTAGAAATGTCCTTGTTGTAGCAGTTCACTGCAGTCCCCATTTTTTTGAGAATAATACTTCTGAAGATAAACTATCTGCTGTTTTTAGAGGACATAGATAGAATAATTAAGAGCATGCAATTGACCCCTGTAAAAAAAGGTTGTATGCATTTTGTACTGGTACTCAACCATATTGTAAGAACTGCTGAGTATAAAATCTGAGATTTCAGATTTCTCTAGTTAGATTACTCTAAAAAATAGTGCTTGACAAATGGATTACTTTGTCCGGTTTTATATATAAAAACATGTATCATTCCTTAAAATATGCAATAAATACATTAATAACCTATTGGCCAAGTTAATTCCATCACTAGAAATGTAACGGTCAAAAGCTGAAAGCTGTTCAGCAAGAGACATCGCTGTATCTTGAAATTCTGTGAAACTTTAAAAAACCCCTTAAGTTTTATTAAACTTAAAGTGCTTAAAGCTTTTTAGATTTCAAGTAGTTGGAGCATTTTCATGCTTCTTTACTCCAAAACATCTTACAAAATGCTTCATGCAATCGAGCATCCTTTGTATATTGCTTAATGGTTTATTCTGTTGAAAGATACACAGAATTGTACAGCAGGGGTTTTATATATACTTTTTTTTTTTTTAACAGAAGTAGATTAAAGAATTAGAAGTAATAATCCAAAATTAGGTGTGACCGTTCAAGTAGGATTGGTCTATGATAGTGGGAATATTAAGGAGGCAAAACATCAGGCTTTTCCACCATCTGTAAATCCAGTGGGGAATAATGAGATCTGAAAGGAATGAGGCTTGTTTTGCTGGAAATTTGCATCTCATAGGTTCATTGCAAGTTCCAGCGAGGGTTTTTTCTGCTGTGGGCCATTTTACAGGGTGTGGTATATATGACATAGATTATAATGTATTAGAACTTGGTGGTTCTACATATTGAAATAGGTGCTTCTTTGGGCTCATTTTATGCATCTTTTACCGGGGCTGGTTTTCAATGAATACATTCCCTGAATTGCCCCAGCTGAGAGCAGCATTGCTTTTCCCAAATAGTCTTTAGTTTGCCTCCTACCTCTGCTCATGAAATTTATCAGAAACTTGCTGTCTTTTCCAGCATATCATACGTGATTTTTAGAAGAGTTTGTGTTTGTAAGTTCATCCACAGATGGGTTTTACTGGGTGAGAAAATAAAAAAGATCAAGAGGCAGCTGGAGAGATAAAGCATACATGGGAAACTAGAAATGGTCAAGCTGTTCTAGCAGTGAGTGTGTCCTGACTGAGGTTCACCTTGTATTATTTACATGAATATCTGTTCCTACATCTCTGCTCACAGGGGAGTACCTGTCATGGGGTGTTAGTCTGCTTTGGTATTCTTGAGATTCCTCTCCATCCTTCAGATTTGGATCATTGGACCAAATTGGATCATATTTGCCATTGGACCCAAAATCTGGGAGTCTGCAGGTGTGCTAGAAGAATCATGGACACAAAGGAAGAAAACCTGACAAATAACTAGTTACACGTGGACACAAAGGAAGAAAACCTGACAAATAACTAGTTACACGCACATGTATACACAGAAGGTGATGGTTTGTTTTTCGTAGGATGCTTGGGCTGAAAATGAGTAAGACTTAAAGTAGGGTAGAGGAAGGAGTCATAAAATGAAAAGACAGGATAAGACTGTATGAGGAATTATCAAAGAAAAGCACTTTCTAACTAACTATTTATTTATTTAATAGATTCAGTGTAGATTTAAACCTTTAAACACAGCTTCTGAAGGAAGGGTCCCATACCACAGCTTAGTCACCTAGAAAGGAGTAAATTTACCATTCTTTGTGCCTGAAATTTTTCCAACCATGTCATATATTTGGGAGTTAATAAAAACAGTGGAATCCCAGTGGTGTAATCTCCAGTGCTCATTGGTTTAAAGTGCCCAGCCACTTGGAGAATTTGTAGTTCCCAGCTTGGTCCCCAGCCACTGTTGAGGAAATGAAAAACTTTTGGATCAAATGCTTGAACCAAAGTAAATGTCATGAGAATTCAGTTTGACACCAAACAAATACTGTATCTACAGAAGAGCAGGATATAGATGCATTGAAAGGAAGGTCTCCCATCTAAAGGTAATCACCCCATTTTGCAGTGCATCAATTCTGTGCCATTCTGAGGCACAGAAGCTGGCAGAGAGTGGTGGTGAGTTCATTAGCTTGAAGTGAAGCAACTTGTTCAAGAGGTTCAGTGGTAGCAGATGGGATAATACATTTATCTGCCTTGAGGCACTGTAGGAATGGAGCTCTGAAAAAAAAAATGGTCATATGAAGTTTCTGGGAACGTAGATCAAGAATTTAGCTGAGATTCTTAGTGATTTGAGACTGCAGCCTGATAGATGTTCTCTGCAGGTATGACAAATTGTTTGTGTCATTGTAGATAAAGATAAGCCTTCCAGAAAGGAGAGAGAGCATCTGTACAGATATTTAAGCAAGGAATGC
This sequence comes from Chamaea fasciata, assembly GCF_029207755.1. Classification (NCBI taxonomy): domain Eukaryota; kingdom Metazoa; phylum Chordata; class Aves; order Passeriformes; family Sylviidae; genus Chamaea; species Chamaea fasciata. The sequence goes on along the minus strand of NW_027094091.1, from coordinate 42,256,676 downwards.
AAAGTAAGGGTAAAGTACATAAAGTAAAAATTTTTATTAGAAGTTTTCTTAGGACAGTGGTTGATCCAAGGAGATCATAATTTAATTGGCAGAAGGTAGGTCTGGCCACAGTGACAAGTTCACTATTACTTGGTTGTACTGCACCTTCCATTGCCTTTTGGTTTACTGGATAAATGTAATAGAAATCTGAGCCCTGGTTTGAGGTGAGGTGTAGTGCTCTTGTGCTGTTTACAGAATTAACAATCTGGTTGTGGCTTACAATCAGTAATTTAAGATTTGCTTTGTCTTATATTCTTGAAGCCTAACTAGGAATTTCATGGAGATAAAAAATTAAATCGAACTTAAAATTCCTTCGATTGTATTTATATTCATATAAATAATCGTAGCCTAGAACCTAATAGTGTCACAACTGGGATATTGGTGTAGCTTTGCTCTGCAGTTGCAGGGATAGCTGTAGTACCTCCAAAGACAGATCTGCTGTTACGGTAGCTTGTGCTCATGAACTTCTCGAAGACCAGCAGAAGAAGGTTACTTAGCCTCGAGGTGTGAGCAATTGTTGCTCTTACTTGGATTGTTTTCTTGTCTATGATGAGAACTCCTTTGTTGTGGTAGTCAAGATCCCTTGTGTGAAAGCAAGTGAATGAAGAGCTTTTTTTAAAAGCTTTCAGGAAGTTGAAATTGATGTTGGAGCAAAATCTGGTGTCCTTAATGAGCAGTTCAGCTGCCTAGCAGGAAGTAACCCATATGACAATCCACAGATAATTTAAGTAGCTTTATGGACCTGTATTTTCCATATGACCTTACTATATCCACCCTCCTTTCCCAGCAACCTAAATAAACAAACTAGGCACATAATTCAATAAAATCACTGCAGCTGGTTTTGTTGCTGAGTGGCAGTTCTGCTTGAATGAATGCACAGGTAAGATGTATAGGGCTGAAACCTCACTGGATCATTTAAAATTGTGTAATACTTAAGAAAGGGATTCTTTTGTATCCCATCCACCACCACATTTTTTAGCAGTATGTAGTGAGTAGGGAGGTAGTTACTTGTGATGCTGTTTCTGTTGAAGGCTCTTTTTCCCCATGTACTATAAAACATCATAGACTTTTTTGGGGAAGTCACTTCTGATAAGCAGGAATATGACAAGGCTGTGTAATCTCTGCTGTCCCTGGTATGTACCCACATTGACAAGGCAATGAATCCAAGCTAAAACAGCCTGCTATGGAGTCGAGCTCATCACTGTTAGCTTTAGTATCACAACAGCACTGTTACTTGGCTTTTAGTTTTCTTGGAGCACCGAGGGAATTCACACCTGCCAAAAGCATGAAGTCCTTTTTAGCCCTTTTTAGAATTAATTTGGCCAAGTATACCATGTGGGCAGCTTTCCACAGCAGTTATTTTTAAAAGGGACTGCTTAACAAAGTTGTTAATGAATTCCTAGGCTGATGTCATGTATGCATTTTACTGTTTCTTTCCCCTGCAATACTGTTGGGAGCTCTGATGCCTCATGTATTCCTGCTGTCCATGCCAGACAGAAGGGTGAGAAGCTATGCTCAGGATGAGGAGAGCAGAACTGTTTCTTTGAGAAATACTGAGATGGGCTTATGGGTTTAATGATAGTAGAGCCTGGCAGTGTGATAATACAGTGCTGACTTACCACAGATCTGGGCTCATGCTAGTGCCTTAATCCCCTGAATTGCCTCTAAATCACAGGGAGAGAATGAGATCTGCAGTACCCAGCATCTTAAAAAAGTAAAGTTAGTTTAAAGGCTAGAGAGAGTGATTCAAATTAAACAGTTAATCTAAGCAATAGTAAACAAATATTAAGAGAAGACATGGTCCATCAAAATAGTTTCTCTGCGCTCTTTAAAAGTAAATAAAACAAGAATGGCAAAAAAACTAAAGCAAAGTTCTTTTTCTGTCAAATGTTACTACCTCACTGGCATTTGTATACAAAGTATTTGGAAGAAGATTCTAAAGATGTAGTTCACACTTTGAATTTTAACGAAAAAGAATTTAAATGTGCATAGTTACGTGTTTCGCCTATTAACTTGTATAAAATGTTCAGTTTTGTTAATTTAGGAGAATATATGTAATTTTCTAGATATTTCCCTGCATTTATTAAAAATAGATCAATTCAAGTTATGATAAGCTGCAAGCTCTGATGTTTTGAAAAAGGTTTTAACCATTCTTTTGTGAATTTAATTTCCTTTTTCAGCCCCTGGCCTCACTGGAGTTGTTGGAGGGCGCCCCAAAGTGTAAGTTAACTCTTGATCATTAACTTGTTCTATTGTGCGATGATAATGTTCCTACCAGTCACCATCACAAGCTTCCCCAGCTTGGAACAGCAGCCACAGAAGCACCTAAATCTTCCTCTGTCACTCTGTGTTTAATAACTGATAACAAGATAATAGTGATAGCTATACAATATGCATGCAAAAAGTAAAATTCTTTATTGAATTAAATGTGAGTTATGTAGGTTTCTGATCAGCTCATAGCAATATCTTTGCCTAATGAGCTGTAGAGAAAACTTGAAACGTGACTTCATGGCAAGGCAGTAGCTTGACCACATTAATAGATCCAAATTTCTGGACCAGTTTTTTCTTGTAGCTGTGAGTTTGGAATCTGGGCCCACCAAATTTACATCTGTATGAGCTCACTTCACCTGGAAACATAAGGTCAAATACCAGAACATCCCCCAAAATTTTACTATGAAACCATTTTATGACTGAGCTGAACATAGCAATGTTGAGCATGTTTAAAAGAAAAAAAATACCTGGCTTGCTTCAGTTTTTTTTCTGGGTACAGCTAAAATCATATGGTGATTTATATCCTCATCTTTTCATGGTTATTCGTCTAAAACTTTCTTGTCATTTGGCAAATAGTGCATGAAGGTGGGAGAAGAACCTGTGGCTGTATTTCTGGTAGCCCTATGTAGCTTGTCTAGGTGTCAATATGAGGCTACTGACGTTGTAGTAACTTCAATGTCAAGAAGCACATCCTTTGTCAAGAAAATATTCTTCCTTTTGGCTACCTCTCGTCAGTAAAATTTTCTTCAGTTTTTAAAACAAAATCTTATATTTTTAATAATGGAATTTAAGGAGTTTTTACACTTCTCATGAGGGCTTTCCAAATTTGGCCAAAAAACTATTGCTAGTCTTGGTTGAATGGTTTTAATTTTCGAAATGTTTAGTGTATGAATAGTCCAAAGGTGTATGATCTGCCACTTTCATTAATTTCTAGGTAAATGCATTTATGCTTGTTTCATGTGTCTAGGTCTCCAGTTTTGAAGCCATTTTTCTTCCATTATCCCAAAAGCAATATTCAGGTAAGACCTACTGCTTAAAGTCTGAGTTCCATTTTCTTGGAAGTAATTTGAAAAATCCTGCTGATTCTGGCATTTTTTGGTGACTTACAGTAACAAAATTGCAAATTAGTCTGGTGACTTTAAAAAATAAAGGTTTTTTTTAAAAAAAATATGTCCTGAGAGACTAATGTTATTCACACAGAGTGTTTTGCAACGGTTAAAATTGCCAGCCTTCCATTTTAATTACTGCTAATTTTGAAATATCTTACATCAAAACTGAGCTTCTCTTTTCAGGTTCCTGGAATTGTAGGTTTGAATTATTTTTACTGCATTTGCGAAGAGTGCTTAAGAAATTGTAGACTTCTTTGAAGGTTAATGGAGTCTCTTTAAAGAGTAGGCAGTTGGGTGTTTAGAGAGTGGGAACATTAATCTTGTGAACTTGGATACATCTTCTGAGTGTTTGGGGAGTGGTGTATTTTGTGGATACTACTGGGAATAAATACTAAAATCATTAAATTTCCTCTGATTCAACAGATTTTGCCTTTACAGAGAGTTGGGCTTTTTCCTTCCATATACCTTATCTATAAAAATAGAAGTAGTAATTTCTGTTCTTGCCTGTATTACAAAAACTGTCAAATTACGAAAGTCTGTGGAACTGGTGTGCTGCTGTGGAGGAACCTGTGACTCTCTGGCCCTAATCAGTTCATAGCAGTAGTTTCTTTCAGGTCCAAGGATTGACAGTTCAGATGTCTAAGCAGCCCTAGGTGAGAAATTAGAGTGCAAGGTGACATGTTCATCTAGAGCCTACTTCTCTTCTGTGATGCATGAACCCTTGTCTAGTTCAAAGTTTTCAAGATAAACTTGAAGAAACTGGTTTTGCGGAAACTATAGCGTGTTTAGATTTATAAACATTGTTTCTGCTCTTCTGAGTGCCATCAGATACTGAATTTATCCTTTGGAAGCTGCAGACAAAACTGCATATATGCCCTTCTTTTTCAAGTAGCTTGTAACTACTGCATCTCTCCCATGCCAAGGCATCCTAATACTCAGGAAAGAGCCTTCTCACCCATCCACCATCAAGAAAGTGGCCAAAGGCGGGAACATTGGTCTGTGTTAAGCCACAGGTATTGTGACAGGCTTCTGCTTAGTGTGGCTCAGGGAAGCTTTGGGAGCACAGGCAGCAAGTGAAAAAGTGGGCAAGGGGGAACAAACAAAGCAATTTAATCAGAAAGGGACTGTTTTGTTTTTGGTCTTTAACATTCATACAGTGCTTAGCACAACCAAGCCCTATTCATTAAGTAGTATTCTTCATTAAAGGAAAATATTTTAATTTCACAACTTTAAAGAGAAGATGCCATTAGTTATTAAGTCTAAGTTAATTGCAAACTCTTCACAATGGAAAAGTATTTTAAAAAAACCACCTTTCTTGTTGTCTAAAGTTGAAGTACTTGCTTTTATTGTCATTTTGCCTTATACAAATGGCTTGTCTTTGCCAAGTTCTGTGTGAAATTATTATCTTTATGGAAGCTTAGCCTACCACTGTGTTGTTCAAATTCAGTATTAACTTACTTAATTGGCACTGTGTTCCAGACTTGGTAAAATGATGTTGAGATTAAACAGTAACCTAATTTAACAAGGAAAGAAAGCAGTGTCTCATCTACTCTTTTCAATACAGAAAATCAAAATCCTTGCTCTGTGTAACTAATCTGATAGGGGCACTGATATGCTGTCAGCAAAATGCTGTCTGTCCTATCACTGCTGACCTGCAGTAATGCTGAGGGTAAAAATGTGGTGTGATTCAAGTCCTTGATTCAAAATTTTAGCCATGTTTTAAAAACTGTTGTCCCGTAAGAGATTACAGAATGAGTACGATATGAATTAACTGATTTTCCAAATTAGAAGTTCAGTTACAAAGAGTCTAGTTGCTCTAGGTCAGCATTTGACCTAAAACTAAAAAAATTCCATAAGCAGATTATGAGTTATGTTAACATTGCCACAGTGGGTTCTTTTCTTTTGTGTTTGGTAACACCTTTCTGGGTGTCAGTTTGGATTCAATGTCTTGCTTGTTGTTTTCACTGCTTTTATGCAATTGTACTGATTTTATCATAGATCACCAGTGGTTTTACAGTTCAAATAGTAGTTGGCTTTCCATGTGTGCTTTGAAGGTAACCTAAAACTTTTATGTAGGGAGAAATTGCAGCAAACCTCGTGAAGGCAAGTTAGTTATTCTTTAAGGACAATTTTAAGAAGGAGTGCTGAGTAGAGTTACTGTGCTTTTGCGGACAGCTGAGCACTGATAGCTGCTGCAGCTAAGTTCATTTATATTGTTTTGTTCTGGAAGCTTAAACTCATTGTGTCTGAATCTTTCAAACTGGGAGTCCTTCAATACAGATGAAACGGATGCCACTCTATTCTATCCCACTTCCTCATGTCCTGTCAGTGGTCCCACAGGTAAAACTTAAGGGTACCCTGCTGTGTGTGTACTTTCTACATCCTTCCTCTTGATCAAAAGGATGCGTACTGTTAAAAGCTGAGATACTGGTCCATACAAAAATCAGGGAGCATTTTTTCCCCCATATTATTGGAGGTGTTGAGCCACTTGATCCATGGCTGGTGCCTCTTTGTCGCTTCGGGTCATTGCTGCCAATCAGTTGGGATACAGTGATGATGCACACAAATTGCTGTCCTGTGGGTCATGGGAATTGGGCTTCATCTGGATCTGTGGGTAGCTGCGTGTTCCTCAGGTCATAATAAATCATTTCTAGCAAGAACTGGATACCTCCCTGCATTGTGGTCCTCTTATCTGGGTGACATACAGCACTTTCTGTGAAGGGATACCTTTCCTTCAGACTTAACAGCAGTTCTCTTCAGGCTGAGGACCTAGGCCCCTTTTTCAAATCCAGTTGTCAATGCCCCCTTTCCTAGAATGTGAACATAGCTACTTGGCTTCCCTGCCCTCTAATTACAGGCTACTAGTTCCATTATCCCAGCATCATAGCAGCCAGGTGATTATGTGCTGACCTGGAAGACAGGTGAAGTATTTTTGCATATCCCACATCTGATTCAAAGATAGGTGTCTTGTTCTGCCTCTTTCTCCTGTTCTTGTGATGGCCCTGCTTCATCCTTCTTTACAAGCTGAGTTTCATGTCTATTTCTTGTGTATAGGAGTGACTGATAATTAGGAGGGGTTAGTTTTCTCATTCCTCTGCAGTGTCTGTCACTGGGGTTGGAGTAGCTGCAGGGTTTTTGTTTTATCGTCAGATACACAGACCTTCTTTTCCCCTTGAGAAGAATAATGTCTAACAGAGCTTGGTAGGCCTGGGCCAGCCCATTGTGGTGATTTCTGTCTCTCTGGAATTGCCAAGGTGACAGCATACTTTTTCCAATATTTTACTAGTTTTTCTGGATTCTGCACTTGTTCAATGGTGAAGTTCCAAAATTCAAGCTGCTCAAAGTCCTGTGCACTTGCCCATACCACCCCATGCACCTTGCCACTCTTAATGATCCAGCCTCAGGGCAGATCATTAACATCAGACAATCATAAAATGTTAAGGGGTTGGAATAGACCTTAAAGATCATGTAGTCTCAACCTTCACTGCCATGGGCAGGGATACCTCCCACTAGCCCAGGTTGTTCAAGGCCTTAACCAGCCTGGCTTTGAGTACCTGCAGGAATGGGGCATCCCTAACTTCTCTGGGCAGCTTGTTCAAGTGTCTCACCACCCTCACAGTGAAAAATTTCCTCCTAATATCTAACCTAAGTTTCCCTATTTTCAGTTTGTACCCATTACCTTTGTCCTGTCACTACAGTTCCTGACAAGAGTCCCTCTCCAGCTTCCACGTAGACCCCTTCACATACTGGTAGGTTGCTATGAACTCTCCACACAAGCTTCTCTTCTCCGGGCTGAATAGCCCCAGCTCCCTCAGTCTGTCTTTGTGGAGAAGGTGCTGAAGTCCTTGTATGAACTTCATGGTCTCCTCTGGACTTGCTCAGCAGGTCCATGTCATTCATGTTTTGGGGACACCAGCACTGTACACAATGCTCCAGCTGGGGTGTCACAAGGGCAGAGTAGAGGGGGAGAATTGCCTCCTGCAACTGGCTGGCCACGCTTCTTTTGATGCAGCTCAGTATTCAGTTGACTTTCTGGGCTGTGAACGTACACTGATGGGTCATGTTGAGTTTTCATCAACCATCACCCCCTTAACCATCACCCCCAGGTCTTTTCTCTGTAGGGCTGATCTCTGAGAAGTAGTCTTACATAGTTGTTTAAACTTCAAACAAGACCTGGGACACACTCACAAGACATCAGCCAACAGTGTGCTCAGGTGGCCAGGAAGGCCAATGGCATCCTGGCCTGTATTAGCAATAGTGTGGCCAGCAGGAGCAGGGCAGTGGTCATCCCCCTGTACTCAGCACTGGTGAGGCCACATCTTGAGTCATGTATCCAGTTCTAGGGCACCCTTATTTAGGAGGGACACTGAGGTACTGGAGCATGTCCAGAGAAGGTGACAAAGCTAGTAAAGGGTCTGGAGCACAGGTCTCAAGAGGAGCAGCTGAGGGAGCTGTGGTTGTTTAGCCTGGGAAAAAGGAGATTCAGGGGACGCCTTATCACACACTACAACTATCTGAGAGGAGGTGGAGTCACCGTACCTGGAGGTGTTTATGGAAAGACTGGATGTGGTTCTTAGGTCTAGTTGACATGGCGGTGTTCGGTCTTCGGTTGGACTTGATGATCTCAGAGGTCTTTCCCAATCTAATTGATTCTGTGAAGACATAATGATAGGAACATGCTAGGTTGAGTATCCCAGGATATTAAAAATTCTGAAGATCTATTGTAATTAGCCTGGAGCATAAGGGGAAGAGGAAGGGAAGTGTGTCCCCTCCATGGTCTGAGTTTCCAAAGAGAAAAGGTAAAAGGTATAATTAGCAGTAGTTTATGATAGATGACTCCCAAGTACAGGGGTGACAGCAATGCTAAATGCAAATACCAGATTAGTTTCACAACCAGCAATTATATCGTATCATTAGCCTGTGTTACAAAGTACAGCTTGATAACCTCAGCCCAGTTTCCATGAGTGAAAAACATCTTAACAGAGAACACATACTGCAAGTAAGGCGGTACATAATTGAACTTGAGGAACAAACACGTTGACTTTGAGAGCAAGTACGTCATTGTGACCAGTGGCTGTTAAACTGATACAATGAATGCTTGTAAGAAATTTGTTCTAACATATTCTAGTCAGATCTGTTGTTATCCCAACCCATTAAGCCCCATGTTGGGCATGAAAAAGGCCTGTTGGGGTTTATTCCCAGCTGGCAACTAAATGCCACTCTCACCTCCCCCCTCCCCACTGGAATACAGAGAAGAACTGGAAAAATGGTAAAAAATAAACCACACGAGTTGAGATAAGAACAGTTTAATAATTGAAACAAGGTAGTAGTTGTTGGTATTATTAAAAGGGAGGTGACAAAAAAAGAGGGGAATAAAGCTCAAGAAAGACAAAAGATGCACTGTAGAGTGTCCCTCCACCCACTGCCCAATGCCCAGCCTGTCCCCAAGCTGCGATCCGCAGCTCCCAGCCAACTTCTCACTCTCCCCATTTATACACTGGGCAGGATGCTCTTTGGCCAGTTCAGGTCAGCTGTCCTGGCCATGCTCCCTCCCAGCTCCCTGAGCTTGCTGGCAGAGCATGGGAAACTGAAAGGTCCTTGACATAGAGTCTACTCTTAAGTGTTGCTACTGAGCGACAGTCAAGCCCAAAATTCCTGTATTGATGTATTTTTTTAGCAGCTTTCACAGTATATATTTGAAGATGAGCACAGAATGCAGAGAGAAGTTTGTCTTTATTACGGACAGCAACATTAAGAAGAAAAGGGGGTTTTATCATGGAAAAGATGGAAATGTTCAAGTTTTGGGATTCAGCTGTCACACAAAATTCCTTGCAGTGTTGCAATATATAGAGTGAGATGGAAGGAGATTTGTCTTCCTTTAAAAAATAGCAAACTGGATGGAGCATTTCCTTGGGGTTTTTAATACCATTTTTTCCCTAAACAAAGATTTCTTTCAGGTTTATAATGAATTGTTATTGTATTGTGACCTTTTAAAAGGCAGCAACAGAGCCTTATCTGTAAAGCTGTTACTGGAAGTCTACTAGATCAGTACGTTATTAGGAATATGCTTTATTTATTCACATTGCAATGGATTTCTGATCTGACTGTTTGAAAATGTGTGTTCTTTCTACAGATCAACCTATTTTTAAATGGGCAGCATGTTGAAATATTTGAGGAGGATCTCACATTTACGTCAGATAATGTGGTTTCATTAGATCTACCCAGTGCCAAGATTGGCAGTGAATTGAAAGGTATGTTCATCTTTGTACTTGTGAATGTATCATTTGCTATCCTTGTCCTGGTAAATTGTGTTAGATTTTGTCTGTGAAATACGTTTTGCTTCCTTATGTGATAAATTTTTATGGCTGTTGCAAAACACAGGCTGTTTTCTCTTGAATGGTGGTTAGTGTCATGCAGTATAACATGTATTTGAGACTATAACAAGTGTGGAAGTAAATTTTTTATTAGAAACTCCTAAGCCTTAAACACAACTGAAGACCATGTAAAGCTGGCTTGAAATTAAAATGTGGTTTCAAAGTATACTATAATCATACTTTTGGTGAGTCCTGGGATTAGTTGAGTTTATCTTACATCAAAATAGTGTTCAGAATAGAGGACAGATGAACAGAATGACTTGCAGACTTATAGCACTTAGGTAATTAAAATTTGCTCCTGTTCCATGTGGCAGCCTTCACAAAATTAACAAGGAAGGGATCAACCTGGAACTGGTGACTTTAAAAGAAACCATACTGAGTTAATAATCCAGCATGATAGTTCCTGTGTTGCTGCTAGACTTGTCTAACCAAATTCTCTGAGAAAGAAAGGAACCTTGAGAAGGGCTAACCAGTGAGTTGAATGGAGCAGGTCAGGATATCTGCAATGAGAAGGAAGTATTAAATCAGAGTTGCTCATACAAACAATTATTAAAAGTGCCGGGCACCTGAAAATCTTTATTTCTAATGGTTGAACTCTATGTGGTATTTCTTAAAGTATAGCATGTTCCATAATTCCCTATTGGTCTAAACAGTCTTCGTTATGTTATTTCTGTTTACCAGGGAACTGAGAGAATTAATTTAAAGCTGTGGATAGGTATTTGAAAATCTAAATCAGATCTGAATCTACCTAAAAATTACTAGTTAGAAAAATTTCTAAAAAGAATACTGATGGTGAAAGAGTAATTCAGGTATTAAAGTCTGTGTATACTTAAAAAAATTAATGCTGTTAAGGCATTTATGTATTAAGGTTTACTCTGGATTCCAGATAAAGGTGAATAGTGTTTATCAAAACTAGTAATAGAACAGTGTTAACAACTAATACAAGTTAGTAAGGAATGTTTGTATCACATAGAGATATTTTGAAATACACACATGACTGTTTATTGCCATTTGAAAGCCAGAAGTAGTGGATGCCTGATTTCCATGCATGTATTCATTTTCCCCATCTATTCAAACATCTCTTCAATACAATGATTTGTGTCGTGCAGAAGCAAGTTAAGCTCTTAAGTATGGTTTCAGCTCCTATGTTGGTTGGAAATCTGATGTCACACCAGCATCTCTCAGCTCCCTGGGAGTTCTCAGGAGGGTAGTGAGGTATTTGCACCATCAGAGCAGGCACGTTAAGGAATAGGAAGTCATTGTTCTGCTTAATGAAAGGGTTAGCAAAGGTCCTGGGTTTGGGGTTTTTTTCCAAGGTGACTACAGTGCTAAATATTGGAGAAGCAAAAAGCTATTGGACTCCCTACTGCCTTTTTATAACTTGAGGAAAGTTTCTGAGGTGCCTGACATCAGCATGTAACCACTGAAATTCTTCAAGCCTTTTTTTCAGGCAAAACCCCACTTTTGAGAGACAGCAGAACTTTTCCAGTTGTTTCCCCTGAGAAGGATCTCTAAACTTTTGCCCTTGGTTGTAAATACAAATGTTTTCTCTATGTGACTAAACACTTACCTACTTCTGTGGCTTAATGTAGGACAGCATGGATGAAAAAGACAAATGGGTTAGACTGTAAAAGAAATAGCTTCTGCTAAAGCATTTTCTGACAGTATTTAGAAAGGAGGAAAATATTTTTCTTAGTTTCATGGTTATCTCAAGTGTGAGGGACTGTTGTCGTTAAATAGATAAGAGAAGTATGTGAAAATGGATTTAAAATATGCTGCTAGATGTGCTTCTGGGAGGGTGGAATTTGAATTTACCATTTTTCCTAGCTTTGAAGGGAATCCTTTGGTAGATTTGTTTAAGATGTTTATTAAACGAAAACAATTTCCTGATAAACAGATCATGAAAGATAAATTAATTAGGGTAATAATAAATGATAACACCCAGAACGCTGACTTGAACTGGTTTTGTTTAAAGGGAGATTGTCAGAGACTGACTTTAAAATGTCTGTTGGAGAAAAGATTTCTACAGCTTACGGATTTAGATAGTGTCAAATTTCAGCCTCTGAAAAAGCACGAAATTTTGTCTTGAATTGTATATTGAATGAAATTATTAAAATTAATGTGATTTCTGTAGTTTATGAAGTCGGGTAGTCTTGTCCAATATGAACAATGAGCTTTAGTTGGACTTCAGATGCACTCTCAGTAGAGATGTTTAATCAAAGATAATACTCCCCAATGAAATAAATACACCCTTAAATATTTTCTGCCACATTTCATGGCACGTTTCTGCTTGCAACATGGAAAAGGTTGTGAGCTTCAAGCTCAAAACAAACCTCCTGTGTTCCTCTTTTTCATTGTATGCTTTAACCTCTTCAAATTTCATGTTAATGTGACTTTCTACCACTGAAGAGCCATTGTGCCAGACTAAACTATAATCACTCTTTCAGCTCACCTTTCACAGTGACCAAATATATATTATAAAACTTTAGGTCTTAATTAAAGCACTTCAGTGCTGATAAGTTTTTGTTTGGGTGTGCCAGTAGAAGAAGTTGCTGTGGTAAGCCCCTAGTTCTTCATTATTGTTTTCCTTGTTAGTGGTGCTCACGTGTGCCAGCAGAGCTCCTCTTGTGAGTGACAGATACACTGTACAAATTATGTTTCAAAAAACTAAGGCGTTTTTATTCTCCAGTGTATCTCCCACCCCATACCCAAATGGACTTGGGGGATCTGTTCAGTTGCCACTGCCATAGACAGGGTCAGTGAAAACTGCAGCCAGTAGGATTTGGACATAGTTTCTGTCTTACCCAGGTCAGCCTGGCTCATGTCTGTCAGCAGTTTTCTGTGGGCAGGAAGGAGTTGAAAGTAAGGATTAGGCTAGGGCTGGGTTTGGATTAGGCTAGGGCTGGGTTTACCTGATTACCTGATGCAGTTCACGGAGCACATGTCTGCTCATGCCTTCATAGTAGGTGCACCGTGCTCTAAGTGATGCCCCTAGCCAGTATTTGGACTGTAAGATCTTTTAATACTGGGTCTCCTACTCCCTAAAATTAAAACAAGCTTTAAAAAGGAAAAAGAAAACCCAAATAGTTTGGTATTCTCAGCAGAAGCAGTAATACTACAAGAAGGGCAGACTGATGTGTTTTCAAATTGCATTGTGCCTTGCAACATGAAGTTAGTCCGGCATAATTGATTTACAAGACCCTGTATATTCAATTCCTTTAAATTTGGGACATTTGTGACTTGCTGCTTCTGGCTGCCATTAGGAGCAGTTGCACCAGAAGCTGCCACAAAGCAGGAAGCTGTCGCTTCCCTGCTCTGCATATTCCCCCTACTGGTGTCCAAGGAACAGAGAGAGGGGGAGAACTTGTGTCCAAAAGGATGAAAAAAAAAAGGAAGGGGACAGAGAAGGACTGAGGGATGAGAAGTTTACTGTGAGTGAGGAGTGGCGGTCAGTCTGTTTTTGATGGTGATATTGAAAAGCTGAGATATGGCCATAGGAAAGTTGGATCAGAAGCAAAACTGACTGAAAATTACTCAATTCTCACTGCCTAAAAGCTTGGATATAGCCTGTGCTTCAAGTTTTAGAGTTATACTGTGATCAATGAATAACTCAAATTCAGTAGTGAAGTGGGTGCTTCCTCTCTCACTTTAGAGAACAGGAGCTAGATGGTGACAGCCTACTACTCTTAGTAATGAACAATTGCAAGAGGTCTGTACTGTGTAACTTAACCGTCAAACCTCAGGTATATACTGTGTGAATTCCACAGTATTGAATTTCTGGATTAGGGCAGGAGTAGGTTTGCTTTTTGATACATAGATGGATAAAAAAATTTCATACGAAATTTGTTCAGTGAAGTCAACAACCTCCATGTTCCTTCAGCATCCAATACTCAGACATCGCCAAGCTAAAAAAATCAAGATTGGCTTCCTAGAAAGCATATATTTTCTTATATAATACTAAGATCTTTACAAAAAGAGTAACTTGAAAAAGAAATCTTAGATTTTTTCTGTACAACTGGATAAGAAGCTGTATAGTGCAAATGCAAGTGAGAGATGCATCATATTGAAAAGGAAATCAAGTTGTTACTGTTTTCTGCAGGCATTAGCGGATTAAACAGATGCTACAGAATTATTAGGACAGTAGCAACTGCAGGTATTTTCCACCTGCACTGGAAGCAGAGATCTGTGTGTTATGGGAACGAAAGTTACTGGCTAGGCAAGAAAAGACAAGCAGCTGCTACACCTTTTTCAGAGGTATTGCGTTACTAAAGCCAAGATAGAAGTCATATTGAAGGGTGACGGAAGAGGGGATGTCAGGTAGAGCATTTGTCTGTAAAAAGTAAAAGGGATTTGAGAGATGGAGCAGGAGGGATCAACTTCCTAATTTTGGCCCCTAATCTCACATCTTTTTCTCTAGGTGCTCCTGTGAGAAGGATTGGAAATGTTTTCAGAGTACTGCAAACAATGCAAAAAGCATGCACTTAAACTGACAGTTACTCCTTCAAAATACACAATTATTTGTAGCACCATTAAAGTGAATTCATTTTTATGTTGTACAGATCTGCCAAGTGGTCCACATACTTACCGCTTAGAAGATCTCGCCTATACTAGAAGTGGAGACAAAGGCAATTCTGCAAACATAGGTATTTTTCATTCTTTTGCTTTCTGAAGTGATGTAACATTTTCATGTAAGAGTTACATATCAAGTGCTAGTCTTAATTTTTTTAAACATCACTTGACTTTTTTTTGTTGTTGTTGTGCTGAAACAAAAGAGAATACTTATTGAATATGGATTTTACTGTAGTAAAATCTGTAGTCTTCTTATAAGCAGCTGTGGTAATCTGAGGTACTAAGAAAAAATACTAGCATGTCATACTAAAAAGAAAGGTTTTTGTTCAGGGTTGGAATGTAGAGCTCCCAGAAGTTAAGAAATGTCTTTTTAACGTTTCTTCTACACATCAGTTACTACTCCTTCATGTGTGTATGTTACCTAATATAATTGCTTCGTTTTCTGATCGTGTATAATATTTTCATACAATAATTTTGTAACACACCTATGGCTAAAACATTGACAGTGTTAGGAAATAATAAAGCTGTTCTCATACGTACAAGAATGTTTTTATTATATTGCTAATGCAAATGGTATATTTCAGTATGCAGTCTCTTTGCATTGATTGTGCTGCTTCTTGCATTGTTTAATAATTCCTTCTATTCCTTACTTCTGCATGCAACAATTGGCTCTCTTACTTGTTGGAAGATGAGAGCGTGTGCTGTTCAAAGCTCAGTATGAATTAAAGGTGCGTTTGGGATTTGATTTGCTATTAGCTGTCATGCTAAAACTGATGAATTTTGTTCATTTGTATTCAGGAATACAATTTTCTAGTCCTTGTTTCTGAAACTTTTTTGGGGTTGAAGAATGAAGCAATGTTGATTTTTTTTTTTCTTTTTCCGTTTTTTCTCTTCCTCCGTGATTGACCACTGTTACAATGTAGCATTGCCAAGTCATGAATGAAGTATGCATAATAGACTGCTTCAGATATAAAGCCACTACTGGTTTTCTAAGGAACAACACTAATAACAACAAACTTGACCTCTAATTTAAGTCCAAATGGAAAGGTCTCTGTGACACGAAGCTGTTTTCCTGATCCTGCTCTGGAACCTCAGCTTCAGCATAAAATTAGCTGAAGCTTATAAAACATATTTACAGCAATAAAAATGTAATTGTGATTTGTCACACTTACGTCAGAATCCCGTGCAAGACGTGGGGCAACGATCAAACCTTTGGTCACTGATCGTGCCTTGTTGTGCTTAATTGTGATCACTTAAACAACTAAGTCTTGCAAACCGTTTAAGGGAAGAGAATTGCCTGTGGGTTGTTTGTTGTGATGTTGTTGTTCTTTAGGTGTCTTTCAGTGGCAGGGACTCTTTGCAGCAGAAAAAATCCAGTGATTATTTAGTGGTCACTTAGCATTCTTTGGTGGTATGCTCCACCCTACATCTCTGCTGACAGAGGGAAAGCTGTCATACTGTCATGTTTTTTATTCAGGAGCTCATTAAAGGGGATCCATTTGTACAGTTTCAGTTAAGCGGAGGATGTCTGCTTAAGGTTTTGAAAGGATGAACACAAACTGGTTTTAACAGTTCCTATTTCAATTAATGCCAGTTAATGCCTAACAGGTGTGATAGCACGGCATCCCCTCTACTATCCATACCTAAAGAAAACTTTAACTGCTCAAGCCCTGGAGAATTACTTTCAACACCTTTTAGAGCATGAGAAACCAGAAGAAGAACTAGTAACAAGGTGAGTAGTTTGCTGTGCAGCCCACAGTTGTATGGTAGATACATGATGGTATGAGCAGTTATTTTAAAATATGTCAACATAAAT
Source organism: Chamaea fasciata (assembly GCF_029207755.1). Classification (NCBI taxonomy): domain Eukaryota; kingdom Metazoa; phylum Chordata; class Aves; order Passeriformes; family Sylviidae; genus Chamaea; species Chamaea fasciata. Next base: position 42,240,498 of record NW_027094091.1, on the reverse strand, counting down.
ATTGCAAAGTTGCGTGTATTTTCTTTAGATTTTTTTTATTTATCTTCCTTTGCCTTTTTAAATAACAGCTTGGGCGTAGTCACTGAGAAAGAACATGAACTTGGGCCTCTCCAGAAGCTGGACAAAGGCCGTGAATCCGTTTAGTGAAGGCATTTAAATTCTCAGAATTAGCATAGTAGTCTTGGGGCTGTTCCTTTGTTTTGTTCCAGTACAGAATGTCTTTACCGACTAGAAATAGCTTCCAATGCCCTTTGAGAAATTTATCTTTCCACTGGTTTTGAACCATTTGGAAACTGCAGGAGCTTTAGTAACTAAAGCTTCCCAAGCCTCTGAGCCCCTGCTGAAGTGAGAGTTAGAAATCTGTAAAACACTACCTGAAAGACATTGACACAGCTAGTGTAGTCTGGAGCCCAAACTTACCTGATGATCCATCATAATTGGGCCTCATACTGTCCCTGTTTCTGCAAAGCATTTTAATATTTAAGACATTCACTCACTTTAGAGGAAGTGTTCCTTCTAGTACCCCACTCTCACCCACCTTTGTGTCACATATACCAAGCCAGAATTTAAAGAAAAAATATAACTAATTTCTCTTAAAATCTGAAAGAGGAAACATCCTAAACAGGACACTTTTATGTGATACTCATCTACTAAAGAATATCCTCTGCCAGCAGACAACATATGTAACATTCTTATTTTTCTGTTATGGCTGATGCTCAGGGCCCTTCCTGGGGACTGAATGAAACATACACTGTTCTTGTTGTAGCATGAGGTGAAGCTTGCTCTCTTAAGGATGTCCAATAAAACAGTCAACAGATTTTAAACCTTTTTATCTCTTTGAAAACAAGTAAAAGCTGAATATTGCCACAAATCATTCAGTCTTCTAAAACATGTATTGATTAAAAAACAGTTATGCTGCACATAAGCAGATTTTGCCAAAATCCTGCATGTATTTCCATGGGTAGTGGATAAACTGTTAACTGTCTTTTGTTTTTCAAAGAGCTTGAGTCAGAAAGGTAAAGCTGAAAGCTCAGAGAGAGCTTGGAATTATTTTAACCCCGATCTTTGAATTGTAAGTGCTGGTTTTGTCTTCATAAGCAGCTCAGTGCGGATCTCACCCACTGTTTCGTAAGTGCTAACAAATCTATGTATCTAATAAATTGTGAATTTTCTTGGAAACAGAGCAGAGAGGGGAAGAAATAAACAATGTAATGCCTCCTAATGATCCTTCTAGAAATCGATTCACTGCCATTCCTTAATGCTGTTTATGTTCATAAATAAGAGTTAAAATTTGCTCTGTCTGGATGAAGCCAAATTAATTTGATTAGTTAGAATATCTGTTTATGGTTTTGGCTTCCTTTAATGGTGTGATAATGGAGCTCTGTGGGTGAATTGGAAAGCTACTGGGGAAAAAGAATAAAACCTTTTGTGGAAATATTTAGGATTATAAGGATTATGCTCATGTGCTTCAGATTGTGTAGTTTCTTTTTAAATTGCTTGTTTACTTTTTAGTTTTAACTGTCATAAAAAAGAGCTGTCTTACTGTCTGATTTTCCTTCATTTTCTTTATTTAAATGGTGAGCAGTTAAAAGCTATGTATTAGTTTTGCTACTGTAAACATACCAACCATGGCTCTACCTCACTACAGAACAGGCTGTTAACCTGTTGCCTTTCGTGCTTTTCGACTAGAAGCATTAAATAGGTGCACTAAACAGAGAAAAGGTGTGGGATTATTTTGGTAGAGAACACCAAAATCTCATAAACTTGTAGATCTGCAGGTAAAATAATAGTAGAAGATGGTATTTCAGTCCCCAGGTGTTTGCTTCCCACAGTAGAGTGCTAGAGTACACTACTGTGTACTTAACAGATCTGAGTATCTTATACAGAATAAGAAACTTTTTGTGTAGTGGTACTAGGCCAGTCATTTAAGAAGAATAATAAAACTATCCTATGAAATTTTGCTGTTTTCATCTTCTGAAATGTGGTATATGTAATGTTTTGAGAACATTTCAATGCTCAGGAATATTAAAAACTTATTTCTTCCTATGCAATGTTTTCACCAAGAGCTGAAGAACAAATGTGGATGCTGATGCTTCCAGATGTTTGGGGTTTTTTGTACATGCATTTATTAGAGAGGAAAAATAAGTGTTTCTCTACAGTATATCTCATATGCAAACACTTCTTTAAACCTATGGACTTGGTTCCTGCTTTCCTGTGATGAAAAGAATCCTGCATTTTCCTTGATTTAAGGGCATTAAATAATTTTATATCATTATTATTTACATGCATTTTAATGGAAAATTCATCAGGAAACCTGACTTCTCTGAGTGCTATGGACAGCACTTTAAAGGAAGTAGTAAAGCAGGCCACCCCCATTGTGCATAAGCATAGGAATTCAGCTAGAACAGTGAATATTCCTTGTTTTACTGGTTTCTGCCACAGATAGAATATTCTTTGAAGGGTTCATTTGTTTTCTGTGCTTTTTAAAAGCAGCTCTTAAAACATTTAATCAAATTGTACAATTAGTTAAATTTTTTTCCCTTTAGATCTCAGTTAATTAAGCGTAAATTGTTTAATTATGCTGAGAAAATGCCTGCCAGCATTTTGGTCAATGTATTGTTGCTGCTTTAAGACTATTATAATGGTTATAGTAGTTTTTCTTCCTCTTATTGTGCAAGTTTATTTTCTGTGTGGAAATACTTTAGATGCTCAGATGCTTCAGACAAGCCTTGAAATAGTGAAGATGCTGGCCTTCATACATTATTTTGTAATCTTCATTTTAGTGACATTATCCCACTGTAAACATTTTCTCAAAGTACATAAAATGAATGTGGCATGTTATAGTGTTCCAAATTAAGATCTGGTGCTTGAATTACATATTTCCTCTGCCAAAATTACTACAGAAAGTGAAATGAAAATCTTCCACTTACTTGAGTCTGCTTTTATATGTTCTTCAGTTTCTCTCCTGATTTGTTTTTCCTGATGGATTTTCATGACACTTACTTTGAGAGATATTAGGAACTGATATTCCATCAGTCTTGTTCTTGAGGAGACAGCCTCCAGTTGTGAAACTCTTTGCTGCCTGGAAATCTTTGCCAGCTTTTCAGAGTAAAATTTATAGTGTAGTGCTTTGCTTTGGTAGATCTCTGGTTCTCATGGTATGTGGTGATTGGAAATTTTTATTTATTTTTTTAGAAAATTTTGTGGGGTCATCTGGTTGTGCTATATAGTTGATTGTGGTATTAAATTTAGTAAATTAGGTAGGTATTTAATTGTAGAATTGCTTTATTCTTCATATTCATGTTGTCTAATAGAGCACTGGTGGATTAATCTGTTTTCCTGCCTTCCCAGTGGATTTGCCTTTAAGCATGATAATGTTGCTTGTCAACTAGTTTTTGAGAAAGGGCAACAGAACGCTGACAGCATTTTTTTTTTCTTAATAGCAACTAATAATACTAATATTGAAGTAGAGTGGTAATGAAAAAGTAGAAGGAACTTAAAACTTTTTGCCTGGGAGACAGACACGGACACTCCATGACTACTTGCTTTCTAGAACAAGAACTGAAGTGACTGCCAGACTGCTTAGTAGAATCACCTCCTTCCACAAGAGGTCTGTGTCATACGCCCAAGATAAAAGGGCAGACAGGGCAGTAAGCACCAGCAACAGCCATGGTTTTCACAGGGCTCAGTAGGAGCTGAAAGAGATAAACCTCGAAGTAACAAAATCAGCAGTGTAAGAGCACTGCAAGAAATTCCACCTATATTAGGGGAAATCTTTAAAGAATCTGTCCCAAACAGATTAGGATCAGTAGGTGACTAAAGAAAAACAAGTGACATTGGAGGAAGCAGGATTTAAATTGCAGCAGTCAAACATCTGGAGACAGAGTGAGAATTGGGTATCATCTTTCTCTGTTAATTCCTCATGGCTTGATGATGTTCTGATTTGAATCCTTTCCTATGGAATTAAAGCAAAGATATCAGGTACTTAGATGAAGAAAATAGTGGAGAAAAGCAAAACCAACAATAGAAGGAAGATGACAAAACACTGAAAAACTGCAAGGAGAGGCAAATGGAAATATACTATTTATGGAATTTGAAATAATAGGAAACCACAGAGCCATTTGCCAAACTGCCACAGAAGTTTCCAAATTGGAACTGCACCAGTCAAAAGCAAGGATGGAAAAATGCTTATAGTGGTGATGGAACAGAAACATAGGTCTGTCACACTAAAATAAAATTTTATCTGAACAAAGTACACAGCTCCAGGAAAGCTCTGATTTGAAAGTTATCTGTTCGTCAGAAGAGTTGATGTAGTGACTCATAGATGTTTCTCAGTAATGGAGAAGGGTGTCTTTCCAGTTAGCTGGCAGCATTTGTTAGCAAAAGTGAGTTCCAGGAATTAAGTGATTAAGTGATTAAGTTCAGTACCAGAACTAGGAGCTGATAAAAATGCTTTCTTTTGCCCATTGTTTTGTCCGAGTTCATATTGGATCTTGAACCTCTGGCTTACAGATATGGACTTAAACTCATAGAAAGAAAGAACTCTAGAAACAGCCTTAATAGAAATGGAAGAGTTTTGAATAGAAGTGAATGATTACCTTATGGTCCAACTTCAGAACTATTAAGGGCTGTTAATTTGGAGTAAGAGGAAGGAATAAGAAGGCGGGCAAGGCCTTGTCTTAATCTTGTTACCTTTTAGACTTGACTCAGCAGTGGAATGTGATCAAAAGCATGAAAATTTTGCATGTTGGTTTTTGTTTGATGTTCTCTACAGGTGTTTCTTCCAAAATCCCCTGAGAAATAATGTGCAGTTTTTATTTTACAGATATGAGTTGCCAGGAATCCATGGATTAAATTTTGTTCTGAAGAATTCCCTTGGTGGTGGTGGTATAGCATCCCTAAGAAGTGACCCACAGGCATGTATCAAGGCAATAATTTTAATGTAGTAATCTTTTATGGGTCTCTTTATAACCAGCTTTTGGGCTGGAACTGTGAGGTTTGGGGTTTGACTCTAGTTCCTTTTAATTTCCTGTTAGTAGATGTTGTCTGTTTAATTTTGTAAGGTTTGAAAACAAACATAGGAAAATAGAAATTTGATTTAGAATATTTGGTGGAAAATATGTGTTCTAATAAGATAGCACGTCATAAAGAGCATAATTGCTTAGAAGACTACCAGCTTTTTGATGCACCTGCAAAATTAGTTTATCAGAAAGGCTGTCACATTTTGAAGACTTACTGGACAATTCTGATTGTTCTCAAGTATATACAGGAACCATGCACTGTAGGACAACTCCTCATTTAGCCTATGTCTTCTGTAGTTAAAATACTGATAAATAATAGAAACATGAAAAACAGATGGGTATGAGGTCTTTTGTATTGATGATATTATGTGAATTTGAAAGTAAGAAATTTTTTTGCAAGTGTACCATCTGAGTATTAAATATTTAAAACATCTAAACCTGAAGATGAGATCCTGAGCAATGCTATGGGTCACACAGCTGTGCTCATAGGCTCAGAAATGCTCATGTGCAAATAATCTCAGTATAAAAGACTGCTTGCAAAGTAAGGTAATACTGTGTATGAGCAGGTAGAATTGAACCCCAAATAAATTGATTTTAGCACTAGGTACCACATAAATGGAAGAAAACATTCAGTCTGTTCAAATTTGGATGCTTGAAAACTCAAGAAACTTAGACTGAATTCTTACACTGATGATAGAAAAAACACTCATACTACACCATTTTTTTAAAAAAAACACCCTTATTTTAAAAAGATGGTATATTTAGATAGTAAAATAAAATGCTGTTTTGGTTTTTTTTTTCTTACAGGGTAAAGCACTTGGACAGATGCTGTTGGATTTCCAGATTAAAAATGTTCCTGATTTAAAATCACTGATAGAATAAAAGGTGTTTTAATATATGTGCTTTTAACACTAAGTGGTATAAAAATATGTTATAAACAAGAACTGGCTTCTTGAATGAGATTTTTTTTTTAAGGTTAAAGAGAAGAAACTTGACAGTTATTTCCCAAAGGCTTAGCTTTATGGCACAGATTAACATATGCTTTGAGTAATACCAAACTAGTAGCTTTGTCTGTGCCTGATATTTCCCATCTAGATAATACAGTGAAGAATCAGTTTATTTCCCACAAAATAGAAATAATCAAATTGCAATGTTTCATTTAACTATGAGACGAGATAATCTTTCTTTCAAGATGGAAATTACCTCCTGTTTGGTCCATCTCTCTTTTCATTCTCTCATTCTTTATTTGAAAATAGACTGGACTGCTGACCTGTCAGCTGTGTCTGTCCTGTGCAGTGAGTGAGGCTGGGTAACGTGCTCTGCACTGCTGGGAACTCAGCGCTGTCTGGTACTGGGGAACAGTTTTCCCTGCTGGGCAATAAAGAAAAGTCATAATTGGTACTGTTATGCAGTGACTGGTCGTAAACACTGACCTTTGGTGGTGATCCACCAAACTTCCAGCACTTTGTCTGGTTAGTGACAGACTTTGTTATTACATTTTCCAATATCTTTTAGTAATTAATGCTTCAGTTGAAAGCACTGAGTAGTAGTAGATTGCAGATCTTAGTGTGGTAATAAATTTGAAGATGGGGAAAGGGGAGTCTGCCTGATCACTCCTTCTCGTGGTGGTGCAGTCCTTGCAGGGATGAAGCAGGGCTGGGTGGTTTTGTTCCAGGGCTGTTAAATCCTTGATTGGTGCAGCAGAGTCATGGCTGGGTTAAATTTATTTGACTGTCATTTGCATTGCCCTTCCCACAAAAAGGTGTTTTCTGCTGTGAAGGAAAACCATGTTGAATGCAGTGGACACTTTCATCTGACTCCCAGTTAACACCTCTCCGTCTCCCTTCCTGCACAATATAATTAGCATGTTCAGACTGGGATACTTCTGAACGTCTTCAGCTCATTAAGAAAAGACTTAAAAATCTATATGACACTTACTGGGACAATAGCAAGGTGGAAATTGTGATAACTGTTTTCTCTGCAGAAGCCATAAAAATATTACTTCACATGTTCAGGCACTTTATATTCAGAAATTAATCTTTTTTGTTTATTTTGGGGCGATTGTATTAATTGTTTAGTACTGACAAAATGAGGCATTACTAATACCAGACAAAAATATGGAAATAAGTAGTTTTTTTAATTGTCACCAAACCTATCTGTTAGTTACTAAATTTCCTTTGCTGTCTATCACTGTTACTGACTTCCTAGCCTCTTGCTTGCTAATAAGGACTATGCTATGGATTGTTCCAACCTTTTCTGTGGTATTGTTTATTTAAATTGAAGGTACCATAAATGAATGCTTTATCCATCTAAACAATTATTGCCTGAGAAAGTCATAGGTACTATCCGTATGAACAACATGATCATCAGGTTGTAAAAAATGAGTCATTACTTCATTGCAGAAAAATAGGCAAGTTAATAACTTCAAAGGGAAAGTGGCATCCAGGTTTTATTATGTTTACAGTCACTGTTTGTTAGAAAACTCTCCTTGATAATTTGGAAGCCTGTTGAGAGGACGTAAAAAAGAAAAAGTGATAGACATCAGTAGCAAACCTACAAGGATAAAAAGGCTACAGTAAATATTTGCAGTTCACTCAATATGCTGCTTAAGTGACTCTGGAAATGTGTATGCAATTTCTGAATAAAAGTGAACATTTATAAAATACAAATTTGTTCTAGTCATTTATGTGGTTTCTTGTACTGGAAGAGAGTGAATACTTAGTTCAGAGGTTCTTTGTTTGGGGTTGTTTCACTTGCCTGCAATTTCATGCATTGTCTGTCCGGTTCCCTTCTTTGTTCAGATTTTGTCTGTTCTGTCCCTAGTCTTTGTTTAGTACAAAACCCAAAAAAGTAAATGATACTGTTTGCTGGAGAGCTGGTCACTTACAGCTCTATAATGGAAGCTGAAAGGAATGGTACAGTGTTCAAATGGATTGGACATGGAATACAGAGAAGTTATTTTTTATCTCTGGAGTAGCCTTTTCAGATGCTATGAAACCATCCTTCACAAATATGTTTTCTGTCCATTATTTCTTTCAGCGCACCAGCTTAAACCAAATGGCATTGCTTTTCAGATACTTTCCTTGCAAATTACACCCTCCAAAAGTCTCTGTCCAAAGATGTTACTCTCCTTGAATGCCTTAAAATGTTTTGAATTCACAAAACTATGCTTCAGCAGTCCCAAATGATCTGAAAGTGAAGCTTCAGTAATTGAGAGAGGTTTGATAAAATACAAATTATACACAAAAGTGAGCATGTATGCAGTCAGCATTGGTTTAACTTCAGTCAGTTAAAAAATTTTGCCTGCTTGTTAAACCAGGTCTGTTCCTCATATAGGCAAGAACATACCCTTCCAATTCCCTGCCTTTCCTGCCTTTTCCCTACTCTGTTAGCTGTGAGAGCAGGATGGAAATAGTAATGTCTAGTGCATAAAATAAGGTTCCTTCTAATACAGGCGTTTCAGTGTAATGGAAACTGGCTTAGACCTCTTACTTAAGGTTTTGTACTTTGGCTCATCTGTGCTATTAAACAAAGGCTGCATTCTTACCTCTCACAGCTTTCTTACTGCATCTCAGCCTAACTCTCAAAGCATGGGTTTTATCATTAAATTATTCCATAACAGTTAACAGTCCAAACAAATACTTCCTCAATGTTTTTGGGTTTATATTTAATATTCCAAAGTGATCTTCCCACTTAAATTTGTGTACTAAAAGTACAAAAGCTATTATACAAAAGTCACCCAAGAGGATGTGCCAGTGTCTGATGCACAATGTATACTTTTTAGTTTTGCCATTTCCCGTAGGGATGTTTTTCCACTAAAGTATGTTTTCTTGCCCCTTTCAGATGAAAACTTATGGTAAGTATACCTTACATTGCACTGTGGAAGTTTGACAGTAATAGAAGTGCAGCCCCTTGGATTTGAAAGCAGAAAATGTTGGGTTGCAGGTTGCTTTTCAAGAATTTGAATGGTTTCATTCAGGATATGTTGTATTAAATGCTTTGGACACAGTAATGCTCACAACTGTTGCAAGGTAGTGGCAAACCATTACCTGGGTGGATTTCACAGACCTGTCTGCTCTGTAATGCCTTTTGGGCTTGTTCACTAGGGTTTCTTCTGGGCTTGAGACTGAGTGGTCAGGGGGGGAGGGAGAGAGGAAGCTCTTTAGTACCCCAGGTATGAGGAAATTACACTGCAGAAATGTCACACCTTTCACCTTACTACTTTGAAACCCTCCCATGCAGTAAGGCTTTGAGGCTCCTTCTCATGGCAATTCCTCTTCTTCAGTTTCATCCTGGTTTTCTTTCCGGATTTGCATGTAATGGACCCTGCTGATTTTGGGATTAAAGCTGACTGGCATGAAGAAAGCAAACAACGGGTGTGTCCATGTGAAATATCCCATTGGGAAGTGTCTGTATCTGCCAGGGAGTTCAGCTGAATTCCTGTGCCTTCCTTTGGACAAGGAAGAAAAACCTGAACTGTAGGACTGAAGCATCTCTACCACCTATTTCAGCAAAGACCATTTAGACACTCCCTAGACAGCTTTAGGGAAGGGGACAGGGGCAATCTTGAGATGGCAGGAATTTATCCACACAGGAGGGAGATAGGAACCTTTCTGTGCCAGGACTTCAGTGGAGTCTGTGACGACCTTCTGTGGCTCCAGCTCTGGGTCAGCTGCTGTGACCATCACCAAATGCATGAGACCCTTCTTGAGGATGAGGTGTTTTATTTTTTTCCCCTCATCCATTAAAAAAATGCACTAGCTAAAAATGAGAAGTTCCTCTTTCTCGTCCACCCCCCAATTTTTATTTACTAAGAGAAAAAGTTTCAAACCTTGCAACTATGTTTTTTAACATCTGGATTTGAAAATACACTTGTTTAATTATATAATTATGTGTGGCTGGTGGCTAATCCACAGGGTTCCTGTATCAACCTCATAAGCTACATCTAAAAGGTATTTTCTCTATTGTAAGTGATGTGAAGTAGGGGGCTCGAGAGGGGTAAGCCTCTGTTGCATAAAAATTTGGCTGAAACTCCAGAGAAAATCCCAAAGGCCTGATTGCTCTGTTAGTAGTGCTGGGGCTCTGGCCCATAACCAGCAAGTGAACAAGAGGTTATGGGGGCCTCTTTCTTTGCAGATGAAGCAAGGTGAGGGTAGTCTTAGCTTCCCAGGAAGCTACTCTCTGCTCCAAGCAGGAGGAAACTGAAGGGTACGAGCCACTGTGTTTTGTTGACAAGTAGTGAGTAACCCCCTCCCCTGAAATATTTTCTTTATTGAGGAAGTGGGAAAACTTGCTTTTGGCTCATCAATAAGCCTTCAGATTTACAAGATCCTGAACTTATGGTGGTAGAAGGCTCTTACCTGCTTGGTCCTTTGCATCCCCTTTGGCTTCCGAATCATACCAGAGTTTTTTGCTAACAGAAAGAAAAAGGATAGCGAACATTTTCTCTTTTTTGCTGGTGTGACCAAAGGGCTTCCACAGCTCTGGGGTGGTCTAGAGATCTCATTTGCGTTCCACAGTTTTAAGTGGCTGAGGAGAGAAAAATAACCTACTGTTTCAACGCGGTTTGCCGGTGGAGAGCTGCCAAGCTGTTACACACCAGTCTCCTCTTCCCGCTTCCCCGTTTCGTATTTGGCATCATGAGGTTGCAGTGTTCTCCCGAGTTTAAAGAAAGATGCTCCACCAAACCTCTCCAGCATTCTTACACGCATATCCCTTCCTCCTTCCCCCTCCCTCCGCCCGTTCCGCGTTTCTCAGAGGCGAAAGCTTCCCCCTGCAGCCGGAGCGATAGCGCCGGGCCGGAGCGGCTGCGGCACGAACAAAGATCCATGGCAGCGGGCTGGGGCGCAGCGGGGACTCGGTGAAAGGCTGCAGCCACGGCCACCTCCCCTGCCACTCTCCGCGCCCTGTCATCTTCCAGGTAAGATGAATGTCTGTCCCATCCATCATCCCGCCATCCCCAAGGGGGCGGGAGCCTGCTTGGTTACTGAAACTTTCGAGCCTCCATCGCGGCGGCATTGTTAACCTGACAGGGCTGCTCTTTTGTGGGCTCCGTTGCCAGGATTTAGCTATTTGCATAATGGATTAGCATGAAACTGAACGCACGGGAATGCCGCTCCGCCGTTTCCCACTCTTTCTTAGCTGGCGGACCTTTGGGGCGAATCAATTTCTAAATGTAACTTCCAGCTCGCCCTCGGAGACCTGTTTTGTTTGAGGGAGGACAGACGCTTCCTCGCTTGTCCCGCCGTCATACGAGCACCCTGGCAGCCCGCCCGCCCCCCCCCCGATCCGATCCGGTGGCCGCTTGTCCGCCGCGACTGCTGGGGTGGGAAGCCGGAGCCCCTCAGGTCCCACCGGCGGGGGAAGGTGCGCGAAGCGGCTGTGGCCCCGGGAGCCCCTCGCTGCTCTCCCCGGGGCGGGTGAAGGGCTTTACCCGCACTTTTCCGGGCACTTCTACCTGGGCAGCCCGGGCGGTAGACGGGGCGGAGCTGCGAGTGGCTCCAGGCTGCGGGCACCGCGCCATCCCGAGGGCCGAGCCGCCGCCGCCGCGGCCGGACCGAGGGACGCCGTGCCGGCTGAGGGTGCCCGCCGCGCCCCCCAGTAAAGCCCGGCCGGTCCTCGGGGAGGGCGCTCCTCGCACGCCCCTCACCCGGTGGGCCGGCCCGGGTGCCCGCCCCGCCCCGCCGGTAGCCTAGAAAAGCGGTGCCGGGGGCCAGGAGCTGCTCGGAGGCACCGAGGGTTTCCCCCGCCGACCATGAAGAACCCGGTGCCGCAGGCAGCGTCGCTGCTGCTAGAGAAGCTGATGCTTCTCGTCCACATCCGGCCATTGCCCGCGGGCTCCGGCGAGGAAACGCCACCGCCTGCACCCGGCTACTACGACACCAGCTGCTTCAAGCGAGGAGACCTGCTGGAGGTGCCCCGCACCCTCTTCATCCACTTCGGCATTTACCTGGGCGAGAACCGCGTCGCCCATCTGATGCCCGACATCCTGCCCTCCATCACCGCCGACCGTCAGCAGATCCAGGAGGTGGTGACCAACAAGCGGCTCATCCTGGGCGTCATCGCCAGGACGGCCAGCGTCCGGGTGGACACGGTGGAGGACTTCGCCTACGGCGGCAGCATCCTGGTCAACCACATGGACCGGCTCTTCGAGGGCCAGGTGCTGGGCAGCGAGGAGGCGGCCCGCCGGGCGGAGAAGCTGGTGGGCGCCACGGCCTACAGCCTGCTCTGGAACAACTGCGAGCACTTCGTCACCTACTGCCGATACGGAGCCCCCGTCAGCTTCCAGACCGACAAGGTACGGCCCGGCCAGCGACGGCGCTGCCCTTCCCCGGCGACCCCGCTCCCCAGAGCTGGGCCGGCGGCCGCCGCGGGCCCCGGGCGGGGGTGCCGGTACCGCCCGCCGCTGACGCCGCTCTTCCCGCAGCGGGCAGTGCCGCCGGCGCGGAGCCGCTCGCGACGGCGGCGAGCCTGGCCTCAGCTGGCTTCAAGCGGCGAGGAAAGCGAAGCTGAATTAGTAGAGCAATTGATGCGCTTCTAAAATGCTGTGAAGCTACAGGTTCTAGCCGGAGCAACAGGCAGTACCGGGGCTGATGCTGGGGGTGATGCGGTGGCAGCCCAGCTCTTCCCTCTTCCCCTCCCTCCGGGGAGCCCATGCGAGAGCTGGGGCAGCAACCGCTGCTCTGTCCCGAGAGAGTGGGAATCGCCAGCTCTGCAGCCAAAGCTTTCCTCTTTAAATCTCATCTTTTGCACTTGTTCTCTTTTTTTGTTTTTCCAGTTCTGTGAGACTGTGAAGATGATTATTCGCGACCAGAGGAGCGTGCTCGCATCGGTGCTTGTGGGACTAGCGTCAATACTCTGCCTAGGTGTGGCACCCTCCACCACGCTCCCCACCATCTTCATTCCCTTCTTTCTGTGGATGGCTGGCTAAGAGTTTTCCTGGAGGTTTCCATCCAGCGTCTGTACATAGGATGTATACTACTGTATTTATGAAAGCACATATTACTCACTGGCATCATGTAAAGTTTCTTAACTTTGTGCACCATTTTAAAATGCAACTTTGTCTAGAACACAGTGCACAAGGCATAGCTTACTGTGTAAGCCAAATAACAGATTTCCTGAAAATCTTGGTATATTTTAACACACCTTTAAATCATGGAAAAAGTAGGGTTGCGATGCAGTTCTGCTCCTTGTCTTTAGCCAAAAATTACTCTAATAACATCTTTCATGTTCTTCAGTTTCTTAGCTGCATACCCGGGTGCCATAACTATTAATAAAAATGTATGATGGAGTTCCACAAAGTGATGGAAATGGAGAACAAACTGCTTACCTCTCCCTTTTGTAGATACAGTGTATATTCAGAAATTACTGTCTGCATTCCTAAAATACTCCTTGGTGGAAATGGAAGTAAATTTACTCTTTTTTGAGAGAAAAAAAGGAAAACCAACCCTGAGCTGGGTGCTGCAGGAGCACATCTGGCCAGACCAGTTAAAGTCGTTTCCTTTTTGGGAAATGTTCAGAAATCTGTCATTTGTACTAACTGTGTAAACACTTGCTACCTTATTGAACAACTTTTTAATTGGGTTAGTGATAAGGAAAGATGGCAATTTCTCAACAATTTCCTTGCCAGTGATAGTGGCTAATATGGCTAATATAAATGGCTACAGAGGGATTTAGGAGCAATAGGAAGAAATTTGCTTGCTTTATGTCAACTAGCGATGTACAGATGTTGGAACATTTCCAGCATTCCAGGGCACATGGCAGGGAGGAGGAGGACAGACACAAATTTACTTCCTACCATTCCTCAGCAGTGGAACTTGTGTAGGTGCTGCAAAGTATCAGGGATTATTGGAGCAGTTTCTGTGGTGGCTATATTGTGATTTTGGATATTGCCTTAAAACACTTTCTCAGTGAAAGACGACATGTCTTCCTATACTCATCTCTTGTAAGTATTCACTTTCAGCCAGTAGCTGGTGCTAGAAGTGTTTTATCTTCAATGCTGAGGCTTTTCAGTTTATCAAGAATGTATAAAGTTGGATTTGAAATCAAGTTCATGTAGGCAATTATTTAAATGCTAAAAACTTTTGCTATTTTTTTTTTTCTTATCAAGGTCTTTTATGTATGCAGAGAAATTGTTCAGCTCCTGGAATGCCTTGTGTGCATACATGTGCTTACTTGTTCACATGCTGTGCTTGCCTTCCTTTCTAGTTAAAGGCCAATATGATGGTGTCTTCACCAAGAACTCAACCTCAGATTAACTTCTATTAATGGTATGCAGTGTTCTGCCATCAGCTCTGTTGCTGAAATGGCCACTTGCCCATTTTTAGAAAGACTCCTTTTAACTGTGCTATAAACCCCCTCCTCCTTCCCCTAGACCTTAAAGGTTGGATTTTTAGAACTGAGAGTCTACTTGGCTACTCTCTAATTGTCATCTTCTGGCTGCTCCATCATAACCGACAAAGAATGGAAAGACTGGGGTGAAATTCCAGCTCGTAGGAAAGAGCAGCATGACTCCTGCTGCCATCAAATAAGAGGGGATTTCAGCCCAGCTTTCACTACATGTTCAATCGGCAGCCCAGTTCTGAGCAGCTGGATATTAATTACTGCTGGATCCTTGTAAACAACTTCGATTCTGCTTTGAAAGATTGCAATGCTTCGTGTAACTGTTTCTGGTAAACTTTCGAAATTAAGGTGTTTTTTAATTAACATGAGTTACTCTTTTGTAGTGTATGCATTAGTAATATTTACATAAACTCCAGTGTGGTTTTTTTACTTGCTGTGAATAAGGCGTGAGCTGTAGTCATAACTGTAATTATATAAATAGATTCTATTCATTTTAAAATGTCTACTGACCTCTTGAAATTGAGTATAATGCTGTAGCATTACTCTAAGATATCCCAGTAGGGCACTGAACAGGCCATTAACATGCAGTTACATGGTGTCTCATTACAGGTGGGCTTTTCTTTTACCCTTTATTTAATTGGGATTTATAAGAATTCCAGTAATTCTTACGATCCACATATACAATAAACAACGGGGTCATGACCAGTAACCGAATCACACGTGGGGCTCTTGGAAGGCAGAGAAAATGTTTGTGCTCTAGCTTCAGTATCAAAGGATCAATGCTCCTGCACTGTTGAGCAAAAAGCATGCAAATTGACTAAATTGGGATTTTCATAGGTGTCTACAAAAGAAATGAAAGCAGTTCCTTGCAGGCTTTCAGATATATTAGTAGAGAATTTTCTTTCAGATATAAAGTTTTAAACTTATGAAATGCTATTAAACGGTCTAGATTTCTTGTTGTATCTTTTCATCAAAGACAAGTAATTATGTGGGCATAGGAGCAGAAATTCAGCTGCATATTTAGGCATTTTTTCTACCAACTATAGGTCTAGCAAAGATCTGGAAATTTTGTTCAAGTCAGGCATGAGTCAAATCAGTCATACTATGAGGAGAAAAACAAGACTAGCAGGCACGAATTTTCATGTTCAGCTCAGTGGGTGGTGTTTGTGCTCTGCAATATTTTGGTAAATGTCAGTGTCAGCTTTTTTTTC
The DNA here is from genome assembly GCF_029207755.1 of Chamaea fasciata. Taxonomy (NCBI): domain Eukaryota; kingdom Metazoa; phylum Chordata; class Aves; order Passeriformes; family Sylviidae; genus Chamaea; species Chamaea fasciata. The sequence continues at coordinate 42,224,924 of NW_027094091.1, read as the reverse complement.
TGTAATTACTCGAGTAAAAATAAGCACTGGCTGGAGCATTGCATTTCAGACTTGAGCTCAACTGTGATGCCATTGAAATGAAGGAGCTAGTTGTAATAAGAAAAACAGAAAACTGTGGAGCAATTCAGCTGTTGGGGGAATGTATGTGCTTAGAAGTGAAATTGTTCATCGGTAACTGTAAGTGATGGTGATGGCGAGTGTAAATCCAGAGCCACAGCTCATTTTAGCTGGTGGGGGCTGTTTTGAAAAGCTGTATGGTTAAACCAGAAATTGTCATGAAGGAGCATAACCGTCACCCCATGCCACTGGAAAAGGCAAGTAGTGAAGACATCAAGTTTAAAGGATAGATGTTTCACTTCAGGCTTTCCAAGGAAAACAAAAATAAAATGAGTAAGGTTCAAAATGCTTTTAGGAAACCCTTGTTTAAAAGAAATGAACAAAAAAGGTAAGTTACTAAATGAAGACATTGGAACAGTGTGCTTTTTGGTTTTCTGTTTGCATTTATTTTAGCTTGGAACATAAACGATTACTCATTCCGCTGTGAACAGTCATCTGCTGCTTGATTTCACTCTGCATTCTCCTGTGCTAAAGGAGAATGCTACGTATAAATACTGTTGAGGCTTTTAATGAAAACAAAATCACAGTAATACTTGTTAAAGTCTGAGGGGATAGGGAAGAGAGAATTAAACTTGTGTGTGACTTGACATCGTCCAGACAGGTTTTAGAATGCATACGGCAGCAAGAATAAATTAGAACTGTGATCTCTAGAAATTATATGGTGCTGTATTATTTGTTGCATGTTCTCACATTAAATAAAGCATGACACGCAACTGGATGATAGAGAACTGTGTTAGACAGTCATTAGTTAGCATCTCCTTTATTCACTGAAATTAAAGTTCTCGGGTTACTCGGAGCATTTCCTCCTTATGCATTGTAACAGCTTCAGACCTGATTCATCTGAGTACTTAACTGTCATGAATGAGCTTTCCGATGGGAAGTGAAGATAGAAGAGCTTAGTAGTTTTGAGGCTCTTTGCTGTAATGCATTCCAGCCTCTTGTCAGCCTTACAAAAATCTTTCAGAGCATTGTGCTTGTAGAATAAACAATCTCCTCTGCTGTAGGAATGGAACACTAAAAGTATTCAAAGGCTTTTTTGGCATAATTTCTTTTGAAACATTTTTCTGGTGTGTTCTGTGATGTAGCTTCAATTCTGAAGTCAAGAGAACATTTAGGATATGGCCCTGAGTGCACAGAGACTGTGGGAGAAGGGGGTAAGTGGTGAGACCTTTAGGAGGCTTAAGTCAGCATTTCATTGATTGCAGTACCACAGTTCTGTCTGTCACACAACTGGGGATTTGAAGTTACTGTTTCTGTGTCGCAGGGCAGAAAACTTTCTCTAAGACTTTCTGTAGCTTTTTTTATGTTTCCCCTGTTTATAAGAAAACTTGTTTAGCCATGTGGCCTTGTTTCAGAAGTTGCCTTTTCTGTATTGTGTAAGCTGCACAACTGTCAGTAGCTGCTCTGTGATAGTGTGATTTGGAGCAAATCAGCTGCACAGTTCCCTACAACTACATCACAACACCTGCAACTTGGTGCTTGGTCTGAGCAAAGCAGTGAGAATGTGACAAGCAGATAATGCAGGTTTATTTTACTTATTACTGCAAGTAATTACTTACTTATTACTTACTTACGTACTTAATTATTTTACTGCAAGGGCAGGGCATATTGAGTGTGGTAGGGGACTAGTCAGCGAATGCAGCAGTGTGTGCCTGAAGACTCAGATGCTACTTGGTTGAGTATGCAGGGCACAGTGTTGTGTCTGCCTTCCTGTGCCCAGCTGAAGTTTAGGAGGCCTGCAGTGGGATTGCATGTTAGCACAGAGATTCAAAGAATTAACTTGCCTTCCCTTAAATTGAAGTATGCCATCAATGCCACAGGCTGTAATCTAACCAAGTAAATAAATAGGTGGTGGTGCATCTTCTGACTGTGTGGTGGTTCACTGCGACTCGTGTGTGTAGCTGAACTACCTCACTGTTTCACCTCTAATGGGCTGCCTTGTCCCAAGGCATGCTCCAAGAGAGCACCACTTGCCAGGTGCTGCTACTGGAATCACACAAACATGGACCACGTACATAAGTGCAAACCTATTCTGCGACCTTGTTTAGCTGATAACCCTGGCCAGAATTTTAAGGCAGACATCCCCACTTGTTACCCAAAACCTTGAGCCCCTTCCTGACTGAGCAGCACTTTGAATGGAAACAGCAGTATCAACTTACAAAGAGTGGAAAAAAATGTGATGGTTACAGCATTTCTGGGAATTTGGGAAACCTGTTCCTAGGACTTTCTTAGTCCATCCTGCAGGAGATCATGAGACTTTGGATAAGGCTGTGGAGTTGCAACCCTTCACCTTTTTTTAGTCTCATGGTTAGGACAGTTATTGATTTTTAAATTTTTTTTTTTAATCCAGTCAGGCAACTCCTGTGACTTTGAGTTAGAAGGGCAAAATGCCGCTCTGTCCTCTCTGTGTTGGAACAGGCTCTGTTTGGGATCTCCAAAGGAGGGTGTCACTTCTCATGGTCTATTGGCCTCAGTGACATTCAAAATGGGAAACAGATCTCTTGATGCAGTGAGAAACTGCTAAGACTGGGACATTTGTGTAAGTCATTAATAAAATTTTCAGGCAGAAATAAGAGAGAGACTATTAGGTTTGATCAGAGGTCTGCTTCTTTACTGCACTGTTGCTTTCATTATAATAAATCCTCTTAGTTAAAGCAGATAACTTGCTGTACCTCCCAAGCTATTGGCTACAATGTCTCTTTTTAAACTCTTTCTCATTTCTATAACCAGGACAATAATAATTTCTCTGATTTCTGGCTACCTCCAGGACCTGGTTATATTTGCATAAGGTTGTAAGTTTTTTGCATTGGACATACCCAAAAAATAAAATGCATGGTTTCTCCCCAGAAGGCATTTTCTCTGCCTGTGAAACCAGAGTTCTGTGAGGCTAAGAAGGCATACTATAGTATGTAGTTAAGAATACATTCAAATGAAAGGTTATGCTCTGCTAAACTTGCCAAGCCACCTTATCTTCTGTATGTGCATAGGCTGAGACCTAACTTAGATTTGCACCCATGTTCCTTTCAGCTTTGCAGAAAGTACCTTCACGTTTCCATTTAGTACTGCACATAAAGATGGAGGGGTGAGTCTGCTACTCCTACACAGTAGGGAAAAGTTAGTAATTACTTCAAATCAGAAATGAAGAGATGTGGATGTGAGGATAATGCGGAGTTTCCCGCAGTCCTGCTGGAAATACTAAAGTTAGATATTAAACAGAGTAACTTTTGCCATTTATATTTGCAGACTGGATTGTAGGTAGCTCCAAGTGAATATTCAGGAGAAGGGAGGCACTTGGTTTCAGCCACTTCCTTTAATGTCTAAATGATGTGATTATATACTATGTAAGTAGCCTGGAGCCAAGGATGACTTGGTTGCCTCCAGAAGCAGAAACAGCATGGCTGTGAAAAATGGAGCAGTGCATTTAGCCCTAGGGGGAGGCAGTTGTTCAGTTCAGCACCATCTGTACCAGCTCTATCTCTTTTGGAGTCTGAACAGACAATATTTCATGACGCTGTCCTGTATTGCAGTCATACCTGCTCACCTGAAGCAAGAGATCTGAATCATGCAGATACACTCGAGACTGTTTCAATTCCATCCCAAGCCTCATTTTATTCATGGGTGAGTTATACAGGTTGCAGCTATGACAGTATCTCAGCAGTCCCTTCCAAAATATTTCAAATTTTGGAAGAGGAGCCTGAAGGTCTCAGGGCTGCAAATCATCTCAGAGTGTCAAGTGTGTGAGATTGCAATGCCCTGAAATATACATGAAGATGTAGCCTGTGATTTCCCCAGTCATGTTACCACATCCCATTACTCATCTTTTCATCAACCTTGGGATGTAGACAAACCTCAGCTCCTCTGGAAATCCAAATATGTAATAAACTAGGACATGGCCTTGACAAATAGGTAAAAATAACATTTCTTCATCCAGTACATCAGCCATTTATCGTGGATGATTGCATGGTAAAGACAGACGTTTGTATTCTTTTAGTTACTACTTCCAATTTCCATCAGCAAGTAGGTTTGGTCGCACTGTATGCAAGAAAGAACCACTCCACAGTACAAATAACTATTTTAGAATGACAGTTTCATCATGTATTGACAGACAGGGTGTAGGCTGGGAATAATGTCTTTTCAAAAACTTGCCTGGAGAAAGCAGTAATTCTTCTTGGCTGATGAACTGAAATTCCAGCAAGGAACAGTGTTTCTATTTCTGATGTCTTTGAGCAATTCCAGTAACTAATACTGTTAAAGCACTGGGAATTGCACAGGCAGTAGAGCTGATGCATAGTCATGAATGTGTTTCAAAATTAGAAAGAAGTTTTTATGACTTGCAAAGAGATTTTTACTAGCAAGTTGAAAATATCCACCCAAACCAGTTACAGAAGTTACTTTCCCTCAGTAATTTTCTAGTTTGCATTTTTCATTTTGGGGAATCTTTGCATTAAAAGCTCTCTAACAGACAGTACTAAATGCTGCAATTAAATAAAAATCTGTGCTTGCAACAACAGTCTGTTCTTATGGGAAAGACAGTGGATTTGTTACATTAATTGTGAGCTCAGTGTATAACTCAGCAGGAAGGGAACATGGGGTGTGAGCCAGGTTTCTATTTATACAAAAAACATTTGACCCTAATTAAATAAACAGTAAGAGAAATTCCTTTTAAAAAAGTTGCATAATTAGGACTGCACAGTTAAAAGTTATACCATTACATCTATAATTAAGTAGTACTCCAGGCTTCTTTATTACAACAGCATCATTGGGTTATGTCTCTTCCAGCTAAAACCAACAATAGCTTTGTCTTCATAGAAAGCAAAATTAAATATGAAATATTTTCACCAATTTCCTGACTTCTCCAAAATCTTGTACCTGTGAAAATTTAATAATGATGTTCAGAAATGAACCCCCAGTAATAATGAACTTTACACAGAATTATGATACAAAGAATCCTACATTTCAAAAACTCTGTGAACAAAGCTACTCCCATTACTATTTAGGAAAACTGGACTCTCAATCCAGAGGTGCAGCAAGACAACCAGGCACTGTCAACAACTTTACTACCTTTGAGCACCTTGAGCTTATAGATGAGGGCCAAATTTTTATCATCAGAGGAAAGAGGGAATGACCTTGGCAATATCTGAAAGTCAGTTTAGCAAAGTATCATTCTCCACTGAGGAGCAACAGTGAACACTTGAGGACAGGATACAGGTGCAGATGGATTCTTGATATGTTCTCAGAAGCTTACAATTTGCAGACTTCCAGCTTTAGAGCTTGCATTCATTTAATCACATTTAATCCTCCGTGTGAACTTATCTTACTCCATTTTGAGTTTATCAACCTGACCTTTGACAGGCTCTATGGCAAGATAAATTATGATATATGGAAAAGAACTTATTAAAAATTTATTTTCCTTACATTAGCTGTCCCTCCCCTTCTTGTACTGCAGGGAACAATGAATAATCATTTGCATTACTTTTTTTCCACATATGGTCTTACAGCTCAGATATTCCTGATGTGAAAATCAGAGGTTTTTGCTGTTTCCACAAAGTTGAACTTTGGGAAACAGCTAATTTGGCATCATCTTTCTAGTATCATGGCTTCCTTCCAAAATTTACTACACATTACACTTCTTAGTCCAACATTATCATCCTGGATCTTTAGAGTTGAACACACACATCCTTCAGTCGTTACTTGGAATTTACTCATCTGTGCTAAAATGCCTTTTATTGTATTTTCAGTTTAGGACTAATATGAGGTTCTGTTCCTTAAAAAAACCAACAAAAAAACCTAGTTGACTTTGAAAACTGCTCTATTACTTTTGTGTTGAATATTGCTACAACTATTTTTTTTTCCCTATAGCCTAATTCCTGAAAAGACCCTTTCTTAATCACCTTCCAGTTCTCTCTCTGGCAAATGCCTGGCTTTTTAATATATTTTAACAAGGCTTTTAAAAAAATTGTTGTTATTAGCTTTTATGTGAGCAAGGTGATCCTCTGAGTCCTTTTTTCACCTGGGCCCTCGGGGCTTGCTATGTAATTAGCTTGTGTTCCTTGTCTGGATATGAGATAGACTTTTTGAAGAGCGACACTTGTAGTTTTATTAGAGAATGACCAAAGAAGGCTCAGGAAGATGGTGAAGGGTCTGGAGGGGAAGTCATATGAAGAGCGGCTGAGGTCACTTAGTTTGGCCTAGAGAAGAGACTGAGGAGAGAAGACCTCATTGTGATCTACAGCTTCATTGTAAGTGGACAAGGAGGGGCAGACACTGATCTCTCCTCTACGGTGACCAGTGACAGGACCTGAGGGAATGGCCTGAAGCTGTGTCAGGGGAGGTTTAGACTGGATATCAGGAAAAGGTTCTTCACCCAGAGGGTGGCTGGGTACTGGAACAGGCTCCCAGGGAAACGATCACAGCACAATCCTGACAGAGTTCAAGAAGCATTTGGACAATGCTCTCAGGCACACGGTGTGACTCTTGGGTTGTCCTGTGCAGGGCCAGGAGTTGGAATGAATGATCCTTTGGGTCCCTTCCAACTCAGGATACTCTGTGATTCTATGAAGTCTTTGCTTGACCCAGCTCACGTCCTCCTGGGCCAGAGGTGCAGGGAGGCAGGCAGTGTCTCCCCAGCATCCAGTGTGGAGACGAGCGTCGAAAAATCCCAAATCGATCACCACCAACCAGACATGGTGTGAAGAGAGTTGCAGCATCTCCCGGCTGCCAGGAAAAGAGAGGAGTGGAGCTCCTCCAAAATGTCAACTGCAGTGGCTGACCAAGCGCCTTTTAATATAACATACTCCCACCTAGTGGCTCTCTTGGAGTCAGGAAAATGCACCGTCTCTAGCAAATTGTGAAGTTAACCATGGAACTCGCATTTAAAGAACGAGTAAGTCAGGTATTTACTAAGTTGATATAACTGTTCAGTAGGTCTCGAAATGTTGATTTTGAATTCCTGTTTCACTGCTGTAACATCTAACCGGAAATGGAAGGAACAGTTAAGCAGCATAACACTGATTTTATAGTTAGTACTGCAGTTATTACTATAGTATATAGTTGCCCACGATGCAATTAGTGATTCTTAGTTTAGTTTTTCACCACAGTTTTGGTTCAGTCATTTCTTAGGACAAAGACATCTAGATGGCTTCGTAGGAAAGATATCTGGATACAGAAAAACATTTAAAAACCTTTCTGTTAGTTGTACTTAATACCATAAGAAACCTCGAAGAGAAATTGTGGGATTCTATGCATGTGTATGTGACAAATACACAAAAATGTGTGTGTATATATTAATGAAAGAAACACCCAAAATTACAGGTAACATTGCTTCAGGCTTTCTTAATTGTGTCTCCAAGCAGAGCACTATATCCCTAATAAAGAAAATTACACAGAAGCACTGTAAGTTGTCCAACTACAATTGGTATTGACAGTCCAGAGTTTCCTGACTTAAAAGTTAGCTAGCGGCTTACTGCAACTGGATTGCAAGTTAAGAGGATGTGAACTGGATATACATTGATGCCTTTCAGTATTCTCAGTATAAGCAGGAATTCAAAGCCAAGTATGAGCAATCTAAAGAAAAACTGAACTCTTTCCAGTTTTCAAATTACTCAAAAGGTATTTTAAATATTTAAATTTAGAAAAAGTAGAATGAAATCTTGTTGTCCACTGTTACACTCTATGTAATTTATTTCTAGAATTATTTAATATTCAAAAGCTAATGTGATATAGAAGTCTTAAGACTCCCTGATAAACTTTCACTTAATGTCTAGGTCAGATCTGGTATGACCAAGGACTTTACAGTTTAACACCTATTTGGTTTCAATGCTGAGATGTGTTCTAGGATTTTCACAGAAATTACCATAAATTCAAGTATTTTTGGCAATATTTGCAGAGAAATAAAAAAAAACTGAGCAGGGACTGTGTCTGATCTTTCCAAGCCCTTTGGTGAGGACTGAGACAGCAGTGGTGTGAGGAAGGAAGCCTGCTTTATAGTTCTTTGTGCTTCACATCTTTCTGTGAAGAAAACTCTGGTTTCAAGCGTCTTGTGGCAGTAACCATTTTCTTGCCAATCCTCTTCAATTCCTCCTCCACTGAGGTGAAGAGGATTCTGTTTCAGAATGCTTTTGAAACATCTGCCTTAAAAGCAGACTGGAAAGCATTCTGTGATGGTGGAACATCAAAAGACCGCAGTGGTGTATGTCTCCCTTGGCCCTTCCCTCCTTCCTGTCCTTTCCTCACTTCTCTCTCCTGACGTTCACCACTTTTTCCACCAACCCTCTGGTTTTACTTTTTCAGAAGGTCTCTTCTGCTCCTTCCCTTTCAGGCTTAGCTATACTGCCAGAAAACTGCCATTTTGCTCAGTGATAAAAGGCATGGCTTTGTCATGAAGGGCCCAGGTTTTTATAAAGAGCAGAAGGCAATAGTTCTGGATGTAACGGGGGGAAAAACAAGAAAAGACATTTTATACACTTTGTTAATGCACATTTACATCACTCCACACCCAGCAATATTGGCTTAAATTTGATTTAATTCAATTTACATCAGTGCAATTGTTGACATTTCTAGTCATTGAAGTGAAGACAGAACTTGCTCCAGGATCCATTTTTTCATCTTCACAGCATATCTTTTAACATTGCATGTTAAAATCATGTGGCATGTGTCTCAAAGTGGTTTAACAAAAAAAGACGTCTGTTATTATGTTTTTCCTACAATTAATATTCTCTTCCCCCAAATGCTCATTTCAGCAATATTAGATCTTGTAATTTTATAATTAAAAAACATTCCAACTTTTTAAGGCAGAAAGCTGAACAAGAATAAAACATGCTTTTCAAGAAAAAAGACCCTTTTTGCACGAGGATGCCTTGTTAGGAGGATCCTAATAAAGAAGCATTGCAGTGCTTGATAAAGTGAAACCCAAAATAGAATGGACTGATTGACTGAAATGAAGTCTTTCCAGATAGCCTACTATAATTAGATTTACAATCATATTATGACTAGGTTTTCTACAGAGACCTTTGTCTAAACTTCAAAGGATGTCTGCTTCCTTTTAAAGTATTTCTACTACCTAACTATCAAACCTGTCAGAGTGCAGAGAAATACTACACACCCTCTTTTCCTGCTGCAGGCCATAGTAAAATATACACTGACAAAAAAAGCGCTAATGTTTCAATTAAAGTATATTACAACTGCAGTAATAGCCCACTCCAGGAATATATTTGGTGGGACTTGCTAGCATTCCAATAAAACAGAAGTTAAATATCAAGGGCTCCTGTGTTACGGCTACCTAAAATAACTTAGAAGGAAAAGCACTGTCTGGTACAGTGCTATAAAATAAAATGTGTAAGAAAAAGACCTCTTTCACATTTTCAAATCTAGCCAAAGGAATCTGTGTCACAATCTTGGCAAGACTCTATCCTCATTCCTCATGCATCAGATTTGTGAGAGTTTCAACTAGACATTAGTGAGGAAACTAACTCAGTGTTAATAGGAACTATATAAAGCTTTGGGACAAACACTATATTGTTTGCAATTAAAGGTAATTTTCTAACCCGAATTGGTGCCAAATGCTTTTTAGTAAATTATGCTGTAATTCTTGCAAAATAATCCTAAAATAAGTTTCTGTTTTCAGGTTTGAAAGTTAAACAGCTATGTTCTAAGGTACTGATTCGATAGAGCAATTAAAAAAAAAAAAAAAGCTGTGATAAATACCAACACATGTTTTGGGCCAGGTTCTTTTTTCCCATTCTTTCATAAAAGTTCATGAAAAACAAGTGAATAAAACTTTCAGAGTGTAAACACTTTCAGGTGTGAAAGATCTCTTCTGAAGACCTGAAGTTATCCAATATAGTTCTTAATTTAATAAAAAAATTACATTCCCCTTTAAATCATGTCTTACTAGGAAAAAGAATTCAAATATTTAGCTCAGATTTCATTATGAGTCACAGCAAAATCCAAGAAAAATACAGGTTATAAACAGTTGTTCTTAGTAAAGCCTAATTAGAGTGAACAGTCAGATGGTGAAAGGAAAGCAACTTGCACCTGTGGGCAAGGGTGAACTGAGAATTCTGATACCCAGTTAGCACATGGGGAGCAAAGGAAGAAAAGGATTATTAATTTCTTTTAGAAAGGTAGGGGTGTTTAGCTCCTATGTTTGCTTTTGATGTTTAATAAGAGATTATAAACACTGATTACTTTTTGGTTATTTTTTATATTCTCTTTTATTCATGCCATAAAGTGAAAAACCTGATTGCAAATTTGTATGTTTTCCTTGAGACCTTCTGCTGTACTCCAGAAATGGCTGTACGCAGCAACAAATCCAGTAAGGCGCCACTTACATGAAATACAAAGGAAATGCTGAGGAATTATGGGTTTGGGTGGTTTTTTTGTTGTTGTTGTTGTTGGTTTTTTTTTTGGTTGTTGTTTTGGTTTTTTTTTTGTTGTAATCTAAAAGAGACTGCCTGCACTCTTTCAGTATTCCCCACCACCAATAACAACTGAGGCACAAGGAATTTTCAGCCAAGGAATGACCAGTCTCTAATACAACAGGGACACACAGCTGCAGTCAAAATGTCACAAACTATTTGACTTAATATACCACAAACTGATTCCTACAAGAGGCTTCGTAGCTGATTTAGATGTGATGGGAAAAAATCAAACAAAAATCAAACAGGCACCTGAAATGAAAAGGTGGTGAAATTTAATCTTGAAGGCAATAGCTTTGGTATGTTGGCCATTCAGAACTTTAAAATGAAAACATATTACCTGTAAATTACACAATGAGTTTAACATGCAATTATTAATAAAAGCACAGCATGCATTTTCTTTGAAAAATAAGCAAACTCAAATGACCAAATGTCTAATATGACAATGTGGCAATCCTATGGCAGTACAGATTTAAAGTGAGATGGCTAAAAGCTCTGGAACATATTCATAATAAAGATGAATTTGCATGTCCTGAAGGTAAAATCTCAGGGATTCTCTGCCTTAGTAATAAGTGCAGTTGAGCATGTAAACCTTAGGAAAAGGGAGGGGGAGAAGTTTTTGGTGAAAATAGACTGGTTTTCAAAGACTTTAATTTGCTAGATGGGGAAACAGGCCTCAACATTATGGTAACAACTTAAAGAACTTGCAAGTTAAACCCACATCACGTATTAACCTTGGAACATTTGATGTGTGCCTTGCTACGTGAGCCCTAAGGAGTTGCCATGGGAGTTGAGGAGCTGTGCTTGAACTGCAGGGCCTCCAACCCAATTGGCTTGGCAAGTGGCTGCAGTTCTGTGAAGCCCCTGGAGTTCATTTCTAAGAGACTGAAATACTAGCTGAGCCAACAGGGGTCGAAACCAAATTATCTCTTCTCCCAGGCAACCAGCGACAGGACAAGAGGATGTAGCCTTGAGCTGCCCCCAGGGGAGGTTTATGTTGGACATTAGGAAAGATTCCTTCACAGAAGGAGTGATTAAATATTGGAATGGACTGCCTAGGGAGGTGCTCAAGTCACCATCCCTATGAAAGACAGGAGGCAGCACTTAGTGCCACAGTCTAGTGGACATGATGTTGGGTTGTAGCCTGGATTTGACTTTTTCAGAGGTCCTTTCCAACCTCATTGATTCAATGATATTTCACTTTGGTATTACTGGCCAACACGGACCTGCACAAGGGACTGAACACGCCCTAAAGCACGAGTGCATGCCAGAGCACATCCTAAAAGCCCAAATACGCCATTTCGGAGCAGATAAAAGCCTGAGGATGCAAAAAATATTCCAGCCAGGTTCTGAAGGCGATAAGGGCGAGCTCGGCAGCGGGCACCCATTAGGAATGGAGCGGGAATGCAGTGCCGGGGAGCTGAAGCGGCGCCGCGTGCCCGCCCTGAGGGAAGGAGCAGCGCCCGCCGTCCCAACGGCTCCAGCGGCGGCCGCGGCGCGCGCGCGCCGGACACGTGCCCCCCCACCCAACCGTCGCCCGCTTTAAAGAGCGCTCGCGTGCCGGGCACGCTCACCCCGCTGCGATTGGCTGACGGGGCCTGTCAATTGTGTCCGTGCCCGCCCTCCGCGCCCGCTGGTTGGCCGGGCGGGTTGAGAGCGAGGGAAAGCTGTGGCCGCGGCGCCGGGCGCATGAGGTGCTGACAGCGCCGGCGGCTGGGCAGCGCTCGGTGGCGTTCGGCTCCCGACGGAACAGCGGGGAGTCATGTCGTGGCCTTGTCTGCCTGAGGATAGTGGTGGGTTCGGGTCCTTGCCGTGCCGTGGCAGCGCTATGAGGGATGAAGTGTTGTGGAGAAAGGGGCTTTGATTGATGTGCGAGTCGGCCGGAGTAGCGCAGGGAGATTCGGGGGGGGTGTTGAGTTTGATCCCTTCCTTTACTGTCCCACATGCAGTCGTGCCTCCTCACGTCTGTGGCGTTTGTGCCCGGGGCGTGCCCGAGGTTGGGTTGCTTCCTGCACGGGCCTCCTGGAGCTTCTCAGTGCCGCTTCGGCCCTTGGAGCTCCCGCGGTTCCCGCCTGTTGCCCTTGCAGATAACGACGTTCTGGCCCGGTGTTTGAACCCAGCGGGACAAAGGGAAAATCAGTTTGCTTCTCCCTCGCTCTAGCTTCGTTGTCGTCTCGTTGTCGTCTCCCATACCTTGTTAGGCTTGAAGCTGCCACAAGATTTCCTAATTACAGAATCTCTGTGCAGTTGTAGGTTGTGAAACACAGTAAGTGTAATTCACTTGCTGAAAGGAGCTGGGACGCCATTTCTAGCAGGTGGGAGCCATGCTATTTCTGCTCGTGCCTGTCGGGGATTTCTTTTTGTGCTCTGTCCCGCTGCTTTTCTGGAATCTCCTTTCGATGAAGCCAGGAGTTTTGTTAAACATTTGGCTTTTTTAGTGGCCTGTAATAGATGTAGTTTAAACTTCTTGAGAGTAGTTGCTTGCATGGATTCCTGCCCCAAAATGAATACTGGCTTGATGAAAAGACAAAAAAAAGTATATCCCCACCAAAAGTCTTTTCCCCCTACAGTGGGAAAAATTACTCATAACATTATTCTAATTAAAGGATTTGTGGAGTCTGTTAGAATGTCATGTGAAGGCTGTTGTGAAAGAAATGCACTTAGAAATAGTAATTACATTGATTCAAGGTACATTTGAAATGACAAAGCTGGGGCAGGAGTGGGGGAGTAAGCTGCAGCCCCACGTCTGGATAGTAATATCATTGCATAACATCCTTAAACGTAGTAGGGGAACAGACACGTCATCAGTCCATAAATTTGGTCTATATTATATTTTAAAACTTTAGTTTTGGTCAGCAAATAATAGTGGGTTGTCAAGAAACGCTTGTGTGAACTTTAAGCTGTTTTAAAATGTTTTTCTTATAAAAACTAAACTGGTGGTGCCTCAGGACATTGTCTTTTGGAGACTAAGCCTGAAGACAAAGAAAGCTGAAAATATAAGGGCCACTGAAGAACGAACAGTGGTACCTTTATTTTTCTGGTGGTGACTTTTTGGGCAGCATTTCTCGAGAATAAGTGGCATAGCACTTGGAAATGGCATTTGGGCAAAGGATTGAAGTGATGAAAAAGATTGCTTGCCTAAGCAGACCTTAGGGCAGAAAATCTTGGGAAAAGAATAAATGAATTGGAGAAGGAAAAATGGGCAATGAAAGAAGCGTCTGAGTTGAGATTTTTTTAGTGGCTTTACTAGTAAAATTGGTAATTGCCAAGGGATGTGATTGTTTTCCATCACCTGGGTGACAGAAACCTAAAGCTGTTGGGTGAGATCTTGGCATGCCAGAGAACTAGGAAATAGGGCAGCAGCAACCATACTGATAAGGTTTAGTTTTTGAAATTGTGTTTTGAAATATGTTCATGCATTCTTTGAGTTCTTTATAGTAACTGGGCATTGACCTAAGGTGTTCCTCCAGTATTTTAGTACTAAAATACAATTTTGAAATAATTTGTATTCTTATAAAATGTAGTAATAAGATAATAGAACTTGTCACCTTGAGTGCCTTTTTGGTCCCTTACACAGCTGTGGTGGCATGGTTTATGAAAGAATTCATTGTTCTACTTGAAGGGCAGCATTCTTAAAAATAATTGTGCTGCTTACATTGTGATAGCTGTGGTAGCATTTAGGAGAGTTTGAATACAGATTATGTAGTTGCTGGATAAAGTTCCAGATTATCCTAGCTCCAGAGCAATGGTCTGAAAGCAAGTACCCAGGGGATTGTGGTTGGGTATAGGATTGAAGCTTCAAGCTAAACAAAGTTGGAGAAAATAGGCCAGTATAGCCTGAGTGGTTTTTCTGTATTTTGGTAGCTTCTGTCTGCATGTAACAAGTTAGAATTTGCTGAATGAGAATATTTACAATGTTCTGTTGAAGCTGTTGCAGATATGCACAAGGAGAATAAAGCTGCAGCTAATGGATGCAGCAAAATCCAAAGGAGTGCCCGAAATGGGGCTGCTTTACTTGCCCTCATGGAGAAGACTGGATACACCTTGGTTCAGCAAAATGGGCAAAGGAAATTTGGTGGTCCTCCACCAGGTAAGCATTTCGTTTGAGATTTCTTTTGAGACTGAAAATTGGTGTAGCCTCATGTTGAGTATCAGTGACCAGTAGTAGAAGCCCAAGGAGACAGTGTAAGAAACACAACACGTATGGGGAGGGTCCTGATATGTTCTTGAGTTTCCAGCAATTTAAGATCTCTTGAGCAAGACTGTGTTGAACATTTGCTTTTGGTGGACTTAAAAAGTCACAGCTTTAAAACCAGTTAAAATTGACAGGTAGCAGAACAAATGTGGAGCTCACCAAACCAAGTGTGTTCCATGTGACTGAGAGCACCCTTCAGAACTTTTAGGGACACAGAAGGGAAAAACAAGTTGGTGGTAGTAGCATAACCCAGCTAGTGTCTTCTCTTACCCCACACCACTTGTATTGGCCAAAACATTTTTTTTACAAACTTTTGTTCTCTGCGAGAGCACCAGTACAAATTAAATAATTTTGTTTTCAGAGTTGATGATAAAATAAAAAGGTTGATGATTTCTTTTATTTTGATTAATTTTTCCAGTGTTGTTGACATCAGCAGTGTACAAGAATTTTGCCACTAAGCCTAGTTGTATGACATGGAATACAGTAACTCTTCTGAATCAGATCATGTACTTAGACAAGCAGAATGAAGGAAAATTCTTTGTGCTGCTCTTTCAGTTCATTCTCACTTATGGCCTGTGATCCCATGGCTTTATAAGTTATGCTCATAAGTATGAATTTTATTTACTTATTGCTATGTGTAGTTTTAAGTTAGAGCTGCATCAAAATTATATCTCTGGAAGTTTTGTCTGTACTTTTACTAAACCTATGTAAAATAGCCAAAGGAAGCCCTGTGAAACTATTTTGAAAATGGCACTGGAAAAAGAACTGCAGGGCATCACTAATTTTAGCTTGTTCTTAAATTACTGTACATGTTTTACATAATAATGTCTTTTAATTAGAACATTAGATGATATTAAGTGTGTTTGTTTTGCAAAGCTAGTTTTATTTTTTTGAAACTGGATGGGTTTGACAAGATATCTCTTCCCTCAATCTGTTCATTGACATGAGGTATATATATTTTCTTCAAATCTTCATGTATTTTCATAGGACATTGAAAATACATTTTTTTTAAAGTTGGAAATTACCCTGTGTTACTATAAATGGCTCTAGGCCGGGTGAGACTTAAATGTTTGAGATGTCTTGTAGGAAATTACAGTATCTTTTTAAATGAAGGGTTTCACTCTCAATTTTGCTTAAGGTATGATTTCTATAAGCTTGTGTTGCTGTCAAAGGATAGTCTCAGCTCTGTTCTCAGCAGATGTGGCTGAGAATTGCCCTAAAAATTAGAGGTTTTTACCTGGCACAGTTCTTGTTTAGTGTATGCCACTTGTGAAAAATGTATCTGTACAGTGTTTAAAGAAAAGAAGATGTAAGTGAAGTTTCACAGTTTTATGCCTGGTGCCATCTAAGCACTGGAGCCAGTGATGCTGCTGGGCATGTGAGTCATTAGAATGACATGGAATTTGAAGATGGTGTGGAGACTAACAGGGGGAGGATTGTGACTAATGTTGATTGAACTGCAAAAATAGTTGCAAAAGTCGGAGTCCCATTTTCTATCATCCAGCAATGAATCAAGTACCCAGTCTGGTCAGCTACTTGTGGAATGATTTTGGCTAACTTTCCATGTTTGCTCTGCTAAGTACGTGTCCCACATTGGCAAATGTGGCACAGACCAGTTTTTTTTACCTCAGAGGCTAATTCCAGTTGGCAGTAATGTATTGTACTGCTGAGTTATTATGCAGCTTTAAGATTAGAAGGGAGTGTTTTGTGTGGTAGATGGCTTTTACTTACTGAGAATCACTGTTCAATCAGTTACTGGGCTGAAAAAGATGGTACAAGTTTGTCTGGTTAATAAATAAAGCTTGTTATTTCATTTCATGACTCCTGTACAGCTTTTTCTCGATTGAGGTGTGCCGTTGCCTTTGGAGCTCCTAAATGGTGTACAGTTGGTTTATTGTTTTTATGTGGGCAGGCACTGGCAGGATGTGAGTGATGGCAGTACTGGCCTGCAGATGGTGTTAGCTGCCATGTCCAGTCAGACCTCAGCTGAAGTGGTCAGAGATGTTTATAAAGGTGAAAATGATAAAAATGTGGAATGCTGTACAGAACAGACCCAAGCTTTTTCCTAGCTAAGTCATGGCAGTGTGACTCCAAATGCATGTCAATTCTGATGCCTTGGGAGCATCCCTGTATGCCATGGACAGTTAGTGTATAGTTTATAATGAAAAATGATTCTATGAGAAGGCAAAAGTCTCTCAATTCTGTTAATTTTTTTCACAAGTAAATTACAGGCTCTCTGACAATACATTAAGGAAAAAGTGCTAATTACAAAATCATCTAAATATCATTTATTCTGAACTTCAAACCAAAGTAAATTATTTAATTATCTTTTTGTCTTATCGTGTCAAGAGTAATTTCTTTTCACCTTGCCTTGTTATGCTTTGTCATTTCATACTAGCATTTACTAAGTTTTGTGGTAGTTTTTTCTATCATCTTTATACTCCTTGCTTTTTCTCCTGTAGAAAACCTTTCATGTCAAAAAATTAAGAAAAAGCTTTTAGTTATGATTTGAGTGTCTGCCTTTGAACATTCTACCGGAGTTATTTGTCTAATTTTAACAAAGAAACAAAGCCAAACAAACATTTTTATTTTTTTTTATTATTTTGGGGAAATGGAGTACCGTATTTGAAGACCATAACTAAATAATACTAAGTGCATAAATACAGCAGCCTTCCGTTATCTGTTGAACGTATCTTGCAGTATATATGGCAGAGATATAAAAGCATGTTTGAATGTCCTTGACTTAAGGAGAGAGTAGATGTTCTGCAGCTTTCAGAACATCTGTCAGCCTAAGACTGACAGATGTTCCGTGGATTTTTTTCCTTCTTTTTTTTTCCTACCATCCACTACTGCCTGTGAAAACTGTGGTCTGTTTTTAGAGTAAAAATGTTGCATCTTTTTGGCTGTTGCAGAAAGTTTGGGTCTGTATCTTACTTTCCTTAGGGAGTCCTATTTTATTGGGTGGATGAAGGTGGAAGCAAAATGTTGGGACATTTTGAATGATGTCAAGGAAGAAAAAAATGTGCTGCACTGGGGACCCTTACCAAAATTTATAAAAATACAGGCATGAAGTGCAGAGAAACATTTTGTAACTTCAAAGCATTGTAGTAGAAAATAAAACTGAAGTTCTTACCTAGGTATCTTTCTTGGGTATATCAGTTTTATTAATAACTGAAATAAAATTGTAAGGGGCATAAAATGATTGACATGGAGACTCTTGGTAAACCTGTCAGTGTTTTTGATAAACAGGGTTGGTGTGCAGAAATGCAAACTGTGTTTCTGGCTTTTTTTTTTTTTTAATTCAAACATAAAATAAATAAGACACAATAGGAGAGAATGTACTAGTTTTCAGTTGAGACCAAAAATCAGTAACTCCACCATTTGAACTGGGTGTGAAGGAAATGTGCATTTGTACTAAGATTGCTGTTGGACAATTTATTTTAAGGTTGGGAAGGTCCTCCACCACCTCGTGGATGTGAAGTTTTTGTGGGTAAGATTCCTCGTGACATGTATGAAGATGAACTAGTTCCTATTTTCGAGAGAGCTGGGAAGATCTATGAGCTGAGACTGATGATGGAATTCAGTGGTGAGAACAGAGGCTATGCTTTTGTGATGTACACCACTAAAGAGGAAGCCCAGCTGGCCATCAAGATTCTTAATAATTATGAAATTCGTCCAGGGAAGTTTATTGGTGTCTGCATGAGCTTGGACAACTGCAGACTGTTTATTGGAGCTATTCCTAAAGATAAGAAGAAAGAAGAAATCCTGAATGAAATGCAGAAAGTTACAGAAGGAGTGGTGGATGTCATTGTCTATCCAAATGCCACCGACAAAACTAAGAATCGTGGCTTTGCTTTTGTAGAATATGAATCTCACAGAGCAGCTGCAATGGCTAGAAGACGACTAATCCCAGGTAAAACTGTGATTAAACTTAGTTTTTATGGGGAGTATCTATTTCTAAATTGTGGGGGGATGAGATGGTGGATCATCCCTGTTTTTCATTCTTTAAGGTGTTTTGAGAGTTACAGAACAAAATTGCAGTGTTGCCTTTTGGCTAAGGATGATTTTATTTTTTTATGTTCTGTTGCTGTGGGTTTTTTTTTTTAACTTATTTTTTAAGAAGCTGTGTTTTAAGTAGTTCTGACAATTTAAAAATAGATACCAGTTTTATGTAATTTAGCTATTTACACCAATATGTATTTGCATGAGCACACATTCAGTTTTCATTTACATGCACAAGGCTCTGCACTCAAATTCTCTTAAAAGTGAGCTTAGAAGGATAATGCCTTGAATGTGCCTTGAATTTTCTGTGGGTTGTTACAAGTGATGTTATTTTCATCACTATGAAATATGTGAATGTTTCATATTTTAAGAATATCAAAAACTAGGTCTTTAATATTTTACTAGAAAATAATTTTGAAAGGAAAATAAATAGGCAAAAGTATATACAAAATGCAAAATATCAAATATATAAAAATAAATTTCAATACAATACTGGTAATACTATGTAATATATTTAACATATAATTGGTATATTTTACATATATATGTAAATACCTCCAGACCACTGAATGGAAAACAAGCCTGTATGGTATGCAAAATGATGGGTTGGCATGAGTAACAAAGCAGGTTGGGTTTTGTTGTTTCTTTTAGTTTGGGTTCTGGCATCTGCTGCAACATAGAGTAAGGGTTGTGCTAGAGATACTCATTTAGATTACTATTTCCAGGTGTTACCCATGCTTTTTAAAGTAGTAATATTATTGAAGAGGTTGTCTTTAGTAGCTAGTTAAATCCATTACTTTTGGTCTCCTTTTGTGTGTGTGCATGTGCATGTGCATGTCACACAGTCTTTGTTCTGGCACCTTATGGTACTTAGTGGACCCGAAGGTAACAGAACACTTGTCATTTTTGCAGAGTCTCATTTGCTTTAACAATTTCAAGTGACTTAAGTAGATGTAGGCAACAAAACCCAGTTTCCTGTGGTGTGCATCATGTTAGCTTTTTGTCGAGATAGGTGATAAGAGTGATTCTGCTTTCCATTGCATGTTTCCTTTTTTTATAATGCTTCTTTGCTGTAGGAACATTCCAGCCCTGGGGTCATACTATCCAAGTAGACTGGGCAGATCCTGAGAAAGTAGTTGATGAAGAAACAATGCAGAGAGTTAAAGTATTGTATGTGAGAAATTTAATGATGTCTACTACAGAGGACAAAATTAAAGCTGAATTCAACAAGTTCAAACCAGGAGTAGTTGAACGTGTGAAGAAGTTGAGGGACTATGCTTTTGTTCATTTTTTCCACCGTGAAGATGCAGTTACTGCTATGTCTGTAATGAATGGAAAGTGCATTGATGGAGCCAGTATTGAGGTAACACTGGCAAAGCCAGCGAACAAAGAAAGTTCTTGGAAGCAACATTTCAATGGTCAGATAAGTCCCAGTTCTGAATATCTCTTAGGGTTTCCTAACAAAGAAGATGGTACTCAAAAATCCTTGGGGAAACCAGCAAGTCTTTCAATTCGTCTTAATGGCCAGCACAGTCCAGGCCCCCCTGAAGTGGAAAGAAGTATGTACCCCATTTTTCCAGGAATAAAGCTTACTCCAACTAGCATGTATTCTTTAAAGCTGAGTCACTTCAGTTCTGCAGTAATGCATCTGGATTATTTTTGCCATAAAAATCGCTGGGCACCACCAGAATACTGCTTGTATTCAACCACAAGTCAGGATGGGAGAGTACTCTTGGTGTACAAGGTGCTTATTTCTAGTATTGCAGATGATTCCCAGACTTACTTCATGCCAGAAAAACTGTGTACAACAGTAGAAGATGCAAAGGAATTGGCAGCACAGTTCACACTTTTACATCTAGGTAAGCATAAACATTTTTGATTATATATGAAGAACTGAAGCTAGAAAAGTTACTTTTAAATTGTTCTTGGTATACATATCTTGGTGCATGTGTGTATTTTTTATAAAATAGTCTACAGAAGACTTGGTCCTTGAGTCAGTTGAGTCTGGCACATTAAATGAGAACACTGAGGAAACACTGTAAATACCTAAACAGCCCAGTGCCAGGGTCGTTTTTGCTTACATTTATCTACTAGAATGATGTGTAAGGAAGAATTAGATGACATGTAAGTAAATTTGGTTTAAGGTCATCTGGGAGATGATTACGGTGTTGGAAATCTGTTTGAAAGTCCGTGTTCTAGCATTTCATTTATATATGTTGCAATTTTTAACATCAGAAGGCAACTACTAGAAGAGGAAAGTTTTTATATTATAAAATCAGGGAGGGGGGACATTGGGATTTTATTTTTGTTTGTTTGTTTGTTTGTTTGTTTTTTGGGTTTTTACCCCTCACTTGTCCTTGTTTTGGTGAACTGGAAAAGTGATTGCAGTACACTGTTAAAATATTGTTGCCATTCTTCTCTTCCTAATGCTGCTACTTAGCCCTTGTTCTGCAGGTCTCTTGAGGTACATGTAGGCTGTGGTGAGATTTCTCCTTTGAGTTCATAGCAGACTTACTTCAGGCTTGACTATGATGACTTTTTTTTGCAATGCATGACTAAAATGTAAACAAGCTTTTTCTTCTTGTGTTCTTTCTTCTCCTTGGGTTTGGATTTGGCCTGGCCAAAAGGTCTTAGGGAAAGAAGAACCTCTGAAGCACAAAGCCTTATGTATTGTCTCCACTTCAGCAGTGGTGCACTTGGTTTGCATTAGTGGGCCACCTCCAGAAGGTGATCCTTTCAGATGGCCAAAGTGATTTTGAATAATAAATAGCTAAGTACCTGTTTCTGGTTTTATAAACACAGCATTTGACTAGTTGAGTGTCTATTTCCATATTTTTCTAGCTAGGAAAATTAGGGGCACACCTTTATAACCCATGTAATCCTGAACACAAAAGATAAAATGGTACTAAATTCAAAATAGTGGTGTGAGACTGTCTTTAAAAGAACAACAAAGACAGTTGCAGGTTTTATGCTTGACCATATATACCTGCTTCTTTTGTTGCCTAAAGTAATTTCATCTCCTGTACTTCTCTAGGAAAGAATCAAGGGAACAATTAAAATTAGATTAAGAGTGATTATTCACAGCTGTGGGCAAATCCTGAATGCAGACTGGAAAAAAAATGAGGAAAGTATGTGTTGAGATTTTCCATCTTCTCACTTATAATTACAAGTGCTATAGGGAAAAGGTTTTAAAGTGGATTTAAATTAATAGTATTCTAAAGCTTTTTGAGCATTTGATTGTACCATATAATCGCAGTTAATGGGAATTGGTATTTAGCAGGATTCCCAAATATCAAGTTTGTTTTTTGACAGCTGTCTACCTAATGTCCTTGTACTAGTCATGCTGTCTTTTTATCTTTGAATAACACTTTTTTTTTTTTTTTCTTTTGATGGCCTCTGTGCATTCTGGCTTGTGAGAACTTGGGCCTGCAAAGAGCATACAGAGCCCCTATTTGAAGCACACATACATGGCTGACTTTTGAAAGATACGCATCTTTCATATTGATTAAAAACCCCACTTTTTGATGTTGGCATTGTTGTGATGCTGAAACATAGCCACAAGGAGTCTAAAAGTACAATTTCTTTTCCCTGCCTAATCTAAAGAAGTTGTTTTTGTTCTAGTTTAATAATATATATTCTGTGTTGTAAGAAATATCTGCAGGTGAAGAGGAGTTGCTAGATGTGACAGAATCCTTCCTTCTCATGGAAGTATTGTGTGGTTTGACATGTTGAATGATGCTGCTGAGAGATGGATGGGCTGTCCTTTTTCTTTGGGGTTTTTGTCTGTTTGGGGTAGTTTTGATAACTAGCAGTGATTTGAGAAAAGTCTGTGTTTCTTGGAAGCAACTTCCTATAAACTTGAGTGTACAAAGATAAGATAGGGACTAATTCTTTCTGGTAAGTAACTTCTCTTATAGGAACCTAATTTTTTGGCCACTTAATTTTTAATGATGTGTACAGGTTGTGTTCTGCTGTTTATTTTCGTTTTAAAGCATCTAACTAGTCTAAGGTAAGTAAATGAGAAAGGGCTGCTTTGATTAATAATCTCAAGGCATTGTGGCTTTTTTTTTTTTCTTTTTTTTTTTTTTTTTGTGGTATGTATTTTTGTATTTACTTTCTCACATTACAGAATACTTGGTTTTTACACTGGTTTATATAGTACTGGTTCACAGCAGTCCTGAGTAGACAGCAGTACAACAACTAACCACTTGGTGTCACCTGAATATTTTGAAAGTTATGGTTCTTAGAAAACACAGAAGAAGCATGCAGTCAGGGAAAGATTAATAATTTATCTAGTAACATTAAAATATAGCTTATCAACAGATCAAGGGAGTGAAAACTTTCAGGCTTGGCTAAATGTGTGAAAATCACATGTCTGGGTGTCCATTTGTGAGAAGGGGAGCAGAGCTGTGTGTTGAAATTTCAGGTGAATGTTGTCAGGGGGAAGAGTGGGAGGATAGGGAACAGAATAGGGACACACCTGAATGTCCTGTAGAAGAATTAATACCTCTACCATTAATTTGAATCACATTTCTGCACAAGTTTAAGTCCATGCCTTCAGAAGTTACACAACACCTTAATGTCAATTGCAAAATGGTGCTTGGCTGTTAAATGTGGCATCCAGTTAGAAAAACGTGTAAGGCTTCCTACTCTTGCCTGTGCTGGAGGCTGGCTAAATGTGAGGCAGCTCCAGTTCAGAAGCTGTAGCACACTCTTCACATTACACCTGTGGTCCAGAAGGAGTCTTGGTGCAGAGTCAGTCCCAAAATTTGAGGTGTTGTTATGATTCAAGTCCTTTGCATCGGTAATACAGGCTTGTAGCTTATGGAATCAAACTGGCTCATCCACGTGTCTTTAAAGTACAGTCTGAGGAAAATGTGAAATTGCATAGATGTGCTCTGAATTGTGGGAGAGCTCCCACCTTCCTTTCTTTAGTAAGGGTAAACATCTGAAGCTTGAAAAAGCAGAGCCTTCTTTTGAAAACTATTTTTTGTTTGGTTTGTTGGTTTGTTTTTACTTCTGGTGGAATTCCACTGATTTAAGGAAATACCAGAGCATGTTAGAACCTATTTCTAGTCCTTAAGATAACACTCTCTATAGCAAAGGCTGAGTCCTGGGAAATTCTCTCCCTACTGAGTTCAACTTAAGGGTGATGGGGAAAAATGGGAGAAGTTTCACTAAAGTTTCCTGTTTCAGGGATCTGCCAGGTTTTAAATGGGTATTCCACTCTAGGGTGTTTGCATTTCACACATGCTATTTCATGTTCCATCTCTCTGAGACACAATTTATGAAATTATTTTTCTAGGTAGTAGAGAATATTTTAAAGTATTTATAAGAAAAATATACTGTTAAATCTTCAAGAAAAAAGCCTTTTAAGAACTAACTGTAGCACATAAATAATAGTTTCCTTCCAGTTCCCCACGTATAAGTTTTGTAGTAAATGGTACTTATATAGGTGGAGCAGGCATTGTATCTTACTGCTCTGAATTCACTTGTTTAAACGTCTTGGATACTGCATGCAGTAGCAATTTTTAAGTCATGGATAAAATTTTTATAAGCTAGTTCAAGAGTCTGTATGTAGCATCTGTGTCTCAGAATAAATGTATCTGCAGATTGCTGTTCTAGATTTTGGACATCAAAACTAAAGGTCAAGTGAGATGGTTTTCATGTTTTGTTGTAGGAATTTACTTAAACATTGCTTTAGTTTGCTTTATCAAAATTAATTATATTGCTATTGGAACAATCAGCAGCCACAAACTGTAAGATGTTTGAAAAAAATACTGAAGTTGCTGGCTTTGTTTGGCAAATACAGATGATAAGTGGTAATTCATGGTTTGGGAGTTTTTAGTGATCTTTAGAAAGGCTCTGAATGTATAAGAAGTTTTTTAACAGTATGAATTTAGAAGTCTGAAATATTTATTAGATGAGTTACAGGTAATGTTTTTTTCTTACAGCCCCCGAGCAAGCATATATAACACTGCTGTCCCTGAATGCAGCATGGTGGGATAGTAAAGGTGAGTAAGCCTCTCAGGATTGTTCATTGCAGCTTTTTGCCCTCTCAAAGACATTGTCTGAGCTGCACTGTTTGTTAGAGACGTTCTGCTTTCCCCACAGACACAGCTCTAAGAAGGCTCGTAGAGGTTCTCTGTTGCTTTTTTCCAAAGGAACCCATACCTCTACTAACCTGTACCTGCTGATGGATCACACAGTCTGATGTTCTTGTTGGTTGTGCAGCACAAAAGAAGGTTATGGTTTTCACACCTGAAGTGACTGTGAGTCATTTTTCAGGCAGTTCTTAATTATTTGCCTTTCCAGCTTGGGTTTAAATTTATGTACAGAAGTGGGTGCTCTTACTACTCTGGACACTTGGACTATTTTTTGGCTAGTCAGTTTCATGTAAAGGAGACTAATGTCTCCTCTGAGGTTTTATAGCATATGCTGTTGTGCATGAATGTACATGTGTGTATCTGTTGCTTCTGAGGCCTCCGTCTTTTTTTTTTTTTTTTTTTTTTTTTGAATGGTGTGAGAATGGTTTTTGAAAGCTTACAAGGCAGTTTGAAAATGGCATTAAATCCATGCTCTGTCATAAATTTACTGCTGGAAGCTTCTAATCTCAGGCACACAGAATATTTCCCAAAGATTCAGTTATTTTTTGGCTGCTGCTAACGGACAGGGAACACAAATTTGTAAATCTTGGCCTATATAAGAGAACTTGGAAAATAAGTAAGACAGATACAACGATGTTGGACTATATGTATCTGTGAAATAACTTGTCTGCCTTCTGTAGAGTCAGTCACTTCAAAACAGGATATAATTAACATGTTTTTTTCTACTCCACTGATGATCACAGTGAAGTTGGGTTTTGTTTATGCAGTGTACATCAGGCAGAACTGGTCCTTAGTTGAATGTAGACTCTGGTCTAAAGTGTTAAATATGCGATATGAATGACTGCTGCTGGGATATGTGTGATATATTGCTCAGAACAGTGATCTAATATGCACCTGAAAGTTGTCTGCATTAATATTTTGCATTCAGTGAAAGTGAAACAAAGGGTTATTATTATGAAATTCAGTTAAAAGTGTGTGATTATATATAGAATGAAAAATTGTGTTTAGTACTGAAGAATGGGGTCTCTTGAAACTGTAAGGCTCTTAGGAAAAAAAATGCTTTGAACAGTTGACTGAACAGTTTCTTAATTTTTTTGAGTTAGTGCTGCAGAGGAAAGGGAAGAACACAGCATTAAATGCTTTTGTTACACCATTATCTCAAGTTCTTAACAGTTAAGTCCATCTTGAAATGGATAGTGCAGAATGTTTGCTGAAATCAAACTCTCTTTCATCCCCCTCCCCTTCTCTTTCTACAGTCAACTGTACACCCTATTTGGTTTGAATTTCCCTGAAGAAGAGAAGTTTGGAATTTACTGCTTTGGATCTTGTCATGAAAGGAAAAAGAACACCCTGCTGATACATAATTACTGGAAATTCACATTCCATGTTTATTCATGAATAATTCTTCAAAGCGTGTTTATTAAGCATTTTGGTTTAAAGATTAGTGAAATTGAATGTTAAATTGTTTTGGTCAGTTTGATGAAATTTGGGTTTTAAAAGATAATTTGTTTAAAAGATTTTTCTTACCTGTAATAGTCTATACAGCAGTAATTAATATTTAGTGTTGAAACAATTTGCCACAATTCCTACTCTTTTATTTTCACACCGAATTTTTACAGCTTCAATTGTGTGTAATAAATCTTCAACAAATGTTAAGAAAACCCACCAACAAAACAATAAACACCATGCTGGAACCCTTGCCTTTTCATACATAAACATGCATAATATGAAACTTAAATACCACCCTCAAGTTTGCTTCCATTACCTTGATGCAAAATTTTATAGAAGTAACATGTCCAATAAAATCTTTGCTTCTGATATAGCTGTACATCAATGGAAAACTAGTATTTTGAAGGACTTTACATCAGTGTACCATCAGGCTACATTGCCGTAGTCATAATACTGAGGTTCAATACCTTAGTTAATTCTTGGAGACAAAAACAGGCTAAAGAAAATCTTGACAGATACAGATTACATGTATTTTTATGTACAGCTCAGTAGGTTGTATTTCCTGTTGTTAGCACCTCTCTGTTGGGACACACGTGTGCTTTCATTTCATAGAGGCCGTACTTTTATCCAGGCTCTCCCTTGAAACCAGAACCTGGGCTTGCCTGTGGTATCCATGTGGAGCAACAGCTTGCTCACTTTCTAATCAGGCCATGTTCTTAAAAAACATTGTTGAGCATTAAACTGAAAATAGTTTTTGATTTTTAAAATTAGATATATGTAATTCATTTTGAGTGAGCCATCTTTATTTTTATTGTGACTATTTTGCATTTCTCAGTCAAGTGCCTTATTCATTGAATGACAAAAGACTAACAACTTTTTTTTTACCTTTTTAACAATCTGAAACTAATAACATTCTTATTTATGGAATTTTATACATAGTTCCAGTTCATTGACAAGGAATGGGCCAGGTGGTTAAAATATCTAAGGGCCTCACCTGTGCAAGTATTGTTTGTAAGCTGTTCTATCTGAAAATTGTTTGTCAGAAAGGAATATTATAGAAAGGAATATTATGTAGACAGAAAACAATGCAATGGAAAGATTTCAAGTTGAATAATTTTTCTTAAAAGCAATCAACCGTTGTGGTCCAATACATATTTTGGTTCAGTGTATTTCATCACCATATTAAATTGTCCTTTTTGCTGTTAATTTAGGTGCAGTTATAGCAGTTTCATTTTATTTGATATTAGCTACATAATAATTCTTCTACATGTTGCAATTTCTGATGTTGAAATAATGTGTTTGACTTCTGTACACGAATTAACATTTATATTAAATTTATACTGTTCATATTTGGTGTGTGTAAAAGAAAAATAAATTATTGTTTTAGACATGGTACCCTTCACAAACTTACTCTGGAGGATTCACTTCACTTTCTGTAATAACAGGCTTTGGCCAGAGGCACCAGTGCTTTGCTGAACAAAAGGAAGGGTAATTAAGTGTCTGAGTGAAGACTGGAAAAAAGAAAAGTAATTCTTGAAAAGCAAGTTAGTTGATTAGCTTTTATCACATGTGAAAGTTGTTAAAAGGTTAAGATTTCCTAGAAAACTCACGTATAAAGGGAACAGGGAACTTGTTTAATGCATGTATAAACCAAGTGGTTTCTAAGGCCAAGACAAAAATCAGTGTTTGAGATAGAATGATATGGTGTAATGCTGATAAGAGAGGGGGTTGATAATTTAAAAGTATTTTCCTGGCAGCCTGAAAATTCTAGTCTACAGACTGCTGAAATAAGCTTCCTTTTATTTTTCAAGTGTCTTGATGAAGACTTAAGTTTTCGCATTTCTGATGGAAATCTGGACCAAGGAAACCTAGGTAAAATTGGTATTATTAGCTAATTAAGGGAACTGTGGGCCAGGGTGCACATGGAATGCATAATATTAGTCTGTGAATATTAGAAGAAGAGTTGCAAACAAAAGTTGCCTCCTCAGTGAGCAAAGGAGGTACTGCCAGTAATGTAGAAAGCCAGGGGATTGCAGTTTTCAGGTGTGTAACTTCCTTCTTGATCAGATTTCCAACTGAGGCTAAAAGGCCCCCACTTTTGTTACAAACTAGCAAATCCCATCATTATTAACATGAGCAGGTATCTTGGCAATTATTTTCAGTATTGCCAACATGTGTGGCTACTAAACCATTATCAAAGATTTGAGTGTAGTGAGTACTAGGCTGATGCCAGCCAGATACAGGCAGAATTTGTGTTTGTTCTGCAGCTAAGAACAGTGGTGTAAGGAATAAGCAGCTGAAGCAGCAGTAACATGCTCTTGCTGTAATTCAGGCTTTTTGCAGTTTATTCAGAATACATCATTAGAAATCTCTAATCAGTGTGCAAAATTGCAAACATATTTTTTCATGCTTATAAAAATCTCACTGGAGCTTATTAACCTTTGAAAAATAAACCACCATGTATTTCTTCAAAAAAAGGTGGTGACAGAACACAGTGTTGCTTTTTTTTTTTTTTTTTAATTACTTTTGTATAATGTAGAAAGTAAATTGGTCTATGACCCTGTTCTGTAACTGGTGTAGAAACTAAAAGTCCATTTGAAAGTAGCAGGTCACTGACTTTGGTGAAGCAAAGTTCTGTTAGAGCTGCACTGACTGCATCAAAGAACTTGCCCTAAATAAGAAAAAAAGCTCATTATTCTTACAGTTACCATTTTCATTTATTTGCCTTTTTGGTTTTTTTTTTTTCTTTCTCCCTCTAATATTGCTAACATATTTTTTCATGGGGAAGAAACAGTAAATTGGGATTGGGGAACCAAGACTCCTTGTCACCCAAAGTTAGTGTCCTATACTACAACGAGCAAGAGTTAGTAAATTAATGGAAACTTGTATTAAATATGAAACAACATTAAAGATAAGTCACCTGGAAGATACTGGGTTAATGCGCACTCCTGAGGTAAAAGCAATCCCCAAGAAGTCAGTTGTTGCAAATCCTCTCAGCAAATTGCTTGACAGCAGTTGCTGTGTATAACAAAGAATGATCAGTTTGTCATCTCTTCACACTGTTTAGTGGACAGCCAGAGGAAAGAAAACAGGTAATGATCCAGCAGTCTTAAATACAGCTTTCCTGCAGGTAGAGACTGGACAGGTCCCAGACAGCCATCAGAAAGGGAAGGCTTGAAGCAGTCATTGAGAGCTCTTTCTCTACCACCCAGTTGTTCACCATACTAGCAAGGAGCCCCCGTGGCTAGAAGTTCCAAGTTGTCTGTGGCTAAACTTTAAGAGACAGAGTAAAATGGCTTAATCATAGACTGCATCAGTAACCCTTCACCTCCTCAGGAGCCAGGCCCATACTGCCATGAAAGCAGTGCTCAAGCCACAAGGATTGCACCTGCTATCAGGTACGGCAGCAGGCACATAGGGCCCAGATGGGACAGGCCTTTTCCAACAATACAGCTGCTGCACAACTACCATGGAGCAGCATTTAACAATGCAACCACTGTCAAACAAGGTCGAATTTTTAGAATTTTAGAACGTATATAGCTGCTTATGGGAATGGAAGGAAAATCTTGTGTGTTGCTTGAAGGTGGGTGAAATTTCAAGAATTACAAGAGCACAAATACCTTCCACAAGATCCCACTTCAGCCTGTGAGCACTTTTTTCTACACGGCCAGAGGCTGTGGCTGCTATGGGAAGCTTCCTGCAGAGGGAAGTATTTATTCACTAGCATATGAAAACAAAATTCATGCAAATACTGGTCCCTGCAGCAGCCGGGCCTTTCTGTCTCTGTTCTGCAGATTTGACAATAAGGGAGGGGAAGAACAGTTTTCCCAATACCTTTTCACAGACAGAATTTAGTATTGGCAACACTAGGGAAGGCAAGAGCAGGAGGTTTGATTCAGACACATGAAGGAAGAGACCTTTGACTCTTCCCTACTCACCCTTTTCTGCTTTTCCTTATCACATAAGGATCACTGTGTTGTTTGTAGGTACCTAATTTAACATTGGCAATTTCAGCATAATTAAGGAAGAGTAGCATCTCTTGGGAAAGTGTATCTGGGCTGGGGGCAGGGAGCTATCACAATCAGTCTTCCAGGAGTTTAATAGTTCTGACTGAGGAGGAGATGCTTCGGAAACTTAAATTGTGAAGAAGAGCTTATGTGCAAGCAAAAAACAGCAAACCAACTCAGGACCCCTATAGGATGACAACAGATTTGGAGGACCACACAAAAAAGGTCTAAGTGCCAAACTCAAGTAATCTCTTGTTGAAAACTGAAGGTCATATTGTTCATGGAATCCAAAATGTTTGGTTTTTAATGTGCTGATTTTATGCCAGAGATACAGGTAGGTCAGAAAATGGTTAACTGCTGGTTTGTAGCACTAGCTAAGGAGGGGGGTGAGCAGCTTTCAAAGTCTTAGGGTGAAAACAATGATCACAGGAACGCTGATGAAAGGGTTAGATTTTTTTTCTTTAAAACACAAAAATGAAAAAAAAAAAAATTCCAAGAGCTCACCTTTGCTATCTAAAGCAATATTCATGAGAGGAAACTACCTGAATATTCTTTAAGGCATATATTTTGATGAAACTTTCACTGCATATTTTTCCTTAAAAAAAACATACAGTTTTCAGCTACCCTGAAATCTTATTTATTTTATCCTTTCATCCTAGTCAAGAATTTAAGCTATGGAAGCAGTAGATTAAGGCCATAGGAAACAGTTACATCACCCAGTTTGTCCAGCAATCCAAAGACATCATCCCATTTCACATACGGCCTGGGAGCAAGCCCAGTAACAGCCGATGAAAGCACATCTTCCAGAAAGGCATCAGTCCACAAGGAGTTGAATCTTGCAATATAAATTGAATCAGGCTGTCCTAACTCTAAACAGGCTCAGTACTTTACTGCAAAAATACTTGATTCCTTCAGCATTCAGAGGGTATTTCCTAAGCTCTTGATACCCACTCTGAGCTTAAGAAATTTTCCAAGCCACCTCTTAGTACCAGTAGCTCTACATACTGGTAATAGTTATCAGCTGTATTTTCCTGCTTTTCTTTTCACCACCACATGTGGCACTTAAATATTAGATAAATAACTAGTGAATAACACTATAGGGGGGCTCCAGCAAGCCACGGTGCAGATGGAGTTCAATTCTATTAGCTCTGGTGGACTTGTGCAACAGAATTCACAAGCTGGTCCTGGTGAGAGTTGGGTGTTAGCAGAGCTTGCTCCCCTCATTTTGATTTCTCTCACCCGAAGGAGGGATGTGGCCTCCAATTTAGAGGACCTCAGTGGCTGAGCTGCTGGTGGAAACACTGGTCCCACGTTTCTGAGAAGAATGGATCCAGGTGCTCTCACTGGAGAGTTCAGGATAAATGTGGATACAGGCATTCACAAGACAATACGTCTGGCTGTCTGAGAAAGTCGTCTGGATAAATACTTGTATTAAAAAGTCTAAGAATATGAAATATTTTCATCCTAATGTAGAAGAGGAATTTTTTAAGAGCTCAGATATTGTCATTTGTGTAAACAATTCTAATATTTAGGCACTTCTAATGCTAGGGAGTAAGGGAGGTGTTGTGCATGCTGTACCAGTTAGGGCAGGCATTTTAGTGAACCCTCAAATGCTTCTGTACACAGCTGGCCAAGGGGTCAATGCTGCAGCCTTTGGGAAGCGCAGCTTCCAGTTTTCTTCACCCATATTCCAAACCCTGATAAAATCAAGCAGGTGTGGCTGCTTTTAGGGGCCGGTGTAAGGCTAGCAAAAGATTCCTGCTGCAGGAGCGAGTCCACTGAATTTTGCTGTCCTACCCTAGAATGCTTTGCCAGGAAAATATGTTGTTCCATTTCATGCTGAATTTGTGCTTGTTAAGTACATTTCAACTGCATGATATACCAGTATTTTGTAATGAAATAAAAGTTACTCTCCTGTATGAGGTATGATTTCATTTTTTCTAAGCTATTCTCTAAGTTTTCAGGAACCAGCTGAGATAGGGAGATGTCAGACAATTACGGATAGTGGAAGCCTTCAGTGCAGAGGACAACCCAATCAGACGCCCCACAAGGTTTTAACAGCCTTGTTATTTCATTATTACAAGCTAACCAGCAGTAATTTAAAAAACTTTTTTTTTTTTTGCCAACCAGAGTGGAACGATTTCTTTTTTTTTATGTCTTCACATCCTAGTGTACTGTTTGTCAAACAGAAGTCAGAAGAGATAGGAGAGGCATCGAGTGAAGGAAAAATATATGTACTAGCAGCCTAAAAAGGACAGCCAACATAACTCAAGGAAACTTCATGTCAGTACGGTGTTAAAAACATTATGATTGATTTTTGGGAAACATTTTTTAAATTCTACTTTAATTAAAGTTTACTCATATTCTTGGTAGATTAACAGTTAATTAAAAAAAATAAAAAGGGAGTTAAATTACTGTTGCATGGGAGAGAGTTGCAAAGATTATGAGAAGAGTAGGGATAAAGATCTAGAGTACCAGTCAGCATTTTTAATTGCATTACATGGATAGCTATTTCATAACATTTGAAAACTTGTTGGATTATTAGGATTCATAATGCTAGGATAAGCAGATGTTTGACCATAAATAAGAATATCCCACCCAAACAATCCAAGTCAGTGTAGATAAGACTTGGATATATTACATCTTCTGAAATTGAACTATGATCAGCTTTTTCACTATATTGCGCGTTTTCTCTTTTTGGCCTGATTTCCAAGACAGTTCACCAGGCTGAAATCTCAAACAGCCTTTCTCATCAGCTTTCTCTAAATTTTCCTCTCCTCATTGCTATTAATAATATTGTGGGTCTTTCTTGGCATTTCTTCCTCCCTCAGATATTTTTCTGTGTCATAGATTCATTGAATACTTGGGGTCAGAAGGGACCTTTCAAAGGTCATCTAGTCCACCTGCCCTGCAATGAGCTGGAACATCTTCAACTAGATCAGGTTGCTCAGCACCCCATCCAGTCTGACCTTGATACTTAATTATTCTTTCACAATAGGCTTGTCTACTACTGTATTTAGGTGAAAGCTATTTGATGGTTTTTCCTTGTCAAGTGACATTGGCTTTTTCTTTAAAAAGAAAACCAAAGCATATTTATTCGGATTCTTTAACTTAAATCAGGGCCAACTTCTCCTAGTTACACTGTTTCATATCAAAATATTCTCTCATGTGTTTCCAGACAAATTCAAACAGACTATGTCCATCTTTAAGAATGCTTTTGAGATAAGGTACTAGAATATCACTTTGAATATGAATTCAGCATCACTAGTACATGGGCCCCTGCCAGTTCTGCTGTGCCTGTCGCTTGTAATGTTTTCTCATATCCTTGAGAGCCTGCAACGGAGTGCTGTTGGAAGCTTACATTACAAATTTCTGCAAAATATCAGATGCAAGCTAGTTCTTTTCATGGTGAGTAATCTTTTACAGATGTTGTTTTACAAATGGAGAGTTTAATGCATCTACCACTTCTCCAAGTCTTTGGCAAGTAGAAAAATTATCCCACGCGATCTTTGCGTATATTTTGTATTAGTGTTTGTTACAAGCAGGTACTGTGGTAGTACAGTGTCTGTAGAACTATTTGAAGTGTGCAAACACAATTGATTAAGCACCTGATGAACTTTTAGTGTTCATTATCTGGCCAGTTCTGGAAGATACAAGGAGTGGATGAAGGAATGTATAAAACAAACTCAGGTCAAAGGCAGCCAAAGTCTCTACTGAAAATGAAATAGGGGATTGTAAACAGTTAGAATCAAAGTATAGAGGAAGTATATGAAAGTTCATCATTAAACTGATCTCCGGGTGGTGGAGGTATATTGGTGAAGTGAAGAAAGCTTCAAAGTGAAGAACAGCTTTCTGAAATGAGATTTTAAGCAGAAAGACACAGACCATGCAAGAAGAGTTCACTGCTAACAGTCCCAGGCTGCATTCCCTAACCCAGGATACACAGTTTTCCATGATGTTCAGGTTAGCTGCTCTCACTAAAAAGCTCTTGCTGCACAAGAGAAAACCCTTCTCCAGAGAACCAACTTGATGAAGAACTGTCAGACTTTAAAGAATTTGTAACAGAAAGAGGTGGCCATTTAGTTTTATATTCTGAACTTTGCTCCTGTATAATCAGCCTCTAAGCAGTAGTCCATTGAAGTTTTTCAAAAGCAGATGCAGGGCTAGGACAGTAGGGCATGACCTTTCCTAGTTATGGAAGAGGGAAAGCTTAGTGGTGATTTCCTTTCCTTCACTGCAGACTTCCCTTCCATCCTGCGGAGCTTCACCTTGCCTGAGCTGTCCCCACCACAGTGTAAATGCCTCTGCTGGTCTCTTGCTTAGCCTGGGCGAAAGCAGCAATGCTCTCTATCTCCATGCTATTTCACATCCATTCCTGCATTTCGTCCAATTATTCAGAATTGGATTTTATTTCTAATGTAAAAATTGAGAATTCAATACACATTAAAATATGCTTCTTTTTTGCCTCTGCATTTTCATTCTTTTTCAGCTTCCAGTCTTCTTGGACATGCCTGATGCTTCCTGATGCCCAGAGGCATTAGACTACCCAGACCTGCTTAAGCACAGTCCTTGATGCAGCACAGAGTTCAGAGAAAAGGGGAGAGAGGTTTCAAATATCTGACTGCAGGAAAGACAGGGTGTCAAGGAGTTGGGAGAATTCCAGATCCCCTGCTGAAAGAGATAAGAGAGGGCCTGCAAAGCCCTTGCGAGCCCTCAAGGTAGATCAGCTTCTGTAATTGTTCTGCTAAGCAGTGGAGAACCAAAAGGGTTGTAAACAAGCAAAATATAAAGCAAGCACCAACCCAAACCAGAAATAAATATTTGGTACATTTATTTGTAACACACATCTAAAATCCTGACTTAAATGAGAAAATAAATGCATTATTAGGGCTACAAAGTTTCCTCAACCTGGAAACTTTCCAGTCATCAATGAGAAAAATTTAAGGTTGCAGGACAGACAGTAACATGATGCCTTGGCCTGAAAATATGAAAATGTTTACCTCTGAGGAAAAATAATCCAAAACAAAGACATTCATATAGAGCTTGGAGAAAAGTATCAAAGGAGTAGTAATTCTAGAGGGACTAGAGAAAAGACTATGAAAGCTAAGCATGAATATTTGCCTAAGCAGTAATTTAATAAAAGATAAAGAGATAATTCTACAACTATTTTTTCCAGTAGATACACATCAAAATTTTGGAGAGCAAAATGAAGACACTGATTTCTTACACATCCCATCAAAACACGAAAGCCAGTTCTTAAGTCCTATCTGAATCAGATACTAAAGTCTTGAGCAATTATCCTATAACATGGGAAAAAAACCCCAAGAAAACAGGGTTGCTTGTGACTTCTGTGTTAGGTTGTTCGAGAAATTTCTACAGGATTGTTTTTTGGAACTAAAGGTTTCATACCGCGTGCTGACTTGTGCTGAAAAAGCAGATTAGACCTCAGCTAGGAGGAATGTGAGTGCAAGCCTGACAGGTGAAAAGCCCATCTTCTAGTTTCAGTCAGCATAGCTTTCAAAACCTCATTACCATTAAACTGAATTTCTGATATAACCACACTATTCCTATGAAAAAATCCTGATGGAAATCGTGGGATATAAGTCAATAACTGAAGCTAGGCTTTGAAGGTAAGCTGAGCTCCGTGTCAGGACTAAAAGCAACAGTTATGTGCGAGATGAAACATAGTATCCTGATGAATCCTTGTATGTGCAATGTACCAGACTGATCAATATGATCAGTATGTAACAGTCATTGCTCATATCAGCCAACGAAGACAGGATGACAAATGGTAAATTAAATTAGAGAGACGATGAAAGCTCTGATTATTCAATTAACATGCAGCTTTATGAAATAAAAGGTATCTATTTTTAATGTTTTAAAACTACTTTTAAAAACTACTTTTTAAAATGTTTTTAAAACTACTTTTATCTCCAACTTTGCAATACCCGACGCTAAATGAAGAATTTTAGAGGCTTTCAAGAAAGAGACTCTCATGTGAATGTGATTTTTTTTTCCCACAAAGTACTTATATTATCATAATCAAAGACACTCACTGTGATAATATTTCAGAATAGATTTTCACTGGACAAAGCTTCTGTTCTGCAACTAATTCACCCATTTTAGCAAGTGAATGCCTGTCATTCACTAAACCTAAAGGATGACAACATCAGTCTCAAATCTGCCATGGCTTTGTTTGTGATGGACCAGAGCCTGCATGCAGTAGAACACTCCAGAGCCAAAACTCAATGTCAAATGTTTAAATAACATCTGGCAAAAATGTGAGTGCAAACCTGACAGGGGAAAAGCCCATCTTCTAGTTTCAATCAGGACAAAATGTGCTGAAAAATGTGCACACCTAATAAACCTCAGACTTATGCTTGTATTTCCCTACCCTGAAATATCCAGGCAAAGGGCAAAGAAGCAAGGCTTTGAAGATTTTAAATTTTTTTTTATTTTTTTCTGTTGAAGTCAAGTGTAGTGGCAGAAGCCAAGGGACAGAACAGTGCCAGCAATATCCTGACCTAGACAGGTGAAACCCAGGGCACAGAGAAGGGTGCTGCCCTCCTGAGCGGGGTCTGGGGATGCTGCCATTGCCAGGTTTCCAAGGCAGCCAAAGGCAGCTCCATGGAAATACCTGCCTTAGTGGGAAGCCCAGGGATAATATATGTGCAAAACCTCACAACTGCACAATGAATGCTCAAAAGATAGGGATTTGGTTAACTTCCAGTTTTAAAAGAAATTAAGACTGCCTTTCAAGGCACTAAGGCAGCCAGATTCTATCTGTTCTCACTACATTTTGAATAACTCCCCTGGCTTCTTTCCAGCAGAAACAACTTATTACACTTGCAGTTGCTTTGAACCAAGGTCTCCACACACAGGCACAGAAAATGAAATTTTAAAAGATTATTGCAAAAAGTAGTAATTCTAACTCTTAGGCTAAGAGATTCATCTGACCAAGAAAACAAACAAAAAAAAAAGCCATTCTAAATATCAGACTTAATTGGGCCAGACAGATGAATTATAATTTTGCAGCAGCCTGGGATTGTGAAAAAATGAGGCACATCTGGGTGCTGGGCTGGGCACCATTGTGCTCAGAGTGCCAGCTTATTCTAGTTAGGGGCAGGAAGCAACTCCCAAGGAATAGCCCTACAGCGTCAGCACCATTGTTGTGATTCTCTGGGGAATGGTTCTTCCCCCCAAGACCCCTAATGCCTGTAACCACATGGTTTGACCTTTCCTTCCTTTCTTGACCTAATTGGCTGAGTGCCAGCCATCCTCCTAGAGTGGAAGACTACATAAGACCCCTGTACTTCCTTGTTCTCTCTCTTAGCCCCTGGAACCCTTCGAGAATAAACACCTTGGAATAATTCTGGGGTAAGAGCCTCTTTTGGAATCTTTTGTCCTGTCCCCCTGAGATATCCCTCCAAAGCCTCTCAGGAGCTAGTCCCGGGGTGGGGTGGGGGGGGTTGCGGGGGTATATTCTCACACCATCTCCTGTGTCTCTTTCCCCTCAGATTTCATCAGGATTATTAACCCAAACCAAAAGGGTTTGATTGATAGGTTTTAGCACAGATACTTCAAATTCAGCCTTTAGATGTAAGTAGTCTTGGCTAGTCAAGCTCTGTGCCCTTAATAATTTACCTACTAAATGTGTAGTCTGCTCTAAATAGTTTACCAGAGACTTATCCACACTGTTGTAGTCTGGGGGACAAAGCCTACCCCTGCCTCTTTTCCTTTCCCCAACTTTCAGTTCCACTCTCCTCAAGCTTGAAGTCCATCCAGTCGTGGAAGAAGACAGCCACTACTACAGCATGAAGGAGTTTACTCATGAGGTGCAAGTGACAAGGAAAGATGAGTAAGATTTCTTCCTGGGACAGGATCCATCCTGCAGTATTTCTCTACCTCCAGACACTCCCCTCTAACTCCTTCAGGGAATTGGAAAAGATCCTGCAAGCCTGATGGAACCATCCCAGTGGTGACAGCCATGTTTACTAGTGGAAGCATCCTATAGTCTAAGTAATATTGCCACTGTGGAGGTGTTTCTCTGATACCACACTTGCATAATCTCAGATCATATATGCAATTGAAACAGGCTAAAAGATGGGTTCAAAAGAGGAGGGAAGACATCATTCTGTCTCAGGAAAGGATTTCATTGAATTAAACTGAATTCCCCACAGGCATCATGCTAACATTTCTGACTGATTCGACCTTCTTACTTTAGCAAAAAAGGAGTGTAAAAAAAGTCAGCAAGAAAATTGCTACCATTGACTTCAGTGAGCTGATATTTCAATGTTGAAATTTTAATTGTAATTTTTTAAAGAGGTATTGGGTTAGAAATATGCTCTTTGCTGGTTTTTTGCCCCCCACCAAAAAGGAAAGAAGCAACTGTTTTAAATTTCTCATAAAGAAAAATAGGAGAAGCCTACTGGAGAGTATTTAAAAGTAGTCTTATTTTTATCAATGGTTACTTGGAGTTCAGAAGTAAATAGTAAAACAATAAGTAAAACTGTAAATAGTATGCATCTCCAGCAATAACTTGTCAAATATTGGCTGCATTAGGAAAGACATTAGGTCAGCCTTTTGATCTACTCAGGGAACACAATCAAGCCAGAGTATACAAGAATGGTAGGTCAAATGCATATTATTTACATGTAGAATGCCAACAAGAAGATGGAGGAGGTCACTCATCCCAAATTACCCCAGTATCACTCTGTAGTATTTTTCTACTGTCAAGTGTCGTCCTCAGCAAGATGTAGGCACTGATCTTGGCCACGCAGCAGTGTAGGGCATGACTGAGGAAAACGTGGGTCATGCAAAAAGGGATTCAGCATGTGGGAGAAAGGACTGCACATGAACCAGGAGACCAGCTGTCCTGCTGGGTAGCTGCAGCATGCTGTCTGTGCATGCAGAGGAGAGAGGGAGCTCAGTGGGGAGCTGCTGTGATGGTTGGGTGCTGGAGCACTCCAGTCATGAGGACCACAGGGGGAGCTGGGCATGCTCAGCCTGAGGCAGGACCTGAGGGTTGGCTGCCACCAGCCCAGGGCTGGATGAAAGACAGGCAGGTCCTTCTCAGAGGTGCACAGTGAGAATACAACAAGCAATGGTCATGGGTAGGAGCAAGGGAAATTCCAACTAACCTTTCTTTTCCCTCCAGGGAATCTAGTTAAGGAAGCAAAAGGATGCATGGGGAGCATGTAAAATCTACCCCTGCAGATACTCAAAACGCCCCATGACAAGATCCTGAGTGCCTGATTTGACTTAGATGTTGGCCATGTTGGAAGCAAGGGTTGGACTACAGCTCTCCAGAGGCCCCATCTGACTTGAATGAGGACACACAGAAGAAAAACCAAACACAGAAGAAAAACCAAACACAGAAGAAAAACAAATAAAATCCATTGGTTATCCAGGTGGAAGATGGCAATGGCTGGCCATGACTGGCATCACCAGCATTTCCAGAAGGTAACAAAGTTTGGAAATAAAATGTTTGTGAAAGGTGTGAGATTGAAGGATATCCTCACATCCTTTTTTTTCAGTTCAAGCCACGAATTACAGGGAAGGGAGACTATCAGGCATCCCTTTGCCCCCCATTCGAGATACCTCCCAAGATTGCTTCTCAAGGACAAAAGGATGTTCAGTACAGCAGAAGTCCTGGCAATGCATGTGGAGTAAGCTTTTCACTGGGCTGCAGGAAGAGAAATCTTTAAAGTTTGTCTCATGTGACACCTTGACTGCATGCAGTTTCCTTTCCTTTTTGTCCTGCATCTTCAAACCCCTCAGTAAACTGTATTAATTTCATAAGTAAAATATGTATTTGCTTTGACATTAATCTGACTCGAATTAAAATGAGTCTCACAATGTTTAAAATCAAGACACCATGTAAAACTGCATTTGTGTACCCCTCCTAGTGTATCTGAAAATGCATAAATTGCATCCCTGACTAAGTGCTCTGGTGGTTGCAGTGTTGGCAACATGGTAGTGGTGCTGTTTGTGTGGAATTTTCTGGTGGAGGACGTAATGTAAAAAGCTGCAAGGGTGTCCCTGCAGTAAACTGGCTTGCCAGCAAGCAGTACACCTCAAACCTGAAGGCTCAAAGACCTGCATCATTTTTTGTAATAACCTGTTATAGCTTGGTGACAGTTTGGGGTGAGGACAAATCAGCTTATATTTTTTCATTTTAGTATGTCCAGCAAATGCATTTGCTTTTCAGAGCAGTACATTTGTGAGAGCAAGCCTGTATACTGGGGACTGGGAAAGGCCACTTCTGAGTCACGTCACAATATTATTTGCATTTACTACACTATAATTTGTGGCAAGTAATTGTACAAGTCTTCATTTAGAGACCATAGCTGAAATCTAGTTTCTTCTTTCACAAGCTGTAGCAAAGAATATTTGTTTGATATGACCAGAAAAAAAGAAATCAGTGAAGTATTTAATGATTTAAATACAGAACAACAGCAGAGCCACAAGCTAGAATTAAACTAATTAAAATTATTTTTCTTCTTTCTTTTTGCATCTCCTGACATCATGCCTGATCAGAATCCCAGCATGATCTGGGACATGCTAACAGAAGACTCAATCTAACAAACATAATTATGTCTTTTATTAGATGCATAGCTAAGTTCTGTATAGACCATTATAGGTTTGTATCTCAAAGAAACTTTCAGTCTCTTACTATGGAGATAAAATGAGACAGCTGAAATATTTTGGCCTTGATTTAGCAGCTCTTTGCACTTTTCAGACAAGCAGCACCAGGGAGCAGCCGCAGTAGAGGTTTCTCTTTTTAGGAAGATCACGAAACCTCTAAGGATGCTAGTGAAGGGAATGGAGCACCCAGTTCTGCTCCCTCCATGAACCAAGTCCCCTTCCTCTTGCTGACCATCACTGCTCAGTTACTATGACAAGGGTTTGTCCCAGAGCTTAGCTCTTCTGAGTTAGGACTTTCTCACATTTTCCACCCAAGGTTTAATTATGGCCAGTTTCACTCCTCTGTGCTCTTTCTGAGACAGTTTACACAGCTGTTTATTCACTGAAGTTCACAGGCAGTAATCTTGCCCCAACTCCCTTTTACTAAAAGAAAGGGCTAACCTTTTTTTTTTTTTTTTTTTTTTTTTTTTTTTTTTTTTTTTTTTTTTTTTTTCCCATTAGACATACATAATTGATTCAAACCCCAACACCACTAGCTTTTATCAATATGTTGAAACTTTTTGTTGTGGGGTTTGCTTTGAGCTTTTGCTGCTGGAGCTTAAAAAACCCCTCTCTAACCAATTTAGGAATGTTTTCATACTGAACTAGTTACAAAAGAAACTTGTAAATATGCCTCAGGGGAACTCTAAAGAAGGGAAATAAAATTTTATCAAGCATGCTGTATATTATTTTAGTGCAATTTGAGGTGTCTCAGAAGTTTGTAATATTGCAGTAAGTGCATGGTTTGATGAACACAGGACTCTCTGAAAATTTTTCATCCACTCAGTTTTCCTCCCACCTTTCCAAGACTGTTTCTATTTGTCTTTACAAGTTGTTTGAGCAGAGCCATCTGTCAAATGTAGCAGCAGAGACGCACAAACACAGGGAAGTTCCCCGGCTCAACCTGCCTCAGTCAGCAAGGGCACTGCTTCCAACTCACCAAACCTATGATTCCCTTCTGTCTGTCCCAAGACAGAGCATTTGGCCACCACCAGACCTTCTCCAGCAATGCTGTCCATCTCATCTCAAGCAATGGCTTCAGCTTCCTTAAGGAAAATCTCAAGGGGAGACTGGTGGAAATGGTGTATCAGGCAAGCTGTTTCTCAGTGCAAACATCTTCCAGCTGTTTTCTTCATGACTTCCTCAGTTTCCCCACCCCACGACTGGATGTGCCGCTGTATTTGTACAGTCAGAAGCCTTCAGGGTATCCTGCTGATCCAAAGGAGACACGTGGCTCAGAGCCAACTTGTGTCAGGCCCAGGCAAACTGGAGAGCTATCCTGGATAACAGCTGAGGCACTTTGTTCCAGGAGGCCAGCTATCAATCTCATTTATTGGCACAGTGCTGCACTATAGTGTTGTAAAAAATGCTAAAAGGAAAACTGCTTGGATAGAGTTACCTGAAATATGCTTTTCAGCTTGTTTCTCTACTCCCGCTCACTGAATGAAAGTATCACAGAGGAAGAAGTAGCAATTTCATGCCATCACTGTCCCATTTGCACTGGGTGCCCCTAATATATTGCCCCCTTCTTCTGTTTCCCCATCCACAACTATTTCAAGCCTCACCTCATAGAGGGATTTTTAGTAACAGTTTGCAAACCCCTGACTATGGCACATGCCAAAGCAGAGTTCTCACCATTTTCACCAACATTCTATATTATCAAATGATGGGAGCTGGTGACACCTTCAGTGGACAAATTTTTGCTGTAGTTAAATTGCATGACTCACTCAGTACTGGTGTTGAAATCCCAGATTTTTCTGTGCATGTGATTGGTCTCTCATGCCCACCCGTGACTGCCAGCAGGACACAAACACCTGCAATTTTTATCTCACTTCATGTTATACAATGCCTCCTGAAACACAGAATTAGCTGCACATATGTAAGGCCCAAGTGAATACATGAAGTAGAAACCTAAGTACAGGCATGATGCCCTGTGGAATCTGCTGCAGGGTACAGCATCCTTTTCCAGCACAAACATCAAAAGAACTGCAGTGTGCTGGAGGCCAGCTTGGAAGAAACACTGACTGCATATAACTAAATCCAGGATAAGAGAAGGCAGAAGAGCTCTGGCTAAAGCTGGAGGCTCAGAAAGCAGGAGTGATGCTGGAGCAGGACATCAGTGGTGGTCCACATGGGCCCAGACATTCAGTATTCCTTGGGATCAGGTGCACCGTGAGCCTGACATAACCCGAATAAGTACTTATATTTTATTAGTAAAGCAGATGAAATGGAATGAGCATTAGAAGATCCCATCTAATCCTCTTTGCAAATGAGGTTTTTTAAGATGTAAGACTTGTATATGATTTCTAACATTCAGAATTAAAGACAGTTATTTTTGATTAAGTTTTATGACTACATTCAAAATTAACTTACTCATGATGAAATTTTTTGGTACTAAAAAAGACATAAAAATGCAAATCCAGGGATCTTCTTCAGCTTCTTAGTATTAATGTCCAACTATGAATTGAACTAAGCTAAAATTGAGTTAAGGGTCACTCTTTCAGGAAAAAGAATCCACAGTATTGGGAAGATGTGTCTATTTTTGTGTAGCACAAAACCTGTTATAACTCTCTTGGCTAGTGCAGCTGTTATTTCAGATGCAAAAACTATTATCTCAACAATCATCTTCAAAGAGAAAAAGGCTTCACAGGGAAACAACCAAAAGAAAGACCTTAACTTTAAAAAAATATATTTATTGAAGTTTGTTTATTTTGGTTAAACAAATAATGATTATGTCTGTCACTAAGTTTAAATGGCAAGGTTAATGGTAACTTTTTCCTTTTTACGCTGGCCAGCATCTGCTATAGAACAAAGGTAAAGTCTGCTGGGATTCAAACCTGCAGCAAAAATTCCTGTTTAGGGTTTATATCTTCTGACAT
This sequence comes from Chamaea fasciata, assembly GCF_029207755.1. Classification (NCBI taxonomy): domain Eukaryota; kingdom Metazoa; phylum Chordata; class Aves; order Passeriformes; family Sylviidae; genus Chamaea; species Chamaea fasciata. The sequence goes on along the minus strand of NW_027094091.1, from coordinate 42,181,067 downwards.
ATCATCCAGCAGCAGTGAGTCTGAGGTGACACCAGGGAGAGATACCAAATATTGCAGCTTGCTCATCTACAGTCCATCTTGTGACATTATCAGAGACACCAGTAAATGGCATTAATTTTCAAGTTTGCCTTCAAGGAAAAAAAAATCACCACCTACCCTTGATGTTGATTGGTCTTCTAGGTTTTTTTAACTGTGTTTACTGAGCACTGAGTTACAAATGAAGATGAGCTGCTTTTAGCAGAGGCGAGTCACAGAGATCTGCAGGAACCAGCCAAATTCAGCATTTGACTGTATTCTTTTCTTATTGCAGGCTCTAGAGGAAAGTGATGGCCATTCACACGGCTTTAGTTTTTCTGTTGTATGACTGATCTGAGGGCCCCACATTTGCTCCTGTTCCCTGCCTATTTCGTGCCATCAGTTTGAAAAGCTGCATAAATAACTGCTTCACACACGCATTCACACCAGCTCTTTTATTGCAGAAAAGTCTTAAATGAAAACTTAAACTCTCAGGTTTGAGGGAGGGGGTGTGATGTTGCTGAAAATTTCCACCTTCAGACTAGTTTTGTGTCATAGCCATCAAAGGTCTTAGGTATTAAAAGTTGTGTACAAAAGCGGAATGCAAAGCATTAACCATCACGTCTTTGATAAGAGTTTCATGAAACTGTTCAAAAACCACTGACTTCCTTCCTTGCTTCGGAAGAAACTTCACATTCACCAACAAATTAATTACCTGGCTATTACTAAACACAAATCTTCCCATTTTGAAAGACTTGTGTTTAGTAATAGCCAGATAAGTTCTTACTTATAAACTGAAACAAATGCCCAAACAGTACCACTTTTAATCATGAAAACTGTCATGCAGCAGCTAAAGAAGAAAGCCAGACACTGGCTTACCATAAATGAGTCCCCTGACCCAAAACACAATTCCAAACATTACAAGTTCAGCCTCATTTTTGACAGATCATTTCCAAATAAAGCAGAAGACACATGCAAACAAATCTTGCTATAAATGTTTCTCTCCCCAGCAGTTTCCAGAAACTCTAATTCGAACAGGGACCAGATCTAGCAGATGAGATTGAGGCAAAATACAATTTTCATTTGAATCAGCAAGAGCTACTGGTGACTAGGATGCAGCATTAAACCACGTGTACTTATTAGCGTCCTAAGAGAAACTTGAATTTTAAAACAGATGGTAGAATTTGAAAGAAATTGAATCACAAAATAAGATCATTAACATAAATGCTTCCTCTTCTAATCAGCTACCACTGTGGTACTATCAACTGGAGTGTTGGGGAATATCATTCATTTCCTCATCCCAAAATATAAGTATATGAATTGTTTTACTCCCTACTTTCCCCCTGCCCCCACACACCCTTTGTACAGGCACTTTCTTTTCCCCCAGTGTTTCCCTCAGTTAGAAAAAAAAATTAGGGTGAACTTTTTTCTCTCCTTCCCAACAGTGAAGTTTTCTGCACCTACTGAAAAAGCCGTAGATATTGACAGAGAGGGATATTCTGGGACGACATTTCAGGATTATTCCTTCCACATTAGAGTATAACCAGTCAGGTGCAAACATAATAACTTGGCCAAACAGCTAAAAAAGTACAACCATGGAAGAAAAAAACCAGAGCTTGGGCATTCATATTTATCAGTTTACGCAGCAAGTAAACAACTAGTACTTTGTGCTCAAAACATTCAGCTACAAATAAGTTGTTTTTTTCACCTTCTCCAATAGGATTTCTGCAGCCAGAATTTAAACCCCAGTTTAACCACATCATGAACCAGAGAACTGGTTAAAATGCTCTTTACTGGCAATGGCTTTGAGAACTGACTTGGTGGGACACGACACAAGTAGGAACTAGAGCACCAGTAAAACCCAGTCATCACAAGATCCAAGGATGCTTAAAATATACTAGCATTTTACAAGGAATGTCAAAGCTACCTCAGGAAAAAAAGTCACATAAAAATAGCATTCCCTTACCTGACAGAGCTTTCAAAAGTGCACATCCATCATAAATCCACAAGCGCAATAAGAAAATGTGCTTCTGTGGCTTCTTTTCCTTGAAGAACACAACAGCTCAGTGCAGGGTCCTGCCTACCCCCCTCATTCAGCTGTAAACTGTTAGCCCTGTCAGATCCCTGCCTGGGTCCTGACCTGCTCAAGCCCCAGCTGACTGCAATGGGTAGCTTGTCCTGTAGCACCCTCAGGGAACATAATTTTGTTTTGGTGCTGAGGTCCTGGCATAGTGCTCTTTTTCCCTGGGAAAAGAAGGAGCACACTCCTGAGATTATCACAAAGTTCCCAAAGGGGCTCTGTTCAAGGGGGCTGCTGGGCCTCAGCTGTAGGAGCACCAGGTGCATAATTTTGTTTTAAGCATGCTTAGCCTGAGCCAAAACTCTGTGAAACTGTTACAGGCATCACCTTAAATTTTTGGGCAAGGCAGTCACAGGTTTTGCTTAGTTCCAGTGTAATTCACAGTGGCTACATGGGTTTTTGATCTGCAGTAATTTAAACAGACTGTAACAGGGCATGGAATTTAAACCCAAAGCTTTTGTTTCTCTTTCTATCTAACTTTAGGTGCTGCAAATACTGCAGCAACCTAGAAATAAATTTTCAGATAAAAATGCTTACTGTGGTAATTTCTCTGCTCTTCTGGGTTGAAAGAGTAAGGCTAAATATACGTATTAGGCTAAAAGATTTAAGCATACTATGTTGCAGGTACAGGGCTGAATTTCAAAATCATTACTACCTTCCCCTACATCAAGTTATCGTTAGTTATTTATACAGAGAAAATAAAATTGCTACCATTTTATGTAGAAATATCCATGTATTTGTTCCCCCATGAGTAAAGGTACAAAACTTCTACCTAGTATTTTCCCAGCTGGAAGCTAATCCACGCTAAATTTTGCTGCAGTGCTGAACATTTCTGAAAAGCTTCACAGATGACTGAGTTGCAGCTTCAATACACAGGATCTCTCAGCAGGCAAAAGAGTATCATCCTCTGTTTGTCATCAGCCTTTTTAAAGCGGGAAGAAGATCAAGAAAAGAACAGATGACCTGTTGAGAGGTTCTTACAGCATTACTTTCCCCAGCAGTGTTAATAACTACCCTACAATTTTGCACAGTTATTTCAAGGCCTTAAGAGCTGGGGTCTAACTGAAATTGTACTGCAAATGCAAGTGAAATTGAGTATTTCCATTCACCCTGCAAGTCTGTGTGGAGCTGTTGGCCCCTCCATGCAGCTGTTTCCACTGACACCTGATGTTTAAGGTGGGCTAACAGGCTCTTACTGTTGGAGGACCTACAAGGCAGACGCCTGCTTAATAAGGACTTGCACTAATTGTTCGGGCAAGCTCTTGTCAGGTGTAGTATGAGTATAAACTGAGTCTGAAATGGATTTGTGGGTTTTTCTGGGGCTTTCTAGCACAGTTTTGAGCCATTTGTCCCACTGGAGTACTGATTCAACAGAACAGAATGGGATTTTTGCAACCTAATGTTATGATCTTCTTTTCTCTTTTGTTTTCAAGTTCACATGAACTTCTGAACTGGTATCTTTTTTTTCCAGTTAGATTAAGTGTTCATGGCACAGTGATTTGGAAAATGCTCATTTTATAAAAGCTTATATTTCAGTCATCTTTCAGCTCCAGAGACAATTATAACACTGAATGTTATAAAGCTAAGGCTGTTAACGTACAGATGGCAAAAACTGTTGGTGCAGCAGAAAAGGAATGGTAAGTGTTTAATCCTACCAGCTGCTCTGAATCCTGTGCAGGGGCAAGAAAACACATTGAAACCTTCTCCTTGCACAAGACTAGCTGTGAGCTCCTGATTGTAGGAAGTTCAACAAATGTCCTTCAAGCTGCCTTGCTGAGAGTCCAGTCTCTCCTGTAGTCTCCATGCCTTCTGGCCAGGGATCCCCTCTTTTAGGACAGAAGTTTGAAGCTTTCTCTGAGACTGGAAAGCTGAAGGGAACAATGGTAGGATGACCTTGTGTTCCATAAGGAGAGTAGCCATCTCCCCAGGGCAGATATTTGCAGGTCACTGCCTGGGAGTTTTTCTGTGCTTGCCTTTGCCAGCGCACGTTGACCTCTTAAACAACAGTTTCTGGAAGGTAACAGCTCTCAAAACCAAACATCCAACCAAAAATCTTAAAAATCTGACTCCTGCTTTCAATAAAGTTATACAAGGAACGGAATGAAACGTTTGCTTACTGATCAAAACTGATTGGAGCCGTGATTAATTGGTTTTAAAATCCAAAATGGCAGGTTCATTCCTGGCTAAGCAGAAAAAGCACAGCAGTTGTCTCTCTTCTCCCAAACAATTATGATGGTAAGTTGGACGTGATAGCCCATTTCTAAATGTTTTGCTTTCCCAATGTCCTGAGCTGACACAATAAGAATAACTTACACTGCAGAGGAAATATTGCTGGACTCAGCCTGAATCCTGTGCAGCTCAGGTCAGAAGTCTTCACTTTCCCTGAATGCCTTGCTCCAGCTGGGATTACCGGAAGTTACCACTGCAGTTCAGACCTTGGGGTAAGGCACTAGGGAGAAATGAAGCATCTAAAACTGGGAGAAAAGATTTGTTGCATTGTGCATTTTCCTAGTGAATTGCTCAATACTGCTGCATTGCTTAATACTCTCAGTTTTCTGAGCTGATGAAGTGTGACTGCCATTTAGCAGCACTGAGATGTCCAGAGAGACATGCTGATAGAGGGATTTATTGCAGTTAGATGGCAGCCTTTGTGAAAAAAAATATGGGTCCTTATTTATCTTCACAGGACGTTTTAGACAGGGACCATTCAGGGGCATTTTTTGTCACACAGGGATGCTTGGAGACAACGTTGGTCAGAAAAATCTTCCTACTTTGTAAAATGTCATTGCACACCTCATTGCCATTATTATAATTGCTGCAGTTATTAGATTTATTCTTCCCATGAAATACAGTGGTGTAAACTATTTATGGTTTCACAGTGCAGCCGCAGCTACTGCTCTTCTCTTTTCTGCTGCAAAGCAAGCTGTGTGAACCAAAGGCTGACACCTCCTTTGTGGTAAAAAAGTTATCAAGACAAAACAAATGAATAAACCCCTTTCTTCTGGTAAGGCAGAGCCAAGGGGGCTGTCAAGAGAATTGTGAAAAAATATAGTAATAGGATAATGGGAAAAGTACAATTTGTGGAGAGTGAAGTATATTTCTTCTACATTTAAGAGTCCTGTGGAGAATAGAAACAACTTTTCTGCAGAAAGATTTGATGTAGTGCCAAATATTCAAATAGACACCTTAAAATAACGTGCCAAAGGAAGGGAAAAAATAACCTTTCTTCTTGAAATCCTGTAGAAGAGTTAGCTCAAATTAGTACATTTTAGTACTGCTGCCCAGAGTAATGGGTTAGGGGAAGGGTGACTATTAACTGTAGATTTTGGTCCAAGTTCTTGGAAAAACTGGAGAGTTATTTAGTAAGGGTAGCTGTTCTTGGTAGTTTGTTTGGAAATTCTGTAATACTGATTAACCCCCCCCTAAGCCTCTACTCACATCGGGGGAATTTTACTTTCTTTTATAATCTGATTGTTCTGGGCAAGAACTTTTCAAGAAATTCTGGAGGGGTAGACATTATTTTGCATTTATTAAGGCTGAGTTTCGAAGTTGTATTTCTGAAAAACAAAGATGAAATAATGCAGCCATTTCTGAATGCCTGAGCTAGTCTTGCGCATTTTGATGTTTAGCCCTGAAGTACATCATCAATATATTTGATTTTTTTCTATAGAGATTCATATGTATGTTTTTAATATTGATGACAACACTGAAAGTGTATATTTGTTCACTAAAACAGTACAACTAAAAATAGTAATTACAATTACACAGGTTGCCTTTGCATTCAGTGCATTTGCTTCAGTCTGAAAAAAGTCTGTAAAAGAAGTATGGGAAGAAAAATGAAGCTGGTAAGATCTATCAACATGGGTTTCAAAAAAAAAAAAATCTGTAAAATGGTACCATCCAGGTCTGATGAAGACCTGTAGTCTTTAAACAAGGAAAAACTAAAGATCTTTTGCTTTGCAGATCATGCCTACCAGTGTTGATACAGGGAGTTTATCTTCACGGCATATGTTACAGAGGAAAATGGTTGCTTAAGACTATGTTTTCATTTACATGAAAATACAAGAATATTGAGAAATATATCAGTGCAAAATTCAGAAAGAAATTAACTCTGAAAGTGTTCTGTTAGTCTAATCTGTTTTCCAGCTCTGCCACCAACACTCCCAGCTCTTCCCCCAGACTGAGAAACACCTCCAAGATGTGTCCAGGACAGTCACATGTCTGCCGGTGGCTGCAGAGGTTTCGGTAGCATTACGTTGTGTCTGAAAGACCTTCCAGCATGAGAAGAAAGCCCCAGGTGTCCCATCCAGACAGACCATGGGCATGTGTTGGCTTCTGCAGTCTGCAGAAGTGCTGAACGGTGTGCAGGAGGTGTGAAAGCCCTGCTTCAGGAGATCAGCTCTGAGGCAGAGCCAAGCTGCACTTTGGCATCCTCACTAGCGCGAGATAGCTGAAACTATCTGTGAGCGGCCAGCAAGGTTGACTTCTGCAATGGTTTCTTACATTCAGATGAAATCAAATTTTTGGAGAAGCCATGAGTGGCACTGAGTATAAATAGAAGTTAGTTGTAGAGTGCTGTGAATCTTCAGTGTAAAAAGACAATTTTGAACAGCATTCCCTTTTTTGTGACAGAGCTTCTGTTCCCTTGCTGTGAGTTGATCACACATCCACATCAGATATCACAAATCAGTCAGACTAATTCTGGAGACAAGAGTGGTTCAAGAATGGATCCTGGATTTTCAGAAGATACTTTTTCTCCTGACACCTCACTTGACACCCATCACAAAGTCCCCTCAGCACTTCAGAAAATGCACTGCCTGACATAAAATGTGCAACAGCCAAGCATTGCTATTGCTGTCTCTTGGTTACAATTAGAAAGTCTTTGCCAGTTGTCACTTAGTAAAACTTTTAATAAGTTTGTAGATACGAAATCGAATATTTTGGCCAGAAATTGATATGACTAATTACATTTTGCTATTTGCATTTCCCCTGAGGTATCAGTATTTCCTGCTTCCTTCCCAAACTGTAACACAAAACTATTTCTACTAGTTATGTAATTTGTTATTAATTTAAATAATACACAAACTATTTGGTTTCTCTGGGGGAGAAAGCGTCATCATCTTCTCTGACATAGTGGAAAAACCCTAAACTTCAAAAATTTAAATTTTAAATGTGTTTATAGAAAACCAGTATTAATGTACAAGTTAGACTAGTTTATAAAAGTTTGGTGAAAATGTTTCAGATGTAAAGTTTCTATATCTGTGTTGTGTTTGTGACAAGGTTTTGGTTGCTGGGGGGGGGCTAAAGAGGTGAGAAGGTGCAGGAAGCTGCCCCTATGTCCAGTGGAGCAGCCAACTCCAAGACAGACCCACTGCTGGCCAAGCCCAAGCCCGTGAGTGGTGGTGGTAGTGCTTGAGATAAGGTGTTTGAGAAGGGGAAAATCCCATCAAAATACTCATGAAGGGAACATTGGAATTGACCCCAAATGCATTTTTGTCTGCTTTCTGTTTGCCCCAGGAGCCCAAAATCATTCCCCCAAGCCAGGGCACTGCTGAGGAATTGCAGCATTGTGTGTCACACTGCAGTGCCCGCTGCCACCCCTCCTGTGGGCTGCACTCTTGTACTTTGTGCACACAGAAAAAATTACACAGGAGGGTTTGCTGGTCTGACATCTCCTCCGAAAAACCTGCTGATGGGTTTAAGATTACAAAAAGCTTTGGCAGCTCAGTTGTTATTGAAGTTGAAGAGTGGAAGAGACTCGCTGGTGTGCAAGGAGACAGTTCCTCCCGTGAGTGACTCAGCTGAGGCAAATTCACCTCAACAACAAACTTGACCCCAAAATTTCAGTGACCAGAGAAGTTGCTTGTGGGGTTTGGCTTTTTATTGCTAGAACTGCTTAGCTGAGCTAAAAAGCAAGGTCCTAAAGTCTGATGAGATGAAGCCTTCAACAGAGGTTTCATTTGGTGAACATGTTCAGCCATAACTTAGGAAATCTGAAAGACTAGTGTAACATATAGTTTTGTCTGTTGTCTGTCTCCTAATGTGTGATGTCTATTTGTTAAGGTCCATTGCTGGGGGAGACTTAAGGACCATCTAAGGCTGAGTTCCTCTCAGTAATGAAACATTTGATTTCTTTCAAAGTCCTGTGCTCTTGGAATGAGCTACTTATAAATATGGGAGATCATAAAACCTTGTATTGCCACAAATATTTGGAAGTGACTTATTTGGAGTATATATTATATAATGAATGATTCATTTTCAAGGATCTGCTGCTGTGGCCATGTGTAGAGTTGTGCCTGTGCTCACACAGTGTTTATAGCCATGATCACATGCTGTGTTCTTTGCCACATTACACCATGCACTTACCATATCTTCATTAGCGTGGGAAGGGCAGTGAACTCTTGAGTTTGTAGCATTTGGAAGATTGTTCGCAATTTATTCATTCAAGAACTAGGAGGAGAAAATACAGAGGAAGCACACATCTATTTCCTGTAGTCTCCCAGATTTTCATATAATTAAAAAGCCAAGAGTGTCTTGCAGCCTGTGGGAACGTTGACCCCTTTCAGGTCTAAGTCCCTGTTGACCATTTTGGCACAGCACAGGATTGCCTTTCCAGGGGTACTTTAAGTTCTTTGGGTACTGTTGCAGAAGATCTAGAAGTGCTACTATTTTCAAAAGGTACTATACAAATATTATAAAAACTATGTAAGTCTGAAAATGTAGTGTTACCATTTATCACTCTGCAACCATTTAGTTCAGACTGCCAAGTCAAATTACTTTAGTGTGTGTTACCTTCCCACTAAGCTCCATCAGAGGTCCTATGAAAATGCATTTCACTCTGACAAACCAAACAATCTCTTGCCAAGAAACACAGAGAGCTCTTTTAATAAATCTTTTTCTATCTTTATGCAGTTTAGACCAGAATAACTTAAATATTTGATTGAAATAGGTCATTAATCAACAGTTGTGTGGAAAAGTGGTCTCCATCTTTGGTAAAAGGATTTTATTTCTAGCATTTTTTAATTCCACAGAATTTAACTCTTAAAAATTTCTTGTCTTGTCGGCCCTTTAATATGATATTCTGTAAGTCACCAAAGCACTTTAGATTCTTAGGCCAAGGTACAGGCAAAGCCCAAGCCCCTTTGTTTGCCTCCCACAACTGCAAATAATTTTCTTTGTTTTAGCAACAGGTCTTATGTGAGGACTAATCATAATTCAAGCTAAAATATGGATCTACAGTGCTGTAATAGTTCCCTGGTAACTGTTTGAGTATGCTCTTGACCCAGCAGTTTGTGCAAGGCATGCAACCTACTCTTCACACTCTTTTCCTCTCCCTCTTCTGAATTTCAAACTTCCACAGGGTAAGAATGGATGAAATCCTACAGTCACTGTTGCTGGTCATTAACAGTTTTGTGGGGAGTTCATGTTCTTTGCCCTCCAGGTTATATCACCCCCTGTCATTGAGTTTATCCGAGCCCTACCTGTCAGTGGATTTGTGACATGAGACCAGTGAAAAGGCCAACTCACTCCAGCAGGGACCTTTGGATGGATGGATGGATGGATGGATGGATGGATGGATGGATGGATGGATGGATGGATGGATACTTTGGCACTGGATTGCAGGAAGGGACTGCATAGTAACTCATGCTTTACTTTAGTTGTAATGGGAAATATGCAGCAAAGGGGTATCGTTTTCAGCACAGCTCAGAGATACTAAGGTTTTTTGTCTTATACCAAATAATGATTAAATAAAGATATGGATATGGATATGGATATGGATAAATATAAATATAAATATAAATATTTGCTCTAGGTAAAAATACAACTATATTAAATATACTAATATACTAATATCCTAAATATACTGATAGGCACAGACATCTGTGCCTATCACAGATGTCTGTATCGGAGGACAGCTTTTATTCTGCTTTCATGTTCTTTCTGGTGAAATTCCTTTCTCCTCTAAAGTGCATCTGTTTCAGTGTTTCATCAGAAGAAGAGGTGGTAGGTAGCTATAAGTCTGAGTAGCTGATTTAATAGATCTTACTTTGAAAGTTAAGATAAACTGATCACACAAAAAAACATGTCAAAAACTTGGAGTGCTGCTGAAGGAAACTGACATTCAGATGCCAGTCCCAGGAAATACTGGTATGTAGCATCCTATAAAGGATGGCTGAAATGGTATTTATAATGACATTATCTGCAAATTAACTTCTTCAAACAGTTTCTTCCATGATTCTTCCAACATTTCTGTGAAAAAGAATTATCAACACAAAAATAATCATGTTTTTGGTACCTGTAGTGCAAAGAAAGCCACTATCATAGAATCATAGAATAGTTTGGGTCAGAACAGACCTCAGATATCGTCTAGTTCCAAGCCCCTGGCCATAGGCAAGGACACCTTTTACTTGGCCAGGAGTTATGTCCTTTGTAAGAACATAGTCACTTTAAACCTTCCCTTAAAATGTGTAGAACTCCCATACAAAGTTTGAAACTTTTCACTAGACATATTTTCTTTCTTTGAAATCAATACTGCTTCTAAAAAAACAGTGGTGTAACTGTGAAGTGAACTAAGGAGCAAACTTATCTTAAGACAACACAGATTTGATGTAATATTCTCTTTGTTAAATGTCTTAGTCTCTAGGGTTGCCTTAGGCTTTTGTTATTGTTAATAAGCGATGTGGACTTAGGCAGTGGATGTCAGAGTTAGATAAACTAAAAATTGTTCATACTGCCAGCTCAAGATAAAAGATTTTAAAATAATCTCCAATTTAGTTGGGGAAAAAAACAAAAAGGAGAAAAAAAACAATGAAAAATGTCCTCCACATCCCTGGGATGCAGAAAAGTGCTTACATATCCAACATCTTAGTGGCAGCCCTTCTTTCTCCACAGCCCTTCAGAAAGGCTAAGTGTGTGGTAGTGGTGCACGTGCTTTACTCAAAGACACAGGACTCAAGCAGAGCTTCTGTGCAAAAAGGCAATAACTCGTAGTGGTGTTTTTCAGCCTGTCCCCTATGGAGTTTACAGTCCTTTTTAGCAGCAGTCAGGGAAGTCACTATTGTGATGGAGCAAAAGAAATCATTTAGTGAAATAATCTTAATGCGCTGATTGTATTTCCCTTGCAAATTACTGCTGGGCTAAATTTTTCCTGCTGCCTCAGATGTTTTGAAGCTGTGTCTGGAGCCAGAAAAGAAAGGTGGGAACTAGGGCATTTCATTGCATCAGTCCTGGTTGCACTATTGCCCACCCCTGCCTTTCCTCTCCTCTTGCTGGTATCTTACTGCCTCCAGCACTGTCCTTTACTGAATAAGAGGACAGACAGTTTCAGTAAGGACTTAAGGCATGTAGAAAACTTGGAGTAAAATTCCACTTTGGTCAATAACTCTTCCTTGTCCTGTTGCTTCAGGACTGAATCCAGCCTTCACAACAGGAGGTTTTGAGGGAAGGGAAGTCCAGGAGTGTGTGTGAACAGCTGTAGAGGAAGAAAAAAACATGATTGTGCTAAATTTTCTTTTTGGAAGGGATGGGAGCTGCTAGAATTTTTTGAATGGTTTGAAAATTGTAGTGCTGTCCATGGCTGGTCCCATGGATTAGGGACATGGGTGCAGGTATAAGGTGAAGTCTTGAGTATCAAATTACTCCTATCTAATACTATCACAGGGTGTTGCAATCTATACAAAGATAAAAGCACCAGAAATTTGGATGATGTGTCTGTATTTGTTCATATATCTATATATGCATGAAAAACCTCTCAGTATCTCTAATCATTATTGAGAGCAGTGCTGAGATATTTTGACAGAGGCTTTGGGCAAATCATACTGGAAACATCCTAATTAAGGGTTGGCCTGGTCCCATGATAAGAAGCCTTCAGAAAAGTGCATCTCATGTTGCTCTGAGCACTGCTCTTTGTCCAGGACATGGAAAGTGAATCAATATTGAGCCCAAGGCTCAATATCCCAGAAATCATTTTGTAAATCACACAGTTCTTTTATTCTGGCAGCTGCAGTTCTATTTCATCTGGATGTGGCTAGCTGCTGTCAGAAGCCCAACACATCTTGAGCATTTAATGGATTTCTTGGAAATATCTTTAGGACATTTTTACCGTTTTAGCACCGTTTGTGTTTTCCTCTTATGTTTAGACCTCCTTTAGATATACCTTGGGGAGCGGCCAGGCCTGGTATCATGTTTCCACTGGAAGATACAGGGACAGGTGATATTCCTGAGGGTCAGGTGTTTGATGGCATGCAAATGTCACAAATGTTGTTTTATCCTCCCAGCTGTCACATCTGGAGCTCAGTGCAGTAATGCTTTCATGGAGGGTCAGTTACCTGCATTGACAGTGCACTAAGCAGAGATCAACTCTCTAGCAAAATACTCTAGAGGAAAATTTGTCTTCAAAATTTCTCCTTTGGGACTTTCCACAGCTGGAAAGTCTTTTTTGGTGTATGACCATAATTGGTCTGCTTACAGAACAACACAGAAGGGAAAAAAGGCAGGAAAAAATGTTGCTCCTTTTCCCACACTGAGCATAAAATGTACTGTCTGGCCTTGAACCAAGAGCCAAGAAATAACCCATTACCACGTAACATGTTCAGCTGGGGAAAGTGCTTTGACATTTAAAAGAGATGTTATAAAATCATCTCCTATACAGCTCTGTAGGGACGCAGCAAAAGCTGGGCTCCTCCCCAGGGGCAGGCAAGCTGGGAGGTGAGAGCAGCAATATGTGAAGCCAGGGCAGACAGGGCCAGGCATTGCCACCACAGCAGAACTTGGTCCCACAGCACCAGAAGCAGCCAAGAGCCCTGACAAATCCTTTCCAAACACCTGTACTAGATTTTTAACCATCCAGATAGATCCCCAGGATATGTGCTGAATAGTCTGGTATTAGATCTTTCATTGAGCTTCATGTGGTGATAATCAATAAATGCACTGGCTGTCAGTAAAAATCCTCAGGGAGAAATTGCTTGCCACTGGGGTCTGTAATGCATTTCTCCACCAGGAGAAACATGAGGGTATTAAAAGCATTTTATTTTCTTCTTCTCACACCTGACATTTTTTAACTAGGAAGATGGATTTCAGCAGCAAGCTCTCACTGAGGTTAATGTTAGAAAGTTTATTCTTGATGTAAAACGCACAAAAAAATCACTAGCAATGACTGATACTGGCAGTGTTGTTACTCCTGACATTAATCCAAAGTTGATATAATGAAGCTGCTTCTAGAAAACACAGTGTGGAGCCAGTTGTTGCTGTCTTCTTGGATGTTTCTTTTTCTTAGGAGACTTGATATTTATGAAATGTTTCAAAGGAGTGGCTTTTGCTCTGGCTTGTCTGACTTCTTCCAAGACTGCATTAGGGATAGCTTATGTCACTGGTTTGTCTGCACTGATCATTCTGAGGTGCTTAATGTGGTCAGTAGTTGACCTGTCCTTTGTTTACCCTGTTATTTTAAGTGATATATTAAAATATTTTTCTGATGTGGAACTGATGTTCCTTGGTGTGGGCCATCACTGTAGGCTGTTAATTGCAGCAATTCTAATCAATTAATTGTTACATGTAAAAATACGTGCGTACATATACGCATACGTGGTTTAGTAATTGTTTAAAAATATAACAACAAATAGGGCTGAGATCCTAGATAAAAACACTGAGAAAAAAAAATCAATGAGTTAATTTAATCAATGCAGTATCGTAATTAAAAGTTGAGTAGTCTTAATGTTTACTAATACATGGTGTTGATTCTTACTTAGACAAACACTTTTTCAATTAAAAAATCATTATGTAAGAATTAACAGTATTAAGATAAATAACTTCAAAGCAATAAAAAAGGTACTGCAATTACTGTGTCATTTTGAAGGAAATTAGCAGTACCTGTGTAGTTTTTCTGGCCTCCAAAGGCTCTCTTTCTTTTTTCTCTCGAGAACCATACACACATGTTCAGATATTATTAGCAATACTAGCATGTCAGCATAAGTAATTTTACTGCCCTTGCTGCATTCCTCTCCCATGTTAGATCAAGGAGCTGAGCCCAGAAGCAGAAATCAGATTCTGGACAGCCTCTCCTGCCAGCCTTATGAGAAGCCTTTGAGGTGGGGTACAGGGATGGCTACAAGGTTTTCAGAGTGGAGTGGTATTGACTCAGCACAGGACTATTTCTACTTAGGTTTTGCCCTTATTACTACCCACATTTTCTCAAGGGGCAACCTGATATTTCACAGAAGGAGGAAGCAGGCAAAGTTCTTCAGTCTGAAGGTGGCTGGTACGTCAGAAGGCACTTTTGCTGTGGAGGCAATTTGCTTCCACTTTGCTACAATCTGGGAAAGTGCTTACTCAAACATTCAAAGCTGGCTCCCCTTGGGAGCTGCTGCCACTCCAACACTCTAACAGGTAGGCAGTAATTAATCGTGTGAAAGCAAGATAAAACTAGAGGAAAAAATCTGGCCCTTTCACAGCCTTCAGAACATTTAACGAATATCTGCATGAACCAGATAAACAGCATTCACAAAAGACAAGTCCCTCTAGGTGCTTTGCACAACAGTTCCTAATTTATATTATACCTTTTGTACCTATACATATCTCCAGCTGCATCCAGGATTTCTCTGTGCTCAAGTCACTGCTGTGATACTCTGGTCTCTTGTTTTAAGGCTTTTGTTGGAGGCACAGGAATGTAAGGAGAATCTGCTTCCATGGCTCAACTAGGACAGGGCTTGGTCCAACTACCAGTGAAGTTAAGGAAAGACTGAATTAAACCTCTGGAATTCCTCTTTTTTCCAGGATTATTTTCCAAATGAGCCTGAGTCTCTGACCCTTCCATGAAAATGAAAGTGTGGAAAACTGTTTCAGGTTAATCTTTAAAGTAAGATCATTGTTCCCCTAGATAAAGTGTCACGTTTTATTTAAATATGCTGAATTCTCACTTATAAAGCTAACAATCAAATAAAACCACCAGAATCCACTGATCATATAAAGAAAAAATAAACTTCTGGACATGGAAATTAATCTATTAGCTTTGAAAAGGTGTTTCAGGGTAAATGGATTAACTCCAAATGATACGGCCTTATTTAATCATGGAAGCATCACACCACTTTTTTTGTTTCAATTACACTGCTTCTTTTATTCCAATTATTTTATATATTGTTGCAAAAATAAATTGTTAACAAGGCCATTCCCCTGAATGAGCAGCAATTGAAATGAGGATGCTACCGCTCACTCTTACAATAAGGTGTGGATCATAGCAAGACAGGAGAGGATTTGAAGAAGCAGATCCTTTGAAACATCCTGGTACCTCCACTAGCTATCTTGAGTTTGCAGTGTCTGAGCTTCAGCCTTCCATTATTTCCTTGTAGAAGTCAGAGATGCTAATCCACAGGTCTGAAAACAGTGCATGGTTCTTGGAGAGTGTAAGTGAAGGTCCTAAGCTTGGGGGGGTGTGTCAGTCCTCTCAGGGGCCCAAGCTGACACAGCAGCTGGCTATCCCAGTGTTGATGTCTGAGGTGGCAAGCCAACAGCTTGGGAAAGGATACAGACAGGATGTTCCAGCACATTTCAAACTGCTGGTGGAGCTGGCAGATGTTTGTCGTCTTTTGCCAGGAAATGTCGGAATCAGAACCCCACTCCTCAGCTCTTGGCAGAGATAGAGCTGCAACAATGCCCAGGCTCCTTCTAGAGCACTCCAACCAATTATGAATAATTAATATCAGATCAGGAGGAGACCTGAATTTTGTTCTCAAACAACAGAGTTTCAGAAAATTGGGGTGGGAAAAAAAATTGAGTATAAATCTCAAACATGGACCAAGCTCTTCATAAAGCATGTTTCAGTCCTAAGTCACAAAGTTGAAGAATTTATTATTCTGCCCAAAACACCATTTTCTGCTGACATAAAAAATTTATGACTTCTGCAACAGAGTCTGGGGAAGCTGGTGGGCATAGTTGATTGCTTCCTTCATGTGTACTGCTGGAGTATGGAAGCACTCAGCCAGGGGCTGTGCATGCTCTTCACATCCACACAGATCCCATGAAGCACAGAAGAATTGAGAGCAAGGAGTTCACAGAGGGAAAAAACCACAAAACAGTGAACCCATTTTAGCTAGGAGTACAGTAAAAATCAATTAGAGGAGGTGGTTCCTTTGTAAACCCTCAGAATAATGATGCCTTTTATATTTTTAGACTTCTATTGCTAAACTTTTCATTTGTAACTGTACTTACTGGTTACAAGAACTACGCTTCAGTTAATTTTTA
This sequence comes from Chamaea fasciata, assembly GCF_029207755.1. Lineage (NCBI taxonomy): Eukaryota > Metazoa > Chordata > Aves > Passeriformes > Sylviidae > Chamaea > Chamaea fasciata. The sequence goes on along the minus strand of NW_027094091.1, from coordinate 42,164,737 downwards.
GTTGGCTGAAAAGAAATAGTAATATTTGACAGTAAATAACAAGATATTCAAATTAAAAGATAAGAGAGACAATGAACTGATCCAAAGGAGGCATTTTTTCAATTGAGGCATTGTTACCATTTTATAGCCGCATCATTCAGCTGTGAATGTTCTTAGAATTAGTTCTTTTTCTGATGAAGCGGTGCTTACTGAAATTTTTCATTTTTTCACTGTGAGCTCTGTGATAATAAGGATGGTGGTTTCATGCTGCACTGAGCATACACAGCTTTGCCTGTTGAGGATTTGACCTTAAATCATTCCACACGCTGTGCAGTTGGAGAAGCAGGAGGGGGAAATGTCTATAAATGTGATTCTGACTTTTACATTTCTCTTTTTAGAATTATCTCTTCAGAAGCTAAGTATTGTGATTTACTGTGCCAGATTGGGTTTGTTGCTTCATAGCTGTAAGATTGGTAGGGGAGTTTCACCCTATGGTTCATTAACAGAAATGTTTTAAGGTTGAGGTTTGTAGGAAATGTGTTGGGACCAAATAGGAAAATATGTGCACACACAGAAACAACAATCTTAAACATTGTCTGCATCCTTGATCTTTATGAAAATTGCCAATCTGGGTACTTGACAAAAATGGGAAGTAGATGTCACTTGGATTACTTATTTTCACAGTTTGTAGTGAATATATGTTTGCAAGGTACTTGCCAATGGAGATAACTGTTTATCTCCGACAGATCTGAAGAATTCCTAAAAGACACTCTGAGTAGCAAATAAAAACTATTTGTTAGGAAGTTGGTGGTATTTTGGGTTTTAACCTTTCCTGTGCTAGAAATTCAAATATCTGTGCTATATTTTATTTTAAACTGCCAAATTACACTCATAAATACTTATGCATTACACTTCTCCCTCTGTCACAGAGGAAGCCTTTTTATGCTGCTACATCTTATTCTCATTTAGAAATGTGATATTTTGAAAAACTCATTTTAGAAGGTCAGTGTGGGAACCAGAATAGAACAGAGAGATATGTGGATTTTCCTCATATTTTACTGGACACAGAAATACTTTCAAGGACAGACCTTGTTCATCTGCAAGGACTTTAATTCAACAAATGAAAATGGACTACCTCATCCAAGCCATCTACCACTCTTCACTTTCCCACCAACTTCACCTGCCACCCTCACCTGGCATAGATGGACCATGTACCTCCACATCTTCTTACATGTTTGTTGGTGGTTGTTGTTGTTTTGGTTATTTGGGTTGGGTTTTTTGGTTTTGGGGGAGGGTTGGAAGCAATGAAGGGGAATGAGTTTGGGTTGCTTGGGGGGTTTTCCCCCTTCTTTTAAATTATGACTGCATTCCAATTTGGTGGTTACAAAAAATTGTTTTAAACTGACCCACATTCAATGTCATGGATAGTGCCATGAATACCTTTTAGAAATCACGCTATGAAGTGGACAGCAAGGACTCCACCTAGGGAAAAACATCTGGGAATCCCTGCAGCAGCTTCCTGAGGGATATTGGATATGAGATGTAGCCTTGAAGGAAAACCTGCACACTCTTGAAAGAACAAAAGTGCTCTAGAAAGTTGAGCAGGTGCTACACACTGCATACTTCTACACTACCTACAGTGCTTTCACAAGGAAAGACAGCAGAATCTGATCCAATGTGAGCATGAAATCTGTGGTGTGGAAAATATTTATCACTGAAAGGGTTACTAATGTGCACTGAATTTGAGAAGAACAAATAAAACACAGAGGATTGTGAAGTTATGATGTAGACTGTAACTATTGGATAAAAAAGCTATACAACAAGAGATGCTTCTATTATTTAGCAAAACTGTTCTTTGGTAATTGAACAGTGACTCACCTCACAGCAAGAGGTTTCATCTGTGAAGTCTCACAAAGACCAACATATGAAATATGCAGTCAAGAAATGCAATGCACTGCAAGCTGAAGCCTAAGTATGAAAGAGAAAAAAAAGTGTTATTTCTGATGATACAAAAAATATATTCGCTATTAACAGCCTCAAACCTCTTTCAAATGAAGGATTAGGTTATTCAGTCACATGCAAGAATAAATCACCCACCAGCACATATTTTCTGAGTTAACTGTGAAGCAGGCAAAATAAAATTTCTTTGACTACTAAGATAGACTAGACCACTATCCATCTGCTCAAATAAATAGACAATTGATATGGTCCTTTGCATCCAGGAACCAGTGTTGGCATCAAGCCAGACATGACATTGGCACATTTGCCCTCATGCAACTGGCTGTACCTGGAACAGTGGTGGCAGATCTGAAGACAGAAATTGGTTAATTGCAGTGGAGTTGCTGCTCAGCCTCCAATCTTCAGATACAAGTCTGGGAAAGGGTCTTGTTAATGTTGTGGTAAGTAGAAAGCAGACAGTGTTCATGCGCCTTGTGTACCACACGAGTAAATTGGAGCATAAGAGTAAGGAAAATTCATGTACATTGACAAAGTAGCATGTGCCTTCAGGCTGATGTCTGAAGACTTCTGAGAGAGGTACCAATTATTTGGAGCATGGGAATATATGAATGCATTTTTCCTAAAGGCAATGACTGTTTTTGGTGAGGTCCAGCATCTGTTTTCCATGTCGAAAGATTCAGCAAGTTTCTGCCATAGAAAGTATGAAGCATTAATTTAGAGATGATCCTTTGATGTAAATCCACTGTGCAAGGTCAAGAAGTTGTGGCTGATGCCAACAGAAATTGGGACCTTTGATGGATGACTGGATCAGCAGTACCCAAGGCTATCTCATACCATGAGAAATGCAACCAATTGCTCCTGTCTGAGATGTGGCTCTTAGGGGCTTTGTGGACTAAAGAGCTGTAAAGAGTATGTGTAACCATATTAAAAGTGGTGGTTCTAATAAAAGTGATTATTATAGGCTTACATTGTTTTATTAGATTAGCATTTCTTTGGAGAGAAGTGAAGTAAAGCTTTTTAAAGAGAAATAATAAACTGGAAAGAGAGGGATGAGTATGGTCAGCACATGCAGGGTAAGAGAAGGACATAAGCAGGATTTATACCTTGGTAGTAAATGTTTTGTGGAAAGGATTAAACGACCCAGACTGAGTTAAAGCTGGATTCTTGACATTGAAGAGAGCACTTGGATGTGGGTGTGTGTGTATGGAACAGGATTTCATCCACAGAGATAAAATCTAATGCAGTGGATGAAAGAAAGACAGTGAAGGGGTTTGAAGAGGGGCTTGAGATTTTTAAGACAGCTGAAAAAGTATTTAGTTTGGTTTAGGCTAATAGGTTTAAACAAGGACAATTTAAATTATATCCTTCTTTGAAATAATAATAATAAAAAAACTTCTAAAAAGCTCTTTTTTTCTTTTTTTTTTTTTTGGTTGGAGCAAAAGGTATTGAATGACCTTTGGTGATGAGAAACTCTCCTGGTACTTTTCCTGATATATTCCAGACTAATGAAAGCCCGTGAAAGTTTATTATCCCAGCTGTGCTATGTATTTTAATTTTGATATGTTCAAAGAAAGTCCTATAAGATAGGAAGCTAGCTGGTGGTAGCTAACTACATAATAAATTTATTTGACAATGTTAATTAACGACAATGTTAATACCATAATTCTTTTAATTATTACGTATAAAAATTTCAATGTAAATCGCCTTATTTGCCCTACTAAATTATACATAAAAGTTGTATGTTAAAAACTTTAAAGATATTTTTAGCTTTATTTTCCTGTCTAGTAAAGGATAGGCTTAAGAATATTTTTCAATTTATTTTCCTGAAGACAAGAGTCCTAATTAAATGCTAGAACTGCAGACAATTGCATACATGCCTGTGATAAATTAGGTTCATTCTGAATCACTAGTTTTCATTTTATTTCCTCCGTGCAGGTTTTCCAGTTCATGTTCTCCTATTTAGCTAATTGTAGGCAATATTATAATTAATGTTTTGCACTTTATTTTAAATTTTAATTTATGATGTTGTAATTGATTAATATAAGTCAAAATGTCCATCTGATGTATATGAAAATAAGGACAGAAAAGTGTAAAGCACACAGAAACAACATTGGACTAATGGCTTTTGTGTGAGTCCTGTTTAATATTGCTACAGTTCCCTAAACTTGATTCTTGCAGTGGAGGAGGGTCTGCTCTACGCTGGAGGAGAGAACAGTGCTTGGAGTTACCAGCTGCGCTGGATGTTTGTTTCTACTGTTTGCTAGGACAGGCAAGGGACCACAGGAACAGACCACTGAGCTGAAGCCTTCTGTCCCCTTTCCCTGGGTGAGTGGTATGGTGCACATGGTGCAGCAGGGAGTTTCCAGGAAGACCTGTTTTAGTCCTGAGTGATGGATGACAGCTTAGCCATTCACAAAAACCCAAACCAAACCAAACCCAAACAAAACCAAAACCAAAACCAAAACCAAAACCAAAACTAAAACCAACCAAACAAATAAACAAAAAACCAAAAAAACCCCCACGAAAAACAAAACCAAAACAAAAAAAAACCCTAACCAAACCAAACCAAAACAAAAGGAAGCTGGATGAAAAGCAACAGCCAGAATATTCATTAACAACTAAACTCAAGTATGTGAAAATTCTGCAAGATTTCAAACTGTACAAAACCTTTGGAGTGGATACCACATCTGCAGGGCTGCTTCTATGTTGATTAAAGAGTTGGTCTTATACATAAAAAGAATGACTCGCACTAAACCTGGGTGTTTTTAATAATTATAGTAAAGCAGATGTTTTAGTTTTTGATGCTGTACTGAAGGATTTATGAGTTTCTTGCCATTCAGTTGCTGGACTTAATCCTTTGAATAAACTGCTTTTTGTTCTTTCTGGTGATGCTTGATTTTCAGCAGTGGCATTTAGCCTTGTGTTTAAACCTCTCCTGTTCCCATCTGCTACTCTCTATAATGTTGGTTTAATTTTCAATTTGGCATTTTTAGTCTAGGCTAAGGCTGCTCTGAATTTCAAATGAATTAACAGAAGACAACACAAAACAGTTCTTCAGAACCTGAATTAAATATCTGGATAAATGTTTATATCTTTGATTAAATGTTGTTTCTGCAATATATGATTTGTTTCTGCTTAGTTATTACTCAGAAAAGTTGTTTTATGCTGACCTTGGACACTATGAATGGAATGAATTATTTAAACAGAAAATACTCAAAATGTATCCAACTTGAAGGAGATACTGTCTTGACCCTTAATTCTGTTCCTAGCACAGACTTGATTAAATTCCAAATTAGTATAATTTTATGTTTAAATTAAAAGAGAAATTCTGGCTCATTCATTTCTTTTTATATAACATTTCCATTTCACTGTTTGCATACTTCTCCATGGAAGGTGAAGAAATTTATTGGGCAGCATTATAACTCTTGCTTCTCTGAAAAGAAAATGAGTCTTGAGGAATAGTAACAGTATAGTTATTTTGAAATACAGTGGAATCTGTGACTTAGTTTCAATTAATGATGGCAATTCAATTTTAATTTTAATTATTAGCAGACAAGTGAAATCCATGACTTTTCTTTCTGCAAAACCAATTATTTACTTTCTGCAAAACCAATGATTAAAGCATCCCTTTAGCATCTGCTCTTGAGCTGTTTCACTGGATGTGGGAAGAACATAACTTTTGTGTGGCTTTTGTGTGGCTTACCCAATATATAAATAATGAGGTACAAAATAATGAGGTTCTGCTGCATGCAAAAGCAATGCAGTGTGTTGTGAAGTAGAAAATAAAGTGTACTTCTGTGCTCATTGAAGGACTGTGGGCAGTTACTTTTCTTTCCAGATGATTTGTTTTAGGTTCCTTAGGCAAGACACTGGACCAAGGATACATAAGAATTTACCAAATGCGGTGTCGAAGCAGTAAAACACTAAAATGGAGGATTCTTTAAAGAAGGTAAATTTTTTCATGTAGATATCAGCACAAGACTTTATTTCTAGCCTACATTACAACTTTGCGGTCTCACTGACATGCACAGCTTTCTACCTTGCAACCAGAACCCCTGTGTCTTTCCAGGCTGGATGGTGTGGGGTAACCACCCCTAAGAAGTTTCAGCTTTCATTCACCACTCTCTCCAAAGTGTAAGTCCAGCAGTCTTCAGACCTGTCATGTGAAAAAACCAGCAAAATGTGAAGAAAGATGACAAGTGACTCTGTAAAGCTTCATTCTAAAGCTAAACAGGGCATACCACTTTTTCATATAAAAAACAATAAAGACCAGAAATAAAAAGTTAATAATAGCATTATTTTGGGCTTGATCAGAAAAGAAAAAAAACTGCGTGGGGGCTATAGTGAATACAAACTGTTTGAATATCTTGTATTTTGTAAGTTCAAGTTGTAATCCTAATTAAGTAGACATTTTCTCATCTAAATGCCTAATAGTTTTAGTGTCTCAGTGGCTAGAGTACCACGACTTTCTCTTAGTAATAAAACTTTATGGATCATTTATGGAAGAAAATAAAATATTTAATTGCATAATTATATGGCTTTCATCACTACATAACTTGTATCAGATATGCTGAAAATTCATTAATAGAGTGGAACAAAATTTTTCTTTGAATTTTTTTTAGTCAGCCAGATAAGTGTATAATTGCTGGGGATAAACAAAGGTGTTACAGACAAAATCTGAAGCACCTTGAAATGAATGGGCTTTGTACGACACTTTTGCAACTGTCAGACAGAACAAAGGTGAAGACAACAAAAATAATTTTTCTTGTCTGATTCCTAGCAAGGCCAGTGTTGAGTGCAACTCAGCTGAATTTAGGATTTGATACAGGAGGCATGTTAAATTTTGAAATAATTTAGTTATCATTTAAAAATAAAGTGGGTTTTATTTGACAGTGGTATGCAGAAATTCACAAGCATTTAGAAATAAGATCGTGTCAGACTGAAATATGTGGGAAGTTCCTTTGTGATATCAAAATTTTAAGCAAAGCAGCACAGATTTTCTGCACTAGTTTGTGTCTTTGTGGTGTAGTCCCTTTTTCCTGTGGTGCTGTAATTATGCAGAAGAAACAATTGACAAAAACAACAGTTTTAAATCTAGATTTTTTTTTAATTATTTTGCTTGTGAAGTTGTAAATACTCAAGATAAGTATGTGATCAAAGTGCTAATCTACAGCATCTGTAGGTGGGAAACTGTCTTGGTTATGTGTGATTTGACAATTTAGTACTACTTTTGAGATTTTCACATCATGTGCTCTCCTTTGCTGAGTCACAGTGAGCTAAATTCATTATTCATTTATCAATCAGAGAAGTTGAAGACACTTTCCTTGCAAGGATGATGGAAAAAAAGAAAGGTTACTTTCTACAATTAGAGTTACCAGTTGTATTTGCTCATAAAAATTGGAGTTTAATATTCATCAGAAAATCTCAAGTGATTGGAAACAAAGTGAGAAGCAGTCACATTTAATCTTTATGAAGTGGACATATTTCCATTAAATCAGTCTGAATCTCTTCTTTTTCCAGTACACAAATAAAATAACTGTACAAAACTGTTTATCATTTGCTCATTACCTGTTGCAAATTCCTTTAAACATGGAGCACTTTTTTACTTAGTCCAACTTCATAGAAAAATAAAATTTATAATTAAAAATGTTGCCATAGGGTGAAACATGTAGTGGTTGGGTTGATGTTATAAGAAGAAAGGGAAGTTTCATTCTGTTTTCTGGAAGGCTAAAAATCACAGACCTTATCTCAGACTTTGCTGGAACAGTTCAGAGAACTCTGCTGAGCCAAAATTCGTGGCTGTAATTAGTTTCAGGCTTATGATCTATAAAAATGAATTCAAATAATTTCCTCTGAAATACAGTTGTTCAGAACATGCTGAATATTGAATTGTGTTTATCAGTCGTGGTCTGTATCTAGGTTACTGTTCCCATGAAGAGGCAAGACATAATTAAATTCCCACAACACAGAAATATTTGGTACTCTGACAAGTCTCCCTTACAGTGTTGCTGTGTGGGTTAAATATTGATGGGTTTACCTTCTTTTGTACCTCATCAACATCTCTTATCAGGCTCCTGAGAAATAATATAACTAATCTGAAAGGAGAAGGAGATCTGCTAATTACATTGCTGCTGAGAAGGAATGAATTATTTCAATATTAGGCCTATTTTTAACATTTCTCCAAATAGAACAATTCATATTTCAGTAGTAAAGGAGAGCGGGCTACCACCAGAGGCCTGACTATGCTAGACACAGAACAAAACCTAGAGAAAATAGGACTTTAAAAAGTGACTTACGCCTGAAATCTACAACAGCTGACAGTGCATGGTGTGCTTGAGGGTCATAGAGGATGGAAGAAAGGGGAAAATTGCATCAGTAAAAATGTTATCAGATCAGCCATCCTGACAGCCACCAGCTTTGTAGTATAACTGTGGCTAATTGCTTTGCTCGCTTCTAGACAAAGAAAATTTTTAAATAGGGAGTTACAGGGGAAGAATGATAAAAGCTTTTTCACGCCTTTCCCCGTGTTGCTTCTCACTTTAGGAAGGCCTCAGACACAGCTATGCCAAAGTTTAACAGGCGATTTTGGAGATTGGATAGTGCTGGGGGTTGCTCAGAGATCATGCCGGGGGCTGCCGAGCACCAAAGGAGGAATGTGAGGTTGAATGGGAACAAGATTGGAAAGGTTTTGTGAGGGTAGAAGAGATTGTATTTGAGGTAATACAGGGAGATGTTCGGACATAGGATTAAAGGGCTGGAATGAGACACCAGGAAACTGCATGTCAGGTCTTGTCCTTTCCTCTCCTGGTGAGCTGCGCTGTGTTGGACCGAGAGGGTGACTGTCACAGGACTCTTGGAAACCAGGAAAAGCAGTGTGCTTTGCAGTTCCCTTCTGTTGACTGCACCTTACGTGGTATGCCACGTCTGGAGAATCCATTTCAGAAAACCTCTAAACAGACCTGTGAGGCAAGACATGTCCAGCTTCAGGTGAAAGGAGCCACGCATGAGCTTCACTTCAGACAGAGCTCTCCTCCAGGAGCCACTTTGGCTCCATTAACAGGGGCCTGTACTTCCTGCTGGAAGATCCCCCGACTGTGTGCAGTTGTACACCTGCACAGACAAACGGCTGCATGCCAGGAGCTCTGCCCACCGCTCTCAGAAGGATGTCACTTTTGTCCGTGCAGAAAGGCTGACAGAAACCAGCTGAGGTCTGTGCTGTTGGCGGAGGCCTGAGTGCCAGAGCAAAGGACTGAGCTAAGTACCCTGGCTGCTACTTACAGGCCAGGCACGGTGCCAAGGTCCCCACAGACACAGCTCCATCTTAAGCCCTCAAAATTTGTTGGTTTTAGCTGCATAGTCCCGTCATGCTGTGAGCAAGATGGTGGCTGTCCTACTAACTCCCTGTTAGACCTAGCACCAGGTGCATTCTTTGCCCTTAACTGAGTGGGTGCATTTTACGAAACTCCTCCCAAAAGCACATGCTTTCTGCCCGTTTCCAGCCCTGTACTTTGTAAATGGTTGCTGGAAGGAAACGCTTTCCAATATTGCACAAATGGCTGCATGTAAACCATTTATCCTCATTTTATGCTGCCACTCTCCCTAGCAGCTCTGCCTGCTACGTGCGGTCAGAGGGTTACAGTACGGATGGCGAGGTTGGAAATGAGATTTGGAAGAACAGGCACTTCCTATTTTTTTCTTAGTTTTCATTAGAATAATAGGCTTTCTTTCCAAGGCGCACACTGGAGGTTGTGGGGTGTTTTTTTGGTTTTTTTTTTGTTTTGTTTTGTTTTGTTTTTTTTAATTGCTGTATTTTTAGGCTATGGGATGAATTTCCTGCCTTACTAAGTTCTTTTTTTTCTGAAAGAACCAGTTTTTCCTTCCTTTCAGCAAGGCAATGATGATCAAGTGGAAGATAATTGAACTTCCTTGACGAAGACACAACTCAGATTTTAAAGCAAATTATTAAAGATAATCGCTAATAAATAAAACACTGTACAAATATGAAAGATCCAATAAAATATGCTCAAACTTACATGCTCAAAATATTATGCAAATATGCATTCTAATGTCTTCAGTTACAGAAATCTGGAAATCTTAAAAATGAAATCTTAGAAATGGAAACAGCATGTCTGCATGACTTTCTCACAATACCAGTTCATATATGGTTTATTACACTACAAATCCTCATGTGTGCTTAGTTGCCCTATTCAATAAATATAGCATTAGCTGTTCTTCAGAGGCAATTATCTTTACTAAGCAGGTCAATTATCTTTCTTTCATAAGCAGGTCGATTATCTTTGCTATTATTAATTTTATCAGAAAGACAAAATTTGCATGCTAATATAATTCTTTTGATCTCCAATTATTTGCAATTTTGTAGTTAAAAAATTTAGCAGCAATGTCCTCAAGGCAACTGATAAGTGTTCAGTGCAAAATATTGAAGATAATTTTCCTTGGAGCTTGGGTGGGTGTAATAACAGCAGGAAATGTTTTATAAACTCTCCCATCACTATTCATGTCTTGATCCCCGATGGATTGGCTGCTCATCCTCTTTCTAATAATGATTTAAGAATTATTTTTACTGCTATTTTTATTATTGCTACTACTATTATTATGGATCTAGAAGAAGAATCAGATGAACACAAGAAAGAAAATGTATATTTAAATGACAATACTGTCCATGATATGGTTTCACATGCCCAGATCTGTTACAATATAACAATATGTAAAACCTGGTAACACAGACCTTTAATAATTTAATATTTCTTCCTTGTCTAGAAAGTACTTAGGAGTTTTCTTCTTTCCTTAGTGGATTAAGAAGACACCTAAAAGCTTTAGCATCTGTCCTTGATTTTCAGAGCAATGCTAGATTGAAGTTGTTCTTCAAATGCACCCTCTGTGATTACCTAGAGAGGAAGCCTTGGTTATTAAAGAGCATTAAAGACACTTAGCGATGTAGCTGGGAAGAAGGCAGACCCATTAAGCTGCTAACTTATCTTCTCCTTAAGACCATCAAGTCTCAGCAACTGTGACCTTACAGCTTCACCCTGTGGCCTGTTGCTCTGAATTTGCTGAGACCCACAGAAACTCGCTTATCCTTGGTGATCTGGCCATTGCCTTTATTTTAACTACAGACAGATTTAATCACAAGCTACCTGTTTTTGCACACATGGCCATATGCCTTTGGGTGTCTGGGCCTGTCTGTGGGCTGTAGCTTGCAGCACCCACCCACTGGCACAAGCAGACATAGAGAGCTGGCACAGAGCAGAGCTGGGGCAGATGGATGCCTGGCAGCCAAGGCTTATAGAAGACAGACTGCCAGTTTGCTCCTGCAATCTCACTGGCCCAATGAGTCCAGAAAGCCTGTCCTGAGCTGGATCTCTTCTGGAAATTCAAATCTTAGTCTCCTGGATTTCCTAAAGCTATCAGGGGTTTCAATGTCTCAGACTCTGCACAGCTCAGGCCTGAAAATATGACAATTGAACACAAATGTCAAATTGTATAGTGTGCCAATAGTGTGCCAAATTTTTGGTAATGCTCAAACTGAATTAGATGGCTATATGCCTCTTGGTAACGCCCACAAGAATGTGTGATGCTAATGCTGGGTAAAAGTTTTAGCAGATGAGACCATTAATAAGGAATTTTTACAGAGTATAAATTCAGTATTTTTACAGCTATGGTATATTTATGGAACACTATGACAGTAGTTCTGCAGTCAGGGGTCTTATTAGAATTATTTACTTTATTCCCAGTGCTGCTGTCACTGCTTAGATAATCAACTCTTCATCTTCTGACTTTAGTCCTTGGATTACTTATTTATCATTTTTGCAAGGATGAAAAAAAATTACACTCCCTTTCTGAAATGTGATTAATTAATTGATTGCTCAGGAATTGTTTCTATCAGCCACTGAAGTTCTTCCAGAAACTACTACTAAGTTTCTTATTTAATTTCTTTGAAGTCTGTTTTCAGCTTTTTATTCCTAGAGGCACCTGAAGTGAATGTAAAAATAGATGTAGATTCTCAGAATAGACCTACACACTTTTTGCTGATGACCCTAGGATTACACTAAAGTAATAAAAGCATTGAAGTGAAAATCAACAGAAAATTTTGCAAGCTGGTTATAATTTCCATCAGAGAGCCAAGGGGGAATTTATTTGGGCCCAGATCAGTAAACCACACATAGTTTGTAAGCAAAGTGTGTTTGCAATTGAGAGCAGAGCCCCTCATTCATTGCCCTGCTCAGCTCCCTTGCCGAAGCAGTGGGGCTGTCAGAACACTTCGACTCAAGTGGCTTGATGTGATTTGCACATCTTGGCAGTATCTACAAGGCACCTTCTGGCAGCAGGATGAGCAGACCTCTCCAAAAGAGAAAACTGCTGACACAAGAGAGATGAGTTGAAGAGTTGCACATGATCCTTTTCCAAGCCTTCAGCATATTTATTTTTTGTTTCCTTTTAGTAAGAACTTCATTCAAACCGAGACCCATTTATTAATTTCTAACTCCCTGCCTTTTTCTCTCTGCCTTCATCCATTCCTCATGTGTCAGCTTCATTCCTTGTGGATCAGTTTTGAAGTGCCAAAGTTCGTAACTTAGTACTTGCTAAGCAAGATATTTAGTGTTGCAATTTGGGCTTTCAAATGTTAAGGCTTTTTGCCTTAACATAGATTTTAGTCCTGTAAAAGCAAAACTTCAAGCACAAGTGTTTTTGAGAAACACTAAAGTCAATAAAAACATGCAAGGGTTTATACTCTGTTTGTTCTGGTTTTGCATGTAAAATTCCATGTGCAAATTTTTAGGTCTAAGAAGAGGTCATTTTAGGTTTATCATTACTTTAAGGTTTGCTGTGAAAGGTCAGTTTCATTCACTGCTTTAATGAAATGGCTTTTTTCTAGAGAAAAGATCTGAAACTTACTCTGACCCTCTCATCAACTATGGGTCACCAAAATCATGTTGCAGTGAGCAAGGCAAACACCACAAGGTAATGGATAGCTGAGGGTGTAATCTATGGAGCATGTGGAAGAATCCTACTCCGTTCAGCCCACACTGGGCTTTTAGTGAAAGAGAGTACTGATTGCTGAATGTCCAAATGTGAGAAATACATGAGTTAGTTGTACAAAGTTGAGGAAAGGTCTCTGAGGGATAAGGGTCAGTGTCTTAGAGGGTGTATTTTTTTCAGGAGTGACTGAATGGAAGGGAAAAGAGAGGAAAGGACATGGAAACAATCTTTCAGTATATGAGGGACTGCAGTAAATAAGAAGAGAATAACTAGGTTTTACTAAAAATTCTTAGTCCTGTGTGCTAAGGGTTGGACAAGACACGTTGGTCTTTAATTGGAACGCAGAAGACTTGGCTTATATGTTAAGCCTTTGTGCTAGCAAGGATAGCAAAGCACTGGAGTATGTAGCTTGGAAAGGTGAAGAAATTCCCACCATGAGATGTAGAAAAAAGAAAATTTTCAGCAGAAAAATGTGCAACAAATGGCCTAAGGATAGTAGATCCTGGCTTCAAGGCAGTGGGTGGACCTTCTATATTCGTGAGTCTGTAACCATCTCTAATTGTACAAGATGGAAGAAGTGCAGAGTTAAAACTAGTGGCAGCCTAAAGCAAGAATCGTATTTTTATGAATTGTACAATAGTGATGGCTTTCACAAATAGCATATCAGACTGTATAATTCTTGCTTTCTTACCAAACTCATAACGAAGGGACAGGAATGTGAGACCCATTACTTTATTTTGATTTGCTATGTGTTCTTCATACTTCACTGCCTATTCCTGTCTGCATATGTGTATATAATTAGCAGCATGAAAAGAGGTACTTTTGGGGTCTTTTTCTGTATCTTAAAAACTGTAGTACAGATACAATAATCAGATATTTTGGTTGCTGTAGTATAGACAGAGTAGGATTTCTGCTGAGCAGCAATCCATGACTGATGTGGAAGAAACCCAGTGACAAAGAGCTCTCCATGTGAAGAAAGCCATTGCTGAAGGAAGTGTTCTTAATGGCTGAATATTTCATTTAGTTTTAGGCAAATCAAAGATGATTCCTTCAATTAAAAGAAATTAACTAACTGCCACTGAACAGAGAAGGTTTTGAGAAAGAGTTTAGCTGCCTGTGTTTCCACCAGATATCTACTGCACTGTGTTTGGAGAAATGAAAAAGAAGGGAACAAAAAATGCTTCTGTTATATACTTTTAATGGCAGCAGATCTACTTGTTTATACTTCTAATGGCAAGCAAATCTATGTGTTTGAACAGGGATTGCTGTACCTAGAGTAGATGTCATGCATGCATCTACTCTACGTGTCACGCCTAACAGCCACACCCTCCACATTCTCATTTCCTGTGTTACACGGTCTGCTTCCTCTCATCTCCAAAATATAACACTGGGGCCTTTCTCTTCTACCTCAACATCTTTATTTCCTTTTTTTCTGCCTGCTTTAGATGAGACAGTTTAACCACCAAATTGTACACAGTTTCCAGCAAAGTCATTACATGCATGACCAAACAAACAAAATATAGTGGTGTGAAAGGACATTCCAGTTGTATTATGAATTTGTCCATGCATGTCTTCACACCTTTTGGGAAGAAAAATTCTCACATCTTGTAATAAAACCTGTATGCCAAAAAATAAAACATATGCTGTAATGATGCTGACTGCACGAAAATATATATTAGAGAATCTGTCATCCACCTTCAAAATTGTTTTTCTCTTGTTGCTTATTACTTGCTTGAGTGTAGCCACAAGTGCAAGCAATGAATGCATCCTCTTGATTTCCTCCTGTAATACTGTGCACACCTCCTTTAATCATTATGGATAAAAATTGCTGAGTACCTTATGCAAAGCAGAGAAACAGAGTTTCTCCTGCACTTCAGTGTTAGATCAGAAGTGTGTTTTTGAAGAAAATCTCCAATCATCCCTATTTATTGCTCTAAATTGCAGAAGTTTGGTCTTGAATTTCAAGGCACATAGTCAAAGGCCATTCCTAGATTTAACCATGCTTGTAGTATTCATAGGTTCTCCAAGTCAGCTTCAACTCTACTATCAAGATAAAAGTAGCTGTCATCTTTAAAATATCTTTATTATAATTGTCACACAAGTGGTATTTGTATTTTGGAGGACACTAATTAATGTGTGGTTTCTTTTTTTTTTGTGGTAAAAGGATATTTAAGTCAAAAATATGGATATGATATCTCCTTTCAACTAGTTCTGTGTGGAGGAAGGATAAAGGATGCTTCTTTTCATTATATCATCTTCTCTGAATCCCAAACATAGTTCCAGATAGTTGAAGCGTATTATCTCCATTTTCTAGTGTCTTACATTTATGACTTTTGAAAATACTGACCTTTGGCGAGTATTAGGAGAACATGTCCTGCTCACTTCTTATTTCAAGAATCCATGGATTGACACATCCATGCCAAGCATTTTTACAGTTCTTGCTGCTTTGTGTCTCAATGTCCCACTTCCTACCACAGACTCACTCTCTAGTTAGCAAACACTGATTAATGAGTCGGCTGAGGGGTGAGACCAAAATAAAACCCAAGTGAGATAATCAGCTGGAGGGAAGGTTTTGCTGGGTCTGCCTGTGAAGATCCAGGAGGCCCAGAGTTGCCCCATTAGTCTACTCTGAGTACACTGGGCTGTGCCACTGTGACTAGCTCTCAAGATTTTGTTGGCAACCTCACAATCCATCTATGTTTATGAAAAATTCTGCAGGTATGGAATTAATGAGTCTCATATTTCATTATAAGGAAAGAAATGTTGAGGCCGCAGGGGAAGATGGCAGAAGCCATGTAAAACACACATCTGGATACTCAAATTCAGGAGCACACAATACCTGTTTTCTTAACAAAGGCAAAAGTTAACTGAATGTTTAAGAAATTACATGTTTGGGAATTTTTCTTCAGCATTTGAGAAATCAAAGTTCTCTCAGTCTCACTAATAAGAACTTTCATGAAAAGGTCATGCTGTGCCTCTGAAATAGTGAAAGACATTCTTTGTTCTAACACTGAGTTTGCATTTTTCTATCTTTTTAATGTATGCAATAACTATCGACATAGATCTCAGGGCCACAATTATACAGATGTATAAAATTATATATGTAATCAATAGACAGTAATGGAATGTGTCAATAGTGTCCATAGCATCAATAGACAATGTGCATAATTTAATGATGCAAGCCAAGATGAAATTTTGCTCTCTTCCTCTTTCTGATAAGAAGGGCAGAGTTGTCTGTCTGGCACTATAATGCTTTAATGAATAAGTAGACTAGCAATGTTTAGTTGTTTCAAGTTCACCTATATCCATAAAGTTTACAAGAAATTTGCCTTTAAGCTGCAGAGAACTTATCTTCATTAAGATATAACCAAAAATGCAGGCTGTTATTTTTATGGAAAGCTAAAATATGCCCCTTCTCTGATGCCTGCTCTTCCTTTCGTACACACTATACTTTTCTTTAAATGACTGCATGTCTTGGTACCCCTTCATAAAGCTTTCAAAGAATCATCTTTTTTTCACATTCTCTTTTGGCTCACTGACTCCATCAAAGGTTTAACGACCGTAAAGAAGTGATAGACAGCTGAATACACGATGCCTTTCTTGCATAGCAGGGTGGGGATTATGCCACACAGGTGACTTGATGACAGAGTGTACCAAGCAGTGGGTTGCACATCACGTCTATTTTTCAAGAGAAAAGTGAGCACTTTACAGCAAGCTACCTGGCTTAGGTTAGAAGATTTTTTAATATGGTTTGACTGACAGGAGAGAAGAAAGCAAGCTACTGTGTTAAAGAACTCAATTTAATTGCAAAAATACTGAGTTGGATTATGTAGGAGGCACCTGAGGAAGCAGGTACAATGGAAACAATTTAAATGAACATTTCCCCCAAAAGCAATGAGTTTCTATTTTGTTCAAGGGAAATTTGTATGGCACGGTGCTTAATCTGTTCTGATTTTTTTTGTGATTAAAATCATGCAGATTAAAGAATGGGTATAAAAAATTTGCTCTCTGAAGATTTTTTTGATAGCAATTTTTGATTAGTGAAACTGATGTTGTACTTCATTTACTCAATATGTCTTTCAGAAGCTTCAGTGTTCATGAAAACCCTAAGGGTTTGTAATTTATGAACAACATCTTTAAGATCTAGGTGTACCTTAGCTTTCAGAAACGGATTAATGTGAAAAATAGCATTATATCTATTCTGCTGAAAAAAGTGAAGTATTATTCTGAAAGTATTATTCTGAAGTATTATTCTGAAAAAAGTGAAGTATTAACTCAAGCTCAAAAAGCAGACCAGTAACAGACCCAGAAGCCCAATGGCAACTGACCTCTGTTTTGAACAGTAAATATATTGAAAAATATATCATGGAGCCATGATAAGCCAAAAAAGGCTTACATTTATAAGAGATTACACTAATGCTAGGGTTTTAAAGAAAAAAATAAAATAAACACTCTGCTCACTAAATCAGTGGCATCTTAAATTTTGACCTTGGAGCGCTTGTGCCATGGGCTTGTAGTGCTGAGCCAATTACATGCCTAATTGCCAGGGCCCAGAACTGTTTGCATCTGGAGCAAGGACTAGGTGCAGTTTCTTGCCTCTCAGGTCAGTGCCTAACAATTGAACTATGTGTGTTCAAAGGTGGGCTTCCCTTTCTTTTCCCAAACACGTGCCAATTCTTTTAAGTTTAGAAATCTTTGTTTGTCAGGAGAGCATTGGAAAGACACTTTGGTCCAATGGTTAACATATTGGCCATGAAGGCTTGGGTCTGAATTCTTATTTTGGGAATATTTAAATATTTTGTGCAAAGCAGAGAAGCTTCAGTAGTGTTCTCTTAGTAGATGGAGAAAATATTGAGTTATTTTACTAAGAAACCAGTTCTTCTCCCCAAGCAGTGTTGGGTGAAATTAAAGCAAGAGGAATTGAAGGTACAATGGGAATTAACAACTGATTTCTGCATTAGTCTAAATAATCCCTTTGGTGTGGCTTCAATGGACAGATTATTTTACCTAACATTTAAAACATGAAAAAGAGCAAAAATACATAATTTTAAATAGTGGCTGTTTCTGTCAACAGTATGACTTAAATTGCCTCTTCTGTTACTGTGTCACATGCAAGACTCTTGCTCAACTAAATATAACAATCACAGACTGAAGACTGACATACAGTTAAGAAAAAAAAAATGACACAGTTATTCCATGTTTCTCAAATCCTTCAGCTCTTTCCGAAGAGTTCCTGTGCTAAAAGCAGTTATCTTTCTGAAAGAAAGGGTGATTTTACATTTTTTGGTATACTGAAGACATATATTAGGTTTGTTCCAACCCTTAGCTTTCTCCACCACTTCACCCAATAATGGATGTATCTTACGCGCTGAGTTTATGCTCTGAGGCACAGCCTGTCTGTGAATTTTCTCACTGGCTGATAATTATTGGAAGTTAATTCTACTCCAGCATTCCTTCTGTGAAAGAATGATTAAACAGGAATAGAAGTTGAGGGTGGTGGAGCCTTCTTTTATTGCATGTACCAATATATGCTCAATTTTGAACAAATGCCAGACTTCCTTTTTTGCTAAAAAAATTAATTTTTACCTATTAAAAGGGGGAGTAAACCAATGAAGTACACTTCCATAATAATAAAAATTAAAAAAAAACCATTGCATTTTGCACAAATAGGAACTATTTTTACATCAGAATAAGGTATGAATATTCAGCTGCAGGGCTTCCTTTAGGGAAGCCCTGTTCCATTGAACTGTTCCTGGGGGATGCCATGGGACACAGAAAGCACGAAATATGTAACCCAGGAACATTCACAATCAAATAGCTTTGCTCCCTTACCAGGTGCAGGAGATTTAAAATTAGCTTGTGTAACAGATGGACTCTTTAGTGATGAAAAATGAGATTAAATGAGTTAATACATTTCTGGTTTTTCTACAGGCTATTCTGGAAAAATCAGCCAAAATTTTAACCAAAATAATGTATCAGATGCACCAACTAGGCAATCTGGGAATCTAGGAAGTACCTTATTTTAACTGTGCACAATGAAGCACCACTTTAGTGTGTTTCCGTAAAGTCAATTAAGCATATTATTCAGTTAAATTCCCTAGTAAAATGTTATTATTTTATTACTATTATTAAAAAATTATTAAATGTTGCACTTCAGGCTAGTTAGATCATGCAGTGATTGTGCTCCATTGCCACACTCTCATCCTTCTGAGATCCAGATGTCAAGTCTTTCCGCATGTTGGGATATTTGAAAGGTCTTACACCTTGGCTTGAGCCCAAGACCCAGCCGCCCTGTACCTACCTCTGGGCTCATGTTCTCAGAGCTGTGTTTTCAGCCAGGAAAAGGCTGTACTTTTGGCTACACTTTGTTCTAGGACTGGATTTCTAGATAGTTTATAAGAAATAGCTAAATTATTGATAGGTGCTAGAAGCGTGCTACAGATATGATTAAAACTGTATGGTGACTGTTAAAAGGACACAGAAAAAAGGGAAATGGGACTGGATGATCCCTTCCAAACCCAACCATTCTGCCATTCTGCATTGAAAAGGAGGTGTATGGGGAAAAAAATAGGAAGGTAAAAACCAAAATCATATTAAAAATTATGTTTAAGACATCAGCTAGAAATTCACTTCACTGCCTTCAGGCCAAAGGAATATGCATTATGTTCAAAATAAGTAAATGCATTTGGTATTCTTAGGATTGATCTGGTTAGTTTGCACTGTACCATCAATTATTGTTCAATCATTAAGTATCATTAGGTTGATTAGAATACAATTAGAATATAATCAAAACAAAAAATTGCCTTTTCTGTCAGGGTTTCTGAAAATGATTTACTTAATAAAATAATCAGAATCTTTGATTTATTGTAGGAATGTAAGGATTGCAGTAAGTAATGCAGTTAACCATGTATTTGTTGTATTATATTGGCATGTAATTAATCATACATTGACAGATGTACTGCATTTTATATGCATAGTTGATTTGCCATGATGATTTCCCTCCTGATTTTTTTAATTTAAAACTGAAATTGCATTTAGCAAAACAGATATTTTGAAATGGAACTATTGTAATTGGCTACTTGGCATTTTAAAAAACGTATGCTTGAATTGGTGCTTACAAGATTCATCTCAGCAAAGCACTGTACAACCATTTCATCCAAGTTCATGACAGAATTTTGTGAAAGAACATCCTTTTTTCCAGGTAACTATTTCATCGGGATCAATATATGATGGTTAAATTGCAAAAGTGTTTGGCAACTGATAGATGGCAACTATGTGATACAAACTGTTTTAGATCACATCAATCCAAGAGCTTCACTTTTCAATTTTTACAGATATATTTTGAAAGATGGATAGCAACACTGCTCTTTTTATTTTGTTCTTGCTTGAGCAAAGATTATAAACACTCATTGCATTTCCACATTAATCCAGGAGTGTTTGATTCAGTCCTTTTAAAATTTAATTCCCTTTGATAGAGATAATTGCCTTTCTCTTTGTAACCTGGGTTTAATTTAGCAAGCTGGCTGTAGAACAAATGACAGTCCTTAAGGAAATGCATTGAGAATGTTTGAATATATAAAGGAATATACTTGAATGTGTAAATGTGGTTTTGTGTGCCCAATTATACACAATTATATTTGTTTTACAACCTTCCCGTTCTGCATAATACCAGTGAAAACTGAAAACTTCCAGACAGACTGAGTCTTTCAACTTCTAGAGAATTCATGATGACTGAAATTCTCTAGAAGTGTATTTATGAGCTATTTGTGATAAAGGAGCACAATATTTTATAAAGTAGCTTGAGATGTGCTCTTACAGCATGTCTTGGGTCAGGGGAGGTGTAAAGGCCACCTTACTCTTTTACTTGGTAGTTGTATTCAATCAGGTGTCCTGCCAGCCCTCTGTACAGGAGACACAATTCCTCAGCCTCATCTCTACCTGATATGTGAGGGATGATAACACTGATGACCAGCCCTCTGTACAGGAGACACAATTCCTCAGCCTCATCTCTACCTGATATGTGAGGGATGATAACACTGATGACCTGCGCCTGCCCATCAGCATTGTAATAGACTTTCTGCCAGCAGGGAGATAAATGACACAGCTTAGCACATTAAGCTGATCTCAGAAACTTTTGATTTTTTTTATCCCGTGTTTGGCTGGATTTTAGCTAAGGCAGTGTTAGAAAATTACTTCTTTCAGCTCCTTGGCTTAGAAGTCAACCTAAAATCAATAGAGGGGAACAGCGACTTAATATGAACAGCTATGAGAATGTGTGAGTTGTTACCTCCCCTCCTTTCCAACAGGCAGCTCTCTGTGATCAGGAAAAGTGCACACTTCACAGCTCAGCAGTGAGACACAAATGCCAGTTCCGAACCTGACACTCTTGGATGGTGTTCAGGGGTTCTGTGGTAAAGTGAAGTATTCGTGGACTGGTTGACAGATGGATGCAATGCTTAGAGAATGCAAATTTTAAGAATTTTTTAAGGTAGAAGGGTTGCCTCTGTTCAGCTTAAAATGTTAGGTAATATGTCCGGAGTCTACCACCCTTACGCACCTGCACCCTCATGTGCATGTATGCTTTGTACAGACATATAAAAATGTTTGTAGCTATGCATATACCTGTTTGTCACAGGGAAAATATATGCAAATGAATCCATAACTTAATAGTCTAGTTACTTATTTCCAATTAAGTAGGTTTTAGAAACGTGGTTTTTTGACAGAAAGATAAAACTTTATTTAGCTTTTCAAAGTATAACTTTGATCCTAGTCTTTAGCATAATTTAACATTTTAATATTAATACTTAGAATTTTCCTGCTGAAAAAGTAGATATATTACAGTTATTTTCAATCAAATACCAGCACTGGGAAATCTCAGCAAGAAAAATAGATCAGATGAGATGAATATATGTCTAGAAAAAATCTTGTGAACAAAATTCATGCACTGTTGTTGCTTACTAAATGCAGGCATTGATATAGGTAATGTGTGCTTGGTGATAGCAGGTCTGCAGAGCATCTTACAGACACAAGATTAACGATTTTGGTATTAGGCAGGTTAAAAAACCTGAGGTATTCTGATTAACCAATCTAAAAGTATGCTGCCATATGCTGGGCCAAGATAAAGCTGAGGGATAGATTTAGAATGTATCTTTACTTTGCGTCTTTCTCACAAATCTAAGATAAAACTTCACCTGATTGGGGCATAAAGAACACACACTTGTCTGCCACATCAGTGTGACAAATACCGGTATGATTAACAGAACAGAAGTTATAATCTCTGCAAACTGTAAGATCCTTAAAGCAAAAGTTGCAAACTTGGCTCTAGGTCCCTGCAAGAGTTGAATATTCCTTAAAATGAAAGAAAAAAAAAAAAAAAAAAAAAAAAAAAGGCAGTTTCATGGAGAACTTGTGGTTACCCAGGGCCTGCCAAAGAGAAAATAAATTAATCTTGGTCCTGGATCCCAGAAGTGCAGTTCCTCTCTCTCATCGTCAGAAAGGCTGCCAGGGAGGTGCTCACAGCAAGGTGAAGGGACCCCAGCCAAAAAGGGAGAAGCTTGGGAAGCACAGATTTCCTGTCTTTTGTCTAGTGTCAGCAGGAGCTGCAACTATACGGTAAGGATTCTAAATTCTTTCTTCAGCAGCAGATATGATGGGAAAATAATGGGGACACAGTATGGAAACTGTCTTTGACATAATGTGTGTCAAATTATTATTATTACTGCCATTACCCACACCTGAATAAAAGAGGAAACTCTTTTTATCTGTAGAATAGCAGATGGTTTTTCCTCTGACATTTTGTATTTAGTTTGATTACAGGCATTGCAAGCATCCTTTCATACATCCCTCACATTCAGCTTGCAAAGGCACCAGCCCTGTGATTGTTATTTTTGTCTTTCATCCTTCTCTGTCTGTCTTTCCCCAGTTTTATCCTCAAACAGAGACTAATGGGAAATATTTCTACAGTAGTTTTCAATGTTTCCTCCAGTATTTGATGGAACTGGAAAAGATCTCAGTGAGAGCCTTGTACCTTGTCACCCTCAGCAATACTGAGGATAAAGGAAAGAAGTACAACATGTCCCAGATTCAATACAACATCCTGACTGTACTCCTAACTTTTATTTAGGTGCCTAAATTATTTTAGGAAAAAATATAAAGCTTAAGCACTTTGTTGAGATCTGGTATTCAGATGCTGAGAATTCTGCCATTTCAGTATCATCCCAGACGCTCTAAATATTGGATGCATGGTCTCTCAGTCCTCTGTGTATACATGCAGTTCATTCTGGATTCTTTATTAAGAGCGGATTAAAAATTGATGGTCTAATTTTCTGTGCAGTGGTCCATATGCCTTCTATTTCCCAGCCAACATTTTTCTGCTGGTCCACAGTTTTACACTGTGAAGTAAGTGGGCTTATAGGGAAGGAAGGAAGGAAGGAAGGAAGGAAGGAAGGAAGGAAGGAAGGAAGGAAGGAAGGAAGGAAGGAAGGAAGGAAGGAAGGAAGGAAGGAAGGAAGGAAGGAAGGAAGGAAGGAAGGAAGGAAGAAAGGAAGATTAATTTGTTTCTCTTTATATATATGAAGCAGTATCTCTAGCAGTAGCAACCTAATGTAAGGTACATTATTGCCAACATTAGCAGCCATAGAAGTGTCAGCTTCCAAGGATTCATCTAGATTTCAGTGAACCCATGCTGTACTGAGCTTAGTGTGTTAACTCATTAATAACAAAGTTGATACAAAAATGGAGGCACCCATGGCTGGTAGCAAGTATTGACCTTATTTCTGCCAGCTTTGTTCTGTAATTTTTCTTCATTAGAAAAATTCATTAAAATCACTGAACCAAGGAAACTATGTGCAGGGAAAAGTTCAGATATAGTAAATTGATTTAAAAATGACATTATTTTGTTTAAGACTATGATTGATGAAAATGTCCACCAAATAAACCTATAAAATTCAGATGAAATGTAGGAAAATAACCTAGCTATGATCCATGCTAGATCATGATAATGTGTCTAACTATGCAAGGTGTTGATTGTCTTCTGTTTAACCTGGGCCAAATCCTGATTCCCTCCTCCAGCAACTTGTCATTATATTTCAGCATATGGTGATTTAAAACTATGAGATTATGGAAAAATACATTAGTTGGTTTGGGGTTTTTCTGGGGTTTTTTTGTTGTTTTATTTATTTTTTTTTTAAATCAAGTGTGTTGAGAATCTTAGGCTCCAGGTGTCTCCCAGGCAGCCTAAGACAATCTCTGTATTGTGGTCATATATTTTTTTTTCTTTAAAGATCCTGATGCATTTATTCCACAGGTTTATATTTATTTCCCCTACTATGGTGACCAAAGGACAATTCTGTCTTCTAATTAACAAGACTTAGAATTTCCCCATGTTTATTTTTCTCTCCAGTTTTTCCAGACCAAATTATTTTTTAAAATTACTTATATCCAAATTTTCAATGAGGTTTCATTGGATCTTTCTGCAATTCCATTAACAAGCTCTCCTTACTGAAAACACATCCCCTTGCATATTCCAGAATTTCATTAGTCTTTGTCGTGGCTGAACCACATTAGCAATTCAGAGGGAAGGATTTCTTTTTGTTAATTTTAAAAGAACTGTTGAATATCCCTCAAATTACTTTGAAGTAGCTATCTCAGAGATATCTAGTTCACCTAATCCAGTTCTCCTAATGTAATGTCTCCTTGTTTATAAAATTTAATCTACCCTATTGATCTATTGTTCTACTGATATGATCCTAGATGTTTTTATCCTGTCTAATTTAACCTATCTTTTATAGCCTATGTTATCTTCGAGGCACCAATACCGAGTTCTCATTACCTCTTGCCAACACAGACTAAGTTCCTCAAGGAGAAGACCCAGAAATGAGACAGATGCTGAAGTATAACAATTGGCTTTCTCACTTTCTCTCTTTGCAGTCAATACCACTGTAAACTTTCAGGTCTATGGAGAGAGGTAAAAAATTAAGGCTTTATTGTCTCTTCTTCAGAAATCCCAGGAAAAGGAAAACATGTCTGGATGCAAGCAAGGGAATCTAATCATCCTTTTTTCTTCTCTCTGAAAAACTATGAAAACTAAAGTGAGGGATATTTAATATTATCTTTTAATAGATTCTGTCTTATCTTCTTTTCAAATTTGATTTGGAAAACCTGCCAGTAACAGCAAATAGCAAGAGCTAAGAGGAAAAAAGGCAGGCATTGCTTTATAAATCAGCTGCTCTACTTCTGTGACTTTAGAATGAGAATACTTAAGGCTTTGATACTTTTGACTACTTGGAAAAATATTATAGTTAATTCTTCTAAAAAACACATGAAAGACACATGGATTTTCACACAGAAAAAGTCAGTAAGATTCAAGGATATTACACTGATTAAACATACTCTATGGAATTTTTAATCTCTGACACTAGAAGAGCTGAAAAGCAGCTTGAGAGACAAGAAATTGTGAGGGAAGATGAAGTTATTTGAAATATTCTTATAGAAAGTGTTATAAAGCTGAAAAAAATATTTTTTTTTTCCTATACATGCATTCTTACCTTTGGAAACATTGGAAAGGAAAAGCCAAATAGTCACAGGCTAACCATGAGAAACTGGGGAGATGTGTGCCAGGGAGGTTCCAGGGTACTTCAGGACACCCGCCAAGAGAAAGGTGCAGCTGGCTATTGACAGACAACCTGGCAATCATCATCAGTGTTGTTGTTCCAGCCTGCTCTGATCCTTTGTATTAGGATTTCCAGGTTATGCATGTAAATGAGTGTTACATACAAGGGATGAACTGATGGAGAAGAGCAACTACAGGGAGTATTTTTGTAATAGATGGATTAGTCTTCTATACTTTAAGATCTAAATCAGTATCCTAACAACAAACAGCAAGCTCAGTTTCTGTGTGCAGACATTTTAGTACTATTCCTCTAATACACAAATGACCATTTCAGATAAAATTAAATCCTGACTGTACTAAAAGCCACAGTAAGGGTTCCTCTGCATTAGATTTTATCTTAGTACCTCCTTTTTTTCATTTCAAGAAGCCCTGTACCAATGACTTCAGATTTTGTATATGTGGTCATCTCCTGGCTTCTTAAACTGCAATTTCCCAGTCACATTACCTGAATCTGCTCTCAAACTGCCCCACAAGAACAAGGCTAGTTAGGAACCAGCCCAGGTGCAAGATGCTGGAAATTGCTTCTGTGTATCCCTAGGGTACTATCTGCTTGGAAGAAATACAAAGCTGACATTGAATGACAAGGAGTTTGTACTGTTAATTTTCCTTTTCTGTCTTCTATTCACCTTTTTTTTCTCAGCTCTACCCTTCATCTGGAGCCCAAGGTGTCTTTTCACTCAGCATGAGATGCTAGGGTTTGAAAGATAAAAGTCCCAGGACGTTCATTCCATATTTTCTGTTTGCTAAGAAGAGCTGGAGGTGTTTTCCCCAGCACTAGAAGAAATCCAAAACAAATACTTCAGTCCAGAGAGATTTCTGCCTTGCAGCATTCCCAGGGATTTCATTTTAAACAAACAAGTTGTTCTGGTATATCTGAAGGATTTACATGGAGCTTAAACTCCATGCACAGCTGAACAGCATGTGACTAAAGAGCAACATTCAAAACAATGTGGAAATAGATCCACCCACACTGGAAAAAAAGAGCATTACAAATCTTTGAGGACTGCTCAAAAAGCCACTAAACAGCAAGCACACCATTAAAAAACCCACAAAAATTCAGAAGAAAATGGAATAATGTTTGTCTTTATTACTCTTCATTGAACTATTATTTCAATGGGAGCCTGGGGAGCCTCCTCCTGTCTTCTGTGGCAAGGGCTTTGTATCAGTGGCTGAAGACACCAACTGGGACACTAAATGGATGTGGCCTTGAACTGAGGCTGCAAATGCTGTGTTGCAGGCAAAATAACCTCTTCTCTCTCTAGGGGAAAAAAAAAAAATCTCTACCTATCCCATTCTTCACGGAAATGGCAGGATGAAGAAAACGTGCTAAATTACCTGGACCATCCTGGGGACTAGTTTTATCCTTAGCAGGATCTAGGCCAGTTTAAATCTTCATGAAGCCATATAAAGGTTTTCTATATCCTGGTTCACAGCTACAGAATGCTAGTCCTTTAACATTCTGCTTCAGCTGGAGCAGCAAGGTTTCTACAAAGGACTGTCAATTTGACTGCAGACCAAAAAATGACTTTTTGCTACTGCCATCAAGGGTATCCCTGGTGCAGCACATCTGCCATCCTTTCTATATAGTTGTTGCCAACAGAACTAGCCTGCATCCAAAATTCAGCCTGCTGTCTTCCAGCTAGACCATATGGTCCTACAGCACTTATTGAGAGGCACTAGACAGATACCTGGTTTATGGCAACTGGTACATTCCGAGAATCATCAGCTTGTTGACATAAGGATATGTGACTCTGCAAATAACATCTACAGCAGGATTTCCTTGTCAGTAGTCTCCCACTGTATGGGTGGGGTGCCTGTACATGCTGCTGCTCCCATCTACACCCTGGAACAGAAAACAAAAGAGTTCCTAAGAAGAGGAATGACTTTCTGTCCTTATCTGCATCAAGTTCAGATAAGAACATAGCTTCTGATTATGGCCAGGATGCAGCTAGAGAAATGAATAACCTGAGAGATGCTACTCATGATGCAGAGAATATTAAAGAGCAAACAATGAAAATGAGATGAAAGCTACAGGCTGAGCATTTTTCTGAGGCATAAGGTAAATTACAAGAGATAAAATTGTTGGTTGAGGCAAAATGTGTCTTGTGTTGCAAAATCACCCCTGTTGTTACCATGACTAGTTTTTCCAATCTAGATAAACCAATTAAAAACAACTCCAAAATATGACAAAAAAGAAGAGAAATAAGGAACTTAATAGAAGTCATTGTTTGAAAGAACATGCAAAGCCCAGTGGCTGCTTGTAACAGAAACTCCTCTTGGTTGGTGGAAAAGAACCATTTGGAATACGCACTAAAAGAGCAGCAAGGAGCAATAAGGAGCGGACAGAGAAGCTGAGATGTCAGAGGCACAGAGAGTCAGAAAGAGGGTAGGGGAAGATAATCAGCTGTGAAGTTTGGCCAGGAGCTGTAGGAGGTGCCAGAGCATGTGCCAGGTCAGATTCAGCAGAGGGGGAGGCAGCTGGAAAGGTCATGAGCTCTGGAGTGAGAAAAAGCCACGGGTAGTGAGGCAGCAAGTAGAAAAAAGCAGCAAAGGTACTCGAAAAGAAGAGGTGGTCCAGAACTTTTTAAGAGGAGAAGCTGTGGTATGCTACATATAGAGTCATAATTGCTAAATAAAAGAAAGTGGATGTGTGCCAAAACCAACAACAAAATCAGTCAGGAGGTAGAGTGTGTCACTAGGGATAGGAAGTGTGAGAAAGCAGGTTTTTTAATGTGTGACCAAGCTGGAAAAGTGAACTGAAAGATAATAAGACAGATGTCATTACTAGCTGGGCATAGGAAGAAAATTAATTTGTCAGAAATTGTCATGGTCTTCTACTTACTGGGTATACTTCTGGAATTATCTACGTCACTATGAAAATACGTTTGTCTTATTTTATTTTATAGTGGTATGTATAAATTGTGCTATGAATAAATTGCTTCTCTCCTCAAAACTAATTTTGCTGCTCTAAATGGAAAGAGACTTCTCTGACAACCCTTTTCTACTCAAGCACTGCATTTCATGGTTCTGTTATGACTAAGAATGTCTGAAATGAGACGTCCATATACATCCATCTGTCCAATAGTCTCATTTGCAATTTTCTCCTTTTTTCCTCTGCTTTTAAGATTCTACTTGTAAATGGATCATATGCTATTGTTAGGTGGTTCTTACCACAGTCATCTTATTTTAGTAAGTTTTTAGTACTTGTCAAGTCTTGATATGCTGGAAATAAATCATAATCATGTTCTTAGACGCTTTCTGCTTAGGTTTTGACAGTGTTGAAGGTGGAGTTTTCAGTGAGACAGAAAATACGTAACAGGTTAGAGAACCTGATTTAAAACATGGCCTCTTAGCACTTAGAAAGAGTAATGTTACAGAAAACTCATTAGTTGCCAATTTCTTCTTAATAATGAAAATAACCTTGGTGAATTAAAAAAACATAGTTCAGTGAACAGAGCAATGATCTTTGCAAGCAGTGATGACAGTCTTGCTAACGACTGTAGATTTCTCTCACCATATAAAAGCCATCAGTCAGAAAGAGGAAGATCACGTTATACTGAGCTCTGTTCCTTAGAGGTCACTCCTCACACTTACAGAGCAGAAATCTTTCAAAGCTCCCTTCTTTTCTCCAATAAAAAGCCAAGCTGTTGAGGTATATAATACTATCTGGGAGGGATATCTGTTTAAATGGAATGGGTTTTTTAAAGCAGAATCCCTAGAGAAAAAGTATTCCAGTCTTCTGATCTTGGCATGCTTCCTCACCTTGACCAAAGTGGACACCATCCTGTGTCTGAAGCAGAATTTCTACAAAGGCTTATGAAAGACATCATGAATACTACCAAATACTATTTACAGAACTTGGGAGCATACCAGGCATATATTCCATTTCTTATATATATTTGTTCTCACAGAAATGTTGTTGGAAGGGACTTCTGGCATCAAGTCTTTGACTCTAGCCTCCAACATGGATCAGGACTAGTCCCAGCGTAGACAAGGTCATGTGTGGTTTCTTCTAGCCTTGTCTGACAATTTCTAGGGACAGATCTTTAAAGCCACATTGACAGCCTGTTCCAGTCCTGCAATGAAGATGCTCCTAACATCCAGTCTGCTCCTCTCAAATTGCAATTTATGGGCACTGTCAGTTTTTCTGGCATGTGCTAATCTCAGAATCTATTTTCAGAGAGTTTACATCAATTTTCTGTGTAATGCTGCCCCAAGCAACGAGGGACACTGCTCCACTTTCTCATCCACATTGTCTCCAAATGACAAGAACCCAGCTCCCTCAAGGCCTACTCTCTCGTCACTCTGCTGGACACTCTCTAATTTTTGAACAACCTTCTTGGATCCACCACTAGATACAAACTCCAAGTGATCTCTTTATGAATTGAGAGCTCCGTAGATCCCTGTACAATTCTGTCCTTTTTTTCTGGATGGAAGGAAACTATACAGTTGTTTCTGGCAGGGGCATACCTCTCCTCTATTGAAAATAGTTGTGAAAACTCCCCAGAAGGTACAAAACCACAATGACATATCTTTATTAACTCATGCATCTTATATTACTTAGCTCAGTGATGCTCAGCGTCATATCACAGACATTAGGCAAAATGCTTGTGTTTTTTCCCCTTAGAGTACAGAGACTTAAGCACTTGACAGGAGACAGAAGCATTATCAAATCTGAAGTATTATCAGATGTGTGAGGGAGTTTCTGGGGTAGTTATCTACATTTTTTTTCAAGGCTTCACTTGCTCTTACCTCAGCTCTTGCTTTGTCTGTTTGGGATGCTGAAAGTCATAATTTGTGATAAAACACTGAGGGAGTGTTTCCTTTTTTAGTTCTGAAAAAGACAAAAGATATAACCTAATTCTTGATAAGGCTAATGAAAATAGCTTTGTCGCTGTTACACAGAATTAGAGAGAACTTTCTGTGAGTTTTTATATACCTGACAAATACATGTGGCAAGGTTCATCCTCAGATTTTTGAGGGGATATGTGTGTCATTGTGTTGCGTTTTCAGGACGATAGAGTAGGGTAGGCAGGATTCTGGGAAGGAAGAAGGTTAGGCAAAAAAATGTACAATGAAAGAAGAAAATACAAATTTCATGTTTTTATTGAACACTGGAAGAGAGTATTTCCTTGAGAATGGGTTTGTGAAAAAAAGTAATCTAGTTTAGGGAGCACAGAACAATTCAGTGCCTCCAACAGATTTTTACAGAACCACTAACATTCTCTGCAGTTTAGAAAACAAAGAGGAAAAAGTTTCACCCTACCTTGGTCCTTGTTGCAGGGTTTGCAGTAAGTTAAAACTTGCAAATAAAATAGTCATGTTAAAATATGTTTCATGACCTAACACTGAAAGAGAAAGATATACTGATGAAATGCTTGAACTGTGTGCTGTACAGCATAATCTCTTCCTCTTACATACTTTGTGTAATAAGAAAACTTCTAATATTTTGATTTTTTAAAGGTTAACAAAAATGATGAAAGCCCCTATTCCTCCCTTCTACAGCCAAGTATATTGCAGGTTCACATTCTGTGACAAAATGTAGATGGTATTTACTTGCACATAAACACAAGAATTGAAAGAGAGGAATAAAAGTTATAAATCTTGCAGCGGCTTGTGTGCTTGGATAACTCTCACAAATTCAGAGCTGTAGGTGGGCAAAGAAGGAAACACAGAGGAACAGGCTATGAGGTATCAGGGAGAAGAATCTTGCACATAAATGAATTTCTGCTCGTATGAACTCTACCTGCACAGTAGACCTAACCTGTGTTAGATCACCATCATGTTGCTTTCACTCTTCATTTAGATGTATAGAAACATGCCACATATTTTTCCAAGAAATGCAGTGACTTGCATTTCTGGTTAAATTTTCTGTGGAAGAACCTATGGAAACAAAGGCTGCATTTTCCGAAACCATCAGAAAGATGTCAGTTTTCCAGATATCTTCATACATAGTCTATTCAGTAAACTACTCCGTATTTTAAAAGTGCATGAACAGATCTAGCCTGAGAACTGATGAATAGTGCATTACTAATAAATACCACAGAAGAGACTAATGTCATAATTTCTTTTAGGCCCTTCCCTCATCCCAAATTTGCATGTTCTTTCTTTTGTTCTGTGCACTGAGGCATAGAGATTACAAGAACTGTTTTTTAATCTTTTCAGAAAACAGCTTTCACTAGCTACAGCAGAAAATATGAAAGAAACAGGGGTTATTTAAATGTTCAACAGAAAAAAGCATGCTGAAGTGAAGATATTGAATATTAAAATTGAATTTGGATATTAAAAAATAACTTGAAGTCAAAATTTCTCAGAATGTATTACTATTCAAGAGTAGAAGATGTACACTCTTTTATTTCAGAGGCAGACATGTTTAAGTGTTTTGTCTTTCACTGCCAATACTTACTATGGCTGTTAAGGTCCCTTGGTCAGGAGTGAGAACAAAAATCTGGTGATGCAATTCTCTGTTCCACAGGTGAAATTCTGACACTTCTAAAAATTAAGCTAAAGGTCTGATTGTATCTGATTGTGCTGTAGGGTGCAACCTACTCTGAGCAAGATCCTTCACAGTACTCCCCCTAATGATCTAAGGACTCATGGCCCTCACTGCAGTGGAGCCCAGCTGTGTAACCTCAACTTGGACATCTAAGGATATTTTCAAGACAGAAGGAAGCAGTGAAACCCTCTGCAGAGTCATCAGAAAGGTTACATTTTGAACAGGCAAGGTTGGTATGGAGGTTATTGCAAGTAGCTCAAGATTTCAAGACAATAAAACAGTAGACTGGAGAGGTATGAAATGCTGAAGGAGATAAAGCAGAGGTGGTTGAAGATGGCAGCTTAGCAACATCAAGGATTTGATTCCAGAAGAAGTGGAACCTGGCCATCCTCCTGACTGACACCTGCCCAAACAGCAGAAAGCTCCTGGAGTCCTCTTGAAGGTGGTGAGCATAGTAATGCTTAGCAAGGTAGCTCATTAAATCTCAGCTGTCTTTTTTGTTCATGTTTGGTAATAAATAATTACCAGACACATTTAAGCTGTACAAATACTGCTTGCAGAATCTTTTTGTTTGAGCTAAAGGTGTTTGAATAAAGCGGTTCAAGGAAGGAGGCACCTGTAGGGACCCTACAAGAAAGCAGGAGCGGGACTTTTTAGAAGGGTATGTAGGAATAGGACAAGGGGGTATGGCTTTAAACTGAAATACAGTAGGTAAAGATTAGATATTAGAAAGAAATTTTTTACTGTCAAAGTGGTGAGACACTGAAACAGGCTTTTTAGAGAATTGTGCATGCCCCATCCCTGGGATTGTTTAAGGCCAGGCTGGATGGGGCTCTGAGCAACATGGAAGGTATTCTGGTGTCATGGAAGGTATGCCCATGGCAGGGGGGTTGAAACTAGATGATCTTTAAATTCCCTTACAACTCAAACCATTCCAGGACTCTATGACAGGAAAACGCCCAGCATTCACTAAGTCAACTGCCTGGCTGACTTGTTTAGTCTGAAAACAGGGCAGGATGGTATGGTGGTCTTTGGGTCAATGGAGAGTTGAAAACACACAGAATCACACAGAATCACTAGGTTGGAAGAGCCCTTCAAGACCATTGAGTCCAACCCAGCCCTAACACCTCAACTAAACCATGGCACCAAGTGCCACATCCAATCTTTCTTTAAACACATCCAGGGATGATGGCTCCACCACCTCCCTGGGCAGTCAATTCCAGTACTTTATCACTCTTTCTGTAAAAAACATTTTCCTAATATCCAACTTATATTTCTCTTGGTGCGGCTTCAGACTGTGTCCTCTCCTTCTCTCAGTTGCTGTCTGGAGAAAGAGACCAAGCCCCCCCACCTGACTACTGCCACCTTTTAGGAAGTTGTAGACAGTGAAAAGGTCACCCCTGAGCCTCGTTTTCTCCAGGCTAAACAGCCCCAGCTCCCTCAGCTGTTCTTCATAGGGCTTGTGTTCCAAGCCTCTCACAAGCCTCGACACCTTAACCAAGAAATGGTATTCCCAATCCTTTATGTAAGACGTATCCTATGGCAAAATATAGCAGTGGCATATATCAGCAGTTTCTGCATCTTAAAATAACTCCTACACATGCTTCCTGGTGAAAATGTTTCACTCTGACAAATTGCAGATAACTACTCTTCTGCTGTGATTAGAATGGATACAGTTTCAGCAGGACTAAAATTATGAGATACTTAACTTGGATAGGATGTTTGATACCAATATATTATTTTAATATTATATTCTAGAATGATAATGTATTCTCTCAGTATTACATCTTAATAGATGAATTTCTCTCTCCTTGTGCTTTCTCTGCCATTAGCAGTGAATGAACACTGGAAACTTTTGGAATATGCTCCATTACTGCACATTAACTATTTAAAAGATGGGATTCATTGCCCCCTCTTCAAATAGCAATGAGACAAAATAACAGTTAAAAAGAATATGAGAAGCTTTAAGTTTTAAAGTTGAGGTCCTAACTGGTTTATAGAGAGCCTGGGAAGCTGGTCTTGCCCACTTATGTTTGGAGTTAAACAAAACAAAAGCAATCTGAACATAATCCATGCTACAGGTAAATGTTTTAGTAGAAAGAGACTTGAGCCTTATCATGGTGTCACTGAAGGTCCCTGCAAAAAAAGGCTGATGAAAGATATGAAAACAAATTACTGGCTAGCTGATATTAGTTCAGACATGCCCCCCCTCCCTCCCATTTTACTTTGTCTAGTATGCTTGCTTGAATTTCTGCCCATAAAAGAAGTGACAACCTACTCAGTATTCCATGAAAAGTCAGGGTCCAGAGGAGCACTGTGGAAAATATGCACAATGGACTCAGAGGAGTTTGCCTTCAGAGACAGCAGAAAATTTGTTAGCATTTTTTAGCTTCATTTTTATTCAATTTTTTAATAAAACATTCTCTGAGGAACCATACCTACACAGATATTTTAAATCCTTGGGAAGTAAAAATGTTAAATACTGGCATGTATTGAAAACTGATGGCTCTTAAACACATGTCCAAAATCAATTATATGAAAGAAGGTACTACTTTTAAAATGTTTGAGCTTTGTATGTAATGACCAATATTACTAATGACCTTTGGCATTAATTTTTCTAATTGTGCCTAGTCTGTGTTTCATGTGACTGCCATGGAGAATGCAGTTAGTACTTTAAATGAGGCTATTTTCAAAGTTTTCTGTAGTAGTAATTTTATTTTCTTTAACTCCAGGAGAGTCCCAGTCTTTTTATATAAGATCTGATCATCCCTAAAACTTAATTCTTCTATCGCTTAGGCTGGAAGTTGTCAGCTTTGTGGAACACACTGTCAGGTTCTGTTCTCAGTAATGGAAGACTTAGTCCATTTTGTACTTGGAAAATTGAATTGTAACATATGAAGCTTAAAAAAGTATCCCCATCACTGATAGAATTGAGATGGCTTTGAAGATACTAGCTCAGTCTGGTAACTCACTTGTGGTGACTATCATTACCATCTAGTGGCTCTACAGAAATCATGGAAGGTGCTGACTTGTGACCTGTATGGCTGTAGCTAATGCTATTAGTGCTACAGATAAAATGATTCAAAGAGCTACAACCTGTTCTGGTAGCAGCTGTTTCAGTGAAAGTGACATGATAACCCCAGCACCCCTCATGCTTCATTTAAAATCGTAGCAGGAGAGTATGAGTTTTCAGGAATAAATGAAATTGCTATAGTGGAAGGTTTGCTCTGGCTTCAATTTTGATAAACAGCTCAGAAGAATAATGCAAGGAAGCTGGCTCTCTTTCAAAATGAAAAACACAATTAATCTACAGATTTAGAATTTGGGTGATTGTTGTAGCACTGTTTGAAAAAAGATTGAGAAACCTGGAAGAAGTAGTCAGGTCTCCTAGAGAAATTTTCCTTAGTTACGGAGTCATTATACTTCATTATTGCAGGTCTTTATTGCATTATTGCATTATCACAAACAAACTGACACTACCTAGAAATTTATCTTTAAATCTTCTTAATTCAAGTGGTCTTTAAGGTTATTATGGAGTGTCTTTATACCCTTGAAAAACAACTGCTGAAGCTCATTTCACGTGGTCAGTTTTAAACTCTGATATCTGAGGGACCTCATAAATGAAAGGAAAACAGATACATTCCTACATCATCACTGACAAAATCCTATCATATCCATTAAAACAGATAACATATAGTAGCCCTGCTATGTGCTAAGTAAATTACAGTATGTTTTACTGCCTTCTGAAGCAATATGAGAGACTTTCCTGACTTCCACAGCCTCTAGGTCAGAATCTTATTTGACAATCTAATAGTTATATAAATAATATGGGACACATGGATTTGAGAGACCTCTTTGTGGATAAGAAATTGACTGGGTGGTCACCCTCAAAGAGTTGTGATCAACAGCTCAATGTCCAAGTGGAGACCGGTGAGGAGTGGCATTCCTCAGGGCTTGGCCTTGGCACCAGTGCTGCTCAGCATCCTTGTTGGTGATATGGACAGTGGGATCAAGTGCACCCTCAGCAAGCCTGCTGACAACACCCAGCTGTGTGGTTCAGCTGACGCACTGGATGAAAGGCATGGTACCCAGAGGGACCTGGACAGGCTTGAGAGGTGGCCCCATGTGGACCCTGTGAAGTTCAACAAGGCCAAGTGTGAAGTCCTGCGTTTGTTTCATGGAAATTCCCAGCTGGTCAGAGAGTAAAAATAGCCCTGAGGAATAAGAGTGGGGATGTCGGTGGATGAGAAACTTGACATGACCTGGCAATGGGCTCTTGCAGACCAGAAAGCCAGTTGTGTCCTGGGCTGTATCAGAAGTGTGACCAGGCAGTCAAGAAAGGCGATTCTTCCCCTCCCCTCTCAGGAGACCCCACCTGAAATACTGCATCCGACTCTGGGGACCCCAACGTAAGAAGAACTTGGACCTGTTGGATCAAGTCCAGAGGAGGGCCACAAAGATGGTCAGAGAGCTGGAGCACCTCTTCTACGAAGACCGGCTCAGTAAGCTGGAGTTGTTCACCCTGGAGAAGAGAAGGCAGCACAGAGAAATTATAGAAGCCTTCCAAAACCTAAAGGGCACCAGTAAGAGAGTAGAGGAGCATTTTACAAG
Organism: Chamaea fasciata; assembly: GCF_029207755.1. Taxonomy (NCBI): domain Eukaryota; kingdom Metazoa; phylum Chordata; class Aves; order Passeriformes; family Sylviidae; genus Chamaea; species Chamaea fasciata. Next base: position 42,128,024 of record NW_027094091.1, on the reverse strand, counting down.
GGCACATAGTGACAGGACAAGGGGGAATGGCTTTGTACTGAAAGAGGATAAGTTTAGATTAGGTAATGGGAATAAATTCCTTACTGTGAGAGTGTTGAGAAATGGAACATGTTGTCCACAGAAGTTGTGAATACTCCATCCCTGGAAGTGTTCCAGGCCTGGTTAGATGGGGCTTTGAGCAACCTGATGTAGTAAGTGACATCCCTACCCATGTCAGGAGGTGGCAAGGCACAACTATGTGATCTTTAAAGTTCCTTTCAACTCAAACAATTCTATGATTCTGTGCTTGTATCATGAGTAGAAAATATCAGTGAAATAAATAGATTGCAAGCTTAAATTAGTTAGAAGAGCTCTGTCCTATCTTTGAACATTAACTAGTTTTTAAATTAGTGTTTTATCCTACCAAACTGAAGTTTCTTTTAAATGGGAAATATAATAAGGGTATTGAACCAGGGGAAATTGCAGCTATTAATTTTGCATATCAGGACACCTACCTGGAAACTATTACTGTGACTTTGTACAACTGGGACAAAAGAAATCTCACAAAAAATGAGGCATAAAATTAATATTTGATACAGTCAAAAAAACACAAACAAGCAAAAGTATTAAACACATGGCTATTTTCTAATGAATGGCTGCTAAAGAGCAGAAGTCCAAGGAAAGTTACACCAAAGAATCAATCAACCCCTCAAGCATGTTGTTCTATGCTCTCCCTTTGTTTACTTTGCAAACACTTTATTAACTATGTGTTACTACATCTTAGTCTCCTAAATAACCATTTATATAACTTTTACATCAAAATCATTAAAGTAGTTCTGTTGGTACAGCCTAACCTTGCAGTCTTCCAGCCAAAATACCCCTGTGGCAAATCAGCCTTGAGACGTAGCCCACAAACAGTCCAGTCCAGTGAGAAATTGAATCCATTCATCCCCTCTCCTCAAAAAGCTGTAATAGTTTCCTTGGTCACCCTATGTGCAATATGCACACCCAGTGCACCCAAGTAACAAGACTTCACACCCTTAGCATAGCCAACCATGTAACATTTCATCTTTGTTGATAACATTTGGTGTCACTTTTCAAAGGCTGAATTAAATTAGGTGTCTGTCAGACTTCCACAGATAATGCACCTGAGCTTGAGTTATCTCCTACTTCTGAAGGACAAACAATAACTCTCAGCTAATTACTCTTGATTCCAACACCTCTGACTCACAGCTAATAGGAAATGAATTGATGGAAAAATTCAGGATTTAAAGAAAAGGACATAGCTTCCCAAGCAGGCATCCAATGCCACTTTAAATTCCAAGGGTATCCTACCTGGTGTACAGCTGCCACTGCAGAAGGGCAGAGGTCTCCCATATGTTCTCTGCCATACCTGCCAGCTCCTTGCAGATTTCTTAGGCACTCAAGGAAATCTAAAATATCTCTGAGTACTTCAGGTTAGCCACTCACTTAACTTTGATATCAGAAAATCCCCCAGAAGTGGAAAAAGTACCTTTCTAATTTAATATTTGCAAGCATTACAGTTTCTGGCCATCAACTAGATTTTGATGCTAAACTCCTCAGAATTTCTTACTCATTTTCATAGTGGTGTGTTAGTTTTGAAATCTATCAGAATTCATGTTATTGTTTTTAATCCTACACATAATGTTTTGAAACTATATGGATTGACATTTCACTGTACAATAACTCCAAAACCTGAACATGTTTATGGTTTGGCTGCCATTTTTCTGGCAAAGCAAAGACTGGAGAATAAAAGGAGAAAGGATTTCACATTTTAAGGATGCAAAGCTGGTTTCTAGGAAGGTACACCAGAAATCCAGAGCAAGGCTCTGCTCCCTGTGTGTTCTGGATGCTACTGACTGCCCCTGACATCCCTTGAGGTAACATTTAGTCTGCCCTAAAAGAAAACTAACAAAATCATTAATGGAATATATTGGTCCTTCTATACTCCTGGAATGGACTTCAGAGAGGAGAATGAGAGTTCTCTCCTTTTTTCACTCAAAAATGAAAGCTCATTTTTTGGTGGAGAGAGAAGATTCCTTGCTTTGACTTCAGTGGCAATCGACAGAAGGGGCACTACACAGTTCTGATTAAGCCTTGAGTTCTTTACAGGCTCTGAATAAATTACAGGAAAAACCATGATGCTGTAAGATTGCAGGGAAAGTTTAATCATGAGCTATTCACAGTGGATTCAGGAACACACCACTCCCAGATACCTGTGTTTAATATACCTCCTACAACTAGAACTACATCCAGACCTACTGCGTCTGTTCTCTTTTCCATCTGCATCCCAGCAGGCTCTTGGAACCCCTGTGCCCCAGCACCTTGGCACCTCAGTCTGCTGGGGATTGTCTGTTGTGGGTGCCTTGGCAGTCTAAGAGGACTTGGCACATCATCCAGCTACTTGGGCTTTATAGTGTACACCAAGACAGGATGTTTTGTCCTCCTCAAGAATGAGAAGTGCAGCAGGGGGTCCCCTCGCAACATCAGAAACCCAGCATTAAGACCAGCATTGCTGCTTGGTCTGTCTTATAGGTTGTTTTTTTTTTAATAATCTCTTGAACAAAGCCGAGGAAGTAACTGGTCTCGTCTCACAGAGGACTGGAAATTCCTTGAGAACAAGAGTTTTGGTTAAAGCAGGAGCACTCCCTCCTGCCCCCATATACACTTGCGGTGATTGACACAGCTGTGGCTCCTTGCCTGCAAATCAGTCCAACACAGCTGCCACATGTACCTGCTCCTTTCTGAAAGCTGCCCCTGTCAGGGCAGTGCATTAAACCAGCCTCATTCCCCAGGTTTGGTTGTCTTTTTTTCTTTTCAAAAGCAAGGGGCAGAAAGATGCAGCTTTATACCCTGCAAAAAAACCCCAAAAAACCAAAAAAAACAAGGCAAAAATTGTCTACTGTTCCCTTATCATACATCAGGGAAAAACTAATTAGGTTGCTGAAGAGATGCTTTCCAGAGCAGCTGCAAATGAGACTGTAGCCCCAGAGATACAGGTAGCCATGAGAGTCTTCTTCCACATGGACCTAAAATCTCTGAGTAAATTTACATATCTTTCTTCATCACGTCCACACCTCCAGCTGGCATCCTCTCCCTCTGAGATTTGCAATGTTCTCTGTGCCTCATACTACAGATTCCCCTTGTTCAGTCGCTGTTTGATCTTGTTTGAATAGAAGAAGCTGTCTGGAACTGAATTTCTGGAGGTCTCAAGTTGTGAGTATGCTTGATTCATGTGTCCCTAAAACTGGCTATCCATAAACTAAACTTAAAACTCAGACTCGGGGCAGAGATGGTGGGATTGCAGCTAGAGAAATATGGACCTAATATTAAGCTGCTTCTGGATTTCAGCAGATAAACACAAGCACAGCAATGAATCATGCTGGCTTGAGGTGACTCTGACTAAGATATTTCACTGAATTTCACTGCAAAGAAAGTTATGCTTGAAAGTTGTGCGTGATGGGAAAGCCCGTGCTAGAAAACCAGTACACAGTGATCTTGTGAAAGCTCATAGAGCTAGAAGTCTATGGCTTTTGGTCTGCAAACCCCTGAAGAATCAGCTATGAGAGGAAACAGTCTGTGCTTGGCAGACAACTGAGGATGTAATATCCTGCATCCAGAACCCAGGGCTACACAAGGGAGCTGGAGAAGTGGTTCTGGACATCTGTTGGAGCAGGCTTGGGAGAACATCGCAAGCCCATATGAAGCTACTGCTGTGATTCTTTCTTCATTTAGAGGAGCCAGCAAAACAATAGAACTTCTCTTGCATTTAAATGCCCTGTAGTTTTTGACAGACCTGCTGCCTATAGTAGGTAATAAAATGCATAGAGTAATATTTCATTCACAGTTCCCAACTATTTTATTATTCACAAGACAGCTGAAAAGATCCGTATGGGGAAGATAAGGTTACTCTGCCTGTGATCAGCCAGCAAATCAATGGTCATGCCAGAGACAGTAAACTTGTGTGCTTATTCACATGCATTATCCTCTGTCAGTGGTTGTGATGCCCTTCAACCTAGCTGGAGTTATTAAAATTAGAGGTGTGTAACAGAAGCAAATGATAGCTTATCTACATAATAGACCTGGAAAACAGTGTGTTTCAAAGCCTTTATTCTCAGGTGAGGACCATATTTACTGCAGGGAGAGAATATTGAAAAAAATCACCCGAGGGTCCAATCCCCCCTCATTAATTTTACCTTTTAATTTTATCTGTAGACAGCTTTAATTTTTAATTGCTAACATAATTTCCTTGATTGTTTTTGAGGTGATGAATTAGATGTGATCGATCCTTACTTTTTGCAAGGGCTAATGCTCCTGACCCTTAATAAAATTATTCAATAATAATGTAACTGCTCATGGAGCCACCATCTACTATGTATTTCCTGTTTCTAAAAAAATCTTCTTTGACTTAGTATACAGGAAAGAGCCAAGTTACAAGTTATGTGAGGCATCTTTCAAACTAAAATTACATTTACCTCTTAAAGCTAACACAGGTATATCAGAATACATTTAATTGTAGCTCATGTACTGATCCAAGCCTGCCCCTCACCATCAGTGACTTATGAACACATGAACAAGATTCTTAAACTTTTCAGTCACCATGCACTCAAACTCTAGCATTAGGGCTAGAGCTTAGTGTCTTTCCTCTTGCCCTGTAAGTTGCTGGGGCCCATTGTCATGGTTAGCTTCACACAACATTAGCAGACACACCCGTATTCCTTTTCTGGTCATGTAACTGCCAGAGTTACAAAGAATTTTTTTCACCATTGAGAGTTTTGGAATATTGATATTTACTTCATCTTACCTCATACACTCTGAAAGAAGGAAAAGTTTAAACTGAATGTATTTTAATTGTGGAGGGAAAGGGAAAATGGTTTGATTGATACCAATTTGTGTGAATTTTCTTGCATAGCCTTCAATGGATAACTTCTCTCATGAGTTTCAGTATTTTGATTATTTTTTACTCATGACTATAAATTGTTTTTAAAATGTTTGATTTTCACTGACCTATTTTAATAGAATTTTCTATTCAAAAGAACCTAAGAGATGTTTCTGAGTGATAGAAAAACAATACATCTTGCAAGTAATGACTGAAATTCCATCTGTTTAATTGCTGTGAGAGACAAGCCCTTAAGAGCCACTGCAGTTCCTATTTGATATTTGAACCAGTTGTAGATTGACAAAAGTCATAGACATTTGAACAGTAATAAGGAGAAAAGCAGATTTTACGTAAACCTACAAAAATGTGTGCCTCTCCACTGCAGAGGAGCAGCTGTTTACTTGTAATGCATGTATTTTCTTGCAGAAGTGTTTTATACCATCAGATATAAAAAAATGCTTCCTTGAGTATTTTGAACTGATACCCCAGCAGGACATGTTGCAGGGATTGTAGTTGAAATGCTTTACCAAGGAAGATAAGGCTTAGGAAGAAAACAGGTAATTGTTCTCTCATTTTCCTGCTTTAGGTAACTAATTTTTGCTATATACACTTTTTATTACTCATTTACAGAGAGTAGAATGAAAAAAAAAAAAATCTTGTGTTTTGTGTCTCTTTCAATCACATTTTTGTTTAGTCTCCATTTTCCTGACTAGCAATCCCAATTTATGAACAGAAAGGTGTTCAGCTGCTGACAGGAATCAGCCATGTGCTGGGTTGCCAGGGCAGCTCTGTGCAGCACTGCCCTGCTCTCTATTTCTAAAGAGAGCCCTGTGATGATATCAAAATCCCAAAGCCTGTTATTTAAAATGTCATTTACAATATCTATACTCTGAATATTTATATTCTGAATATTTTCTCCTGTTGATTTAATTGCCAAAAAAAAAAAAGATCATTTGCCCTTTGTCTCTGTCATCCTGAATTAATTTGATTTCTCTTAAAAGATGCATCTTGATTTGTGCAGAAAATCAGCCCTTAAACTGTAACAAGCAGCTCTTCTGAGTTACACTTTCTGACAACAAAACCTGGACTTTACCAAAAAAAGAAGTTTATGTACATTTAATCTCTAACTTGGCATATACTGAAATTCCAGTCAAGAAACTGTGTTTTTGTGTTCTGTTACAACTGCACTACATTTCTGTGTATAATTGGATTCACTCTGCTGAGTTGTGACTGTTGGAGGCTCTTGTGGAAGATAAAGCTTATCCAGTGTTGATCTGTAGCACCAAAGCAGTCACAGTGTTGACAGAGGAAATTATATTTCACAAAGGCAAAGGTGAAGTGAGTTCCTTCAATCTAAGTAAATTCATGTGATGCTGTGAAGGCCTCCTCCCTTTCCTGTCACTAAACATTAATAAATATTCCTTTCTTGGATGACTTTATCATCCAGAAAGGAATATAAAAATGAATGTATATTAAAAGTCATTCATAATATTAAAAGTCATTACAATGAATGACTTCTGTACCCCAAGTCACTCAGTATATAAGCCTAGAGTGGCAGGTTTTACATAAGGCATGGATTTAGTTTGTTGGAAGGATAAATAATCACCACAATAAATTGTGCTGACCTTTCAACTAAAGAGGGAACAAGAACACACACAGCCAAGTAAAATACGAACATCAGAAAGTAAATACTGAAAATGCTTGAGAATGTTGAAAAACAATAACCCAATTATGCTAAAATCGTTCAAACTGAGATTTTTCCAGGCCTTGGTGTAAAAGATTAGTTTTCATTTAATAACAAGTATGAGATATAAAAAATTCAAGTCGTGTGTTTATAATGGTTCACATCTGTTTCTGCTGTATTATCCACAAGCACTAAATTTCTTTCCCATACACTTTAAACCAACATTTTCATCATTATCCTTTATTCCAATTTGTCCCCTGATCATGACATTTCTTGGGCAATGAGGGCTGGGGATATCATTCCATACTAACTGTCTTCAAGAACAGACAGTTTCCCTTCAACAGCAGTTACTGGATGTATGCTTTGAAAAACAGACAGATCAAAACTGTATATTTGTGATTTAGTCCAAACAGCTTAGATCTCTCTCATTTCAAGTGGTCAGGTCAGACAGACGTTCTCGGGCTAAGCTGAGATTCACACAAAAGGTATCAGAGGCCCGGCCTTCATCCAGGTACTGTGTTTTTGCTAAGACTCAGTAGTTTTAGGCCGCAGGAGAAGAAAAATCTTGGTTTATAGCTTCATCTTGTTTTATATTAAATAAGGAGCTGGATGCAGTTTTCTTAGAAATGAATAAAATTCTGCAATCACCAGGTACTGTTGTACCAAGAGTTAACAAGAAACATCTGCTGGAGATGGTTAACTTTCTACTAGTGATGGAATATGCACTGAGTCAGATTTAAAAAAAAATGTTCAAGGAAAAGGTTGAGTCTGTAGACCAGAGAGTTGTATTCAAGCCTCTGACTAAATGAATCACCAATTATTTGGTCAAAGTAAACAAAGTAAAAAAATAACAGGAAGAGCATTTACTCTAAAGGCCCCAAAAAACATAGGTGTAAAGATGTTCTCTTGACACTTGGGGGACCAATGGCTAGTCCTGAGGTGAACTTAAGCAAAGTGTGGGCTGAAAGAAAGCCTTCCATCTCTGAAAAAAGTGTATTAATTAGTGTCTCAGATTTTCTTGATCATGTCCTTTCATGCCTCCATGACAAGATGGCCAAGAATCCTCACCAGATGCTTATCTCTACTTATGTTGCTGAGGCCCCGTTGAACTTCCATGGCTTCCAGGTTTCCAGGTCTAATGAGCCCAAGGAGTTTGAATTATGAACTTTCTACTCTTATACTTTCTTCTTCTTTCTTTCTGTTCCTTATACATTTTCTTAAGTGTTATTTTTATGCTTTTATATTGCTGTATTACTACAGGTAATAATAACCAAAATGGCTGCATACCTTGCATTCCATTGCAACTGAATTGTTCTAAAGTAAGTTCATATATATATATATTTAGATTTAAAAATATATATACAATCACATATGTATTTATAACCACTGATCATCCAGTGTCAGTTCACTCTAATTGGCCCCAAGTGATGTCTTAACAAGAACTTGCATTCCTGCTCATTCGGGGGTGGGTTGGAACATCAACACTCACTGTTATTTGCAACCTAGAACTGGAAGCTAAGAAGTGAGTTATACAGAGGAAGAGTTTTATCATTGCATGTGTAAGAAATTACTAGTTTTTCTAAGAATAATCCTTATCTAGTCTTTGCTTTCCTTATGAAGCTTATCTTTTAATGCAGTTGAAACACTAATGCTGCCTGAAAGACTGCAGTTATGGGAATATGTTTGAAGAAAGATGACTTTCTAAAAAGTTATTGTAAGAAGAAATTCTCAGTTGTCACCGTAACAGAAATGCCTTGGTTTTTACAGAAGCAGTTGACAATTCTTTATCATTGCTTTCCACTACATTTATAGTTCTGTATTTGACAGATAAATGTAAAAAATATATGTTTTATACATTAAATAAGCCCAAGCATGGTCAAACTTTATTCTGTAAATAATTTGGATGGGAATTTGGAAGAAGGATGTAAACTTGAAGAATATCTTTCCCTTAAAAACATCACAGTTACAGTCTGACTCTGAAGAAAGAAACTGATCCTTAGAGCGAAACCATGGCTAATATATCTCCAGGAGCAAAAATTTAAAGCAATGTAAACACAGAAGAAAAATGTGGAGCTTGGGACAAGTATTTTGCTATTTCTCATTATCTGACTCACCTAGAAATAGTTTGGTACAAAAGCAATTATGATGTAAAACATATGTTTATGTGCAGCTTTGTGTCTAAGTTATTAGGCACCACTAGTAGTGATTCAGAAGAAAGTTTCTTTGGTGTGTGTTATTTGTGGTCTCATTTGTAAATAGCATGACTCATGAATAAGTCATGAAGCTGTATTGGAAAACTGCTTTGAGCATTTATTTGGTGAGATTACTTCAACTACATGCCCATGCATATGCCACTGCAGGAACACTGATATGATATTATGCTTTTTAAAGCCATGAGATTAAAAGCATGTGCTAAACAAATACAAAATTTCAAGAGTGACTGATGGAATGACAGTTCATATTTGAACAAAGATTTTTGACCTTTCATTTTTATGAGCCATTAGTATTCTTTCCACCTGGATATAATGCTCTGTCACTCTTCCTCATGCTATATCATAATTTACTGTCAGAAGGCCTTTTTTTTCTGTAAAAGAAATCTCTGGAATTGAAGGTGAAATCATGGCAGGTAAAATCCCTACCATGCTATATGATCCTGTGACTTCATCATGTATGGGAGATAAAAACCTGAATCTCATGAAGTCAAGGGAGGAATTCAGGTTGACTTCAGAGGGATTCAAGCAGCAAATGACTTCAGCGTTTTCTCTAGCAAAGCACACACTGGCAGAACAGCAATGGTGATGTTTGGCACATGCTGAGTTGAACTTACAGTGAAGCACCTGTTCTGTCTTCACCTATATTTCAGTGCCTCTTCTGAATCCCTTGTTTGAACTGTACACTGCCTGCTTTGAAGATGCATCTGCAAGAATATTTCTACTTTCTCATGTTATAAGGGTTTGGAATGCGACAGGAAAGAAATTGCTGCAAAATCTTACGCATTATAAAGGATGTTTGCAAAATTGTTTTACTTGTCAGAATGCACGTTTTAAATAGAAAATAAATCCACCAAAATTAAAGGTGTGGAAGATCTCATGTTGTAGACAGTGGTTTTACATTAATTACTTGCTTTCCACTCCACTTTAGAAAGATGTGACTTGGTTATTGAGTTGGTTTGATTGCACTGAGTGATGATGGAGTGTAGACATGGAGAAATCTCAGCAAACAGTTTCATGCCATCTTGAAGATTTGAAAGATAAGGGTTGTGTGCATTGGCACAGGCAGGCAAGTGGGACAAGCACAAGCTCATGGATAAAAAACGAAGAGTAAATGTATTTCAAGTACCTTGCTAACCAGGAAATCCCTGAAGGAACACCTGGGCAGAAGTACAAAAGTGGAGACAAAGGCACTGTTCCATTTTGTCTGTGCTGGAGGATCACTGGCCTGCTGTTCACACAGGCTTATCAAGAGTTATTCCCAGCTGCAAGGTCACTGGAGTGACTTTCAATCTTTCTTGCCCGTCTTCTACATTTAACCCATTTCTCCCAACGTTCCAGGCCTTGCCCAAGAGACCATTCAATAAAGCATGTAGAAAAAAGGAATTAACATCCAAACAATGGTTTGAGTTATGCCCCACCCTTCTTGACAGTGAACTAAACTTTTCAATTAGCCATGCACTACTGTTAGGTTGTGTTATTCCATGTATTCAGGCCTGGGGATGTTGGTTACCATCCTCCATGCCAGCTGATCCAGCAGTCAGGTTGAAGCAGCACAAGCCTTCCAACTCAGAAAAGGCATTATGATGTTGGAGACAGAGGTATTTCTTCAGTAATCGATGCTGTAAGTTTCTCTGGCACACAGCAGCTGCAGTCTTACCACAAAATCCATCAGTGCAAAAAATTCCATTTTCCCTGTGGCTAGTATTTTGGAAGAAGTGCCATATGGAAGAATTTCAGTCCTCACTGGGCAGTGTTTTGTACTGGAGATGTACAGGCACATTATTTTGGCCTCTGATTCTTTCAGTTTCTTGCAGTGCCCAAGCTTTTAATTTGTTTATCCATCAGAGTATAATGTGTAATGAAGCATTTTAATGCCTTGGACTAAAATCCTACAGATTTTTTTAACTTTTTCAGTTGTCTGCCATGATCCCTATGAAACTGTCGTCTAGAATTGTTACTTCTAATTCAAAAGGATTTCCCTGTCCAGGAGTGTATAATTAGACATGCTCAATCAAAGCATTTTGCAGGTGTCAGAGGCTCAATCCATTGCCAAACAACATTCTTCCTGGTCCATTTCTCCAGTCTTGGAATTTACCAGGTAGTCCCTCACTGTGGGGTGGCACATGGGATAGACGGGGAGGAACTTTTTATTTGTAGGCACTAGTTTTTGCCAACGACAAAATATTCCTGATGTTGTGATCCCATTTATTTCTGATTGTGGGAAACCATCTTGCATAAGATCCTTCCACACTAGTTTGTCACCTGTGAGGTGATTTTGGTTTTGTCAGCTTGTTTACCTATAAGGTGGTGATGCCTTATCACGACCTTCACATCTGGTTCTGAAATTACATTGTGCTTTCTAGGGCACCTGCCAGTAGCATTTGTGACTTCAGGTGTAATCAAGGGTTTCAGTGAAATAGCTTTTCTCTCTCAAAACCTGCATTTTGATAATTTTTGTTGCTGCTGTCCTATCCAGAGTAGACACTGTAATTAGCCCATGAGCCATCCCCATCTGCCACAGTAAACTAATACCATTTTCTATTCTACACCAATTTTTGAGTTGACACTAATTCAACAATTATCTGCAAATGCTGTTAAAACACATCCATTGATATATCATAGGTGCACCACATCCTGCCCATTGGGCCCCCTGATATTTAGTAAATGAGCATATCCCTGGCTATAGGGCGTAATAGATTTTTTTTTTCATTCATTAATAAGTAGATTGTTGCAGTGCTACCATCCCAAGCTTGCAAAATCCCAGCCAGGATGGCTTCCCCACTCTTCTGCTGATAGATAGCTAAAAATCCCCCATGATCTTTCAGAGTCTGTGTGATCTGTACCCCTTCATCCAGCAAATTGCTCTGACCTTCCATTTTTATGAGGGTTTTGCTACTATCCCCTCCCTTCCTGTCAAATCTGGCTCTGAGTCCAAGGACCAAACCCAGATATTTTCACCCCATCCCTTGGGATCCCACAAAGATTTCACAGTGAGAGCATAAACTTGGGAAAGTGAAACCACACTGTTCCTATTGTGTGCCTTTGTTTGTGAGCAATACCCACCACCAGCTGTTCTGCAGTGCATTGTTGCTTATAGCAGTGTTCTGCTTGAGTGGTGATTACTTTTTGTGAGATTGCCTTTGCATCTTGTAAAGTCCCAGCTACCTTTTCCAGCTCTCTGACTTTGCTCTGGGATGCTATAATTTATGGTTGAGAGCTCTAAGACCAGTAGCTAATAGCTATTCCAATCTCCCTGCTAATTCACAAGAAGACTGATGTCACTTTCCATGGCAGTCTGCACTCAGCCACCTGAATCACCTGAGGGATAACCACCATCCCATCATCTCTGTCAGGCCACGCTTTTGGTGGAGCCACTGTAGCTAGGAAGGTGGCCAGAGGGGTCCAGTGCTCAGTTCACCCCAGAATGCAGGGGCATCACCATCACACTGACACCAGTCCCCAACTATCCTGTTAGCTGTAGGAAGGCAACATTGCTATGAAATCTGAGAGCAAACACCAGTAGATAAGAAACAAGCCTTGCTGCTCTCCATAAACATGAATTCCTGCAGCTTAGTGCATTGATCTGTGAAAGTACTCATTTAGGTTTCTCTCTTGTCATCGTCAGTAACACATTTTAAAAGACTTTGGAGCTCTGCTGATCTCCCTTAAGTCAGTTTGAAATTGCTATCATTTTTTCCTCCTCATATTTGAAGCTGAGACAGTTCTCAATATAGTCATTATTGTATTTACTTCCATTGTTAGCATCCTTTGTTTTTTGGTTAGTAAGGAAAATAAAGAGTATAGGTACAACCATGAGTATTTTATTTTCCTGCCTAATTATATTTAATAATGTTTCCCTTTCCTGACTTTCCCTCACTCCTAAATCTTCCCCTTCCAAGTCGGAAGTACATTTAATTTAATAGCTTTCATTACCTAAATTTCTCTACTTGTCACCCTGTCCAATAAGGCTGTGCCCTTCTTTCTCCACAGTGTTGCATGAAGATCATATGCCAGGTTTTAGTGCTTTGGCATCAGTTTAATGAGCATGTAAGAGAAATGGGTGAAATGGGAGAGGTCAGTTTTTAGTGACACCATTACAGAGACATTCAAACTTTTCAAGACAGAATTAATAAAGACTAATTCACCGCAGGCTATCTGCAAACACAGTCTGAGTCTCTGCCCTCAAAGGAAAATCAATCTAATTTCTACACTAGATGGATCTGGAGGGCTCTTCAGCCTAGTCTTGTCCTCTGCTGTTGGGAAATCTGGAGGAGAGTTGCAGTTGGACAGAAATGGGGTGCTGCCCTTCTGTCTTGTACCAGTGGAACATCTTCCTTTCACATGTGATGAACTTGATAGTCCTGATGAAGAAGGGGAAACAGTACCCACTGTGAGCAGGAGTAAGAATGTCTTGGGCCTCTGCACTCTCCCATGCCCTTCTCCTCAAACAACAGTATTTGAACTTCTTCCCCTGCACTCTAAGGGGAAAGGTTTTGTAAGACTAAAATATCCTGCTGAAAGACAATGGAATTGCACTGAAAAGCAGCTTTCCAGATGTTCTCTCGTAATGTTTTTTCATAGTATGCATGAGCACCTGCTATTTGAAGAAATTGTGTGGGCTGCTCTGTCTGGAATGGGATAGGCCAGCTGTGCCCAGCATGGTCTGCAGTGCTGATCCCAAGGTGCCAGCACGGGGCAGCCACAGTGCTATGGCCAGGGTTCAGTGCTGGCTGATTGCTCTCTGCTGAGAACTTGGTCTGCTGGAAATTTTTGTGAAGCATCCCTTGTGTTAAAACCAGAGGTGGTGGTTGAGCCCAAACATCTGCAATTGCTATAGAAATGTGACTCACCATTCACATGCACATCAAGGCCTCTGGGCCATGACCTCCCTTGAAATGGTGCTGGCAGGGAAAAGCCACAGTGCAACAGGGCACATCATGCTGAGGGCAGCTGCAGTGAGCTGCAGAGAAACACTGTGCTCCAGTAGTTTTCTTTCAGAAAAAAGAAGTTTGGAGAAAGAGCTTTTGATAAGCCTGGTAAAAGTGCATTGCCTTGGTTCCTGATCTTTTATTCCTCTCACTGCTTTATGCAGTCATAACATGAAAACATCAGCTAAGCAAGGCTCCTGAGATTATTCCTCTTACAGAATTTACTTTTCATTACTTATGTTTAGATGGCATGGCCACCCTGTGATGGTGAACAGAAATGCTGTTAAAGCTTACCAGGTCTGAGAATTTTGGGGGAGCCTCAGCCTCCTGATTTAATGTTCAATATCTGCTTGCAGGGGATTGAAAGTCAAGTCAGGTACTTCGTCATGTAAATCCCCAGAGGTTTCCACAGATAAAAAAAAGTGCATTCACAGCCGCAGAAACAGGACTGTAGAGCTATCACTTGTAAAAAGAGTTGACTTAAACATTATGAAGGCAAAAACACTTTTGGCCTCACACTTTCTAGAAGAATAGAAGGGGGATTAAAAAAATATTATTCCTTTGCTGCATCATTAATTTGCTTGGGGTAGCATCTTTATTAGACAGTAAACATGAAATAATATATACATGAACCACAGACACAAATTCATGCTGAATGGTCTTTCTACTGGAAGGCAGAAGCAGGTTGGAGCTATTTCTGCTCTGAGGTTCCTGGCCCCTTCTCCAATAGACAAGTTACAGAAACAGGAACCTCTCTTCCACAGGAAGGGGTGATTCAATGCCAGCCCTTTCTCCTGCCTTTCTTACATAGTGCAATACTGTTGGTTTATCACAATAAATAATTAGACTGCTTCAGCTCCTGACAACATGGTGATTACCTTGGAGAAATGACTACCTGAAACGATTTGTGGGAAAATCTCACTCTCAGCAGCAGCAGTTCAGGAGCATTAAGGAGAGGGTACTGTGGTTGACAGTAGAAGAAACAGGACTTCAGGTGAAAGCCCTGTTTCAGACAGAGAAAATATATTTTTCTTCTGGTTATTGCATTCTTCTATTGCACCGACATGTGGGTGATAATAATTAATCTGCTGTTATTAACCAATATTTATCCACAGCTAGATTAAGCTGGTTTAAAGGCATCAATAATAGAAAACAGCAGAGGAGAAAAATGCTATTGTGTGGAGTGGCATTAGCTCACATGAAGACAAACTTTGTAAATTTAAACTATGTGTGTTCAGAACCATATAGATTATGTGTAGTTTTCCAGGGCTCAAAACACAAGCTCAAAATTTATTCCATAGACTTAAAAAATCCATAAAATAAATAAATTAAAAAAAAAAAAGATTTCTCAATTGGTGACTATGTCACATTTTACTATACACCTAAACTTTTCGGAAGTAGAAGCCTGGATATGTCTGTATCCTCCAGCCACAGTTCCTGACCTGCTTTACCTTGCTGCATGCTGAAACACTTTGATCTGTTCTTCACAATATAGGATCCAAGTGCCAACACAGCAAGAGATATATTAAGAAAGAGCTAATTCTGTCTCGAGTTTAGCACTTCACAATTTTATATCCTATCTTGCATGATAAGTCATAAGTGATGGACCTGGGAATGAACAATGAGAACCTTCCCCCCGTGGCATTAATGGTAAGCAGGGATTTAAATTCCACTTCATGTCCACAGCTCCTGTTTTTCTTCATCACACCACTTTCCCTTAAGTTATTTACAAACAACTGAGTTTCACTGTCTGGAAACAAAACATGTTATGCAACATACTACTTCTCACAATGGTTTTTATTTTGCAAACTTGTTATTTTGACTTTGCAATGGCAAATAAAAGCTCTACTCCTAGCAGGACAGGACAGTGTTCTGCTTATTTAATTTCTGGAAATGGAATTGAAACATGCTAGAGTCAAAGATGAGTTATGTGAGGCATACAGCATCAAAAGGGGCCTATCAAATACCTCTCTGAAAAACTTTCAGATAGATAGAGCAAAAGAGAGCCAGAAAATCAATTTACTTTAGACTAAAATGGTTTTTATAGTGTTATATAATGAAAGCACCATTCCGCAGTTCTCTACCAGGTAGACATGACAGACTCTTGAAAAACTATAGACTGAAAAAGTTTTTCAGTGTGAAAAAATTCCAAGTTTCTCAGACATTTATCCACCATCTCTAGTCTGCATAAGACTTTTCCAGTTATTTCCTCAGGTTCTCTGCTTTCAAACTGAGAACTGCAAAATAGCTTTGAAGTTATAAAATGGAATTATCTTCAGCACAAGCACTCAGCATATGATGAGTTCCTGGGTATTTACTTTTAAGAAAACACTTAGCTGATGTATCAGAGCATTTGGAAGGACAACGGTAGATCCAAAACTTCACAATTTGCAAAAAAAATTTAATCAGCATTTGGATCCCGGTTTTACTGGGCCTTCTCACTGAAATGAAAAATTAAAAAGAAAAGGAAGAGAAAAAGCAGAAATTTAGCACCTTCCCCACCTCCAGAGAGAGCAGTGGGAGCAGGGCGGAAGGAAGTGAGTGGTTCCTTTGATTCAGGAAGATGTCAGATCCAAGCAGCCACCAAAGAAATGTGCATACTGTCAATCCAAACCTTGCCAAAATCTCTAAGGCTTTGATTTTCATTTTGGACTTGACATGAAGATTGCATCTGAAAAGATTCTCAACTCTTGGCCAGTCTTTCAATGGAAATTGATAACAAAGGAACTGATTTGTGATTGCACTTTGAAACTGCCATGCACTTGCATGTTATTTCTTTGTTCTTGACATGGAAGCAGGTGAAACCTCGTGGTTTTACCTGGATTTTATTCAGAGGTTCTGTGGGTTTTGAACCTCAAAGAAATGCATAAGTTTTGTGAGAAGATGTAAACCACTAGAATGATGTAACACAACTGCTACATAACATGTTCTGTTGTATGGAATTTTCTGGTACTTCAAATTTATAGTTTCCCTAAAAACAAGAATTAGTAAATTTTTAAATAACTTTGAAATAATTGCAATTTGTAATAAGCCAAGACATATGCCTGGTTTTCCCTTTCTTCCAATAGAAAGCATCTGGAAAGGACAAAAGCACACTGTAATGGAATTAAAAATATTACTGAAAGAAAAATGTTTATTAAATATATCCATTTTTTCTACTTAAATAAAATGTGCTGATTGCCTTTAAATTAGAAAGCAGCAACAGACTGCCATTTATGCATTTCTTTAATGATGTATGTTATACATCAAGAACTTTTAAACCATACCATAAAGTAGGAGACTTCAACCTTTGCTGGTATATTAGTTTCTCTCAGTGTTTAGGATTCAGCAAGGATGTTCCCTCTCTGTGTTCTAAAATTGAGACTCAGCTGCAGCTGGGATTCCCCAGGCTGGGACAGGGTGGGAGCAGGAGCCTCTTGTAGATGCCCCCAGGCCCAGGTCTCAGTTTTGTGTTGTTAGCAAGTAAGGATGATGACAGCAGGGTGTCTGTGAGACAGACTCCAGCTGCGGATGCCTATGCCTGGAACTGCCCAGCTTGACAGGATTCTCATTCATTTTCCTATCTAAGTCCTTGTAGATAATGGTGCTGCACCAAGAGTCAGGCACTGATACACAGAATAGGCAAAGGTTTTGTACAGGCTGCCTACATAATGCTATCTATCTAGTCTATGAAAAAACTCAACAGCTAACCTGAAATGAAAATTTGTAACTTTATTATTGATATTTTCCTCATTTCTTCTGTAATAATTTAAGCAAATTGTTTCATAACTCTACTTTCTAAAGCTTACACTTTTGTCTGTTTCTGCATTTCTTCATGAAAGTTAGTTGCTCATAATGAGTCATAGTCAGTGATTGGCATAATTAAATTAGCTTTTTCTCCAAGACAGTTCTGATCAGTAGGTTTAATTAGTTTCTGTGTTTATTGCAAAGATTTCTTTGATCCTGTGTACCTGCTCTCCCATGTAATGACAGTGGCTTTAGTCATAAAGACAATCTTGGCAGAAGCCATCCTGTAGAAATCAGTATCACGAGGCAACAAAACAACTAAGTGACCTTTCTCAATTCCAGCTAAAATCAACAATTTCCTAATGTGGCTAGCATCAATGTATAACCCCCCTTCACTGAAGTTAATTTCCCTTTGATGTTAAACATCACTTGCTTGATTAGCTTTTAAGTAACAGTACCAGCAACCATGCTCACCTATCACTGCTTTGTCTTTTTTTAAAATCTAAATTAGACACTTCTGATTTTTATTTTATAAATAGCTTTGTTGCATTCCTGTCTGTTGCTATGCCAGAAACGAGAAAGATCACTGCCTCATCAATAAAAATAGAAGCAGCATAGCTGTTCAAATGTCTCAACAACTATTGGTGGAACAGCCATAATTGCAACAAAGGCACTGAAGTAAGAGTCTCAAAAGAACTTGAATAAGTTGAAAAAGATTTGTTTTATTCATCCTGATAAGTCTATTAGAAAATGCTAAAGCTGCATGAAAAGGGAACACACTCCTGAGAAGAAAATACATCAGTCAATATTTGTAAGAAATACGTAGGAAAAAAGATTATTTTAAATAGCAGGGTAAAAAGAAAAAAAGTAAACACAAAAGTAGGCCTCCAAAAGAAAAACCTATCTATTCCAGGTTTTCTATCCCCAGGAGGATTAATAATTGACATGTAGCAGCTTCTGAGGCAGCCACTAAGCAGATGGATAGTTACGGCTATTCCCCGTCATATATTTACTAACGGAAAATTCCCAGTATAAACATTAACGTAGTAAGAATTGTTCTATGCTCTTGAGATTTTTACATGAATAAATATTTTTGGCAGCTTGGTTAAGGGGATATAATTCTTTGGCCTGTAATTCATTTCATACTTTTAAAGCATAGTTTTTTCATTTCCCACAGAGCAGCACACTGAAAGCACAGAGTCTGTTGCCTCTTGTCTGAGAACACTGTGCTGTCTCACTGCCTCTCTGAAGAAACACATTGTATGAAGATTTCCTTATTCTACTTGCCCATTATAAGAGCAGGATTTCATATAATATTCTTGATTTGAGGGGGCTCAACACTTGCACTAAACATATGTCTGTGTTTTTTATAGTATTGACATTTTGCATTTTGTGTACGCTAGACTTTGCTGTGTTGGTCTACAAACAGGTAAATATTATTCCTCAGTTGTTTCCTAATATATACTATAATTTCTATTTTATTTCTGTTAGACTATATGTCTAATAAAAATCTGTTCTAAAAGTACAGAACAGATTGCTTATAGCTTTCAGGCTGCTATGGTGAAAACACATAGGGGAAACTAGAAATTTTGATCTCTTAGAGATCCTCTTTCCTCATACATGTATATTGACCAAAACCCCCTAGAAATATTCTTCCTTTCATTAGTTAAAATTAATTCAGAAACTATTTTATTATTTGTAAAATTAATATAGATTCTACTAAATGGGATACTTTTTTATGTCTCCCCCGAAAATCTCACATGGAGCATGTTTCAAAACTCTAACTCAAATACCCCAAAAGAAAAAAGAATGATAGCTATCTAGAAAGAGAGGTCTTATAAATTTACAGATAACAGCCTCTACTTAGTCTCCAAGTTCCAGATGTGTAAATATAAACCACAAACCTTTAGTCTATAATCTTATTGTTTTCCTTCTACTGCCAACAGTGCTGATAAAAAAACACTCTCTGTTCTCTCAGCCTTCCTGATACATCAGTTCTTCTGACAATGATGAGGGTTTCTAAAATACTTTCTAATCTTTGGATTGTAAAGTTAAAAAAATCCAAGCATGATGTGCAAGGGCAAGCTGCACCCACAGCCTCTCAGTCTCTAACAACTCATACTGTAATAATCTCACATGCTCGAGATGTCAAATACTCACCTTTATTTTTTTCCATTTGGCAAAAGATGTTACTTCCTTCAAACTCTCTTTGAAACAGAAGTTCTTGGTCATTGGATCAACCTCGACTCTCTTCTGTGTTATTTCTGATTGGACCCACAGGAGAAGACACATTAATGTTTTCTGGGCTATGAGGAGTTAGCATGCAAATAGCTCTAGCATTTCAGTAAAATCACACACGCAGTGTATTCTTCTGTTAAACTAAATGTGTTCTCATATATGGCTTAGGGTTTTGCACAACTGAGTTCACAAAGCATGAGTATTCCAAAGACAGGACTGTTAAATTTCTTGTCTGAATAAGAAACAGACTCAGATTAATCCACTAATAATTTATAGGTTTACAAATGTCAGAATATAGAGTAGGGCAAGATTTTTTTCTTCCTTCCTTGCATCTAAGAAAACATTGATTCATTCAGTAAGGGACTATTACTCTGGTACTGATTCAACAGTTTATTTCCCCTTTCTTTCACTCTTCAGCCCAGTGTTCTCAAAACATACACTGGTGGGGGAAGTTCATACCCTGGAAGTTCAGTGTTTCATGTTTGGCCAAAGCAAAGTTAGGCTATTACAGTAAAACGTCAAGATAATTTGCTTTTTAATGATCTAACTTAATTGGACACAGGGCTTCAGACAGGAACCAACTTCAAAGCTGGTTTAGAAAAATAATCTCAGCACAACAGTGCTGTTGACATATTTTTGCTTTCAAATACTTTTCCTGAATGTAATAATGATGATTTGAAAGTTTATAGGGATTTGCTGTAATTACTGACTGAAAGCATGGAAATAATGGTGAACCTGCAACCATGGGAGAGTCAGGTTGGTCTTCAGTAATAGGTAACTATACTGAAAAATCAGAAAAATATGGGCAAACAAATATTCAATTTCAATTTTATGCCTTTAACCCCTTTCAGGTTTCCATAGCGTGGTTGCATTAAATTAGTAAGTTATGTACATGGTGCTTGGCTACTATTGAGGCGAATGTATAGCTAACAGATAGATTCTGTGGATGGAAATAATCCTTAATAGACAAAACTTTTTAGGGTTTTTGTTTGAATTTCAATCAGACACTGAACTCATGGCAAATTCAAATAACCTTTTCATTTTTTTCAGTTCTGAGTTAGGTTTCCACTGGTTTGATTCTTTCTACTGAAGAAAGAAATAAAAAATTTAGATTAAAAAATATCAGGCACTTGTGAACCTAGGAATTTTCAATTTTTACCTTTCCTCCACTTTTTTTTTTGTTCTTTTAATATTCAACATTATAATGTTCAAGTATTTTCCTAGTTTTAAATAACTATATATATATGCGTGTGCGTGTGTGTGTGTGCGCGCGCGCGCGTGTGTGTGTATATATATATATATATATATATAAATCTAGGACTATAGCTTGATTTCTTTAAATGATTGAAATAAAACCATTTTATTATTTTCTTCATTGCTGCTTAGTGCTGGCTTGGACTCCCACTTAGACCTTCCCTTCTACTTCTGGCCACATGCACAGAACACAGTATTTTCTGACACTGGTGACTGGGTGGAAAAACTGTCAGCCCTTTTTTTTTTTTTTTTGCCAGTTTTTTTAGGGAAGAAACTGGGAAAACCTCTTTCATTAAGCCCAGAGTCAGTATTTGTTCTGCTGTAGGTACATCTTTAGGAGGAAAATTTTATTTCTTTGATTTCCCTCTGAACTAGAGCATTGTTTGTGATCTAATATCCACTATCCACTGTATTACCTTTCCCATGTGTAAAATTCTTGCAGAGTGATAATTCCTTTAATTTCCTGCTTTTTAATGAATGGATTTTATATGATGGTTCATTAGTGTAATTGTTGTTGATTTTTACTTTTCACTTCATTATTTCTCCAACAAAACTTTTGCCGTGGCTATTTTGTTAGCAAAACAGAGTAAATTAATCTCAGCATCTGGGAGAACTGTTTGTAGGTGAACATAAATAAGGTGTATGGCACTCCTTACAATAGAGTCCTTGCTTATGCTCACCCACAAACCAAGCTCAGCATGTCTGAGGATACATTCAGGGCCTATTTAGCTGACATCTGGAGACATCAAGCTCTTTAATTTTTACAGGACACCTCTTTGACAAGACAGTCAGTTCAGTAGTGTTCTCTGATAATTCGATAGAAACTGACAGAGAGGAGGAGAGCTCTGTTTTGCCACTAACAAGTTTCAGTAACCATCAGTGTAAATGAGGGCTGAAATAGCAGTCTGAATTACTCCAATGCTAATAACCTCAGTCACTCTTTCCTTCCTAATTGATAGCCTTAGAAATAGCTTGAAGACTAGAAATAATTCGAGCATCAAGCAAGCACCATACAGAAGCACTGTGTCTCCCTCAAGGCTTGTTACAATTTTCCCACTTGTTTTTGATTTACATATCAGTCACAGAGATGCTGGGGTGGATCTCCTGAGCAACTTCTATGCAACTTCAGAAGAGTAAGAAAAGAATGGTAGGGCTGAAATAAAGGCAGACACTTCAAAGCCTGAATGTGAATAGCTGGGAGACCAATAAGATGAGAATGTATAATAATCACTTTATGTTGAGAGAGGTTTAAGCTTCTGTGACATATTTATTGTGCAGTTTGAGTCTCTAGAATGAGCCTCTCATGGAGATGTCAAACCAGCAGCAGGAGCTCTATTAGAAATTGTGGCTATTTACTCTCTGTTGATAAAGGCCAGCCACAAATACCATGAATTTTACATTGTTGCTCTTTCTAATCTGTAGTAGGGGGTTTAAGAGTTCATAAATGAAATCTATTTATGCATTTCTAGCAAGGCTATTACAATAGAAAGCAGCAATAAAGTTCTATTTTCTGCTTTATTGCTATACTTTTTTCTATTTTTCTCTCTATTAATTTCAATTTTCACTGACTTATTCCCTTGTTATTTATCCTGTATCAGTGTCATACACATGCAATGCTTGGGTACCAGATGGCATCTGAACCCATGCCAAACCTCTTCCACTGCCTCAAAACCTACAATTAATCAAAGCAAAGTTAACTTTTACCAGAATAAGATAGGTATTAGAAAACTGAATAGATTAATTTCCAAATTTTCCTTGGGCAATTTGTTAATCAGGATTTTCATCAAGATAGGATGAGAAATTTCAAAGAACTTCCAGCTCTTGCAAGGGTATGGTTAACTCTATTCATGCTGACCACTGAATGAAACTTTGCATTTTAACTTTGAAGTCTGGTATTGGATAGAAGACTATCACAAAGGCAGGACACGGGAAAAAACACTTGTCCTATAAAAAACTTTACAGGATGTCATTATTATGGGTGTCTTCTCTGAAAGACTGCAGTGAGAAAGAAGGGTAGCAGTGAATTTTTTTAAGACTGAAATACGGGAATAATCATCTTTGCCAATACAATTCTGTGGGAGGGACTGGGGAGTTTCTACATGAGGACTGTAGGGGTGGTGATGAAGATGGAGCAGAGGACGGTGGGGAGAGGAGGAATGGGTTTGAGTAGATGAAAAGAGATCATTAGTGACCTTAGAGGTGAGTGAGTGGGACTGAAAGGAGTCAGTGGAGATTTCAGCTTCCTGGAGAAGGAGAATTACAAGTAAGCAAGGGTCACTGAAGTTTGAAGAGTTCTGAGTGGATGAAAGCAAGGTATCAGGGAGCTGTGGAAGCCTGGCAGGGCAGGAAGACCTCCTTGTCACTTTTTTCTCCCCTCCTCACCCACGTATTCCACCATACCTTTTTTCTCAGGATCCCTCTCTACTCCTCCCTAGACTCAAAAGGCACACTCCCCACTCATCCTCATCCCAGCACCTCAGAGAGCCAACCTCCAGGCCTTCAGGATGCAAGAATCCTGCTGTTTCCCTGCACCTGGGCCCTTCTTGATCTGCTGCACCCTCTGGGCTGGAGGGAAGGGATGGAGCAGGGCAGGTCTGCCAGATGGAGACTGGAGAATATTTTTCTGCTGCTGTCATCCCCAAAGGAAAAGCTGTGACAGTGACACCTACTTCTGCTGGGAAGGGCTAGTCCTGGTGCAGTTCCTGCTGCCCCACTTTGGCCCCTGCTTTGGCAGCAGCAGCAGTCAACATGAGAGCTTTGCAAGCAGGAGGTGGGGATTGGCATAGGCAAAGAGCAGTCTGTCACTGAATCCAACCATTCATGATCCATTAATGTCCACAGAAATCAGTGGGAGCTACTCTAAATGTGGGGTAAGCGTAAGAATGGGAATACAAAAACCTGTCAAACCTAAATTATTTTTCTCTGCATGATGCCTGTGCTTAATGGGTTGAATATAATTAATGATTCCTGGATGTCTTCTACAATTTTATTTTCTGTGTAGGAATGCCCAACCCAAAGAGACTTTTTGATGTTACTAAACTCCACTTTTCTGCTCCATGCTAAAATCTCTCTGCTCAAGCAAGGTCATTTCTGGCTGTGGGAAAACCTCACACTTCAGCACGGTTCAAAGAACTTATTGTGGCCCAGACTTAGGTATTCAGACACTTACAGATGGAAACTGGCACATAAGACATCAAAGCCCCAAACTCCCACTGATTCACTGATGCATTTTTAAACACCTCCAGATCAAAAAGACTAAATCCACCAAGGAACCTAGATCCTACTTGCAAGCTAAGATGTGTACTTTCAAAATTACATTGCTATTAGAAATTTCAGAAATTCTAAGTAACTGCTTCCTTACCCCCAAGGTGCTTAAATTCTGCTGTTTTGCATCCATAACAGCCGCTCCATGACTCGTTCTATCTGAGATTTGCAAAACTCTGGGTATGCCAAGGAGATCCAGACTTATTTAGCAACTAAATACCCCCAATATCTCTTAGATTAGTCATTTTCAGACTTCAAATTACTCAGATTAAAGAGAAGGGATTGCACCTTTTACAACAGCACACACCTGAGGTGAATTAGACCCCGTGGCACGTAGGACAAAACTCTTCAGTCCCTTCCCCTGCAGAACTGGAACAGATGCTAAAGCTGCATTCCTCTTCACTCAAGTGAATACACAAACAGTGTTTTCCAGTCTGTGGTGTTCTTTGGCTCCATGGTGATGCTGGGAAATCAACTGTCTGTCACTGCAATTTCTTCCTGATTTTTGGTTGACTTGGTGCCTCCTGGGATTTTCTTCTGGGTGCACCATGTGGTTCCTACAGGTCACTGCACTGTTTAAAGATTAGGCTTTGCAGTGCACATAACTGAGTTTTCCAAATCCCTTCCAGGCATTTTCCCAAGCGGCCCACTTCAGCACTTCGGCTTCCTTAACTCCCAGCTGGAAAGTTTCTCAGGCTAACTTCTCCCAGGCCCACTTCTTTTGCGTGTGCCTGGCCCTCTCCTGATTTCCAGGGTTATCTGGCAATCCTGACACAGAGACACTGGAAGCCACTTGCCTCTTTCTCCAAACTCCTTTCAAAGGGTGAGACACTCAGTGTGGGAAACAGTGCATTTTAACAACCCCCAGCATCCTGCCAGGGTAGGATGTAGGGTTTTCTCTTCAGTACCTGTGGAATTTGTCTGTGGCCTGTGGGAACTGACAAATGTTTTAACTGCTGCAACTATGTCCAGGAGGGATGATAAAAAAAGGCATTCTGCTCCTTAAGCTCACAGCACAGCCAGTCAATAATGTAAGCTGAAATCAGTGCGCCAGGTCATGAACAGAGCACACAGCCTGCCTGCCATTCAACTGCCTCTGCTGCAGGAGGAATAACTTCTGCAGAGAGAAAGGATGAGCAGCTGGGGAGGATAACCTTTCAAACTGCTCCAACATGCATTTGGAAAGCCTATAAATCTGAATCCCTAAACACAAATTCTCTGCCACGAAGAGTAACTGTAAGTGCCTGACAGAGGGTTTTTTTCTGTATTGCAGACTGCCAAAGACAGACAGATCACTCACTCTTTAATGACGGGCAATCAAACCTTTCGACCTGTGGCTCAGTGCAGTTTGCCTTAAAAGAAACTGACCATGGTCACTGTTAGGACCACTGAATGTGATAGAAGTGTAGGGATTGCAGTGCTCTCCTCAGGCAGCCATTCAGTGCCATGTGCCAGAGGGTGGGCACATATTTCCTTCAAGTCAAAAAAAGGCACAGCTGTCCCTTTTCTCTTTTGGGTCAGAACAACCAAACTTCTGGCTCTGTGGTTGGAGGAATGGCTTTTTGTTGCACTGGTCAAGACAGAAGCCTGAGTTCTGTCAGGATGAGGAACTGTGCTCTGGAAATATTTTCAGAACAAGACGGATGAATTGAGGAATCTAACCGCATTCCATCTCATGAAATCTGAGTTTTCATATCAGTTAGAAAATTTTGGTTCTCTGCATATGACGCCTATATAGGTGGACCTATATTTATAAAAATGCATTGCAAAATCATGACGTTATATCCCTTAAAGTAGTTTAACATCTCTTACTAGGATGTAGATGTCCTCTGAAAGCAGTGATCAGTGACACATTAAGTTGTAGTCCCTACTGTTATAGGGCTGCAATAAAAGGGTTAACACTGTGCAGAATCTCCAAGAATTTTAATTTCCTTTGGGATAAGGCCCAAACAAACTGTTCTTTAATGTGCTCCACACAATCTACTGCAATATCAAGAGTTTTACTTTAGCACCTCTTCAATAAATTAGAAATATCAGTGTTT
The DNA here is from genome assembly GCF_029207755.1 of Chamaea fasciata. Lineage (NCBI taxonomy): Eukaryota > Metazoa > Chordata > Aves > Passeriformes > Sylviidae > Chamaea > Chamaea fasciata. The sequence goes on along the minus strand of NW_027094091.1, from coordinate 42,101,796 downwards.
CAAAGTTTGCTTCATAGCTATACAATGTTAAAAAAAGTGTGGACTTGAATGGTGACTTGAAAAAAACACAGTCCTTTATAAAGAATAATAGAGGAGAGCTATTACTCAAGTAGCAATTCTATTATTTTCCAGATACAGTATACTTTTCATATCCAAGTGCACACAGAATAAACACACTGTGATTGTGTATGTAACAAACTCTTTTTGTTATATGTTTGAGGAATCTGGGTTCATTTATGTGGTTTGCACTTCACTTTATTTTTAACTCTACTGTTGGACAGATTTCATTCTTGATTTCTCTTGAAATTACTTGGGATATTTTTTGGTTTTATCACATCTTTGTACAATCTTGTTTTTAAAAGGGCTCCACTGCTTCCTGACTTGTCTTTCCTGGTGTATAAAGCATTTTTGTGATGAAGGACCTAATAAATGATTTGCATGACAAAGTTAAACCAGGGGCACTCCACCCCCAATATATATTAGTATGGAGGCAATACAATGCTACTCTTAACAGTGGTTATTTATTTGATTTGTTTTCTTCTTGTGCAAAAATTAACTAAGCTATTTTAATTTTTCTGAGATTAATTTTGATTTTGATCTGAAATATTCTTCTCAGACACCATGAAGTGCAATAAACATTTCTGATATGTTCCCTCAGTCTGTGGGAATCGCTTCTGTCTCCATTTTTATATAGATGTTTGACAGGCTCACCGGGAATTAACCCATGTGGCCTACATCCCACTTATTTCACTGCTGGCAGTTTGAGCTGAGCATGGGTCTCAGCCTGTTTCAAATGTCCACCTTCATAGAAATTTCTTGAGAAGGGATGAGATGCAAGTCTGGGGCAGGTCTGCTACTGCAAATGAAGACAACCTCTGAAGACAACCAGTGTTTACTTGAGTGTTTGTCTCCATTAGTACTGTTGAAACACACCACAGTTACTACTGCCTTCAAAGGGAAGTACAGCAACTGGGAGGATGACCCTTGTAAGAAAAGAGTTATACAGCAGAGGGTAAGGTGTTATCTCTAAGCTGTGGCTTACATGTGCTCAGTGTCCAGGAATAAAGTAGACTTCACCTCCACTGATACCCTGAGGAGTAGTCAGGAGTCCTTCAGAGGAGGCATGGCAGTTTATTTCACAGCTGATGCCAAAGGCATCCTGAAAGAAGAATCTGGGATGTAGCCCAGCTGAATGGTTAATGGCTCTCAAAGTGCAGAGGGGACAACTCCTGCCCAGAAGGAGCTGAGTATAGCAGTGGCTGGTTGGCGGTTTTCCTGGGGTATTGAATAGGGGCCATTTCATGTTCATTTGTGCAAGGTAAATGACTTCTTTTGGGCTCCTGTAAAGCGTGCAAACATAGAAGGGTCTTGAATCAGGAGAGCACCTGAACATAAAAGATTAAAGTAATTCTTAGTCAGGACAGTGTTTTCCTGTGTTCTAAGTAGCGCAGCTTCCGGATCTATTTTCTTCAACTGGATTCATGCACGGTATTGTCAATCTCATCTTCAAAATTCATGCAATTGGAAAAACATCACGGTTGTTTAAAAGTCACAAGACTTTGAGCCTTGCATTTTTTATTTGCTTTACTATTTTATTCTTTAGGCTACATTTCTGAAGCAGCTTCAAACCTTTCCTTGAGATCAGAAGGACTCAGAATGTACTCAGAAATGAAAATTCCTTAGCAATATCTTGCTGCTAGCATTTGGGAATTGAAGAGAAAGCATTAACAGTTGTGATACTTGCAATAACATTTACAAGAATTGGCGAAGCTGCCTCTGTCTCAGTCTAAATTTCAACTTCCCATATTTCAAGTTTTTCAGCCAAAATCAAAAAGAACCAGAAAAAAAGAGACATAACCATTTCATGGGCGTGGATATGTTCAATTTATGTTACAGAATTTACCTCTGAACACTCTCAGCAACCACAGCTGGTTTGGCTAATGGTCCTTTTATAAGAACTATTTTTTCCCCTGCCCTTATCCACACAAGCTATTTTAGATGTATCTTTTAAATACATCTAAAACTTTGGATGCTTTCAAAGGTGATTTAAACACTGGATGTTGTTGAATTTCCTCCAGGTATTCGTCAGGGTTGATCCCAGGGGTATTTGTAAGCAAAGAATGTGAGGGATAAACATTTTGGCTTCTATGGCACTAGAGGTGCTGCTATTCTGCCTCTGGATTTGCTCCTGGACAGCCTAAGTATATTCTCTCTCATGTTTAATGGCAATGCCATGATTTATTTGGAATTGTGACAGAGGAAGATTTATGGTTATGTTTCTTGAACACCCAGTGCAGAAAAAACACTAAATACAGATCAGAGGAGTTGAGCATCTCAGCAGCCTTTAGTCAGTCCCTCTTGAAACTGAAAACAGGCACAGAGAACAGCTGCAGTTCCTCCAGTGGAATTCACTGCGAGATGTAGGGAGTGCTGTGGGAGGGGGGAGAGGTCTTTACCCTGGTTTTAGAGAATACTGGCTTTCAAATTTTGATTCCTTTTTACATGCTGGGTAGTGATCCCTCTGTGCTAGCAGTGGAAAATGTCAAGCAGCTGAGATCAATCAGGCATGATCAGCATTATGATTTTATTGTCCAGGAACAATGCCAGCAATGCATTATAAGAACTCATCAAACAAGAAAACAAAGAAGTTCATACCTTGAAGGATTGTTCCTCACCAATCTCCAGCTCGTTTGATCCCAGATTTCACCTAACACATCCTAATGTACCCTCTAAACATCTGCTAAATTTCACAGTTCTTGAAATATGCAGTGGATTTTTGAGCACATTTAAAGAGAAACAAATTCCCAACCTTAATGACAGCAAATTTCTTTTGCTGTCACAGAAAAAACACAGGCTTTTTCTCCTGTGTGTGGCTGCAACGGACCAAGTTAAGGCTGCTGCAAGCAACAGAAGATTAAACTTCAAAGCAGTAATAATAATAATAATAATAATAATAATAATAATAACGATAACAACAACAACAACCCATAATAACTGATTTTGGTCTTTACTCTTGCTACTGTTGCTGTTATATGTAGGTACACACAGAATATAAAATATATGCAAAGCAAATTGTCATCCATTAGTTCAAATGCCAGTTAATTAGTCTGAGGTTTTCCCCTCTCTAATTAGATACTTGCTCTCCTACATTCCAGGGGTAAAAAAAAATATATATATATATATATATATATATATATATATATATATATAGACCCCTTTCCTATTTCAACCTTTTTTCTCAAATACAGCACATTTCCAGGGGATGTGATTTGCCGGTCTTCTCTCAGCATTGTGATACAGTAAAGTGGTATCAAAACGGCAACTGATAATTGCCTCAAGATGTTGTGATAACTGATTAATATAAATAAGAATTTAAGCCTCCCTTGCAACAGTTAGCAACATACAAAATAAACATTTTTTCAGTATTTTCACCAACACAAAACCACTTTCTGGTGTGGAGGTGTGGAGAACTCTTTGGCATTTTCAGCCTTTTCTGTGAGCTGGAAGAAGGAGTGAATAAATCGGCAAAAGTGAAGAAACTCTCTGCTGTGTGGGGTATTTGGAGCAAGGTGGACAGGGAAAGACACAAAGGTTCTGCAGAAGAGGTTGAGTAAGGAGAAGGAAGTGTTTGATACTTATGGAAACCTAAAAGTGAGAGGGAATCTCTGCCAAAATGGATGAGTTGGTAGAGGGGGTGGTACAGTCTCCAGAACTTCTGGTCCTCCCTTAATTATTTAGCCCAGCTTAATACTTTTATTCAAGCAACTCTTCACTCCTGAGAAAAATTGTTTGCTCACCATGCAAAGTACAACAGTACTGCCATCAGAAAAACTGGGAACAATATTCAAGTCTAGAAACTGGACTCTGATCCAGAAATTTTAATGACTGTAGAAGAACAGAGCCCTAAAAATAAGTTCATTAAAAACAATTTTTTTGTTCCTGCCTAATTCATTCTCTCCAATCAACATATTTCTTATTTAACTGAATTTGCATAATTTTTAAGTTCTATACATTTTTACAAAAGATCCATAGCTATTTAAAAACATTTGTTCACGTCCTTTCATTTTTGCAAAACCCCATATTTTCCTTAATTCCACTGCAAAAAAATGTCATGGTCAAAACTACAGAAAAATATCCTTGCCATTGATAATTACCACACAGTTGTTCCAGTTGACAAATTCTGCACCATTGACTGCCTACTGAGAGGCAATCAAAATTAAATGGGTTGAAATAACTCTGAACTGGCAGGTTTAAGCTCTAGCAAAGGAGCACAGGGTCTTATTTTCATGACAACATAGAAAATTGCCTTCTGGGTCAAACTAATAATCCATTTCATCTCCAGCAGTGGCAGTAGGAAATGTTGTTTCCTTCATCATCCTGTCTCTCTGCTGCCCTTCCCCCCCATACTCCTCCACTACCCTCCACCACACCAAAGATGCCAGCAAGTACGTTCCTACCTCCCCATTTTAATGTCCCTTTATGGGTTTGCTGCTGTGGAATTTGTATGCTTTCTCCTCTTTTGACTTGCTGGTGCAGTGCACCTCCATAGCCTTCTGTGACAGCAAATTTCAGAAGGGAGAGCAGGTAGTGGCATTCAAAATAGCACTTTCTTTTAAACTGCTCTCCAAAAGTTTCACTGAGTGCCCAGAGGGCACCACAGGACTTGGGAAACAGCAGTTCTCTATTTTCTTTACACACTGCCTCCATGATTTTATAAACTTTAGCCGTATCCCACTCACCTTGGGGGAGGAATAAGATCATAAAAAGTCCCAGTCCTCTCTGATTCCCTGTTAAGGCAGCTGCTCCATCCCTTTAATCATCTTAGCTGCTTTTCCCTGCATTATCTTGAATTTCTCTATGTCCTCCTTAATATGTGTAAATAGGATTGTATAGAGTGTTCAAGATGTTGATGCAGGGATTTTATATTTTCTGGTTTGCTCTTACCATCTTTTCTGAGAATACCCAAAATTTTGTTGGCATTTTTGGCTGCTGTTGCATGTTGAGCAGATGAGTTGAGACCCTCAGGTCTCCTTCCTGAGCTCCAGCTGCCAACTTTCAGTTCAGCACTGTGTAAGCATGGCTTAGATTATTCTCCCTAGATGCACTCACTATATATATCTAGACAGGATCATCTGCCACTTTTCTCTGCGCTTTCTCAGCTGTGTATCATCTCTCTAGAGCTCATTTCTATGTGTGAGCATGTTGCCTGACTCCCTGCAGGAGTTCAGTATCATCTGTGAGCTGAGACACACTCCTGCATCCCTTCCTTCTGCAGGTCATTGATGAAGATCTTAAATAAAACTAATTCCCTAGGATACTCTGCTGCTTACTCTTTACCCTGAAAAGTGGCTAAGACTGTAGGCAGATTTCAAACCATATAAGCACCAGTCCTACAGCAACTTCATTCCTTTAGTTGCTTTCTGCCAGGCATCTTATCATGAGTCCGTTGAAAATCCAAACAAAATATATTTTTGATATATAGGTAACTTGTAGAACTTCAGAAAGCTTCAAAGCAGGATTTCCCTTTACAGGATTTATTTAGAGCAGTGAAAGCCACTACTCTTTTACAGAAATGCTATTTAATCCTGCACTAATCCAAGTGTTGGCTGCCAGAAGCTGTTTCTGAGCAGCAAGAAGATGAGAGGGGTGGCTTCTTTTTATATTGACTTGATCTTTTGAATGCCTACCTAGGGTGGAAAAGCTTAGACCAAAACTGTCTGAGGGAAGAGATGCTGCAAAATTTGCAATAAATTAAAGAAGATCTGTTTTGGATAGACCAAAACAATCCAGTGCCTGCAGGAGCCTTCTCAGTGTGGAAACCTCATCTGCTACAGGCTCTAGGCTAGCTAGCTAGTAAAGAGCTCCAGTTTTCAACAACAGCCACAAGATCAATGTCAGAGTCTCCAAAATAGATACGTTTGGAGTGGATAACTCTGTCCCCTGACCCTGAATATCTGAAAAGCAGAATACTTAAAGGCTTCCCTGGAGAGCTTCTGGGCTGTCCCCTCTGAAGCTATTTCTGCAGTCCCACATTCTCATACATGTAGTTCCACTGGTCCCTTTTTGATTCATTTTCTGCAGAAGAAGAGGCCATTCATGAGAAGCAGAAGGCAAGGTAGCTGCAGGCTCTCAGCCACGAAGGAGAGTCTGGATCTTGACACTTTTCCCTCAGAGCCTTTTCTAAGCGATGGGGCTTGCAGTGAAGTAGTGTAACACCAAAGCCAAGTCCTCTTTCCTTAAAACAAACCTGGGTAGCATAGTCCAAGCCCTGATTTTAAATTGGCCTTTTTTGCATCACCATCCCAACACTTTCTAAACTATAGCACGTATATGTGGAATAAAGTTTTGGGTAAAAAATGTGGATTAGATTTGGAATCGATCTATAGCTCACCAATGCAGGACTGGCAGATTCACTTGTACAACATCAGAAGTTGGTACTCAAGCAGAATTAAACTCACCTGGGATTAGGAAAATAGTAATAACATAAAGACTGCTGCTTAACACATAAAACTGATTTTCAAGTACACAACTTCTTTTCTCCCCTACATTAAGCTTGGTAGTATTTATAAGTTTCTTGATACATTAAAGCTTTACTAATATGAACCCTCTTCAGTATAAATGGATATCTTTGATGGAAAGACAGATTATTGTTTTATTTACATTCATAAATAGATTATTATATTTGACATGAGAATGATTTTAAAATAATATTTTATATTCTAGTGCATTATACCTTTGCAATCATATTTATGAATGTGTGATAGCATTACTGCACTGTTCTACCGAGTTTACCAGAAAAAAAGTCAGAGAACCAAGTGTGTAATTTATGTTATTTTGTAACTAGGAATGTTCTGTTTCTTTCATTGTGTAAAAGTTCACAAAGAAGCATAAACAAAAAGGAACTATTTCTCACTAGCAAATACTAGTACTTTAAAGCAGTATTTCAATAGTAAAATGATTGTTGTTTTCTTTAAGAGTCACACTAAATTCTACAACGCCAAATAAAGGTGGTACTGGAGATGCACGTGCCTGCTGCATTTGGTAATAAGGTGAGAGGTGCTGGCTTGTGGGTGCTGTGGGCCACTGCTGCAGCAAGGGGTTGGAGCGTTTAATTACTTTGCCTAAAGAGGAGTTTAAGTGTGGTGAAGCCCTTCTGTCTTCAAGCTCATGGATTTACTGCCTTGCATTGTAAAGTATCTCTGCAAAAGAATATCTGTTACTCAAGTTTCTTTACAAAAATAACATTTTCTTGCAATGAAGGTAAATAGGAGATAAATAAGAGGTTTTTTAGACTAGAGAAATTGCAGGATTTTTACAAGGAGCAGGTTCATGGTTGGTCATGTTAATACTTAGCTGCACAGCATGAGATACAATGCTATGGAGAAAAAAAATGTGCAATGCTTCTGCCTTTTGTCTCTGAAAAGGCAAATCAGTTAAATCATTGAATTTTTCATAGGTATGATTTCTTTAAAATGTCATAAAGTGGTAGAAAAACTAACAAAATTTACATGAGAATTCATTATAATTCTTCTGCTATTATATTCACTACTTTCCCACTATGTATGCCAGATACATTTGCACTGTAAAGAACAGAACTCTTAACATTAAAATCATACAAAACTACTTGGTAATTAATCTTTGCTGAGGGAGGAAAGAAGGTGATAAAGAAGCAACGTAATAAATTTTGCTCTCAAATTTGGTAGAGGCAAAAGTAATAACACTGATAAAGAAGACATCTCTTCTCACACACAGATATTAACAGCATTTCCTTCTATTTTGGCGGTACACAAAAGTTGTGATTAGGAGAGACAAGAGCGCATCCAATACTCTCAGGAGGAGAGATTAATGGCCAAAACATGTAGGAGGAAGGTTATAGGAATAGAAGAAGACAGAAATGTCTGTGAGTGTCCTGTATTCTGACTGGCAGGAATCAATGCTGGAGGAAAGCCAGAATCACAGGGAAGACTTCAGAATAAAGAGGGAGGGTGAGTCGGCAAGAGCCACAAACTAGATTTTTGTACATAATAGAGAAGCCAGGGTAAGACAGATTGTGTGCAGATACACAGAACAGGGTGGCCTCTAGTCACTCAGCAAACCTCTGCTGCAGAATATGTAGAGAAATTTGCTTTTTCTGGTCTTCACTGGAATGCATTGATTGGAAGGTGTGGTTTTAATTTCCTATTATGGTAGATCCATCTAAACCTGCCACCATCTTCACCTGTTAGGTGAAGAATTAGTGCACTGCGAAAATGTGTGAGATTGCCAATATGACAAAAACTTTTATGGACATCAGAATGGGTTTACAGATGAAAAAAAATGTTGTTTTGAGTTTTTTTTCTTTCTATTTTTGGCAGTACAGGACTCACCATATAGAAGTTTTTGCCTGTAACACAATAAAGGATATTTAGGAAATAGGGAGTGTATATGCAGAACTTGTCTGGGAGAGGTACTTTGGGACAGTTTCTGCATAGAGGCAAGCCCCCTCAAGTCTCTGGGAACAAGAAAAAGAATATCATACAGAAGAAAGAGAACATCATACAGACCATTATAAGGACAAAATTGATACAATCTGCAAAGCATTAAGGCTCCAACCCTGTACAGTTTTTTGTACCTGAAATTAATGGACACTATGTGTTTAAACTTCAGTGAGGATCTGGGAACAACTACTCATATACTAGATTTCAATCCAGATACTTATTGGGAGAAAATATACTTGCACATCCTTGTGATATCACTTGCAACAGGTGGAACTCCTTTCACCAGAGTTTAGGTAACCACAGTGTACAAAGAACTAGCTGAGGTTTCCACTAGAGTTGAAGAAAGTCTTGTGAACAGCTGTTGGTGTTTAGGGTGAAATTCATACAACCAAATATCATAAAGTTTTAAACTCCACTGGTTAGACTAACAAGGTCTCTCTTGAAATAATAAGAAGTCTAAGATAACTATCTCAGATGCAAACACCTTCACCACAGCCAGCCACACACAACTTCTTGAGATATTTTTGCATTCTGGGGTGTCATATGGGTCTTACCATTCCCCAGGACCCTGAGATGATTATTCTGCAGCTTGCAGGACAGGGAGGTGATGCTGAAGGGCAGTTGAATCTTCCCCACTCCAACCTGCAAAAACAGCACTGCAGAAAGAACTCCTCGCTGAAGGAAGGCTGTGCCAGCCAGACGTGCAGTGTGAGGGGAATAGATCTTCAGGGAATGATAGCAAAATTTCAGTGGAGCATGAAGGAGGCTTTCAGCTGCTCTGGAAAAGTGGGAGCTGACACATTCCTTTGTGCCGGAGCTGGGCGGGATGGATAAGCTGGATGAGCTGTGCGCACAGATGGTGCTCTGGCTGCTGCTCTCCCGCCTGTGTGCAATCACTGAACGGTTAGCCTCACAAACATGCCAAACCCCTACCCACTTTTTTCCCAAGCCTCTTCCCATTACCTCTCTTCCATCCTAAAATACTCCTAGCAATTCAAATGCCATCACTCTCTGGAAAATGTGGGTGGGAATCTCAGGCAATTAACAAAGGAAAATGAAGTTCATGTAGAAAACTGCCGGTTCAGTTCTGAGTGGGAGGCAGACTTTTTGGATCAGAGCACTTTTCAACCTCACTAAGATAGGCTGACAAGCTTAACTTGTTCACAAACTGTGCTGTCAGTCAAAAATGAGGCACTGAAGTTTCACTACACTAGTAGGTGTGACACCTGTAATGAAAAGTATCAGCAAGGAAGAAGATGAAACAGTTGAAACTTCTCAGCTTTTCTGTATGTTAGTGTCTGAGTCATACGATTACAGTTTGAGAAGGGGGATGTACAGGTTTGCTGCATTTAGCCTAGAATGAAGTCCTTCAGAAGTTCCAAAATTGTGACAGAGTGCACAAATGAGACAGAACTTCACTTCTTAAAATGAATGGTAACAAATATGGAAAGTGCTCTTTTTCCACTTCTTCAGCGATTAAAGTAATTTCTTAAGGACAAGAAATACTTACAAAGGAAATCCATTAAGTTAATGCTATGTATTTTTTTCCCAAAAGACATTATTGCATAAAATGCCACACAGAGGTACAGAATGACCCTGGAACAGAATGAAGCCAGTGAAGGGTTCAGAACAGTCTGCAAATTCTGTGTAAATGTGGGAAAGTTTACTGAAATAGTGTGCAGAAATCTTATGAGAAATAATTCACTTTCAGCAACATGGAAAAAAGATACTCGCTTGTGTCTTAGCAAATGAAAAAAAATTCTTTATATAAGATGACACGATTTCATAAATTTTCACTGGAAACTTTTTAATTGCATATTCTATTTATGCTTACAACAAATATGTGTTTTACACGGCATTATATGTCAGACAGCATTATCAAGAGGGCTGTCTTCATTCATGGATGACATTATTCATCAAAATAATTAAATTTCTGATGGGTTACTCTATCCATATTGATTCTTTGGAGCATCTCTTCAGGACCTATATGCCAACCGCACCAGCAATCTTCTGCATCTTAATGAAGGCTGGCTGAGCAAGGTCAAAAGATGACCCATTTCCTTGAGTTTAAGAGCAACATGAAAAGGGTTTCTCATGAAAAGAGTATCATATGGTAACAAAACCCCCCTCCAAAACATATGGATATTTTTGAAAAATTAGCTCACTAAAATATATTTCTGAGTAATATGTATGCTCCATGCACTTTACAAGTTGGAAAGAATGTATGTAAACTTTGTGACCAGTTTTCTGTATTCTGAGATATGTAACTTGGAGAGGAGGGAACATATATTTGAAAGTTTTTTAATCTTTCAAACTCAGTTCTGTTTGTCCCAAAGACAACTCATTCAGCACTGCACAGATATCATCAGCAAGCCAAACACTGACCTTGAAGAGCATCTGATTCAGTTTTAAGAACATGCACAACCTTTAAAAATTGTTGCAAAAATAATTTTTAGACAAAGAAAAGGGTGAGTGGTAGTGTTGCTTGTAACAGCCAAGGATCACTAGAATTAGAAGTAATTGACGTACAAACAAGCATACAACAAGCACATACAGTTGGCTCACTTTTGGAAAGCACCTAGGGATTCATTGCTTTCCCAGCTAGAAACTGAGCACTGAAGTGTGTGTGATATTCGAGCTGTAAGCTGTATGTGAGAATCTATTCTCTGTGATGGGTGCTCAAAAATAAACAGAGTATGCTTGCCTCAAGAACATTTAAAAACTCTTTAGAAATGGCAACAACTAGTCGTACTCCAAGCTTTCAATAAGCTAATGAAGTGTCATTTTCCACAACACATTTTTGAGTTTTCAGAAACTTCTGTATTTAAAAAGAAGCTTAATTAAGGAAAAATAGGATGGAAAAAATGTCTAAAATGCAAGCAACAAAAAATATAGTAAAATGGTTTCTTCCTGGTATTTTTAAATCCTAATAAATTTTGGCCAGCCTCTTTGAATTCAAATGACAGAAAATAGATCTTAATAAACGTTGAGTATTTCTGATTGAGATCTAGTAATGAAAAGAGCATAGAAAACCCTGTGAAGAAATGACCTTTTCTATATTCTCTGCAGAGAAAGGATAGCATGTCAGTAAGGAGAAGGAATAAGATGGCAAAATATATACACTGAGAATATAAAGAAATATCAAGCACAGGCTCATTGCATAAGGATTGCCAACTGGGAACACTGAATGAAACCTTAGAGAAAAATAGTCGATCTAGTTACTTACAAACTGTGTCACAGGTATGTAAATACAAATACATATGTGTTGGTGTTAAATGGGCAACTTTAAACTTGTCATTTCTTGGATGAACCGCTCGATCTTACAGTGTTGACGTTGTCTGAATGAAACAAGTGTATGTGATGCACTGGGTGATTTGGGAAACCTGTGTTTGAAACAGCATTCAGCTCTGCAGTCTTGCCTTGTGTGGAAACAGTGCTGAGCTCAGTCACAGCCTGTGAGCAAACAGCCAGTTGAGCTGAGCCTTTGGTGCAATCATTTTTGAAGGAGATACACCCAACTGTTTGTTTAACCAGTGCTGGCTGTGAAGTACTGCTGTTAGCAACACCAGGTTGGTATTTATACATACCTACCAATTCCTCTCATTACCTGCTGACTTGTATCTACCCCTAAGGCACATTGATGATACATTTTTGTTATACCACAGTTGCATACTGTTATACCACTGCATTTGAAAAAGAGCAATAAGCAGAATTGAACCCGTGAGCTGGAATCTAAACAAAAAGGGAACAACAACAGTTTATAAATGCATGGCAAAACGTTTACAGATCTTTATAAATAGAAGATTCACTCCTTAGCTACTTAAACACTTTTGTTCTGACCTTTTAAGTAAGAAAACTTTTTTTCCTATATAATTTTACACCATGTGATCTCTGTGTGGGTACCACATAACAGATTCATGACAGATATTTTTTCTCAAGGTCATTTTTCAGTTTGGTTTTTTTTTTCCCCATCTTATTTTTAAGGGATGTTTCCATGCTATGTAGAACACTTAAATCCCTGAAATCTGACTCAGTCCAGGAAAATCTGTGTGAGTAAGGACTGGCAGAGTTTGGGTTGACTGAGTGGTATGCAGCACAGCACTGCTTTTAAAGGTCAGTGATCAAGGGGCAGCGGTTTCTGATAAATTCAACCCTCACAGTAAATAATAGAAGAAAAACTATGTCTGGGGACAGGAGATGGGACAGCTGCTGCCTATTCTTGTTGATATTCATCAAATCTTATTTGCCATTTCAGCAAATCTGATGTTGGACAATTTAACCGACAAGGACTGGCAACTCTTTCCTAGTTCTGTGAGTCAAACAAAAAGTCATTACTAGTTCAAGTCTGGGCACTACATGCAGACCTTTTTTTTTGCTCCTGAGAGCTGCTAAACTTTGGAGGAGCTGGCAAAAATGCTTATTGTTCCATCGGAAAAAAACCCCCTTCATGTTGGACAGATTTTGACAAGACAATTGTCAAAGAGAGTTGAACAGAGACTGCCAGAGGCAAACTATGTAAATCGGATATCTAACACCCTGCCATACCTCCCCAAGTGGGATTTACAGCAGAAACAACATAAATCCACTAGGCTTTTTTTTCCCAAGCTGTTAAGATATGCTATCTAATTTCATCTTAGTACATATACATATTCACAGCAGAAGCTCATTTATAGACTTGCCTTAAATAGGAAGCTGAGATTTAAAGTTCATGTGGCTCATTTATTTCATGTAAGTCAGTTTGCCGAGTCGGACTTTACAGTCTATATCAAGATACAGCAAGAGTGTAGCCAACAGGTAGAGAAGTGACTATTCCCCTCTATTTATCAGTTGTGAGAGCACATCTGTGGTCACAACTGGGTTCAGTTTGGGGCACCTAGTGGTGGAAAGACCTTGGAGTAAGTGCAACAAAGGGACACCAAGATGACTGAGGCTGAGTTACATTACAATCAAAGTGGTGTTGAGGGAATCAATTTTGTTTAGCTTCAAAGAAGCCAAGGCTGAATGGAAACTACTGTTCACAGCTACCAGGAGGAACGCAGGGCTAGGACAAGGTGAATTTAGTACAAGCTGGAACATGAGAAAGTCTGATTTGATAAAAAAAAAAAAAAAAATCTTAGAGAGTTGTTGGCAGGATGGCCTGCCCAGTGAGAGCAGTATCTCTCACTCAGAGACACTCAAAATTCTCCTGGGGAGGAGATATAGCCGGGGCACAACCTGCTGGATCTAGCCTTCATTTGATGAGGCTGGAGGTGAAGATTTTTGGAAGTTCCATTCAACACATGGTTCTGTGATTCAATGATTCATGGCTTATCTTGGTTTTTGAGATGGAAATTTGAGTGCACACAAAGCAAAGTATCCACAGTTGCTCTGAGGATGAACACCCAGCAGCTCATTTCATATTGAACAGCCCATTTGCTACTTGACTCTTTCTGCCCTTGACGTTAGTGTTTTCATGGCTTTTGGTTCAAGGCGGTGTTTATGGGGCCATTAAATTCCACTCTTTTAGGAGCAATAAAAAATGCTGGTTTTTATTAGAAATGCAGTTCCATTAAATGTTTCAGTTGTGCCTGAAAACAGAATTGCCTTTTAACAGGGTGTAACGCCTTCTTTCTCTAGCATGGGAAGCCAGCCCTTACTGGCATAGCAACCTCTAGGAAACTGTACTTCTTGACATTGTCTTGGAATCTGGAAGTGTAAGTAAGGAACAGCCTTCCTTAGCTATGGAATCCTGAGCTGGGCAGATTGTAAAGATTTGTAGCATTTCACTACACCCTCCAAGACATAAGGATGAGCAAAAATATATTAAGTTAGGAAGAGTGTGCAGAGTAGGGTGTAACAACAACACCTCTGAGATCAGTGGAAGGCCACTGCTGACTACTTTTTAGAGAAGGAAAGGAAAGGATTGCAGGCTGTCACGGCCATGTATTATACAAGTGTTGTAATTACTAAAACTCACGGCATGCATTTATGTCTGCTGATAGATCAAAAAATAAATCCTAAAATTGGATTGACTTGGGAAATGAATAAATGGGGGTTAGAGATTTGAAACTCCTGGCTCTTTATTTAGTCATCAAAGAAATCTATTTTGCAATAAGCCAGGGGCATTCCATTAACAGTCTCAGAAGTGCTGAAGGACTAAGAGCAAGGCCCATCCTGAAGAGATAGCCTGAATTAGTAAAGATCCAAGGGGGTTCTTAGGATATGTTTTGAATTTCAAAAACAACTCTAAATCACTGATGTTATTGCTTGATGCTCCCTTAACACTCTCTGCTGTAGATAAGGGTGTGTTATTGAAGTTATAATGAAAGCAAGGAGCATTACCTTTGACAAGGGAAGTGCTTTTGTGTTGAGTCACCTTTGGAAGAAAAAGAGGACAGAAAAGGGAAGATAATGTTGCTGATCCCTGAAACCACCTTAAATATGAATGTAAATTTACCTGAGTGACAGGAAGTAAAGGAGTACTCCTATTCGGGAGAGCAGCTTCTGTAAGGTTTGGGAAGTGAATTGTTTTGAGTGTCAGCCACAGAGAAAGCAAGGGCTCCTAGCTCCTACTCTTGGGAACTACGAACAGGGCTAAAGCACATTTTGGTAAAACAGGTTCCCCAGATATGCACTGAGGAGACAGACCCTTGAATCTCAGAAGTTATACCGAGAGAGAGACTTCAGACACCCAGTAAAATACTAAACAGAACCCATTGATGGATTGATTTAATGGAGCTGGACCCTACCAGAGGCACAGCAATGCTGGCTGGCACTAGTCCTCTGTCAAGCTGGCTGGCAGGAGAGCTGTTTTGAAAGGTTATTGATATAGAACCGAATAAAAGCAGCAGCTGCTGTCTTTACCTTTCCAGCCTTGTAAATAAATCAGAAATATTTTATTTTGCTCTTGACATGTATGAATGTATAAATGCTTTATTCATCCTTATACCTGCTCTGGCAACAGCCACATCTGAGGATCAGAAAATCTGTGCAAGCTGCGGTGCTTGCAAGCAAGGATTTCAGCAGTTGTTTGGAGCAAAGGCATCCCCTTTATGCTGCCTCAGAAGGCGTCTCGGGGGAAAGCCAGGAAGCAGGCTCGGGTGTGCGGCGCGTACACCAGCTCGGGTCTGGCACGACTCCCTCTTTCTCCAAATCCCTGCTTGAAGTCGGCTGGCTCCCGAGCGAGGGGCGTCCGGCACATCCCGAGCGAGGGGCGGCCGGCACAGCCCGAGCGAGGGGCGGCCGGCACAGCCCGAGCGAGGGGCGGCCGGCGAGGGGCGTCCGGCACAGCCCGAGCGAGGGGCGGCCGGCACAGCCCGAGCGAGGGGCGGCCGGCACATCCCGAGCGAGGGGCGGCCGGCACATCCCGAGCGAGGGGCGGCCGGCACATCCCGAGCGAGGGCCGGCCGGCACATCCCGAGCGAGGGGCGGCCGGCACAGCCCGAGCGCGCTGCCCGCAGCCTTCCCCGCGCCCGGAGCCCGGCGGGCGGAGTCGGCGCCGCGCCCCGCCCGAGCCCAGCCCCGGCGGCGGGGCCGCCCCGCCCGTTCCGCCCTCCCGGCGTGCGGGGGCCGCCGCCGCCGCCTCCAAACTTTGTACGGGGCGAGCGGCGCTGCGGCCCCGCCGCCCGGGTGGGGAGAACGGCGCGGGGAGAGCGCCGGGACCCGAGCCGGGCCGGGGAACCGGGGCAGTCGCCCCGCTGCGGAGCGAGGGGCTCCGCTCCCTGCCCTGCCCTGGCACACCTGCCCTGGCACACCTGCCCTGGCACAGCGGCTCCTGGGGCAGCAGCCCGCCGTGCCTCGCTCGCCTGCCCGGGGCGAGCGGAAGGTAAGAACGGGAAGGGGGGACGGAGCGGCGATCCCGGCACGGGGCGGCGGCGGGATCCCCACAGCGCCCGGGCACGGATGTCTGGCCCCGGCATGGGTATCTGCCCCCGGGATGGTTGTCTGCCCCCGGGGACGACTCTGGGAGGCGGGAGGGAAGCGGCGCCGCATCCCAGAGGAGCGTTTGCTGCCAGCTTCGCCTCCAGCAACCCCAGCCCCTTCCCCAGCGCAGGCACTGCGGTCCTGATGGGAATGCTGCTTGCTAATGTAATCACGTATTCCGCCCTTTTTGCTTACTTGCTCTCAGAACCCATGTAAATCCTCTCTGGGCCTTTCTCGGCCGAAAGTTAGACGCAATTTGATGCCTGACCGTGAGGATCTGACTGCCGGGGGAAAAAAAACCCCAAAACCGGGAAAAAAGCCCCGGTGTGGTGCAGTATGCAAGGTGTGCCGGTAAATGCTATCACATGGAGAGCTTATCCTCCAAAAAAGAACAGAAGGGGTCCTGTCAAACACTACCTGGAGTGTCACCTCAGTTTTTACCACCATTTTTTGAAAACAACTTGTATTTTGCCCACATAACTGTCCCACCGACAATGTCAAACTTGTCCAGTTTATTTCATCACTTGCTGACACAAAAGCTCATTTCTGTTTTAAGCTGTGGTTGTCCCTTCTTTCTCCCTCAACTTTGTCTTATTGACAAGACCAAAGCATCTTTCATCAGCCTGAATAGGGCACTAATAAATAAAAGTGTCAGAACGAGAGAACATTTTGCTAAAAAGAAAGAGTTGCAAGAAGGAATCAGCAGAAAGTCAGGGACTAGAGAAATGGGTGAAAATACTTTTGGGAAGAAAGGGAGGCTATGTTATTTGGCTGAGCTACACCCTTCTGCCTGGATTTAGGGCAAAGGATGGAAAGAATTTATATTTGTCAGCCCTCTCGCCTTTCTACTTCTGTGTGTAGACATGACCTACACTGAAAAAAATAATGAGATTTTGAAGCATCTGACAGTCCTGGGGCCTCACCAAATCTCTACTGTAATAATATATGGAAGTGTAATTCCTGGGTGTAGGAATGGGTCAAAGGAAAATGCTCATCAGAGTTCTCAACTTCTGCATAGCATTGACTGTGCAAATCGTGGTGGTTCTCTTACATTTTTAACCTGGTGAACTAAAGGTGCATTGATAAGGAATCCCTTCCTGAAATCCACAGCTTAGGCTAGTAGTTGAAAACTGATTATGCTGCTAGAATCAGTGGTATACGCTAGTATGAGCAGCTGGCACATTTCAACTACGTGTCTTGTGGTGTTTCACATCTCAGGCTTAAACTATTAGTTGTTGAATAATTGTAGACTAAATAGCATGGCATAATTCTGACCTGTTTAGCTGGGGGGAAAATGCCTTTCAGTTTATGCAGTCAACCTGCTTCTTTTGCAAAAATAGCTCTCCCTGAGAAATTCTTCGGGATGTTATCTGGGATAGAAGTAAGCAAAAAGGGTTTAGTCTCCTGCTGTTAGACAACGCTCCTTTCTCAGTTTGGAAACCATACTGAAGGATGTCACTCACTGATAGTTACTGGGAATAGAGGTATGGATGAAAATGTACCTCTGTTCCTCTGAAATGTTTCTCTGAAGATGGAAGGAATTAAATGGAGCTGATCAAAAAAGAACAAGATTTTTTTAAAGCCATGTTCATCCAAACACATCAATAGCTGTTTCTTTAGGCAGACTTTAATTTGAGAGGGCTTAAGCTATGCGTAACACTTGATGGCAAGAAAGTGACATTTCTCTACTCTTGCTTTCCTTAGGGAAGGTAATGAATGGGGAACTAGAGTGAGTAACTCAGGGTTGCCTTTCCCCTTGGTGGCGAACAGTGGTGTTTTGTTGGTAAGTTTGCTTGGCACTGGTAATTTTGTATTTTTTTCCCAGGCCAAGGAAAGGAGTCCCCAGGTTCTCGGTTCTTGGTTAGCATGCTACCCATGTTCTGGGCAGTTTACATGGGGACATGTACTTTTTTTACACTGGACTGAAGTCCAAGTCAGCAACTGATTATAAACCATTCATATATTGTGCCTACCGAAGTCTTAGGGGAGCACAGAATTTGGCTCAGCCTGTGTAAGGAAGTAAAAAAAAAAAAGTGATTTTTATGCCAGTGGTGAAATTCTTACTGACATCAGCAGGGGAATGATTTGCTCTTCGCTATGACTGCAGTCAGGAATGAATGCCTGATTGGCAGCCTCCAAGAAGCTCTGTTTTCTGAAACATCACACAGAAAGGAAATATCATGTGTAACTGTGTTTCAGTTGTTTCTTGAGTTGATTTCAACATGAATAAGTTGCTCAGTCATTTCAAAGAAATGCTGTTATTTCAGTTCTATTTCAGTGGTATTTTTTTATTTGCCTCATGGTACAAACTGTAGTAAAACCAAGTTTCTTAAAGAAAGACCCCAGCAATTAGTTCACTGGTATTAAGGAAGGGCATAAACCTGTAAGAATTTAGTAACTATGTAAAGGAAACACTTTCCCTTAAGGAAAAGCTGGAAGATTATTATGTTAATAACAGTCTGGATGGTGCTGTTCCATGTAGAATTCCCATAGATATTTCTGGAAGATTTATGCTAAATAAGCACTTGTTTTAGGTAGTGGATTGTAAAAAAAATTATATGCTGCCCAGCAGGATCTTAATCCTTCTGCATTTACTTAGCCAAACTTTGTCTTTGTAATGCTTTTGAAATCTGTTCTGATTTTCAGCAGGAGTCGTGCCTAAATAATATTACTGGATCTGCCTTCAAAATGTAAGGGCAAGAGAATTTAAATACATTAAGACAGATCTTCTCTTAATTCTTCAATGTAGCATGTGGGTTAGGAACGAGATGTGGCTTTAGCTCATTGCTTATTGTCTTAGCCCATGTGGACCAATTTCTCCACTTGTTCTTGTACTGTTTTGTTTTCAGGGGCAGCTCTGTGGCTTTGACCAGGCTGCTGCGAGGATGGGGCCCCTGGAAGCAGTAGGTGAGGAAAACCAGACAGATGAAATGAAAATGGAGCTGTTCACTAAGCTGTACTTGACAAGATACACCACACCACTCAACGAATTGGCTCTGGACCCTAAACCAGAACTGAAGGATAGCACAACACTTGTTGAAGTGCAGATAGTTCTCATCTTTGCTTACTGCTCCATCATCCTGCTGGGAGTGATCGGAAACTCCCTCGTGATCCACGTGATCATCAAATTCAAAAGCATGCGCACAGTGACTAACTTCTTCATTGCCAACCTGGCAGTGGCTGACCTGCTGGTGAACACTCTGTGCCTGCCCTTCACGTTGGTTTACACGCTCTTGGGTGAATGGAAGCTGGGCCCGGTCTTGTGCCATCTGGTGCCTTATGCCCAGGCCCTTGCTGTCCACGTGTCTACTGTCACTTTGACTGTGATCGCTCTGGATCGTCACCGCTGCATCGTCTACCACTTGGAAAGCAAAATCTCTAAGCGGATCAGCTTCCTGATTATAGGAGTGGCCTGGGCAGTCAGTGCCCTGTTGGCAAGTCCCCTGGCCATCTTCCGTGAGTACTCGTTGATTGAGATCATTCCTGACTTCAAGATTGTGGTCTGCTCTGAGAAGTGGCCAGGGGAGGGGCAGCTCAACTATGGCACCATCTACAGCATCTCCATGCTCCTGATCCAGTATGTGCTGCCTCTGGCAGTCATCTCCTTTGCCTACATCCGTATTTGGACCAAGCTCAAGAACCACGTTAGCCCCGGGGCAGGGAATGACCACTATCACCACCGGCGCCGGAAAACCACCAAGATGCTGGTGTGTGTGGTTGTGGTGTTTGCTGTCAGCTGGCTGCCCTTCCACACTTTCCAGCTGGTCAGTGACATTGACAGTCAGGTGTTAGACCTGAAAGAGTACAAACTGATCTACACGGTGTTCCATGTCATCGCCATGTGCTCAACGTTTGCTAACCCCCTTCTCTATGGCTGGATGAATAACAACTACAGGACGGCCTTCCTCACGGCCTTCCAGTGTGAACAGCGGCTGGACTCTATCCACCCTGAAGTATCAGCAGCTTTCAAAGCCAGGAAGAAACTGGAAGCCAAGAGGATTCAGTTCCCTGGGGACTCTTTCACACAACCTACCAATGTCTAAGATGTCTGACTTTAAAGAAGAAATGAATATGTTGAGAACAAAGGGATGAACCCATTTTGGTATATGCATTTTCAATGCATAGTTTTATTCGTAAATGGTGAAAGAGCAGTAGCAGGAAAGTCAAGGCAGGTATTATGATTTGAGGGGAGTTGATTGACATCAAGAGGATGTAGCTGTACAACTGCAAGGAAGTAAAAGGGAGAGGCTTTGTTTATGGCTGTCTCTAACAGGGTAAATGCTCTTCATCCCTCCCATGTCTTCTTGACAAGTCTAAATGACAAGGGCTGGGTTTGCTGATACTGCTGGAGGAAGGAAAACAGCTGATTTATAGCACAGGAATATTGGTGGTGGGTGCAGGTAGTTTTTATATTCGATGTGGAGATCAGGGAGTGCAGAAGTCTGCCAGGAGAAAGAAGTTTGTCTGGTGGGGGAATGAGCTGTGCTGGTTAAACCTCAAACTTTTCAGGCCCCTTCTCTCCCACAGGCATCTTTTGCAAAGACAAGGGAATTAAGAAGAGAAATACATTACTTGTTTTTGACTTGTGCTAGACTATTTCAAACCAGAGCATTTGAAATAGATTAGGTGGTGAAAACAGAAGAGAAAAGAAAAACCAATCCCACCGAAATACTGGATTCAGTGAGAGGAAAGTTTCTGCATAAAATGAAATGTGGGTTTTGGCCAATCAAATGGGGTAAGAAGTCATCCCTTAAAAACTGGCAGTTGTTACGCTGGTGAGAAAATCACGAGCCTGTGACTTGATCAGTCATTCCCTGCAGATTTCTGCCTTTCATTCTGCTCTGGGAACAGCTCACAAAAGCAGTTCTTTAAAGTAGCATTTGAGGGCAGGGAATGCAGGCTCAGGTCTTCTGTGAGCACTTCATAAACTGCTAATATTTTCATTTTCAGGACCTGCTTAAATGTCTAATGTGTTATTAACTCCACAGGCTTTGAATTGTTGCTGCTTCTGCCTGGATAATAAAACAGCAGATAATTCTGATCCTCTGGAAAGGCTGCTAGATGGTAAAGTGCTTTTCCTTATTGTGGTTTTTTGTCACATACTCATCTAGTCTCAGAGCTTTTTCCATCTTTAGCCTTTGTAAAAATTAAGAACATCTGAATGACTGTAACCTGATAACAGTATGCTATGTTTTTGTGATAACTTACCAGTTATTCTGCATGCCGTAGTTAATAGTTGAATTCCTTTTTTGCTCAGGTATAAAATTTTAATCTGTTTACCGTGTTGTACACAGCAATGCTCAACTCTTCTATGTCTTTGTTCAGCCTCTTTGAACTCATTAAAGAGATGAAGAAAATTTCAATCCATGTTTATTCCAAGCTGCCCTGTTGTTTATCGAGAATAAAAACAAGTGTGATACTTTCACTTGAAGTCTAGTTTGACAGCTACATTTCAGCAGCCTCATTTTTTCTTTCCATTTTTTGTTGTTCCTAAATTCATTGTGTTCTCTCTTAAAAATTAAAACCCAAGAAAACTCCAGTGCTGAAACGTTTGCAGTGTAATGAATAGTATCAGGTCTTTATCAAGGGGAGAAATTAATCTTTGTGTATTCAGTATTTGGCACCATCCTTTAAATATCCATGAAATCATTTGGACTTGGATTTTCTTGAGCAGAAAAGGGAGGTCTAGAGAATTAGCTAGTGTTTACTCGAGCAGGAAAAAGTATCCATCATTCTTAAACAGTTTCACAAAAATAGATTAATTCTCCACCATGTTCAGGACATGATATTGCCCACAAGTTATTTTTGTCTGAATATTAATAATATCCAAAATGTAAGCTCAAAACTCTTATGGGTGAGGAAGGATTATAGAAGTACGCAATTATTATGGACATCAATCACATGTATCACTTGACTCTGAACCCTTCATCAAAAGTATTATTACTACAAATAGCCTCCTTTATTTAAAACGCAAATGATTTAGAAGTTCTGTTTCAACTCCTTTAAGCCTGTTAGAGTGTGGTATATAGACAGTTTTGAAGTAACCATGACAGTGTGTGCAAAATCTACAATTGCCAGACTAATTCTCTGTAATTTTAAGTCTGCTTTACATCATCCTGTATAAAAGCAATTAATTACAAATAATCTTTCCGTTTATTTCATGGTGTCCTCATTTTATGGCTTCCTGAGCTTTCTCTGCAGCCATCGTGCTGATCCAAAGCTGATGCACTAATTTATTGCATTGCTTTCCTCTCTGCCTTGTGGAGGTGGTGCCTTGGTCAGCGCCTGCTTTAGGGTAACAAAACCCGTGCACAGTGTCCCACTGCAAGGTGTGGATTTTCCCAGGGGCACTTGAAGAGGGGTTGTGGAAGAGCCAGCACTGACTCCTGCCTCCTGCGTGGCTTAGTCACTCTTGGGACTCAGCTCCCGCACAAGCACAGCTACACTCTTCAGTACCCATCATGTTTGTAGGAAAACACAGCATTTTATCATCAAAAGCAGTGATGTAGCAATATTTCTTGGGGTTGTCCCAAATCCCAGCTGTCAGAAGGATGTAGAAACTCAGGGTTCATACCCATTTCCCTGTGAGGGAAAGTGAACCTGTATGCAGTAACCTGTAACCTGGACTGAGGAGTCAGCAGGGGACCCTCTGTTTTGCCTGAAATAGGAATCAGGATCCAGGTCTCCCCATTCATCTGTTAGTGCTTTAATTATATTTTTAAGGCATTATATTCTTTTCCCGTTGCTTAGGTACAAGTTTTATACAAAGCCAAAGAATACCAGCAGCATTCACCCATTGAATAATTTTCTAGCAGGCAGCAGGGCATCCAAAAGGAAATGTCATCACTGGTTCAGGGCAAGAATTTGAACTAACGTACCTCAGTCCTCATCGGTGTGATCTAGCCAGCACACTGTAGCCTCTCCTCTGGCAGCAAAGTGTATCTTTTTAGAGCTGTTCTATTGTTCAATTAAACATGGAATATAATGGTTTTATGGGCAGGAGCTTATGACCTTTGCATGGCACTCGGGTCCAGGGAGAAGGATACCAGAACAGATACAGAAAATTTAGCCTCCTCCCTCATTCTCCATGAGTACATCTACTGTAAAGGTACTGCAGGCAGGGTGAGCTCACTGGGACTAGTGCCATGCTAAGCTCTGAGTGGGCCTTGCTTTGGACTCTTATTTGGGGTTATAGAAATGAGACCTATCCACCACATAGATGCCACCAGATGTGATCTAGGATCCTGTCTGGTCACCAATTTGCTCTTGGCTTCTGTGGAAGAACATGTTTTGATACCTTGCAAATTTTACTGGCAGAAATGCGTCTCCAGTCTTCGTCAGCAGCGCACTCCTGAATGGTCCATAATTACATGGGTACAGCTGCAGCTCTGTGCTCTCTCAGCACTGGCTGGGCACCAGGCAGCTCAGGCCTGGAGGCAGGAGAGCTGCACTCATGCATTTTCCCGAGGCTGTCATGTGTTTGCCTCAGAGGAGGACACGGCGCTGTGCTGCTTCTGGACAAGTGCGAAAGTCACACTGCCTGTAAGGGGTATAGCCAGGAGCTACAAGTGGACAAGCAATCCTAAGTGAGCTTGCTGGGGTTTTATGGGAAGCCAGTGAAGATGGGGTTTTGGTATGAGAGGACAGTGCTGAACTCTGTCACTGGGCCCTGTGAGTAAATAGCCTTCACTGAGAGCTGTGATCTCCACGTAGAGCTATTGTCTATGACTGAACAGAAAGTACATCATCATCAATCTGAGAAAAAAATAGATTTTAGGCTATAAGCAGTTAAAATAAAAGGACTAAGCCCTGACAGCAAATGGGTTTTAAATGCATACCTATTTATATATAAATTGTACATCAGAGCTGTGCAAAAGTTGTTCTGTAGAATAAGTGTGTGGAAAATAGTTGTCTGTCTGTATCACCCTGCCTTCTATACAATGTGTACTGGACATACATACCCTTGTCAACCTGCTAATAAGTTAGATAACAGTAACAGTAATAACAGAATGGAAAATACTACCTACATTTTATCTGTCAGACCACAAAAAAATTCACTGAATTCACTGATTAGGATAATTCATTTCCTTGCTTCATAGTTTCTAAACTCTCTCCAGGATTTTCTTACTTTAATCCAGATCATGACCTTAAGGGATGAATTTTGTCTTTGGATGCCTGAGTTATTTACCTAGTACTGTCATTATAAATGCCACTCCACAACAGGGGAAATTACTTTGTGCCAAATTACAGGTTCTTTGCCCTGAAAAGCTATGAGATGTATGTAAATCCATGCTAGATTGGTTTTGCTAAAGACCTGTGTACTGCAGCACAAATGCTTATTTATGCAATCAGTACTGATTTTCATATTTTCAGTTGGGTGTCATTTTAAAAGGAAATTAGTACAAGTGTAGTGAAGAATTCTGAAGCTGGTATAGCTGGAGAAGTAAGAAAGTCACAGGATGAGCTGCTGCTTCAAGAAGAAAGAAAGAAAGAGAGGGCAAGAACAAGGCTAGTGAAGATGTCATTGATTTATAGACTTTAATTCCTCCTTTAGTCTGGGCAGCAAGAGAAACGTGTAGAAATGAAACCAGGCCAAATGAAGACATATGTACGAGGGACAGCGTTGCCCAGGGAAACTGAGGAACTTTGAGGAGGAATTCCCGTGATTGTTTGAGCCTTAAAACTCACATCATGTCCTCAAGGATATGTACATTACTTCACCTAAATGCAATACAGCTGAACAGCTCTGTACTGATAAGGTATCAGAAGCAATGGATGTGTTATTAATTCTAGCCAGGATATGGGATGAATAATGCACACAAGCTCCTCAGAAGCTCATTTCAGATGGGATATATGAAAGAATTGGTGCTTGCATTAAAATCTTTTCCCTCTCAGACTTCACTGAGCCCCTGCCAAAGGAAGAGAGCTTCAAACTCTAAAACTTAAAGATGGTGGAATTACATATCTGTTGGATGGAGGCACAGTTTAGCTTGAAAGCATGATTATAATTTTTGTTTTGCTGATCTGCATAGGAGAAAAAGGCTGTAGTTTGCCTGTTGGACCTGCAGCTGAATTTGCACAACTGGAGTTTATATGAAATAGACTTTTATTTGCACACTTCACAGCCCTCATAATCTACTAACTCTTCTATACATGATATCTTCAACAGCAGAAATTTATTGGGTCAAACTATTTCTATCCTTTCAAGTTTGCATAGAAAAAGAGAAGTTTGGGACAATTCTCCCATTTATTAACATCCTTCAAAATCAGTTATTTGTAGCCAACTGGATTTTAAGGTTTGTTGGCAGTACTGTGACTTATTAATTTCTTTAAGGTAGCCAAGCTGGTGAAACAGCTATCATTGCTCTCATTGCATTCTGGCTTGGGGCAAGCCCATCTCAGCAGAGCATGGCTACAGTTCCTCACCAGACCAAACCTGGGGGTTGGAGCTGAGGCCGAAACACCCTTTCCCAGTGGATTCTGAGGATTGCTCCCAGGAGCCGAGCTGGGGAAATACTTTTCAGCTTTTCAGTGCTTCAAATCTCAGTTTATGCTGCTGTGAGGACAACGCATGTTGCATTTGGCAGTGCTTCATCCCGGTTGCACTCAAAAGTAAACGACTCCACAGAGTGTAATTGTGCAAGTGCCACATGTCTGCTGCCTCTCACGTGTAGCCCAGCTTCCAGAGAAGCTCTCAAATAGAGCTGTCAGAAAGTGTTCCACAGGCACCCTTGGACTGAGCATGTGGAAGCTGCGTAGTGTCACAGGGAGGGCTGAGAGCAGTGAGTGATGACAGGGTGGCTGTGGCAGTTCCCCTCAGAGAGCTCATCCTTAGCCCTAATTAAAACTTGCTCTCGTACCTCCCATTCTCTCGAGCACTGATGTGGCCTGAGGCACCAAAAGCTTATGGCCACTTCACATTAATACATGAAGTGAGTGGTGGTAGACTGGAACTTCAGCTGTGCATTTCTTCTCTGTGCCTCCATCAGCTATGCTACTCATACCAGAACTGAACTGGCAGGGAGATCCATGGGGAAAAATACTTTACAGATAAGAAGTGTTAATGTTCTTGTACTGACAAGAACACTGGCTGATGGGTGGTTTTGCAAAATATAAATGCTTTCAGACAGAGCTGGATGCAGCCACAGTGGGATGGGTGTGTGCAGCAGCAAACCTCTCCTCTGTCACTGCAGCATGAGGCAGATGCTTGCAGAGAACCACACAGAACTTGTTCAGGCCAGTATGATGTCCAGGAATCAAGAAACCTCTTCCAGTTTACATTAATTCCTGCTTCTGTAGGTGGCAGGTGGAAATTTAGCATTAGGGATGTGCTATGGTTTTCAGTGCTGAGATCTCTCATGAGTCATATTAAGCCAGAGGAATGATTGCAAGGAAGGTAAAACTAAAAATTATGAAAGGGTTAAACTATAACAAAGTCAGTCTCACTGTGCATAGCAAGTTTGCTTTTTCTGAGTTAAAATTCCATGGTTATCTCAGATAATTCGAATCAAAGGTAGAGGAAAGAGAGGAAGAGAACCCATTGCATTCAGAATCCTTATTTTATTTGCTTGTTTTCTCTTAATGGGGCAGCAAAAGGATTTATATCTAGCTCAGTGTATAATTGATTACTGGGACATAAATTTAAATTCAAAATCATGCTCTCCATAATTGCTATTCAAAAGCCTAAGCTTGCAATATTCCCTGAAAGTATGCTTTCTGATTTATCTATTCCATTCATCATCCTTTCCCTCTTAGTGCTTGTGTCTGTGCTATGAATTCTGATTTTAAACCTCAGAAGAAGCTGCCTTTCTGACTCTTAAGTTAGCTGGAAACCCCAATGATGTGTTGTCTTATTCTTGATAAACTACTATGTAGTATCTCTCCTGATCTCTTCTTCTATCTTGAGCTGTAAGAGCAAGTAGCAACTTCCTCTAACCTTTCTTTGTGTTTATTATTTAGCTGACAAATTATTTCCTGAAAAATTCCTGCAACACTTCATAATCTCATCTGCATCTATTGCATATGTATGATACAGCTAATTTCTGGCTTCTGTGGCTTTCCTATGGTAGCATATAGCTGTTCAGTTCATAAAAACAAATTTAACTCATCATTTTTGTTGCTCAGTTTGCTACTTCTCTGAGACATAATATGGGTGATACCAGAACATTTTTCCTCTCTTTCTGTGAGATTGTATATATATGGAAAGCTTGGTACTACTACGAAGGAAATTAGAGTACTTGGCTGTATAATGCTTAAATCTTGATTTCTGAATAAAACCTTGAACTACTTCAAATGACTATGCAAACGTCAGTAATTTAGCATTAATAAAGCAGCAGAAAGTCCTGCATGGGTGCTTGACAGGACAAGATGGCAGGATGAGGCAGCCATGTGACTTGAGAAATATTGAACTTTGGCTCAAGAAGGCATTTTGCTTACCAGTTTTGTCTTTATACACAGGAAGTTCCTTGTCCCTTCTGCCGGCGACAGGTGCTCATAGTGTGGGCTCTGCTGCTGACAGGGTAGGATCCTGGTAAACAAAATACACAGGCCTTTGTGTGTGATGCTGGCAGAACTGTACAGCATCCTTGAATAGCTCCCGTTTCACATTTGGTTGCCCATCTTCCCACCCAGTTTGCTACAGAAGAGATTTTCCTCTTGAGATCTGCAAGTGACAATCCTTCATGGTCTGTTTACAGCATTATCTCTTCAGAAATCCTAAACAAGTGACATTTAAACAGTGGGAAAGAGCCAACAGTGCAAATAGGACTACAACTCTATCACAAGAAGCTTTCCTGTTTGTGAAATGCTGACTCATCAAAGAAGAACAGGTAAAATGGGGAAGGTCAAAGCACTGATGACTTTTTTTTTGTTTCTGTGCTCATGATTTCAGATTAGAAACTCCATTAATATTTTTCTACAGAAGTTACACCTAACCAGTATCACAGTTGTTGAGATGAAAAACAGATTAAAGAAGTAAACTATTAGGTCTGCTTTTCCCAGCACAGACTGAAGTGCACTTCTAATCTTTGTACTGTTGTGATTCTTGCTGTTGGTGTCTATAGCTGAACTCTTGATAGCTGATGTGCTTATTGCTGAACTTTCTGTTACAAAAAGAGCTAAAAGATAGAGAAAAGCAAATTTCAGTGACAGATACTTTCGAATTTAGGCTGCCAATTCCATTTTATTGCTTTGAAAATCTCTCCATAAACCATTTCATGCCTTTAGATATACGTGCCCTTAGCTCACATAACCTGCATGGGAGGCTTGGCAGCACCTGACTGAAATTTCATTGGACGTGTCCTACCACTCTGACTGAAGGTAGCTAAGTAGCAGGCCTTCATTTTACCTGGATAATTTGCAGCCCTAATTAAGCATACATTCTCTCAGACACAGGCTGGAACACCCTCAGGATGGGAAGCTTGCAGACACTCTACTGTCCTTGGTAAAGTCCTGGTTCATCCATGAGGATGTACCAAGTGTGGATGATCAGGCCCTCAAGAGCTCTGTCCATCTGCAGGTCTCCCTAAGAGTAACATCTAGCAAAGCCAATGGAAAGCATGTACTTTGCATATCTTGCCACCCTTCTTTCCTTATGTTGGAGCCTACACCTTAGGATGCCAGTGTAGAGTGGCTTTAACCAGTGTTACTTGGAAAAATTGGGTGCTACTTTTCTGTATTTCCATGGGTGTTTTAGAGACCATGTATTTGTCTATAGCCCCTGTGCAGAATCTCACCACAAAAACCCTCCTGAAAAGGTGGAAAGACCCCTCATGTAGCCAGGTTTTTTGATCTGCCCCATTTCCTGGGGCACTTCAGTGATCACTACTGGATACTTCTCTCCTGGCTGTCAAGAGTTCAGGCTTTAACATTCAGCAATAGTTTTGGTGGCTTGAGTGTGTAACCAAGACCACTTTCATCCTTCCTTTCTACCTACCTCAGCATTTGAAATTGGAGTTTATGAGGTTTTTTTATGTCTAAAATTCATATACAGCCACATTTAGAGTCTTATCCTCTCACAGGCTGCTAAGAACCTTTGCCTGATGCAGATTTGAGTTTCTCACTAGGCACTTTTCAGACTGAAAGAGGTGAAAGCTGACCCTGAACACAAAAAATCAGCCTAGATTCTGCATCCAGCTTTAGAGAAGGACAAAATCTACACAGGGAGAATTGCCTATTAGAGTTCAACAATTCATTGGATTTTCATTTTCTATTAACATACACAGCTTAATTGATTTTTAAAGCAGTTCATTTCAAAAGTATGGTCCTAGGCAGTGTTCCTAGTATATTTTTATTTATAAAATGACTGCAGGACTGGTTAAAGGGAGATGTAGGCTATTAAGGCACAGATGTGTTCCCATTGTTTATTATCTCGGAAACACCTAATGCAGACCCTGCTGGATCTGAACACTGTGGCACCTAGCAACTCAGGAGTACTTCAGTCCTAATGTACGCTGGCGGGTATTTTATTCAGATGAACAGCATGCCACTTGAGGTCACGATTGGTTTGAAAATCTATACTTAGGAGCTCTACTGAACTCTCTAAAATTATACCAGACCAAAATATTTTTTATGGAAAAAACTAAAGACAAACCTGATGTCTTATCTTATTTTACCCCCAGTTATTTGCTGTATTTAAAACAAAGTCATTAGTTGCCTAACACTGAGACTGCTATCCTTCTTTTTTTTTCCCTGAGTGATGATTTGAGTGGAACAATATTTAAAAAAGGAGAGAAAAAGTCAGATGTTGGCAAATATATCTGGAAATAATGGAGTGAACCTTTGGAAAAGAAGGAAAAGTGCTTTTCATGCAGAAATTTGTATTACACACTTTTTTTTTGCCATCACAAAATGTAACTAAACACTTCCATTCAGTGTTTTCCAAAGCGAAGCAAAAACAGAACAGTAGGCATGTAAGCTGGTGACCAGATGCTCATCTCGTATAAATTAGGTCAGTGTAGCTCCACTGCCCAAAGTAACTCAGACCATTTATATCCCATTGTGGCACCAGCCAGAAGAACTCTCCCTTTCACACGCTCAATTTCAGATAGATTCAATAAAAAGAAATGCACTGCGTTAGCACTATGACAAACTTTTTCATATGCCCTACTTTTATCTCTTTGGAGCTCTGTTTGGATGGATTATTGGTAAATGCAACTTGTGTCCTCCATCTGAAACCCCTCCTGAGGCAGGAGGGAGAACACAGGAGAAAGGGGCTCTGCAAGTCAGAGCAGCCAGGGCTGTGGGAAGAAAGGCTGGTGAGTAACTGCTGGTTGGAAGCTCTTGGGTAGGACATTGAAATGGAGATGCCTGAAAATGGGCTAACAAGAAGATGGGGGAATTTATTGCAAGAGAGCTCGAAATTATACAGTATGGGGATAGAAAGGAGAAGTTGAGGTCTTAGAACCAGGAGGTTAGATTTTACAAAAGAGCAGCTGTGTGAAATGGTAACAGAGTCAGGGATTAGAGCTGGGGTCAGGGATGGGTAATAAAAAGAGCCTTTTCCCAGGCCTGTAAACCCCATATCTGTTAGGCACCCTTTTCACTCAGCTAAGTGAGTTGACAATCTATGATAATGGTGATATCTACTGATCTCCATACTTTCTAAGTATTGTTATGAAAATTGAGAAAAACGTTCAAGGGCATTTAATCACCTGACAAGAAGGTTTACTAGTCTTCACATTCTTTCTTTTAGTAAAAAGAAATATTTTATTCTGCGTTTGTCCTAGAAGTCACAAGATTTGAAGTGATCCCAGGGAAAAAACATTTTCACTGGTTTTAAACCTGATGCACTTTCCTGTTTCTCCCCACTGCAAGCTTAAACCATTTCAAATTTAGCAACCCAGTGGACAGTCCAAATGAAGCCTGAAGCTCCTCATCAGCAGCCAGTTACCTTGGCTTGAGTTTTAGCAATCCAGCTGATGGCTGGCAGTTGCTTCTTCATCTGTTCTTGTTCCCATAGAAACAGAGAGAAAATAGTCAAACTTCGGTAAAGCTTTTTTTCTTGGTTTTTTCTTTCTTCTTTTTCTGAAAGAAAGAACAGCAGCAAAGATGTTCATGAAGTGGTGCTTTTTTTCCGTGACCTGGGGCTCTTTATCACTGGAACTGGCAGAAAGTAAGTAGCCAGCTACAGAACATTAAGATCCTGTGGAAATGACAAGAGGTAGAGGCTCAAGTGAGATAGAGACGTTGAGATGTTTTTCTCAGACAAGCATACAGACTATGAGTCAACAGCAGTACAAGATCAGCAAGAGTTTACCAGATGAAAAAGTAAACAAAAAAGCATGAAAAAAAAACACCAGTAGGTGTGAATTCTTCTCTTTGTAATTTAATAGTATTCATTGATTCTAGTAAGGAGCAGACTGTATTGTTTGGGTTTCTTTCATTATTCCATGTGCAGACATGATCAAAACATTTGCTGAAATTGAATTCTTCCTTTTGTTGTAACCATTTTCTGTAAAACTACAGCCTGGTTGATTTGTGAGATCTTGTGCTCACACATCTTTTGGGCAATATGGTGCTTTCACTTAATTCTCCTGAAATTATTCTGGTTTTTTAATGGTGCAGAGGATCAGCAGTTAGCCCAGTAAGTGTGTTTTACACCACATATTCCTATAAAAATGAAACAAATAAAAATAAGACTTGGCATTTAAATGTGCAAAAAAGGAGAAGAAGGTATCTCTTCCAGGATGGCATCCCTTCTGCCTCAAAATTGGTGAATTTCATCACTACTGTGAGTGCTGTGCAGTCCTTCAGAATGACTTCGACAGTGTGGAGACATGGGAAGAGAAGAACCATCTGAAGTTCAACTAGGACACATGAAGGGTCCTTCTCCTGGGCAAGAATAACCCCCAGCACCAGTACAGGCT
This sequence comes from Chamaea fasciata, assembly GCF_029207755.1. Taxonomy (NCBI): domain Eukaryota; kingdom Metazoa; phylum Chordata; class Aves; order Passeriformes; family Sylviidae; genus Chamaea; species Chamaea fasciata. The sequence continues at coordinate 42,069,551 of NW_027094091.1, read as the reverse complement.
GGAGGCCAACCTGCTGGAAAGCAGCTCTGGGGACAATGGACCAGCAATGTGCCCTTGTGGCCAGGAAGGTCAGTGGTATCCTGGGGTGCATTAGGAAAAGCAATGCCAGCACGGCAGAGGAGGTGATCCTGCCCCTCTGCTCAGTCCTGGTGAGGCACATCTGGAGTGGTGTCCAGTTCAAGGGAGACATGCTGAGGGAGCTGGGCCTGTTCAGTGTTGAAAAGCGAAGACTGAGAGAGGATTTTATTCTTGTCTACCAGTATCTGCAGGGAGGGTGTAAGAGGATAGACCCAGGCTCTGCTCAGTGGTACTGAACAATAGGACAAGAGGCAATGGGCAGAACCTGATGCACAGGAAGCTCTACCTGAACATGAGTGACTGTGCACTGTAACAGCTTGCCCAGAGAGGTTGTGGAGTTTCCCTCACTGGAGATACTCAAGAACCCTCTGGACACAATCCTGTGCCATGTGCTCTGGGATGACCCTGCTTGAGCAGGGAGGTGGTGACCCACTGGGGTCCCTTCTGACCTTACCCATTCTGTGACCCTGTGATCTTGCAGAGAGACATATCACATACAAATGACGGTGTGTCTGATTCAGACTAGTCACAGACATTCATCATGCCCAAAGGTTAACATTTTTTGGTTCTTTTGGTGAGACATTTCATGATCAGCTGGACATCCATTTAAAGCCATTCTCCAGACAGGTTTGGGAACAAGTTGGAAAGGTATCCATTCCAAAAGTTACCGTAATGAAAAGCATCATTCTTGGAGTTAGTTTCCATATTGTGACATGATTTCACAACATTTTTGTTGAGTTTTCATGATAATTTAGAATCTTATATATGCAGACACTAATTTCTGTGGTCTTCAAGCCTTGGCAGCACTGAGGTACTTCCACTGCAGCAGATGAGAGAGTTAACTGAGCTGGTGATTGTCAAGGTAATAAAATGGCTACGGAAAACCAAACCCTCTTGTTTGTTCTTATAAGAAAAACCTATATCCAAGAAAATTTTTACATTTTAATGTAGTTATGAGGGATTTCTTGATGGTTTTCATTAGTAAGGAACATTTTAGGATTTTACTTTAAGTGTGTTTGCTAACAGGAGCACTTAATTTTCTTCCATAATTTTCTTCCTTGTTGTGGAAGGCAGGAATTTTACATGTTATAAGAAGTTAAATAATAGTGCATCCTGCCTCTCCTTAAAATCTGGTAGACAAAAGTCTGCAATTTCAGATTGAAACAGCTAAGAGAATCTAAAAAATGAAATTTACTTATTGATTGACTGATTTGTAGGAGATAGATGAACCTAGATTCTCTGCTTTACTATTCTTTTGTTCTTGGTGCCCTATAGACCAATTCATTCCGTTTCCTTCATAGCTGACTCAGAAATGTGAACTCTGAATGTGGACTCAATTATTTTTATTCACAAGCTGGGACACAAGCAAGGTAACAAGACAAGCTCTTTCTTCATCAATTATCTTTCCTATAACAGAGGTTGTACCTTTTGTATGTAGAAGGTCAAACTGAAAGTTACTTACAGAATGTAGGAATTTATTTTTTAGAGCATCAGAATGAATAGACAAGATTGAATCAAAGGTCTGTCTAACCCCAGAAGGCCAGAAGAAGTGAATAATTGATGGGGAGAGAATAGTGACAGAGCAGGCGTGTCATGACAACTCCCCCCAGTACATCCTGTTTGCTGGAGAGCTGCACATACTGCACAATGGTAATCTATATTAAATAAATCCTTGAAAGCTATGAAACTGTTATAGTTCAATGCCAACTTGTCCAAGCAAACCTGTCTTGCTTTTAATGCATATTCAAACACTTAATACTCCATGGCCAAGGATTCCAAAGTTTAAATATATGTTGCATGAAGGACAAATGTTTCTTGGGTTTCTTTGCATCTAAATAATTGTCATTATTTTTTGCTGTCTCTCTCAAAAAATGAAGCTCATGAGCTTCACCATCAGAATCTGAAATACCTTTGCCTTGTGCCCACTGATGAAAAGATCTACCAACCACTTGCTTACCTAAAGCTGCAGTGTAAGAGAAATAGGGACTTAAACTTCAGCAAATCCTATTTAAACCAGAGGTTGAGCTGTCTCCATTACTAAATGATGATTTGGGCGAAGATAAAACATCTATTAGAAAATCAATATTTAGTTATTATCCAAGGATACAGGCTGTTTTTATGTCTTTTCACATGAAATTACAGTAATACATTCAGCATTTTGCTGATTGGCTTTTCATCAGCAAATCATTTCTTATAAAAGCAAGCAGTAGCCCAGCTATCAGCAAGAGGCAGGCATCATGCATCTCATTAATTGAGACACAAGAATCTAACAGGGAAATACTGCTGCTTCCAAATCTTTCCTCTGCTGTCTGTATTTAATAGTTTTGCTGAGAATATGCTTGTGGTGCTTTTGAAGGGTGTTGGGCTGACATCAAGAGATGGCTGAAAGCAGAACTTGTCTTCTGCAACCCCAGGATCAGGAAGAGCAGTGACAGCAGGCACATGTCAGTCAGACTGATGCTACATGCTACTGATTATATGCCATTTTTCATAATCCAGGTTTCTCTGTTTCTTTCAGTAGGACTTTTGTTTACAGAAGTGAAGGCATAGGATGTGTGCACATCCATTCAAACCTCAAGGAGTCAAATGGCTGGTTTGAAGTAGGTGGTTGAAGCAGGACAAGGTTTATTCACTTGGATGTCCGGTCTTAAAAATTATGGATGCTTGTTCATTCTGAATTATGACCTTTTTTCCGTGTTGTATGAAAGGAGAGAAGATCAGCACTCCCCTTGGAAAAGACGGAAGAGGCCTTTGTAGTCTATACAAAATGCATACAGTTAATGCATACACTGCCACCTGCTTTGTGGCATCTAACTATGTTTGACTCAAAGGAACCGCATGAAGTTGTGTCAGGGGAAATTTAGGTTGGATATTAGGGAAAGGTTCTTCACCCACAGGGTGGCTGGGCACTGGAACAGGCTCCCCAGAGAAGCGGTCACAGCTCCAAGCCTGACAGAGTTCAAGAAGCATTTGAACAATGCCCTCAGGCACAGGGTGTGACTCTTGGGGTGTCCTGTGCAGGGAAAGGAGTTGGAATGAATGATCTCAGAATATTCTGTGATTCTGTGACAAGGCAAAAGGCTAGCATTTAAAGCTGCTGCCTGTCCAAATTCACTGGTGATTCTTCAAAAATATTTTGGACTATTGAATTGCATAAACAGCACTTGAGGTATAGACACAAATACACAGACCCCCTTACTGTAGGTTACAGAAGACTTCTAAATGCTGCTGTCAGGTGTCAGACTGACTCAGGGTTTCTTCACAATACAGGTAAAATTCAGGCTTCAGGTGTGATGTGGTAAAATTCCTTTCTGCTGCCTTCTTCCAGGTTTCACCCTCCTTCCCACAATGGAAAACAGAGCTGTGCCCCATTGTCCTGCACTCCCTTGCCTGCCTCTGAGTCTGTGCTCTGGGAAGGAAAGCAGCAGGCACTCCTGGCCAGAGCTGGGCTCAAAGAGCAGGAGTGAAGGTGCCAAAAGGGCTTCTGGTGAGCACAGAAGCCCTGCATCCATCCATCACTTCTGAAGGCTCCCTATGGAGTGCACATGGGAGTTTGGTGTGCAGCAGCAGTGGGAAGCCCATACAGATTAAGGTTCCCTCTTGCTCAGTGCTGGGCTCTCTACCACAGCATGGGCTCTTTCAATATTTCAGCTCTTAGGGGGCTTATTCCCTTTCCATGTGCACCAAACAGGATGCTAGCTAGCTCATTAATATTCTGCTATGCTGTGCCTGGATCCTGAAGCTCTCATTCAGGCAACAACTCTGCTGCATTGCATGAGACCAGCAGTGTAAGCAACAGCTGCCTAGCTCAAACCTCGTTATGAAACTTGTAGGCATAAAATGATTAACATAATTTCTAAAATCTAAAGAAAATTTAGCCATGGCTAGTTTCCCCAGGCACTCTAGAAATACCTTTTTCTTGTTTAAGAGGTATATAGGTCAGTCAAGTGTTATCAGTAACTAGCATTTAATGAGAAAGCTAATGCTTTCTTTGCTTCAGTCATCAGTTTTTCTAAAGCTGACTCTCTATTCTCAGAAATCTGTGTTGGTTTTTTTTTAATATATATAAACATAAAAACAAGCAGCACAATATACAGTACAGATGAGCAATCTCTGTCCTCATATTTCATCAGGAGCCTCTGTCACTCTTCCTGCACATAGCACTTGTTCTCCCATTTACTAATTCTTTAAGGACTGACCTGACATTTTACAGTTTATCATGATTCAAGAGCAGGGCACAGCCAAACTGTTTAAAAAGCACACTGAAGCACAGTTTCTATCCCAAGCCCTCCAATCCTTCTTCAACAGTGTGTATTGAACCAGACTAGGAAAATGATCTGAAATATTCCAGTGCCACATATATTCTGAGCAAGAAAGGGGCAGAAGAAGACAAAAGTGTGGGAGGAGAGAGCTGCCCTTTCCTAAGCACTCAATAAAGTGTGACATACACCTTAATCAGTAAGGGGATGATCTAGTTTGGTGCCATGGGCAGAGTTCATATTGAATTTTTGACTTCTCTGCCTGGTGTCTGGAAGATCTGTTACCTGTGATAAAGACACTGTTAGCTTGGAAGTCTCACAGGGCTCCCTACCCACCTGCAGTCCTGCCTGTAAGGAGTAAAAAAACCCCGTGAAGTGCATTAGAGATGCTTTCCTTCTGTTAAAAATGCTTACCAAAATTTTTCTGTAGGAAAATGAGAACAGTCACCATCTTCTGCAGCAGCACAAAAGGAAAAATCAATTCAAATTATACCAAAGGCAGTGTGGCTCTCTATGGACTTTCTGTTCTCAGAAACAGTAAGAAACTTGAAGTAACCAGTCAGTGACAACAATCAAAGACAATGAAGCAAACACTTCTTGAGAGGACTTATTAAACAGTACTGTCACATCATATGATCATGGTCTCATCTCTCAGGCTTTATTATCCACTTAATATTTACAAATGTTCGATCCAATGTGATGGGAAGCTTTCCTTACTTTTTTTTTTTTTGGGTTTTGTGGAGTAAATAATTAAATATCTGTATATGAAAGGGGAAAAAAGTCAAGACACTGAGCAAGCTAAATGATGAAAAAAAATCAGGCTTGGAATGAATCTCTAGTGATTTTCATTTATTCACTGAGCAGAAACAATTCCCTTGTAAGACATTACAGATTCAGTACACAATGCTGCTCAAGAATGACACTATAGTGAGCTAGGAAGTATTGTGAGACAGAAATTAGACACATTCTCTTCAAAGCTTGACAAAGGTTAAATATAATAGTGTGTCCTGACAAAAGAGAGAAACAAACGTATGCAACTTATGCAAAAGAGATTTTGCTATTAAGGTAAATGTTTCTGTTTATTACCTGTTACATACTGGTGCCATTTCTCCAAAGTAGTAAACAATATGCTATATGCTTCTGATAGGAAAAAACCACTCATTTAAATGGTGAATCTTCAGAAACAAAGTTGTATTCATTTACACTTACTTTTAATTAGAATTTTTTGCAAGACTTAATTTTAATTTTTTATAATCTAATGTATGAGACCACACAGTTTCAAAATGCTGTCCCAGGAGCTGCTAAAACTGCCCAAAGTGTTGTTGAAGAAATCCACTATTAACAGGGGCAAGAGTATTCTTTAGTCTCAGATAATAAAATCAAAATACAACGGAAAAAACATTTGATTGAAGTTACCAGTAGCTATAAATGAAACTGGATTAAAGGCATATAACATCTAGGAAGAGCTGATTAAAACAGCAAACTGTAAATCCTTTGAAAGGTGAATTCCTTGCACGGAGCTGTGACTGCAGCTGCAGAAAGACTAAAGGACAGGGACACAGCCTGTGATAGGCACACGTGTCCACAGAAACATCAGGGCAGGTAACAATGCAAACAGCCAGGCTGGCAGTGCCAGGGTTATGGCTGAGCAGAAAGTGCCACTGATAAGATAAAACTTCTGAGGAATTAAAAAAAAAATTCTTCTACAGAGACTTCTGAAACCTTTCCAAGTTCTCAAAAGTAAATGGCAAAACTTTCTAACACATCTAAAATGACTTTTTAAAATTAAAAATTAGTAACTGTCTTTCTGTGGCATTTTGGTTTTTCATTGTTCCAGTAATATGTAATGGTACTCTCCTGACCTCATTTCAATACCAGAAATATGGAATTGAACCAGAATATGGAATAACTGGAAAAGGCTTTTGATTTTGCTTTGAAAATGTGTGGGAAGACTTTCCATTTTCCTCTAAGAATCAGATGAGAGTAAAGCAAAAGGATGACAAGAGCTGGCTACAGTAGAAATGCATTTATCAGACAGAAGCAGAACTAGAATAAAATTATGTTAAGAATACATGCTTTACAGGGGGAAGACCAAAAGTAAAGAAAGTGTGGAAAGGGATTCTTTGCTTCTCAAGCTGGGAGGAAGATATAATGTGAAAACAACTGAGTTTCTGAAAGATTACAGTACTATCAACATTAAGAATGTGGATAAAAAGATTAGCATAATTATTAATAATTTCACATCGTGTAAATTTAGAGTGTAAAGAACTTCAAGAGGCTATAAAGGGTAAACCAGTGTTGTCAAAAGGAACAGCATACTCTTCCTGCCCATGTTTACTTTTCAAATATGTCAAATCATGACATTTTCTGTGAAACACTGAGATTTTGATTAAGCAGTTTTTATAGGCTGAGGTCGTTTTCTATTAAAAGAAAAAAAATCAATTTTTCATTGAAAATTATCTTGGGCTTTCATTATTTACAATGGAAATTGTAGAGCCTTTTCAGAAAAAGAGACATTTTCTGATGCAGGTACATTTGGATATCCTAGAAAGAGGCCTGACAAGTGTATTCATGATGAAATAGCAAAGACAGGAATTGAGAGAAATGAAAGCTGCATTGGAAAGGACATCTGTGGAAACAAAGACAAATGAGTGTTTAAAAAAAAATATTTATGCTAGCCTGATTCAAATCACATTGTGAGGCTGGTGAGTCATGGAAAGCAGGAAAATAATAGGATTAAACAGAGAACTGCCTTGAGAGATGGGTAAACCTCACACCCTCCACCACCCTTCCCAAAGTGATATCCCTCAGGCTCCTGTGTGACCAGCTGAGGAGGAGGCATCCCCTAGCGAGGGGCAAGCTGGGTTTGTCCTACAAAGCTGTGGTAAAGCAGAACAGGCGATGAACGCAGGGGATTGCATCCGTGTGAGCTTCCGATCTGCTTCCATCTGTGTGCTGCAATAAGGGGGCGGTTAGCTCTGGCTCCATGCACCCAACCATACCAGCTGAAAGGACAGCACTGAGAGAAAGATTTGCAGTTAAATTGACTGAGCAGACTAAACACAGAAAGAACATTTTAAATTAGCTGGGTTCAAATGTCGGCTCACTTCAGAAATTAGAATTAATCTGATCTATCACTGTCTCACACATCTGTCAGCATGAGAAAATCACTAACTGGCAAGGAAACAGTACTGGCTGTCTGCCCTAGCCCAGAAGAGCAGAGCTATCAGATTTCAGGAAGGTTTTTACTTCTCTTAGGAAGAGAAACTAGGGGTAGAAAAGGAAATTAACTTTAAAAGAGAAAACTCCTCTACCATAATGATAAGAAAGGGAACTCAAAAAGCATATCTTCTTATTAGGGAGAGAGAATATAAATATTATTAATGAGAATAGTCATTATTTACATCAAATAATTACATTCTTGGGACTACTGCCTGTGGATTAATCCCTGTGAATACAAACATGGACTTACTCATTATTACTCCATAGAGTCATTGCTACATTCATGCTTCTTTATTTTGGTCCCATCTTTATTTTCCTCAAGAACATTTCCCAGTGAAGTCATGAGCCAGGGTAAGGAGAGCCCATGGTGGTCAGCTCCAGAATGGACCACAGGACTCGTGGTTTATTCCTACCCTGTGTCTGACTGAGGGCACACATCTCAAGAGTAGCCAGAAGTACAGCACCATGGGAATACTGCTGTTTCTTCCTTATGTTGCTGTCTGGGATGTGAGCTGTCCTATTAAGTGAGGCCATGTCAAAGACTGCCATGTCAGCCCCAGGCATCTTGTCTGCTTTCCAAATCCAGCTGTGAACCCAACAAGGAGCCTTCAAAAGCTGTTTTCCTTTTTCTAACAAAAAGGAATCACTCAGAAAACGAGGCTGATGTGTGCTGGGTTGTCAGCAGGCTGCCTGCGGAGTGACACGCTGCCAGAAGTCAGTCAGCCAGACGGTCAGTCTGGACACATGCAAGAGATTATTTCTTTCCTTTATTTGTCTGAAGCCAACTTGTTGCTCAGCTCTTAATTGCTGAGCGAACAAAAGGTATGCAAGTTTCTGTTTCCCTTTCATCACGGGTAGATCAGATATAGCCTGTGGTGTCTAAGCAGATGAGGAGGAAACAAAAGTGTCTGCTGGCCTGGATCTGCTTGGGTTTTTTGGCCAGGGTACAGAAAGTGATGCTGGTAGGGAGTAAACCAAGGAGCCAAGTCCATGTGAAAGGACACAGAGATCTAACTTTAGACATATTACAGATTATTTGGCTTGATGACCTTAAAGATTTTTTCCAATCTAAATGATCTATATACCAGCCTTGGAGTAGCAGCAATCCCCTACCCTCCTCTTTGTGAACTATTTTTATAACACCCCACTCACTCCTCCTCAAGAAGTCACTGCTGCTGAGGTGCCTCGGACCAGAGATGCCAGACTGAGAAGAAGTGGATCCATCCAACACATGAGGTGTGCAACCAGGATAGACTAATCCAGCCCTACTTTTTGTAAAAAAAAAATATATTCAATTTATTCTTCTTGCCTTCTCCTCTGCAGTATGCACTTAGAGAAAGTAATCAGTGAAAGAACAGTGGTTCCAATTACAACCTGTTTCCCGACTTGCTCCAGGGTAATACTCAGACTGAAACAAATGGCAAAAATTGTAGCTTCCCCTCAGTCTTTAAAGAATGTAGCTACTCCTCAGTCTTTAAAGAATCCATCTTTTCTGACATTTAGACTAAATTTAAACTGCAATTCAGGGCAATTTGGTGACGGTAGCTGATTGTCCGTCTTGAGGTGATTTTTAGCCACTGTGTTGCATTATTACTCTTTTGCATCTCGTGGCATGGAGTTAATTCTACATTTTCCATAGTATTCAGGGAGAGAAGAATGATATATACATATACATAGGAGAAAGCAAAGCAAAAGGACATCTCCACATCAGGATTGTACACCAACAGAAAAGGAAGGTCAGCAGCTCTGTAATGTATTTAGGCTCCAGCAAGGGCTGATGTGAGCTGGCACACACATAAAACCTCATGCAGCATGATGCCAAAGTACCAGTTTCTGGAAGGTCAAAGGTAATTCACCAATGACCTTAACTAGATGACTGTGTTTTCCTTTCTACTTCCATACTTCTACATTCGAGGATGTTCATCCTTCCTCTTTCCCTGGCGCCTCCAGCCATGATTCCACATGATGGGCAGCACACACTCATCGCAACTCCAGCCAGACAAGAGGAACCCACCTGGGATGAGGAAGACCCCACACCTGAGCCGGTATCTTTACTCAACATTGTCATTCCCCCAATTTTGTTCCTGGCAGCATGGCATATAATACTTTTGCTGTCCAGGAAGATGACGCTGTGTTCAGCATATGCCCTGGATCTTTACTAGTGACTTCTAGAAACAGGAAGTCTTATAAAATATTCAAATATTATCATGGGACCAGCCTGAGTTATAGCAATATAAAGATGCAATGTTGACTAAATTTATTTTTCAGTTTACATTAAAATCCAAACTAGCAGCTTTTTATTTCTGCTTTCAACTAACATACAAATAATTAAATTTTAATTGTGCCCTGTCCATGAAAACTGAAAATGCATAGTTTATGTACCAGTACTTTCAATGTTAATTTTGACTTTCTCCGGAGGTGAACATTTGTAGCTGAAGAGTTTAAATTTACACAACTGATCTACAGCAATAATCAACCCAAGTCACTTTAAAGGATGAGAAAATGCAGGAAAGAATTTGTCATTGGTGAACCTGGATGATTAAGCTAGTAAGCATCTTGATTGTCATGTTCCCTAATGAGAAAATGATTCGTTTGTGGAATAAGTCATTCATTATAGATTATCCCTTCAGCTGTGGTATTTTCTGCCTGCACTGCAGTCATCTGTGGTCAGAATACTGTGGTGCCACAGCCTCAAATAGCTTTGTGCAGAGACATACTAACTGTTAGTTCTGATGTGACATTACTTTTTACCAGTGAAAAAAAATCTCAGATAGGTTAACAATGCATTTTATAGTTAATTCAGACACTGTTGCTTCCCATGCCAGGGTCTCCGGTGGCTACTTTTTAAAATTAGCAACCTTCAGTACAATTATCTCAAATACCATATATTAAATCACAAGAAAATTATACAAATTAGAAGTGCATTAGTTGAGAGGGTGGTTTGTTAGCCATAAACATTCAAATTGATAATACTTTAGCTCTAATTGTTTGTTAATTTACGTGTTTCAATTTCCTCTATTATTGTGTTTTAATAGGTTGATTTTGTCACCTCTGGGTATTTGTTCTCTCTCCAAAGATGATTAATAATTTATGCCAATCAAGATATATAAGCCTTGAAAGATTCACAGCTTTATATAAGCATGTGAGATTTAGAGGTGCATTTAATGGTAATACAAATGATCAGCACATTATTCCCTCACAGCTTGCTACTCTCTGCCTTTCTCAGCTATTCATATTTTTAGAAGAATCTCTTCTAGCTCAATCCCTTGGTCATAAAATCACTCAGAGTTACTAGGATTTCATCTCTGACTATAAATGAGAAAACAAGGTGATTTTTTCTTTAATTCTAGTGATTTTTTTTTAATTTTTCTTGATCATACCAATTGTTATTTTTATATTTTAAAAAGTAATTAATTCAAGGTGAAGAATTTGGGAAGGACAAACTTGAAATGTAGGCAATAGCTCATCCCAAGAGATGATTCACTGTAGGTTAAATGGGAACTAAGAACCTGACTGCTGTAAAAGTTAATGTATTCATGCAGCCTGAAAGGCCACAGACCTAAGTGAAAGGTTTTCATAGCTTACAGAAAAGTGAAGAAATTGCCCATCCTTAATTACTGAAGTCCTCAGAAGCAGTGGTGCCCAGGAGAATATGAATCATTCTCAAATTTGAAAAAATAAGCAAACAAAAAACCAAACAAATAAACCCAAAAAACCCCACCAACCAAACCCAACCCCCCAGAATCTCCAGACCAGCTTTTCTTCTTTGGATCAGGTTAGTCCAGTAGCAGACCTCTGGAATAAGACATACACAGTTTGACCAGGAAACACCATAAAGACAGCATAAGAAACCCATGGCTGAAACACACTTAGGGGACTGGTTTGGGTCTTGACACAGGAGCGCAGTAAAACAAGGACATTCTTTAAAAAATGTAACTGGTGACAAATGCTTTGTGTTGCTTGTGCAGGAGCACTCAAGGGATTCACAGAAAAAAAAATGTATCAGATATCTCTGGAACATTAAGCAATAAAAAAAGGCAGGAGAATAAAGTAACAGTATTGTTTTAAAATTTATTTTCTGCTTAAAACCCCAAACACTACCCATAAGAAGAAAAAACAATGAATCAAAAATGGTATTGAGTTGTAGAAGTCAAGGATGCAACTATGCTACAAATATTCTCCAGAAAATAGGTTTACAAGGCTTATCTCAATGCAAAGAAGCTCTTTCATTTACATAAGTGTATATGGATCCTCAGCCATTGCCTCTGGACAGGTTTTTCAGGTGTGGAAAAGCAGTAACCAATGTTATACTTGATCCATTTTGTTTCCTTGAGTATGTGGATTTGCTGACCGCTCCATTCTGGCTGTGGGTTTTTTTTTTTTTTTTTTCCTAAGTCTTAGGGGAAAAATTTAAATATCAGAGCACTGAGGAAAATGAAAAACTTCACTGTCTCCTGGTGATAAATATGGAAAGTATAGAAATGAGCAGATGGCACACTGTACACTGTCATCCTTGCGGAGTATATACATATATAAAAAATATCTCTATCTCTGTAACAAAATTAAACCTGCCACATGTAACTCAAATATCCTCTCCCCTAAAGATTATCTCGTTTGTTGATCCTGCAGAAACTCAGAAGTTCTCTGTGAGAAACAGACTGGGATTTTTTTTTTTTTGAAGTACATTACATTTTTAAATCATTAGGTGGATCATAATTTTCTTTCAGGTTTAGGCTATGGTTACTTTATGCTACTAATGCAGTGCAAAGATAAACCAAGTTAACCTCAACAGTTTACCTGTTAACTAATATAATTCTGTATCTAATATAATTCATCATCACTTTAATTCACATACTTAAATTGATAGAATTTAATGGTTTTAATTAATTTTCCAGTCATTATCAAGTCTGTAATAAAGTTATGATCTTTTTTTACATTCACCTTGGCTTGGTTTATCAAGGAATAAACAAAAAGGGAACGGAACAATGAAACAATCTGTCTTAAAATGAAGCAAAAATTCTCCACACTAGCTACACTTTCAATACGACAAACACTGATTGTCTAAACAAGCAATTTGGCAGCTAAAATAAATTTTAGAATTATCTGGTCGACATTCCCAACAGAATGATGACAGCATTACTCTAAGAGTAAAGAGTAATGGTGGGATGTTTAAAGGCTTTTAAATCTAGACTTTCACTTCACATTTGCATCAGGTGGCTTGGAATCTGCTATTAGATCTATGACTTGAAATGCTAGTAAGTAATAGGAATGTTCATGACAAAACTTATTACTGGATAAGCACAACCCTGTACCCTCATATCAAAAGCAGATTTTCAAAATCCCCTCATGATATTTATGATGACCAAAATATACTTAAACACACACCCTCACCTTTTCTTCCCAGCTATTAGGTTACCATGAAAATGACCTTTTGAAAGTTGGGATGACAAAGCTGTGCTAAACTAGATTTTAATAGTAGAGCGTACTTATGTCTTTTTTTGCCAAGTAGGTTTTTTGGATCTAAAGTTAAAACCTGAAGCAGTTGTGAAATATTTCATAACTGATGCTTTTCTACTGCCTGTTTTAAAATACAATTTTTGTGGCAAGATGCAAAATCTAGCTGGTTTAGAAGCTAAATTATTCTAATATTCAGCAGAATAATAACCATTTTGTCTACAGAAAAGCAATATCCAATATATTTTTCATAGTAAAATGAGTAGAGAAAACACAACTGGAAGAGTAATATCCATCTCTTTAGATGCTGTACAAGTCTGCAAAAGTAAAATGTGTTAAATTTTGTATTATCTGAATTCTTCTGTGGTCACAGATGTTCCCTCCACTTTCATTTTACTTATTGATGGGAGACAATCATGTATTTAGCCCAGTCACTTTATTGCCTTCTTTTTATCATGAAAAATGTGCTCATCTGAAGTGATTCTTTTTGAGTCTTGCCAAAAGCTGTTCCATGAAATTAGAAACAATACAGAAACCTTATTTGACCTGTTCTTCTTAAGTTATTTTGTATGCAAGAGACAAAGCATAACTAGCTTTATGGCTACTATAAGTATGTCTTAAAGCAATGGTTGTAGGGTTGAGTAGAGGGGCAGGATCAGCTCCCTTGATCTGCTGGCAATGCTGCTCATAATGCACGTCCTCTGTTCTTCAGAAGGGTTTCAAGACAATCACGTGATGGGTATCCTCACATTAGGGTAAGTATGGGTTCAAATTCATGTAGACTTTGGTGTGCTTGTGATGGGGGCTATTTATTCCAGCAGTGCTTTTGTTCTGTAGCCTCCCGTGATACCCTTTAATTCCCATTTCAACTTCATAATACAGCCAAATTAAAACCTCACCATTAATCTCCCTCACGGAAGGCAACATCGTCTAGATAAATAGATTAGTACTTATTAAAAGTTCACAGTGGTGCTGAAGGAGCAAAACAGACCATTTTTGCAAAGCATTTTTAGCAATACTAATAGTAAATTCTTATTTAGAAACCTTAATAAAGAGTCCAGGAACAGCTGGATCCTGAAATGCAGAAACAATGTGATTTTCCAAAAATATTAATAGAGATATACTAACGTATGAAGGAAGGACGAAAAGAACAGGTTCTGTGTTCCTGATGGTTTCAAAATTGGTTTTTTTGCCATATTCTGTGATTCAGAAAAGGAAGCTGGTGCAGCAGTGTTTGATATGCAGTCTGTTGATTGTTTCAGCAATGCTAAGGCATCCTTTGAATTTTGAAAGGCTGAGAAATGCTGGGCTTGAGAGCTATGTTTTATCAGGTAGAACTGTGAGCTCTAAGTCTGCTGAAAAATGCATCTTCTCAGAGTCAAATGAAAGATAAGCCCTGCCATGGCTGAGAAAGAAATGGTCTCCTGCTCTCAGAGCTCACAGCTCCGGCTCCCTGTGGAAATGAGCAGCCAGATTATTTGTAAGCCAGGTGCTAATGCAAGAGGAACAATCCCCATAGGATCCTTGAACTGACACAGTAAGTAAAAAAAAATGGTACTAGAAGCAGACTTCTTCTGTGTGGGCCACCCACTGAAGAAATAAATCTATTTATCTTACATGCCCCATACCATATATTAAGAACATCACTTACTAATTTAAAGCAGATCTGAAGAATAAATATGAATCATCACAGATTCTACCATATATCTAAGGAAATTACTATATTCCCTTCACTCCTTAAGCTGTGTCTCAGTAGTTATTGAAAGCTACTATTGTTGAAAAGAGGAAAAAATACACAATAATTCTAAATCCCCAAGTGGTTAACATAAATTGCTGAGATTGATTATTCTTAAATATAAAACTTAAAATCCAGTGATCTAAGAACATAGTGAAGGCTTGACTTTTTCTGTACAGAACAAAAAAATGCTCCAAACTATTAATATATTTTATGGCATTAATGCATAAATATTCTGAAATGACCATTTCTCTTATGGCCTGTTAATGTTAACAATGTGTTAGCATCTGGATTAGAGCCAGGTCAATGTCAAAGTGTGTTTATGAAAATGTCCACTTCACTAAAACGATCTGAAAGCACAATTTAGTTTGAAGTCCTTCAGAATTTGGATCACATATGTGTGTACATATGCCGAGGTCTTGGGGAAAAATAGTGGGTTAGAAGAAAGTTTAACAGATATTTCTAGTGCTTGAAAATGTCTATAATTGTACAAAAATGAAAGAATAGTATTCAGTTGCAAATGGTGTCTGAACAAAAAAATCAGTAAAGAAATTTATGTCAATTTACTTTGGTCTCCAAGCACAGAGAAGAAAACTGGGGGGAAACAAAGCCCTCACTAGCTTTTCAAGTACTATTACTCAGAAGATCAATTCTAGAGTCAAGTCTTTTTATACTTGAAAGAAACAGTTGCAAGTGAAAAATTGTTTTTAGCAAAAAAGCTATTCATTTTAAAACAAACACAAAATCCATGGTTGAATTAAAATAGCTCAAAAGTTTGGTCAAACAATATCAATTTCCATTGGGACTTTTCACTGAAGTTTGGTTGTTATGTGGCAGAGGTCAGAGGCAGAAGGTGACAAGCTCTGTTTAGCTACCATTGAAGTTTCCTGAACAGAAGAAACCCATGAATGCTCAACAGATGTGACCATATCATTCAGGACAACGATTTCCCACATCAGCTACTGTAATGAAGATTATATCAAGATTATCAGACTATTCTAAAGAGTACCTACAGTCTCTTCAGCAAATTAATGAAAATAATTTCACAGATTTTCTTTTACAGGGAGAGACAAGAACAATATCAAGCTCAACCTTGATTCAACAGAGACATGATTTTAGTTGGATTGGTTTGGTTTTCTTCAAAGGGCAAGTACCTTTGAACAGTAATAAAATCTTATCCTGATGAATATGTTTATTCTCAGGTAATATGCTGGATACCCAGCCATTGTTCTGCTTCCATGCTCTGATCAAACCAGTCTGCCTTTTAAAACAATTTCGTTTCACACTGTTTCTCAAAAGCATTGCAAAATTTGTGTCACTAAATAAGCACATTACATTATTCTTGCTATTTACAAAAGGCAACCTTAAATTTTCTTGCCCAACTGTCATACTGCTTTATGTTGCAGAAATAGGATATCCTACAAAGGAACAATTGGTCCCTGAATCCTACCGCTGTAGACTCTTGGGCGTGCTTGGGTATGTGTGGATGTAACTGCACACTTCAGTGAAGAGAAAGATGAGGCTCAGTACCTACCATAATTTTGCTGGTAGGTTCTGTCCGAAAAGAGAGTAGATTTATCCTGGAACCAATCAAGTATCAAGGCAGGATGATACAGTTGTTTATCCAATCATTCCATGCAAGTAACAGCCTAGCAGGTCTCCTTCAAGGCAGGGAGATTCCTCCATTGCTCGACAAAACAAAATATCATGTTATTTCCTTACTTAAATAAGAAGTGCAAGAAAAATGGGATTTCAAGCAGCTATGTTCACGGCTCTGCACACTTGTCAAACCAGCCTGCAGATTCTGGGAGGGAAGAAAGCCAAACAGAATGCAGACTCAAACGTAAATAAGTAATGTATTGCAGGACACTTGCGGTGGTCCCAGCTGCATTTACACTCAGCAAATGTGCCCAAAGCTTTGGTTTGGCATGCTATTTACTTATTCATGCATGTCTCCTCCTTTCTCAGTGCCTATTTCAATAATAGCGAGGGTCACAAGTGAAAGAACAGAGCAGGTTCTTAAGTAGCCACTAAGTGATTGTCCTACAGAATAGCTGTGTCTCACACTCCAGAGTGGGAAGCCTCATGTCAGCAGGTACCGATGCAAGACTTCATTCAAGCACACTGTGAAACCATTAGCAAACAATCCCTGTTCAAGGATTTTTCTTCTCAGTCGCTCTCAGTATTTTTCACAAAGTGACCTTAGATGAACTACAGTCACTTTGAGTTTCATCACTGAAAAATCAATGATCTCCCACAAGTCAGGGGACATTTCATTTTTCTACAAAGTAAATAAGGAAGGCACCGCTCCTCAGGAAAGGCATTCCTTTGAATACCAGGGCTCCACAACATATTTCAGTGCTCATTGTAAATAAATCACATGCCTGAAGTCAAATACATCAAAAAGCATTCCAAGTTGGGATAAATTCATCCACCTCAAAATTTTTCCAAAATAAAAAGCAACTCTCTGAAGCACTTTGTTGTCATCTGCACCAGAGTACTATTGTAGTAATTAGTGAAATCAACTCGTTTAGAAACTCTTTTTGGTCTGTTCTAACATCCAGGGAAAAGGGAGACACTTAGGTCTAATTTTGCATAGGAGGTCTACTACATCTTCTCCTTGCAAAACTTCCTTCAGTATCAAACTAGCCAGAAACAGGACGGAGCCACTAAGCCATTTTCTCAGAAAGGTTATGAAGGTTTTTCCATTCCAACAGTTAATTAGCTTTGGAAAAATTCAGTGCAGTGAAGTATTCAGTAAATGGAGTACAAGGTAAAAATAACATACTGTCTATGACGGAAAAATAAGGTTCCTAAATTTACTCTCACAACACATAATGCTACCACCAAAAGGGATTGGTATTTAGTGTTTTCATGACAATGAGATATTGAGATTGCTCCTGTACCTCTACACAGCACTGCTCAGGGAATGATGTTAGAGGAGACTGCAGAGCATAGGAAAAAAATCCTTTAGTCCATGAAAAAAAGGACTAAAGGAGTGAGGTGAGTGAAGGAAGAAAACATTAGTCATAATTACTGAAAACAGAGAAAAATTTTGAGAGGACAAAGTAAGTGAAGGAAGTGAGCAAAGCAAGGTGGCAAATGTGTGCATGGGGAAGGTGGAAGACTGCTTGCAAGGCAGACTTTTCTTGTGAGCCTGGAGAGGTGATTCCAGCTTTGAGACTCACTTTTCTGGGCAGAAAACTAATTACATTCCTCATGCATTTGTCTTGTTTTGGCAGAGGTTAGTTGAGGCACCACTGCAACACAGCTGGGTATCTCTATGCTACAAAGCCACTTCAGAAGGAAGCTCCTGCCACTGAAAGAGGCGAATCCCACTGGAAATGTTTCAGTGGTGGTGATAAGCAGTAACAAACATCAGCAGCAGGCTCATCAATGTGCAGGCTCCAGAGGGACAAGAAATTTCATACCAGAACAGGCTATCATGGCAGCACCCTCCCTGGGTGTATCAGCAGCAACAGCTCTGTATGGGACACAGCCAGCCAAGGGCAGCAGTTCAGAACTGCCTGCAAGAATACAGAGCTGGCCCTTGGGGTGTGTGGAAGGCAGCACTAAATGCCACATCCATTCAAGTTCACCCTGCTGGATGCCACAGCCACCGGAAAAATGAATGCTTGGAATTAGTGCCCGTTTCATAAAGAGACAGTGTCTGCTCGTACAGAAGCCGTAGTGATAAATACTGATTTCTTTCATTTTGGCTATGACTATTTCCTCTCCATCTGTTCCCCAAGGTATAAGCCATTTTTCTGAAGAACTGCTGATCCACTCTAGGTACGAGATGGCATCACTGATGGCCTAAGTGACAGTGCTGCTCAGTCAGTTGTTTGCAACTAACAGTATGGGAACAGATGACCTCAATAACCCCACCAGTGATGATTTGAACAAGATCAACGTGTTGGGTAGTATGCTCATCTGCTTTCCTTTTTTTCTCAGATTTCTGACAGCAGAAACAGAAAGGACAAGAAGAGTGCAAGTGCACCCACTGCACACTCTTTACATCATTTTATTGGGACCTCATCAAAATGTGCCTGTAAAAGACACCATTAAGGTGATTGAGCAGAAAAAGGGAATGTTCTGGGGTTGTTGTGTTTGATGCATGCATTAGATAGCATAAGCTCAGGAGAGTTCATGACATTGTGGATCAGTGCCAATGAATGTCAATCAGTTACTGATCAAAGCAGATTTAGTTTGTCCATATACATTTTGTCTCTGCTCAAACTGTATCACTTGCATGGACTGAAAATTATGCAACATTTACCTTATAACTGTTTTGCATTATACACATACCATTAAGGCCTTATCTTAAATTAGCAGGTCTCCAACCCTTAAGGGAAATACATGGCTTGAACTCTGCCTTTATACTGCAGTTAAATAAATTTGCCTTTGACGAACAGAAATAACTCTAAAGTTTGCTTTGTAATTCATATGTGATTTTAATGCTTTCTGAAGTTATTCACTCAAGGTTTTTTATCTCTTGCTGAAGAGACAA
The DNA here is from genome assembly GCF_029207755.1 of Chamaea fasciata. Lineage (NCBI taxonomy): Eukaryota > Metazoa > Chordata > Aves > Passeriformes > Sylviidae > Chamaea > Chamaea fasciata. The sequence goes on along the minus strand of NW_027094091.1, from coordinate 42,050,293 downwards.
TTTGCACTTCACACCAAAGAGTCTCTTCAAACTGAAAAACCAATTGTGCTTGAATTATGGGACCCATAACATACATCCGACAATTCCTGAAGAATCTAACACTAGATTTGTTTCATATGGATATATTTATTGTATCAATTCCAGAGAACTCTAAACAATTAATAGCATTGCAGTCTAATGCTCTACATCACTGACACTTGTCAGTGCTGCTGAACTGTGACTTGCTTTCCTAGACACCACTGAAACAGGAACCTGAGCAAGAGATTAATCTGTAAATTAATCCAGGCAACCAAATACAAGTGTCTCCTCAAAGGATAAAGGCCTGCTCTTATGCTTTCACCTCTATCTCAAAGTCTAACTATAAACAGGTTCCCTACTAGTTAATTCAGAGGGATTAATAACTGGGTGACTTTATAGTTCACCTGAATAAAACCAGGAAAAAAGACCAATAAATCTTGTCTGTTATCCACCCTCTTGTTCTGCAGTCTGTTCTGCACCTATGAATGATTAGCATCAGGTGTAAAATACTTCCCTGAAGGTTGCTACTGGCAAGTCCCATTCATTCCTGGATCCTCCTGAAAACAGTTCATTAATTCTCCAAGATTTCAGACCTTAGTCCTGACATCCAACCTAAGATGAATCACATCTGTTTCCATTAAGAGACCTTCAATGATCTTAGCCATTAATTCAAATCCTCAGCAGTTGTACCAACTATCCAGTGCATGTTTGGGTTTTTTTTTTGCTGTTGTTGTTTTTTTTGTTTGTTTGTTTTTTTTTCATAAAAGACCACTAAAGACCACCAGATGCCACTGGCCTTTTTTCCCTTTAAAAAGATATTTTTCATATTATTTTAAATGTAAGTCTTCCTGGAAAAGTTACTGAGGGTTGGAATGTTGCAGCATTTTGAGATCCTGGGACCCAAGGCAGATAAATTTATGTCGCCAATGCAAGGTGTACTCTACCTTGCAAATAAGTGTCTGTAATACATCTGACATGACATTAAAAATAATGTAATTATTAAAAAGACCACATGTGTCTTAAAACACTAAAAATGGAAGAAGTGTATTTGATGGAAAAAGAACTAGCAGAAATGAGGTGGTAAAGAAGATTGAGAATGTCATCAACATAATTCAGTGATTTCTCAGTCAGAGCTAGGATTCAGTTTAATACGGTAAAAATAGGCTCGATTCAGTCAATAGACGTCCTGTCTTTAGATACAGCAGCTAGAACAAATTCAGCATTGCAGCTGAGGCTGATGTGTGTCCAAGGAGTAAGACATCAGCTTACAAAAGAAAAGCATTTGAGCATTGGTGTGAACTACAGCTTTGACGTAGCTCTTCTTTAAAGACACAGCTTGATGTTATAGGTATTTCCAGAATAGGAAAAAAAAACCAAACCCAAACAAATAAAAAATCTGTAGGTGAGCCCCTCAATCTTTGAGGAAAAGTTGTATTTATCAGTAGTGGGGCATTAAGAACAGGTACTGCACATGTGCTAAAAGTGCAGATCAAACCCTTGAATCTTTAAGCTTGGCCACATTTGACAGCAGCAACATGAAAGGCAGCATATTTGCAATGCTGCTATGACCTTTTAGCTCTCTTGGTCATCTTGATCACATATCAACTTCCAGTCCATTGCAGCAGGATGGGAAGAACTGACATCAGCTGAGGACCTTTAGGAAAGCTATACTATCTGTAATTACTACTACAGTATACAAAATGAAACTCTCCCCTCTTATCACCAGATGCCAGACTGGGTTACTGGTTTAATCACAGCGTCTGTCAAGAGGCCTGCATAGCAGACCTTAGGGAGTGAGAAAAAAGCTTTGTGTGCTGCTTCTTACCTTCCTTCCCCCTGATTTGTTATATCCTTATACAGGCAGCCCAGGTGGTTTAGCTGCCAATGACAAAGATTGCCTGAGGCATCAGAGAGGAGCACAAGTTAGGACTATCTCATTTTTACAAAGATCTTCTTCAGTGTCTCGGCTCTAAACAGCAGCTTTTCTAATAATGAAGGTTAAGGCTGCCCATGTGATAACATTTGTGGTTTTTATCTGTAAACAAATTAGAACAACTGCAGGAATAGCAATTCTTTCTATACTTGCAAATGCTGGCATAAGGACGACGACTTTCATGAGCCAACTTCTCAGTGAAGTATATAGCACTTATTCATTCTAACTTCCAGTATCATTTAGGTAGTAGTGGCAACTATTTTATGATTTTAATTTCTTTTTTCCTTTAAGAACGAGGACAACTGCGACACATAAGCACAGACTAAGTTTTACCACCATTTTCTAGTGATAATGAGATTGAAATGTGTCCAAAACTTGCCAGATTGTGAAGCTGCCTGTGAATTTAAGCGTTATGTGAAGATACCACTACAGATCTGTTGATCAAGAACAAAATCCTTTACTGAATCTCAAATCAACAAATACTTTTGTTGAGATCTGCCAAGGGAAACAAGCATCTTTGTTGTACTGTATCTAGAGAAATGTTGTCTCTCTTCATAAGATCTCTATGGGAGACTACAGAAGTTTCAGTATCCACTCATTACTGTAAGCATGTTTACTTATGCCAATTCAGAGCAGATAAAGATAAGGTGGGCAACAGTACGTAGCAGAGCAAGAAAAAACTTAAGCAGAATACTTAGGGTCCAAGAGTAATGACTGACACTTATTCCTGATGAAAAAGACACCATTTTTTAGCAGTATGATCAACACTAGGTACTTACTCAGAATTAATGGCTAACACAGGGTATTTTTTGTTAATGTCATTTCAGATGGTATGTTGAGAGCTTTTATAGGGGATTAGTGGGTCAAAAAAAGACTTGTTCACTTGCTTGAAGAGTCCCTTAAAGTTGCTGTCCACTTCAGTTGGTCTGTGCTACCATGTCCCAGCTGAGATGGGTGACCTGTGTGTTTCCATTTCTGCCCTTACCTGCTGTGCAAACAATTGCACTTCTACGCACACAGTTCTGATCAAATATGTAGGCTGCATGACTTCATCTAAACAACTCTTTTAGCCCTACTGAATTTTCCCTTCTACATAGGTGTCCATAGCCACATTTTTCTTTTTGTTTGCTTCCTATTCATAAGTAGCATCAGCTGCTTTAATAAGGAAATAATTACTTTTCTAAGTATAGATTTTTGTTCAAAAAAAATTCAGAGCTCATGCTCTGAGTTCATGGCTGAGACTGGATCGGGAATTTTCAAGAACACACCCGTGAGGAAATTGCACAAAGAATGTGCAATTTACCTGTAGTATGTTTTTGGAGATATTAATGTAATATAAATACTTACAATTGCTCATTGTTCTAGTATTTTGTTCATTGTTCTTGTATTCTGTTTTTTGCTCTTGAACAGCTGTAAGAGCAGTTTGAAAGAAAAGTAAACTGGTGAATCTGGAGCTGAATTAAACTTACAGTTGAGAGAAATGGATTACTATATAAAATGTAGAATATCCCCTGGAGAAGCAGTGTTAGCATGATTGCAAAACTGTCGTTTTAAGTTTCATATTATAAATTCTAGCTACAAACCTTGCTTGAAGCTGTCCAGAAAGATTCTTTCACTTCCTGAGGCAGGGTCAGAAGGTAATGAGGTCTATGTCCAAAACTCTAGGACTGTACACAATAGGGGGTTATGATATCATTGCAGCTGGTTTTGCTGCATCAAATGAAAACTCAATTGACATTCATTCCCTAGTCAGAAAATAGTTCAGAACAGACTGACCAGGTGACAACAATGAACATGAAACAGAAACACAGCATTTCATTGCACAGGAAGACATTTTTAACTTGGAAGGCTGTGGCAGAGAACAGGCTACTAAAACTAAGTGTACAGTTTTATATTGAATTATAAACTTTGAAAAAGGACACTCAGATTTTGATTTTCACAGTACTGTGCTCATGTCCACGGAAATGCTACAAACAGGTAGGATTTCCAAACATGAACAACCAATTCACATTCATAAGTCATAAATTTTTGAGGCTTCTAGCTCTTGTATTCAAATGAATTTAGATGAAGGCCAGTATTAGGAACATTTCAGCAATAATCCTAATTTATTAGAAGATTCTTGTCAGGTAGGTGCAGCAGGATGCTCCGCCCTGGATTGTGGGCAATCAAGTTGGACGATGCTCTATTTACAAGGCTATCAGAAGTGGACTGAAAGGGGCATCATGCTGGTTCTGGTGTTGAATTACGCTGAAACCAGTTTGGCACATCAACCCCAAATTAACATCCTGATAGTAGGGCAAAGATTTGACAGATAAGCTGCTAAACTGATCCAGAGACATATGACTGGCAGTCAATGACTTTACACCATAAAAGTCCAGTACACTTTCATAGGGTTGGGTTCTTCTAACATATCCCTTCTTGGAATGTGTATGAAGATTCCTCCTTTGGGTGGGGATGCCCCTCGAAATTTCTCCTCAAGGCTGAGATGTCTTCTGCTGGTCCCAGATGTTGGCATGGCTGAGTTACATCAATCCCTACTTTAATAATTGTTTCTTTTTGCTAGCTCTATTACAATTGTTTTAATATAATTGCTTTGATAATGTGCACTATCCTGTCATGCTTTACTAGTAATTTTAGCTTCTGTACTGTCTAGCAAATAATTCTGATTAAGATCTTTTTGTCTAATCATTTACCATAATAAATCATTCATTTTTATATAAATATATCTCTTTTGCCATCATTAATCCTGAAGTTCTACAAAGGTTCAATCACAATCTATAATTTCTTAGACTTGAACTGTTGACAGTCTGAGGTTAAGATTGGATCCAGCCTCTTCTAGGCTCCTCTCTGAGAAGGAGTTTAGAAAGCAAGGGGGTCCTTTCCGCACCCTGTGACTCAGAGGGAGGGCTTCTTTAATAAATTTTGTCTGAAGCTCCCACTCTCTCCCATGACACTGTGTTCCCTAGCACTAGGTTAGCTGACATGCTGAGGGCAGTGGAGTGTCTTCCTGCTCTGAGAAAATGTAGATTAAGTGCTATTCAGTAAAAGTTTAGACACCTCTGAAGTGTCTATAGAGGAATTCAAATATTCAGTTTCATGTTCTATTTTAAAAATCAGAACCATTTTATTTTCATCTCACCTTCAGTAACCTACATATCTTCTCATCACCCAAAAGTCTGCAAATTTCTTAGCCACATTTTTCCTGGAAAAATAAAGAATAGAATGAGCCAGGTTTTATAAGCCATGACAAGACATGCAGGAAAACTCTTCCAGACAATAAGAAGTATTTCATAAAATCAAAAACCAGCTGGAGGTAACAAGCTGGAACAACTTCTTCTCACTACATAAAATGTCAAGCCATAGAAGAGACCAGAATGTCTGTATAACAAAAAAATGGTCTTCTTGTGTAAATATGCAGCTCCAGTTAAATCTCATTTAAAGATACTTGCAGTCTGGCTGGCTCTAGGCACTGAGTTGATTATATCTTCAGCACTTATCGTGCAGAAACAAACATTAATTTTTCAGTTAGAAAGGAATATATATTCAGATGTGAAAAACAGATCGCTGATGTGCAGAGTGCCTATGAGCTCAGGGAATAAATGCACACATTGGCACATTCCCATCTCCCTGCCCCCTATTGTCACTAGAGCCTTGCACCGACTACGGTGCACAGGATGCATCCCTGAGGGTGCCAACTGCCTCCCCAATTCTACACCAGTGCATGCTGGAGGAATCACTTTATATCCACCGGATCACAGATTATTTCAGACTTCTTCCTGTGTCCTCTTCAAATCTGTAGGCACAAATGAGCCATCACATAGAATGCCTTTATTTTAAACAGTTGAAATGGAGGAATATGCCTTTTTTTTTCACTGCAATTTATTGTCAAGACCCTGAAATGTTAGTTTCTTTTACATTTTAAGAATGGAACCTATGTGAGAGGAGGCAGCATGAAAACTGTGGCTCTGACTGAAACTTGGCTGCAATGATTTAGATTGTAGGTGTCTTGCTATATAGCAAGACCTTTATCTTCATGTTTTCTTAAACATAATTTGTAGCACATTTCTTCCACAGAACACATGCAATCTGTAAGCACTCCAAGGAGTCTGTTGGTACTACTAAGTATCTGTGAGTAACTGAAACAACGCATTTCATTTTTACTTTCTAGAATCACTGCAATGATTGATCTCACCTTCCTTGACTTCAATGGGATTATTTCTTTGACTTGCCTTGATAAAGGCTAAAGTAAAATCCATTACAATCTACAGCCTGTCGGGAGTCTTGGGCAGAACAAGGTATCAGAGACAGCTGTTAACACCAAGTAGAAGTTCACATTCCTCAAAAAGATGTGTATGGCTGTACATGAGCTACTATAACGTAGCAAACTTATTCTCAAACAGCCCCAGTGGGGTTAGCTCACAGTTAGTACCTTGTCATTCTAGTTAGAAATTTGTGCCTGAGACCATTGTGCCACTGACTTTGCCTGAAAGTACAAAGCAGATTGTACTGACAGAGCTCTAGCAGCAGCTTTGGACCTACTTTTATGCAAGGTGTGTGTCTATCTAGACAGAAGTAGAGCACACAGCAGCTAAGCTATGCACATGTACTGAGCAGAAAACACTGCCTCAGCATTGCTACAGTGTCTGATTTTAGTTTCAATACAAGACATTTTTTGAAAAGATTAAAAGCATCTCACTGAAGATCAAGAACCACCCTCTGTTATCCTCTGTCATTCCCACACAAATAGTTTCCTGCTCTCTTGCCTATTAGAACAAAAAATAAAAGAGCTAAGTACAGATTACGTGCTTCTGAAATATGTGACCTGATGATAGAAATAAATACCCGTTCAAGTACTATAAACAGGGTGCCAAACATGTTTGACCCAGCCTATGCTGTTAATAGAGTTGACGCATGTTTTGTATTATTTAAAGCATGATATAAGACTGTAAGATATAAAACCGTAAGAGCTTTATCTGCTATTGTTACAAATGAAATCCAAGATGACCTAGAGGGAAAGTGATCAGAGAAAGTGTTCCTTTTTTTAGCTTATTTACTCAGTTCACTTGACAATACCTTCTATACAGAGTCAGATTCTTCACGCTGGAAAAGATGAGCTTGTACAGATGCACAATCCTTATGATAAAGTTTCAGCCAACACAGCTTAGGCTCTGTGTATAACTCCTGCTCTCTTTTCATTTGCCTCCAACCCCATTTAAGGACATGATGCCAAGTAGCCTGTATTCACACTAACTTGGTCATGCTCTGGTCCTGAACACTGAACTGGTGGAATTCATCCAAATTTGCTACATGGACGAGGTTAAAATGTGACAGTTGATATTCACTAGATGTACATTAAGCAATTTCACTCCACTTTAAAGTCATGGCTGAAGAGGGCTCCTCAAGCCAAAAGTTTGCCTGTAAGAGCCTTTGGACAACCAGAAAGCCCTCAAAAAAAAGCCCAATTTCACCTTGTCACACAAATGGCTCCAGCAGCATTTACCACAGAAACCACATGTCTCTGGGCAGAACACATGGCTCTCATTTTGGGAATTCTCCTGATTTTGGAAGACGTGACCAGTCAGACCAAAGGCTTTACACAGGCTGCCCCACTCCCCTCTGGGTGGCCAGAAATCCTTCTGTGCTCTGCTGCTGCCCTCATTTCTATCACCACTCTCTGCATGCAGGTGCGAAAACTTGCTCTGACTTCGCACCCAGAGCTCTCTTGCTCCACTCACACCTGCCACCTTGCTAGCCCACTTTGCTATACTTAGCTCATGGGTTTAAAAAGTAGTTTTCTGGTAACAAGGCACTGTTGGTGCACCTATCCAGCCTAAATCCAGTTCACAAATAATTTAGGTGAAAACGAGTTTCCATTTCATATTCATTTCCCTTGAAATCTGTATTATGCCACTTTGTTCCTTGGCAATTTACCAGGAAAGATGCCCAGTACCTGTGGGAGTAAAGGCAGTCAAATAGCAGTTGTTTTAAACCACAAGCTTTTTCTCAGTAACACAGCAACACACACTTGCTCATCTAATAAAAATCTCATTAACTGTCAGCTCTGACAGTTGAATTATCAATAGGTCTGAGCAGATTCATCTGCAATAAAGGGTTTATATATTTTCCATTTAAATCAAAATATTAAAACTTAGAAGCACAGGAAGGAAAAAAAAATACAGAATTCAAATAATTACCTTTAAAATGAAGGGGCAAGGAGAACCAGTTCTTGAGTTTTAAACTAAAATGTAATAAAAACTAGAGGTATTTCTATAGGAATTTCCCATTTTGAATCTTCCAGCCTTCAGCCTGTTTTTAAGAAAAATTAAATTAAATTATTTTATGTGAATTCACTAATGCCATTATTATTTCATGAAAATGTGTTCCAATAACCAAAAGAGTTAACATCCATTTTAAGAAACATATTTTATTACTCTGCTACTGTTGTATTCATGAACCTTTTCCACCTATTTATATCCATACTTGCAACATTAAACATCATATTCTCTCAAGAGAGAAAAAGCACAGTTCACTTTCTTGAGTCATTAATCCCAGGTTTTGACCACTTACTCTCTTCAAAAGGACATGATTTATATTAGTTTCAAGTAATTAATTACTGCAAAATCTAATAGCAGGTGACCCTGGTTTCTCTTGTCAAACATAAATCCTGACTGTAGAAGGAATAATGAAAATCACAGAAGTCACTACCTGCAAGCAAGAAACTTCTTTGAGTAAAATACTTTACCCCACATGAACTAAGAAATGAAGCATGGAAAAATAATGTGATTATGATAGAACACTGACTCAGTTGCTTCATAATCACTAAGACATTTCCCAGAGAACATTTAAGAAAAACATTGTTAATAAACCTGCCCCCCAAAAAAACAACTAAAAATATTCATTATCCAGCTAGAAAAAAGTTTCACTTTTGGAACATCTAATTGTTCTTGTTAAACTTGGTAGAAGAGGACAGAAGAAAGATTTGTAACTTTCCCCTTTGAAAGCTTCAGAGGTTGCAATAGTGTTTATGATTATGTATTTTACTAATATTAGAAATACTGAGAGGAGGCACAGGGTAACTCATTAGTATGACCAGATATCTAGATGTTTTTATAAATGCATCTCTACCGGGAAGCAAAAAAATTCTTCTGTTAATTTGTGAAACACAATGAACAAGCCTGTCAACTCTTATGCAATCCATGGAGATACTTAAGTTCAGTGCAGCTACTTACAAACTCTTCGTGGCTCTGGAAGACAGCATGGTGATCCCACAGTTATTTAAACAACTGCTCACCTGTCACACTGCCAATAGTTCAACTGCCCAAGCATTTTGGTTCTGTAATTCTATGTTTCCTAAAAGCAGTCTGTGGCCTAATTTTCCAGCTTTGGTACCATTAAAAATGTCTGAATCATCAGGAGATACTGAAAGTACCTACATATGGGAAAAAGCTTTAGATTTGGCACTGGGATTTTCTAGGAAGGTACTCAGGTTTTAAACCTGTCCTGTTCAGCTGAAGCCCAGCATGGTGTTGCACTTGGTTACATCAGCTGGGAATCTAACCAGCTTTAGTCAATACCTACACTTCTAGTCAGAATTTTTATGCCACAGTGATTGGGCCTTCATTAAAGGTCAAGATTCGGTGTTGGCTAGTCTTAAAAAGGAAAGGAATCTGATGAGCCAGTGTTGGCTTGGGAATAAGAGTTCTGCTATCACTCACTGCTGATGATTTCATCAAGAAAGCAAATTCGTCAGAAATAGTTTTCCCATTCTGTCTACCATTTTGGTACATTGCTTGAAACATTTTCATTAGCATTCTCTGTGGAAGCTTCCTTTCTATCTGAACTTGCACATGACAAAACCAAGATTTGCTTTCTGTTCTTTTACGGGGAGAATTCAGTACAAATGCATGGCAAAGGATGACAAATGGCAGTGGGTAGCCAAAATCCAGCATTCAAAGAGCAGGATCAGACAGACCACTGACTCTTAGAGCCCACATAAACACAGTAAGAATACAAAGAGAGTCATCAACAGTTCAAAAGGATAAAATAGCCGCACATACTTCACTGTGTATGCCCCTTAAACTGGTGGTTACACTTAGACTACTCCAGAAGAAGTACACTGTAGACTGTTGGAAAAGACATCCCTCACAATTTTGTTCTATTCATTCACATGTGGAAACCTCAGGCTAGGATGACTGCTTTGTTTCCTTACCTAGCACTTTGCCTTGGCCTTTAAGGCTACTGCTTTTTTAAAAAAAAATGCAAATTCACACAAAAGAGTTGTCTGTGTTCACAGGTAAAAATAGTACACTTAACAAATATATACATCCAAAAGGCTTAATCAGATAAATCTGAGCGGCGATATGTTTCTTTCTATTCCTCACATCATGCTAAGGGAAAGAGCAATTTAAGCAGCTTGTGATATTGATATAGTTTAGATTTAGAGATAATATTCCTAATATTTTACTGAACAAGTCACTTTATTAACACCCTTCAACACAAGTCAGTTCTTGACTGCTATATGCTATAGCACTTGAATGTATGACATTATATTACTGATGCCACTCCTCACTCAGTAGATGTCTTCCTACCATTTTGGGCTGCCTGATTCAGGCCTTCCTTGCACCCCTTAGAAAATTTTTCAGTTCCTCCAAAACGAAAGGCTTAGTATTAGATACAGACAATCATAACTGCAGAGAAAATGTTAGTAAGTCACCAATTCCCTGACCCTCTCTCTCCAAAACAGCTGATCTCTCTGTTTTGAAAAACTATTTATTACTTAAACAGTGAGATATTACTTCACTGTACTAGTCATTGGACAAAGGGTCGGATGCAGGAATGTGGCACCTCTGGATGAGAAGGTATTTAGAAACCTACCGAGATTTCTTCAGTTTTTCATAATGACCCAGTTTTTCTACAAAAGTAGAGCATACAGATTTAGTATTAGTGAGGACTGAGCAACACAATCACCTTAAGCAAAGTGTTTGATCTTGATACAATACATGTATATTTTGAAAGGAGAAGAAATTTGCTTAAATATTCAAAGTCATTAATGCATAACTGTTGGAATTTCAGCTTTCAAGCAGGCATTGTCAAAAATAAGGTCTCACAATTATATCCCTTTCCAGCACTATCTCCCTTTTTGTACTTGGTTCTTAAAATATTTTGCCTATATTTCGGTCCATGGTTTTCAATTTGCTTCAGGTTTGTTCCCATTTTCCTAGGGAAGAAATTAGTGGACATAGCACACAACTTGTCCACATAATTAGATAACATTTCTACGTATTTTACTATGGAAAAACCCTCATAGAAATTGTAATGGCAGAAATGGCAATATTAGTTAACCTATCTTCTGACCCTGAGGGAGAATTGTCAACTCTAAAATTAGTCATAGAATCACAGAATATCTTGAGTTGGAAGGGACCCGTTGGCATCATCAAAGCCCAACTCCTGGCCCTGCACAGGAGAGACCCAAGAATCACACTGCGTGCCTATTACTTGAGTCTGTTTTAAAACAAACCTCCCAGACTGAATTGCCCTAATCTCACCATTGCCCAGCCATTATCAGTGTCAGAGCACTTTTCTTACTTTTTCCAATGACTTGCTTAAGTCTGCTTGCTATCATTTAAGTCCATTACTCCTTGCCCTAACTGCAGCATGTGGCAGAGAATTTAATTTTATTTATTACACTGTCTGATGTAACCAAAGACTTTGATCTTGTCAGTATTCTCATCACCAAATTTGAAGTTACTGTTCCCTCACCACTCTGGATCCTGAAACTTGATGTACATCCCTCCTGATCTGCAGAATTTTGTGCTAAAAAGGGTTGGATACTCCTATTTCAAGAGTCTGTTTTTGATGATGCATCCACTCTGGTGTGTGTCACTCCAGCAGCATGACACATTGAGTCATATTTAGTTTGCAATCCTCTATAATGCTTAAAACCTTTCCTACAATTCTGCTGTCCGGGCAATCTTGCCCCTCTAAAGTTGGCATTCATTTCAAACGAACTGCTAGATGATTTCTACACAGTCTGATAACCAAATCATGTCTTCTAATGTTTTTACAGCCTTTTGAATAAATACCTTCTGCATAGGTAAAACATTATTCCTTTATTGAAATCACTGATGAAACTAATGAATAGTGCTAGACTCGAGAAAGGTCTTTGAATCATGATTGATACAAACTTTTTTTGCCTTTTGATTTGATATTAAAGTACTAATTTTCTATTCTAGAGTAGATTTTTATTACCAATTCTGCATTTCCCGATAGTCTCACCTACTACATATTTTCCTAGTTCTTAGATAAGTGAAGGAGCATAAAAATCCATAAAAGTAAAATTATTTGACTTCTCTTGCTTCTCCCTTATTCACTCTGTCAGAGAAAAAAATTAAATCAGTTTGACATGACTTGTTCCTGGTTCATCCATGCTGGTTGTTACTCATCTCCTTATCATTTTCCAGGCACCTACTAATTGAATTTTTTTGAGTTTATTCTGGTATTTTTTCAGGCTCTAACTTGCAATGACATCTGTGTAATTCTTTGGCTGTTATTTTTTGCTGTCTTGGCACAAGTGCTGGCCACCACTGCCCTGGACTCCTTAAGTCAGCACAGACCCACGCTGGTAATGATGACAGTCACAGGGCAGGTTGGTGTGTGAGGGGATGGTGCCTCCAAAATGGGTCTGAGGGGAGAGGCTCTTGGGAGAGGTGAGGGAAAGGACCAGGGACTAGATACAGTGAGGCACAGCCCAGATCAGGCAAAGCTCACCTACAAAACAGTAGGTGATGGATGGATCCAATAGATCCTGATGGATGTTGGTCCTGGTCTTGAGGGCAGAACTTTTCACAGTCCGTCCCCCTTTGTGAGACCCAGCAGAAAGGTTCTCAGACTTAAAGAATTCAGCATTGCAGCAATTAAGGTGTGATTAAGGAGTAGATCAGAAGAAAATAATCAATTCTCTATTTCACCTTTCTCTGAGGCAGATAAACTTCTGTGATCAGAAAGTAATTAGTATGCAGGTAACCACAAACATCCTCTTAGACAGATATTATTGTTGCCTTCCTAGAGGCCACATTTACCATATTTATTAATGCTGTCAACAACTGATTTACCTACATTTTGGTTGCAGAAGAAAAACATAAGAGTTTAGTTTAGAGGGATGCTGCAGAAGAAGATTTCATCACAAGATAAAGTGACAAGATGCACAAACTTTACAGATAACAAACGTCATCTTTCACTGACTCTTCCAACTTTATTATTTCTTTAGCAAGCCTTTTAAAACTCCAAATTCCAGATTACATAACATCCTGCAGTCTTTCCAAGTCTGCAAAGAGGGAATCAACTTCACTTTGTTATTTACTACAAAAATCTTGTTCCCTTCTTGCTTGAAGCAACTGGTCTCAAACCAACAAAATATCTTACTTCACACAGACTTACTTATAGACTGCAGAGATCTTGTCATGCTATTTGCATTTTTATTAGTGTGTTGTATAATGCAGAAATGAGGCAGAAATATATGTAATCTCTGACTTACTTTCCTAACTGTGGTTGAGGGTAAAACAACAAATCTGACTGTTCCAAACATCTGACAGTTCTGCTGAATCTCCATTTGATGGAGCAACAGTCACTGTATGTCTCTAGTAATGAATGTAAAATTGGAATTTTAAATGTTATTCCAGACATCAAAAGACAACATTATGTCATCTGCTCCATCAAAGCTTTAAAAGCTCTGCTGGAGAAATTAAGGCATATATCCTATTTAATTTAATACCTCCCATGAACACACAGCTGTGTGATATGATACCACCAAAATAACTTCTTGAGCAATGAAAACACTCCACCACTTTAGAACTCAGCAGGAATAAATGTTAATGATTCAACTTGCTACAAATGTTGCATATTACAGCAACCTAGAGCAAAGCTCTGCATAATGTCAGAAAAAGAGGACACGTGACAAAAATGCAATTTGTAGTTTCTAAACAGTTCTGATCGACTTTTTTAAAAAGGTGAAAAAGCTACATCTGACAGTAGACTTGGGCTCTATTTAACCCTAAAATTTCTCTCTAGTAAGACCCCTCTAGATCTTTTTTTCAGATCATGCTTCAGGCTGCAATAAACCTGATGGCTATTACAAAGCTAGCAAATAATTCGGAGACTACACTTCATTTAGCTGCCATAACCTGTCCCCTTTCATCTTTCTCTGTCACATTAGGTACTAGCCACTAGTGCCAGTGTAATACAGGTCCTTAGACTCAATGTACTATGAAAGATCCTTTGTTTAGGATTATCCCTCAAACAGATCTGAGCAACCAGATAATACAACTGCATTCTTGTCACAGAACATATGCTTACCAACAGCTAGTGATGCCTCCCCTGCATCATCCTTCTGCATTTAGGAAGTGTGGTGCTAGATTTGTATTTAAATTAAACAAAGGTGTCAGGAAAGTATAAAGAGTTAGTGTAAACAAAAAATGGATTGATGGCTAAGTGCCCACTGAACCATCTGAAGGAGAATATTTTCCCTACATTAAGGTAATTAACATGTTCATAAGATATTAGGTATCAAGGCATAAGAAAGCTCTGTTTTCTGTCCTGAAAGAACGTGGTTATGTCTGCTTATGTCAAATAGCATAACAATCCCTAAAGCCTTTTTAATCACTGTTTCTGGAGTTAAAAGTCAAAATCACAGGTGGTTAAATTATGAAAATTCAGGCCATGTGATGAACAAAAAGAAGGTAAGGAAAAAGAAGAGTTCAAGATATCAGATACCTAACTTAGTGTTTTTAAAATATATTAATGGCAAAGAAGAAGACATTGCCCTTTTATTTGATGAGGATGGTCATCTCACAAACAAGGACACAGAGCAGAGATATCGAAGTCTTTTTCTGCCTCAGTCATCAACACTGATGACAGGCTCAGGGGGTCCTCAAGCAGCAGGACCATGACTGCAAGAATGATAAACACCCAGTCAACCCTGAACTTGTGGGATTTGCTGCTCCAGCTTGATCTCTGAGTTTATAGAACCTGATTGGATTCATCCCAGGGTACTCAAAGACCTGTATGAGTCATTGCCAGACCTCTCTCAATGATTTTTGAACAGTTTTGGGAATCTGGGAAGGTCCCTGTTGACTGGAAGCTGGCAAACATTTTCACAGTTTTCAAGAGGGGCAAGAAAATTGAGCCCAGTAACTGCAGGCCTGTCAGTCTCACTTCACAGTCTTGTACAATTAGGGAGAAGATTATTCTGGGAAGTATTGAAAAACACCTGGAAAACAACACAGTCATTGGTCAAAGTCAGCACAGAGTGTGATTCTTGAAGTTGTCCTGTGCAAGGCCAAAAGGTGGACGTGATGATCCTTGTTGGGTCCTTTCTGACTCAGGACAGTCCATAACTCTATGATTCATCAGATGAAACTCTAACCAGAATGGGAGCGTTGCCTAAGTACCTAATGTTCTGCAGATCCCTGTATATGTCTGGATAAATGAGGATAGACATTTCTTGGAACTGCTATATAATATAAACAGATTTAGACATGCTGATATTTTTATATCTCCCTGTAAACCTAGGAAATGTGTTGCTCTGCTGCTAAAATAAGAAGATTTGCTTAAGTATACAACAAAACTGTTTTCTATTGAATGAAAGAAGATGTATCTATAATCTGGATATGCAGTTATAATGGATTGTCTTAATATAGATTATGCATGTTATGCATAATGGATTATGCATAATATAGATTGAATACAATTATTTATTACATATTATGCATAATACAGAGTATGCATGTTCTGCTTTCTTACCGAAGGCTGAATGTAGAACACTCATTTAATGTTTTACAGCCAATTAAGCAAGAAATCACTTGACGGTAGATTTAAATGATGCATACATTTTCAATCCTAATTTCTTGGGAATAAATGTTATGTTTCCAGATTTCTATTTAAAAACTTCAAAGGATTCGATTTTTTTATTAATGGATAGTTCAATCTTTTTATATTTGTGACTGTGAAATATGACAAATGTGGCATATGACAAATTGTTCACATTTCTACAGAAAACACACAGGAGTAATTACTTAAAACCACTTTTGTTCACTCCAGTCTATACCCCAGAAGCATTAAGTTTTATACGAACACAGAATTTCAGTAAGTCATGTCCAACTATGGTGGCAGAGAAGAGATTTTGTCTGGGTGGGAAAAGTTCAGTCTCAGTGCACAGTCAGGGTTTCAGCCCTTTACCAAAACCACAGTAAAACCATCCAGCCATCACAATAAGCACCCCAATAAGCATCTGGAAACCTCTCTGCAAGATACAAGACTGAGGAAAACAAAACTGGCCATGCATATACCACTGAATGTTGCCAGTATGAAAAAAATATAGCCAGAAAGAATATGGGCACCTAGGAGTTAGTCACTATAACATTTAATGTTCAGGCTGACAATTAATGCAGTGGGGTTTGCAAGCTGTGTCAGAAGTCTCGGTCAACACATGATAACCAATGGCAAGCTGGTGTCTCACCACTCAGGGATTTTATACAGAAATCATGCTGAGCAAATTGTCATCTGGATACACAGAAATCTACCGGCTGAAGAAAATAAAGATTTTGCAACCACTCCAGCGTTTCCTAATGTTCAGCAACAGCGCTGGAAGGTTGTGTCTGCTTGTTTAACAGTAAGTAAACACAGCTGAGGTATGGGATGCTGATAGGGAAAACCTGGCCAGTATTTAGCCTACTCCCACCATAATCCCAACACCCAGCACTCTGAGGGCAGATTGCCTGTGGTTCCACAGAACCAGCAACTTCAGCATCACCTCCTGGAGCTGCAATTGCCAGTTTTGAGCTCAGCATCCCACACACAGAGATTATTTTTTCTCTAGAGGCACTTCACTTTAACAGAGTAAGCTATATTGATGACTGTGGGCTTTTTTTTATTCCCTCACTTATACCTGTGAGGTCTTTCTGGAGCGGCCTGCCTCTGGTACAGAATTTAACTACCCAAAGGAGCCAAAAGACTCATTAAATAGAAAGAAAGTTTAGGCAGCATAACAGAAAATGTTGATGCTTAGTAGTGAGGACATGTGCTAGGGTAAGACCTGGTTTCTGTCTCGAATTTGTTTAAAGTCTTTTGGTATCTGGCTGAACGCAGCCTGTTTCAATTTCAACAATTTGTTATAAAAATGTAGTCCCATTATGAGTGCACCGAGCCATTTACTTACTCCCACACACAAGTCAGATGCATGGCAAATCAGTTTACAGAGATCATTTAATCACTCATGAGTGCACCTTGGGCAATATATCCTAATTCTCATAAATGATCTACAGTTTCTAATGTTTATTCAGAAGAGAAACATTTCAGAAGGTCAGAAAGGATCATTCATCAGAGGCTCAGAAATTGCTCCTCTGTCAGTTTTACATACAGTAAAGGAATACACAGTAATTTTCAGACTTTCATCAGGTTTTATTATTTTTCTGATAATGGGCTTTTTTTTTTTTTCCCCACAGAAAAAATAAATTCTCATTTAAAGAATTTGTGATCTAGTATTTTCTTTCATACTTAATCTATGACCAGACATTTTATGGTACCAAATATCATTTTTCTATCATCCTAGGACTATGAATGTTTTTACCTATCCTGACACTCAGAATTTGATCGCTTTTGTATGGCTGCATTTTATTGCAATGTAAATAAAGTGCCTCCCCCTAAACATAAGAAAGAAAGATATCCCACATTAAATTTTGGATGCTCATAAAGTATCATGCCATTACCCTGAATATAAAGAGAATCTAATTTTTAGCATTTTACTACAGAAAACTTAGAATGGTTCTATTTACAAGGATAGAGATGTTTCCATAAGAAGGAGAAAAGTGAGGCAGAGCTCTTTGCCTTGCCTCTCCATCCAGATGTGCCATGGAGGAAGGAAAAAGCCATGTTCTCACACGGTGTGCTGGGGAGCAGCCTCACAGCTTGAGGCCCATTGACACAGGGCACCCAGTCACTCCAGTAAAGGTAGATGAGGAGCAGCACTGCAGCCACAGGGAAACCCTTGAGATCCTGCCCTTCTATGGACGTTCACTTCCATGCTACAGCTCTGTGGTGGTGTGGGTTTTCAGTTTTCCATTTGTTCGTATGTGCATTCCAGTTTGTTCTATTGTAATGGTTTGTTCCTTGTACCCGCTCCTGTTCATTTCCCTTGGTTCACTCCCAAGTTGCTTGTCCAGCACCTGTCTAGTGTCAATCATATGTTATGTAACCAGCTAGTCCTGTCTGTCACTCTGGGGCCTCTCCCTGCATCCAGAAGGTTCCAGGGGAGGCGTCGAGTGATTGGGCAGGATTCAGGTTCTCCCCTCCCCTTCTCCTAGGATTTGTTGTTCCACCTCAATGTTATGTTTTGAGCCACTCCCTGACTGTTCCTTATTGGTCCCTTGCTGTACCCATCCGTCTGCAACACCCCTCCTTAAAAGCTGGGTCCCTTGGGTGCTCTGGGTCTCCTCTGAGGCAGAGTCCAGAGGTGTGGATCCCTGGTCCAATAAACTCAGTTTGCTTAACCTCAGTGGAGTCCCTCCTTTGTCTCTCCTGCCTTTGCCACGTCCCTGCTCCTGGCTAACTTAGAGCCCAGGTGTTGCCGTGGTGCCAGGGCTAGCCGAGCTGAGCGACACGGAGCACATTGACACAGCTATGCAAAACCCCAGAGAATACATGAAGCTCCCTGCCAGACAGTGAAGGAAGAGGGGGAGAGGTAGGAGCTGTGGCTGCCCCAGCATGGTCTGCAGGACAAAATTAGACTCTGTTACAGCTTACACCTTACAGAGGGCAAGGTCTGCCCAAAGGCTTCTTTTGTATAACTGGTAGGCATCAAGTTAAGTGTCATGACTCACTGTGTCTCTTTATGTAACTAAAAGATACAATAATAATAATACTAGTCCATTCACCAGCCCAATTCAGAGCTGTGGTGTTCTAAAAGGCTGTCACAAAGACTCTGGCCTGGAACACGTTTCAAATCTTTCCATCTCCCAGGAAACATTTATGACCTGCTTAACACACACTAGTGCAAATGCAAGTATTTCTAAAGTCAAAATTATAGATACAGATAGGGTATAACCTACTATATCTCTGCTTTTCTACAAATAATGTTTAAAATGACTGTGGTTAAAATCTTCTTTGCTTAGTTAAAAAATTATTCTGAAGCCCAAGATAAACATGAATGTGGGCATTAAGTATTCAGATTCCTGGCATTTCAGTGGCTGATATCTGGGGGGAAAAAAAAGGTGAAATATGAACTCCAGACAATAAAAAAATATTTGGGAAAGAGACAATGAAGATTAATAAAAATTGAAATGGGAGCACCAGAACCAGGACATTGTGGCTCTTCCCAACCTCAGCACTAACAAATCTGAGGGCAGCCTGAATATCTGCATATCTCCATAATTCTGTGCCACGTGAAAAGCCTGTGAAAGCTCAGAGAAGCTGCCTGCTCTATGGATTGCTTGTCAGAGCTGATCAGTACTGCTCAGTGCAGATCTGAAGGTGCCAGGGATATCAAATGACCTGAACCTAACAGCAATGGGCTCCAATCTGCAGATAAATTTAAAGACCCCAATTCCATGCTGACTTGAAAGGGTATTCGAGAATCTCTCCAGTTTCAGATATTCACTAGTAAGAAACATCAAGGCAGAGGAATTAGGGAATATTCCTTGCAGGAAGCACAAACTCACGGTAACCTTCTATTAGTCAGAAGATCCTGGATAGGCTTAAACATGATGCAGAAATAGACAGCTTTGTGGTACAACGGCATTTGCATTTGAACAAAAACATACTTAAGCAGCTAGACCCCAGCATCTCAGTTTCTGATTTATTCTTCTCTTCAAATCACCCTAATATAGATAGTATTTTCAAGGGTGTAAAAAAAATTTAGGTTGCCCTGTAGAAAGAGCTGCCCCATTTTTTCATATTCTTACTGCTTTCTCTAGACTCAAATTTTTTATAATTTCTACTATTGTAGTTTGAACAGCTTTCCATAAAATTAATGACTGTATTCCAAGCCTTTAATCTTGTCTCTTTTTGACTGATTAGAAACAAATAGAGCATGAGCTACAAAGGAAGTACTTTTCAGCTGACAGAAGGCAAGTTATTCTCAAACTCCCAAATATGAACCTGCTGGTTTATCAATAACTTCCAGACAGTCAGTCAGTTACATCTAAGCCACCCTAAATGAGAACAGAGGGGAAGAGACATGTTTGGACAAAATTCCTGTTCTGGATTCTTTAATCATTAAACTGAGTCAGAAATACAATTACTCGGCAACGCTGCATAGAAAAACTTGGGTAATGTATCTTCTATCAAAAAACTGGACACAATTACCCTTCTTGCATATTTTTAATCACAGAAACACAGAATTACTTGCATTGGAAGGGACCTTAAAGAAGATCATCTAATTCCACCCCCTACACCCTTACCTGGGATGCCAACCACTAGATCAAGTTGCTCAGGGCCCCATCCTGATCTTGAACATTTCCAGGGATGGGGCATCCCTTGGCATTGCCCCCACTTCACCTCGATTGAAAATACTTTTAGTATTTTACTCGCACACTCCTGGTGCTTTTAATACCAAACAAGCAGTATAACATGTAGGAAGGTGTGAGGAACATACCTTGGTTCCCTTGGAGGGTGATACCACGTATCCACCTGTGCTGCACTGAGAATTGAGACTTGCATTAATTTAGCTTCCTGCTGCTTTAACATAGAAAATGCGAGCACCAAAAAGTTGTTGTGCAGTGATATTCAAAGAGATAGATGTTATTTCATGCTAAGCATCAGGACCAGTGACCTTACCAGCCTGTAACTGTGCTCAGCAGGAGGATGACAGGCAGGGAAGATGATAACAAAATGAAGAACAACACGAATATAGCTGACTGAAGATGCTGGCAGAGAGTGGCAGAACATTTACTTGAACTGCTCTAAATGAAAAGCATGACTTAAATCGGCACCTTTAACATCAGAAAGGAATGTGCTAAGGTGCGCTAAGCCTTCGTAATTTCCACCTGAAAACCAGCCTGCTCAGTTTTTTGGCACTGAATAACTCCAATAATATAGAGGGCAGGAGGGAGAGGGGCAGCTTGAAAAGTGCAAATTCTCAGTTTGGATCTCCATGCCTACACAGCATAATTTCTAATCTTGCTCCCATACTAAAGTGTGTTTACATGCAGAAGCCACAAAGCGGAATATGCCCATAAAAATATGACTGATGTGATTACACATTTAAAGATCAGTGTGCAGCTTCCAAGTTGCTCTGAAGAGCTGAAGGAAAAAGGAGAGCAGAGATGCTCATTTCCACAGGGTTCTGCTCAGGCCTCCTCACTGATGTAGCCAGAACTTACCCCTCAACATGGAGGTCCATTTTAGAACTTAGGTCCAGGGCACATCTCCAGCAAAGATCTTGAGGCTTCCCATTTTCTCACAGGATACCCATTTTGTAAGGTACTCAATGGAGTAAAAAAAATTACTTCAAAAAAGGACACTGTCTCTTGGGCTGTGTTTTACAAAATACTTTACACAGATGCACATAACTTCCCCTGTTTCACATGACTGTGAAAATTTTTAACCTTTCTGATATTAAAGATTTCTATTAAACAACATTTCAGTGAGTGAGAATCTATTTTCAAGTGGCACTGCCAGTTTCTAGGGTGCCATGTTGTAATTTAACAGTGCCAAGTACTAGCTTGAATTTTAAAGCATGCTTTTAGCAGTTTAAACTGCATTTTCCACAAGACTATTTCACCACAGATGCTCTGAGTTTGCTGTTACACAGTTGAAGAGCCATGCTTTTGAGAACATTTAAACATCACAATCAAATCATAACTGCCTGATATCACAGTTGCTGTACCATGTCTAGCAAAAACAGATTATAGAATGTCATATGATTAGCAAAATAATTTTACAATAATACTATTTCTGGAGAGCAGACATAAGCATACAGAGCCACTATCTACAGCTCCACCAGCAAGCAAAAGCAAGCCAAATTTTCCCCAAGACTTTTTGTTCTTGAGTGGACAACTCCTTTTGTTAGCTGTGTTTAGTCTCTTTTCTGTCACCTTGTAATTACAGTGATGTTTTGATCTTAAATTTTTCTTCATGCTTTTGTTTAGGTGCCAGAATTCAGCTTTTCTCTTACTTTCTCTGTATTTTCATTTAATTAAATCTTCCTTTGTTGCTACATATTTGTTTTTAATTTTTGTGTTTTCATGGCAAGTGAAAACACAAAACCTAAGTTTTGTGGCAAGGCTTACTGCAAGAGTTGCTGCACCATATTTCTTTCCCAGCACTTGCCAGGTATTTACCATGGATTATCTGACCCTTTCCCATCTGCGTGCTTCCTTTTTTTAAAAATACGAATTACACTGAAATTGCATTGAATAGATAATAAATAACAACAGTAATGATTATATTTATTCAGGGGGAATCTGAGTCTCATTGCCTTTCTGCAATTATACATAAACAATCACTTCCCATCAGGGAAACCTACGAAGAAATACAAGGCTGTTGCTAATTACCATGGCCAAATACTCAGCCCTAATTCTGGCAAAAGCATTCATTCTTTCCAGGAGAAAAGAATACAGATGGGAGGGGATAGAAAGGACTTGTGACTGCCACTCTATTCTTTTCACTGATGCTGCCTATCCCACTCCTCAGCAGCCTCTCCTGTAAGCCTCCATTTGTCATTTCCTGTGTGCAGCACCCATGCTTCCCCAGGTGTTGTCCATTCGTCTTTCCTCCTCTCCCAGTGCCTTCCACATCAGGCAACATCCCAGAGGCAAGTCAGGAGTGATCAGGATCTGCACCACAAAACCCCAAGCATGAAGAGTGGAACTCAGGGCTAGAGTGCACCTGAAAATACAGTTGAAAAGCTCCTGTTATTCTTCAGTCTCCACCGCTGGCATAACAGTCAGGAAGCTGCCACAGGTTCCCCATCTTCTGAATTCTCTTTCTAGGCCCACCCTCCTTCCCAAGTTCCTGCTCCTCCTTTACATATGTGAATCCTCCAGCTACAGCTGAGTGCGTGTGACCCCATAAAGCACAGCTGGGTGATCTCCCCTATCCATGCCGTTGCCAGGCCGTGAGGGTCCCATGGGAGAGGCTGCTGGCAAGAGCCCGTGTGGCCTTGGCCCGAGGGTGATGGGGTGATGCCGAGTATCAGCACCAGCTGCTTCACCAGGCCTTCTCAGCAGCACACTGAGGGCAGCTCCAGACCTCCCAGGTGCTGCTCTGTAAATCACACATGGCCCTGCCTGACAACCCCTCTCCCTTCTGCTTGGAAGCACTTTCAACCAGCTTGCTAGCATTTTAGCAAGGATACAGGACACATTAATACAAGAGATGAGTTATAGTACTCCACAAGCCTGTTGGGTGCAGGAGTCAGAGTTTAGGACACACATCTGGAATAATTTCAGTGCAGTGCTAAAAGATCTGTCTCTAGTTTCCCTACTGTTTTCAGCAGGTTTCTTTGCTGTAAGACTACAGCAACACCAATTTTTTCAACAAATCAATATAAAGCATGAATGAAGAAAAATAAGCAGCTCTTGATGCCCTACATAAACTCGGTGACAAATACATGCGTGCATTTGTCCTCAAGGGAGATTAGGTTTCCAAGGTCTACCCATGCCAAAACTCCTTTGGGAAAACATTCATGCCAAGTCCTGTGTGTGTTACTGCTGTCAAGAATGAAAGCTGAATATAAGTGAGTAGGGTGTCCCTGCGGGATCATGCTGGTAAAAGGAGACCCTCAGGGCAAAGAGCAATTCTCTGCTCAATGGGTGGAGATGAGGCTGGGTGGGATTCCCTCCTGGCTGCTCTCCGGGGGCATGGCAATGCACCATCTGTTGTTGCTACTGTGTCCTGTTGTTGCTACTGCCATTTAATGCAGCCTCCTTCATTAGCTGGCAAAGTGAATCTCAGCTGAAAATCAGCTTCCCAAGGGAAGAGAAGGAGAGGAGAACAGCATTTATCCCAGGTTGTAAGGCAACAAAAATTACACATTTCCAAAGCTTTCTCACTTAGAAAAGTAAACTAAGCTATTTTGAGAGTTTCAGTCAAAACAGACATTCTCTACCCATAATTGAATGTGGGATTTGGGTTTACTGAGCTGCCCAAAGTGCTTTGTTCCTCGCTGTCTGAGCACCAGCCGGCAGCAGCACTTAGCCCGGTTTGAGCAGTCGCCTGGGAGAGCTGCCGGCCCTATCTGCCATGTCAGCCCTGGTCCCTGGTCACGCAAGGTTTTGTGTGATGGATTGCATGCCGTACAACTGAAATATTTATCATAATCATATTTACTAGAGGCTTGGCTCCCAGGAGGGACTGAAGGCCTGAATACCACACCAGAAGTGAAACAATGTGTAGTGTAGTTTGTCGGGGCTTTTTTTTTTTTTTTTTTTTTCAATTGCATTTATAAAGTTTGGAGCCAGACAAAAAGCCTGGTTTGTTGGGGTCAGTGGCTGCAGGAAATACTCAAACATGTCTGAAGGTAATCATAAAAAAAAAAGTAACTGGGCAGAACTAATGCTTATCAGCAGAAAGCCTCTCTGCTGGCAGCCAGCTCCACCAAGCCCCGTGCCACCTCTCCCTGCTGTAATATTCTTTGCTCTATCCCCCTCCATCCCAAAGGTACAGCCACACCAACAGCTGCAGCAGGGTAGAGTCATAAATGTGTAATGAATGCTTTTAAGGCTCCCCAGCAGGTGTGCAGCTTTTGAGTCCCTGCTGTGATCTTACGTGGCTGGTAGGCTATGGGAGAGACAAAAGGGCTGTGGAAAATGGGAGTGGGGAGATGTAGGGAGCAGGGCCAGGCAGGAATGCAGCTGGTGGCACATCTATGGCAGGGCATCCAGCAAGCCTGGACTCCAAAAGAAGGCAGACTAAAGTTCCTTCTCCATCTGGAACTTAAAGGCTATAGAAAAGGTGAAAAGGTACTGTTTTTTGCTAAAGCCTTTGCCCATGTGCAGTGCTGGGGGCAGGTCAGGTGCTGATCACAGGAGGCACCCTGATGTCCATGCTACAATTGGGGTAAGGGATTCTGCTTGTTGGCTTCATGAACCACCATCTGTAAAAGGCAGTGTGTTCTCAGGTGATTAGGTGGAGGGGAACTTCAGGCTACGACTTCGTGGCTATAGCTTGTTGCCTCTTCCTCTAAAACACTTTAATACATACTTCAATCAAACACAGTATGTATTCATGGTGGTTCAGTGGTCTCCTCTACTCATGTCCAGTACTTTCTATTTCTCAGCTTTTCCCTCAAGTCTCAGCGTGTGTCTGTCTAGCCAGTTACGCTGGCAACAGTCCACTGGAATGAACAGTTTTGGGGTTTCTGTACTTGCCCTGTTTGAAGTTTGTCTCCATACTATTTCATGAAAACTCCCATGAGCTGGTGTTGTGAGCCATAGTAGAGCGTGTCACTGTGTCACCTTCATCTAGCCTGGTGGATCTGCAACACACCAAGTGCTAATGTTCAGGCACTGGATTTTCCCCTAAACATGGGTGATAGAGGCTACTGGCAACACTACCAGAATTTGGGGCTTAGAGCATCTTTCAGGGCACACTGGGATGTTTGCTGAGCTTTGTTCAATGCCTATATGTAGCTCTTCAATGTATTACACTATATATGTCTAAAATACAAGTTCCCATTCTCCTCACCAACCAGAGTATGCATGATGGACAGAGTAGGGGGGTGACACAGTCTAATGTGGAAGAAACTCAAGATTTTATGAGGATTTTTGCACAGCTAAAACTTTGTAAGAAAAGCAGCAACATCTGCAGGAGACAATACAAGTCTGGGAGTTAAGAAAGTGTATTTCCGGGCCCTGATTTGGTCGTGACTCAGGGTTGAGAAGCCACATTTGTCTAACATGGGATAATCAAGTCTGACCTCTTCCCACAGGACACCGGGAGCATCTCTTTAATGATTCTACCACACTAGCTGTGTGCGCTTAATTTATCCCAGGTTTGACTGGACCTGAACACAAGTGAAATCTCTGGGAAGTTCAGATGCTTTGCACCTGAAAATCTTACTTTGTTGTACAGAGCTAGAGTTCAGTATTCATGTAGCAAAATAGATCTGTCCTTCAGCTACTAAGATTTTAAGTAAGGTGAAAACAGCAACCCTTGCTTTTCCCCTTAAATATTCTTCTTTGTATTCCAGTGCAATCTAGGCTTCATACAAAAGTCACAAATAAGTGTGTGCTTATTCTTAGCTGCCAATTTTGCTAAAGATGAGTAAGACTCACTTATTGCCCATTGAGTATTCTATTGTGGCAGCAGCTTATTCATTTTTTAAAGGAATTATATATTTAAACTGATGAAAACAGAGCCTTGCCAGCCATGACTATAATACATCCTGCACATAGTAAGTCCTGTTCTGGCATGTGGGGGCAGAAGCTTGTTCAGGGAATTTTTCCAAACATTGTCAGGTCAGAAGAGGGACATTCAGCCTCTATGAAAGATTGAAATCTGTACAACACCACTGGCCAGTCTTGTCCTTGCTCTCTTTTACCTATCTGCGGCAACACAGTGCAAGACCTCGGGATGTCATTGCAGCCCTGTGGCTTGGCCCCACAAAACTGATAGTTTTTCGGTACAAACCAGATGGCAAAGATGTGCAGAATATGGCAGCTGGGAACCAGGTCCAGTGGCATCCAGTGCAGAGGTTCAGAGAGTGCAGAGACAGCAGACTTCACTTCCTTCCCTCATGGCAGTACTTTTGAGTGGTACAGTCTTGCTAGTTCAATTTTATTAAGCAACTTATATTTTGCATCCATTCCCATTTCATAATTGTACCAAGTACCCAAGTACCTCTGACTGGGAGCAAGAATTTTATATAGACAAAAAGCTCTCCCCACACTTTCTCTTATGAGTGCTCTAACTGG
Source organism: Chamaea fasciata (assembly GCF_029207755.1). NCBI lineage: Eukaryota > Metazoa > Chordata > Aves > Passeriformes > Sylviidae > Chamaea > Chamaea fasciata. The sequence continues at coordinate 42,023,437 of NW_027094091.1, read as the reverse complement.
TGCACAGGATTATTTAAAAAGTATCTGTGTGAGAAACTGTGAAAGTGAGTCACAAAGTGAAGAGTGTAAAGGATATTTGAGTTCCAAATCAATAGAAAGTCTCTGTGAAACACTTAAATGTGCACTTGCTATGCTGAATTTTCAGCCATTAATCCTGTTTGTTCCCTCCTGTAATTGTCCTGATTTATTCGCACATAACCTTTCTTTCTAGTGATACTTCATGATCCAAACTCTTGAAAATTAGGGGTCATTATCAAGATCCTTTGCTTTAGATAAGTTACAAATGCACAGTGATTTGCAAAGAATATTCCTCCAATGCAGCATTCCTACATTTCATTGATTCACATGAGGAATAGAAACTTTAAACAGAATGTCAATTTTGTTGCAGTGAAATTTAACAGCTCGATGCACTACCGTCTGTTTAAGAGAAAATAAGAATCAAGCTGATGTGAGGGTTTAATGCCATAATAATTCTTTAAATTGTACAGCAATACTGATGGCAGATTCATCCTTTGAGCAGATTGATCTCTTTTGGAGGTGCTGTATAACAGCAAGAATAGACAGAATTATTGTGTCTCTTAAGCAGGAAAGACACGAAATTTGGTACAAGAGAAGAAAGGAAGCCAGAGAGAGAATACATAACCACATAGTCAGCAGAAGAGTCAAGGGGAAAATCAGCACATTGGCTTTCCTGCTGAAGGCAAAATAGCAAGCAAGGACAGTAGCTGGTGGACTGTGAAACCAAACTGCCAGGAGCTGCTGATACAATTGTACCACAGCTGCTGTTCAGCAAGTGATGCTGCCTTCCTCATCCTCTTTGGGCATGTTTTCTATGCCTTCTATGGCAAGTCATCTTATACTTTCATTACCACTAATGCTTCTACAAATGATAAATTTAATCATAACAGTAACGTTTGCTTTTCTCACTGCTATTCATTTTGCTTGCTGATCTTTTGCAACATAAATCTTTTTGGCCCCCATTTCAGCCAAGAAAATAGTCCAGCAGTTAGGCTCAGTGCTAAATCACCTCTGCATATCCTCATTATACTCCTATACAGTATTAGGAGTGCTAAGAAGCATAGAGGAATTCAGGGTAGCTAAGAAAGTTTTTTCCCAAAGTGTCATATAAATCTTTGTGATGATTCTCCAGATGCTTCTTCAAGAAAGTGAAGTAGATAGCAGACAACTAAAATATTTTCCCTTCCTCTAATTTATTTTTTCCTGTTGTTTTCCTTCATTGTTTGGTTAGAAATCAGCATATGGGAATGGGTGCTCAATGTATTACATCATGTTAAAAGGTCCAAAGGAAAATAAAAGTTAACCAGGGTGTTGTTGATATGACACTCCATCTGGGCATAACAAAAGTTAAATGTTGAAAGTTACTGATGTTATCCTTCTATCATTTGCTGTCATCAAGGACCAGACAAGCCAAATTTAATCAACATGAATACATATTCATTTTGTATTTCTGTTCATGAAAAATGATTAACATATAATGGGGGTTCTTGCTATTTCCTTAAATAAAAAATTATATGAAAAACTTTCAGTTGTTCTAGCCTGAAGCTATCCAGAAATAAAAGCATCAAAGAGAAAGAGAATTCATAAAAGAAATAGTAGTAAAAGAGAAAAATACCTTGCAGTACTAAAGACTTCTAGTAGAACTTTGCTCTGAGTGTAGGTGCTAAAATTATGTGCTATGTTGAAAACAGCTCAATTGCCTGAATTCAATCTGCTAATAAGAGCAGACTTCTCCACACCTCCAGGCTGAAATAATCAGGTAAGAATTTTGCAATTACTTTATTACCCATTAGGGGAAAATCTAACTAATACATGCTATTAAAATCTCAGAAATTGTTCTTTAAAAGCCAACAGGTCAGTAGAAATATGAAGGTGGAAGTGTTGATGCCCTAAGAGGTGCTTGGGACTTGACCTTATCTAATGGATGGTTAAAGGGATGAACTATTCTGGGCTGTGAAAGCTGATGATCTCCTGGCCTCCCTAAGTCTGAGAATGTGAAACTTTTAATCATGTAAGAAGCAGTAAAGGAAATGGCTTGAGGAGGGAAGATGACGGCTTATTTAGGGATCTGTTTGGCAGGATCTCACAGGAGGCTGCTGTGGGAAGCAAAGGGACCCAGGAGTGCTAGTTGACCTTCACTGACATCCCCTTCAAAGAACAAGAAAAGTCCATTCTGACTTGCGTGTAGTCAAGCAAGTGGGGCAGGCAGCCAGCTTGCAGGAGCAGGCTCTCCTGCTGGAGTTCAGAGAGTAGGCAAGCACAGATGGTGGAGAGTATTTGCACCATGGAGCAAAACGGAGACATTACTGTACATTCACTAAAACATGGAAGCATTTACTAAAGCCAAAGCTCAGCAAGAGCTAAAGTTCATATGGGACTCAAAGGGCAACAAAAGGTCCTTCTGGAAGTACATGGGCAGACAGAAAAATGGTATCCTGCTCCTCAGGGGCCAGGTGACTTAGTGGCACAGGACATAAAAAAAGCTGAGGTGCTTAATGTCCTTTTTGCCTTTTTTTTTTTTTTTTGTTTGTTTGTTTTGTTTTTTTTTTTATAATTGATGAGGTCTAGCCTCAGACACTGAAACACTGAAGAGAAATACAGAACAGGGAAGCACTTCAGTTACTTGGTCAAAACTAAATCCATGGAGCCAAGCAGGCTGTTCCCAGGAAGTGGGAGAAGGGTGTGGTGGGAACCTTTAAGGTAAACAAAGGTTTAGAAAGGTAAAGTCCTGCATCTGGGGCCAAATTACCTCATTCCAACACTACACGCTAAGCCCCAGTGGTCAGAAAGCAGCTTTGCAGGAAAGTACCCAGGGGTACCACAGGAGAAGCAGCAGCCAGCAGCCAGGCTCTCACAGCAGGGAATGCCAATGGCATTGCGGGCTGTATTAGTAAGAGTGTGCTCAGCAGGGTGATGGAAGGGATTGTTCCCCTCTGTTTGGCATGTGTGCAACACTGCAGCACGGTGCAAGACAGCGTCTGGAGCATCATGTTCAGTTTTGGGCTCCCCAGTGCAAGAAAGGTATGGACAAACTGGAGCAAGTCCAGATTTTGATGGATTTGCTCAGCAAAGTTCATCCCTGTGAGTTTGAGTCAAGTAACTCAGTTAAACACATAATTAACCAAGTGAAACACAGCAGTCCATGATACACAGACCAGGTAGGATGATCTCATATTTTGTGACTATAAAAGAAAAAAAAGATAAAATGGGAAACAGCATACAATTTTTCTTACCCAGAATGAGACTTGAAACAGAAAATCATTTATCATCAGCCTGTGGCTTTAGTGCACCAATGCTAAATTTAATGCCTAAACTAAATACTTTGGAAAAAAAATTAGAGATACTAACCATTTTCTAGGTTATTGTTTAGAAACTATGCTCCTTAAATGAATGTTTGCATTGGTGTGTCAGGAAGTGCAGGGAGCTGGAGGAGACAGCTGGAATGCTGTAGAAGCTCGCCTTCAGTGGGATACAGTTCCCTATCTACTTGTCCTGATGAAAGAATAGCTTGTACTTAGAGACTGCCTGGTTAAGTTCCATGTAATAATGCTTTAAAAAAAGGTTTGTATCCTAAAATCCGATGAAAACGTTGAGGCCATTTTACTAAAATATACTTTATTAAATAGAAAACAGTTTTCCTCTGTAATCAATAAACATGTAGATGGGATCTATACAGATATATGTACATTCTTATATTTTAAGGTACACGTTTACATTTCTCAGTTCTAATACTTCCATGACATTTGTGTCATTCTGTGACATGTCCAGATTTTTACAATATAACATTAAATAAAGCTCCCCAAATTTTATTTTAGAAGTTAAACATATCAGTTGTTTTACATTGTCTACAGACTTCAGGATCTTCTCCTAACTGAGAAGTTGTGAATTTGTGAGCTATTCCTCATTATTCAGAAAGATGTCACCAGCATTTTCTCCCTTCTGTCTTCTGTCAAAACCTTCTATCCAGTTATAGAAAAGCTTAAAGTCAGTAAGGATGTAGCATTCAGTTCAGGAATGGGCACCCGACAAACTCTTTTCGATCTCTGCCACTAATTCTACCACATTTTTCATTTCCATCCCTCAAGTACAGCCTGTCAGCATAGGACCTTCCTTGCTTCCTCTAGCTGGACACTGCAAAAATAAAGATTGAGATGATCCCTTTCCCACAGGCTGTCTCGTCTCAGACTCTCCAGGTCTGTTCTACAATAAACTGTGGTGCCTGCTACAAATTTCATCTTCCTGTGATACTATAGTAGGAGTTTCTTAACAGACTAAACCCAAATTCAAGACTCCAAGTGCTAAGAGTCCAGAGCAGCAATGATGCACACTACCACTGCAATCCAAAGTAGTTCAGTATTTTCTCATAAAATCCAGGTGTGACACTTTTGAATTGGCAATTCCGTTGCATTCTGCCAGGACTGCAGTTCCTCATCTCTCCTGCTGCTGCCTGTAATTTTAGTCTACCTCTTACATGGGCCACTGAAGCTGCTCTGCCTGGGCATCTTTTCAGCTTCTTTAAAGTTTCTGCTGACAGTAAATTCTTTCTCTTTTCTCCACTACTTTGGAAAAAATGTTTGGTCCGCCATGAGGGAACAGCCAGAGCCAGACCCGGAGCTTATGAAAACTCTGTATTCACATATCTGTGAATATGTACTCATATATTTTCTCTGTATCTTGTATATTAATGTATGAAAATGACATTCTGCTTCCATACTCCTTAGCCTTTTGTTATCTACCACCACAAGAGAGCCAACATTTCCTTGCGCATCATCCTTACCCCACAGCTTCCTCATATCATTTCTTCAAGAATTAACTCCTCAGGAGTGTGGTCTAGTAACTTAAAAATAACCATTCTGCTACCCAGGGGTGAAAAAAATGCCAGAGTCCAGCTTATGTATCCTGGATATAAATTGCCACCAAAAAGGTACCATGTAACATCGAATTTAGCAAAACTAGTTTAAATGTGGAATTAGAAAAATTATTACATTTTCTAAAGCAATGCAAATGAGTAACATGTTTATTTAAACTGCATTGATCAAATAAAGTACAAAGAAAGAATGAAACACCTATAATGGATTCAGTAAAAATCAGCTGACAACAAAAGAGTTACTGACCATTGACAGAATTTTGTAGACTATCTGTTCTGGAAAGCAATAAACTGCTCAGTAATTACTAGAGTATGTGACTTTGCCAGGGGGCCTCCAGGGAGGGCTCACTTCATTCCCATGGAGACCCTGCAACTTCTTTCGGTTCTTCTCAAGCTGTTCTCTCCTCATTTTGTTTTCCTGAGAATAAAAAGAAGTGTGAAAAAAAGCCCAAACCAAAACCATCCTCCTGCCCCCCAACAACAATTCTATTAACAGAAAAGTTACCATTATTGTTATGCCTTTCTTGTGTAAAATGAAAAGAAAACATGCAATGGAAATTTGCCTTTTGGAGCTCGGCACATCCCTTTTAGAGGTTCAGTCACAGACACTGCACAATGCAACACAAGAGGCTGCACATTGGGTGTCATTTACAATTACAGCGACTGTCTCAAGGATGGGCTGGGTTTATGCACTGTCTAAACAAAAAGCCCAACAAAAGGCCTCTAGATTAGGTACTGTATTGGTCTTGTATGTAATTAGTCTCATATTAATTACTTCTTGTCTTTAAGAGGATACCTAAATCACAATGCAGAATATGTTGTTTTCATATAATGAGAACATTGATACATGATTATAACTTTCTTTGCTTATTAAATCACACTTGCTGCGTACTAGAACAAACTAGTCATTAAACAATTTAATTTTAAACAAAGATCTATCTAACTTATGTTACAAGTACTGCAAGGTTCTAATTCTATTTTCTATTGTTTCAAACGGCAATGGGGCAATTAGGATGATGAGTGATAAGCAAGATACTTTAAACACTCTTTGTGTCTCATTAACCAATGATTTTCAAGAGACCTGTCATTCAAAAACTACGTTGCAATCATTTATAATTATTTTTTGAATTTCTAATCAGTTCTATTCTACATAAAATAATTCTTTGCAAAAATGACTGCCAATTCACCCTCAAGAGGACCAGCATCTATATGTTCATCTTCATTATCAGTTTAGTACACTGGTGCGCTCTCGATGGGTCCAAGTTTTCCTTGCAGGTTTGTGGTGCACGTAAGGTGCACATTTCTTACTGACACAGAAGTAGTTTTTCTCTTGGTGGAACCAAGGTTGCCCATATAGACCAGAGCACAATTTATAGTGCGCCATGATGGGTGGATAAGAGGTCCTCGAGCAGCTGGCCTTCTCACACATGAACAGTACATTCACTCCTAAGATCAACAACTGGCAAACATATCCCTGGTAGTAAAGATGCAATGTGGATATGCCCACTTAAAACCATCAACAGCTGTGCCACATCCAACCTTGGTTCATCATTTGCAGCCCACCAGTCAGAACTTTAAAGCACTCACAGAAGTTTTGTATTTTCACATGTATGAACTGTACTGCAGTGAAAGTACTGCTCCGTAAGGACAGCTGTAAGACAGCAGATACTCTCACATAACTCATGATCTTATTCCTCTGGTGGACACCCTATAGCCACAATTTCCAAGATTTTGGCAGTGTTTGCCTGTTACTCACATGTGAGCAGAGAAATAGTGAGGTAACTGTGGCCAGGGTGTGGTGGTGTGGGTTTTCAGTTTTCCATTTGTTCGTATGTGCATTCCAGTTTGTTCTATTGTAATGGTTTGTTCCTTGTACCCGCTCCTGTTCATTTCCCTTGGTTCACTCCCAAGTTGTTTGTCCAGCACCTGTCTAGTGTCAGTCATATGTTATGTAACCAGTTAGTCCTGTCAGTCACTCTGGGGCCTCTCCCTGCATCCAGAAGGTTCCAGGGGAGGCGTCGAGTGATTGGGCAGGATTCAGGTTCTCCCCTCCCCTTCTCCTAGGATTTGTTGTTCCACCTCAATGTTATGTTTTGAGCCACTCCCTGACTGTTCCTTATTGGTCCCTTGCTGTACCCATCCCTCTGCAACACCCCTCCTTAAAAGCTGGGTCCCTTGGGTGCTCTGGGTCTCCTCTGAGGCAGAGTCCAGAGGTGTGGACCCCTGGTCTAATAAACTCAGCTTGCTTAACCTCAGTGGAGTCCCTCCTTTGTCTCTCCTGCCTTTGCCGCGTCCCTGCTCCTGGCTAACTTAGAGCCCAGGTGTTGCCATGGTGCCAGGGCTGGCCGAGCCAAGTGACACGGGGCACCGCGACACCGAGGGAATAGACTGGGAAATGGATGTAGAAGCATTGCTGTAAAAAAGGAAGCTTGAGTGAAATTTTCTCCTGTTTTACACATATGTAGCAGTCAAACTACTAAAAATTTTTAAAAATTGTGTCCAAAAATTTAAAAGGGAAAGTAACACACTTGTTACATCATCACAGGGACTCCACACACACTGAAATACCAACCCTATCAATATGATTTTAATCTCTGCCCTTCAGCTCTTTGACAACATAAATCTGAAGATCCAGTTCAGTTAGGAACATCTGGTCTGGCTAAACAAACACAATAATTCCATGGCGTTACTAGTAAGGCTGATTAAAGGCAAGGCAAGGTTTGCATGGAAAAGGAATGCCCTTTGCTAAAATAAGCAATACAAATATTATCTCTCTGTACAAACTGTATCTTTGTGGATCACATGGAGTAATTGAGACAAACTAGGCCTGCAGTACTGTGACATTCTGACTCTTCTCATCCTTCACTTTTGCCTTCTTTCTCCTTTCATAGAGATTTCATCAGATGAACACAACTAGTGGCTTTGGGTCTTCAGAAAAAATTCAAGATACTCTAAAATTCTTGAAGGGAACTGTTTAGTACCCTAAGAGAAAAGCAGTCTGCATTATCAGTGATATTTTTCAAAAAAGGCATCAAAACATGTCAAGCAGTGCAGATGAGCTTGGGAAGACTATGCTCTAATGGTATACATATATAATAACATGCTCCTGTATCTATAATCATAGAATAATATTGTACAAGGATATCTATACCATCAGGACAGGTAAGTCAAAACTCATTAAGAATAAGACTTATTGCAGCAGTATTGCAAGCATTAGAGAAATTGCATGCTACAGAGAAATGTGCATACTCTATGTTTATCAAACACTCTCACTCTACTGAATACATGTTGCACAATAGACTTAAGTATGAAAACCACAACCAAAAATAAAGCATACACCCACCCAGGAAAGGAACGAAAGTTGCTTTGGATTTTTTAACTGTGCTTCAGTGTTGAATGTTTCGGTTTGAAGATTCAATTTTCATTAATGAATCTCAGTGGGACTGAGTTAATTTAACTCTTTTTAAAATATTAAATTCAAAGTGAAGATCCACTGGCTTCCTCCCTGTCTTCAACACACACAAAGTTTTTATGTTTTTGTTGTACCTACAGTGCAAATTCTCACAAGGCGTAATTGATATAAATATTCCATAGAAAAATAAACAAGATGTTATTTGCACTAGTTGAAGAAGAGTAATAGAAACAGTGAAAGATGAAATCAGTAACTATAGCTTGTCTTACACTAGATTAGCTCAAATGTATGGCTTGATTTCCATGGAAGTTTCCTACTCAGTAGCCTAGTAAGATGAATACATTTTTCACTTATCAAATTCTGGGAAGAGCACATTCTTTAGCAGTATGACTGCCACACAGAAATTGAATTTCAGATATTACAGAACACTGACAACATTCAAGAGGAGTAACAATAGCAGCCTTATTTCTAGCCTATTGAAATGACAGGCCAGGAAAATGCAATATAGAAAGTATTTTCAGAGAGATCTTATTAAACTACATGAAATTAATAACCCACTTCAGTTGTTTCTAACCCAGAAAAGCAACAAATCCACAGGACTTACCCTTTCTTGATGTTTTTAAACAGCTTTAGAATGCCAAAAATAGATATGGCACATGCTCAAATTCAAGGTAAAATGTCGAACTTCTTCTAAGGCTTTCAGCATCACTATGCTAGTCTTTGAGAACTATTTGAGAGCAGCCTTACTTCTCAGCAGCTCATGGTAGGTTGATGTTTATCACAGAAAATTGTTACGTGACTTATCTAGTGATGATACTCACTTGTATCCACAGTAAACAGGTACCAAGATTAGTATCTCAGAAATAATGGGAAATAAACTGATCTGTCATTATAAACTTTCTATGTGATTCTTGTCCACATTCCACTCCTCAGAATAGGTGCATGCCAATGACAAGTGTCAGATGCTTGTATTATGCAGTAACTAAAAACTACCATTTATCAAGCTAGATTGGCTTGAAGAGTTCTTGGTGACTAGCAAGAGACAAATGATAGAAAAGAAACAAAATATTCAGAAGCTTGAATTTTCGGGCAATACTAAAGCATCTCACCTCAAGATTATCCTTTTTATGTCAGTATTTTACAAGTGTTAATAGCCTTTTCCAAGGCATTTATTTCCAGGCTTAAAAAGTAATCTTCTCTATGCATTTATGCTATCAAACATTCACACAATGACCTCTAAAAGCAGAAATAACAGAATTTCCATTAACATAAAAGCAGAAGGGTTCTTCTTTTTTAGAAGAACTACAATGAGCTTTATATGTCTGTTTTATCCATGCATTATGGCCAACACCTGTTTCAGGAAAGTTGAGGATGAATTTACACATTATTTCTGTTGAATGTTAATGAAAACATACTAGCATACTTCCCACTATATCCCTCCTTTTTTATTTCCCTTTAAAAAAATCCTGTTAATTGAAAGAATACTCTTAATAGGCTTCCAAATTCTGCCTTCAGATCTGATGCTTATCTACCTGCAGGGAGATGTCATCTCAGTTCCCTTAATAATACAACAACTTTACAGTGTTTCTCTCCTGCAGTTCACTAATGGTATGTATTTTTTCTGTAACTGTACAAAGTGAGACATGGCCAAAAATGATGACAGAGACATTTCTTAATATGGTTTCTCAAATAAATGTGTGTAAGTTACAAAAAGACAGCACAAATTCTGAAAGTTAAAATGTGAAGACTGGGCACAAAACACATCAGTCAACATTTGCACACAAACACTGAAAATGGTATCATTTTAGAGGCAGCTCTACCAACGAGTTCAGTATTTATCCCATCCTACACTTGCTTATTTCTCCTGTAGGCACATGTATATCCAGTTAGATCTGGTCATTTCTCCACCTACTAATATTTTTGTTAATAATCCCACTGAAGTGAGGACCTAAGGAATTTACACACAGTTTGTATGGGCGAACCTGTGTGTATGCCAGGCAGCATCCTTCACTCCCAAAAAAAGGGATAATTTTTTTACCTTCATATGGAGTCCAGGACAATAAGGAAATCAAATGTACATTGAAAAGTAACATTCTTGCTTTAGTAAAACTAAGCTGATTAAGGTCGTCTCAGTAAGCAGAGCATACCAGGCAGAGCCTTAATTACTGCTCAAAGCATAGTACTCCCTACCATGGCATTCAGGAATATTGACCAAGCAAGAAATAACCCAAGATCACACATTAATCATTTCCTAAACTGAGCTGAAAATCTCTTGAAAATGAGAATCAGAAAAAAAAAAACCCAAAAAAAACCCAAAAACAAAACCAACTTATCAGTGATTACAGAAATGAGACGTATTTCAACAGGGGACCAGGTAAAACATCTTAAAAGATCTAAATCTGAGACTAAAAAAGTTTGAAAACAGAGAGAAGGGAAAACATGCAGGCTCTTGCTGTTTTGTGCAACTGTGTATTTCTTATTCAGCCAAGTCCTCTCTAAACCTGTTTGATTGTGCTCTCTAAACTTGTTCTACACCTGTACAGCTGTCTGACTCTCATCTATCTGCCTCTCTCTCCTGTTAAAAAAAAAAAAAAAAGAAAGCTATTGACAGTAAAGAGGAATTCCTCTAAGAACCTTAATCCAGCTGGGCTGCAAAACCCCATTCTTAAAAATGGCAACAGAGACCATATGTACAAGACATGCTGGAAATCACATGGAAGAGAGACACAAGAAACACTTTCTAACTAAAAATTCTTGACAGTCAGTATGAAGAAAGACTGTGTCACAGGATGGGGAATTAAAACAAGTTTTTCTTTAACTGGCAAGTCACATATCTTTAAAAAAACAACATGCTAAGAATACAAGTGATCTCTCTTCTAGTTTGTCTTTCTGCAGCAAGGAAAACAAACCTGCCTTATTATTGGGACTTGAGTACTGGATTAATTTACTGCTTTACAACTGGGACACTACTGTGAGAAAAATACAATTGAGAGCATCAGAGTTCCAACGCTTCTTGCAAATGGAAATCATCTTGAACCTCATTACAAGTGCTTTTATCAGTTGTGAGGTATCCAAGTCTCCATTTTCAACACTTCCTTGAATGTACATGCTCTGACTGTTGCAGGTGGCAATGCTGTTTAGCTTTGCAGGTTTTGTGCTCTGGCTAATTGGCCCTTCAGAGATGGTTGTTCCTGATACGGAATGATAAAAAATGAAGACTAATGGAAATTGAAAACTCCATGACACATAGATAGGGAGAATATATTTTCCATGTATGACAGGTATCAAGTGCACCATTGTTAAGCAACATTTTGCTCACAAGTTCTGGGGGACAAGCAATGTAATGTTGCCACCGTCTGGCCTCTCTCATAACAGCACAACACCCCATGAGTACTACAATACTCAAGTGCTCACAGACATTACCACATCAAATGTTTTGGTTTTGACAAAATGCAAAAAAAACCCCGAACCCAACCAAACATACCAGCCATCTTTCATATTCCTCCATAGCCTTTTCACTTTTTTCTTCCTTCATTGCCTGTTGCATTTCTCGCTTTCTTTTCTCCAGGATTTTTTCTACTTTCTTCTTTTTCATATATTCTTTCTTCTGTTCATTCCTGCGTAGTGAGAGTGAAGAGCAAGAGGTCATCGTGTACAGACTGAAAGCTGCGTCTGTGACCAATTAAGCTAGTCAAAATATGTATTTTACACTTTTAATGAAAGATTGAGAATATGTATTTAAAATCTTCCATGTCCATTTTTATATGTCACCAGGTATAAATAAATCTACTACTCTATCTATTATTGCATCACCTTTTCTGTACTTTGTTCTTCCTTATTTAGTTACATACAAGAAACCATTCAGAACTTCTGTAGGTAACTGTAAGTTGTGCATTGTCTGAGAAAACTCTAGGCTTGTAAAACTAATATAGAATATCTCCAGCAGATACATCTCATTTCCTTCTTCCTACATCTGCATTCCTACATTGTATTCCGCAAAACTTTAAAGATTTACCTTCCTTCTTATGGCTTAGTAATGAAGCATGAAAATAACCACGTAAGTCACAATACTACTCAATGAATTTTCTCATTTGCTGTATCTCTGCCTGGGCCTAGTTAATATCCTCTTGGGGAGGAAATCAACTAAATTAATAAACTGAAGGGAGCTGCACAGCTTGTTTTCACTGTTAGACTCTGTCTCCATTGAGAATGAAGAGTCTGATCCTAAGCATTCCATTGTCTTCCAATTACAAGCACATCAATCATTTACAGAAGACCTATTACATTTATAAGCAAAGATTTTGGAAGCTGTGATACAGCAAACACAGTGGAGAAGTACCATTTTTCAACTGCTGATTCACTGACTCTCCTCTTCTCTGCAACTAGGTCCTCTTCTATAGTCTTCCTCGTTCTTTCAGACTGTTTTTCCTTCCTGCTTTGCTCTCTTAAATATTCCACTTTTCTTTCTTTCCATTTTTTGAATGCCTAAAGACAACCACAGATCCATGAGAAATCTTACCTCTCACCTTTCTGTCAATACTTCACTAATCTATGGTAATTTCTACACATTCTAATTTTAGAATATTTGCTTGTAGAATTGCTCAGAAGTGGGCATCACTATATGTAAGAATAATCTTATTTTTCCAGTAGGTAATAGTTAATTGCTAATGTATTTGTATGAAGTTTATTTTATGCTCAGTAATAGACACCATATATAGAGCCAGTTTGTTTGCAAGGATATATATTACATCTTTCTGACAGAACAAAACTTAATACAAGCTTCCTTCAAAAACCAAGCATGTCTAGATTTAAGATTCTAGTTCATTTTCATCTCCTTCTAGATTAGTCAAAATTATTTTTACCATCTCCTGAACCACATTAAAATACACATTTGTGTACATATTTCGCTATTTCACATCACCGCTTGTGCTGCTTCTGATTTTTCCTTATTCTGTTCTGCTGGTTTCTTTTTCTCAAGTTCTTCAAGCTTTTTTTTTTCTCTTAACTTCTTTGCTTCTTTCTCTTTCTTTTTTTTCCAGGCTTCATAACATGCAATTGCTTCTTCTCTTTTAAGTGCTTCTTTCTAGATTGAAAATAAAAGTCTACATTTAAATCAATTTCAGTATAAAATTCTAAATGAAATAGTATGTTTTAAACCTACTGCTAAATGGAGCAATAAAGACACAGAAACTGATTTGCTGACAACATTGCAAGTATTACAATTAAATTTTAAGCATATATAGTGGTTTGTTTCAACACCCATTTTTAATTTAATTGAATGAGATGAACTACTCCAAGTATGTGTAGAAGGATATGAAATACATGTTAAGTACTTAGAAATGAAACATATTAAATGCTTAAAAGCCAAATCCAAGAATGTGCATTACACTATTCAAGACAGAGTCCTCTGTAAGTAAGCATATCTTGAGGCAGGGAGTGAATGCCTCATGTTCTCATGCATAAAACAAAACTTAGCACCTTAAGAACTGAGCATCCCGAGGTCTTTGTAAACAAACCTGAAAATTAGTCTAGGAAGCACACTTCTAACACACCTTATGTACATATGCAGGGAAGCATTGGACAGAAACTGTTTACAGGAACCTAAAAAGCAGGACATGCCATTTACTGTCTCACATCACCTCGAGCTACTTGGAGAAAACCAGATACCTGACAAGAGCAGAGGGATGCACTCAGGCAGGAAGCACACTTCAAAGAATCATAGTTTGTCAACTTCTTTTTAAACAACAATGGAAACAAACCTTTTCAGTATTGTTCCTTAGAATTTCAGCTTTCTCCTTTTCACTTCTCTTTAATTCCAGTAAAAGGAGCTTTTTCTTTTCCAACCAGTTCTGTAAGAATCATTAATATATTTTTAAAGTCCTTTTAATGTATCAGTAAAGAACAGAATCAATATAATGACCATGAAAATTACTCTTAGTTCTTCCATATGCTAATTAAATAAGCATCCCATGTGGAAAATGAACCTGTTTTTAAAACATGAACACTGTGATCAAAAAAATCTAAGGTTCTAAAATCACAGCTACAAAATCTAAAAAAGCTTAAAGATCTTTTAATAAGCATCTGCCTAGAAACAGCAACAAATGTGTAAGCATTAATCAAAATTAAATAGAAGAATGGAGTAAAGATTCTTATCACTTGGTATATAAGAATATTTACATTTGTTGTCTCTCTTGAAAATACCTATAATTAAAGAGAATAAAATCCTACTGGGAGAAGTGAGACTTCAGGCAGCCATAAAAGGTAATGAGCCATCTGCAGAATCAGGCTTAAATTTTCAAGAATTAACTATATATATTTGGTATGCAGCTCAAAGACAAAAATGGAGACTATTCCACCTTCATATATAAATACGGATTTGAGGGTCTAAAAGTTGTTTTAGGACCACAACGATTAAAAACACATACCAATATGAACAGTGCCTGTTAATGAGAGTTGTGTTTTCTCCAACAGATTAGCAAAAATCTGTTGAAACCCAGAAAATAATTGTTCTGAAATTCTACAATGAATCTACATAATTATTCGTCTGGAAAGAGTACAGGATTTTTTATCACTTTTCCTGAATGCCATTTGAATAGAACACATCAGGAAAAAACCCAACAACTCTAAGTACACACTTACGTTAAAGATGAAGTAGAGATAACGGAAAATATGTGTCTGAAAATAGTCTGACAATAAATTATGAATCACATAAAAACATTGTCCCTTTCATCAAGCTTTTTGTTCATAATATGAGGAAAAGGCATACCCAACAGAATAAAAGCATTGCTATACCTGTAAACCAATGAAAGGAATATAGTAAAAAATATTGATTTCAAGAAAGTACGAGGTGTTGACCCCTGTATCAGGACCTTTGCACATCCGCACAATTTTGTTTCTTGGTTTGTTCATTTTTGAAACCTACCTGAAAAACAGCTGCCCTTAAATTATCTACTTTGCTGAATTCTGGACTTTTCTGCTGCATGCTTTTATCCTCCAACACCTTTAATGATCCCAGACACTGAGATGAAACAGTGGATGGAACAGCTTTCCCCTTTCTCTTTAAATGCACAGAAGTTATAGACCTAGGAAGATACCAGGACACAAACACATTAATGACCTTTCCGTTTATTGTAGCTCATGCCAAGTACTGTTCCTCTTGTTTCTGTCCATACCAAAAGTTACTGTGATTCTTTTTTTATATGCACTTGACTGGGGACTGGGAAAAGTGAAAGGAGAAAGAACTTATCTCTTTTAAGTTTATAAATTACTTACACTTTCATCTTAAAAACAGCTTTTTTTTTTTTCTTTTTTTTTTTTTTTTTTTTTTTTTTTTTTTTTTTTTTTTTTTACTGTGAAGAATCCAGTAACACACTCATCAGAGACACTGGCAAAAGATTTGGGAGTCTGATCTGACATAAACCTGAGCAGGGGTCATAACAACATGCCACATGCACTAAACTGTTTTCCACAGATGGTCAGAGGTTGCCAGCAGCAAAGACAATGCTGACAGAAAATGAGAGGGGAGCAGCATTGTTGGGGCGCTTAGAGGCATCTTAAATGGTTCAGAACAATACTTGGCATTCTTCTCTTACCTGTCAGATAAAGAAGCCTTTGGGTAATGTAGAACTCTCTCCTTTGTTTCACTTAGTTTCTAAGAAACACAGAGGAAAAGTAAAGTTATAGGTCTCTTTATCAACAGATCAGGATGAAACAGGTTTTTACAAGCTAACAAGGACACTGAGAATTAGTCAAGATATTCCATGGTCTCATGATGTTATAAAAACGAGCAAGAAAAACACCCTAATGAAGAGAGGGTATAGTACAGGGTAAGAAAGTAAGGAAAGAAAAAACAAAACAAAACAAAAGCCCCCAAACCAACCAACCAACCAACCAAACGTTCAAAATGCCTGTATCATTTTGGAATGGCAGCTAGGAATGTTCATTTGTATTGTGTAAAAATACAGTCAATAGTTTAGAAATAATAAAAAGTAAAAAGAGCACAGCTGATTTATTCTATAAACACTCTTTTAAGTCTTTTGAATACTTAGCTTTAATAATTATGTGTATCTACATATTTCTTTTTAGGATAAAGCACAGAATGCTTTGCATCTTATCCATTATTCAGGTCACACATGGATTCCATCCTCTGCCAACACACACTGCTCACTGCTATTCAGCTGTCTTCACAACAGAAATATGACATTTTCATTTTGAGAAGTGTACTTTTTTAAGATTGAAAAACACATTTCAATACCTTTATCTGACCTAAATAATTTGTGGAAAAGGTATATCTATCCTAAAGCTATATAGAATTTATAAAAGCCTCGGCTCTAGAAACCAGATACAAAATTCTCAGCTTTCCAGACAGTGTTCTATACACTGAAGATACCAACAGCACTTTACGAAACTCTCCACTGTGCTTCTAGGACATTGTTTCAAACAATGGTAAACTGCATATGAGCAATACCTTGACAGAGTTCTGGGATGTGTTCTTTGCCTCCCCATGCTCAGATTGATCATTCACTGACACCTCCTGCATTGTATCAGTTATTATTTGCCCTTCTGTTATTTTCATCATTCCATCTGAGTTGTCTACAGAAGGGGATTTCCTACCATTGTCCTCCAGTTTCAAGTCACTGGTGCCAACAGTCTTCTGATCTCGACCTAAAGGGAGACCCATTAACAAGAACTTCATTGGTTTTGAGTACTATTTTATCTGCATAAAATATATTTCTAGAAAAACCATCCATCTATAAAGTTGTCACTAAATTTTATATAGTATAATGTATTATTCTGTATGCCTCCTTCTAAGAACTATACGCTAATAAGAACAGTATTCACTTGTGTTTTCATGTAAGACTGCAGCAGCAACTGAATCTTGAATTAATGTTAGAGAATGTGAGAGCAAGACAAAGGCAAAACCTTCCAACTGCCTTATCTGGCTCTACAGCAGCAACCAAAAGCAAGAGTCACTGCAGTCACACCAAGAGCCTTTCTGACATCTAAGTAAACTTCTACTGAAGTGTGTCAGTTAACACTCTGGTTAACAAATACTGCTTTCATTGTGTGGAGTTCTTCAGGGGTGTGGGACACAAGAGTGAATAACTGAAAAATTCTACAGTGGGGATTTAAAGAAAACATCACCTCAATCTGAATGTATGCCTAAGTGGTGAAGTTGTCATTTATGAAACACATTATAATAAGACTTAAAAACTATTTTAATCAGATTTCAACTGCCAGTAATTCAGCAATCTAAATCTTAAAACAATTCAGACACAAGTCAAAAGTGCCCCAGTAAAACCAAATTGGAAGTCTTCCACAAATTTCCAATAGAATTCTTCAGAAAAACAGAATTTTTGGATGACAAATTAACTCCAGATTACCTGAAGAAGGGAACATGAATGCCCATAATCTAAGAGATTTACCCTAAATTTACAGTGATGAAGTTAAGTTCAAGGTGACAAGAATTCTGAATTTCTTGAATTCTAACCAATATTGCAGTGTGTCACTGCACTACTTTGATTCATGTGAAGAAAAGGAGCAGTTCACCTTCTTTTCTGCTGGTCTAAAACTACACAGGCACACTAGCCAGGAAAGAGAGGTGTCTGCACATTCCAATACCTAGCATTTTGGTGCCATCATGTGGAAAGGAAAAACGAAGCTGATACCTTTAATCATGCTCTACCAATTGCAAAGTTGTAATCTTCCACCACAGGTGAAACTTATCTCAACATCAAACAGGACAAATTCCTCTCATATTAGGAATTAGATAAAAAATATGAAGTCTTTTGGCATATATAGTCAATTACCAGAATTCCAAATTCTGCTTTGTATACTAAAAATAAATTAGCTATTCCTGTAATGAAACATTCAGGTTTGGGGGGTTTGTGGATTTGGCTATACATCGGAAGTGTGTCAGTATCTTCAAAGTAAAAGATCAACTGAAGTTTTAACTTCAAAATAATGAGACATATACAACTCATAAATCTTTCGGATACGGCTCGTTTTCTGATGTTCTGTTACATTACAGCTGAACCTGGTCATAGAAAAGGAATTTCACGACCTTTTCATTAAAGGGTACATGGATGCTGTGGACACAATGTCAATCCAGGTTTCTGTGGATTGAAAACAGCAGAATTTCAATGCACACACTGAGGAGGCATCTTGGCAGCCCCGTCATGCCTTCCATTCACATGCACTGATGGAGAGCTGGACTTTATGCACCTAAACAGCTGTTTTTCCATCTTCTGAAAGGAAAGGGCAAACAGGAACCTCCTGCTCTTGGTCCACTCTGGTTCACTTTACCCCCGGCATATAGAGGTTGCGTATTTTTAGAAGCTTTGGCTGCAAGCCAAAGCAGATATTCACTAACACAAAAAATAACCCAAATGGAAACACTAAAACGTTGTAACATGGCGAAGCAGCAACAATATTAAAATACTTTCTTTTCACCTGATGCTGAAGCATTTCCTTTTTTGTGCACCCAAGGTCTTGCTTTTGGATAGTTTTCATTTTGATTTCTTTTTTCATGTAGTTCACTAATAGGCAAGTCATCACTTTCACTATTATCACACCGTACTTCTTCATTATTTTTTCCAACATTATCCTCATTTGGACTTTCCACACATCTTTCTTTGCCATCTTTTCTGCCATTCTGTGTGTTTTCACCTTCTAAAACCATTATTTGCTGAAGGTTCTTTACATGAAGGGATAAATTCAAGTCACCAGCAACTTCATTTTCCAAATCTTCTGCTTTTTGTGAAGCATCATCATTCAAGAGAGGACTCCCAGCAACAGATCTCTCACTGCCTGAATCACTTTCAGCAAGTTCTTTCCCAATATCTGCAAAGAGCACATTACCAACTTGTGTTTGATACAAGTGGAAAAAAAAACGCAACGCAGAACCTGTATCTTCTATAACTAACAATAGTTTTCATGTAACACCCTCCTGACCTCAGTTTCTGAGCACTTCTCTTTCTGTGCCTCCGATCTCTGCAAAGCCACCAAACTACAGCCTTATTCTACTTCCTTTCCTGTCACCTCTTTTCATAGACCCAAAAGCAAATACTCACTCATTAATTCCTTTCTCCATGCAATTTAAAGCCCTTCAAAAAAACAAAAAATCTCAATGCCATAGGAAGTGGAAACAAGTCATCAATGACAAATCTGGGTATGATTTGTATTAGAACTCCCCTTCTCTTCACTTCTGCCCCATTTAATGTCTACTAGAAGATACTTAAAGGAAGTAGCTGAGGTTCTCATGTTTAACAAAAATATTTATCTTCCTCTAGCCTGGTACTGCTAATTCAAACATCAGAGTTCAAATGCTTGAGGAAGTTGACAAAAGAATGTCATGATAGTAGAATACCGCATTTACAGCTGGAGAGCTTCTTTTCCTAAATTTTGGCAGCAAAGGGAAATCAAAGCATCCCGCAAACTGTTAAAAGATGTTTCAGATGTGAATGAAGAACAGGCAGAGGAAGTCCTTTTAAAAATACAAGATTATATTTAACATTCCTATTTTTCTTAAAATATAGTGCTTTGCCAGCAGGAAGAAGAGTCATTTGGCCAATCTTGTCATTTGGCCAATCATAAACACTAGCAAAAATCAAATGCATCCTGCTCCAAGAAAAACAGTCAGATCAAACCTATTCTTGGTTTAGGTACACTGCCAGGCAAGTGAGCTCTGCAGCATGTCCTGCAGCCCATATTCACTGACTGTCCAGACCAGGAAACCAGTACGGAAAAAAACACTGCCTTTCTATTTGCCCATGTCCAGTTTCATTTACAGTACTGTGCACTACTGCCTCATCCAGGTGTCAAGTAAACAAGATGGCTAAGAAGGAGAACTGGGCACCACAACGGTAGGAACCAGTACAGACTGTGTGTGGTCTAGCAGGTTGGCGACCTCTGCTGATTTCATTGGGAATTCTGCTGCTAACTCGGCAGAGGAGGACTCAGTGCTTTAAAAGTTCTTAAAATACGACATCTTGGAACACTAGATCATATTGACACATAAAAGATTGTCTAGGATCTAGCAATGAGTTAAGAAAGGAAGAACACAAGGAAAAATACTTAATTTTATTTTACCATTTAACATGCCATCTTCATCACTTTCAAAGTCGTCTGAATATTGATCTCTTTCCTTGCTCGTTGCATAATCAGAAATTGCTTCCTGTAGCTCATCCTGAAATGGCTTCAAAAATAACTTTTACATAAAAGGGAGGATTCACTTATTCAAGTTCAGCACTAATTCTCCCCTCGCACGCATACAGAAGTGAAACTGACCAACAGAGATAAGCCCATTTAATTGACAATTATTGTGAAGCATAGTGCTTCCATTCTATCTCTATTCCCGTAACATATCTGCATCCACAAAGTCCCCAAATCTCCATGTATTCATTTATATTTCTTCTTCATAAGAAATGTATTTTGCAAATCACTTTTCCATTTTTGGACACTTATGATGTATCATCATGTGACACTTCTCTTTTGTATGTTTTGATCGGCACGAGCGCAAGGGGAGGGTCTGTGGGAGCAGGTGAGCACGGACGAGCTCTTCTCACTGCCGCAGGACAGGAGCCTGAAGCAGGTGGCAGGTCCAAACCAATGGAAGAACTTCACCTATTTTGGATTCTCTGCTGCAGGACATCAGAGACACAATACATTTACATGATTCTGAAGGGTACTGGCCTCTAATTATAGATTGTAAACGCATAAAGAAATGTACCCGTATCTCCAGATTCCAGACCCTGACCCACAAGCCCCGAGAGGCAGTGGCAGTCACGGGCCTTGGCGTGCTCCTTCAGCCCGGCGGTCGGGGACGGGGCGGCCGGGCTGCTCCCAGCCTGTGCCCGGGGAGCACCTCCTGCTCTCCTCACCGCGGGCAGCCTGCGTGCCCGCTTTCATTTCGACCGCAACGCGGATTTTTGCGGGTGTGCTGCCTGTAACAGCGAATTAACGTATTCCCAACGGCGGAAACCTGCTCGCAGGCCTCGTTCCCCAGCGTCGGCTTTACCCTGCTCCTGCCCCGCTCCTGCCCGTCCCTGCCCTGCCCCGGCCGCCGCCGCTCACCTGCAGCCTGCAGTCGGCGGTGCTTACCCCCGACATGGCGGAGGTGTCTCGCTGCCGCGTCGCAGCGCCCGCGGCCGCCGCCAAGCCCTCCGACAGCCCTGGCACAGAGCTCGGGAAAAATCCCCGGCGGAGAGCCCCGGGAAGGAGCCCCGGGAAGGAGCCCCGGGCCGGGCCGGGCCCGGCCGCGCCGCCCGCCCGGTGCCGCCCGTCGCCCGGCAACGGCCGCGCCGGCGATCGCCTCCTTGAGTCGGGAATCGCCTCGTATCGCCGCTGCGCCCACTTCCTCGGCCGGGCCAAAGCACCCTGCCAGGATTTATTATCGGTGCCTGTGCCCTGCCAGGATTTAGTGTCCGTGTCCCTATCCTGTAAATAACCCTGTCCCCACAAGGAGCACGTCCATACATCCATGATACTCGTACTGACTGATACTCGTATCACTGAGTCGTGATACTGACACACGTTAGTCAACCCCACTCTTGCTTGCAGTCAGGTAATCGTCCAAACCCTTCCTACGTGGGATGTGAGCGCTTTCCCTAAGAAACATATTCATTTTAGTGCTTTCTGGAATACAGATCTCTTATCACCGGTGTGTTAGTTTAAATCATATTTTAGGTATGGAGAAATTATAGTGGCATTGAAGTAAATCGCTCGGTGCTTGCACCTCCTAATACTCCAATTTTTATTTCCCCAAAGAGTGGTCGTGCAATCCACCTGGTGAGCACCAGCCCCAGTGACCAGACACTTTGCCAAACAGCACACGTTCCTGCAGAGCTGGGGTCCTAGAGGTCATCTGTCCCCTGCATGGGCCACGATGAAGGCACATGAACCCCAGGGTGCTCTGGGAATACCAGTCTTGTGCATCAAAGGAAAGCTGTCCACTTCAGGACCATTTACAGGTACAGACATTTCTATTCTTCCTCCAGTTTAAATGCTTCTGATCTCACCTTTCTAAAATAAGACTAGTGCTCCAGTTGTCTTAGTGATAACAAAGAACTTCTGACATGTTCTCTAAACTGGTGTTGTATTTGTATATATTAATCTTCCCCAAAATGCATTGCATTTTTGTAAGTTGTGCAGAAGAAAATCTCTCTGACAGAGACAGGGAAAGAATATGCAGGACACAGCCCAGAGCCTTAGGACTTGTTTTCCTCTTCTTTATTTATGTAGAATTATATTTTAAAAGCAGTGCAGTTATGCAAAGGCCACAACATACCTGGGGGGAAAGAGGCCCTGAGTTCTAACAAGTAACCTTGGATTTAAACTAACAATTATTTGCTAGTGATTAATTGATATTTAGGTATCATCTGTAAGCTCCTTGCTTTGTTTACCTGTGTTTATTTATAGCCAAATAATGCTTGATCTGCTGATTAATCATGGCATTTATTGAGAGTTTTGCTTAATGCACAAATTCTTTCCTATATTTTCTTCACATATGAAAGCCTTAAGTTTGAATCTGTGCTCTTCCATCTCTCTGTGAAGGTGAAAGGTGAAACTTGACATACTTGTTAAGAATTTAAAAAGGAAGAAAGAAGAAATGCATATATTCTTTCTCTAATAATGTTAGTGATTGCTGTTGAGGGCTAAATTCTATATCTGTGTTACAAACAACTGAGATGCACATTTTCTTAAATTCCAAAAGGTGGCAGCAAAATATTCTAAAATTAAACAATTGGGTTTTTTTTTTCCCCCCAGGTGTCCAGTTTATCCTAGCTTATTTTACATTACTGACAATGTTTATGGTTTTTTTTTGAGGGACATTTAACATTGCATACACTGTAGTGAAGGAATATTTGGTTTAAAATATTGTGTTATTTACATGAGTCAGACAGCAGGTCCTCCTATCACCTGTGTTATTTAAATATTCAATGCACTGAGTTGGTTGGATGCAGGAAAAAAATTATCAATACTGTCAGCACTGAAGAACTCAAAATGTGTGAAGATGTTCTTTGTCAAAACACATGAACATCAGGTCTGCATCTTCTTGTCTTAACCTGAGGCAAAACACTCATCAAGACCCACTGAGGTGCATGGGACTTAAGCCTAAATATAAATCGAGTGCTCTGGGTATAAGAGACTTACTTGAAAAAAAACCTCACACAACAACAACAACAACAACAACAACAACAACAACAAAAAAAAAAAAACCAAACCAAAAAAACCACAAACAAACAAACCACAAAAAAAGCCCCAACCAACCAAAAAAACTCCAAAAACCAAAACCTCAAACATGGAGGTTTATTGAGGACAAAACCCAGAAGATTTTATGGTATGAAAATGAGCATTAACATCTGCTTTTTGATTAGTAACTGACTAATATATCACAAATGTAAATTGTACAAGGAAATATATGTTTGAAGGTGAAGTTGCTCTTTCTCTTTTGAGTAGACATGGAGCATTGAGAATAAGGTTCCAAATGATCCCAGCTGTTATATTTGTTTGGCTAAAATAAACTTAGAGGTAACATTTTATTCTGCTGATCAAATGTGTGTGAGTCTCCTCCATGCCCAGAACCTTAAAAAAGCACTTTTTAAAACAAGCATCACGATGCAGTGTGATTACCATCTGCAGGAATGATGTTATATTCAGAAAGCAGTCAAGTATGATAAGATTTTTGGATGGATAGCTTATATGCATATAAACAACTTCCAGAAGTGGTTTATTTTATCAGTGTGTCTAGAGTTTGTAAGATAGATTTTGGGATTTCTTCTGAACACATGACATATAGATTGAAAATTCTAAAATCATATATAACAAGTCACTTTAAGTCAAAATATATAAAAACTCCTTACTGGAGGGAAATGTTGTCCTTGCCTTGGTATTCCTTCCCAAAGTCAAAAGTTATGCTTGAAAGGAAATTTAATGTCATGACAAAATTTCTGAGTTGGTGTATATTCCTGTAGAAAGTGATTTTTTTGTTGGTTGCCAGGAGTTTGGCTCATAAATTACTGTTGCTGTTCTTGACATCAGTGAGAGTTAGACATCAGCTACGAGTACATCTGGCTCTGGGACATTGCACATGTATTTGTGCAGCAGAGTAACAAGTAGCTTCAATCCTAAACAACAAAGAGCTCTTCTGTCTAGGGGTCACCATCACAGACATTCTTAAGCACAAACGTTAGAAATCATTGTTCTCACATTTTCCTCCCAGTTCATATGAAACAGTCTATTACAATGTGCCGTGTTTTGTAGGGTTATGCCTGTCCTGCCAAAATGTACTCTTCTTCTTATGCTTGTCTTGAAATAAAACAGAAATATAATCAACTTTGAGCATCAGGTGGAATTCCCTTTGTCATCAAATTAAACCTCTCATTTTTACATCTTGATCTGATTTGTAAGAAGTTAGAGAAGATATTGTTAGGGTAAGAAGGTATGCAATCCTGACTTAGTAGATTGTTGTTCTCAGGCATTCAACCAGGAAAGTTGAATTTGATAAAATTAATACATACAAAAACATAGATACTGAAGGAACAGAATGCAAACCTGGAGCAAAAGAAAGAAGAAACTGGGATGAATAAACTCACAACTACATCATTTACATGGCAGTTTATGAATGCATGTGTTCTTGACTGGTTAATTTATTCCTGAGCATTAGACTTAGAAGTAGCAGATGGAGGTAGATATCCCAAAAGAAAATAGAAAGCCTCAGCTTTTTGAAGTTATTTTAGGCTTTATTTTTTTTTAAAGCTGTCTTTTTTGTAAATAGTACTTGATGTGATTTTAAGGAAAAGCATTGGAACACAGAGGAATGATACAGCTGTCTTGGTGTTGTGCCTGGTCATAGTAACAACGCAATAAACTTTTCAAACAGACAAAGCTTGTTTGTGTTGGTGGCAGCAGATTAGACTTCCTGTAAGGGGAGTCAGAAAATGCAAACTTTTTCATGTCAAGTGGCGTCATTCTGTGTGCAAATGACTCAAGATACTGCTGTCTCTTGTATATGGATACATTCTTTTAAAGTCTTACAGCTGTGGCTCTGGTTAAGTAAACACCTTTGAGAGAAACCTCGCAGACCTCCAATTGCTTGAAAACATCTCTCACTCTCGAAATATCTCTGTGTCTAATGTTGTATTACTGCTGTCAGGAGAAGCCAACATCTGTTAAGTGCTGAGCAGTAACTCTAATGCTATGGCACATTTCACAAAAAAGAGGAACCACGCTCGGCTCGCTCGTCAGATTGTCCCCTGCACATTTGAGAAGTGTCAGGGCTCCAAGCCGCTGGCACCTGAAGGATCCTGCCAGAGAGCCAGACACAAGACCATGGGTTAAAGACTTGAATAATGTCCTGCAAACTTCTAGCCCCAAGGGATGAGAAGTCTGACATCATAAAAAATAATCAGAGAAACTGGATGCAGTAAAAGGCCAGGTTAAATTGCTTTGTGGTTGGAAAGATTGGCTGGCTAATTCTCAATGACAATAAAAATGTCTTCTGCTCTTTGCATCTATATTTCTCCCTTGTCTCTTTTTAATTTTTGGTGCTATTCTATTTGCACTGTGGCAGGAAGATTTAAAGGAGAATAAAACTGCCTGGTTTGATTTTTCTACCATTATCCTAATGAAGATACAGCTTTACAGTGCAAGTAGCTTCAGCAAGTAAAGATGAATGATTACCTTACTCTAGTGCAGCAAAACAAAGGCTCATTGGAAGCACATTGTATGCATCACTTAATCTTTTTAGATTTATAACTGACCATATGAGATATTATCTTTTTATATCTTTTGAATGTACTGATTTGTCTATCAGTACACTTATAAGAACCTTCCATATCAGAGCGCTTCCTAGTCTTTATGGAGCTTTAAGGTCTTTAAGTCAGCTTTCCCTGCTAGACTGCTGAGACAGAATTATTACTCCTGTTTTGTATATGTGGAGAGAAGACTCGGAAGCTGTGCTGCTGACACAAAGGCATGCAAAAATTCTATGGTGGTGTAACTGTGGAGGATTTCTATCATGCCCGT
Source organism: Chamaea fasciata (assembly GCF_029207755.1). Lineage (NCBI taxonomy): Eukaryota > Metazoa > Chordata > Aves > Passeriformes > Sylviidae > Chamaea > Chamaea fasciata. Next base: position 41,997,113 of record NW_027094091.1, on the reverse strand, counting down.
TTTGCACTAACTTATACTCTTAACCAGTGAAGAAAATTCAGGTATCACATGATAACTTGTACCCATTAGAGGCAGTGATGCAGAAGAAGTAGAAGAATCTCAAGAACCTCCGTGGTATTTCAATGCTTGATAAAAGGTTTAAGCATTTGCTAACAGCTGCCCTTTGTGGTTCTCTTTTTTTAGTAAAAGAGATGTTGGAGAGCAATTTCTTTTCAGCTTACACTAGAGACAAGGTATGATTCTAAGATAACATAGCAGAAAAAGCTGTAACGTTAGACCCACACCTGAACAAATATATAGGCAGGTGTAGCATCTAGTTGGGCATTTTCTGTTTTTTCTTTAGCTCATAAATGGGTAGGTCGCTATTTTCTCATAGATTGGAGCCCTGGTTTCCTTAGCTCCAGATGCACTGTACTGAGCTGCTCCTTTAAAGAGAGTAGTGTTAAGGGTGCACACTTACTTACCCTTTTCCCCTTTCTAGGCCATCCAACATGTCCACTGCACAGGACCAGGGCTGCAGGTTGAGCTCTACACTGGTAACACCAGGGAAACCTACAAAATACAAGCTCCAGATTTTGTGCTGTTCCTATGGAGACCATGATACATTAGGATATTTTTATTGTGGATTAAAGATTATATTGACTTTCCCATTATTAATATTTCTATGTTCTCTTATATCATCTCTGCAAGGGCTGTGGAAAGAACATTTCATTCAGACTTGCAAATGGAAAGCGTTGATTAATCCCAGCACTTGGAAACAAATAATACAAGTTAGTAATCTGGAACATTAAATCAAACCCTGTATTTGAAAGGAAGCTTAACAGTTCATCTTTTCTTGTTCTCCATGTTTCCTTCCTTCCGTCTTGTGACTTAGTTTATAGCCCCTGCAACTGCAATTTGAAATTTTGCAGCTGCTGAGATGACTTGGCTTCAGTTTAACAACAAATGTCATCAGCCCAAATCTGGGCCTCGTGTGTTCTTTCTTTCCATTTCCTTTTTCTTTTCAAATTGATTTGTCACCAGTTTAGGGGATTATCTAAAGCTACCCTAAGACTGGTCCTCTGTGCCAGGGCTCTTCAGCCTGTTTTGTCAGAGGAAAAGCTAATGGGCATGCCAGAAACATATGAAGGGTGGGAGAAGGTCTGAGTGTCAAAACTCTCTCAAGGGGGGTTCTTTTGTAGTGCAGGAGGGAGTTGGAAAGGAAGAGGCATCATCCTAGTGCAGAAAGCAGCTGGGCTGGACATGGTGAGGAGGACAGTGCAGACGGGTGAAAAGTGGTAACTGAGCTTTTGTGTCAGTATTTTTGACTGTGTATTCTTCAGGAATGGTGCCTCCTCTAAGTACATTTTGTGCACACATCGTGTGAAATTGCATTTTCATTTACATAGGTCCACCCAGGCTGTCTGAGGAAGTGGGAAGGAGAGCTGTTCAGCTTCAGGACTGTAGGATGATGCTAATAGCTGTGCTGTTTCCATTCCTGATCTAAACTCAGCCATAGTGCTGATATCCTTTGCCACCAATACCACGTGGCATTGAGATACATTCTAAATGTCTGAGGTGCATGCAAACATTTCTAGATACAAACCCAACATACTGAAGCACCGCAGAAAAAGATTAATACTTGAAAATGTTATTTTAAAACTGATTCTGGAAGATCATTTGTAATGTAAACTTACATCACCTATTAAATTTCTTTCTTAGTTCCAATGCTTGAAACTTTAAAGGGACAGTGGCTGATGCTGAATCACAGAATGCTGGAATGGTTTGGATTGGAAAGGACCTAAAATATCACCTCATTCCAATGCCCTGTCTGTGAGCAAGGACATCTTCCACTAGGCAACTCAAAGGCCCATCCAACCCGGCCTTGAACACTTCTGGGCATGGGGCTTTCCCAACTTCTCTGGGCAACCCTTTCCTGAAGTTAAAACTTACTATTTAAATCAAGGTGTTTAAAAATGACTTGCAACCTCACAAGCAGCCCATACATATGTGCACAGATATTAATAATACAAAATCTACCTGAGCACCTGAGGGCCTACCTGTCTTCTTAGTCACTGTCTATGTTGGAAACAGGAATACTTCATGAGACGAACCAGCATGATCCTTTTCATCTACTGCCTATGAATTATCCATAGCATAGCAACTGCACTTCCCATCAATGGCATTTTCTGAAGCTTTATATTTCTAAAACATTGCCAAGCTTTAGATGCAAAATTAACAGTCAGCATCAACAAAGCAAAATGTATTTACCCAGCTGCTGAGAATCTTTTCCTGATAATAGAGCTGTGAGCTATGAAAGCCATTTCATGACAAAATACAGCTGGGAACTGCATTTTGTCGTGTATCAAAACATTTTTTTTATGTGTAGATGAATAATGGAAAGCAGATAAGAGAGGGATCACATGCTGATTTTTTAATGCAGTGTTTCAAAGTTGAAATGTTTCATAAAAACTCTTTTTGCTAATGATGTGAGAGACCCATTTACATTACAGCAAATTGATAAATGGATTGTGCAGTGCTTTCCTTAGATGTGATTTTTTGCCTCCTTTTCCCTTCTTCTGTTTGGTTGGGGTTTTTTTTCAAACACACGGCTATTTACCTCATAATTCGTGTAAAATATGTCAACTGTATATCCAAATCATTTAGGGAAACACCATGCAACTCATCCACTCACTGCTAATAAGAAGCATTGTTCACTTCACACTGACAGATGCTGATGGTTTACTGCATAGGGAGCACCTAGTACAGAGCTAGTGGGATTTTCTCTAGGATTACCTACTTAGTTTTGTTTCTCATTTTCTCCTTAAAATCACAAAGGGATCCTTGGAAATCAGTGGGAATATTCCAAAACCAGTATATATTCTTCTTGTAATAATTTGTGCGATCTGCTGCAGGAAGAACGCTCTTTAAAAAGTCTGGAATTTTTCATCTTTTTGATGCAATCCAGTCAGTGTTGAGGTCATTGGAGGAAAAAAAAAAAAAATCTCCAGCAAGACAGCGTCCCTTATACATGCTTAAGCAAACTGGATTCAATGCCATAACAGGCAGTGGCTTTCATATATGCTAATCCATGCACTCAAGATTCTCAGTGGATATTCACACAGTGTGATATTCACTTGAGATGTTCACTGTTGGCCTAATTCTGCACCACTTGCATTATCAGCAGCAGGACAACAATGATGTATGAAGGAGCAATACTGAGGGTTTTTTCTATTTCTTTACTTCTGCATTATCTCAGTGAGAACACTCTCCTGGTATTGAGCTCCTGTCTTTTATCTGTGCCTTAGTGCTGTGTAATGAATGGATTTAGCCAGGTCTGGATTTAGCACAGCAAAGTTGTTAAGTGAGTGCCGAAAGGTGCTAAGTGAGCCTCCACAAAGGAGTCAAACGGTGCCCTTGCACAATTCAGCTCCTCCTCTGAATGCTATCATAGCTGGCTTTAATCTTACCTAATACGGATAAAAACACTGATGGAATCTGGGCTGGGAGACTTCCCTGCCTGTTGTACAAATCCTGTTGATACTGCATATGCATTTACAGCTGACTTCTGCTAAATGAGAGGCTGGCTGTCGAGAGAAAGTTTCTCTGTGCTGCAGTCAAATGAAACATGTAGAGGAAAAAAATTCCAGAAAGGTACTTAAACCTGTAAATCAATGGGCTAAAGCACCTGAGTATGATTGCAAGTGAGAGAATGGGGTGGTTGTGTTTAGTTCTTTTGAACTGAGGCTAAGTGCATTAGTTTGAATAACGCTGGGGTAATCCTGCAATGCCTTGTAATGAGAATCCTTCCTCAAAGTTATGATATCACCCTAGTTACTCTGGAGAGACAATAGCCAAGTAGAGAGAAACAAAGCTAAACAACAAAGTAGAGTTAAAATTAGATGTGACTTTCCCATCTTCAAAGTGAGGGAAGAAAAGCTGGTCTCGGTTTTATTTTCAGGTGGTGCTTTTCTCTCCCCATAATAATAGTGCTGGTGTCATTATCAAGGATTTCACTTGTTCAAAGTGTTGCCATTAATGAGTGATTGTTACAAACCCCCAAGTGAAGTTGCAGCAAGTAAACAGTACCTGCCTTTTAAATAAGGGAAAATGAAACTTGCAGAAGAATCCTGTGATAGACATTTAAATATCAACTGTCTAGTACAGTACTTAGCCTCAGAAGCACTCTCCACACAGATGGGATGTTTCTTTGTTGTTGTAGTGTTTTTTTTAATTTCTGGCTGAACATGCTTATTGCTGGCCAACAGAAAAAATTTGGTGTGACACCCATTTTTCCAAGTGGAGGAACCGTACAAGCTAGTGATCACTGTGGTTGTTGAAACTTAAATTTCAATGTGAATGTTCAGTCAGCCTGGCTTGCACATCTGGAAGTGACTGCACCATTCCTGTCCTACAGGTTCTTGGGTGTGCATTGGGTCTTGTCATAGCTTCTGTTCATGGAAATTTTAGCATTATCTTCTGGAGAAGTTTCTCTTTGGAAGATTGTTTGCATGTTTTTCCCTCTGTCTTGGTTTCTCTGTCTCTCTCTCACACACACATACATAATCATGTATATAGTTATATATTATTTTTTGTAAGATTCCTATGTCTGTAGGTTACCAAACACCCATTATATTACACATATAAGATACAAGATACAATGCAGAGACCAGCCCCTGCAACAGAAATTATACTTGCAGCACTGCTATACTGCTGTATCATGCTGTATACACTGGTTTTGCACAGATACTGTGAGTAGACTTCTGCAGTATTACATATTCAGCTAATACTTTCATTCTAACACACACTTCTGTGTGTGGTGATTTAGTCTCATGGCCTTGAATTTTTCTGAATTTGACACTTTTTTTATTTCATCTTCTTATCCTAAGATAAACAACCATTACATTTGGTATCATTTTGTTGTAACAGAAGAGTCTACACTAACAGACCCATAGTTGTTAATTTGCAGATGTGAGAATTCAGCAGTGCAAAGCTTGATTTATTTGCTTTCCCAGTGCTATGTTCTATGATTAACTTTGGCTTTCCTTTCACATGGGACAAAAAACATAACGTGTTCCATGGGGAATCATCCAAGTGTATCAGATTTAATACTTAAGTCCCTTTTAATTTAATTTTTCTCCTACACCCTTTATTACTTAGCATCTCTCACTTACTTAGAAAGGTTTGCCAAAGTAGAATATATTTTTCAAGGCTAGAGATGTGTACTTAGAAATCAAGTTTCAGATATACAGATTCTTTCTCCTATCTTTTCATGGAGTGAGAAAAGATCTAATGGTGTGCTGAAGGTTCTTGTGATGTGCATGGTCTCCATATGGAGGTGATGACAAAATGTACAGCCTATTAAGGAGGACTGGTGGAGTATATATGCTAGTCAAAGGTCAGATATAAGTGCTGTCTTAGGCTGAGGATAATCAAGTCTAAATTATGTGGACCCTGCTGTCCTTATTTTTTTTAATCAAATGCCTAGGTGAACATTCTGTCAGAATCTGGGATGAAGTCTTTTAACAAATTATAATACTTTTCTAGGTTAGAGATGGTAATCAGACTGAGAAAGGAACTAAATTGTAAAATCTTGGTCCTGCACATGAAAAGGACCACTCAGGTTTACACAATTGCTATAAAAACATTCCCAGGGTCTAAGCAAACATTCCTTTCTTCATTAACTGTGATAACAGAGTGTCTCCCAAGTTACCCCCAGGCAGCAGAGATCCCACTTACTAGAAGAAGCCTCCATGTAATTTTTGTGAGAGATTTAGAAAAGGCTTTCTTTGAAAAAACAAAAATTTTGGAGCTGGCTAGCTCTTAAAACAAAATGGGGGGGTTATCTAATCAGTTTCTCAGCCTGTAATTAAAGAAATATTCTGACAAGTACATTTTCGCTATCACATTACTGGTAATTGGCTGTGGTCCACAGAGAACCCAAGTTCATGCAAGTCATAATTGCTTCAGTGTTTTTTGTTCTGAACTGAAATGATGGACCAGAACTGCTTTTCCTCCAGATGGCAAGGTGCAACTGATGCATCTTGAACTTTACCTGTATTAACTAATAACACTGTTTTTACTAATCAGCAAAGTCCAAGAAGTCCAAATTTGCCGAAGTCTTACTGCCTTTTGGCAAAATTAGGTATCTGCCCCTACACCACAGGATGTCAGAGCATATTACTGAGATCATGTGATCCTAAGAACAGATCACTTACTGTTACATACAGATATTTCCACTGTTGCCTTCTTCTGCCATGCAGGGTTTTAGATCTTTCAACCAGCAATGTCCTTCTTATCTTTATTAAGCTTGGCTTTTCTCCCAGGAACTGAACTTTAGAGACATTAAAGAAGTCACACCTTTGTAGAATTAATCAGACACATTTGATTAAATGCTGCTGCATTTCCAAATTCATGACAAGTTTTGAATTTGTATTTTGTTTTAAAAATCAAGTCCCTCAACACACTTTACAACTCTTTCATTATTGAAACACACGCATACATACACAGTAACACTTCTCAAATCTTTAAGGTGAATTTTTATTAATTGACTTTCTGTCCACCTGTCACACAAGATTGCTGTGCAGTATATTCATAACATGTATTTCTTTGCAGAATGGCCTTCTTTAGAAATACACACAGAGATTGGAAGGAAGGAATACATGATTCTTTAAAAAGAACCTCAGAGGCAAAACAACTGCCTTTCTGAATTTAGAATGTGAGGAATGGAACCACTTTTCTATCTCTTTAACAATAAATGTTTTGTTTAATTCCACTCTATTTATACTGCCAAAACTTAATATTGGATCTTGGTCTGATTTTCCATTTTGGTCTTTATTGTGGACTTATGTGGGTAGCAAAGGACTACAAACTTAAGTTCTGATCCAGGTACTCCTGCGAATTTTAGTATTTCACTGGTTGAACACTTTTCACCACTGTCCATGTCATTTACTACAGTTGAGGTAATAAAATTTTATGATTATCCATTTCTATATCAAAGGTCCATCTACTTCAATGTCCCACGTCAACACCAAAAGATCATGGCAAGCCTATCGTGGCATTTCCATGGACAGTTTTCTCACCCTGGATCTCTGTATTGCTGAGAAGCTTCCTGAGTTATGAGTAACAGCTTTCTATTTATATTTAATAGTCCTCAGTGGATTCTTGTGCTAATGATCTGTGTGTGGAGTGACTCTTAGCCTGTAACTCCACACCAATCTTTTGGATGTTGCTGTATACAATGAGTGCACTTCCACTAGGAAGGGAGCAAGTCACTGTGGAAGTTTAGGAGAACAGAAACACTTTTTGCTGACTAGTCACAAAAAAAACAGGGAACGTTTAGCCCTTAAAATTATTATTAAATACATTGTGACTTAAGCACATTTCCCATTAATTTTCTGCTACCTCTGGAAGTTCATTTTAGTATTTCAATGTTAAAAATACATAGTTGAATTTCAGCAGTTATTTAGCAAAGTAGTTGCAAACAGAGGGAAAAGATCCCAAACAGGACTGAAAACTCAGGATGCAAAAATAAGTACCTTTCTTTGTCAATCTTCTTGAAATTTTTCCTATAAAGGTTTTTATTTCAATGTAACCACAAACAGAATTGAAATGGAAGACACATATGAGCTTGAGAAACAGAAATGAGTTTTTTCCGAACATAAATTCATCTACTTACTCCAGATATAGACCATTCCATATTTATCTTCCTCTGTTGTGCTCTGTCCTTACACATTTTGCTTTAATCCAAGAATTATAGCATCTAAACCTTCTCACATGGAATGCAGTGAGGCAAAGCTCTAACGGCAATGAGATCCTTACTGAGCATTTCTGATCCCTGCTCAGATGCAAATCACTAAACCGCACTTGTGACAAATGATGATATTTTATTTTTAGCCACTGGAAACTCTTTTAGTTTTTGGGGTTTGTTTTGGTTTTTGTTTTTCGATGGTTTGGGGTTTTTTTTGTGGGTTTTCATTTGTTTTTTTGCTTGTTGCTCGTTGTAAACATGCAAACATTTTTTCTGCTCTGAACACTGAGGAGTTAAAGATGCATGACTAAGCTTTGCTGTTTCATTCATTCTGGTGAAACAACCTTTGAAACTTCAGGTGAAAGAGAGCCCTTTTCCGCGATGTGCAGCAAACAATTGCATAAATGGCTGATAAGGAAGGAATCCCTTTGTGGCCTAATCTGTTAATTAGAATCATTAATTGCGGGGCTACTGATTAATTAATTGGGAGTGATCTGGCACAGCAGAATTCAGTCTCCAGCTAAGATTTTATGGCAAAGATTCTGATTGATGAAATCAGCATAATCTCTCTTAGGATTCACAAAGCATCAATTCTCAGTTAATAAAATACATATAAACTGCAAATATAAAATGGTGTCTGTATTATCATCTGTAAAATGTTGTATTAGAAAGTTTTTCATGTTAGTTGTTTCACCAACAGTTATCCTGGGTCATTTATACTAATGCTGTCACCACTCCTTTATTAGCTGATGTGTTTTACTGTAATTCCCTAATTTCTAGAGTTCCATCTTTCTTATAAGCTAGACACAAAATACAGCTCCAATCAACACTGGTATCAGGCTGCTATTACTATTATGATGCTACATTTGCACAAGGAGTATCTCCATTTGTTTTTATTTTCATCCTACTCCCAGATTTTAGTTTCATTTTGCTCCTGAAATTCTGGCAAGTCTCTAGGATTTTTCAAGCACATGGAGCCTGAAAGAACAGTGCTAAGAGTCCTAGACATTGCCCTTGTGTTTACACAAAGCTTTGAAATCTTGTCTCGTGTTAGTCAATGCTTTTGTGAAGCTGCTTGGCCTTGTCCATACTGGACCCCTCTTGAACACATTCAGCAGTCAAACTTTGGGAGTTTTCAAGTGTTAACAGTTGGGGACCAATATGAAATAGGGACAATGGTTAATCGATCTTAAAAAAGGTGATAAAAGCTAGCTGAAAAACTCAGAATCATTCAAGTAAACTCTTGTGTTCTTTAAAAGGTATTTGTTAACGAGTGTTTAGTAATTGCTATAACTTTAAAGACGACAATCATGACTGTGATATATTTTCTATTTCAATCTGATCTAACATTAACCTGGCCTAACTTGGATGCTGGATCCTTTTTTGAGCAGCTGTTTGGACTATATAGCTTCTGGGAGTCCCTTCTAATCCTAATTGCTGCATTATGCTACCATTTTGATTTTGCATGAATATGATAGCATTAATTGCATTATGGCTATTTGTCATGCAGAGTAGTCTGAGCTCAAAATTGAAGACAGAAGCAAGTATTACTGCTACAACGAAAGATGATTTTGTTGTAGCAATCCTTTTGCGCCACTAAATCTTTAGTTCTGCTAAAAAACAGGGCCATTTCTATTGTCTGTTCACTTTGAAGATTATCCCATGAATGTGAGCAGAAAAATCCATGGAAGAAATGAACACTGACGTGAACAAGGATGACAGGGCAATGTGGCCTGACAGATTTTTGCAGTTGTAGTTCTTTTTTTGCGGATAAGTTTGTTGTAAACCAACTCTGTTTCCTACATTATTTGAAATAATTTGATTTTTTTCCCCAAAAAATCATATTGTAGATGGTTAGCAAAAGACTCATTTTTTTTTGAATGCTCACTGTTCATTGCATGTTGTGTTTAGTCAAACAAGAGGGACAGATTCTGCTCCCCAGAAGAATGCATCTCTATTTTCTCTGTACTGAGGTTACTGGTTACTTTTTGACTTTTGATCTATTTAACTGGCTCCTTAGACATTCTTAAAAGAATTTTCTGGGAAATATAATCAACACTTCTTTGTATATTTAGGCTCAGCCCCCTGAGCTCAACATCTGCAGCTCTTTGCAGTAAAAGTCTTTAATACCATTGTCCTCCAGAAAGATACACAATTTATGTCATGACTGCAATGAGTGTCTGTACTTTAATCTTCTTGTTGGGTTTATGGTTCACATAGAATAAGTAACAGACAAATATAAGCATGTCAGACATGAACAGTTTATTAGAAACAGAAAACCTTCAAGAACATTGCACTCACTTGAAAGAACATCATAAAAGAAAATAAGTCTAGTATATAGAATACTGTTAATAGAACTGCAAACAGAAAATTTTAAAGCACATTTAAGTGCTAGTTTCCAAGATCTGTTTGTATCAACATTACCCATGCCTTTTTATGTCTGGTATTTCACTTGAATCTTCTTTACAGATTTTGCTACTTGCTGCAGATTACACTAAGAAGGCACAAAGGATCAAAGTTTAAAAACTTCCTCAGCTGCTTTTCTCCCCTCCTAACATTTTGCATGTAATATGATTGGGAAGTTTGATAATGTCTTTGTACTTGAACTGAGAGACTTCATGGTTTTAGGGTTTTTTTCTGCCCTAGGCCCTTATTTTCAGAGCTCTGCTACAGTTTTGTTCATTTTTTTTTTCCAGGGTACTATTTATGATTCTTTTTTTAATGGAGAAAATACAAGAGTAAGGTTTTTGTGTACAGAAGTAATATGGAATTGCTCCTCCGAAGGTTAAGGGTGAGTCAAATTTGCAAACTGTGAGTCTGTGTGCCCTTGTAGGTTTTGGTGGGGATGAGGAGAATTTCAGGGATGGGACCAGGGCTGAAGATGGACTTTTTTTCTCATGACAAAAGTGCAGAAAGGATACATGCTCACTAGTAAAAGTATGGAAATGCTCTTTGCTCCCATGCTCTACATATGAAAGAAACCTAATAAAAGCTCAGATCTGCACCTCAAAGGACAGATAACATACCGTGATTGTTACTTTTTGAATGCTCAGCTGCTGATGAATTTGCTTGTTAATTTTTTTGAGAGTGTGTCTAAGAGCCATGTGTGTAGAATACAATCCAAGGAAACTATATGCACAGAATATTAAATCTTAGTTACTTGCAGTAATAAATAGACTATGTGCTGGATTCTTAAAAGTCTCATGATAAATTAAATATCATTGTTTGATTTGGAATAGCACCTGTTCTGTGACAGGTGGCATTGGTGTACAGGTGCTTGGGCTTTTTTTTACATTGGGTTTTTGTCCTGAAAGGTTTCTATGGACATATTTGGAATAAAAAATAGAGAATAAAGGAGAAGAAAATCGATTTATATATATATAATATATAAATATAATCGATTTATATATATATATATATATATATATATATATATATATATATATTTATAACCCATAAAAAAATTTGGAGTACAGGTGTGCAATGATTGGTTTGGTGGCAAAAGTATCTGTTTCAGAACATCTGTATCAACTTAAGTGAAAATGGACCAGCTGGAAAAAATTAAATCAGCATGAATCATAAATCCAAAAGGTCACTGATCTAAAAATATACATCCCAAGAAAAAGATAAAAAAGTGTGTATGCAATCTAAAATTGTCACATAAAAATTAAAATCCTTCTAAACATTCTAAACTTAAGACATTAATTAATTTGAAAGTAATTTGGGAAGAGGCAAAAAGCCACCCTGTGATGTCACTTTCATTATGTGGAACACAGCTAAGGAGATAAAAGAAGATCATGCAGAGCCCAGGAGAAGATTAAGCCTCTTTATCTCTCTGTGGGTGGGGGGAGAGCATAAATACAGGTAGTATTTTGTGCTCGGAGAAGACGCAGGAACTCTGAATAACTGAGTTTTAATGTGCACTTCTATCACTGAAGTGCACTGAATCATAACAGGAGACGCACACAGGTGCCAAGGATCATTAAGTCACCCCAGTCTATCAAAATTAGAAAGCTAACAAGTAAAACCAATCCTTCTTCTTAATAAAGTTCCAAATATAAATTTTGGAAGGAAGAGGAACAAAACAGAGTTCTGTTGGGTGCTGTACCTTCTTGCCACAACTTACCAACAAGGGAAAAATGAAGCATAAGTGTGTGGTAGGAAAGAAAATTCAGTGCAGGTACTTTTGAAGTCAAAGCCTTATTAGCAAAGCCTAAAGATGTTCCAAAAGCAGATTGTACAGCATTTTGTCAAAAGTGGCTTGTATGTATGTGCATACATGTGCATCCAGAAATTTTGAAAGGACACTAATTTGCCTTCCTTTTTCCTGTGGTAAAATCTCATGACAACATCAAGCACTGGCAGAAGCAAAGACTGAGATACCGCTTGCTGGCTGAACAAAGACTGGACACATGGCTCACAGGGAAATGGCACATGCATTGTCCCATATAGAAAATATGACTCTTGTTTAATTTGATCAGTAAATAACCCCTTATTTTCTTAGTCATCCAATTACAGCAAAAGGGGCAGATGGGCTCACACTAAGCTGTTGTCAATAATATGCCATTAAATTCAAGAGAATATGACTGATTTTCACTAATACCTTTAGCAGGCCCAGAATATTTACAGAAAGGTTTGGTAATTTTTCTCCTATCTGCCAGTTGCCTTGGGTCTTTTTTAAAATCTCATGTACGTGCATCTCCCTCTCTCTACCTCTCCTTTCTTTGCATCTCATCATATCACGTTGTAGGGTGCTTTCTGGGTAATAACCACTTCTTAATTGCAAAAGTCCTTAATGGGTTTAATGAGTTTCTCTTGTTTCTTGGAGTGTCCATTTCTGCTTAATGTCATGGGGTATCCTTCTTCTTCTGGTAAGTTTATTGACTTCATTATTTTGCCTGTATTTATTTTTAGTTTTTTTCAAAGAGAGGTAGGAGGGCACATAGAAGGAGGAACTGCTGCCATAAAAACTCTTTGGGGTGATAAAGGTTAAGGGACTTTGCACTACTTTCTAAAGATGGATAAATTCCAAGTTTATTTAATTTCCCCTGGCAGTCCTTTTCACTGCCTCATCTCCTTGACTGTGTGCTATCAATACAGTTGTAAATCTGAGATTAGACCGGGTGGTGAATCACTGCACCAGCAAGCAGGAAGCAAAATAGAAGCAGAAGGTCAAGCAGAGGACAATTGCTTTACAAAGAGGGAGGATGGTGATGGAGTACACCAGAAAACTGAATGGAGGAGCTATAGAAGGGAAGTTGAAAATAACATTATTTTGAGGTTATCAAAGGCTCAGTTTAGCAGCTCCTTCCATGAGGTTGTGGTAGACATTTACATACTTGGCGAAGACTGAGAAGATACATGCAGATTAACAAGGGTTGAGTAATAATTATATGTAATGGATGTTTGCCCTGTCAATTAATCCATAAGAATGAAACAGTGTTTTAGGAAACAAAGCAAAATATCCTAATTATGTACAAACATGTATTATTGTTTCTGTTTATTGATGCAGCTATCATTGGCAGGATTCCTCCCTCAAGTGACTTTCTGAACAACATTCCCAAACTGGCACATTTTGTTGTGGGCACTATCATGTAAAACAAATAAAATACTGATTTCCTAATTGTTAGAGTATTTACTGCATAGTTTCTAAAGCATGGAAGACCAGTCAGTGTGATGTGATTGTTTTTCTATTATTTCTAGTTTTCTAAAAACACCCCCTTGTATTATTTGTGTCTTCATAACACAAAACATCTTTCCAATACGAAGTACAGCATTAGAGGATCCGTCATGATCTGCAGCACAGCAAAAAATTCCTTTTTCTGCTTTTACTTTTGGACTTTTTTTTTCCAGTAATTTTTATAGCAATGTCTCCAACCTAGCTTGCACTGTAAAATATTTGTCCAGAGTTCTTGCTGATTAAATCAGGTTTCTGTCTCCAAAGCAAAACTGCCCCTGCAAATGACAAAATTCTTCATTCAACAAGGGCAAGGAACAACAAGACTTTCAGCCAAAGATGTTAAATGAAGAAAAAGGATAATCTAGTGCTTCTCTCCAAAACATACCTCTTCTGGCTACCAAAAAAGTTCCAGCCTTATTTGGATTGCCACTGCCAAAATAAGTGGCACTTATAAATAAGAGAGGACACCATTTCAGACTGAAAAGAAGGATGCTGGCAGCAGCCGGTAATGATGAATTTATTCAGGAGAGGAAAAGGGACCCCTCAGATAACCAGGAGGACTTCAAATCAAAGAAATCTGGGCTGGTGCTTAGAATATATGGCAGAAACCCACATTCGAGTCATGAGCAGGCTAACAACAGTCAGCAGCCAGTGCTCATCTCCACCTACTTCCTTTCAGTAATTTGGTGCCACTCTGACAGTTCTTCCTCTTCTCACAAACACCTCTCCAGGGACTCTCATGAGTGCCTTCATGTATCTGATGTCTCAAATTGCAGAACAGCCCCAAAGCAAATATAACCCTTTTCAAATTTTCACCAAGATAATTTTTTTCCCCTCCCTTGGTTCAATGTGTATATTTGCCTTTTCCAAAGCCAGAGTCCCCTACTTACAGACCTTGATTAGAAAATCAGAAGAAGCAGGGTAGGTTACATCCCTCATACTTTTCAAGTGTAATTAGTAGGAAATGAGTGTGCATGAAATGATACTTGAGAGTGCTTAAGTCCAAGAAGAAGCACAAGGGGTTAATGCACAACATGGCTGAAAAAAAAACCAGAAAGTACAAGACAAATACTAGAAGAATGGTGAAAGCTGTAGGAGATCTAGGAAGTGTGCAACAGGCCTTTCATGAATAAGACAAATGACTGGAAGGAAACATTCTCTGTCCTGTGGGACAAAATACAGGCTGTGTCGGAAATCACTTCATGCACATATTAGTGTTAAAGTTCATGAGCTCTGAACGGTATTGCTGCTTGCACATTGTTTAGTACAATTTCACTTTCAAATCATCAACGAGCTAATGAGTATGAAATTCCTATTTATACATATTTACAGGCTCTTACCATCCCCTCTACTTTGTTCACAACAGGCATTTGAGTGTTATGAAAAATCCAAAGCCAAGCCAGTTATACAAACAACTGCGCAAGGAAGTGGTGGAATCATCATCTGGAAGTGTTCAAAAGGCCTGTGGATGGGGCACTTGGGGACAAGTGAATATGGTGGTCCTGGATTGATGGTTGGCCTTGATGAACTTAGAGGTCTTTTACAACCTAAACAACTCCATGACTCTATGATTCTAAGACAATGAGGTCTCACATGGTCACAAAACAAGAAATACTGAGCAACTTCTTGCTGTTTCATCTGGTATAAAATACAATGAGCATCAGATTGAATTGTTTAACTCTTCAAAGCAAACTCAGTAATTTAGTTCCTTGGAAACTTCCCCCAAATTTGCAGAACTTCTTACCAGAGCACAAATAACTGGAAAAGCAATTTATCAAAGACAATGAAACACAATGTGAAAGCCTGTGACTGAGGCTGGGAGGATGTTCTGGAGAAGTACCAGCACTTGCCTGCCTGGCTCTACTCTTCTCTCAGCATCTGTTTCTGACCACTGCCAGAAAAGCATGAGGCTAGTTAAACCTTTTGTCTGGGCCAGCATAACTGTTCTGTCCCTGTATGCTCAGAGGCACAATGTGGTGAGCTGGGCTGGGCTATGCAACACACTTTCGCCTCTTCCAAAATTATTTCAAGTCTCCTGTTGTTCCGGTTGCCACAGTCTTAGCACACGTGACTGACAGTCTGTTTCCATGCTGGGCTTATCCACCCCAATCTCAGCCTTTGGTAACTGTCTTGGACAGACAGAGCCAAAGTTTGGATATGAAAGAAGAGGGAGGCTGTGGCTCCATATGGCTGTGAGGATCCTGTGCTATGCCAGAGCAGATTGAGCCCATGTAGCAGTGCTGTTGGGAGGATTACATTCACTGTACACTTCCTGGCCTTTCTTGCCCCAAGTGAATCAACATCTGGGCTGAGGGCTACAAAATGAACAACCTCCATCTGCTGTCACCAGTGTCTCTGTGCCAGAGGACATTTCAACCTCCATGAAATTTGGGATCACTGGTGATTTTCCTGGGTTTGTAGTGCAGTATAACATGGCACATTCTTTAACACTAGCTTCCTGCTCGGTTGTGCCGTGCTGAGCATCAAATGTCTAGGACATCTTGGCCTTTTCGTGCACTGCCATTGTCAGCTACTCCACCTTGTGTCCAGCACAGCTCCACTGGCTAGAGGCACAACCCCACTTGGGAGTAGAGCCTGTGGGAGGTTTTGTATGTGACCAGGCTCTCCTATGCCATTTATGCCCTGTTTCTGGTTGAGCGATGGAACAGAAACATGAAAAGGTATCATGGAAATCTACAACAGAAATGGGAATGCCAAAGAACAGGAAAAACATGGTGGGCTAGAAAAAAAGGGAATTACGAGAATTTGAACCTGAACTTCTTGTTGTCATCTTAGAACACACTTCAGGATATCCTTGAGGAACTGGGCTTGGCAGAGTGGTTAGGGTCAATAGAAAGTGTGTATACCTCATGTTTTTTTCCAAAATGGACCTTTAAATGGATAATATTTGGCATTTCAGCAAGTATGCATCTGTCCTTCCAGTGCAATGTGTACAAGTTGTAATCAGCTCAGAGTTCTGCCAGAGGAACTTTCTGTTGTAGACATGACCTCAGTCCTTTACAGCAAGAAACAGGCTAGTATTTGTGCAACAGAGCTATGCGTGCAAAAATCTCTCCTGCTACCATACAGGCATGTGAGGCTAAATAACCAGTTAGATGTGATCTGACTGTTCATACAATCACAAGATCTGTGAATGTACAGAAACCATAAGCTACTTAGAAAAGTTACAACCATGCTTTCTTGCACATAATATTATGACATTTTTGGAGGAAGCTACATTTATCTTTTTATTTCTATCTTACTTTTCCTCCTCAAGAAGTGGTAGTTTTTCTCTGCCTTCAGTAACACTCTAAAGAAAATATCATTTAATAAAAAGGTATCACATGTTCATGCTGCTTTTATTATTTATGATAAATGTACAATACTCCTTCATTATGTAGTTTATTACAAAGCTTTCTGGTTTTCAAACATAATTTCTTCCTGTATTCTGCATTCTGTTAAGCAGCAGTTTACTGTGAGTTATAGGTACTGCCTTATGTACATGGTACAAAGTCTTTTTATCTGATTAAAAAAGATTAAAGTGGAAAACCATTTAATCAACATGAGTACTAAATTTAAATGGAGAAAGAACTTTTTGATCAGAGGTGATATTATGTCCCTCCCTCCTGTGATTAGAAGAAGTGGCATGTCTTTGCCACTAGCTGACTTGTATGTGTCACTTGTGTTGCCAGCAGCAATAGTTTCATGTGCTGATTTTAATGAGTCGCGACATGTATTCTTAATTATTCTGACATAAATTTTTCTTGTGGACAGACATTGTACATAGCATTAATGAAGTTCCAGCCAAATAATTCGCTGTATTACTGTTTTCAAAGAAAGTTGTTCCACAGAAAATATATTGAAAAGCAGCCGCACATTAGGAATGCAGTTTCAGCTCTATATTAGGATGAGCACGTCATCATAATTATTTTGGGGTAACTTGGGAATGTGCAATAGGGTAACATACACGGAAATGACATGCTGAAAATCCATTTATGAAAACAGAGGACTGGAATCAGAGTGATATAAATACATACCAGACAAATGACTTTATTTTTTATAACACAAAGCTACAGATGAAGTCAAAATAATGAGGACATGCATTTGAGAAAGTGAGGGAGCAGTTTAAGCATTAGGCATTAAGAGGCCTTCAATCTGCTGGTATATGATCCCAGGTCCTTTGGTATGTAGAACTGAAATCCCATTTAAAAAACAAACAAAAAAAAAAAAAAAAAAAAAAAAAAAAAAAAAAAAAAAACCAAAAAAACCCCTGAAAAAATACCATCAGAAAGGTTATTTAGGGAATTCAATGTAAAATGATAGCTTTTCATTTTCACACTGGAAGGAACATACTGTGTTTTAAGATCATATTGAGTCTCACTTTCTTACTACAATCTTTTAGAGTAGTGCTGGGAGCTGGTTTTCCTGACTGGAATAATTTTTTCTTGAAAGTCAGAAGCCACTGCTTTTATTATGCTTGATACCATATAAAATGTGTCTGCCCTGGATAGCTAAAAGGAGAATGGAAGGCGAGAACATTTTCCTTTTATGTAAGCTGTAACATCAGGGAATACCCTCTCCAACATACACTATAGCCTCGTGGGTAGGCAGTGTACATCTCTGGTGAAAAATAAAAGAATTCAGTAGAAAGCAAATTGCAGTCTTTTTTAAAAAATACATACCCTCTGCTCTGTTTCTGTAAACCTAGAAGTAATGGATCTAAATTTCAGTCTTAGGTTACATGTGAAGGCACAGAAGAATAGTCTGGCTTTATCCAGCCACCAATTTTGATATGATTGCTGCTGTTTTTCACAGTTGCTCTATGTTGATTTCTCTACTTTAGAGGGTTCCTCTTGCTGTCCTGTGCAATCACGTGGAATTACAGCCTCACCGAAAACATTTAGTAAGGAAAGATGCTATGACTATAAATCCCAACAATCAGATTTCTGCACACATGGATATTTAGCTTTAGACCAATATCTTCTTTAGACCCAGGATCAGCCCTTCCCTGAGATGCTATTCATGTCATGGAGAGCTAATACATAAATAATAGATTCAAAAGAAAATATAAATAACTCTCCTCCCTAAGCAGATATAAAAATAAACACAAACCCTAGCTGGAATATGCCTAAATAAAATCTCTTTTCTAAATCCTTTTAGAAATCCTTTAAATACACCATTTATTTGCAAGACTTGCTCTTCTTAGGGATTCGTGAATTTGTAAGTCAGCTGTTGGTAGCAGATGGAAACAGAGGTACTCCTTTTTCCTTCTTATTTGCATACTGCAGTTCATAATCTTTTAAAGAAATACAATGAATACTTAGAATAGGGAAAATAACATGGCACAACTAATCACAGCAATTCAGGAACATCCTGTTGCTCCCTGTTATGGTTATTGGTGTTTGGTTTTTTTTTTTAATATTAATTCTCCCTCAAACATTTTTACATCAAATTAGTGGAAACACCAGTTTATGTTTTATCTAGGAGTTTGCTCATGGTATTCAAGGCTATGACTTACAGCTGCAGTCAGATCATTTAGAAAATATCAATTTCATAATGGAAAAAATTTCTATTTTTTAAAATTTTGGGGCCAACTCCATTTGGAGGCCATGGAGGAAGAGGGGGGAGCCCCAAAGTCATGTAACCAAGCAATGAGTAGGGCATTCAGCCCTACTGCTACCCATTCAGCAGAGAAATGACACAGCATCAAACCACTCCTCTGCCTGACACAAATAAATAATTTGAACTTCATAGAAACTCAAAGGAACATCAACTAAGTCTAAGGACTAGAATATGCTCTTGTCAAAATTTTAACCTGGATGTGAGGAAGTGGATTCACTGTACAAGTGAACTTTTTATCTGACCATAGATTTCTGTAGAATACTTTGAGATTGCTGGAACAGAAATCAGGAATTTTAATGCGGGGGGAGGGGGTGTGTGTGTGTGTGTGTGGTTTTTGTTGTTTTTTGTTGTTGGTTTTTTGTGTGTGTGTGTGTGTGTGGTTTTTTTTTTTAGGCACAGATTTTTTCTTTTGTTTGGGTTGGGTTGAGTTTGATTTTGCTTTGCTTTGCTTGTCTGTTTTTTAAAGAAAGTCTTTAGCTTGTTTAAAACCTAAGTAATATCTCTTGGCTTGACTTTTGTTTTTCTTGCTCTTAGGTTTATAGCATTAGACAAAATGAATCAGATTATTTCTCACAGCTCTGTCCCTCTTGATAAAGGTCAGTGTTTAGCTATTGAAAATGTTGGAAAGAAGATACATGTGGCATTTTGGGCTATTGATCTGTTTATAGTGGCCTCCAGTGCTTTAATTTCCTTAATAGCCCACTTTTAGGGCTGCTGTCAAGGTAGGAAAGAATGTTTTATGTCTTTCCTGAGTTTGTCTTA
This sequence comes from Chamaea fasciata, assembly GCF_029207755.1. NCBI lineage: Eukaryota > Metazoa > Chordata > Aves > Passeriformes > Sylviidae > Chamaea > Chamaea fasciata. Next base: position 41,977,320 of record NW_027094091.1, on the reverse strand, counting down.
CCTTTTGTCTACATTTCAACACCTGACAAAGTCTTTATCTGTGGACTTGGGCTTTCTGTATTCAGGAGTACTTAGTTGGTCTGTAGCCCTTTTTACTTCATCTCTTGTGCCTCAAAGAATTTAGCACCACATCAACTATGTTGTTATCCAGTAAACACTTACTGTGGAGAGATGAGATGCTGAAAATAATGTAAAGATTAAATATTCATTGACTTGAAGGTTAATTCGACTAGGAGTGCATGTGTGTAGGAGGAGTATGGTTTCAAGCTCTATAGTAAGTAGGTTTTCAAATTATATAAGTGACAGGCTGATTTCAGAGCTATCATTTCATCTGACTGAGAATGGAAATGGAAATGAATATATGAAAAGTTCTTGTGAATATACTGTCTCACTTATGCTAATAGAGAAAATCTGTACAATCTATCGAGCAAATCCATAACAATGGAGTCAATCCATATTAACATGTTATAACTGGGATCAGGGTGCGGGTTTGACTGATTTGGTCCTTAGCACCTACATTTGGTATTTCTAAATGCCTGGGATGAAAGGCTGAATTTTTTGGTTGTTTAACTTCCATGGTAAAGCTCAGAGTGCTGGCAGTAAGGAAGCATCCAAAAGTTACTCATATTGCCTCCCATTTGGAATTGGCTCTGTAGAAAAGAAAGGTGCTTCTGTGGGAAAAGTAGAACAATATTCTGAAGATGAATGTAAAATGAAAAACTTTGAGAGTTCTGCAATACATGAAGATTCCAGACACAGGAATGGGAGTGAAAACCAAAAAGAAATAATCAAAACACTATATCATGTTTGGGCAGATGGATAGAAAGAGTGGCTTCCAAGGCAAAAAAATCTAAAAGCCAGAGATCTAAAAGATTAAGTAAACCCTTAAATTTTGGTCTCAGTTCTGCTGGAGACACTAGCGACTTAGAAATTAGGTTAGTTAGCAGCTTCCCCAGCCTGTTCCTGGGGGCAGTTCATGGCTGTTTTTAATTACATTACTGCTGTTGGTCTAAAGAATTTGAATTTTTTTTCCATTCCTCTGCACTAGCTTTTAGTGTATTTACAAAATATGGTCAGAAAGAAGATTAAAAATAGATATTCTAATACTGAAATGTACTTGTTACTTTCGGTTTGGAGTGCCCACTTTTGTTTAGCATTCTGTCTAGGATAGAATTTGATTTGTTTTAAAAGAGCATTGCATTTTATGGGCTATGAGATCTTGTGTTCATCGCACAGGCTTGTGTTTTCACCACTGACACATCTGACACATAGTTCACTCATCACTGGAAGTAATTGCTGACTTTAAAGTACTGTTTTCCCCAGTACGTGTAAGGTGTTGGCTCCACTTCTCCCCAGAGGTTACCTAGGGCTGCTGAATTCCCTCTGTGCATTTACCAGTTTTGTGATGCTTGGGTTAATTAATGGCTGATGTTCTTTCACTAGATAGTTCTCTCATATTTTCTATGTTGAGTGCTCCTATGCATGCATCTGAGGTGCCCTGTAAATAAAAAATCCTAGCAAAAATTCAGCCGCTTAAAAATTATTTCTCACTCATCATATAAGTTAAGTCTTTGTATTATGTTCCTGCTAAAATAAATATTTGAGTTGAGCTTAGTAAAATCTCAACTTTCTACCAAACTCCTAACAGTGAAGTTTGCTTCTGCCTTTCTCTCAGTGTCTGAATCTGTTTACTTGTATGCGGACACATGCACAGCCTTTACCTCGTGTAGTGATTAAACATGCAGGGCATCCTTTCTTTTTTGCAAGTGACTACCAAGAATTTAGGAAGTTAAAAGGAATTAAAATTACATTTAACATAGAGAATTTCAATTAAAATTAACCTGAAGAGCAAATATACATCACTTGAACTAGAGAAAGACTCTGCCTGAGTTTTTTGCCTCAATGATGTTGCTTTCAGGATAATTACAATGCTATGACTTCTCCCCATTCCGTTTAACTCATTTTACTCTTCAGTTCAGGGAGGCCCAATAATGGTTTCAGGATTTAATGTTCCTAATCTGGAAAAATCATGAAAAAAGCTGAGCATAACAGAGAAATGAAGATTGTTCTGAATGGCAAAAGACAAGGCAATAATCAGTTTTTGAGGAACTTAGTAATAGACACAAACTACAGGGTTACAAGGCATGTAATGATAGGCCAGGGGGTAATGGGTTTAAACTGAAGGATGGTAGGTGTAGATCAGAGTAAAGGAAGAAAGTCTTTGCTCTGAGGGTGGTGAGGCACTGTACTGGGTTGCCCAGAGAAGTTGTGGATGCCCCACAAGAAGTAAGGCTGCTGGTACCTGCACCAAGCTCCATTGCAAGGGTTGCATGTGCACCAACAATTGCAGTGTCCTGGCACAGCCAGAGGGCCGTCAGTTCTCACTCCAGGGGAAGTCCAAGTTATGTCTAGAATTAATACATAAACCTGATGTAATACTAACACATTTATCACTTTCACTTTGAACTCATACTCAACCTAAGTACAGAATATTACATGAAACTCTTTTAAAAAGGCAAAGGTAATGGAGGAAAACCATCAGCTTTTGCTGGTTTTGGACAAGGTACAGCAATGGACTGTGAAGAAAGGTTACAACTGACACAAATAAGGGCAGCATAAATAGAAGCTTCTCTATAACTCAGTGCCTGTTTTGCTTAGAAGGGGTATAAATAAGGGAAATGCAGAGATTTAATGGCGCCCAAGCAAACAAGAGGACCACAGATCATGCTTTAATGCTGGGGAACAGTGAAGGGAAAATGAGAGATTCTTCTGTTTTTAGCATCTGGTACTTCTGTGTTCTGTTTGAATTTTCTAATAACTTTCTCCAGCATCAGAAAACACTATGTATCTGGCTTTTTTTTTTTTTTTTTTTTTTTTTTTTTTTTTTTTTTTTTTTAGTTTAAATCTCTTAGGCAAACTATTTTAAATGGTACATTACTTTTCTCTATTATTTTGGTTTATTGTGACAGTCCATGATAAATCCTCTTGCATTGCTGCAGCATCTGCAATCAAATAGTCCATTGTCTATGTTCCACTGAATGCAGAGATTAAAAAAAATGTTAGCCTTGTGTCTTCCACTGCCAATTATTTCAATATTAATTGAAACCAGATTTCTTTGTCTCCATTATAAAGCATTATTCTAGAGAAGAACATTGGTAATGCACTGAAAGCTTGCAAGTTTTGTTTTTCCAGTGGTAGAATAGAAGAGAGGAATAATCTTTATCCCTGAGATGGAGATTAGGGACTTAATAGTTCTGTTTCCTAAACATACTGACAAGCGGGTAAATGCATCTGGAGAGGCTTTCTTCCTAAATTTCTTCCTATGCAAAACCTTTGACATGCACTCAGCACTTTTCCTCATTTATTTTTGTTGCATGCACTTTTTCTGTTATAATTTTAGTTAAAATTGCCTGGTATACAACCAGGGTATAGTATATGGAACTGAACAAGAACGGATTTCCTTTGTCATAGAAAGGTAGTAGGATATAGGCTGTATTGTGCATTTGATAAGACACCAGAGATATATATATTCAAAGCCAGAAAGATAAACCAGCAAAGTAAGTGTAGCCCTAAAAGGAGGGATGGCTAGAGTGGCCAGTGAGGGTACAGAAGAAATTGATGGAAAGGTTTTCAGTGAGAAGAAAAAAAAAGGTTTCTTTTGTTTGTTTGTTTTTGGTGGGTTTTTTTGTTGTTGTTTTTTTGGGGAGGGGGTTGGTTTTGGGTGGTTTTTTGTTTGTTTTTTTTGTTTGGTTGGTTTGGGTTTTTTGGTTTTTTTTGTAAGATTGTGAGAGAAATTCTGTGCTGGGGAGAAGAGGGAAAACTACAGCAGAGATTCTCTCCTGGCAAATTCATGGTCTGGAGGAAAAACATGCCTTTTAAGAAGTAATTAATAGATTTTATTAACATCATGTCTCAGAACGAGACTAATTTTGTTTGAAATTCTCTGCCAGTAGCTAAATTAGCATGATTGAACTGTGAGAGGTGAAAGCCATAATTTGAATGCTTTATTCAGATAATTATTTAAATTATAGAAAAGTGATAGAGAAGGGACTTGCATTTTTGTCTTATCACAGAATGATCATGTGTCAGAAAAGGATGCAAAACTTGAGAAGAAATGTGGGTGAATTAACAATTTGGAGTTCTTTCCCTGGAGATAAAAAGCACAAGATATAATCTGTAGGCTACTACACACACAGACAAATAAATACAGGCAAAAAGTAGTAAAAAATTCAAATCCTTGCCATCTTTTTTATTTTCAATGATGAAGTTGTTTTCAAAAGCCTTTCTGAGTTAAAGTGCATGAAGGAACTTTCAAAGTATCTAAAAAAGAGGAAATTTACAAGCCCCGGATCTATTTAGAATTATTAATTTCTGTTTCAATAAACTGGAAATGAAATTGAATGTGGAATTCTGAAGTTTATGGCTTGCTATATCTGGTTAGACTGATTTATTTATTTTACTTTTGCTTTGCCAAAATGCTTTTTTAATATCTTTTTGATGTGCTTAGGAAAAGAGAACTCAAATGAAAAGTTAAATGGCTATTAAAACCAGGAAAATGTACAGATGGCAAATTCAAGAAATTTTATTGCTGAGGTTTTACAGAGCTGAATTAGTCTGGTTTAGACAGAATTTTTCTGTACAACTTTATATCATACATAACATGAGTGAGACTTTACCTAAAGTTTCAAACCCCTGAAGAATTTCATACAATTAGTATGTCTTGTTGATTTTTTTAAAACATTAATGTTTTCTCGTCTCTTGCAGTATATAAATAAAATCCCTAAAACACCTGCAAGAATCAATGCAGGTGAGTTTCTTTTGGTTAAGTTACTTGCTTGTGGCTGTGTTAAAAATTCAAGCTTAAAGTAGATTGAACAATATGGTGAAATTGTCCTAGTTTTATTTGCTCCTCATGGGCAGTGTTACAATTCTACCCCTGCCACCAAACATAAGAAATCAATTTTGCCACCAAGTTAGAGGACAGGACTGTTAAAGAAATCTTTTCTAGTCCCTGCAGGGGTATAGCATGACATGGCTTTAACATTATCCTAACATTGTTTTACATAGATTATAATTTCACAGTTGTCAGAGCAGTGTCCAGAGAAAGTTTTAACTATTCAGAATGTTGTAAGTGGTCAGTAAGAAGCAAAAAGTCATTCCTTTACTGATACAGGGGGAGGGAGGAAAGGACCATGTAAATAAGATGTCTGGTGATGGGGCTGAATCACACTTTATATTCCTAGAAGACTATCCCATTTTCTTGTGGAGAGAAAAGAACAGATTTGTAGGAGAAGCTACATCATCAAACCCAAATTAATAATGAGTCTTTTACATAGAAAATAGGAGGCAGAAGATATAACCACAATAAAAAAATAAATTATTTTGAGCATACCTAACAGCAGTCTGGTTTCATGGCCCTTACTCAGTAGGGAAGACAATTCTGTGCATTAGGAGTCTGATAAGCATACATAAAAGGAATTTGCTGGCAAGTAATGGATATGGATTCTGATCCATTTTAATGACATATGCCATTGCATAGGGTAAGATAAATGTTGTAATCAAAGCAATGATAGAGAGAAGGAAAAAGAGGACATTTCTTATTTTCCTGATTCTGGGGTTTATTAATGCTGAAATAAGGAAAACATACGAGACGTCACAGGTAGACTTTCTTTGATGATATGCTTCTTTTCCTCTAAGTTAGGAATTTTTCAAAACCAATTCTTTTTCTGCTGAAACCATATAGACTGATTTTCTACTCACAGTACTAGCTAATCCCATGACTAGGGAATTCCATAGTCTACTGTTGCATATTTGCCTACTGTTTAGTTGGCAGTGGCATTTTTGGATTTCCATTTGTCGCAAGACTGTTGGCAGTTCTCAGTTTCCTGTTTGTATCAATGAAAAGCTTTGAGTTCTATGTCTCAAACTTCAAATGTGTTTTCAAAAGCTTCTTCATTATATCCTGGCTTTGCCCCAGTGAAGTGAAGACCATGGACAGTTTTCCAACTGCTGCTAGGTGCCAGTTTAAAATCAGGGAAAGCAGTAAAAAAAAAATAGTTCATATATGTAATCCTATACAGTCTGTGAATGTCGCATCATGGCTTCTGAATTACTTGACTTTAAATTATTTGTTTTAAAAAATACTTTAAAATATTAGCTGGAAGAATAATATTAAATAGAGAGATAAACTTCATTCTCTCATTTTTTTATGCATTCAGCTTTTTGTATAGCAAAAAGTCATGCTGATTCAACAATTAAAAAATCTAAGTACTGTCTCTAAATGCTAAATCCACTGAAAATGCATTTAAGAATCCAAGCAAGATGGACCTGGCTAGGTTTGCAGTCCAGAAATCTGGAGAATTCACTAGGTGTTTATATTTCATTCCCAAATTCAGATAAATACACATTTCCTAATCACAAAATATGATTCAAATCTTTGGATGATGTTAACTTCAGATGGAGTAAGTCTAGCCTTTATACAAGGCTGAAGATTTATCTTAGGGGTGCCAGGCTGTGTCATGCAGAACTGCTCAGCTTGGGAAGCAGCTGTCACACTGCTGGGACTTTTTGCTCCTGCTAACACTCCTTGCAATTTAGCAGAGCTGGTTGGCTCAGAACCCCTGGTTGATGGTGTTCTAACCTTCCAGGGATGGATCTTTTTGGATGGCACTGCAGGATGTTCTATAAATGTAATCAGTATTTTCATAATGTTCTGTCATGGAAAACAAAAAATAATTTAGAGCTTTTTAACAACACTTGCCAAGTCCTTTGCATTACCTGGGGTGCCTTGATTAAAGATACATAATTTAAGCTATGATAGAAGGATATTTTTCTGCTGATCTGTCTGTGAAGTAGAAGATGTGGAGCAAATCTTTCACTTTGGAATTTTATTCACTTGTCTGAACTGCATATAACCAGGAGGGATAGCAGAGATTATATTTTTAATTTGAATGAGTGTTGGCCTCCTTTTATATTTCAGCTTTTCATCCCATCTGTCAGAATGCCTTTCAAATTGTTTAAATTAACCAGAATGACATGAAAACAGTTCAATATATACAGGGATTTTTTTTTTAAAATTAGGTAAAACCGCAGGTTTTCAGTATGTCAAAAAATCTGGTCTAATCTTTTTCCAAAAATTCTATGACAAACCAAAAGAGAAAGAAATTAATGTAGAGTAAACTCCTCCACCAATGTTTTTGGGTGATGTTTCTTTAAAAAAAATTAATAAAACTAACATGGAGGAATATTATCTAACCCTGGAACAGAAACAAAAAGAACTCAGGAATAATGAATAACTCTCTATATATTTGTATTGTATATGGATATACATGTGTGTGTGTTCACCCAGATTTTTTTTCTTGAAATAATTTTTGCACTTCACTGAAAAACACCACCAAGATGATCTATGGCAGCTTTGTCAGAGTGAGTCAACTCGGGGATTAGCACTGTCAATAACAGAGAGTATATCAGTCACACTTTCTTTCTATAGGAAATGAAGATGCCAGTTTGATTAAAGGCAGAGCATGTTTTAGCAACTTACCCCTTTTAACCGCCTCAGAATAGAGCACCTAACATGGCCAGCAGCCTCGTATGTGGGTTCATTGTTCCTCATTCTGCTGCTGCAGGCTCTGCAGCTGGAGTTAACTGGGTGGGCTGCAGTGCACAGATCTACCTGGATTTTGACAGCTGTAATTCTGTTACCAATTCAGAGAACACAGCAAGTGTGGGCTTTGAAGAGAGCCCACCAGACACTCTGTGGGCTTGTTCACATTGCTAAAACTGGGTTATGTGGGCTATGCCTGTGCCAGTGCAGAGCAAGCTGTGCCTGTGTGCTGGCCCCAAGGTCAAGTGTCTCAACACAGCTCACATCTACACAGCCGCATTCTCTTCATTTCTCAAAACAGAGAGGCCTGGACTTTAGTGCCAACTGGGAGTCATCATTGGCCTTTGCTGTCCCCAGCCTATTCGCTGGGAGGGCAGTAATTGGCACTGGCTACAAGTGGGCTGCGTGGCATGACCACAACAGGCAGCCACACACCAGGGCTGGGGGCTGTGGACTCATCTGCATCAAGTGATGTCTGCACACAGGGCCATGCATGGCAGTGCCCAAACGAACTGAACTGAAATGGCCCTAAATTTGCCTCACCCAACCTCTCCTCAGAGGCTGAACCTAGGTACAGCATGAGCAAGAAACTAGCTGAGGTTAAAATAGAATTCACACTGGATCCTGGCTTTAAACTATCTAATACTAGTTTTTTCACCTCTCCATCCTTCTGTGTTTGTTATACAGGAAGGGAAAGTCTAAATCATTTCTCTGTGTTTATGAATTCCCAATGTGCATTAACATTCAGTGCAATAAACTGGAAAATGCCAAGTACTATTTTAAAGCTGCTTTTTCCAGAAACATGGGGCTCATATTTGGTCCTTTTTTCTTGCAGGCACTATAGCCTCGAGAGGAACAATAAAGACTACAAGTTCAATAATATATTTAATTTAGAATGATTTTGCAGGTTTTTGTTAGTAGATTTCTATAATCCTACTGTATTAAAGAGAGTTATCTCAGCTTTTTACTTTAAAGTAAAAAGAAGTGTCTTTATATTAAGGGAATGTTTTCTTTAGGTTTGTTTTTTTTTTTTTCCTACAAGTTAACAGTAATGTTCAATGTTTTTAGTTTCTTGGCGCTGTAGAAAAGCAAAACTTTTTATTTACAGAGATCTATGAAATGATTTGATTCATTCTCCAGAAATCAATTATTTTATATAAATAATTGCATGTCCTATACCTGCATCACTGAGAATCATTGCACCGCTTACATAGGGAGAGATCAGAGTTTGTGCTAAAAATCTCCCAGCATCTGTGGATAAACAGAAATTTGGATGTGGTGACCAGTAACATGACAACAGTTGAGTGGACATTGAGCGGGAAGAATGCTGAAGGAGGGAAGTTGAGTGCCATCAATTCTTTGAAGCTGAGAAGCTGATAAAAAACTCCCTTGGCATTTTCCTTAGAATCTCTTTGGATGCAAATTCTCAGAGAAGTGGAACAAATTCACACATTATAGTGTTTGCCATGATTGGAGAGGGAAGTTGCAGGTTCAGAATGATGAGCATTTGAGTAGACGGGTGGTTACTAATAGTGCAGCATCCCAGGTAAGGGAGGAACAATGGTCCAGCTGAACAGAGATCATGTTGTATCATGGCATCAAGGTGCCAGTGGGATCTGGCTTTCTATAAATAATATTAAAATTTCAGTGGGAAGGAATGAATTAGTGGCCAAAGCACTGGGCTGGAGTGGATTTGCACGCCTCTCCTTATCCCCTGTTACCCAAGCTATATGCTATCCTGTTTGCTAGTTCCTTTTTATGTCCATTCTGCCAAATTCTCCTACCATGTTTACACCCACCCAAGAATATTTAGTGCAGTCAATGCTTTTTCTTAGGCTTGACAGCAGGGTAACTGAGTCAGTCTGAATTATTTCAAAAATAACATGACAGAGTCAAGAAAAAGCAAAAGCTCAGAAACACTGCTGCTGTTTTCTAGGAGAAGCTGATGGAAAAATTGAGAGGGAGAGGTAGAAAGAATTTTTTGTTCTTCCAATAACATAGGATAACTTTCTCCACAAGTCCTCTGCTGTCTTTATTTCTATATTATTCAAAGAGCCAAGAACTGGGATAGAAATAAATAGTGAATTTAAATACTCTCACCCAGTGTGGGTTTTGTCTCATCAGTATGACTTAAAAAGCACTGAAAAGTTTTAATTTCTGTATTTTTGCAAGTGCTTTGCAGAGTCCGAAGCCTCACACACAGAGGCACCTATACATATGAAGCACTGCTCCTGAGCTGATAGATTTTTCTCTTTTCGAGTTATTGGGAAGAATTACATCTCAAGAACACGAATAGTTGGAAGCTGCAAACTGTTTCTGAAGCATTAGAGCAATTTTGCATGGTTTCTGCTAATGGCACAACCAAATACCCACTAAAGTGGGAGAGAGAAGCAGAGATGCTCATGGCTAAGTCACAGACATGAACATACCATAGTCTGATTTATCATGTTTAGCAAAAACATTCATTTTCCACATTAGTAGCACTGACTAACCAGTAGGCAAGGCCCAGAGAACTATTTGCATTACATCAGCCACAGTTGCTAAAAACCTTTGGAAATGTACTGCAGCACTTTTTTTAATGTCAGTAAATCCTTCAGAGTAAGTGACCCAGATATCGAATGTAATTTGAATGTGTCATTCACATACCAGTCCACGCAGGTATGCCAGAAGCCAAATACCTCCAAAGATTTTCAATTTAGAGATACTAAATGTACTCAGAGTAAACATTGCCTAAACTACTCTGAAACTAGAAAAAAACAACAAAACCTTCTGGGAAAAATAATGAGTTTCCTATGAATATAGGATAGAATTATCTAAAGGACCCAGATCAATCTAAACTTTAAGTTACAGCTATAATGTTGATTGCTTGCCACGATAGGGCAGCTGTTCCAAGAAAACTACTGATAGATGATCAAATCTGCTATGTGCAATAGCCACTTGTAAGAGTGTATATGCAATGTGAATTGATGAGAATTTTTGTTTAATAACAAAATTATCCTTGTGAAATTTGCAGGCTGTCCAAGCACACTGTGCTCCGTAAACATATGAACAGTGAATAATTTAAAGGACAAAAAAAAAATCATTTTCCACACTCTGAGGCAGAAGAAATATTCCTTCTTACTGCTTTTCTCATAGTCAGAGACACAGCTATGTAAAAATGCCCTCTCATTAAAAAAAAAAAAAAAAAAAGAAAAAGAAAAAAAAGAGGTAAAATAGCTCAGATATATAAAATGAATCTCTTTTTTAATCTTTGCCAAGGCTATCAACAAAACTGCCTGTAGATAGCATCACTGAAGACTGAGACAGATACCCCTACTGCAGGAAATTTCTATAAAAATGATTATGAGGATATGTGTAGGGTATGTATAGGTGTTGAAACATTTTAGCTGCCCACTTCACTATCAATCCTGCTTCAGGCACTTCCAAACTTCAAAAATATTACAATATAATCTTTGAAACCTTTTTTAATGAACCAGCTGGCTTTCTTGAAATCGAACCAAATCCTTGTATGCTTGTATCTCCTTTTAATATATTTATCACCAGTTATCACTGTGATGGTTTACAGCTGAGTGGCCACATTATTGCAAACACTGAACTGAAAAGAGTAACCCTGCAAAATGGAATATTTATGTCTGTGAACACCAGGAGCAGAACATGGAGGGTCTGGGTTTAGTGATGTGAGACTGGGATGTGACCAAGCCATGAGACCCACTCTACATGCTCCCAGTTTCCAAATTCTTGCCTTCTCATCAATACCTTTACAGCTACTGAGCTTTGACACCATAATTTGAAATAGGTTTATTCCTACTTCCACTGATGACCCAGTAGGAATGACTTGAAAAGATGTGTACTTGGACCAAACATTTTTCTGAAGAGCTGAATGCCTATAGGAAATTATTTATATTAAAAAAGTAACATTTTACTGCCAGCCCTAAGTAGATCAGCAATGCTTGTTGAATTCTGAGGGACTGAAATTTTATCCAGCTCTGTGAATTGGGTGTCTGTTATGAAATGGCATAGTTCTGCTCAAGGAAATTATTTTACATTGTTACATTCAGCAAACTCACCAAGAATGGTTTGTACATTTTCAAAGAGGGCCACAGATTTTTAGTGCCACATAAATACCCTTTGAAATAGAGTATTCAAATATGTAAGAGAATACAGATAACAAGGGGAGACCAGAGATAGCCATTTTCTTTCAGACTCTACCTCATCTTCTCTGTGAGGGCACAAACAGAGGAATTTCAAATGCACTGAAAGGACCTAGAAGCATGAGTTCCATTAATATTTTTTATTATGTTGTGGTGAAAATGTCACCCCATACTTAGAAGACTTATCTTTACTCCTTCAGCTTGAGCGCTTCTACAGAGCAGGCACCTTTCAGGTCTGTGGGGAGGCAAAAGTCATTGTCCAAGTACTGGTGCCCCTGTGACAGACCTTAGAAGGCATTTCACAGCACACTGTGACACTGATAGGACACTGTGTGATAGGACAGGACCAGATTAAGTGCAGAACATTTCATCTATCACTCATCAACTGACTGCAGCCGTTGTTTAAAATGTCAACAAACCAGTAAAAGCAATATGACTTATAGATTGTACCAAAGTGACTTCAATTCTGTACACTGTCTAGATTTTAACAGGCAGAATTCAGTGTCTATTTCAAGAATACACTTGAATACTAAATTAATTGTCAACATACTTTTCTTATCCATCCATCATAAAGAAAATAGGAAGCTTTAAGGAGTATTGAAAACTAAAATCATTCCTAGGAAATCAACAGAAACTGAGAGGATTTTTTACTGATGGGGTTTAAATAATTATCAGTGGAGCTGTTCTGTGAAACACTTAACAGGATAAACCACTGTCAAAAAATTACACAGTAGTCTCACCGCTGAGAAACACAGATGGTATTTGGAGGTAGCTAGTTAGTGTAAGAGAGCAGATGAGCAATAAACCACAGAAGACAACCAGTTCATCTGCAAGAATACAAGAAAATAAATGGTCTTTACAGGAGAAAGTCAGTCCTTTTAGTCTGGCATGTTAAGCATGATTTGCTGTCATTAGTAAAAAACTGCTTTCCAAAGCAGTGATAACTATTGTAAGCTGTTCTCATTTGCAGTTGAAACAAAGAAATAAGAATGGCATTTCAGGCTCTTTGCCCTTCATTTCTCATGCTACTCCTTTTAGAATCAGTTTATCTCACCATTTATTCAGGTTTTGTTTAATTTTGGTTTAGATTTTTGTTAGCTGAAAGTGGTTTTAATTTTGAAACTGCTGAGGGCCACCAGGAGAAAGTTATAAAAATAACTACAGTTGTTAAATACTTCAAACCCATTGGCTTTTTTTACTCTGAGTTTTGAAGCATTCCTACAGTTTCCACTACAAAGAAACAGTGTTTCTGAAACTCAGCTCCTGACCCAGGGTCAGTGTGTGATAAAACGTCTCTATGAAGGTGGTGGGTCGGCCCAGTTATCACCTGAGCACCCACACACTCTTTACTCACTTTCCCTGCCCAACAGGATGAAAGAAAAAGGGCAGAGAACAGGGATGACAAAACTCAAGGGTCAGAACAAAGACAGGCAACTCACTAGCCAAGTACTGCTGTGTGAAAACCAGACTGGATTTGAAGAACTTAATGTTTAATTATAATTTTGGTAATGGGCAGCAAACAAACAAAAGACAAACATCTAAAACACCTTTCCTTCCTCTTTGCCAAGCTCAGCTTCAGACTTCCCCCCTCACCCCTTGTCACCGCTCCAGTTACACTCAGTCCATTCAGAGGGGCAATAAGCAGCATGGAGGAAGGTGGTCATAGATGCAGCTGTTTCTTTCTGCAGCTCCTGCCTTTTTATGCTTTTCCTGTGCTCCAGAGTGGATCGTCAGCAGACTTCAGTCCCTTTGGTGGTGTGCCTACCCTGCCATGGAGCGCCTCCTTCCCTCTTACTGTGGTGTTCTCTTTGTTTATCATTATTTTTTTGCTCATTCCTCCTTTCTCTGCTCCATCATTCCCTCCTCTGATGCCTCCCCCATCAGTATTTTCTGTTCTTAAGCCTTTTTTTACAGAAGTGCCACTAGTTTGGTTGAAGGGCTCTGCTGTGTCCTATGATGAGCCTGCTGCAGAGCCATCTGGAACTGGCTGTGTACACCACAGGGCAGGCTCTGACCTCCTTCCACAGAAGCAAGTTTCTCTTCTAACAAAACCTTGCCACCTACACCCAGTTCACACAAGAATTTTAATTCAGTGCCGAGGTACAGGGAATAATGCAATTCTCTTCCTCTTAATGACATATTCCCCAACCAACCATTCTGTAGAGGCCATCTCAGCTCGAAACTGTAAAACTTTGACAGGAAGTTTTGCTGGATATTCCTAGTGGGGCTACCAGGCACTTTTGGCCTCTAAACTCCAGAAGTAAAACGTGCAGTTATGGGTGGAGGTAGACCCAGGTCCCAGCTTCCATTATAGCAAAGCTCCAGGAAGTGAAATAGTTCACAGACAAAAAGTGCTAAATGCTGTGCTTAAGAGTGGGTACAATGCAATGCACCTTCTTATCCAAAAGCAAATAACCTATGCAAACTCTAACAGGGAACCTAAATTTTATTCTGGCACTGATTTGTTTGTCCTGATTTGATGAGGGTGTTTCAAGCTCACACTTTTTGCTGTGTGGCACCAGTCGGGTCAGCTAACTTTGAACTGAAGAGTTGTAAATCTGTTTTCTGGGACAAAAATATGGCAGAAGTCCAGGAAACTCTGTAGTACACAAGGGATGCTAGCCAAATTTGGAAGAAAAAAAAAAGAATAGGGGAAACAGGGGTATTATTCCCCCACAATACTTAGCCTTCTCTGATTTGAATTGGCCTCCTATGTGTTTTAGGTAAGCACAAAATTAATTCAGGAGAATGAAATAGGCTTCTACAAATATTTTTCCAATTGTCAATATTCTTGAAAACATAGGTTGGGTTAAGAGGATGAAAATGGCAACAGAAATCTCAGCAGCTTTGCTATGTCCAACCACTGCTAAAAGTTACAGATCTATTGAGTTATAAGAACATAGGATTGCCCTTTTGCATGTAAACCATTTGCAGTGCATAACTAAAGGGATGACAATTTTAATAATGTAATTGCCCTTTGAGCAATTGTGCATATTGTATTCAATTCAAAAGCTTTGACTTTGACTTACAGGAGCATCAGAAAATGTTTTGATTCTATAAAGCACAGTTGAAGACTTTCATCAGCCTACAGCCTTCAGGCACATAGGTCTTTTTCCAAAAATAGTTTAACTCCTTCTACCAAATGGAGAACACCTAAATCAAAACTATTCAGTGTATATGTCTGCTATGTATATTGTGTAGCACAGAAAGTACTGCAATTAGTCATCCCTCCCCAGTGGTAATTATTGGAAAAAGTTTAGACTTAAGGAACAGTGTGTATCTTTTCAAAATGTGTCAATCTTTTTTTTTTTTTTTTTTTTTTTTTTAATTTGTGGATTATATATAAAACATTCTGTGTGCTCCCCGTCTGTTAAATCTTATTGTTACATTGAGGACCTCAGTTCACTGACATTTTAGCAGTCCAGGGGGATTTAAAATTTATTAGTGAAGTTTCTAACTTTATTAACAGCTATAGTCTTATGTTTTTCTGTTTCCTTTATTTCAGGAGCTGAACATCAGAGTTAAGTGAGTCATTAGCATCCCTGTTAAGTAATATTTGATAAGGCAGACCTCCCTAGGCATACATTTTGATTTTAAGCTCATTATTTTATACAGTTCTAAATCTTTCAATAAGTAACTTTTACAGAAGTTTTATTTCTGAGCACATAAACACTTTTGCTGCTGTTCTGCAGCTGTTCGCTGTTAAGATATTCATGTTTGCTTTTGAACAGAACAAAATACAGTTAACCCCTCAAAGCATAGAAATCATAAATTAATGTGGGGCAGTCATGATAGTAAAGGTAGCACTAGCTTCCGGTGACTGGTGTGAATCGGAAAGGATGTGGTGGCAAAAAACCCAAAGATTGTGTTAGCCTTGATGACAGCAGTGGGAAAAATTGAAGACATAATGCCTCTTGTGAGGGTATGGTTCAAAGCAGCAGGCAAACAAGTTGTTCATATGAAAGTTTCAACCTCTATCAATCCATTCATTTACTGTAAGGATACAAGAAAAAGGTGCCTGGAATGAAACAGCCCGAACCTCTCTTTGTTTCTATTTATCTGGGAAGTTGAAAGGGCTAGTTAATGAACAGTAAACAGACTTTTTACTTATTGATCATAATAGTAGCAACATGTGTGCATGATGACAAAAACCATATGCCTCATAGTGCAACATGAAAAAGGGAATTTTTTTAAGAAACTAATATTTAACAATACTGTTAACAATGTATCAGCTTTGGAATAAGCCCCCATGTATAATGATCAAGGATTATACATAACACAGGTAAACTAAAACTGTGTGCCTTATGAATCATCTTTACAGAATGATGATTGAGATTAGTTAGCAGATGTAACAGCATACTTTTTAATTGTTCTCAGTCATGGGATTCTCAGTCTAAAAAGAACTAGTCTCAGGAGAGTTCCAGTATCAGGACATCACATCAATACCCTTCAATTTCCACAACCATTGCCAGTATTCTGCAGCTGTATTAGATGCACATTGTATGACATTTGTGGATGTGTGTGAGGCAGGGAAGGGGAGGCCTGGGCTGCACAGGACAGGAAATCCCACTGACAATATAAACTAACCATCCTGTTACTTTATGCCACCCTGAAACAGGTGTATAAAAGAAAGTGCCATACATAATGTAGTTTTTATGTGAGCTCATTGAATGAGCCGTGGGAGCCATGATCACAGCAAGCAGCAGGGCAGCATACTGCACTTTCTTGGTTAGCAGAATTTTCTGCTGGGTTTTGTCCTATCCTTACAGGCATCTTTCTGAACACTAACTTATTGTAATGAAGATTATATCACAATTATATCATATCCCTAGCAAGGAGAAATCCTCAATAGTCATAAACTCAGGTCTTTGCAGTGAAGTCTTTCTCATTGCATTCAAAATAAAATCAGACAATATGCTTGTAGAGAGGCAGATATGTGCACCCTTCTATCAGGAGGCAGGTTTTAAATCTGCCGATGACATTTCCAGCATTTTGCTATAAAAAGCAATAAGCTAGAGTGGAAGTGTCTCAAACCTGGCATTCAGCAACTTGCAATAGACTCAGAATAGTTATATCTTTTACTAATGAATTATTTCCATTCTTTCTGTAGCTATTGTTGCTATGGTTCCCTATGTTGGTATACATGTTTATCTGCACATTCCCTTTTGCTGAGGTTACCTCATGTAACAGGAAATGAGACACGTGCTTGAAATCTTCTTCCTCCAGAATCAGAAAGTCTACCATCTGCTGATCTAAAGTACTTCAGAATAATGACCTCAAACACACTACCAGGTAGTCTGAATGAGTGATGTAGGATGAATCTTAGTTTTATAATGGAATGCCTTGTAAGTGCATTGGCACAGCTCCTAACAAGCTGGTTCATTTTTATACCACAGAAAGTGCAACTCTGTAATAAGATTTGGTGCTAGACAAAGACTTTTCAGCTCAGTCCAGCCAGTTAGCACAGATTCCAGAGACAGCATTGTCCCCTGTTCAGCTTGGGCAGTCTCTTTGTACTGACTCAAAGTAGCTTTCAGTGCTCTAGTGCCTTCTGAGATACTGGCTTGCATTCTGAAACTAGCAGAATTGTGTCAGCATGACTCTGCCCCACCACCAGTAAACTCAGCCCCATGCTACTACAATTGCTTTACTGCTTTCAGCAGACAAACCAGTTTGTATAGAGACCCTTGGATAGCTTCCTAGTAATCCTTGGAACACAACAGGCATGGTCACTGACAAGAGCAAAGCAGAACCTGCATTAGGACAGTCCTTTATTAAAAAGAAAGCTGTAAAGAATGCAACATCAGTCAGGGTTCAGGATCCACTCCTCAGTGAATACTTTCCCAACAAAGTACAAGGTTGCTTCTCTCACCTGTGTTCTACCTGCTGTAAGAAGAGATGTATTTGGTACGGAGATACAATGTATCTAATTGTAAAATGCCTGTGTGTCCCATGGATGCTATCCCCGAGACAAACAGCTCTCCTGAAAGAGGCAAGGATGGCCATGAATACACTTCAGCTGAGCCAGGTTCACTCGCAAATTTCAAGTAAAAATAAAACAAAACAAAATGAGGCAATGGAAAAAGGAAAAAATGTGTTTGTTTAGTTCTCAGTGTCTTCCCTCCTCAGTGGCTCAGTTGTACTACTCACTGTTGGGTGAGGCAGGAGGAACGCCTCTCTCACAGATCTTCACATGGACTGACCTTAAAGTTTACCCTGTTATGCCCGTGGTGAATACTGCATAAGGCTCCAGGATAGTACAAAAAGTGCAATAAACCCCAATGGGGGAAGTATTTTTTGTACTCCTCCTGCCCCCTATAGTCAAGTAAAAGCCAGTCAAAAAATCTCTCTCCTGACTTTTGCGATATGGGAGAGTTTTCAATCCAATCCCTTCCTCTTCCATGCAATGCTGACCTAAGCATGCTCAGTGCAGCAGAGTCACGCAGAGCAAACAATGTTTTCTTGGGGCAGAATTCAGCCATGTTTATTTATATAGCTAGACTAATCACTGCAACCTTCTGATGGTCACCATGTGTCTGGCAAGCTTCAGCTGCGGTGTTCTGGGAAGCTGCAGCCGTGCTTTCTCCCATGCATTCCCCTATGCAGCCCCAACGGAGAGAGGGAGCACTGGGAGACAATGAAAACCCAGCGTCTATATCTACATATTGGAACAGCTGAACTTTTGCTCCCTCCTTATTCTTCCTGTCCACATCCTGCCAATACAGCAACTGCTTGAGACTGTTCTTTATACAGAATACATTCTGAGGTGAAACATTCGTAAGAGCTAGTGCTGCATGCATTTTCACATGAACTATCGCACTTAGAAACAAATGCTATTTAAAGTGGTTTGTCCCAGGAGTCTCTCTCAGTTAGCACAATGCACTTTCCCAGAAGGGGTTCAATTCCAGGTCTTGAACTTGTCCCACGCTCCCAGACCTCATGGGCCAAAGAGAGTGGCAGAGTCATTAAGCCCAAACCCTAGCTGAGACCTGGTACTCTGGTAGCTCAGTTCTGAGCCACTCAAAAATGATGTTTTGATATTCAAAGGGAGACTCAAACTTGGCTTTTGTCAATCAGAAGCCCTGCTACCTCAAGAAAAGGAAGTGGTACTCTAACCACTCCTGGGAAAGAAAACAACTGTCCATTGCACTTTTTCCCTTCCCAAAGAAGATCCCCAAGGAGATCCGTAATTATGTGCAGAGGGAAATTTGAAAGAGCAAACCAAAAACTAAAAAAATTCTTGCTATTCTTACTAATTTTTTGCTGTAAAGCTATCTAGAAACCTGAAGGACTTCAACAGGGACCTGATTTTTTTTTTTTTTTTTTTTTTTTTTTTTTTTTTTTTGTAATGCTAAACATCTGCCTTTTGTGAAAAGTGTCCAATTTGGAATGA
Source organism: Chamaea fasciata (assembly GCF_029207755.1). Taxonomy (NCBI): domain Eukaryota; kingdom Metazoa; phylum Chordata; class Aves; order Passeriformes; family Sylviidae; genus Chamaea; species Chamaea fasciata. The sequence goes on along the minus strand of NW_027094091.1, from coordinate 41,958,173 downwards.
TACAGGCAGTGAAGTTGATAGGCAATATAAAGTATGTACAGGGAAGGATGTCTTGGAATAGAAGACCCTTTGGTTTTAATGTTTTTCTCTCTCCTCCTGTATTCTAAAATTTTCTGTCAAACTATGCAGATGATTTACAGCTGTCAATTTCTCTTAAAATCAGTGATGCTGCACTGGTTGACACCTCTGGGGAAACCCATGAAGGTAGTGACAATCTAATAACTGCAATCATTTACTTCCGACTCAAGGAAATTTCTTATCAGAGATTTACACTCTGACTTTAGAAAATATTGTTATGATTTTTCTATGTTCAGGAATGAGAGTTGAGAAACAAGAGCTCAATTTTGGTATTATTATTTGTATTTAACACGCAAAAAAGAAGTCATGGGTTCTCAGGAAACACTTCCGTTAATGTTCTGAGGAAGGAGGACAGATCGCCCTTTCTGTGTTTATATGCTACTGAGTTTCCCAAACATCCATTAAGAGAACAGAAGCTAGAGTTTTGCCTGTTGTCTGGAAATTTCAGAACATTGACTTGAATAAAACTTGCTATTGTGCAGCTTCCATGCATCCAAAGATAATTGATACAGAAAAATACTATTACCATGCAAACCTGGCGGAATTTCCATTTCATCTGTTCCATTGTTCGTGTATGCACAAGTACTGTCTGCAAAAATAAAAGATTTAATTTTAAGATCAGACACAGACAAGTTCTTGCAAAATCAATTTTAAGACTAGAAGGAACCGTAATAACCTCAGACTTATTCTTCTGTATGCAAGTGGTAGGGTTCATGGGCAGCGGATCCATGTGTTTTCTGCTTCTAGCTGATACTCAAGGTTGATACCAGAAGTACTTCAAGAAAATAAGAATCAATAAGAGTGGTCTTTTGACAGATAAATGGAATGGCCATGTTGCAATCTCTTTAACAGCTGCCGATGTTTTTGGTTCTCTGTTGCAGCAGACCAGGATTAACTGCAATCAGTTCATGTATTGGTACTTACAGACTGACAATTAATTGGGCAAAGCACTGATCCTTATCCCAGTGTTTTAGTAGTCAGTTATCTACTTCTGATAAACTGTGGAGGAATTTGTGACTAAATGCATGGTTTTGGTTTTTTAAAGTTTCAGAGCAATACTTCTTAATTATACACTCATCCATTAATTCCAAGATTTTTTTAACAGTACGAGAGTTTGCAATGTCTTGTTAACAATTTTGGAGCTGGAGTCCAGGATCTGTTGTCAGATGGAAGGCCTTATATATTTCCTCTGATAATGGAGAATGGCCAAGAGATTCTGGGTAATAGCCCTGATACTGAGGGCAGTAGAATTGTCCCAGTGTGATGACCCAGCTGAGCTGTTTAGCTTTAATGATACAGAGGGTAAAACCGATGTGTTTCAAGCTCAAGCATTATATTGCTTCAGGGCATTTCTTTGTTGGGGAACAGTCATGAGCAAACACATTTGATACTTAATCAATGTTCTTTTCATTTTGACACCTCCCCACCTCCTGAAGGAGACAGCCCTCAGGGCATTGGGAATGAAATGGAATCACTGAACTATGGTTTAAAACCTTTCAGCAGATTGAAAATAGTTTTCCAATATTAACAATTAATTTAATTTCTGCCTATAGAGGTTTTCTGGGCTAGTACTCAGACAAAACCTCAACTGGTACGAAAAGATAAGATAACATATGAGAAAGATTGTTCCTGTTAAGCCTTTTGAAAGATTAGCAGTATCAACAGTGATTTATGCTCTTGCAATTTCCACTTGCAGCCTTTAGTTTAACCTCTTAAAATCTTTGACATAACACTAGAGGTGCTTATAAACCTGATAGAGTGGATTTTTAGAATGTGGAGCTAGACAGGAATTAAACTGGGCTCTAGGTACAAAGAATCTGTTCTTTACTATTTTTATTTCAGTGAGGCATAAATTTCAGGAGATACATTTCAGAATATATATTCCAGGATTTAGTTCATCCCCTGGGTCTCAATAAGGCTCTTATTTACACTCCATATAATCCCCCTAAATCGGTGCTCCGACTCCACTCCCTATCTCTAGCTACCAGTTAATGCTGTGCTTATTCTTATTTCATGACTCTCTCTCAAGGCTGTGTAAACCCCCTTGTTAATCAAAATAGAGATGATGCATGTTCCTGATGGGCAGAAAAATGGAAGAAATGAATACAAATCCTGACACCAAGACCTTACTTAGAACGTGTGGCCCCAGTGTTACACACAGCTGCTGACATTGTGTGGTATGAAGGGCATGGCACAACTCTCACTACACAAAAGCAAGCAGGAGAGTTTCGTGTGCAGTAATTATGCTTTCCACTGTCATCTGTCTTGTGATCTCTCCCTTTCTAAAATGTCCATGCAAGACATTCTGTGAAAATTTGTTCACCTTCCCTCAGAAAAGTAACACCATACCTGCACTTTGATGTCTAAAAGAAGCCTCCTGCCCTTTTAGCAAAGCAGAGGGATTGGAATGGCAAGCAAACCACTTCTGCTGAAGTAATTTTGCTTTCCCTGTGTCACTAAGAGACACAGAAAAGAGTGAATAGTGTTTCTTCTGTTTCAGAGAAACCTTGATTTGTGTCCATGTATTTAAACAAAAATAAAATTACTTGGTATATGTGCCAGCATGTAACACTATTACTTGCTATAGAGTCATGAAAAATTCATGCAGTATGTATTGGTTAAGAATGTCTTTCTTTTCTGAGACTCAAAAGGCAATACTTCACTGAAACATTGATTCAAAATAAAAATATCACAGAGAACTTGTCCCCAGCATGGTGCATTGCACAGCCTTTTAAAATGAGGAAAGGAAGAAAGGTCACATTAAAGGGAATGCAGTTGAATTTAATTTGGTTAAACAGACAAGCCCTCCAGGGCAGGAACTGTCTCCTTACGTGTCGATGTAGTGCCTTACACAGCAAAGTTATTACCCAGTGGAGCCTTCAGACCCTTGAACGCCACCACTCAGGATTTTGGGAGTTCAGGCTGAGGCCCTTAATTGATTTTCATTGGCATATCTTTTTTTCTCTGACTTTTATTTATATCCTTTGCATCTCACTGTACTTAAAATACAAGCAAACCCTACTGCAAGTTATATTAGAGAGACTAAGCTATTAAGAAATATCCTTTTCTAGTACTCATTAGGAAGATTGTTGTGGCACACAGGCCTTTCAGTTGTGTCCATGGAGAGATATAAGAGAGGACCAGGAAAATAGAAAAATAATTGCATGTGATATTTTAATAAAAAATCTCCAAAGAGGCCCAGTTTGCAATATAATTTGAACTACTGAATTTCAAAATAGAAAATTACCTGCCTAATAAAAATACCGCTAGTTTCAGTTCTTATATAAGTAGCCACTTACTGCTTTTTATTCTATTAACAATATTGACACCAAAAGGTGTGTATCTCTGTAGGTACAGCTGAAATATTAATTTCAAAATTATAACATTTATGGTTTTAACCAGTGGCGTCATGCAAAAAAACTCCAAGACTATATAGGATTTGTGCAGTTGTCTGTACTGCCAAGCAAACTGGAAGTCTTGCTGCACACAGTGCATGCCCTGATACAATGTGGGAGTGGAGTGGCTTTGATATATGGAAGCAGTAAAGGGGGAGAAATTGGCAAGTTTTAGGGTTAGAACTAAAATCTTTAGACCAGCTAACAGAGGTGAAAAGGAGCAAAAATTCTTCCTGGCAGAAAACCACTTCTACAGGTTTTACAGCTCTTCACACTAAGAGTCCATCTATTTTTTTTTCCCCAGTGCATTACCTGAGTCTGCTGAGTGACCCACTTGTGAGCTTACCATCTAAATCTTGCCCTCTTTCATATTCCATTTTTTTCTTATACACTTCTCTAACTAGCCAGTCAAAACCAGGCAGTAGTAATCCTCCTTCCCCATTTCAGCTTCCCTGCTTCCCTGCTGTGGGTATTTAGGCTTTGGAACAGATGAATGTTAAATTTATTTTATCTCCTAGCAGATTTTCTACAACTGCTTACTTTTCCCTCTTCTGCAAACTGAATGTATGCTTAAATACATCCTGACTACCATCTTCTGACTGTTTTACACCATATTGATGAGGGACAAGCAGTGCACTAAGTTACAGAGAGTTAATCTCAGGACCTTTTTATGGCTCAAGTGATTTCATCTTAAAAGTACATGAGTTATAAAAGACAATAATTAGTCATTAAACAATTATGAATGTAGAGAATGGTGCTCTTGTATAAAAAGAGTACAGAATTAGTTTGATTGCTCTTACCCTGTGTATTTGTAGTATTTTCTGAGATAATAAGATTGCCTGTCCAATGAGAAAGTTTATCCATATTCTAGTAATTTGTTTCTCATTACCTTGAAATTTAAAGAGTCCTTTGATAAATCCTAAATTGTGCACTTACATGGTAATGTTCTCATCTTACTGTTCTGCTAAATTTGCATTCCAAACAATAAGGATCTTTTACTGCTGCCTAAGTTAGCCTCAGACAAGAAATTTTTTTTCTACCAGGAATGGCAGTTTTGCATTTGACAGTTGGCACTGTCATATTTTTTCATTATTGGATCAAACCTAATTTAAACTACATAGATTCCATCTGTCAGGGGTTTTTGGGTTGTTGTTTTTTTGTTGGTGGTGGTGGTGGTGGTGTTTCTTTTTTTTTGTTTTGTTTTGGGTTTTGGTTTTTGGTTTTTTTTTTTGGTTGGTTGATTGGGGTTTTTTTTAGAATTCAATAGCTTACTATTTGTCACCCATTATTAGCTTGTTAGGGAAACCCTGGAACTCTTTTAAATTTAAAGAAAGTAGTTTTACTATGCACAGCTCCCCACAAACACAGTGCCCTTCTTGTCCTTTTCTGAAGAAAAGTTGCCTCAATCATTTGGGAATACTATTGTTTTGCATTTGATGTATAAACACTTGCCTGAGTACTGAATTTAGTTAATCTTCATTAAGGAAAATAGACAGGAAATACTTCAATCAGAAAGTTTTCTAAAAGCTACAAAGAAGTTTTCTTACTGACTGTGATGTCCTGTGTGGTCAGGTTGGTGATAGGTCTAAATGGGTATTACACAGTAAATCCTTTTGAACTGCTCTTCACAGGGAGAAATCCTTTGACTGGAAGTGATTATTAAATCAATCCTACAACACGTTTGTTTTGAAGTTCCTCAACTGAAGTTTGAGGGATAAAGTATTAAAACAGGTACAGATTTACGCTTGCTGTAATTTAAACTTGGTGATGCTTATAGCATCTTCCAATTAAAACTTCTGTCCTGTCCTGCCCAAAAATGCAGCCCCTTTCCCTTTCTCACTCTAAAATCGCAATACTGAGACTTTGTGATATGAGGGCTTTTCACTAAATAAGACCAGAACTTTCCAACCTTTAGAGACAAGTCTGCCTTCCATTCAGACTATATAGAAGAGTTTGGCTTACATGGATGTGCATGATCTAACATGATGTGAACATTAGGTTCCTGTTGGATTCACTGTTATTTTGGGCAAGAAATTTATTATTACCAAATACAGCTTTTTCTAATTTCAGAGTTCATATCCATCAGCCCCCTTCCTTAAGCTGTGGGAAAGTCACTGCCCATCTGTAGGATCTATGTGAAGATCTGTAGGAACCCACTTATATAGGGCAATAGACAAGACTCTGGGACTAAAATGACAGCGCAAAGACAGTGACCTGGCAAGAACTGTATTGAGCGGTGTTGCCTGTATCTGTCAGACTACGTTGAACTCTTCAGCTCGTAACTGTTGGCAATTCCAATGACTGGTGGTGGCTTTTTTTGCTAAACAAAGGAAGAAAAAAACCCCAACTTACAGAAACATCTTAACTCAGGTTTCTTCTCCTGTTTTTCACATCTCACTGTTAAGTTCAGAGACAAGAAAATGTGTATGTGTATTTCCTTGTCCAAATTTCACATGCCAGAGTGGATTAATATTTGACCCTTAACAACAGTTTGCCTACTCTTTTTTTTTTTTTTTTTCGGAATGCGTGTGAAAAGAACAAAGAAATACACAGATAACATTAGCCTGTTAATATTAACTTCTGTCACAGAGCAGTAATTCAGGAATTGCTTGATTGATATGGGTCTCACCAATAACGGCTTTGTGTTAGTGAGATAAGAAAATGACCGATCTATCCAAATTTGCCTTTAATCTGTCCAATTTTGTCCTCTTTGCCTTTAATAGGCTGTATAAGATATGCAATACAAAATTCCCTGCAGAATCCTTATGTGATGATTTGTACAGACCCAGTGACATAATAGAGGTTTTATCCTAACGTAAGCATGATTTCAGAAAGCATTTCTTTCTGACAAACTTTGACAAGATTTGGTCATAACATTGAGAGATGTGAAAGACCTATAAGACCTGTGTCTTAAAGGGTTTTGTTACCAAATATGCTAGATATTTTTCTGTGATTTCTGCCAGAATAATTCAATAATTTGCAGGGCAATTCAGCTTTCCCTTTAAAACCAAACACAAAGTTTGCTTGCAATTCTTGTCAAACCCCACATAAATACTGCTTTGCCCTTCTGCTGTGCCTCCCAGATCAAAAGCATCTGCAAGTATTTCATAAATATTTTTCCAGCCCCCTTAGAGGCTAGCTAATTAAATTGCATGACTTTGGAGATATATGCAGAAAGACACTCTGAAGCTGAATAATGTGCCAGAGAAAAGGGCAGATGTCTACATCTTAGTTAAAACAGAAGCCAAACCATGCAGGTACTAGCCATCCATTTTAAGTTATGTGACTGCCTCTCATCTTCTTTTGGTTAGAGCTATTTTTTGACCTTATACACATGATAGTATAGTGATGGTTTATCTTCCTCAATGTGCACCATTTAGAAATGTTTCTTCCTTTATGCCTACATTAACATGTTTTTCTGGTATGATTCCTTGGTGAAATGATTTTGACACTCACTGTTCTGACTGCTCCCTGGATGCAATTTCTAATGGTGGCTTTTGGAGGAAAAAGCAGCTTTGTTCTTTCAGAAAACATGATCTCCCAATTGAGCTCCTGTGACTGGATTGATTTATAATTGAGGCAATACTGATTTTACACCAGAATTCCAGTCCTACACCAGCTTTGCAAATTTGCTGTCTCACAGGAGGGTGCCTCAGACTTATAAAGGAATTAATTTAGTGCAGCAAAGTCCTTTCCCTTACAAGCACACAGGACTAGCAGTAGCAGTGTTGAACTGCAGGCTTTCTTGAGAGCAGGGAGCAGCTCAAGCTGCCTGCAGTGGTTTCCCTAGGACCATGCTGGGGAGCACCAGCCACAGTTCTGAACCACTGGGGACACTGAGTGGAGGAGGTCTCTCATAATTCTATTGCAGGGAAGCTTGCATTACCTTTGGCTTTTGCTAGCTCACTCACAACCCTGAGAGAGCAGCTGCCACAGCTTTCATCGCTGGATCTGGCAGGACTTGTGCTCCAGTCATGAAGCCAGGACACTGGTAACAAAATATTCTTTGCCAGATTAGCTCTGCAAGGAAGGAAGCAGATTCATCCTGCTCAGAGATGGCAGCCCAGCATTTTATGTGGCAACCAGAGCTATTCTAAGCACAGAGGCTGTCAGATTGCAAATATTTAGATGAAGCATCACAAGAAATATAATGTGAAAGAATCTTACTGCTTTCTTATTAACACAGAATTCATCATCATCTGAACTCTAGCATAAGCTCAGGCACCAGTTGGCCATTGTGTTAATCATTTTTATGTCTCAGCTCCAGTCACAGAAAAAAAGGAGTTAAATAACTCAGTTTACAGCTACTAAAAATAAACTTGCAGACTTGCTGGATTCCTCCACATTAAAATGTAAACAACTGTCAGCTCTTCTGGAAAAGCTAGTTTTGCCCTGCTAGTAACTTCCCCAGGAGAATTTCTGTGTTTTTTGAAAGTTTTATGCTGAAGATTTGTTTCCATAATTGGGACTGGCCAGTTTTCTCTCAGAAAAATGAAAACTGAACTCTTTCCAGTTAAAACAATTGCTACTAGAACTTTGGCACACAGTCCATGTAGAGAGTGGTGTGAGCTGCTTCAGTGGGGATTGCAGCCAATCATTTTCAAAATTGGGTGCCTTAAGAGAGAGAGTTTAATCCATATTTAGACACCTATATTGGAAGTGTCTGGTCTGGCTTCACTGCCAGCACCCACATATCCTATGGGTGTCTTCCACTGTCTGTCAAATCCAGGATATTGGAAAGCAAATCTATGTCTTTCAAGGGTCTAAATTAAGAAACTGTTTTTGGCATTAAAAAAAAAAATAATCTCAGGCCAAAATTTTAAGTGCTTTGATCAAAATGTTCTTCTTATGTTTTTAACTGCTTTTTAAAACTGGTGTATTAAGCATGTGCTCATTGCTTTAGAGCACCACATGGCCCTACCTGAGATGGACAGATGGAGAAATAGAAGTCCTGGGGTAAGAAAACAGATAGAACATAATTGATTTAGTGCAATTTGATTGACATAATGCATTTAGTTTTGGGCTGAAGATCTTTGCATGGAAATATTTGGACTGTATTATCAAAGTATGTTGAAGTCATTGTGTTAGTAATACAACAATTAGCCAGTTGAAACTTTCATCTGACTACCATGTACTTCCCTACTATTTAAATTGGTTTGGAGGATCCCATTTCTGCATGGTTTAGAGATCTGTCAGTCATGGACAGCTGTTATCTTACAGAATGTCCACACCTCACACATACTTCTTCAGATCTGGGAAGTAATGGGTTACATTGATAACCATGGAAAGTTGGCAAATTGGTTAACAACTTAAATAAATGCATGAAAGAATAGTCAGAATAGGCGAAAGTAAAAGGAGGAAAAAATGTTTCTTCTCTTACTTTGAGGAGGGGGAAATAGCAACAGAACAAATGAAAGATTAGAATATCCCTCAATAAGCAATGTAGGCCATCCTCCTATCAGTGTATAAACACCCAATATTCCTGTCAGTTTGGTGAAAGCCTTCCAAGGGTAGAGGTTCTACTGGGTCTCCAGGGAATTTCTTTAGTGCTTCCCTACCATTAAAAATGTATTCCTGCTATTAATTAGTTTGCAGATTGAAACCTATTTCTTTTTGTCCTTGGAGGACATGGAGAACAGTCCCTTAGCTCTATGCAATAGCCTTTTAGGTACTTGAAAACTTACATCCTCTTTCAGGGATCTCCTTTTCATTTAAAACACATGAATTAAATCTTTCTCTGTAAATTTTTTTCTCCTAGACCCCAGTCTTTTTATTTGTTGTCGCAAGAGATTTTTCCAATTAGGAAACAAAAATCTTCCCAACTGGACAAAAGTCAAATCTGGAAAAAAAAAAAAAAAAAGCCCAGCTTTATGGTAAAATTTTATTTTGAATCTGATACAAATTAATTTAATTTGATATTGGCTGATTCAAACATTGGAAAAAATGATGAGCAACTTTCAGTACTTTCTGTAATGTGCTCCTTTCTGCAGTGTCAAGGCAGTTGCCTTTTTTCCAGGCAGGGTAGTGCTGATCTACTTAATCATTCATCATGCTGAAACTGTTGTAAAACTTAGATCTTTCTCTGTACTGTTGTATTGTTCTCTGGATCTCTTTTTAAAAAGCCTTTTTGCCCTTCCCATTGCCACCTTATACCTAGGTGGCTTTAAGTGAGAATTTATGTAGTCTGGCTATGAATTTATACAGTTCAGCCATTTCACGTTTGCATTCCATTAGAACTTGGGCAGATGCCATCCAGTTCTGGTAGTTTGAGTATTCTGTCAATTTGTTCTATAATCTGTTCCACTAACACTTCAGTTTGTGACAGATTCTCTAACACCTCCTCTAAAAAGAAGAGTTTCAGCATGGAAACTTCCCTAAGTTTGTACATGGTAAATGCTTTTATGCCTTACTTATCTATTGGCTCTCACACTTCTCTGGCAAGCTTTCTCCTCCTGATGTGTTGGAAAAAGAATTTATTATTACTTTTTATGTCTTTTCAAGTTTTTTTCTCAAAGCCTAGTTTGGCATACATTTGCATTTAATCTGCCAGTGTTTGTGGCCTTGTCTGAGACCCTCAGTGGGGCAGAACCTCAGGTTTACAAAGACAGCCTTTTTGTTTTAACAACTTCCCTGTCCATTCAACCAAGGCCAGGTTGGAGGAGTCTTTGAGTCCGCTGGACATTTCCACCTAGCCTACTGGAACATGCTCCTGACTACTACAGGGAGGTTGGAACTAGAAGATCTTTAAGGTCCATTCCAACCTTGGCCATTTTATGACCATGACTCTATGATTCAGTTTGGCTACCCTAATTTTATTCTTTTAGGGCAGGAGGCATACGTCTGATGAGACCTTCTGATACAGTGTCTTCAAATGCACTCAACATCACTGGCAAAAATGCCATACTTTGGATCACCCCATTTACCAAAATTTAGAAGAAGGGTTTTGATTTAATTCCCAGAGGGTCCATCATCTTGAGTAGTGGTTTCTTTCATGCTTGATGTTTTTCTTCCATTCATCTTTCTTTTTTTCCCCTAAAATGTCCCCTGCAGCATTTTCATACAAAGCATTAGCAGCTGGTTTCCACTTAGTCTTACATGAAGTCTTTATTCCCTTTTTGTATAGACTTCCTTTGTTTCTAAGTTATTTGTTTGGATTTTTTTTTCTTGCTTGTTGTAGGTTTTGTTTAGTGGGCTTTTTTGGTTTGGTTTGGTTTTCTCTCTCTCTTTTTTTTTTTTTTTTTTTTTTTTTTTTTTTTTTTTTTTTTTTTTTTGTGGTGGTGGTGGTGTTTTCTTTCTTCCCTTGTTTCCAGTAAATCAGACCCTATGTCTCATTTTCTCAACCATGCACTGCAGCTTTTTTCCTAAATTTGACCCTCAGCATAGCAGGAAGCAGGAAGATTTCAGAGACTGTGAATTTTGAACATCCTAGTTTGCACGATTTAACTTTTGCTTCAGGCCCACTCTCTTACTCCACTGCTGGTGGCAAATTGCTAAGAGGTTAAATCTGCTACTTTAGATACAGTCTTAGTCATCTGCTTTCCATATCAGGATATATGTGGTGAGGAGATCACAGAAATATGCTTGCAAGCCCCCTCAGTTATTTGTATTTATGAACAGATTTTGATTTTAAAAATTTGCTTCTGCCCTAAAGAAGTAGCTAAGGACTGCATCTCTCCTCTTTAATCAAGTGATCATGTTTTAGGAATTACAATATTTCTGCATATCTGTGCTGGAATAGGATTTTAAATCTAGGATAACTAAATTAAGAGATAATATCAGAATAACACTAAAAAGGGAGTTCATCAAAGCAAACAGTTTACTGAAGCAAGAATTGTCCTTATACCGGGAGACTTAAATATATCTCATATTACATAATTTGACTGTTGACCTTCCAATGCCCTTAGTAAATATTTCCATTTAAATTATTTTGCAGTGATTACATCTATTTTTATTCTTTTGCGTGTGTGCGTATTCTATTTGTCAATAGTGTTTCTTATGTGAGTGTAGTTTAAATTATTTGGGTTTTTTCTTTTATTGTTTCTCTTTTACAAAAGTTTAAAATTTCCTTCCTTCAGTTCAATACTCTCTAATTTTATTTTCTGAAAATCAGGTCAAAAGTGAAACTGCCACAATTCAGCTTTGTAAACCAGGCTTGATATAAAAATCCCTACTTTTTTTTTTTTTAGTGGGAAATTATGTGTTCAGGTGTACTTTCCATATACACAAACAGTTCACATTGGCACAAAAGCACGTTTTTAAAATCTAAAATAATAGATTAATTTCAATTTATTAAGGTAGGACAATGTACTGGGGATGAGTATTCCAGAAATCTCCAATGATTTTTCTTTACTATGTAATCAGTGTTTATTCCAGGCAATCTTTTTTCATTCCGAGCTTCTATTTTGTATACATTTCATGCTCTTTCAAAATCTCAGTGAGATTGTTATCTTTATGGTTCACAGGCTTTGGGAAAATAGAATTCCTATGAAAATAGTTATGTCTTGATGAGGAGAAAAGGCATACTGAGCGTCGCTGAACAATTACATATTTTCTGTCAAAATTCTCCCAGTAAACCATGGAATAAACCCTCTTAAATGCATACAAAAAATTTATAATTTTTAATATGATTTGGTTCAGCTCTTTAGCAAAAAAACCATTTCCAAAATGAAGAGCTGTTGAAATTGCAAATTTGTACTGCAAATTCTCTTTGATGCTTTTGGTAATGTGCAGCTCTTTATTTGGCTGCAAACTAAACAGTTGGATCAACACCTTTTTTTCTATAGAGCATGAACAGGAGCAAAGGGAGGGGAAAAACACTTTGTTTTCTTGTTTCTGAGTTCTCCAAGGAGTGGGACAAAACTTTGAGCTAGTGAGACTAGTCACAGTGTATCTTTCCTCAACATCTCAGATCCTGGTAAACTTCAAAAAATAGCATCATATTCACACAGGTCTTGGAGCATCCCACCACTTAAGTGCTCTCTCCTCATGTCACAGCTGGGACTGAATCTTATACCACAGAGAACTCCCAGGTCCTCTTGTTCACTGCAATTCATTAAAAAGAGGGATCTGTGGGGGAGAAAACACAGTAATTCTTCTTTCTCTAGAAGATAGTTCGTAGTGTCCTACTTTGTTAATTACACATATTAAATTGCACATATAGATGTGCTGTAGTTTCTAAAAGAAGCATCTCCCATGTAAACAAGGTGTTACTATGATTATAAATCACCGTATCAACTCCGATGAAAATCATCATGTTATCATAAGCAGCAGTTTCACCTAAGCATAATTTCATCAAGAGTTGGTAAACTTTTTTCTGGCAACAGCAAACACTCTTTCAGGTGCATCGGGCTTCTCTTGTCAATCAGAGTTGGTTCAGGATAGCACACTGGATACAAACAGCAACTGCAACCAGCAATCTGTGCTTTTAAATGAGGTTTTCCAGGTTCAAATTCTCATCAACACAAATAATTGTACTCACAGCAGAAATCAGCTTGAAAGTCAGCTGAGTACACCTGAGAGAGTGTGTTTGTACAATAAACTCCAGGACTGAATCTCCACTTGCTCATACTTTTTGTCAGTTCGTGTTCAGTATCTTTGCAAAAGAAGTTGACCTCAATATTTTGCAAGCATTTTAATGAGCATTATTTCCCTTTAAATGTAAAAGAAAAAAAGTATTTCTAGATGCTCCATTGCCTTGACATTCTGCATACACTGACTTCTCTGTGTCCTGCAAAATTTGATTGTTCAGTGGAGAACAATCATCAAAGGTTTTTCCTGAAGAAAAATTGTTTGTGACCTAGTCTTTTGATCTGTTGTTTCTTTCATGCAGCTACCACAGATGATCTTTATTTATGTAATTTTTTTAAAAAAAATTCAATGTGAAGTTAAAAACTCTAATGTGTCAAGTTTTAAAGCTCATTAAAAACAAAACAATCTTAACAGAAACCATTAAGATGAATAGAGAGCAGCCCAGAGGGCAAAATAAGTCTCCAGTTGGCTGGACATCTCTGCAAGGAGAAAAAGGAAAGGCAGTTTGTCTTTCTGAAATGTACAGCCAGAACAGACCTCCTAGACATAAGAATAGGAGTTACAGATTTTGGCAGGTTGCTCTGAACCTGCACTTTATTATTCTAGTATAGTTGAGTGCAGTGCTGTAATTTCTGCAGAGCAGGCTGCTTCTGCCACTCTACTTGAGAGTTTCCACCCAAACATGACAAAGATAATAGGAATAAAATAGAGTAATTATTCATGTAGGTAACTTAGTAATGCAGTAATATAGGCCAAAAAAAACCATGAAAAGAATATGTAACACTGAAACTAACCAGGTCAGAAGTTCATAATGAAAATCCATTGCTGGACAATAAAGTAGCATCAACAAGGAACACACTGACCAGGCTTGAGTGAAAATTAAATCCAAAGAAGAATAAAATGATCTCAAATCCTCAGTATACTCAAATTCTCAGTGACACTAGAGTTTTCTTCTCAGTGCTTGGAATGCAATTGCTTTTAGCATTAGAAACAAGAGTAGGCTCAAATGGCTACCTCCTGAATGCTCAGTTTGTTTGAAGGCAGTCAGCCAGCGATGCAGACTCTGATGCATTTATTTTGTGTCATTTAAAACACTATCAGTTTGATATGATGTGGCTACTGTTCTTCTTAGGGTTTGCTGAATTTTCACACCATAGTTTCAAACATGTGCTTGATCTTAGTGAGAACAGAACCAAGGGTGTTTAGTCCAAAGGGCTGAGGCATGCATTTGGTGCAGAAAGCTTTCTTTGGTTGTGAAACTGTGTTGTAGAATAGAGGACCACTGAAAGACCACTCATGCTCTCTCCCTGGGAAGGTTCTGAACATGTTAACTTACAAGGAAATTCAATTGTAATGAGATAGAGAAGAATTTTATTCTGCTACAAAATGCCCTTTAAACCATCTATTCATTTGTGCCTGCTTGTCTTCTATTTATTCCCAAATGTGGAGATTAGGTAACAGATTGCATTGCCATGTGAAACTGAAAATGCAAATAATCTGCATTTTTTAACACTTTTGTATGAAAGTTCCACAAAATGAGAGTGTGAATTGTGATTTACGTTTGTATTGAAGCTAAGTGGGATCCTGCTTTGGGGAAAGCAAAAAAAAATTCCTCTAAAATTCCTCCTGCAAATTGTACATAAATGTTAAACTAATGTGATAATATTTTAAACTATTCTGCACAAAGACTCTCACATTGTGTTTGCATCTAGATAGAAGGTATGTCTATTTTGGCTTATAAAGTTGCAGCTGAAATATAAAAGAATTATAGGTACCTAGTTTGAGAAAGACAGTGACTGCAGTTAGTGAAGCTATAAATGTCCAGTAAATAATTACACAGAAAAACCTCTATATGCAAGCCAAATACCATAAAATTTCACAATTATCTTATGAGATAAATGAGACACATTTAGAACAGAACATAACTTTCCTGTCATTTTCAGTTCCAGTAGAAGTTTGAGGAATATATTTTTTTAAAATACTGAAGTGTAACATCCACTTAATGGTCTTTGTGATGTGTTCAGAAAATGTGCAAATATAGGTAATCATTAAGTTTTTTATCTATTTGAAATTAATTCTGTTAAGGACAATAAGAAATGGAAAAAATAAAAAAACTTATTTTTGTCTTAACCATCAATTAGGTTGTATCACTGTGGCCATCTGTATGTGTTCAAGATTTTGACACATATGATGGTAATATTTTTTCTGAATGCATAATGAAAACATGTATCATCTGCAAGCAACAGTAATTTCTGAACACATGCCAAGAGAATGCTGCCTATGGAAAAGAGCAAGAAAAACCTTGCTGCTTTTTCCTTTTTTAAGTATATATTTTTGTTTTCATAAATAGACAGTTCATTGGGATGAATGTCCCACAAGGAGATAAAACAGCAGCAGAGGAGAATTGGAGTGTAATTGAAGTGTTAGAGCAATTCAGCATACACAGTGGGATCAGCTGCCATTGTTAGGAAATGAACAGTAGCCCTCCTTGTAAATTTGACTTCTTGCACAGCTCCTAGCACCCTCAAGACAAACTGAAGGGCAAGGCAAGTGTGAGGCAAATTTTTGCCATTAATACAGCAAATGTAAAAGCCTTATACGCAGTTTAAAAATGGGCTTCTTTTGAGAGCAAATGATCTTTTTTGAGAAGCTGAAAAGCAAGTTACTTCTTGGTTTGTGACTTTGAATAACCTCTTTCCTTTAATTTAAACTTGTACCTAAAAAGTCACTATGTATTTAACCTTCCTAATAACACTATATGTAGGAGTGTATACTTGACATAAAAAAATTCTCCTCCTCTACTACCCACACAAAAAGAGTTACCGATGATAATTTCAATCTTTAGATGCTGTTTAGAAAAGTAAGGAGGAAAAAAGTTTCATAATGGATTAACCTTCACATCTTGTCTGAAGTAGGAGTCCTGTAAAAATGAATAATTGGCAGCTTCTGGCTCTTTCAAATTCATGAAAATTCCCCACGTTCTATAGCTTCAAAAATCCTGCTTACTTGATGTAAACTAATACTCACATTTCTTCCAACAAAGTCCATTTGCCACTAAGGTAGGAAAGTAAATTCAAGGTACAGCTATGTTTTCCTACAGCTGTGTATCAGGAAGACTAATATGGCTAAAATGCTCTGAGAGCCATACAAAGCCAGTGAACTAAAATGACAAGGAGACAGACATCAGAGAACACAAGCAATATGGAGAAAATTTTTACATTCCACTCTATGCTAGCCCTCTAAAGCTGAAAGCACTCAGCTACATTTTACATTAGACACTCTTTCAGTGGGCAGTGTTGGTTTTAAACCAAAATGATAAATGCTCAAATGCAGGAAGTGAATTTTCAGTTAGTTCCATCAGGACACAGTTAACCCATCTGCTTGTCTGTATTAGCCAGTATGTGCAAGCAGAAGTTCTTTGCTCTTACCAGAGGCAAGAATTCAGCTCCTACTTTTCATTGAGTTTGATAACACTGAAATTTTTCTGGGTTTCAGACTAAGCAAAAATTGATTTCTCTTTTCAGTCATACCAGAAAGGAAATAAGCCAGCTTCATCTTGCAGCTCTAAAAGCACCAAGGAGATATATCTGTATTTTAAAGCATGTATGAAAAGGAGAGCACAGAATTTGAAGTGGCCCTTTGACACATCCATAAATCCCATCTAATCAACATAGTTCATTTTACTTTTTACTCCAATTCAGTGAAAAAAGCCAGAGTGATCTTTGCAGCTGCTACTTTTCAATACAGATACTCAGAGCTACACATCCAACAATATGTCCTGGAAACTTTTAAATGTTCTGAAGTGTTGTAAAGGAATAAATCACACAGCAATAAACCCATGGTACCATATTTGGAGACAAGGTCTGTGAATATATGCTGTTATTTAGAGGAATTGTGGAATCCTGAAAACACTTTCTATTAGCCTTTTTCTTTCCTCCATTTTTAAAATTATACACAGTCTGCAAGTAGAATATGCATTTTTTATCTTTTTGGGGCTTTGCATCTATCTTGAGTTACCTTAGGGTAATCAAAAAAAAAAAAAAAAAAAAGAGCTCTTCTTTGCCATCAACTGCAAAGGAGTATAAATATAAATAGGATATAAATAGGCTAACAGCAATGATTTTGATAAAAATATTCATAGATCTTATAGCTAATTTTAACAAAAGAATAGTTATCCAGCTGTACACTGTCAACCGGAAAATGCAAGTCTTTGAAGTTTTATATAAGGCCTTGTATAAGTAAATACAAAATCTAAAAAAACCCAACCAAAACAACAACAACAACATCAAAACCAAACCACCCAAAACAAAACAACCCAAGAAATTGAATTTTAACGCAACAGAATTTTTTACATAATAATGCTACTACCATTGCCTCCCTGCCTCAGCAAGGAATTGTATCACAGGCAATGTCTTCAAGTGCCATGAATAACAAACATCTTGATCTTGAACAAGTCATATTTTTTTTAAGCCCCAGTTCTTTCTGTGCAATACTGGAATAGTAACACTTTCTTCTTCTGTCATAGAGGGGATATTAAGACAAGCATATTAAGACATGTGAATGATTTCTTGGTAGATCACTGTAATTATCTGACTAAATATGAAATTTAGCAAGATATATGCCTCTATGACAGGGAAATTTATTTATTCGTATGAAGGGAAACCAAGTGTGGGTTTTCTCTTCAACATGTTTCTTCTCCCATCCTTTCCACTGAATATTTTACTTAAATTCTTCTGTAAGATTTATTGTTAATAATGTGATAATGACAGTGATAATGTGTTAAAAACAGTGATAAATTACCACCTCCCAAGAGTAGTTGGACCTGCATCCTTCACCTCCAGCCAGAGGTGTAGTCTTCCCCATTTTGGTAGTTTGGGAGGGAAGGTTAATATAACCTCATGAGCCTTACATTTAGTGTGCTCATGTAGGGAACAATTCCAGGCTGAAATCCCAGTTCTGAACATTCCAGTTCTACACTTGACATAAATGGATCCAGTGACAAGCCACTGCTGTGGCTGACCCCAAGGTGGAGTTTGTCACATCAATTTGAGAAGCATTTTGAGGGAAATTACTTACAGCAGAGCTGCCCAACTATCATAGAGACACAGGGAAAGGGGAAAGCACTTGCAAGGTCTGCTTGTGTAATGACATGTGCATCACGTTGTCACTGGCTTAACTGACTATGAATGGCTAAAGTATAATCTCCCTCTCTGTTTTTTTTTAAAGGAGAAAAAATGAGAAAAGAATCACCACAGAATCACAGTTAAATTCTGCAAGTCACTGTAGCTAAATGCTACATATAGACAGCATTTCCTTCAGGAATGAGTGAAGAAATGTCATTATTTCAGCTGCGGCTGTGTGAGCAGGCAGAAACAATTGAAAAGTGCTGGAGCAGAGATCCTTAAATGGTCTATAAAGAAATACTGTCTGAGTAGGCTGTTCTTTTAATGTCCAATTCTCTACACCATTGATGCTCCAGTAGTATTTTTTTTTCCAGTTCTACTTTAGTCTTTGTTCAGTTTCTGAAATCAGAATAATACCAGCACAGCAAGGAGATATGCATGATCCAACAGCAAGAGATTTCCTCTAAGTATCATGAGAATTTTGTGCAATTCTGCTCAGTCTCTCTCGTGGCCTCGTCACAGAAATGCCAAGTAGCTTGTGGGAAGGGATCCTTCTGCTGTGGCTGAGAGTTTGTAAACCCTAAGCTTTTTTACTATATTGGATGCAGAAAGGCTAAAATACCAATGGAGCTGGTCAAGTTTTATCTCATTTGAGCTTGCTCTTCTCTTATAGGCCCTGATGCTTGTGTTAGTTCCACTTCCAAGCTATATGCTGCCAAATGACAAGAAAGAAATCAGGCCATATAGGAGTCAGTCTGTCTACTCTTTTCAGCTTGCCAGCTGGGGCAACAGAGGTGTAGTACTTTGATATTTAGCTGAGTTTTATGCTGCTCTTAAACAGCCAAAACAGAAGAGACAGAAGTATGTGACATTGCTTGTCATTCTCTGTATGTAGGACAGATCAAAGTCCCCCATCTGTAAACCCATGTGCAAATACACAGCTCAATAGCATCTATACTTGGGATAGACACATGATAGTATTTCCCTGTCAGACACACTAAGTGATTACTAGTTTTCCCAGTTCAAATTGGGTGAGAGGTATGCTGAAAATAGAATAGGAGTTAATGTTAAGACAGAGTTTTGTGAGAAAATTAGTTTCTGACCATAAACTCACTAGTTACTATTGTTGCTCTGAAGCAATGAGTAAAGGTGAACAGTTGGTTACTCTGCTGGCGTGTGTCAGGATAAATAGTAAAGAGGAATAATAGTTGTTCTCAAAGCAAGAAAATGGGAAAGAAGTAAGAGGAATTATTTGCTTACAAATGGAATTGAAACTCAAGAGTGAAATTCTGGCCATACTCCAGTTAGTAGAAGTGGGAAATGAGTGGCAAAAATCATGGGACTTAGGTAATATTTATTTGAAAACACTGAGCCTTTTTTCTTTAACACATTTACCAGCAAAATAGAAGAGACTATATTTCATGTAAAGAAACAGAATAAGTCCATCATTTTCTAGGAAACAGATTTTAAAATTATTAAAAGGATGGAAAAAATACATATTTTTAATTTCTCAGCCCTTCTAATACCAATACATACTAGACTAGCATTGTTTCTATAGATTTAATGTGAAACTTCTGTTAGACAATGCATACTCTTTGTTGACTCTGCAATAGGCAATTTAGAAGCAACACAAACCAGAGGGGAGAGCTGTATGGCACAGCCAGTGATTTAAGTATGTAAGAGTTTTGACTAAAGCAAATATTTTAAGGTTGGGCAACTGATAAATGGTCAAATATCACAGAAAAGAGCAAATGTTTATGCTACTTAAATGTCTGGTGAGTCAGTTAGAAATTAAACTTAGAGATGGGTTGCTAAAAACCCCCACCCTGAAATAAGACTGGAAGCAATTTTTTATTTGGATAGTGAATAAGGAATATACCCTCATACTGCAGTAGTAATTGTGGCTTCTATAATATGTGCTGAAGAGACATTAGAAGAAGTTACAGAAAATTCTCTTCTCAATTCCACTGGTGTAAAACAGACTTTACACATTATTCTGGAGCAATTGATCCTTCCTGGAGGTGTGCAGTGTCAGGATGACCTGTTGATTGTTTGGTAGGCATTGTCAAGGGTAAGTAGTGGTTCCACATTTTTGATTATATATTAGCCAGTGGGAGGTCTAGAAATTCCCATCAAACAATGCAATTGGTTTAATAAATGCTATGGAGAGTGAAGGGTTTAACCAGCAGTCTTAATGGCTGTGTCACAGTCAGAGAAAATGGGCTTAAAAATATACAAGTGCAAATAGGAGAGGAAATCTGGTTTGACTGATTTTTAGTAGTTGTTACCAAACTGCAAAGCCATACCTTAAAAGACACAGTCTAATAACACTACAGTAAGGATTATATCCCTTAAAAATTAGTCTGGGAAATTTGTTTCAGTGGAGTTGAACTGGTGAAAATGCCACCTCTGATCAGTGATCAGATATATAGCAAAATTAGACCACTCCACTCAGGAGCTGAGATTCTAAAGCTTTCATTTTCAGGCACAGCCTTGTCTTCAGCATTTTTTTTTTTTTTTTGTTACCTAGTTATTGACCATTGTATAATAAACTGCATTGACAAAGACAATGATCACAAATTGCAGCAAGTAGAATGCCAGTTTGTAATAAAAAAAAAGGCAAAACTCTCACAGCAAGAGTGGGTACACTCTGAAACTGGTTGCCCATCCCTAGAGGTGTTACAACTAATTGGAATTTTGCCCACTGGTATGGCAAAGTTGTCTCAGATGGTATATAATGGATCTGAGTTCCAAAACCACAGCAAGGTCTTCACTTAATTACCTGGATGGTCAGGAGGCAAAGAATTCAGCTTCTCAGCAGGTGACTGTAAGTAGTTAATAGATGTTTACCAGCAGTAGATTATGCTTTACAGACCTGTTTGCCTTCTACAATAAAATAGGTAGATGTGTGGGTGAACAAAGGGTCATCTATGATGTCTTGGCTTCAGCAAGGCAATTTTTACACTATCTTCCATGATACCCAAGATGAAAACTTCATTTTCTAGGTCAATGCCTGATTAGATATATGAAAAACTTCCTGGGTCATGAGGGCACTGGGTAATGGTCTCTCCTGGAAATTCAGCTTAAAATGGATTTCCTCAAGGCTCTATCCTGTGAACTCTTCTGCTTTGTAGCTTCACCAAAATTGTCAATGAAACAAGACTGATGAAGCAAATTATATACTAAAGAACAGCACAGCCGTTCAGAGAGACCTAGATTGACTGCAAAACTGGGCTGACACAGAACTCACAGAATGCAAAAAGGTCAAAGGCAGAGTCCTATGCCTGGCATGAACCAACTTTCTGCATTGTTAACGTCTGGACACTGACCATCTCATTAGCAGTTTTTCAGGAAAGGAACTGGAAATCCTCATAGACAGCAGCCTAAACACACATCAGCTGTGGCCCCTGACAGCAGCAAAAGCTAACTGCCAGTTGAACTTACTAAGCAGAACACAGATTATCAAAGACGGTGACTGTTCACCCTCACTCAGTATTTGTTAGATCACACCCCAAATAGTACTTTGAGTTTGGAACTGTTGCTGTACAAAAAAGGCAGTGATAAACTGCCACAAGTTAAGTGTCACCAAGGTCATCAGGGGCTGGAGCACAAGGCACAAAGGAAGGCTGATAGAACTGTGTGTGTTCATCTTGGAAAAGCTGTTTTGCTACTAACAACTTTCCAGTACCCATGAAAAACTACAGAAAAGATGGAGCCAAGCTTTTTACAATAATGCATGATGGGAGGACAAGAAAGAATGCTCAGAAATTAGGAGACAAGGTTCTGACCAAACATTGGGAGAACTTTTTTTTACCAGAAGCATGCTCAAGCACTGGAACAGGTTTCGTGCTCAGTAAGGCTGTGGCAATTCTGTCCTCAGAGACCTTGAAAGGAAACTGGTCCAAGCCCTGAGCAGCTGGGACTGAATTCAGAGTTCATCTGGTTTTGAGCAAGTGAGTAAAAACCTGAGCAAGACACCCAGTGGTTCTATGGCCTAAAGATTACTGTGCTGTGTCTTCCTGATCGTACGAAAAACTTCAATATAGAAATATCTAATGTAAATAGATGAGAACTTGAAATCTGCTTTTCTAGCAAGCTGATTTTTCTTCTTTAATTGCTCTAGAATATTACTCATTTAACAGAGTCTTCTCAATGCCGCTGTACCGAAGTCTGTATCAGTCTTCTCAATGCCACTCAGCCACCATACCTTCTCCAGCTTCTCTGTGTGAACACAGAGTCCAGCATGATGTTCCCACTGCTGCCCAGTACACAGAAATCTGGCTAGGTTTTTCGTCTTACTCTCCTGTAAAAGCCTGGCTTTGAAGACAAGTTATCAGCAATGTTACTCTATCTCTCACTGTATCAGGATGCACATTAAAGGCACATGCAGGAGAGGAAGTTGCATTATATATATATATATATATATGGGCATGGATTTTTCTTGTTCACTGCTCTTTGTCTCCTCAAAAAATCTGCTCCCTGTCCAAAATGTTCACTGTAATAGCTAAGAAATGGAGACTGAATAGCTTTCCAACTTTAATAATGAATCCACGAGTGAAGGAAAATGGTTTTGTCTGCAGTTTCTGGATTTTTTAATAGCAAAAATTGCTTCACATAATTCATTTATGTAAATATTCCCATGGAGTAACTGCGTCAAACTCCTTGACAACTTAGAACTGCTATGCTTGTGTTACTGCAAAGCCTTCTGATGCCTGATGGCTTTGGCAGAAATCTAGTAAACAGACATAACTCAATTACAGGAGTTTTAATAAAAAATTGAATTATATTTTTCAAAACATTGCTGTTCCGATTGTTTATTAAACTGTCCTGCTTTCCTTATGTGTTGATTAAATGGAAGTCAAACGGTTAAAAAAATAACTTAATGATATTATGCTGAGTTTTCTGCTGATCTAAATTGGCACAGTACCCGGTTTTCCTCATACTTTCAGTAGAACAGCAGAAATTTAACAATCATGCTTTATAGCCTTGGCAATTTAAAGCAATTAAACATAAACTTGAACAACTAATCATCAGCTGAAGAACCCAAGAAGTGTCTCTGGTCTGTTTCCTTTGTTTTGTTACCTTTTATTTCATTTTTTTAAAATTCTGTTTATTTCTAAAAATAAATGTTGCTGTAGAAGCACCTCTAAAAAGCAAATGAGTGGAAACATTCTGTAGTGCTGCTATGCTTCTTCTGTTCTTTGAGAATCTCTGATATGAAGATAGTAATTAAGGTAATCTCAGACAATAGAGGCATTTTCAACAGGAGTAGGCAATAATATCTAGGTTAGATTCAAGTATAGTTTTTACAAGAAAAAACTTATTAAGTTTTCATTGCTTAGTAAATTTGAAATCTAATCAAAATTTTGTGAAAGCAATCTGGTTTCAGTATTTTTCAAAGCTATATCTAACACAACTTTTGAAATTTTTTGTGATTTGATTTTACTATTGCATACAATGAAACTTTAAAGCAAGAAACCAAGCCAGATATTTCATGGTTCATGCACAGTCATCTGACACAGCACAAAATAAATTGACTTCCTAGCACAAGGCACCTACTTGCTAGTTGGAGTCAAGTTCCTAAGTTCTTCTGAGGTACAGGAAGAAAAAGGGAACAAGAGAGAAGAAATTGAAAAGCAGAATTAAACACAATTTGTATAATACAGAAAAAGCCAAACAGAAAGCTAGAAGATCAAGTGATATGCAGATGAGCATAGAACACATAAAACATACATATGTGTAGCAGAGAATTGAGAAAGAAAAGAAGACAAACTGAACTGGGGAGGAAAGTCACATATTGTTAAACCAGCTGTCTTTTGATGAATCCTAAAAAACCCTATTCAATGGGAAGGTCAAACTCTGAGCAAATGGCAGTGACAGGGACAGCAACGAGTCTGTTACAGGCACCTATTAACCTTGAGACCTAATACTACTTTGCACAAATAATGGACATAAAAACAAGTATAAAAAAAGTCTAACTGTTTATGGATTTCAAAATGCTCTGAATTATGAAAGCATAGTAAATCTGAGTAGAAGCATTAAGGCATCAGTTAACATGTTTATGTTTCATTCAGCTGATATATATTTAGGTGAATTTGAATTTGGTTGTATTTTGATCCACTTTGAACATCAGCATGATTCTAAGGTTGTTCCAAAGACAGATTTACTGATGGTCTAAAATGAGATTGTCTTGCAGTGGTAAAAGAGGAAGAACTATCTTTGAACCATGTTTGTAAGGTCAGCCCTCAATGTAATTTCCAGCATTGACTCCCAAGTCTTCTCTTCACATTACTGTAAAAGTTCAGGCTAATGGACATGATGACTCTAAGAAATTTTTGTTTTCTGTTGGTTCATAATTTTGTTGAACACGATGTTGCATGCAATAGATTGTACCCTGAATTTTTAGAAGTTTTTCTCATTCATAGCTGAGGCTGATATGCTTAAGGAACCTAGACAGAAAAATGACATATCATAATAATGATTAAAGCTCTATTGGTAATCTATTTTCTGTTACTACTAATAGAAATGTGAAAGCACTTGCACAGAACATGAGCAGTTCCAAGAATTAGAATATGAATAGCCTAGATATCACTGGAAATGGGATTTGGAACTATGGCAAAGCAGCAGTAATCCTGCCTTGACATCCCAAATGGAAACATAATTATTCTGTTGCTGAATATTTGAAACACAATGACTCTGTAATTTGCTTGGAACAAACATCATTGGCTTACGTGACATAATTCTGTTCATCTCAGTCTTCACACAAATCAGATCTACCCTGCCCTCAGGGATTTTTAGAGGCTTTGAATAATGAGTAATATTGACATATTCCTAAGTATTCCTCTCAGATACTTGCTAAATTATTGATGTCTTTCAACTCAGTGATTATTTGAAAGAGGGATATTGACATAATGGAATTAAACTGTAAAGCAGATTTTTTGACATCTGTGTCAACAAAATACAAGTAAAAAACATCAAGAGAAACATAATGGGTTTTAAGGGTGGTCTGGACTACAGCCTGAACAATGAGACAGATCAATTTAGAATTTAAAAGGAAATTAATATCTTCTAAATAGCTCACATTGCTCTGAAGCCAGTTGATTGTCATCAACGTCTCTAACAATTAGGTTATTTTGAGATAATTTTAGAATATATTTACAGGGATAACAATGGAATACTCAATTTTTCCGTTGGTGAAATAATACTTGTCTCACAGGACAATCTGACCATGATAATAGTTTTCTTTTATTTCTCAATTGCATGTTAATATAGAACAGTGAAGAGAATTACCTTTACATTGAATCTTCATTTTCCTGAAAATATCTGCCAGGGAGCTTGTATACAGAGGAGCTGCAGTGATCTAATGAAAGATGTAACACTAAGGCCGTTTATTTTAACTGGTGCAAGTTTGTCTGTAAACATTTAATAGTTTTGTTACAAAAAAGATAACAAACTTCTCTCGCATCCCAGAGAGAAACAACATCACACCAAGTACTTGCTGATTGTGTATAAACGCAAAAGATCCAACTACAAACAGACTGACTTCTACCAGCTCACAAAACACAGAACATACTGGGATCTTCCACCAGTCTCACAAATGATTTAAAAGTTGAACATTTAACCTTAATGTTTAAATACAGTTTATTTTAGTGTTAGGTTACAGCTTTCTTAGGGATAGTGTCCCTTGGAACCTGGAGCTAAACGAAAGCCCAAAATTCTCCTGTACAGCACATGAGGAACTAGCTATCTCAGAAAGATGCTTTTATTTACAGTCACATTCAGCACTTCCTCCTGGCTGGAAAGAGAGTCTGAGATTTCTCCCCATCCCAAGGACTGTGGGAACATTGCTCAGTTCACTTGGAGAGGGTATTGCAGAGCTCTTCCCTAGGGGTTGTTGCCTTTTGAAGGGCAACATTAGAGCCTCAGCAGTCAGTCTCATACCACAGAGAACAGAGGATCTTCCTGCAATGTGCCAGAAGAATTCTTCAGACTACGATTCTTCAAAGATTAAAGCCTACTTTCCTTTCTAAAGACTAACCTGTTGTCTTTAGATATGTTATTTATAAGTTTAAAAATTTTAGGCAGAGATTACTGGTAGGAAAGACAACAGCCTTTTCCAGCTTCAGGCATTTAGTGGGCAGGAAGTGCAAAAAAATACTGTGTAGCAGAATGGAGGCATGGTCAGCCCCCTCTTTTTCACAGCCCTTCAAAACTCATTTGAAAAAATCAAGATCTACAGGTCATCCAAACATTCTTTGTAAACAAGTACTCTGTGGCAGATTTTAAAATATGTTTGGGTCCTGCATATGTACAGAGATGCTTTGCTCTTTTGTTAATGCCACGGGAGTTAAGAGTAAACCCAGGTGCTCTCTAAACACCAAATGCTGAGCTCACACGCATACCCTGTGGTGCACAGGGTGAAGTGACACTGGGTTTATGCTCAGTTTCCTTTCCTTCACCCTTCCTCATGTCTGTGTTTCTACAGGAGAAAGACAGCAAGCCTTGACAGGTGCACAAGGCCCAATCTACAGTTAAAATCACTACGTTCTGATAAAGTCTGGCATTACAATATTTTTTGGACATCTCTGCTTGTCTGCTTCTGAAATATCTAAAATATTTGGCAACAGGATTTTTCAATCCTGGCCATGTAACATTATATAGAAAAGAAGGTTAATGTTGCTTAGAAAATGAAAAAAGAATCCTGCTGCTCCCGTGATTTATAAACATCTGCTCCCTCTATTTGCCATCTTGTCGCTTACTGCTTAAGTAGGAAGCTGTTCAATTAATGCACCATGTACTTTTCTCCCTGAATGTTTGACTTTGTTCTCCATTTATGTGGAAAGCTTGGAGGCCAGAATATATGTTCTGGCAACTATGGTGTCAATACATACTGTGTGGTATGTAATTCACGCAAGAAATAGTCCCA
Source organism: Chamaea fasciata (assembly GCF_029207755.1). NCBI lineage: Eukaryota > Metazoa > Chordata > Aves > Passeriformes > Sylviidae > Chamaea > Chamaea fasciata. The sequence continues at coordinate 41,931,123 of NW_027094091.1, read as the reverse complement.
CTTCCTATTCTTTTCTTGGAATATACAATGCTCAAATTTACTGCATTTGTGTATAGGTACTCTCTTATATAGGGTATCAGTCCATTTACACATGAAGTATATATCTTTCCAGAATACTATTCTCTCAGGAATAAATCTAAATTGAATTACAAACAACTCACAATGAATTTACTATCACTAACGCTATCTGTATCATGTTATATGTGTCCTATATATGTTATATGAGCAATGCTGCTTTTTCCACTTTTACCCATGTCCATGGTCAACACTGACGCACAAGTGCACCCTCAATAGTGATTGACAGTAACTATTGTAAGGATTGTCTCACACTGGAGCAGTTCATGGAGAGCTGGTTTCTGTGGGAGGGACCCCACGCTGGAGCAGGGGAAGGACTCCTCTCCTTGAGCAGTTGCAGAAACAGCATGTGATGAGCTGACCATAGCCCCCACTCCCTGCCTCCCTGAGACACTGTAGGGGAGGAGGTAGAGCTGGGCAGGAGAACAAAGTGAGGGGGTTTGAGATTTGCTCTACATCTCATTGTGCTGCTCTGATTTTGATTGGTAATAAGGTTTAAAATTTATTTCCCCAAATCAAACCTGCTTTGCCCATTATGATAATTGATGAGTGATCTCTGGCTGTCCTCATCTCAGCTCATGAGCCTTTTGTTTTATTTTCTCTCCCCTGTCCAGGTGTAGAGGGCAGTGATAGAGTTGGTTTACTGGGTACATGACATCCAGCCAGGGTCAACCCAACACACACCACCTTTTGCTCTCTTCCTGAATATTAATTTATTGCCAGTATTGATGATCAAGCACTTGTATTTTCTACAACTTTCATCTTCACATTTAGAGTCCGAACTTTGCAACTCACCAATAAGATAGCAGAAACAGAAACTGAGAAGTTTGGTGTTTTAGCCAGATAATAGTCAGCCTTTTCATCAGTTACTCTAGCAAGTATTTCCTCTGCCAGCCTGTACTTTACAGCTTTCCTTTGGATTTCTGCATTTATCCTGAGCTGTAGCAAAATTATGTGTGAAATATGGGAACATGGTGCATGGGCATTTATGTAGTTAACTGACTAAAGAGAAGAGCCAAGCCATGGCTGCTTTTCACAGTGCTCTATCCAAATTTCCAAGCTAGCTGCAGTATCAAGAATCCAGGCTTTCACATTTAACTCTACTTTTCATAGACCTTGAATATCATCCATCCTGTCAAAGACTGCAACTTGTATTTTTTCACTGAATTTCATTCTTCTGAATATATAACTTGATAAAATGCCAATCTTCTGCTCAAGTTTGGCTGGGGTACAGTGCAATTACTTTTGTAAAGGAACCACACACTGAACTCCCTTCAATTTAGTATAAAGATGTGCACATGCTGTTGGAGAAAATCTGAAAAGATTTATTCAATATGAAGGTGAATATTAACTTCCCTGTCCCAGACCCTTTAAGATTTTTCCATGAAGCAGAAGAATAGTTCTCAAAGACAGAATCTTGTAAGAACCAAGTTCTCTCGTGCTGGTAATGAACATACTTTTTTCTATCAACTGATACAACAGAGCTCTATTTTTACTTGGTGGAAGTATAAAAAAGATATGTTCTTGACTTCTTTTAGATTTAAAACTCACCCACACAGTTCAGCTGTAAAGTTTGCTGATGATGATCATTTTAGAACATATACCCCCCAAGGATAGTAAAAACCTGCCATTTTTTGAAACCTATTTCCAGTGACATTCTCCAATATTGATACTTTCTTTGCTTCTTTTTTTTTTCCTTTTTTTTTTTTTTTTAAAGTGAAACTAATAACTGAATCTGAATGGTAAGATGTTAAGTAATGATAGAAAGACATTCATGGAGAGAGAGATGAAATCTGAAGATTTTTTTAAAGTGGCAGGACTACCTGACTGTCATGCAGGCAGCCTGAGGTAAGTTAATAGATTCAGAGTGAAATTCAATAACATAGGTCTCAAGTGTGCTGCTTTTAATCCTAGCAAACATTTACTTCTGCAAACCTAAAATTCTGCTTGTTATGCAGAATGATAAAACCCTCGGTCTTTTATTTATACTGATATTTTGCAATGAATATGAAAGGCTATTATGCATATACTGGAGCTTGAGCTATTGTTCCATATGTGCCTCAGTTTCCATATGAGCCTGAGCACAACAGTTTGTGGATGGCTGCATAATCAGCAAGTTTGGCATATGATGGATGTGAGAAGAAGCTTGTGAAACAGCAGAGATATGCAAGGAACCAATTTCTTAATGTACCAAGATTAAAACACATTTTTGAGACTGATGGAGTTTTAGTTAAAACACGTATGCAAGCTTGGTGTTAGAATTAGTGATGGGGTGGTGTAAAATGTCCAGAGATGCATGTATTAGATTGGTTTACTTAACTTTGCACAACAAAGACTGAGTGCTCTTTTTAGACATACTTCCTGATGTGTCTTATGTAATACCAGGGAAGAAAAGAACTACTGAAGTTATATGAGAATTATATTAACCGCAGAGGAAAATTTAAAAAGCCAAAACTTGCTCTGCATAACTTCAGAAAATCAGAAGAAAGTTTCTTACCATTTTCAGTAGCAAAGAAATGGGACAGTCCTGCAATCAGAGTTCTGCTAGGAAAGGAAAACCACCATAATTAGTTTAAAGATTCATAAACTGATCAACTTAAGAGGAATCACAAAAGTGTGTATCTTACAATAGCCTGGTTTCAGCTTCCTGCCCCTGTTACAGCTCTGCACTGCTCTGGGAGTGTATTAGCAAGGATCAGAAGCACTCAAAATGCCTTTGTGGTGTAAGTGGCCAAACTTTCCCCAGGAGAATCAGAGAGGGCTGGCATATATCTTCTTGTATGTGATTGCCTGCCTCAGAAACCACAGAATAAAATGTGGCAGCCTCGAGCCCAGTTCTGTTTGTTTTCAGAGTAATTATCGCTGTTGGCAACTCTGACAGGAGAAGGAATGACTCAGAGTGAATCAATATGTCCACAAGCAAAAGCAGAATGTTCACAGCCTAAACAGGACACAACCACAGTTGCATAAGTACAGCTATACTACAGTCATAATAGAGCAGCCTATTATACATGAAACAAACCAGAGATCAAGTTTGCCTGCCATTAATATGTCCAGTGCACACCAAACCTTAAACACTATTCTGCTAAAAAGTTTAACTGATAACTACCTATTACTCTGGTCTGAGTGAATGTAGCCTGCAAGCAATGTCAGCACAGTTTTGTACTAAAACAGATCAGGACTTGCAAATCTCAAAAATTGAAAAAAACACTCCAGCACCAGAAATACAGTTCCGGTAACTGTGGCCATGAGTTGTGAATGTAACACAGTCCAGCATAAATTACTGGCCCTTGCATTTGGAGCCGTCCACATTAATTTACTGCATAATGTAAAACAGCTTTCATCTTGGGACTCTCTGATCCAATGGAGTTTCCTGCACTGTGGCTCAGTTCAACCAAGGGGAAAAGGCATCTGTCTCAGAATAACTGAGGATATAGCTTGTGGGAATAGTACTCTAATGCAAAGAGGAAAGTTTGAATTGGAACTCCTCCAGATTCAGGATGATCTGACACTAGGTCAACTTTCTGGTCTAGCCCCTTGGCTATGAAAAAAGAGGTTATCATCTGCTACAAGGCACATGGAAGAAGTGGCTGGAGACAGCTAAAAACTGAGATAGATCTGGACTACTGTAGCATGGCTGTGTCTGCAAAGACCTTAAAGTGAGAAATAATGTGCAATGGGCTTGAGGGACTGAGCAAGTTGTTGGAAAATAATAGTTAAAGACTTAAATAGAATTTATGTTTCTAGTTCCACTTCAGATCAAGTCTCCTATCTCTGTGAAACTCATCAAAAATATAAGATGTCTGGTCTGTCCCAAATTTGCTGCAGGTCTTTGTTAGCTACTACATTCCAGAATGCTCTTTACCATCCTTGGCAAGATAAGTCTTAAGCAAGTCTGGGATAGCAGACCTATGTTTAAAATTACTGTTAAGGCTATTTAGCCTTTTAGCCCACCAGAAGCAAAAGAAATTTACAGTGAGCTACTCCATCTAAGATGGCACACATCAACTATTTACTAAGTAAAACACAGTCTTAATGAAAGGCCATTTTCAGAGCTTAACATTTAACATGCAGTGGTGGGTGCATAATTTGTCAAATTAAAGGCTTAAATATCTTCATATCTTCTAATTCATCATACGATTATTGAGAGTTGAAATAAGGATAATGCTTCTTTTTTGGTCTTTTTTTGTTGATTTGTTGTGTCAAACAGATTTTAAGGCACAAACTGCTTGCAAGAAAGAACAAAGTTACACCAAATAAAGTGTTGAATTAATGGTCACCAGGCAGGTGCCATAAAATCCTTACTGATGGGAAAGCTTATGGTGCTGCAATTTGGTTTTTTTCAAATCCACAGACATTCAGTGCAGTGATTGAAAAATAAAACAACCTACTTCTGTAGTGCTAATACCTGCCTGAAACCCCGTGGTACCACTTTTCACACAGATTCCTTTTCTGAAGATGCTGTGAAAGACTGGAAAATGGTTCTGCCACCAAATCATTCCAAATAATTTATAGCAAGTTCTTAACATATGACGCATCCTTCATACTTTATATGTTTGTTTGTCTGGTTGAGTTTTCTTGTTCTTGTTTTGTTTTGGATTTTTTTTTTTGTTTTGGTTTTCTTTTGGTTTTGGTTTTGGGTTTTTTGGGGGGTTTTTTTTTGGTTTTTTGGTTTTTTGTTTTTTGGGTTTTTTTGCCTTGTTTGCTTGTTCATTTTGTTGGGTTTTTTGTTTGAGGAGCCCCAGCAATCTATGTGCAGAAAGAAAGAAATCTCTGGACATAAGAATATTTTTCCTCCAGCAGTGGACAAGCATCAAAGTGAATTACAGAGCTACATGCTCTGACTCCAAAAATTCCCCCGTGCACACATACGTGACTCTGCATCACTGCAAGGAAGTGTTACTTGAGACATTAGAGGCATGCGTTACCACACCACTGAAGAATTGATTCTGCTTCTCAGAGACTGCCCTGCCAAAGAGGCACATCCTACTGACACCACTTCCTTCTTTCTACCAGCACAGCATCACATTCAACAGCGTAGATACAGATTCCATACAACAGGGCTTTGGCTTTATCTGACACAATGTGCTAAAAAAAGACTCACCAAAAGTGGGAAAAACAAAGCACCTGGCCACAGTGGAGATGGTCACATCACATTGTTGAAAAGTAATTGCAGACTGCTCCACAGACATCCTCTTCCAAGTGTATTATTCATATCTGCCTTTTCAGTTCTTCGGAGTGGACCTGCATCATTGAATCACCACAACCCTGTGTCAAGAAGTCCAGTCCTGTGCAGCAATAGAAACACTCTATACCTGTGCAACCACACCTGGCAGCAACTGATTGATAAGAAAACCTGGCTGTGCCCATCCGCACCAGAATTTTACAAAGGCACCAGCTAAGGAGAGAGACTTCCTTCAGCCTCTGTCAACTGAACTGAAACCTCTCCTCTGCAACAATTTAAAAAGTAAATAGAAGAGGGTTATTTAAATCTACAGCAGCCTCCTGACACTTCCTTGGCCATTGTGGAGTCTGTATCCCTCATCAGAGAATATTTTCTAATTCAGTGTTGTGCCTTTATTACAATGCCGGTGAACTTTGCTGTATGGTGAACAACCTATTCCGTAACTACACCATCAGCCTATTCACCATCTCTGAACACCACCACTGAATCAATACCTAGTACATCCCAAATGAAGGAAAATGTGTGTTTTTGAGTCTACTTCCTATATCAGGTGGCCTCTTCCCATCCAAACCAGTGAGTGCTTTCTGTTGTCCTTAATGTACTTTTACCAAGATCAGTGAACTGTCACCTTCTTGGTGGAAAATCTGTTTCTTCCATGTAGAACATTACAGTTTTTAAACTTTGAATGATGTTAATGACTTCAGAAAAAAAAAAAAAAAAAAAGAAAAAATAAGAAAATAAGAAAATAAAAGAATCCTATTTTTTGCACCTTCTTTTTACTTATAACTGGCAATCTGGCACCAAAGTTACAGTGGGCACACTGAAAAAAGTGCTGTGGTTTATCTTCATTAAAAAAGTACAATTATGAACCTCTTTTTCAGGAATGCAGTTTCCACAGTGACCATGCAATATCATCTGTTGTTTGTCATATGGTGGTGTAAGACACCCACTTGTGCTTGCTGATGTCAAAACAATAAATGAAAACTGAGAAATCCTGGCATGCTTTGCTACATATTCTTAATATAGATGTGAAAATAAATACCACTCACAGTTTTGTTTAGTATAATCATTTGATCCTCTGACAGAGAAATGTCACAGATAAATATATATAGCCTGATCATCAAAGTTATTTTATGTGCCTTCTGCTATGAGCTTCAATAAGGATGTTTGCACAGGCAGTGGAAGCAGTACTAGTTATATTCCCCTTATCCCATTTCCAATGGTTATTCTCTGGAATATGATCACAGTAATGCCGGCAGTGCCCAACAACCCCGGGCAGGTTCCACCCTGTATCAAAGAATCAATGATGAACCCCATCTTTCCAAAGCTACCAAATGCATTTCATTAAGTTTCTTTGCAGATCTAACCTCAAACTCATTTCTATAAATAAAATTCCTATATCTTGTGTGAACCAAAGGAGAACAAATGGTACTATGGGATAAATCTGCCTAATTTTTTCTACATAGGTTGGTAATATTTTATGTTTTTAGCCATTCTAAATTAATTGCATCTCTCTCCTTTCTCACTTGGGAGATTTTACTTACTCATTGCTTGTATGAGGGTATGCAGCCTTTGATATCAGGTGAAGTCATGCAGGATTTGTGTTTTTGGAATGAAGCTCCAGCCAATACCATAAATTTATACATTTAAATTGAATTTGCTGTCCCTGAATAGCAGTTTTGCTTGACTGAAGATGTTGCATTTTTACTTAGTAGGAAACATTAATTAGTAGGAAATACTGATTGAATTCAAATTTCCAGATGTATTTGATCAATAACTGGAAGCAGAAAGTAAGTCTCTCCTATCTGATCCTCTTTCACAGGCAGCTCGTTTCCTCAGGAGCACTCAGTGTCATTTTTACATGAAAGGGTTGACAGCCCTTGCTGGGGGGCTGGATTTAGTCTCAACAGTCTTTGAGCTGGTGCCTTGCATGGTGCTTTGAACAGTGCTCGAGGAATGAAGCCATCTCACAAACTGCAGGTAAAAACCAGCCAGTTTTATATCCATGCCTTTGAGAAGGCAAACTGCTTGCTTTTGGATCTGCCCACTATCTGCTGTGTTAGGGGGCACTTAAGTGCAAAAGTAACTGTAGGGAAATTTAAATGCTATGTTGATGTGCCAGCAACTTCTATTACTACATGTAATTATTATGAAAACCTTTCCCCAGTTCTCACCAGTATTTTTTTCACTGAAATAACGTGTCATAATAGCTGCCACCAAAGCTCTTTGATTCAACTATAGGTATTTTAAATTCCCTAAACCACACTTAGAACTTTCTTGATACAAGTTTACAGTGACATATGCACCGCACAACTCTGTCAGAGACAAAGCAAAACCTGACTCCATGAGTCAATTTCTTTTTTTCCTGAAACTGATGATAATGACATGCTTTATACTATAGATAGGGTAGGAAATTCAAGTTTTAGTGCTAGAATTAAATGTTAAGGCAGCAGAGGATGTGGACTTGTCTAAAGGTGTAAATTTTTAACCTATCTTAGTGTGTTTTCTTGCGTATTCCCCTCACTTACTTCAAATACCAGCAAGTTTGTGGAAGTACTCAGCTGGTTACTATCCAGTTTTTTTTGTTTGTTTGTTTTCGGGTTTTTTTTTGGGGGGGGGTGTTTTGGTGGTTTTTTGGGGGGTTTTTTGGGTTGGTTTTTTGTTTGTTTGTTGGTTTGGTTTGGGGTTTTTTTTTTTTGTTGGTTTTTTTTTTTTGTTTGTTTGTTTGTTTTTTTTTTGTTTTTTTTTTTCATTTTTACTGAGACAATAGCCCTAGGAAGTAGGATCTTGTCTTGAAAAAAATCCAGGTTTCAGAAAGAATCAGCAGAAAATTTCAGAAAACTTTCAATGAGATTTTCCATAAAGATTGTTCTTTAAATGTCTTCTATCCTGCAGTGTGACCACCAGACATGAGTTTCTCCTATGATATATCCTTATTTCCCTAAATAGCTCAACAAGTGAATTACCTGGCTGGTACTTTGTTTTATTCTGAGCTCTTTTATGTATACTGATGATTCTCTAAAATCACAGTTTCCCAGGATTTTACTAAATAGAATCCAATCTAATTGAGTCTTAATACTTTAATTAAGAGATGAATAGTCAAAATGCAGCAAATGAGGCAAGTTACAGACCTGATCCAGAATACATTTTGGGAGTTTTTCTTTGAAAATTGCTGGTTTTTATTCTAACTTATTAAAATTTAAATTATCAGACTATTTCTGATGTTTAAAAAAGATAAAACCAGGTAATAATATATTGACTACATTGCAGTATACTGTTGCAGAAGGAAAGGGGTTGTCCCAGCTTCACAGTGCTCCCAGGAGGGCAGAACACTGTTGTACAGGGCTCTTGTCTCTGTATCCTGGTCATAGAGTCTTGATCTCTCAGCTAGTCCTCAACTATTGGACTATAACAATCAATTAGCTACAAAATATGTAGACCAATGATGACAGTTGTTCTGCAGAATTAATAAAACTTTATATTCCCATAGCTGCTTTCCTGCCATGTGTCTAGGAGTTATTTAAGCCTAACACTTCAGAAACAATGTAAAGGGCAGTTCCTTGATCATGTTTTTATAATCAGTTGCATATTTTTATATTTTCTCATGTCACCAATAAGGCCCTATATCCCTCTCTGACTACATATTGCCATATCCGCTTCCGTAAATTCTTTCCTTAATAGGCTCTACTACACAATTTCTTAAGAAAGCCTCTGGGTAGTCTCACTTGGTCTGTCAAAAGGACTAATAAAGTTTACTTAGCACTTTGTCAGATTATGATTATTTTTATGTGGGTTGAATGCTACTCCTGTTATATTTAATCATGTCATGTTTGAAGAGCTGCAAGTGAAAAATCCAGTTGTAATCAAGAAACAATGTTTGCAAATCTTGAATAAACCATTTATGCAGTTTAAACAAAAGTAGAAATCAACTCTGGCATTTTAGTGCCTTGCACGGTGATTTTTTCTTTTTTAAGACAAATTATGGTTTCATAACTTCGCATAATCCAGAGTACAACAAGTATGTAAAATGAAATTTACTTTTTGTTATTTTTTTCAGGTTTATTCCACTGCAGACATGAACAAAAGACCAAAATACTGACACTGGTTTTAAAGGATGGCAGTGCAGGTAGCCATGGCAACAGAGAACTCTGTGTACTCCCTCCCAGGTATTTCCTGAATTTGGCAGGTGATGTCAACATGTACCAAGTTACTGTCGCCATAGACACATTTTGTCCGTACCAAAGATGGTGAGATGAGTACTGGCTCAGCTACAGGCCCCTGAGCAGCCCAGGTGTACCAAAATCAAAGTGTTTTCTTCTTCCAGGATTCACAGTCAGCTGTGCTGACTCTCCTGTGCACTCTGATGTTCAGGCAGAGAATAATCTACCCTTGCTTTATTGAAGGCAATAGTTCAACCAGGAATGTCAGTATAGAGGAAATAAACCAGACATTTTCTTCCATAACACGATACCTGTGGCACCATTGCAGACCTCCCCTTCACCCCTCAAAGTATTGAAGTGACAAATGTTAAACATTTGGAGACGGTCAAATGAAATACAGTATTCCAATTCAAGTCAAACAATATGAAAAGAAATGCAGTGTTTTGATATTCCTGATGAAAAATAAAAAAAAAAACCCACAGAAAAAGTAGTCTTCCTGAGCACAATTTCAATGCTGTGTTCCCTGGGTTTCATTAAGAAGTATTATTTTTAACTGGTTAATACTATTTTGAATTATTTTAAGTTGCATTGTTTGTGTACCTGACTGAATGGAAATTTATGTGAACATAAATTTGTCTTTCCTTAGACAAAGCTTTTCTTGTATTTTTCCCTTATACAAGGACTTTATTTTGCATTTGTCCCTTCTCAGTGAATCACAGAATGGGTGAGGTTGGAAAGGAACTCTGGAGATCATCTAGTCCAACCATCCTGTTAAAACAGGTTCACCAGGTTGTGCAAGATTGCATCCAAATGATGTTTGTGTATCTCCATGGAAGAAGAGTCCACAGCCTCTCTGTGGACTCTCTCAGCAGTTCAGAGATTGGGGCCAGACTCTTCCCAGAGGTTCCCAGTGACAGGATAAGGGGCGATAAGCACAAACTGAAACACAGGAAGTTCTATCTGAAAATGAGGAAAAAATTCTTTCCTTTTAGCTTGGCAGGACCGGAACAGGCTGCCCTTAAAGTATTTGTATGCCTTGATAAGATCCCCTCTTCTTCAGTCATCTCTCCTCAAGGCTGAACAGGCCCAGCTCCCTTGGCTTTTCCTCCTAAGAGATGTGCTCCAGTCCCCTCATCCTCTTTGTGATATGGTTAACCTCCCATGGTAAGACTTTTTCAGTGATCAGTCTGAGGGTGACTCCTTTCCCCTTCTGAGCTGTGCCCACTTAAAACAGCTTTGAGAAGGAGCACAGAAGAGAAATGCTGCAAGATTGAACCGTTATGTTAATACTAAAAATCATCCTGCACTCCAATAAACTCTAACACATTCTAAAATTTGTCAAATTCTAAAAATTTGACAAATAAGACTGTTTTTTACCTGATACCAGGTGGTTTCCCAGGGGCACTGTGGAAGAGTTCCTATATTAATGATCTTTGAATATGGATTTGAGGAAGATCTCCAGGTCAATCAGTGTAAACAAAGACCAATTCATTTCTAGGTCAGGGCTATTCTGACATGAGCCATATACTGATAGAAAATCATATGACAGAAACAGAATACCAGGTTGGAAGATACCTCAAGGATCATTTGGTCCAACACTTCTTAGCAAATTAAGAATAAGACCCAAGAACTGCCCTTGAACTTGCAACCCTAAATGAACACTAGCATATTCAGAATTCCTTGCCCGGCCATATTTTCTTGTTTCAAATTTAGTATATAAGCAAATTAAAATAATCATAGAAGTCCTATTTCTTAATGCTTGTGCATGTCATCTATTAGAAATATTAGCAGGGGAGTTGCCAATATTTTTATTTTCATTTTATTTTTATTTTCATCATCACGTTGAGGCCTGCTGTGCAATTACTCAATGTAAATAAAAGCTACGAATCACATGAAAAAATATTCAGAATGTACATCATTCAATATCTCATTGTCACAAATGTGCTATAGTGTTTCCCTTGCAGATTTTTAGCAATCACCATGAAATTTTTTACAGATTTATTGAGTAGCTTGTCTCAGACAACTCAGTGTGTGTATTCCAGCTAATTGGGTGATACTCTATAATTGTTATCAAATTCTGTTATCATTATCCACTACAGAGTCAGCAATAGCATAGAATAGATATTATATAGCTATTTAGCTATTATTAGCTAAATATTTATTATATTTATTAGATAATATATATTATTATATAGCTATTTAGCTATATAATATATATGTTAGCTATTTATATAGCTATAGGCACAGAAATGTACTTGGCGATATTAAAATGTTTAAAAAATATATGTATATTACATGGAAATAAGTGAGTACACTGTTTTCTTAACCAAGTGACTTAAGGTGGGTTGTTGGGATTTTGTTTTATTTTCTTTTTAATCCTGTTATGGGCAAATTATTTATTTTAAACAGTGGTAATTATCCTAAGCTGTAGCAGAACTGCAAAAAGTTTAAAAAAATAAGGAAGTTTTAAGTTCATTGTTATTTTCAGTTATTTGTCAAACTGTATGAAGGATTTCAAAAGTTTGACCCTTTGGAGCCCCTTCCATCTACACAAACTTCTAACCCAGTTTTTCAGTTCACAGAAGACATTTTTCTCTTCTGTTTTACTTGGCTTGAATTTCAATTGGAACTTCTCTTTCCCACAGTGTACTCTGAAATGTCAGATGAGAGAGAGAGATCAAGCATTTTCTTAATGGATGGTGGAGTCAGCAGCAAAGGTCTCTGACTTGCTAACTTAGAGTCAGCACCCTCTTCTGTAGTATATATCCTAATTCATCACCATGCTCTTCAAATTTGAAAGTATATTTATAATGTACCCTCAGGAATCATGCCTTGGCCAACGTGCTAAGGGAGGAGCGTGCACAGCAACCCTCACCCTTACTGTAGGACATCCAGCTAGCCCTTGCAGGATAGGACAGAAAGGCACCCTGTACTGCAATTCTCTGCAGTAATAATATATTTCTCATCAGATACATGGATTTCAAAAACACCAGCAAAATATTCTAAATCTTTGCACTGCCAGTTGGAAGCACCTGACAAAAGAGCAGGCTTTGCATGGTCCTTTCAACATCACTGTGTGTGAAGTTGAGGTTGGTTTATAATATAAACTGGTGAACTGTAATGATGTGGGTCACTTTTAAAACTTGCAATAAGAGCAGCAAATAATATGACAGAGTAAAATACATTATGTTACTTTAGCCCAAGTAGTCTGTTTTGGTCTGATGCAGTCGTGCATCTCCTAAACAAAAGACAAAATTGAGGAAAAACAAGTTGCAGCTCCGTAAAAGCACCAAAATCATGGCTTGTATACATATTCCAGGAAAGAAGGATCTGACTGCATCTTCACTGAACAGCAGTCTTCACTCTTTGGCTGTGAGAGAGTATTCAACCACACAGTTTCTGTTTTCAAGCATTGCTCTGGCTAGCATGTATTTCTAGCACTGTAGCTGCAACACTATTAAACTTACTTTATCTTTCTCACTATAACTGTCAATGGGCTTGGACTATCAGCTAGCTGTTAACCTTCAGGAAACACCCTCTGACTTGATCAGTGCTGTATGAATCCACAATACAGAAAACTGATTATGCTTGCACATCAGTATCAATTGTGGGTATGACATCTTTCCTTTTCTTGGCAAACAATAACACAAATTCTTGACACGTATTGTAACTTGTATTTCCCAAGCTGCTGCCAGCCATTTTGCTAAGAGTAGAACTGTGGCTTGATAGAGCAGCTGACAAGTTGATGCTCATGCATAAGCACATAAGGTAGAAAGCCAGTCCTGGGGGATAATGTGTACTGTGCTCAGAGAGACATTCAGTGTGTGTTCATCTCTGAATGCAAGTGCAACCTCATTATTTTTGTGAGCTGACTCAGATATTTCATATCATGTATATGTTGACCAAGTTGGCAGGACTGAAGCGAGAATACTGTGCACTTTGCAAGACTGAGCCCAAGGGGCCTTTTATCTCAGAAAACAATGGTTGCTGATCATACTGCAAAGTCAGCCATTCATTACTGTTACATGCTGAGTACCAGTCAGTTGCTGATACAAAAAGCAGTTAGAATAAAGCCTTGCATTGAGATGATTAAATTTGTTGAAAAATTCTAGGCAGAAGTACTAAAAAGTTTGAACCAAATTGTAACATTATAAGTTTGTAAACTTTCAATGACTTCATATATGCTGACTCCACTGTAGCCACATGCTTCACTTTGAAAGCAGAGTTTGGCTCTATGACAACTTGAAAAATGAAGGCTCTCAAACCAATTTGTGGATAAATACTTTGTACCAAAGACCTTTGATTTCAAAAGAAATGAATTGCCACATTTTCTGTTTAGACATTTTTTTTCAAATCAAGTCATCCTTAGGAAAACAAAAAACCACCACATATTAGTATGGGATTTTTTTAGGATAAGGATTCTAAATATTCATTACTTACATAGCCATTTTCAGCTACTTGTGATGCTTAGGGGAACTTTACTAATTCATCTTTACATTCTGATAGGAGAAAGTCCATTAATGGCATTGAGACACTATAGCAACTGTTCAAATGGTTTACATATAAAACATGCAGATGGGATGAACTCACCTAGATGATTACATCTGATTTTAAACTAAATTATTTACTCTCATTAGCATGATTATGCTCAGGGTAATAGGTAAAGGGGGAAATCAGATGACAAGGTTGACCAAAGGCTGATCAACTTTCATAGTTTTAAACATTACTAACATCCCTGGTGTACTTTGGACCTGCTCCAGCAACCCTTTTCCCAGATGGCTGAGTTGACAGCATGAGCCAGGAACTCTCTCAGTGTTTAGTGTGCCTATGATCACTTTCCAAGGGTAAAAGAGTTTAGATGCATGGATATGAGTATGTATGTCTCAAGGTCAGGTAAAATTCCATAGTCCATTAAAAATCACAGACACACAGAATAATTTCAGTGTGAATGGGCTCATGGTAGTTACCTGGTCCAGACCCTTGCTCATGGTGGGGCTAATTTCAGTTAGATCATTTCCAAAGTCCCCTCTCAGGAGTTTTCAATATCTCCAAAGATAGACACCTTGCTGCATCTCTGGACCACCTCCTGCAGTGTTTGATCACACTCACCGTGAAGAGTTTTTTCCTTTCACTATCCTGTGTATTGATGACCTTGATGATGTTTGCGTCTGTTATCTTGACACTTTTTGCAGTCTGCACTGTGAAGATTCTGGCTCCATGTCCTGTATAGACTTCTATGAAATAATAAAGAAATCAGTGAGACCCTCATGAGCCTCTTTTCCAGACTGAACAAACTTAGGTCTGTCAGCTTTTCACACTGTGCTCCAGCCTGCCAAATGTTCTGGTGGCTTTACACTCCAGTTTTTCAGTATCTATGGAAGCATAAAATTGTGCTTTTCACACTTTTTTTTTTTTTTTTTTTTCTTGCGAGCAGGAAAGGCTAATAGTTCCCTTGAGATGGTGCCTGGGCAGTTCCTCTGCAACATTCTTAGTCTGGGTTTCTGACAAGAAACAGACTTCTTCAGATTACTAGTGGGTAGGTAAATTGGCTGTAACATAACTGCAGTAGCACATACTCAAGATGATGGTCTGTATTAATTTTGCCTATGAAATCATGTTCAGGATATCCCAGCACAGAGTCATGCTGGCACTAGACTGGAAACTAGAAACACTATAGCAACATTTCAATTGAAGATAATCCAATTGGAATTTTAATACTCAAACCCTATGATGAAAAAGCAGTATGTATTAATGCAAGCAGAAATCTTAACTAATGTGGCTTTATTCCTCCCAGTATTCAGCATCCTCTAATACATAACTCTAGCAATTCTACCTTGTACTGCAATGTGCAGTGTAGACAGTCCTCAGCAGAGCCAACTGCATTCACTTTGACTAGAGCCTGAAAATCTTCCTTGTCCTACCAGATGGCATAGTTTCTACTCCTGACACAGAAATGAACTTATAGCTGGTCTTTAATATTTTAAACGAAGAAGCATTTAACTCCCATTTTGAAATCTGTTTATCTGCTTTTTCAGTGCAGATAGTACTTCTGACAGCCCACTTCATATTAATCCTGACATCTTTGATGGTCTGATGGTCTGTTTCTACATGAAGAAATGGTATTTTTCTGCTATGCTGGCATTTCACATCCCACTGAGTTCAGAACAAAGGTGATTTTGCTGTGTTGCATGAATGTTAAGTTTAGAGTAAGAGCTGACAATTTAAGACATGATTGATATACAGAATCTGCATCAGATTCTTAAAAAAAAAAAAGTTCTGTCCTGTTCAAATCCACAGTGTTTCCTAGACTGGTGCATTTAAAGATAAATGTACTGCTATCAATAAATTAAAATTGCGTGCTTGATAACACTAGTATTAATTTTCTTATAACATTTACAAGAATGGTTATTAGAATTCTTTCTACTTCATCCACATCTGAAGTATGTAATTTTGATTCAAACAGACAAAAATCAATCTCAGGGGGCGGTAAATACAGGAAACTTGGAAGCTTTCTTTGTGCCCTCTTCTGACTCTGCATGGGGTCTACATGATGGCATCAGAAGGTTGTAGGATATGTCTACCTGTACTTATTTGGGATAGAGGACCAGGAGACATGCAAAACCTATTTTCTTTCTGTTACTCCAGCCAAGAAAAATTCAACACCAGCTGAATTGCTAGTTTAAAGCTCATGCTTTAAAGCTTCTCTGCTCTACCATGTATCACAAAAGGAGTATTATATTGTCTGCCTCACAACATATCTCACTGAGCTATTTTCTAATCTGTTTCCCACAGCTTTGCTGGAGTAGCCAAAGGGATTTGGTAGGTTTAATTTTTTTATTCCTTTGAAGCCATGCTTATTTGTTGATTTTTTACTATAATCAGCTAAGGCAGGTGTTGTATTCAACTGTAACTGTAATTATAGTTCATTTAAGTGATACTGAAGCATGGTTTAGCATCATGCATCTAGTAGGATCAGCTTTATTCCAGAAACTTAGTGCCCTTACTAAAGATAGGAAGTCTAATAGTTTATGTGAAATGTATAATATTCCTAAATGTTCCTTAATAGTATTAAAGATCATCCTCAATCAATTCTATGATATTAGTGCAAAATTTACATGTAAAAAATCTGCATCTCAATAATAACAAACACTGGTGCATCAGCCTTGAAACTACAATTAATTTTTTTTTTAATCTATTGACTTAGTATTGTGTCACAGCATAAAAACCAAGTTCATCTTTAAGCTGTAAGTGCAAATGGGACAATGGTCAGTTCAGGCCTCTTATGAAAAAACTTGCGTGTTCTGTTTCTTACTATGCTGTCTCTTATCAATGAGACATATCAGCATACAGCACTTGTAAGCAGATCTGCTGAAAGAAACTATCAACAAACCAGATTGGGCATGTTCACCCTCACTGTATTGTGTAAATTTATTTTGGTAGTGTTTTTTTTCTTTTTTTTTGGCTTTTTCAAGATATTTTCTCATATTTCAGGTTTACACCAAGCAGCAGACTGGAAAGAGCTATATAAAGATAAAAACTCCATAAAAAGACATCAATGCAAATATTTTTATAATCTTCTGAGTGGTATGTCTCATACTGGTGGCCCAAAAATACATGGCAAGAGTACACCACCCACACTGCAGCACTTCTCATGCACCAGGGTGGGGAACAGAGAATTATCCTTTAGTCATTCTGCCCATTTTGAGCAACTGACATTTGTGCAGTTGTAAAAAGAGAGAGCTTTCCTCTACTATGGGATATTGGATCCTACAATTTGTTGAAAATTCAGTTCATTTATAACCTGGCCTAAATGGGTTAGATAATGTTCTATATATAAACACATATACACGTATTTATAAACTCCATACATAAATATGAAAATATTTTAAGCTTCTGTGTGTCTTCCCTGGTTTACAAGACCAAAGAATTCATGAAGCAACTAATTAAGACAACACTGGTCCTGCAGCACTGCAAAAAGCAAGAGAAACAGTCCCTAAACCTGTATGTTAATTTTGATTTACTGCTGAGAAATGCAGATGAGGAGAACTTCGCTTGCCTCCTGTTCTCTCATAAATTACTAGGCTAGTTTCCATAGAAAAGTTAAATCTGATTTTGGATGTACCTTGGCGAAACCCTTGACAAAACATGCCCAATGGATTTGTATACTTAGGTTGTCACACTATGGATGGACAACAGGAAAACTGAATGTTGTCACTGCAACAGATCCTTCCAGCAATATTTACTGAATAATGATTTGAATGTACTGCAGCATAAAAAGGAATGCTGTATGTGTTCTCCTGCTGCATCCAGGCCCAGCTTTAATATGGTAAAGACAGGAGGCTGTGATGGAGCAGTTTTCCATTCTGAGTACAAAAATCATCATTCACATCCTGCCATTTTCCATTCCAGAAACTTTGTGGAAAGAAGAGATTCTCTGCTTAAAATCAAGATGTCTAGAATGCTCCACTCTATTACTTATGTGAGAGATACTCAGTATTTCAGAGAGCCTAGCCCAAAGCTTCCCATACTCTATAAAAGACTGCAGAAGGGTGATGTTCTTTCTATTCTTCTACTTTGCTCAAGTGGCATATCCTGCTTTTTATTATGGGCTGGAAAGACTTTCAGACAGACACATAAAAATCTAGCCATTCAAAATTAGGTCCTTAAAAATGTATCTATAAACCATATTTGTAGATATATGCATCTACTCTAAAGATATACTGTTTCCAAACACTTGGAAAAAAAAAATGGAAACAGATTTATATATGTATTTATGGAGTGGGAAAATCTAAACCCCTAAATTTTATCTAGCACACATGATGAAAGAAAAATTAAACGTATCATATTCACAAAGCATTTGATCATCTTGTGCATTGATAGTTACCAAGACTTTTCTTCCAGGTGGTTCCTGAAATGAGTAAATTAAAAGATTTCCAAGACCTGCAAAGCTCTAAAGGAAAGGAAGGAAGGAAGGAAGGAAAACCTTGAAAAGCTACCAAGAGAAACAAAGAGAACATAAAGAAAGATGGAATGGGCTCAAATTCAGCCAGCAATTCATTAATCCCATATCTCAGTGGTGGGAAATACTCAAAAATAAGAAATTCAGGTTAATAAAGGAAAACAGCAGCTAAAAGTCTTATTCCAGTGTAATACAACATAGAAATCTACCCTGATCTCTCTCTTATTTTGGAAAGTCTTCCTCCTTAAATGAATTCCATGATATATTTTGCAATAAATTTGTTTATTTGTAAATGGCATGGAGAATTATTTTCTAAAGCACATTCTTCTTGAGTAGAGCACATACTTCTGTGGTATTTGCTGAAACTTCATGTACTTTATTTCCCAATTCTCTGAACCTTGATGAAAGTCAGAAGGCCAAGAATAGGAATTTTTCATAATTTCTTCTATTTAAGTTTTTATCATAAGTTTACTGTTCTGCAATTTCTAGCCTTCCTTCCTCTCTTTTATGCAGCTTTATTCAGCAAGGCTCGACTTGTACATATATTATACTTACTTATAATAATTGCTTCCTATAATCAGAGCAAATTACTTTTGCTGTAATTTGTCTTTTGAAACCGTACTAAGCTGCTGAACTTTTGTGTGTTAATCCATAGCACAAAAGCATGAACATTTCTGACAGGTTTTCAGAGTAAAGCAAACATTACCAAAATAAACACAACACAATGTGTTCACAATTAATTAGTTTAACCAGGGCATTTTAATTTCTCATAGACAGAAATTTGAATGAATACAAAGAAAAATAATTTAATTATAAATATACTTGCAGTTGAGCGTAGTGGTGCCATCAATTTTTTAGCGGTCTCCACATTACAGTCCGTGGGGGATCTGTTAAAATATTGATAGCAGGATATGGCCCATTATGAGGACACACATTGTGTTCTATTTCAAACAGAGAATTAATAAAGATTTGTTTCAGGAAGATGTAAGGAGGATAAACAGTAAGGCTCATTTCAGTGTGTCACTGGACCATAGAAGGAAATTACCTGACCTATTACCTTCCACTTTTTATTTTACCTTGTAGCATAAAGTTTATACATAGGAAAAAAAAAAGAAAAAAAAGAACAGTGTGAACTAAAATATTTATATTACAATGTATATATATTTTCCCCCCTCTATTATATAATAAAAACTAGAGTCACCAGATGAACCCAAGTAGTCAAGAAAGTGAAATTCTTTTATTTCTTTCTTGCCTTTTTCTCATACAGGTATACCAGAATGGCAAAAGATTTTTCCATTGTTTTGAGGGAAGGAAATAAAAGCCTCCATTTTTAACTCAATCTCCTTGAAGCCTTAAGGAATGCATAACAGACACAGACACTAACATAGTATTCCCTATCTTTTGTCCTTTTCTTTCTTCCTTAGAAATAAATACCTTTTATAAATGCTCTCTAGTTAATACTTTGCAGCGCTCAAAAGAGAAGGAGAATATAACACTGGTGGCAACTTACTATTTCAAATTTTTATGTGATACTCTGTTCTTATTTTTCACTGTGTTCCTACATAAAACTCCTCCCCCTAATTCATTTCCTCTACCAGGGAAAGGGAGAGAAACACAAGTGTAATGAGGAAGCAGAGGATAATACAGACTGTCAAGCTGGCATAGTTCTTAGGACCCAGCAATTCAGACTGACAGTCTCCTTCTGTTCATTGTACACTTGGTTCATCTGCTATTTTGGGGCAGCCGAAACAACCTTCTTGGGAGAAAAAGGAAATTTATCGCCTTCTAGACAGGGCTCTTAAAAACTTATGGACAAATCCTTTATATTCAGGTTTCATAGTTTTAGTAAAGTGGAAGCTTACGTAACTTACTGTTACTTATTTTAGCAAGCACAGCAATATAGAAAGATACAGAGACAGCCAGCTGAAAATGACGAGATTTTGGCTGAAGGAAGTTTTTGGCTTTCACTGTTGGCAGGGCAGGGATATCTCTCAGAGCACTTCTGAGAGATAGCTCCTTAGCTCCCCTTACCCCCCAGAAGGGATAGAAATTTGGAGTGTATGTCCCAGCTGCCAAGCCTGATTTGAAGCTGGAAACAGTTTATGTCAGATCACCTATGCTAGGGCAATTAGAATTGATAGGTCTTGGGAACACATGTGGCACCTGTACAAATGCCAAACCAGCTCAAAATTGGGGAAATTATGCTAAATAATGATTTAAATAATCAGATTTAACTGAGCTATCAAAAAAAGGGAAAATAAGTTTCTTGTTTTCTTTTTCTCCATCTTTCACCTGTGTTGTCCAAGTCTATACTAATACAGAGGTCTGATCCTGGTCTCACTGATATCTGTTTCAGCAGGGCAGGAGTTACAACCTTGGACCTGTTCAAACAAGTACTGAAGGAAGCAGTCTCAGGGTCATCGAGTGCCTGACAGAGCTGCATTTACACCTGGTGCAAGCAGGATGTCCCGAAGTCAAGGGCTTTTTTTTTTTTTTTTTGATCAAGAAGTCAAGGGCTTTTTTTGTTTTTCTTTCAATACAAGTCTTGATACAGTACTTAATCTTTGTTTACATGGAAAGATATTTATATGGAAAGGTCTTAAATGAAGTTCTAGAGCTTTGCATCAGGCAATATGATGGGGATACTCCTTCAATGTCAGGTCATGTTTTGTGGACATATGGACAGCATGAAAAGGGGATTTTAAGAGTTCCAGCACTGAGATAGGGAATAAGAGATAAGACTACTTGAAGGAGAAAGGATTAATCTCAGAAATCCTTAACTTCAACTCCTAATAAGATCTATGGAAATTGGAGACTAATATTTCTTTCTATACTCATCAACATTTTTATAGGCATAAAAATGCACGTTAACCAACACAAAAATAAATCAGTAAAAAAAAAAAAAGGGATGGCAAAAATTTGCTTTCAAAAGTTTGCATACAGAGAATATATCAAATAGCCAAAATAATTAATTGTCAATTTTTCTTTGTAACAAAGCTAATTTCTCTAGCATTTGTATATTTTTTTTGGTTAATATTTAAGGTAAAAAGCTAACAAAGAGCTATTGAATAAATACACATTTATTATCTAAGAGACAATCTTTCTCGTGTACCATCCATCTATCCCAGGAGTAGCACTACTGAAGTGAATGAAGAATGGCATCCAGTAGAAATCAAATAGTGAGAGCAGATATTGAATTACATATTGCCTTACATCTGCCTTATCTCTGTGTGTCATGACTGCCCTTGAAGCCAGCATGTCAGTGGTGTGAAGAGAGTTTTGCACCTCAGCTTTCTACACTTCTTGCTTTTGGATACGGTAGCTAAGTGTGAAGCTAGGCTACTAACATGAGCTTAGTCCATAAGCAGCAGCCTTTTTCATGTACCAGAAATCTATTTTTTTTCCCTAAAAAGCCAGGTGGAAGTAACAAGTGATATTTAAATATACTGCATTTCATGTGCCTGCAATACCCAGAACAGCTGCCTGAGAGAGATCAACACAAATGAATGGTCAATCTTTACTACTTTCAGTATGTGGTGTCATTACCTGAGCTGAGGCCAGAAGAATGGATGTAAAGTTTCTAGGTAAGGACCTAAAGCTACAGAAATGAAACAACAGCCAAGGTGAGCGTTTAGTTGTGATCTGGCTCATCCTGTGCTATAGGTCTCAATACCCACTCCTACACATCACTTCAGGAATATTAAAACACTTGGCGTGTACAATTCATTTAACAAAATACTGAGCAGTATCAGCATATGTACTGCAAATATTTTTCAAGTAATTCCACTTCATATATGTAGATAAAACATTAGGGTCTGCAGAAGGAAAAATATTTCCTTTGAAGTAACAAATAAATTAATTGTTCTGATATAATCTAGGGACAAGAAAGTTAAATTGCTTTAGACAATACCTGTCAACCCATTGCATAAAATAAGCTACATTCAATCCTGTGAAATATTCCTTTGCATAGAAAAAAAAGCGCATTACAATGTGCATATTGATTCTCATGCATAAAAGAATTGTAAACATTGCTCCGAGTCTGTGCATATGAGAGTAAGACACAGTGAATCACCTTTTGGAAAATAGAATTCATATGGAAAAATTGTTTTACTTGGAACCTGAGACACAATGTGCTGCATGATATTGCAATACATGATACTGTTGTCATGTTGTATTCTACTTCTTTAGAGAAAACAAGGGAGAAGATGAGTCTTTCACCCAGATTAGATGAAAAGAGAGATGTCTGTGAAGATGAGGATTGGAAGAGGAGAACATTCCTCTGGTGGGTAGAAGCCTTGAGAGTTCCAAGGCAAGGGGGAGCAGGAGGGAGACAGCAGCCAGGGATGAGGCAATCACAATCACACGATCAATCTGCTGCATTGTAAAAAAAATAGGATTTGTCCCAAATACACAACTGCATTTCCTAAACCTTCATGACACAATTGAGTGTATTTCCCTAATCATGTTTAAAAAGTAGTTGCCTATGTGCCATTCCCTCAGGAGGTTAGAGATGGAGCTTTTCTAATATGTAAAAAGTTCAGTGACCATAAAACTGTATTAAGCAGCTATTTCTCAAAAACATTTCAAAATGTGTCTATCTATGTGTTAAACTACAGTAGGAAGCAAAAATTACAATAAATCCCCTTTATACATTGTATCTATAATTAACCTATGTTTTGTTTCTTCTTTCTGTGAAATTTTATACGTAATTTTTCTGCTGGTGATATTTGACAGAGTCAATAGAGGAGATCAAAGAGTAGAACTAAAAATAATCAGAATTATTTCTTATCCTCCCTCCTTTTCACACTTCTCATTTTCTGTCAGTTCTGTTTAATTTCTACTTTTTCTGCTTCTAGTAAATCTGTGTCCTTTTAAATTTAGCCAAAGCTCTGACAATTATACTTTTTTGTTCTGGTATACCAGTAATAATAAAGATTCTACTGGATAAAAATTTCTGTTACTTAACAGAAACCAAAGCTATGACTCACACATTAGGTAATCAGTATTTTCCATAAAACCTAGTATTCTCTATAGGTAAGACACAAAGTTTTTACATTTCAGAAACCAGCAGGCACATGCCCTTTAAACAATACTTATTGCTAAACTTTCAGTGGTTTGTGATTTGATTGTTTTTCTTTCAGCCTGCAATATGGGCAACATGAATTGCCTGCAAAAAGGCAATATGAATAATTTCAGAAAATTTATCATGCTCTTTAAAATAAATTTCTTGCTGATTTAATATAATAACTTTCTGAAATTCAAAGTTCTTCTAATAATGCATGGCCTACTAAGAGGTAATATATTTGGTGGCCAGAACAATTAGCTCTTCTAATCCTACAGAAGCTTCAATGAAGAGCTTTGCAGTAGTCTGGCTTAGTGAAAGAGACTTGTATTGACCTCCTTCACTAACAAACTCTTGAAATGCTACATTAAACTCCATGTTTGTGAATAAACCTGGGAGGGATCCTTGGTTTTACTGAGAATGAATATGTCAGTGCCATGCCTGGACCCAGGGCAGGAATGTTTTTTGGATGCTTTGAGATTCCTCCTGAAGCCAATGAGTCATTTCAGCTGCTGCTTCACAGACCACCAAAGAGAGGCTGGTACACAACTGCACACCACAGCATACTCTAGTAATCTGTTTCAGAAATCTCCCATGTATTTCTACAACAGGACACCAACACCTGTTTTCTGATTTTAAGACAAGACTTTGCATCAAAAATGACAAAACCACCTGTGGGACAGCAGCAGTTTATGCATGGAGGTGATTCATAAAACTGAAATAGAATTAGAGCAGATGGAGGGAAGTTGACCCCTGCTTAGAATTCCTATGCATATGAGTTGTTTGACCGTCAGATCTTTTTGTTATTGTCAGCTCTTTGACAACATTAGGATTAAAAGAAAGAAATGTAACAACATCTCAGTTTTGGCAATTCTAAAGCTGTGGCTGCTAGCAAAAAAGGATGATTTTGGTAAATGTTCAGATTTTTAGCTCATTCACGAATGAATGCAGCAAGTTAAAATTTTTTTACCCATGAACATTTAGAAGCTGTTACAAATAATCCATCCATTATGGACTTGTCCAGAAACTGGATTGTCTATCTATACATGTGAGTAAAGGAACAAGAGTTTGGCTAATTGTATGCTATACAAACAGGAAGAGCAGATTTTGTCAGTTAAGGTAAGTATTAGGAATATACTATTTACATGATAATCTGACTGTAGACGTTTCCATCACACACAAGTAGGCTGGCTTGTAAGGTTGCCTAGTTCAATCAGATGTTAACTAGGAAAATTCACAGAGTTACAAAGAACTTAAAAATGCAACCAAAGAGTATAAATAATGCATAGAATACCTGGGTAAAAAAGAAATGGATAGAAATTCTCAAACTACTTTAGAACATCTTTGGTTTCAGGTATTTCATTATACAGTCTAAACCCATCAACACAAAAATCTCTTTTGCAATAGAACCAGGTCTAAATATGTCTGCAGACCAGACTTGAGCATAAGGTGTGGCCATTCTGTATATGGAAACAAGCAAATATTTTTTTTTGTCAGAACAATCCCTTTTAGAAAGTCCTGATTTATTATTATTATTTTGACTAATAACATTCAAGACATATGCATCTTTAGATTTCAATACAGTGAAACATTTATGGCTTAATTCAATTTGCAATTCAATTACATATAAACCCAGAAAAATTAAAATTAAATCACTGACAAGGTCACGTTGCTGCAGCTATTCAAACAGATGTACCCTCACCTCCAGAACCTCTGAAATTATATTTCATTCTAAGGCTTACTAAATTAAGCAATTTTTTTAGAAAGAATGGCAGGTAAGCAGTCTGGTGAATCTTTTCTCTCTGGTCCTGAAAATTCTTCCTTATTTGGATGCATGTTGGAAAGGCTTATTAACAAGGTCTATTTCAGTCTTTTGAATGAAAAATCAAACTGAAGCAGACCAGGACAGACAGACCAGGATCATAAAATGATCTTTATCTTTTTTTTGTTTGTTTGTTTTTCCCTTGGCTTTTGATAGTTTGTTTTGTGGGGTGTATTTGTGCTTTTCTTAATGAGGAAAAATAATGAAATACACTTCTAGGGTTAGAAAAGCTTTTTTAAAGAGACAATCTTTAACATACCATCTACCAATGATACTAGTTAAGCAACAGTGATATTTAAATAGTTCCTTTCTAACTGAAAAATCCAGAGCTTTGTAAATAACTTAGTCCACAGTGATGTTGCCCATGACAGCTATGAAACATGCTCATTTCCTTAGAGTGAATATTAGCTGACTTCCCAGCCTTATTTATCTACCCAGACACCTAAACCAACTGGAAACAGAACAAACCTTTCCTGAATAGCCAACAGAGGGTTTTTCCATCATCCACATTTTCACTTTTAAAACAGGTTTTAAAGTAAATAAATTTTTTTTGTTTGTTTCTTAATTTTTAATTCAGACTCATGGTAAAGGAGCTGTGGTTCTGTTACAGGAAATGTCATGGTGATGCTGACAGCAGCATGTGGGTGTGTAGGATGACAGTGAGCACTGGTGCATGTGGCTGCAAAACCATGTATGTGCTTTGTGGGTTTTTGGTTGCTAGTGTAAAGTACATAATTTGAAAATATTACAAACATAATAAAATGTACTTTAGACTCTGCTTTCTTAATATCTTTCCACCTAAGGACCTACCTCAAGAAAATCATGTTAAACCTAGTGATAGTGAATAAGTCCTTGGGGAAGTGATGAGGCTAACAGGTGCATATGATCTTTACTGTTTGAGGAAGAATGCCTTTTACACTGCTGGCTGAAGGATATTTTTACTTCAGTTTTAAGGATGCATGATCCAGCTGTGCAAAACTCCTCTATCACAGTGCTCTAACTTTCAAGACTTTTTTCATAAACTAGTTATCATAAGAATAGCAAAATCTAAAACCACTTTAGAAGCTTTTTAATTTCTCCCCATCAACTTCGTGAGTATTAGTTTGGACAGAACAAGCCTAGGCAGTGCAGGCACATATTTACTAATGCCTATTTTGCAGCAAGAGCAGTGGCACTTGGTATAATCTAGCAGTGCAAATTTTCATAGAACAGCTAGTATGACTGGACTTGGAAATTTGGGAGCAAAAGAATAAAATCACTCAGTGGTGCTGCTCTTTTATATAATTCACAATTTTTATTTTTATTCTTACATATTTTTTTTATCTTTTGCCAGGTAGCTTTTTTGCTGCCTTTTTCAGAAATTGGCTTCTTTTCTCTTTTTCTTATTCTGTTTCTAGTCATTGTATTAAGTCAATTTCAGATTTCATTCTTTTGTTGTCTTATTATCATATTCAGTTATTCAAAACTGAGAGCATGCTACTTTGTACGGATTTAATACAAAGAATCTACTCATAGACTTATTCCATGGAAAGGTCTACAGAACAAAAGGAATGTCAGGCTTATTATAGGGCAATATGCTCTGCAAGGAACTAATTCTCTGTTATGAATACAAGCGAGAGGTGAAGGGATAATGACAAATGCTCACATTTAACATAAAATAGAAGGCTTCTACCAAGATGTGGAAAAAAATTAGGAAGTTTTAGAATGAGGAAAAGAAACCCATATATTTGGGGGAGATGTAGTGAGAAATCAACATTTTATTTTGCAGGAAATCAATGTTAAATATGATTAATATGTCAAATTCAGGTGATAATACACTTTGATCTGTAGTCAGTCTTGAGCTAGTTAATATGTGGTGGTTCTTACATCATCACTGCTCAGCTGACACAGTGCACTGGGCTTCACAAAGATTATTGGAATAACCTCTTTCCTAGTGTCATTTTGTAAGAAGTGCACTACTCCTGCTGTGGAGAGAGGCAGGAGGGGCAGTTCCTTTTTCAGTTCTCTGTAAGCCAGTCCATTTCTATCTCCCCACAATAAATGTTTTATTCCTTCCCATGGAAGGCAGAAGGAAATTAAGAACCAATAAAAGAAGAGGAAAGCTACCTGACAGTAGCCTTCACTATTGCTGGGAAGTACAAGCAAAATTAAAAAAAAAAAAAAAAAAAAGAATGGAAAAAGGAATGGCGGGGTGAGCAGCAGGAAACTAGAAAGGAAGTAAAAGAAAGATCTGACAGGCAGGAGGAATAAAAATAATATAGGAAGCTCCTTGATAGTGCAGTTTCAATTTGTTTGAGTGCTCCCAGAGAAGAAAACAGAACTGCCTGCATGTGTGTAGTCCTGCAAGTCCAGTAAGAAAGAGGTTCCTACTTTGGTATTTTTCCATTTTTTCCTAAAAAAAACCCAGAAACAAACACAAAAACCCAAACCAAACAACAAAATTAAAACAAAACAAAATTCCAACATGAAAAAGACTGAATTTTTTTTTTCTCCCTATGGGTTTTGAGCTAGGTTTTCATTATCTAGTCATGATAGACTAGATAACTGGAGGTTAATGAGGTCACTGTAGCTTAGTATTTATTTGCACTTACTAATATCACAAAACACAGCATAATAGGGCAGCAGGGGGGAGGAGTAGCAGGGTTTTTTTTATGAATTAGAAAGCCAGCTCCAGTCAGTTCTTAGCAGTATGATGCGCCTATTCAAAATTTCCAGAATTCAGTAGCAACTGCTGAGAGCTAGATTCTGATGATGATAATACCTTAGCTCTGTAAGTTATATTTTAACTGTGTGCAAACCATGCTAAGATGTTGCAAACCAGAATGATCCAGGAATAAAAACTAAGAAGAAACCCATACCTATAATACCTGTTATTGACAGTAAAGTCAATAAACATTTGCCATAGTAAGTAATGAGAATAAAAGATAAATATTTTTCTATACAAACCAACATTTGCAAAACAGAGGTCAAACAAATTTTACTTGCAAATTATGTTCTTGCTTTTCCAGTGACGACAATTCAGAACTGTATTTCTTTGGACACAATAGGATTTCCAGAACAGTGTCCCTTTAACTACTCACAATAGTTCCCCACAAAATCAAGGGTAGATGCAGATGTTTGCATAACAGTATCTAACAGAGGAACTTCATGAACTTGTTCAAGAATATTTTCATGAGCAATTTTTTCTATAGAAAATTGAGAGACTGTATGTATAGGAACTAGGATTTTAGCATATATTTGTCCTCTCATAGCATCCAAACAACTGAAAAATGGCTGAACGCCATCATACTTAACACAATGCAAACAGAACCCTCTTAACAAAAAGCAAATGAGCAATTTTTATAATTACATAATTACAAAACTTTATCTAATTTAGAAGACCAGAGACTGAAAAACATTGAATGACATCTACTGCTATGCATAAGAATTATACTTGATCTTATTTTCAATATTGCTAAAACAGCTTATAATGTGAATGCCTCAAATGTGATTGTCTATTTGTGCACAGATTTTTTTCTTTTCACATCATTTTAACAGCTGAATTAAGCTCATATTCAGAGACTGTGAAGAATGGGTAGCAGAAAAGGTCCACAGCAGTGGACTATAGTATATAAATCAAAAATTTCCCAAACTGAGCTTATTGATGAAGAAATACCAAAACTTTTGCTAGATTTGAATTCTTATGCCTACAGGAATCAATTCACTAATGTGATTATAAAATGAGGAAAAGGCTAAAACGTGTTGCAGCATACATGCACTTTATGATGTTTGCTCCCTGCACTCCTAACTCCCTGAGCTCCGTGCTCCCTTTCGAAGCACTCTGCAGCTGCTTTCCTGCTGCCAGCCAGCCTGCCTGCCTTCCTAGGCTTCCTTTAATGGAAATCAAGCCACAGTGGGAAAGAATCCATTTGCAGAGCTTGTCCATGACAAAGTCAGGGTGTTGCCAGGCCACACACCTGCAGCAGGGAACTGAAAAGTTATTCAGGATCACACATCATAAGCATAGCCAATGTTTAGTACTACACAGGACAAAGACTTCATAACAACTCGCTCAGGACAGGAAGGATGCCATAACAATTTAAATTAGAGGAGGATGCAAAGATTTTTCAACTACCCAAGATGGTAATTGTATTTAAAGCTGTATTTAAGCTTGTATTTAAAGTTCATAGTTTCCTAAATATGAATTCATAAATTAAATAATTTTATCATCTGGCCAAATATCACTGCTTCCTTGCCTAAAAGGAGTATTAAGACTTGATCAGTACAAACAAGCATTACACCCATCTTTCAACAACAAAAAAAGGATGTTGGGCAAGAAAGCAAATCCAGCTGAAAGATGTTTCCACAGGAAGTCTGACTGCCTCTATCTTCCAATGAAAATAAAAACCAAGAATCCTATTTATCTGTCAGTGCTGTTACAACTTCTGTAACACCCCTGTGACTCTCCATGGTAATTTACCATGAGAACTTCACAAAATTGTATTTCTGTACACAAGATACAAACATACTGTTAGAGCAGACATAGTAAATCTAATCTTCCCTCCAGAAAACAGCAGTTTACTAAAAAACTTGCAACAGAAACAAAAATCCTTTCGATCCTCAGAAAGCTTGTGCTCCAGGACAGCTTGCTTGCAGGTGTATGAAGTCCGTGAAAGAAGAGGAAACCGGTGCTTTTATTAGTTCATTGAAAATCCCTTCTTCAAGGCAGACTTGAAACTGTTCAAAACTTCTTTGTTGAAAATATAGACATTAATCCTGATAAATACTCAGATCTGACTGAATAACTGAGAGAAAATGATGTATACTATTCCAAAAGGGAGTCTTTCAGTGAAAAAGACTGAAGGCAAAACATCTAACATTGGTACCCTTTTGATACGTTTTCAAGCAGCATGAGAGAAGTTCCTGAAGACGGGGTTTATGAGCCTTAAGGAAGAGTGATTTCTAACTGAGATGATTTAACATTGTCCAGAAAGTGACATATTGAGTTAGATGTGGATAAATCCCTGAAACCTCTTCTGAATTTGATGTAAATTGGTAAGATGCCTTTAGACACATCAGTGGTAGTATGTCTTCCTCAGTATTTTCAACTTCCTAGAGCAAGAACAAGTGAATCAATAAAAGAATACTAACCAGGTGATTGAGGCATCAAAACCCCACCACTAATCTCAGTTCAGATGTTTTTTATGTAGTACAAGACTAAATTAAGTCTTCAACTGGCATCACACCTTTTGGCACCTAGATTGGTCTTAGGAGGCTCTTAAAACAGCACAGTGAATGATACAGAGTTTTATAAGTTTCTCAAATTTTCATCCATCTTCATGTTTAATTCTCATTTCCTGTTGTGTAAACCCTGATTTGATTACTAGTGTCATGGATTAGGTGACTGTCACCTTTCTGTGTTTGTGCACCTCCTCTGCACTGGAGTGGAAAGGTAATGTGCTTCTCATGGGAGACTTCAACAAATGCAATTACATGGCAATCCTGAAAATGCATCATTACACAGTGAGGTTGAAATTACAATTACAAATAAGAAGCATGATGGAAAAAAAAAAAAAAGAAGGAAAAAAAATCAAAGCTACAAAGCCAAGCATTATAGTTAAAGCAAGAATCAAGTTTGTCCATGCCTTGAAAAAAGATGCACAGCACAGCCAGATCACCCCTGGGTTCAATAATCCACCAATTAGAGGTGGACTGCGCCAGGGAATCCACAAGGACTCTGACTGACCAGATTGACTTCACAAGCGAAAACATAAATGAGCACTACAGCCAAGCGGACTTCTACCTGGAGAACTGCACATTTGCTATTTCTAGTGTCAGTGATACATGCAAATAGGATCATTTTAGGCTGCCATAAACATTATATGGCCTGCATTAGGGAGAGCACAGCCAGAAGGTGGAGGGAGGTAATGTTTCCCTGCTACTCAGTACTGGTGAAGCACATGTGAATTTCTGGGTCTAAGCCTGGGCTCCCCAGCACGAGGGAGAGACATGGACTTACTGCAGCAAGTGCAGCAAAGGGCTGCTAAAATGGTTAAGGGACAGCACATCTGATGTACAAGGAGAGGAGGAGACAGCTGTGACTGTTCAGAATAAAGAAGGGGAGGCTCCTGGAGACCTTATCCACATGTATAAATATCTAATGGAAGAAAAAAGAATAGGGAGCTGGACTCTTCCCAGTGGTATCCTGTGTAAAGACAGGAGGGTGTGTATTTCACAAACTAAAATACAGGAAATTCCTTTTTAATATATGAAAATAACCCCCTTTTTTTTTTTTTCTGTGAAGGTTGTCAAACGCTGCAACTTGATGTTTAAAGATGTTGTGGACTCTTCATCCTTGAAGACACTAGAAATTTGGCTGCACACAATGCTGAACAATGTGTTCTAGTTGACCCTGCTGTGAGCAGCAGGGTTGGATTAGCTGAAGTCCAGAGGTAACTTCCAACCTCGTTCTTTCTGCCATTCTGTTATCTGCCAGCATCTCCAGCCCCCTGGTGCTGGTGCCTGAAGCCATCCAGGCTGTGCCATCAGCTGCTCAGCGCCACAGCTCTGGGCTGCAGATTTCTGTATTTTCAGAAATTTCAGTTGCCATGGGGGAGATGATACATTTGAGAGGTGCTTCTTTGAAGACATCTGATTTGAGAACTTGAATTAAATACAGCAGATGCCAGTAAATGGTAGTTTAGGAGTGTTAATTATGCCCTGAATTATGATGCCCTCATATTTGACTATACATATATCTTAGCACCATTACATATAATACAATCTTTCCATCCTACTGGTTGAAAAAAATTAACTTTATAGGAGAAAATTAAGAAAATGTTGCCATTTTTAGTGTAACATAAGTGTTCCTTAAATAAAACGTGATATCTTTTTCAGTATTTGTAGGATCTTACGGATCTCGTAGATGGAATTTATCTAATCTAATTTTGTTTGGAGAACTCACTTTCCAATACTAAAATAAAATGAATACTGCTTTGTATTAATACTTCAATTAATATACGATGAAATACTATTCTTTCAATTACTCACTGCAAAGATCCTATTCATAAGCATGTTCTTTGTTTTTATTTGGTTCAAGTTTGCAAGTCATTACTAGTACACACATAACAATTGCTGTGACAGGGATGAACAGTGGCTTTCCAAGAACTGTGGGAGACCTTTGTTTGCTGATGATTCAGTTCCACACCAAATGTCCAAATTCACTGTTTTTGTCCAGCATTCATTTGTCACCCTGGTCACAGCAGGTTTACACTGCAGTGATCATCATATCTAAATCTGCACTGCACATCCTGGAATAGGAATTCTCTCTGCAGCAGAAGCTCTTACTCCTTTTGGTACGGAAATCTGATAATGGAATTCACTTCTATCAGTTGCTCAGAAGCCGTTTCTACTTTTTCTTGTTTTTTCTTTCTTTTTTTTTCATCCCTATATATGTCTGGTTCCCTGAGGCAAGAAAAGTGACACTAAAAAGAAAGAGTTGAAGTAGTTTGCAAATGAGGGCAAACACTATCAGGGCCACACCTTGCCTTGAGAGCAATTTTTGTGTTTGAAGGCAAGATACTGCATCAATGCATTATCTATTAAATCAGTAATTTTATGAGGTACACAATGTCCTATGCTATTTATCACTCAATTAAGTTCCATATTGCTTGTCAATACCTTCAGAAATACCAAAAAATTGGGCTTTGGCAGATTATTTTCAGTTGACTGGTGGCTGAAGGAATTAATCACTTCTTTAGCTGACAGATTTCTCTTAACATGGCAGGCAGGAAGCATGGTGCGAAGCAGATATATTTATTAAACCATCTTTCAGTTCTGACTGTCAGGGAAGCAACAAAACATTCACACCTTAAGTTTGATACCCTCTCTTGCATAAAGTTGGTCTACTTAAAACCACATGGAGAAGTGCTACTTTTGCTTTGGTTGATTTTGACACGTGCTTCCACATAAGCTTATTAAGGTACAATAGCCAGTGAGCCACAAGCAATAATACCCATCTTCTCTTGCTGTGTAGGCATGGTGCTCCTCCAAACTCATCCTTCAGCTTACAACAGCTGATTTTCCTGGTGAAATTTTCTGTTTTCTTCCATGTGACTTGATAAGGCAACTGTTCCTACTGTGAGGTCAGTCACTGTTAATTGTCCGAGCCTGACAAATTTATCATCCCGGGCTTCCAAAAACTAACCATTGATTCCATCCAGTGAAAATACCATGAAAATGCTTTAGTTATGATTTGAAATTTGTTGACTTATCATTCTGGTGTCATGCAAAAATTAAGAGCACGATTTCAGACCTGGGCAACTCTACAAGGAGTGTTTTATGAATCTGTGTTCTAAATTTAAGTTGGCCATCTAATACGCTGATGTTGTGTAAACGATTCTTTTTTTCTGTCTTATCTGGAAAGGCGTTTCCCTTCTTTCATTGCATAGGTATTAGCTTAAATAGTAGCATTCCAAGGCTACAGTAAAAAAAGTATATGTCACATTTTGCACGGAATATCACTAGCAACAAGTAAATATAAGCCGTGGTAGAGAAAATTCGAATAAAACAAATATGGCAGCAGACGTTTTCAAACAGAAGGCTATGTGGAAGGATACTGGTGTGGAAAAGACGTCAGTAACCACAGCGCCTTGCCCCCCACGACACAGGTTCCTACTGGCGCGGGAGCCGCAGACAGAAGCTCCCTGCAGACTGCGCACACTGACATTTCTCCACACCCAAACCCTTGGGGGCCGCAAGGCGAGGGGGCACTGGCAGCGCGGGGGTAGCGGGGAGCCCGTGCCCCGCTCGCAGCCCCCAGCGCCCCGCGCCTCCGCGATTCCCGCGCAG
Source organism: Chamaea fasciata (assembly GCF_029207755.1). NCBI lineage: Eukaryota > Metazoa > Chordata > Aves > Passeriformes > Sylviidae > Chamaea > Chamaea fasciata. Next base: position 41,897,031 of record NW_027094091.1, on the reverse strand, counting down.
GAGCCGCTCCGCTCGGCGGGACGGGCACGGCTCCGCCCGGCTCGGCACGGCTCCGCCCGGCTCGGCGCGGCGCGGCCCGGCCCGGCCCGGCCCGGCGGGGCCATCGCACCGCCCCCGGCCGCCGCCCCCGCCCCGCCGCCGCCCTGATTGGGCCCGCGGGGAGGCCCCTCCCGCCGGGCCCCGCCGCCGCCGCGCCGCGCCCGCTCCCCAAATACACCTTGGCGGCGCCGGGGAGCGGCAGCGGCGCCTGCCCAGAGCCCCTCGGCGGGGCTGCGGCCGCGGGCACTCCGCGCCATGGTGAGTGACGGAGGCAGGCAGGCAGGCAGGCAGGCAGGGAGGGAGCCGGTGAGCGAGCGGCGCCCCGGGCGCGGAGAGGGGCGGCGGGGACCCTGGACAGCGCTGGGACGGGGCGCCCGGCCGTGACCGCGGGGCGCCCGGGGCGCGGCCGGGGCTCTCTCCGGCCGGGCGGTGATCGGTGCCGAGCCCCGGGAGCGGGAAGCCCTCTCCCCTCAGCGCCTCGTGTGCGCCGTGCCCCGAGCCAGATACGGGCGTGAGCGGAACAGGCGGCGATTCGGGGCTGGCAGCGCTCGGGGAGCCCGCTGAGGGCTCCAGCCACGAGGGGTACTCCGGCGGCCTTTGTGCATTGTGAGGCTTTCTAAGAATTCGCGAACTGCTGATGCTCGTCAAGCTAATTAAACCCTTCAGGCTGGTGTTACTGCGTTATGCTTAGGTAAGGTTTCTTATCCGGTTTTCGGAGCAATTTATATCATTCCACCTCATGAATTAGACACAAACCTGATATTTCATCACATATTTGATGCTCTAACAATAACTTAATCCGTGCATCTGCTATTCCTTTTTCCTATGAAGAATACATGAACCCCCTAACTGTGTTGCATTCATGATGATTAGCAGTTTTTCAGTCAATTTTCTCCCCCTTCTTTCCATTTTTTCAAGACTTCAGGCTCGTAATCCCTTTTCTGAGTGACTAGGTTTGTTTCTGTGGCTAAAGCTCAGTGACCATCACTAGCCTACGTTTAGTATTCCCTTTATAAAATCATTGCTGTCTGTAATCATGAGACACTTGAAAAGTTTTTCTCTCATATATAAAAGAGTGCTTTTATACCTCTTTTATATGTCTTCTATGCATCTTATGTCCTGTCTTAAGCTTGATCTAATGCTGCTTCTAAAATGGCTCTATTTTCAGAGCTGGTCACTTGTTCTGTGGATGTAGTGAGATGGCTTTCTAAGTTCAAAGAATGATTTTACAGGGAAAAAGTCATAAGCAAGGATGCAGTGTGTCTGTAATGCTGTATTTGGGCTTTTCGCTCCCACTGGACTACAGGTTACACTGTGCTGCATGTAGGTTGGTCTAAAGAGAGATGGTCAGACATTTGGTGTTTGGAATACTGGTAGGAAAACCAAATTTTTATTCACTCAGATTTTCCATTATTAAGTCTGAGAATACAGACCTACAAAAATGTAACAAAGGAATCTTTCATAAGAAGTGTAAGAGTTTAATTGTATTTGTATGAATAGAACAAAGTGTTTTACTTATTTGGAAGTGGTCTAATCATAGAATTTTTCCTAAGACAAAAGTCCCAATGGAGCCACTCCCTTTTCTTGTAGTTAGAATTAAGATGATTTGTTTCCAAACTACAAAAAGTAGTCATAAGGAAACATACACTTTAAATCATATAAATGGCTCTACTACTTTTCTGGGGTCAGGAACAAAAGGTGGCGACAGCCTGTACCGGGAAGAGGTTCCTGTAGCAGACTATTTTACATAATTAATCAGAGAAGATAAGCAATTCAGGCATCCAGAGAATGTGTGCAAATGTATTAAAATGTTTTCTTTGTAGGGAAGAGAATTGTAGAAAAGTTTCTTGCTTGGATTCTGTTGCTCTGAGGTGCTACATATGGCCATACGTTCTGATGACTGTTCTTTGCCAGTAGCAAGAACCTTAAATGAACCAGGTGATTGTAAGGAGGCACGAGGAGGAGTTCTGTAGCAGTGATATAAAAACTTTGTGCTTCCATTCTCAAAAAAAAACAAAGGCATTTGCTGAAATTGTAAATTGTGCTCATCCAAAGCAGGCAGGAAAAGTATGGAAGGAGAGAGAAGGAAAACACATTGAGATTTCCTGGTTGTACTTCCTTTTTCTCTGGAAATATGTAGCTATTATGAGTCATGACAATGCAAGATCACCAGGCAAACATTGGAGGAGAAGGTAAGGAATTTAGTTCTGCAGTGGTTTTTTTACCCTTTTTGACATCAATAAAATGTCTCACTGAGGTCTCACCATCCTCTCTTCCACTGGTTCACTTGCTGAGTACTCACATAAATTAATCAATTTTTTAATGAAACACTAAAAATGAGAAGTCAGGGTCTGTAAAAGTAAGTACTCAAGTTGAGTATACTTGTCTTATTGGGATTAATGCTTTCTTTACAAAAATCTGTCCTTAGCCTACTATGACAGTCTGTTTCAAAACAGATCCCATAGTGAAATCAAAACATAAATAAGAGTTGATAATGAAATCTAATATGCCAAATATCAGTAGTAGTCAAAACCTGGTTATGTCATGCCATAAAAGATAAAATATCAGTGCTGTTATGAGTGTGAATGCCATCTGTTTAAATTTCAAAAAAAAAAAAAAAAAAAACCAAGACTCCAAATAAGTTATCCAAGGAACCAAGATAGAGTTTGTAGCAAACACAGCTATTTTCCTTTTAAATGGTATGAGTTGTTAACAAAAAGTACAGTAAATAGTATTGGACTTTAAAAAATCCCCAAAAACTAAAAATCAAGCACCTCAGTAATCTAAGCAAGCGTATGCTACATTCTGAATTATCAACAAGGAAATATGTGTAAGGAGGTACTGGCTGTATTTTGCAACTACTTTGTAGACTAGCAACAGGTTTTAATTTTTCTTTTTAAAAGCATAATCATTTTAAACTTCCATATATGTAAAAAGAAATCTTATTTTTAAAAATTCCTGGAAACTACAGGACATGATTCAAAGTATTTTGTTGTAATGTTATTTAGAAATCAATACATTTCAGATTGCATATTTTATTAACAAATGACATTTGGGCTATTGGAGAGCTGCCATCTTTGCTGGGATTCCTTGCACATTTCTTACTATTTACTTTATAAAGACCTTTATTGTCTACATGTCTTTTAAAATTTACTGCATTTATGTAGATGCTTGCCATTGCAATTAAGATTTTTAGCATTTGGAATTAAATTAGGGCCAAATCTCATATTTGACATCACTTTGAATATTCTTTCTAGCATGTCTTCACCATTTGAGATTTGGCTGTATGATGTTTTTATATTGTGTGGCTGTTTGGATGATGTATATTCAGTGTGTCTTGCATGACTAGTTCTGTGACAAGTAGAGACTCCAGTTTATCATTAAACATATTATATTTTTAAGTCAGTTCAAAGCATTGGTTTTTGTTCAACAAAGCAACACTGTTCAGGGCAGAATGTTAGTATCTGTTTAATTTTAAAATTAGAGTGGGATTTAAGCATGTGCTTAAATTGACTTGGGCTTCTAGCTATGGTGTAAACAACAAATGAAATTTTTCTAATTAAGGCACCAAAGCTTGCTAGAAACTGCAGATGTTTTATAAGGTTTTTGTTCATAGATTCACATGCTTTGGGACAGTTGAAAAAAAGCATGTTAATATCTGTAATTAACGTAGTTACTGACTGCAGGTCATTTGGTGACACGCTGTTCTTCCATTTTTTTGGTTGTCCTCCTCGGGTGATGGCAGTTGTAAGGCAGTGCTAGGAAGTGGCTCACCACACAGGATATTTATTTTTGTAGATGTGGTGTCTAGAGCAAGCTGACATCTACTCCCTTTTTGTAGGAGTTCACGTTTCGCTTCTCTCAGTTGTTCTGCTGCTTCATGACCTAAGCCAGAGCAAATACCGTCCGTACAGATTAGTTTTACTTCACCACAGAGAGGCCTCACCATGTCCTGTTCATAGATTCAGACCTCAAGCACCTCTGTGAGCTTCAGGGCCTCCACAGGCCTTCAGTCTTTAGGAGAATCCCACCCTGTCAGAGCATAGTATTTTGAGATGTTCACTTCCACTTGTTTTTTATTCATGTTTCCTATTATATGATTGTTTTGTTAAGTGGAATAGATGCCCTTGCTAAGAATATTACTGCTTTCAGATTTAATTGAGATTTAATTGTATTTTAACTGACATTCTCATTTGATTGAAATGCCCCCTTCCACAGTTGAGATCTTCACTGCTACTTTTAAGCACTCTCCCAGCTACTTGAACTTGGCAGTGTTGTGGTACACATTATTCTTGATTTTACTGCTCTGACTCTTTAAATTAGTTCCTTTGTATTACTTAAAGTCAATTTGTGAATTGATTTTCTTCTTGCATATTCAATATTCACACTCGAAGTAGCTGTTCCAAGAGAACGGTGCCCTGCTGGCAGAAGCATTCAAATGAGCCCCCCAGTGCAAGTCAGCCTGAGGAGGGTTATTCCTTACAGGGAGCACACTAAGCCCAGTTAATAACCGAGCTGTGCCCTTGCATGTCATTTCTGAGAGAGCATTTCTTTCATGGGAGCCCCTCTCTGTACTTCCTATGCATCAGTATCTGCCTGTGAACAGATGTCGTGCTGTCCCTGCTTGAGTGACAAGGCCACTTTTTCTCTGCCCTAAGGCAAGGGGAAACTCGCCTGGAGACTTGCACTCCTGTGGGGGCTGTGGGGCATGGAGCTGTCCGGAACTCTCCCTTGGGATGGTTTGGCTATGCCTTGCACTTCACGCATGGCTATGCCCATTGATTGTTTCAGCTAAGTCCACATAAAAAATAGGTCAGCCATGCAGTGGCTCTGGAAGAGAGCTTTAATTGTGTGGTTGTAATCTAGAAAAAAGGACATATGTATCGTCTTGGAGGAGACTGGAACCACTTCCAAAGATGTTATCAAGCATTGTGGAATCTAGCCTTTAGACAGCTATTTGTATTAGAGAGCTGCAGGGAATATCCCATGCAAGTCATCCAGTTGCCTTCCTGTGAATAAAGTTAAAATTTCTTGTTAGAAGGCAGCGTGCTAAAACTCTTTGATTATTTTCCTCTCCACAAATGAAAATTGAAATAAACATACGTTTATGAAGTGAATCTGTTCCTCAGCCCAGTTCTGAGTTATTCAGAACAAAAAAATATATCAGGCTTTTGTGGAAAATGTATTTTGTGGGAATCCTCCTGGTGTAATTCTAGAATGTTGCTGATTCCAGAGAGTGCAGTAAAACTTATGGTTTCTGTGACGCCACATACAGTAGTTGCTGCTAAACTCTCCACTTTTAATGAATAACTGCTTTTCTAATGCTGACCAAGGTAAACGTGTGTTTAATTTCATTTTAACCTTGCATTTCACTTGGCACTTGATACAGATGTGGACTGACAAAAATTGTTCAGGGAAAGCTGATTGCCCTCCTCAGCAAATACAGAAACTCTTCACACACAAAAGAGCATTAGTAAAAGCCTGGATAAAACAGAACACCTCAGCAATATTTCTAGTTTGCTGTTGGGGAAAAATTGGCATTTTATATTTGCTCATAATGATTCCTGTGATTTGAAAACACAAGGCAATATACTCAGGTGCTGCCTTCTGGTTAATAGGGAGTGGCATCTGTGTACACGAATAGCTGTGTTTCTCCCTAGCCCTGACTGCAGGCATCCAGGAGCCTAAAATACTCATTGCAGTTTCTGTTTTAAATAGAACTGCTAAAAACGGCAAAATTTCCATGTCTTCAGAGAAAGCATGTATCAGTCTAACTTTAAATTTCCTTTTTTGTTGTTTTTGCCAAAATTGTCTTCATAGTTGTCTCTTGTCTCTTTGCACTGGCAAGCTGGAAGTGCAAAACCATTGGCCTTCATGATGAGAAAAATCTTTGGCGGACTGATAAATTTTTGAAATTTAATGAAAATAGAGCCTTTAGTCCATAGAACTCACAAGACATATTTAGAGGTAGGATTTTAAAATTTCCCCGTGGAAAGAATGGTATGAAGGGAGAGAGTCTTGTGGCTTGAGTAAGTTAGCGAGGCTTTTGGTCAATGGGGAACTGATTTTTTTTCTCAAAAACTTCAGAAAATCGTGACAGAAATAATTACAGTTAATTATAGATTGAATTAAATGCTTATTTTGGTACAGTTAAAGGTTCCCAAACAAGTTGCATGGTATGAAAAACTAGCCAAGGGGAAATGCATTTCCTTTAAGGAATTGTGAAGCCTTCAGAAATAACAGAATGACATTATACCTGCTGTGTGTTAGTCATGAAGATTTAGTGTGAGGATACTTTCCTTGTTCTGCTTGTACATTTAGCACCTGCACCCTTTTATGAATCCTATCTGCAAAATCTATTAGAATTTTACTGTGTAAAGTGTTTCCATCCCGTTGTTGCTTTTAAAAATCTGGCTGGCAATTTTTATAAGGTCAAACATGACTTTTCTAAATCACCCAGATCTCCTAAACAGCCCAACAAACTTGTGCAGTCTCTTAACTTGTGCTGAGACATCTGGATTCACTTCTAAACTCGGCTGCAGTCTTTCTTTAGTGACCTCCAGCATGCCTTTTTTCCCCACTTATAAAGGAGGCACTGTTATGCTTCTTTCATATCCCATTTTTTTTTGTCTTAGCCATTCAGCAGGGAAACCCTTCAGGTCAAACCTGATCTTGTGCTGGATGTTTTGTTATGGCCCTGCTCTTAATTGGAGCCTTCTGGGTTAAATAGGCCTACCAACAGCAACAGAGAGCGAGATGGAGCAGAATGCAGGGTATCAGTGGCACTATTTCTCTGCTAAGCAACCTGCCCAAGGATGAACTCACAGAAGGTTAAATACCAGTATACCAGTATTTAAGTGTAAACAAAAGTTCTGTAGGAATTTTTGCATGTTGTGTTCTTGCTGACTGAACAGTGAGACCGTCATGAATGTTAGAAGGTAATAAAATATTTCCCTTTGCAGACAAAAACATTTGGTTGTGTGGTGGCAATGAAATGACAGAGGAGACCAGTCTTGATCTCAAGTTAGGCACAGTTTGCAAAACCTTTTGATGTGCTCACGAGGCAGAGACCACGTTTGTAGTGTGACACTGAAAATCTGCCCCTGATCTGAAAATTATTATCAGCTTTGATCAGGTTCACACTTAGCCCTGTATGTCACATGCTCCAGATCTGTGGGAGAGGCATCATGATTGTCAACTGTATGTGGAAAAAGTCAACGACCACAACGATAGTAAATTTCAAAACCAACAGAGGCATGGCTAGTCACAGTTTCAAGTGTGCAGCTATACCATGCCTGAGATAGAGGTGGGCATCATGTCACTGACTATTCTCATAGCAGATTAGAGACTGGTACTCAAAAATGCCAGTAAAAAGTGGCTTTGATGGTTGCATAATATATGAAATGTGGTTTCATGGTATCTTCCTTTGAGTTGCTCTTTGAAAATTATTTGCAGTTCTAAGTAGTAATAAGTTCTAAGCAAAAATGAGTTCAAATGATAGAGGGAAATTAAAAGGAAAAAGTATCTTTTCAAATAGGCTTTGAAGCAGTGAAGAGCAAGAACTACTGATAGGATAAAGGGTTATGATTTACTCATAGCAAAAACTAAAATAGAACATCCATCCCTGCCTGTGTTGTGGGCAGAATTTTGTTAACAGTAAATTGATATATGAAAAAATAAGATGAAAAACTGAAATAAGAGAGTAGTAGTGGCAGAGACGCATCTAATGGGCTTAATGTGTTAAAAAAACCCGAGTTAGTTTTTATTGCCATTGTTGTAAGTTACTATATTGTAAATGGCTGATCTATTTAATGCTGGAATAAATATGCCAAAAAAGGCAGTTATATGAGTTTATCTAATAAATACTCAGTATTTTCTTTCCCAACTCTTACACTACAGTAATGGAAACACTCATAATCTTTAGTAAAATATTAATAAATGCATTCCAATCTTTAAACTTAGGTTTGGCACTCTGTCTTTGAGCAATGAAGCTGCTTTAGTTAGGAATGCAATCCTAATGTCAGTTCAACATAGTATGGGCATCGTGGGATTTAGATGCCTGTTACAGAGTTGAAAACCCAGAGCAAAGGTTTACAACATGGATGTGCTGCAAAGATACTTGTGATACTGTGGGAACTTAATTTCTCCATTGTCACAAGATACTTGTAAAGTTAGTGCTTGTGACTCATTAAAGCTTGTCAGGTACAAGTATTTAAATAAATGTTTTGTATTTTCCACATCACGAAAATGTAAGCAGAAATGTCAAATATCTCTGACCCCGTATAAAGGAAGACTATACACAGTGCAGCAGACTTTCTTTTCCTCCTTGTGTTATTTTTACCTGTTGAAAGTGCACTTTGCAAGCGGTGGTGCTTCAAAATGCTCTAGAATGCCAAAATGCTTAAAAAAATGTTGTCTTCATCTTGGCAGGAAATTCCTTGTGAAGGAGATACTACCTTTCTTTATCCTTAAATGTAGGTCTCTGCTTTACATCCTCCAGGAACGCATGCATCTCATTCCCTCCCTCTGCCCCAGCTATTCTCACGGCTTCTCAGCCTTCACTCCCTCAGAAAAGGGGGAACTTGCTATGTAGCATCCTTTTCCTGTGCACGTCAACAAGTACAGAGGTGGAACCTATTATTTTTTACATGATTTCTTTTTTCAAGGCTCCAGTGAACAATAATTTTAACTGTCCAGTCAAAGGAGCATATCTCTTCAAGATAATATTGAAATGACATTCAAAACCTATTTGAGGTACTCCTCTGAATACATATGCACTCGCTATGGCCAGAATATGATTTTGGTTCATTTTTAGGTTTTCTGCCACAGTTCACTGGCCAGTTGCTCTGCTCTTTCACCTCTGAAGCAGCTGAACTGTGTTCTTTGCTGCTTGGAGCTATTATTCACAGCCCTAATATGCAACACAGCAAGTTGGAGATTTCCTGTTATATGGCTCCATTTTTGAAATGAATGGCATTTCCTAATATAATGAAAGAAAACAGGTGTTCAGTGGTGGATTTCCATTTTACAGATTTAAAAACCAGCACATACAGAATAGTTATTCATTAACATTTTGGTGGCAAATTGTACTTGAAGGACTTTTGGTGTGGTACACCCCTACACTTACAGGGGAGCCTTAGGTCTCTAGGTAGCTGAAGTGTTGAGACAAACGTGTTTATCAATAACATTTGATTTTATAATAGCACTGGATTCTCAACAAAGTGAATCTGAGATGACTCTGTTGCAACTTTTCTTTGGCTGTTGCTCCTGTTTGGGGGCTCCTCCAGACCAAGATGCTCAGCCTGTGTTCTGTGCTCATTTTGCCTGAGGACTGAAGCCCAAAGCGTCCCAGCACCGAATCATAAATAGCCACATCTTGAACTAAGAACTGGATGCCCGTACAGTTCCTTACCTTCTGTGGTGGCACTGGGAGGAAGGTCTGCTCGTGGTTATTGCTGACACCAGTGCACTTCCATGCTGCCTCGCTGGAATGCACGTCAAGGCCTTGAAGGAAGCCAGGTAAGTAATGCTTCCATCCTGGGACCTCAGACACATGTCCAGCACTAACCGGTATTTCAGAAGGCCTGATGGAGAGAGAAAAGAGGTTACTTACAGACGTACTATAAAACATAAGTGAAATAACTTAAAAAAAAAGAAAATGTAAAATTATGAAATGAAACCTTAAATCAATAAAAATGGACACTTAGCCTTTATGTTACAAATCAATGCCATTTAAAACAAAATTCTAGAAAATAACATAGGAAGGTTTTAATTCTTTATTAACACAAGGCAGCCTCATTAAACAATGCTGCAAAACAAGGTATGTCATTCCCAGCCCCCCAACAGATGCTAGTGTGGCAAACCAGTGAAACTAGTAATTGAATCTTGATGGCCAAATCAAGGTAATAAACACATATCCTTCCTTAATGGTGCAACAGGGAGTAATATATAACCAGGAGAGTTTGTTGAAACACAGAAACAACAAAGAAAAAAATTATCCTACAATACTGCTGGGAAGCTCCATGAAATTAGCATGTCAACATGTTCTATAGGCTATACTGACAAATTACAGAAAAATTATTTGCATAAGAACCTAACAAACTTCACTGGATTTGTAGTAGAGAGAAAGCACTCTATCACTAAGAGAAATGTCCATTCATTACAAATAGTTTTGCTTTATTGCCCGTGTTTTTCCTTATTTCCTATGGATTTTTTGATCCTCATGTTCTTCTATAGGCTTTCTTCTGTTCTTTCCTCCTTGATCCTTTATTCTGTCTGTATCTCCCTTTGTTTTATTTTTCACATAATAAAGAACAGCACAAACTGCAAAATAAATTAGAAAAAATAGAAAAACTGCAATCTGAGAAATGGAGACAAGCTCTGATCTTTCAGACTTCGGTAAGAATACTGTGATGTTAACATCTTTGCAGCCAGTGCAGTTATACAGGTTGTGAAGAAATGTGGGTGATTCTAGGTACCCTGCCTAGAATAATTCCAGGAAGATTACTCTGTGGTTCATGCAATGCACAATGTCTGTATTTACCCAATGAGAGAATGACCTGAGGACTTTGCACAAAACTCACAAAAAAGCAGCAGAAGAATTATGGTTAAAATGCATTTAATTTACCTCAATAATTAAACCCTGAATTTGTACCTCAAATTAGAGGCTGCCAATTGATGCATCTGATCAAAGTTTCTGCCCTGTTCTTTGTGAACCTTTTCTTGGATTTCCATTCTTCAGTATGTCTTAGTCTGTTTAATCTGTGTTCCTCTGAAACACCTGCCACAGAAATTGGTGAATGTCAGTGGAATTTGCAAGCATTGCAAGCTAAGCATCTATTTCTGTGCCAGTCTGTAACCAGCACTCTGGCACAAAAATATCCAAAACTGAAAGAAAGTTCCAATAAGCTGGATGATATTATTTTTGTTCTATTTGAATATTCGAGTTTTATATTGTTACAAGAGACTGCAATTCAACAGCTAATGTACTCCCATCTGTATAATGCGTAGCTTGAAACATGCTAAATCTTTCTAAATGTATCTAACTGGAGGAGCAGCACTGACCAAGGCTTCTGCTATTTGATATGTTTTAGCTCTAAGGATGTATCTTTTTTTTATTATCACTGGTGAGGGTTTGGAAATGTAGCATCATAAATCATTTATTTTCCTTGGCGTCATGATCAGTACCTCAATGATCCTCTGATTTTCACTGTTACTATTATTAAAACAAGAAGCTACATTTTAATTACTTGAGAAGTTTCTTTATAAAGGAGCTCACATTTGTATATCTCAGTAGCCTGCTATGATTTAGATATGTCAAAGCTGAATCTCCCATAAATATTTTCAGCTTACTTTTCCACAGGGCCGCATTTTCCCCTCACTCTTTACCTCAAACTGCCGCCAGGGCCAAGGGGAAGTTATTACAAAATACGTGGTGAACGTGGCAGTTAGCTCTGAGTTAATTTTGCATTCCTTCTCCCTGCTGGTCTCATTTACATGTGCTGACTTTTCCTTTGCAAAAGTAAGCTGAAAAACATTCTGTGCAATTTGATTTCTTTCACATGCTTAAAAGGAGAGTTGAATAAATGGAACGGAAGGATTTGAAAGACTGGTAGCTGTCATAACTTCAGCAATTGCACTGGAGACAATAACAAGCATCACAGATTGAACATTCAACAGGAAGCCAAAAATCTGCTTCTGGATTTATTTAATCTTTAGTTTTGTTACACAGGTGGTATACACTAACAGGCTAATGTTAGCCATTAAGTGCTTATTTGTTGTGATTAACAAGATTATTTTCTCTTAATACCACTTGTGCAAGCTCAATATTTCACAAAAGCTCTTATCTTTACTTAGTTCATCATTTTAGTGAAAAAAGAAGCCTGTGTTTTTAAAGACAATATAAATTCACATATTTACCTAGCTTTCTCTGCTTCAAATGCATATCTGCTGTATTTTGCAGAAGAGTATTAGAAAGCACCTAAACAGGATAATCAAAGTGGTATTGTAATGTATTCCTAGAGCACTCAGTCCCTCTGGATGTGCTGATAATCTTTTCGAAGGTAAGATGCACTGCTTTTGTGTACTCAAATCTTTTTTATAAGAGCAGATTTTGAAGGAGGTGGGCTATGAATAACTGTATGTGCCTGTACCATTGTGTGCAAAATGACAGGCCAATCAGCGAAATAAAAAGGGAAGGTGCTAATTTACAGTGCACATGGGCTAAATCAGCAATTCCAATTATTTTTAAACATGTTTTGTAGCAGAAACCATCTGTAGGCATTTAATCAAAAAGGAAGGTGCTTCCTTGTCCTGCTCTGCAAATAACATGGAAGAGAACAATTGGAAAAGTAGCTGATTCCTCTGCTTCTTCAGAGCTGCTTTTTTTTTTGCAGGGACCTACCTAAAGCAGAATCAGTATCTGTATGATGGCTATGAAAACACACATTCAGCCATCTATTTGGGTTGATTTCATATCTTCAATCAATTTGTTTTTTCAGAAAAAATACAAGGACATGACCTCAATGCACAGGGCAAAGCATTTTTGGTAATTAGAAGTTCCTGTTATTGCCTTCCCATGCATAGTTTTTAACCTTTCTGTAATCTCAAATGACCTCAGTTCTGTGATTATTGCATCTGCACACTTAGCTGCAAGACCCCAACATTAAAAAGCCAAGGTCATATTTTGGTTCAAAAATAAGAAAACATGCAAATCAGTATTTCAGTGACAGCAGTGACAGACCTTTTAGGTTTAATCCTATTCCTGCTATATCCAGAAACCTCCTGTTGACTTCAACAGGAGTTGGCATGAGTGCTTAGCTATGAATAAATATGAAAGGTAGTTGTCAGTGATTTTCAGCATGAAAATGATTTTGTAGCCGTTGTAAACAGAAGTGACAGGTGGCAAACACCCAGTCAGAAAACTCTGCAACTGAAATCTGCTAATGAAACACTTCTCTTTCTACAGACCTAGTTTTCAGACACTTCTCTAAGATCTGTGGAGTTTATGGAAACTTTTAGTACTTTTATTCATTATACTTTTAGTACTTTTATTTATAAAACTTGCTGTTCATTATAATTTTATGACGTGAGCACAAAGGGAATATTTAACTATATGCACTGTCATTAGACACTACAATTAATGTTTTATAGTGCTCTACCATGCTCCAGTATATTTGGGAAAATAATATTTATGCAAACCTGTGTGTCAGTTGCATAAACAGTTACATCAGCTTCAGCAAGAACACGTGCAGGTACAAATCTCAGCTGGATAAGTGTCTTTTAAGAAGTAGGGGAATTTTTTTTATCATATCTGAAAGATGCTTCACAGTTAATCCAGACCATGGTGCTCAAATGAGAAATTACTTCATGCTTTAGAAATCTGGAGTTGTTAAACATTTTGTTGTTTCATATATTAAAAAGAGATGCAGCAATGCTGGCTAGGTCTTGTATATTAGCTAAAGATTTCACTAATGGTACGGGATAGAAGTTTATTAGATTCCACTTTTATCACAAAATAATTACTATTATTTTTCAGTTTATTTGCTCCTCAAAGTAATTTTTGATCTATGAAATAAATGAAAATCAGATTTTGCAGACGTTTAAAGTTAAAGGTCTAGTTAAACGAGTGAATTGCTATGCATTGATAAATTTGAGAGATTGAGCTATAAGTAGGTATTTGGAAGGAATCAGTAAGCACAACAATTAACAATGACTTCATGATCTAGACTGTCAGTGCTTCTCCATTGGTGGATTCTAATTAAATTCCATTGGCTATGGAGCAACACTTTGATTTTTATGTTTAACTCCTGCTGACTGTCACAACCACTGCATGTCCTCAGGATGAGTTTTAATTCTTAAAAAGAAGACATACATTTATTTTTCTTAGCTTTTCTCTTTCAAGTTTTATGCTTCCTCATCTGGGCACCCCGATCACTCAAGGTCTCATGTGTTATGTCAGTTCAGTATCAGGATTTCTCAAAAAAACCAAAAACAAAACACAAGCCCAAAACTTGAACAATGCTGTTACGTACAGCAAGTTTCTAGTTTTTGTTGAGGTGTCTTTCTCTCTGCCTCAGTAAAAATGGCCATGAGTGTCAGGAGCTCTCGGGGGTGTCTCCATGGGGAGCAGCTCAGCTGGAGGTGCAGCCGTGCTGTGGGTCAGGGGTGAGGGGCTGCGGATGTGCCGCCATTGAGGGCTGCTGCCATTTCATCCTGAGCCTGTGACGGAGGGAGCAGAGCATCAGGTGCTGTCAGCCTGCCTGCTGGGCTTGCTGGGGAGTGTTTTCACAGAGGTTTTGACTCACAGGAAGAGAATATTTTTCCCACGCTGTCTTCTCAGCATGCCTCCCTGTTATTTGGTCCTAGCATAGGAAAATATTTACCCTACAAAAGTACTTAGTGTGATACTTAAAATGGCAAATACGTATTTTATCAGCAGCATTTGGGAATCAGTCCTTCCTTTAGCTGTGTGCCAAAACAGGGGTGTAGTAATTAAGGTTCCCCCTGCACTCTTAATTGAAACCAGAGATGTGGTTGCAATATAACTTTCACATCTGGAGTCTGGGCTTCTCGCAGGGGTGTGTTTGGATCCAGGGACTTGCTTCAGACCATTACAGGGAAATGAGTCAGTCACAAAACCAGTATAAGAAATTCAGTGATACTTTAAAATGAGGGTTTTGCCTTGTCCTCAAGAACATTGGTTTCAATATTAAGATATAATGTTTGATGTTACTACACAAATACTATTGTTTTAAAGGAGCAGAAATGTCTGTCTCGTGACCTTAAAATAAGACATATTAGTAGTTCTGATGTTGACATGTATTCTGTGAAACTAATTTTCAGGACAGATGACAAGATAGAAAAGTAGATAATTTGGATTTTTTTCTCAGAAAACCAAGGTAATTATTCTCTTCATCTCCTGGTTTGGTAGCTGTCTAATGTTGGCAAATCACAATCTATTCAACTTGGAGCATAGAGGAAACACTTGATTGTGTTTCTCTGCTTCTTACAACAATTTATACAGAAAAGAAAAGGTAGAAAGGTGAGGAAATTCCACATTATGTGGGGGGAGAGATTTCTTGTAAGCAAGGTCTAGATTTTTAGCTTGCCCTAAGCAGTCATATAGGTCAATCACTGGGATGAGTTACAACACCGAATTGTGATTTACTAAAATGTTTGGACTGTTAAAACAATGATTGATTGGTGTGATTTGTATTATCTTATCATAGCTGCATTACTATTTTTTACTTTGTTTGGTAATCACTGTAATTCCATTAATTCAGTAAGCTCTGTGGGCTATGGTATTTCCTTATTGTCAAAAGTGTTCTGTGACTTACAGAAAAAATTTGACTATTTGTATTAGAAATAGCCCTAAACAGAGGGTGACAACACTGGAACTGGGCTTGTGCAGCCCACAATGGCAATTTTAGTGCTTTGGAGAAAAAATGGTAAAAGACTGCTCTTAGATCAGAAAGACAGATCAGAACCAGGATTGACTTGAAAGAAAGGAGGGTGGAAATTTTGGGTGAGCAAGCAGAAAAGTTAATGCCTGGCAAAACATATTCCTTTTGGGAGCTGGAATTTGAGAATGCTGATTCTAGTAATTTCTTGAGCACCAGTAAATTATTGTGAAGTCCACTGTCCCATATCATGTCTTATCCTGATCTGTAGAGAGGATAACAACCTTTTCATCTGCTCAGGCAGCAGAAATACGTACTGTGAAAAAGCCTAGAATCTTTCAGGAAAGAAAAATACGGCTTTGTAAATTAAGTAAAGCCCACATCTACACAAGATGGTAATGATTTAGGATTGAATGGTCATGTATATTAAGGGGTTTCTAGCCCTCAACTCCTTGGCTTTGCAATATCCAAACAAATGAATTCTTTGAAGGTGTATATAACCAGGACATGTTTAAACTAACAATGAAGCAAACAATGAAAGGTTAACTTATTTGTATAGGATTTAATAAGACTAATAAATACTTGCTTGGACTTCTTAAAATATGAGCTTATATGTTGATGTGGACTTGAGATGTTTTCTCTTACTATTTTAGAAACCTCCTTAAGATCCTTGGAAATGGACCAATCACCAGGGCTTTGATTTTGTTGCTACCCACAGCACTTGAATTAGAAAAAATAATATGCAGATATTGTACTTTTTATTACTAATAAAAATGATAAGATTTAGTTATTTTAGCCGTGTTTGTTAGCTGATAAGCACAGCAGCTGAAGCAGAAATGAGCTGCTATTGATGGGGAGGGTGCTGGGTCCTAACCTGTCTCACTAGAAGCTGGTTGTGTTTTGCCCATGCATAAAAAGAACAGCTCCTGCCTTGCTCTCTTCAAAGGCTCTGACTGGCAAGGGGCAAAAGGCAATGATTTCTGAATCCCACAGAGATTAGAGCTGAGCAGGAATAGCAAACCCCTTTCTTACAAAAAGGCAGAAGTTAACAACTGCTTCTGTGGAGGCAAAGGCTTTCACACCACTCCTGCAAGTGCTGCAGTCACTCTGGTACTAAAGAAAGTTAGATTCAGTCAGTGATATCATTTGGCTGCTGGAAAACAAGCTAATTTTTTTTTTCAATTATTGCTCAACGTGCAGTAGTTCAACTAACAAAGTGATATGTATGATTTAAAATAAAAAAATGGCATGCCATCATACCATATTCTGTCTAAACCTGCTTGTCATAAGAGAAAAGTGTTTAATGTTGCTTTTAATTTTCGTGCCATGTCCATAAATTAAGATTATAAACTACCTTTTGCTACTGTTGACAAGTGGTATTGCTTAATTCTTATAAACGTCTGTGTTAATATTAGGGGGTTTACTGTATGATTGTTATATTGATCTGTGTTGCATGAGAATGTCAAGAAATGTAATAATAAAGGAAATATTCAGAAGCAGATAGTAAAAATAAACACACAGGAATGCATTTTGACTGTGAGACAAGTATAGATGTAAACTTAGAATGAAATGTTTGTACGGAGCATTTTGAGCACTGTTAAATTATTCTGCAGCTATCACTATACTCTGTAAAGTCGTCTTCATTTTTCCGAGTGGCACAGTGCCATGTTGTACTCAGTCTGACACTAAATGGTTGCTTGTAGTTCGATCTCACGGCAGATTATTTAATTTTAATTTTCAATTTGTTTCCCAAGGTAACTATGACATCAATTAATATGGCAGAGATGGAGAATTCACATTAGACACTGCTGCTCCCCTGGGATGAGCTCTCTCAAACCATGTTTGGAGAGGAATCAAAACCAGAAACTGTTTTCATGGGTTTTTTTGGTTGTTTGTTTTTTTGGGTTTTTTTTGTGTGTGTGTGTGTTTTTTTTTTTTAATGGTCAGAAAATGTCTAAAGACAAGGCGAACAGTGGGAGGGCTGGTGTTCCTCATTCCTGAAAGACATCTGCAGAAGTTTGACTTAACCTGAGATGTGTGGTATCATCTCTGTCATACCTTTTTAAGGTCCTGTTTACTGCTGAAATTCCTTCTGTCATCTCTACACTGGGGATTCATTATCTTTCCCCTGTCAGACCTTTAATGCCACTCTCTAATTACCGTATGAGTGAGACAGATTTTCATGCAATACAATAGATTTTTTTTTCTGAACATTACTTAAATTAAGTGCAAGATGCACTTAGGATACCAGATGCAAACTCGATGTTTTAATAAAAGAAGACCTAGTCTATGCATAGAGGTCTTTCAGTATTTAAATCCTCTAAAGTGTCATGGAATTAGGTTTTCCACCTTGTTTATTTAAAGATGTGATTTAGGGGGTTTTGTCATTGCAGAGGTCAGGGAGAGTTTTCAACTGACCACTGCCTGAAAATTGTTATACCTGTTAAATTGATAATGGTTTTGAACTGGGATCAAAGAACCATACATTTTGTTTCTGGGAAAACAAGAACTTCAGGATGCTTAGAAAATGGTTCCTCAGAAAACATTTTTTAGGAACTGTGTCTTCATTATTTGGACTTAGAAGATCTGATACTGGTTTTGTAAACAGTATTATTGCTAGAAACATCGTGGACATCCACGTTCTTGTAAATCAATGATGATGTGTTCATAACTAGCAACTGGCAGGAGCCCGGTGTCGTGTTGAGATCAAGGGCAAAGATTCCAGTCCCTACCACGGCAGGAAGAGGCTGAGTGTAGGTGTCCTGCAGCACAAAGGATGGCATCACAAAAAGAAGCTGCAGGCACATTTGCTGCATATCCAGCAGCTTTATTGACCTTGGGATCTTCACATCAGCACCCATTTTGCCCCTGAAAAAGTCTTGTCCCATGACCATCTTCTGGGACCTCTTCTTCCCACTTGGCAGCTTCTAGAGACTACTCAGGTGTAAAACAGTGCAGAACTGATGCTGCCTGCCTGGATATTTTTCCTATCACAATAAATGTAATTTAATTAAGATACAATATACTAGCACAGAAGTGAACCCCAAATAGTTCCAGATTATTGTTTTCAAACAAACAAAAAAAACCAAAACAAGAAAACCACAAAAAACCCCACAAAACCCAAAGAAACAGAAAACCCATGAAAACCATTGGTAGTTGCTGAAGGTCACTTTCTTTGTTCTTGGGTTAGTGCAAATGCCGTAAATATTTTTTGTTATCTACTTTAGTCATTAATTCAGTCTTACATTTCTTGCTGAGAAACTTTTTAAAAGACTGTTTAAAATAGCAGCATATCTAATTGTAATGTTGCATTCCCTGGGAAATGTTTTAAATGTTTAATTCTATATTTTTTTCACCAAAATATACTTCAAAGGGTTTTTTTTTCCCTTTCAAAGTGCTGATATACTTCACTTAAAAAATTGCAGTAGTTGTTTTATAAATTCAAAATTTATCTTGAAATTTAAAGCCCAAATTCAGCAAAGCATGTGAGTATATATGTAAGATCCATGAGAGCCATAATTTTTCCTAGTTTTGACAATGGTGCATGTCTATATGTATGTTTACTTCAGTGCACAGATCAATCCAACTACAGAAAATATGTTTCTTTTCTGTTTTTATTTCTTAGTATAGTAATATTGGGTATGTAATGGCTTCTGAATAAAAATATCTATACATATATATGTAAAAAACAATGCCTACAGTATGAAGTATTATGTATATTTATGTATTTGGAGTATAGTTCTTGCTTTAAATTTTTCACTGCCTTATTTGCTACCCAGTGTTATTCAGCAATAAAAAATGAAGCATTGCTGATACCCATGCAGCAGAAACAAATGATTTTCCGTGCAAAAACTGAAATCAGAAAGATAAATGTTATGTAAACATTCTTCAGCTTCTTGTTCTTAGCATTGTGTTTATTGATTCTTAAAAGAAGACGTTAATTTTGATAGATGTCCCCTAGAACCTGGCCTGACACCATCAGTATTACAGCATACTTTAAAAGGGGCTTTTCTGCCAAAAATTTTCTTCAGCAGCAGGTCCAGTCAAAGTAGCTCCTGCCTGTTTCTCCTTTTATCCGGGCCATTTGTGCTGTGTCTGCAGCACTCTTCTGCTGTGCCATTCATTCCAGCTGTTTCAAAAGCAGCAGCTGATAACCTGTATCAGGGAATTAGTTATTTTTAACCCTGATACAGTTGCTGTATGACCCCAAACGCCCTTAGGGTGTCTCAGAAGCAGAAACAAATGGTGTAATGCACTGGCTTATTAAAGCCCTAGTGCCTTTGGGAGAAGTAGTTGTTGTATCTCCTGAGAGAAAAATGTAATACTTAGCTGCTTCCAGAGTCGCCAAAAGCTCGAGGATTATTTTTAAAGAGTATTATATGAGGATGAGAGGATCTGATTCAATGAGATACAGTCAATAGAAAATGAAAGAAAGAGCCTTTTTCAGACTGCCTAACTGGAATAAATCATCTTCACTAAACCGTGTCCCTAAGTGCCACGTCTACATGTCCTTTAAATACCTCCAAGGATGATGATTCTGCTGCTTCCCTGGGCAGCCTGTTCCAATTTTTGAGCACCCTTTCTTTGAAGAAGTGTTTCTTAATATCCAGTCTAAACCTCCCTTGTTAAAACTGGAGGCTGGTTCTTCTAATTTTGACACTTGATACTTGAGAGAAGAGACTGACCCTCACCTTGCTACAGCTTCCTTTTAGAAGCAGTAACATCTTTGCTGAGCCTCCTTTTCTTCAGGACAAACACACCCAACTTCCCCAGCCGCTCCTCATAAAACTTGTACCCTAGACCCTTCACCAGCTCTGTTGCCCTTCTCTGGGCATGCTCCAGCACCCCAATGTCCTTCTTTTAGTGAGGGGCCCAGAACTGGAGGCAGGGTTCAAGGTGTGATCTCATCAGTGCCGAGTACAGGGGGACAGTCAGTCACTGCCCTGGTCCTGCTGGTCACACTATTGCTGATCCAGGCCAGGATGCCATTGGCCTTCTTGGACACCTGGACACACGCTGGCTCATGTTCAGCTGCTGTTGACCAGCACCCCCAGCACCTGGTCCTTTTTTGCCAGACAATCTTTCAGTCACTCTCCCTCAGCCTGTAGCACTGCATGGGGCTGTTGTGACCCCAGGGCAGGAACAATCACTTGGTCTTGTTGAACCTCATATGACTGGCCTCAGTGCATAGATCCATCCTGTCCAAGATCCCTCTGCAGCAGATCAGCATTCCCACCCAGCTTTGTGCTGCCTGCAAACTGTCTGAGGGTGCACTCAATCCCCTTGTCCAGGTCATTAGTAAAGATATTAACCAGGTTTGGCCCCAGTACTGAGCCCTGGGGAACTCCACTAGTGATTGCCAACTGGATGTAACTCCATTCACCAATGGAGTTCACACTCTCTTACTCATCCTGCCAGTTCTTTGCTTGGCAAAGGGTATGCTTGTTAAAGCCAGGAGCATGCAGTTTCTCCAGAATGTTGTGGGAAATGGTGTCAAAGGCTTTATTTGAGTCTGGGTAGACTTCATCCTTTTCCTTCATCCACTAAGCAGGCCACCTTGCCATAGGAGAGCAGACTTATCAGGCAGGACCTG
Organism: Chamaea fasciata; assembly: GCF_029207755.1. NCBI lineage: Eukaryota > Metazoa > Chordata > Aves > Passeriformes > Sylviidae > Chamaea > Chamaea fasciata. The sequence goes on along the minus strand of NW_027094091.1, from coordinate 41,875,998 downwards.
CCTTTCCTAAACCCAGGCTGGCTGCGCCTGATCTCCTGGTTGTCCTGCATGTGTTTTGTGATGGCACTCAAGATGATCTGCTCCATGACCTTCCCTGGCTGAGTGAGCCTGACTGAAGTCAGGCTGTCAGGTCGTATGCTCCCTCTGACTTCCTGTGGATGGACATTACCTTAACTAACCTACTGTCAACCTCCCCAGTTAGCCAGAACGGCTGGTAAATAATGGAAGATGATTTGGTGAGCTCTTCTGCCAGTTCCCTTTACACCCTTGGGTGGATCCCATCTGGCCCATGGATTCATGTATCTTAAGTTGTGTAGCTGGTCACGACCATTTTCTCCTGGTTTATAGGAGCATCATTCTGCTCTTTGTCTCTGTCTTCTAGCACAGGGTCTTGATGCCCTGGGGGCAACTGTTCTCATTATTAAAGACTGAGGCAAAGAAGGCACCAAGTACCTCAGCCTTTTCCCAGTCTTTTGCCACTGTTTCCTCTTGCATCCAGTAAAGGATGGAGATTTTCCTTAGCCCTCCTTTTGTTGCTGATGTGTTTGTACAAACATTTTTGTGTTTTACAGCAGTAGTCAAATTAAGTTGTAGCCTGGGCTTTGGCCCTGTAACAAATGGAACCGTTATTAAAATTAAAAGTGCAGCCTTTTTTTTTTAATGTGTTGTTTGGAAAATACCACCTTCAAAAGCATAAAAATCCCTTAGTGTTTCCAAGCAAGTGCAGTTGTGTGGCCAAATTCCCAAGATGTGAGTTGTCACCAGTTAGTTGTTTTTACAAGAAACTCTAACCTTTGGTCTTGGATGGTTTACTGTTTAAGAAGTACACGCACTAACTTAAGTCATACATTTCTCATTGCATAAAGGATATCTTGGATGTCAAGTAAATTTAGATTAAAGTATTCATAACTAATCTGTTTCATTGTACCATATAAGATAGTTTTTAATAGCTACTTAAAAAGAATCAAAAGGTTTCCTCATTGGAATTCCACTCTTACAGAAACCCCATCTATCAGTGTGACCAAATATATGTATTGGGTAAGACAGGTCCTCTGCCTTAATCACTTGAGTCCCAACTCATACTTAACCATGCACACAACTTGAGTTACCTGAAGCACTGCAGTCAGTAGATATTACATGCTTAAAATGGGACAAGAGTAAGTGCTTTCCTGAGCTAAGTCCTCAAAAAGCCATTGTTTTAATGTACTTAAGATAAAACCGGCACATCATGGGAATTTAAAAGAGAAAATAAATGTTTATTATTCTTTCTTCCTTTCTTATTTTGTAGGGGCACAGTTTTTTTTCCCTGTGGTGATTTATAGCTACCAACAACCTTCCACAGTGGTTGCCTTATCAACTTATTATTCTGGCATTTTCTGCTCTTGTTAGTAAACAGAAGAGAACTGTCAAACGCAGAGCGAAATACTCCTAATCTCAAGAGAGAGACTTCGTACAGTATGTTCTGTACAAAACTGAAAGACTTGAAGATCACAGGAGAATGTCCTTTCTCCTTACTGACTCAAGGTCACATTACTGAGGAACATGACAAGGACTGCACAGAAAACAGCTCTAGAGCAGCTTTGCCTATCTGCAAAGAAGTCCATGAAAAAGATGGTCAAGGAGACCTTCCACAGAGGAAAACGAGCCGAAGTAGAGTGTACCTGCACACACTAACTGAAAGCATCTGCAAACTAATCTTTCCTGAGGTAAATAGATACAAAATAATAATAAAACTTTAATAGCATTTAACTATAAATGTTAAAGTAGCATTCTATGCCTGCCTTTAGATTTAAGCCTTTAGAAAGTTACTTTGATTTAAAAGTTTGTGTTCTTACATAGTTCTCTGTAGTTTAAATCCACTTTCATTCCTTCTGGATGTAATTTTGCCACACTTTGTGTTGTGTGCACCATTCCTTCCACTGTATTTCCCTTATTTTTGCCTTGTATTTTCAACTTTCCACTGATCTTTTTAATTGGTCTTTTTAAATCCATCTATTTTTGTACCATTTTTTTACATAGAGATATAGTAATAGAAATTCTGCCTTGTTTCCTAATTATGTAAATTATGTGGTCATCTCATCAGTTCACCTAACTGAATCCAAACTGCTAAGTGCATTAGTCATTATCACAAAAAAAATTAAAATAGATGTTTCCATCTGCTGTGATACTAACCTCTTGTCATACTATTTTTAAAACCATTACTGTTCGTGTTTACCACAAAAATATTCTTATGTCTCTGCTCAACTTAACTGAAAACAGGCCCAGTGCAGGCTTCCTTAAGTGGAGATGAATACCATGGTTTATCTCTAAAAAGAACATGAAAATTGCAGCTCCATAACATCCAACTCTTGGCCTTGTATCAAATTCAGTGGGAAGTTTGAAGGAACTGACTGACATATCGGGACTACAAATAGCAAATGGGCAATTCTGTACACTAATTTAATTACAGTTCCATTACCTGGACATTCAGTGTACCTTACTTAAAGTGCTGGAGTTTTGGTAAATCTATTTGCAGATCTGGTTATGCAGCTCTTCATCTATTACCCATTCACTAAACCTCTAGATAATTAAGTTTGGAAAAACCTTTTTACCTCTGCTGCATTTGTACAGATGGAATGCATCACTTTAAACCTTTAAACTGATACCTAAATTTTTAAAGGAAAAGACTTGTAACCCAAAAATGAACTGGCAAAGCACCCTTTCCAGGGTGTCATGATTGCTGTCTTGCTTTTCTAGTATATAGTTGTTGGTGGGATTTTTAATAACTGGGGGTTTTTTTCTCTTTAAAGAGTAGTATAAATGTATGCAGTTGCCTATTACATAATTTTGATAAGCTAGTTCATCAGCTGGGACAAAGCTTGGCAAAGTGAAGATACTATGATGGTGTACCCTAGGAACCACTGAAATTCAAGGTTATCATTGTTACTATTTACAATTATCCAAGTCATATTCATTAGAACTTTGTCCAAGTCTTTTCTCATGCTGATTTGAGGTCAAGCCCTAAGTGTCTTCCGAATCTTATTTTTCCATAAAAGGGCTTTGCTTGTTTAGAAACATATTTTTCATTGCTCAGATAATTTACCTTACTTAAATGTCGTTGAGTAACATCATCTTCCTTCCAACTGGAAGGTCCAAAATGGGGCTGCATCATGACCCTTATTGATTAGTGAACTTCTTATGGAAACAGCGAGCTATGCATGGAAGTCCAGGACAAAGTGCATCCAGACAACTTTTTGATTAAATTTGAGATGTAATGTAGTGCATGTTATTGTTTAATTTGCTTCTTTCTTTACAGAAATATGGAGATCATTGGTCGTTTATAGGTAATGGATTGAATGGCATTCCACTTACTGTGTCAGTTTCTACACAGATGTAATTTATGTTATGTTCATATATATGGTATATGGTATATACATAGATATGTATATACGTATCTAATTCACTTTAAATTTTTCCTTGGAAAACATTTTCAGAATATATGGCCTTTCTTTCACATGATATTTTCTTTGTGCAAAATTTCCTCCTGGAAATACACAAAGTAAAAGATGCAGTAAAAGCTGCTAGTATCTTCAGGGAATGAGAACCGAAGAAAAGCCAGGCCACAGGAAGCCTCACAGCTGAATTCTGTTATGCCAGTATAGTACTATTCTATGACCCTGTCTGTGTGGGAAATTTGGGTTTTGAATATCAGAGACTACATACATCTGACAGCTTTACTGGCCCTAACAACTTGAAATATGCATATTTGGAAAATGTTCCATCTGTTCCAATTAGGAACTGCAGAAGGGATATGGAATCATGGGATTGAAGTATTTTAAGGCAAATATTCATTATGCTCTAAAGTGTCTTTTATTAGAGAATCCTTTTATAAAGGCTATCTACAGTGACTAGATTTTCATTTGGAGGATGTTTGGGGTCGTGGCATACACAGTGAAAATTACTCCTTTTCTTTAAAATAATTTTGTATTCATGGTACTTTGTGGTTTTTTGTGGGGTGAGATTTGTCATAATAGAAAGCTGTGTTATTTGTACTTATTTCTTAGCAGCACTGTCTTTACTGCCATCTGAAAACTTGGAGGTAAAGAACATCACTGTATTTAAAACATACAACCCGTGGTGCACATGAACTGAGGGGCTTAATTATAGTGGTACTGGAGCAGAAGGGGTGAATATAAAGTAAACCCCAGAATCACAGAAGTGGCATGCTTTTCCTTACAACAATACTGTCTTGAAAAAAAAAAAGTTGTTAGTCCCAAGGATGGCAAAGTAATTCTGTGTATAGGAATGTTATCTCATGGTTTTTAGCAATGACATAGATACATGTGACATACTTATTTTTTTCCCCAGTTTGAAAGGCTAAATCTTGCACTGCAGAGAACCCTTACAAAACACAGAGTAAAAGAAACCAGGTATGTAAGTGTAATGGGTTTGTAACTAACTTCACTGCAAAAATGTTTTTCAGACAAGAATGGGGTGGTGACCGGGAGTCAAGACTTCTGGAATTTATATTCAATTATCTTGTCAAATTGGTGTGTAACATTTCATGTAATGTAAGCTAGTAATGATTTCGTTTATTTTAAAATATTCACAAATATTTACATCACTCACAAAGTTGACTTAAAGGGCAAATTGTACAGGCAAACAGGCAAGGACTTCAGAGGAGCTCAGAGACTGCTTGGCATAGATGGAACAATAGATATGGTTGTATGTGGATCTAACCCAGTGTTTCTAAGATCCCATGGAAAGAGTTTTAAATACAATTAGTATTATACAAAAGAGTTTGGTTTCTGATACAGTGAACACTCATACACTACAGATACTGACCTGGATGTTTTCCTGAGCTCACTTGGCTTCTGGTTTCTGTTTCTGAGGAATTCAGCTCAATTTTCAGCACTTCTTAGTACTAATCTAGTATTAATCATTTGAGCCTTGTAGAAAGTAAGAATTTCTTAGCATCTCATGATACACTGAGGATTCAGTTTATTGAATGCATTTGAAAATACAAGCCCATCAGTTTAAATCTGCTTTCTGAAGTGAAGAAAAATAATCAAGTTGGAAACTACACTGTTGCTCACCATGATAAGAATAGATAATTGCAGTGTATCTTTTAAATTATACTTGATATTTTTAAAGCACTTTACATACATTGACTGAACCAAAGATAGCGGGTCAGATGTGCTTTGCAATTGCTGACTGGCTTATTCTATGAATGTTTTCCCATTCTTTAATTATGTGTTGCTTCCCTGGAGTATTAGTTGAAAAGAAAAAATTACTGTGATATTCTGAAGGAGGCAATAATGCAAATGGAAATCAAATCTAAATGTCTGTATTGCTTTTGCATATAAATATACCTATGATATTCCAAGTGAAGAAATTCAGAAGGCCTGTATCAGGAGTTTATGGCTTATATGGAGGTTAATCTAAGCTATATGTCATTCTCATAACTTTGAGTCAAACATTCAGTTTGACATTTATTGTCCTCAGAGGGCTGCAGTTTTGTGTCAAATATCTGCATTACTACCAATAAACAAGTAATTTTGAAGTTAATAGTTATTATTTGTATTTCCTCTTAAAGCAGAAATACATTCTCACCTCTTTTGAATTAAATGCAGTGTAATTCCAAAAAATTAATTCCAATTATATTATACAATATGTTAGGAAATGTACTTTTGGCTTAAAAAACCCCCCAAAAACCACAAGCCAAACAAAAAACCAGGACTGTTACAATGACAGGCAATAGCATTTGACTGAAATCCATAACTGGAGCTCAGACCACCAAAACTTTAATTTACCAGAAATGCACAGAATAATCTAAGATCCTACCAACACCCCTTTTTGAATTAATTAAAAATTTCCGATTTGATCAGCAGAACTAGGTATATACACTTTAAAGACAAGGTAGGTTACATCTGTACGTAATATTTTTACCGTGTTTATCTTGATAATTTAGGGGTTTTATTTATATATTTTATGATCTTTGCAGAAAAACTGGTGATAGAGAAGATTTTGAAAAAATAATCAGTGATTATGCTAATGCAGCAGGTAATGTAAGCTTGTTTAATTATATATATAAATAAAGAGTATCTATTCTATAAATATATAATATTTTATATAAATTAGTCTTGTTACTAATATGTTACTCCATATTCTGAAGACTTTGTGTGTCAGAAGAGAACTCTCTAATATATAACTGTTGAACTGGTCCAGGCACAGAGTGAGAGAGAGTTACTTTGGTGTGTGAGAGACAAAACTTTTTTAAAGGATTCCCAGTAACAGTTGGGGAAATAGAACATTCCCAACAGTCAGTTTGCATGCAGCCATCCAGGTAAAACAAATTTACTAGCAAGGATGTGAGCCATTCAGTGCCAACTGGCCTCAGTGCTCCAGAATATTCCCAAGGTCATTGAATGTACTGGATTATGCATAGTACTTATATCTGCAGATCCTATTTTATTCTTATATTAGTTTTTAACTTCTTATTTTACTCCTTTTTATCAATCTAAGGGAGTTGAGTTAAATCTTGTGCCAAACTTGCATTCATGTTGTCTCCATCTCTACAAAGAACACTGAATCTTGGATCTTTCTAAACTACAACCAATTGTCTCCCCATTTCCAGGCCTTGTTTCCAGGACTCCTAAATGAGAGTGCCCTCAGGTGTCAATGCTGCATCAGGGAAGGAAATTGATAGTGTGTATTCGCCTAGGTTGAAAAAAATGTGGAGGTTAGCCTGTGATTCAGGCTGATGAGTGCAGTTCTGACTAAAATGTGGTTCTGTGCAGGTGTTCCTGTGGAGTCTCTACGGGAATCTCTTGGTGAAGAGCTATTCAAAATATGCTATGAAGAGGATGAACACATATTAGGGGTTATTGGAGGTACCCTTAAGGACTTCTTGAATAGTTTCACTACTCTGCTGAAGCAGAGCCACAGCCAAGAAGCAGGAAAAAAGGACAGACTTGAAGATGCCTCCATATTATGCCTGGAGAAAGATCAGGACTTCTTAAATGTTTATTATTTCTTTCCTAAGAAAATCACAAGTCTTATTCTGCCTGGTATCATTAAAGCAGCAGCTCATATTTTGTATGAAACTGAGGTGGAAGTGATGCTCATGCCTCCTTGTTTCCATAATGACTGCACTGAGTTTGCTAATCAGCCTTATTTGCTGTATTCCATACAAGTCAAAAGTACAAAACCTTCCTTATCTCCATGTAAACCACAGTCTTCACTTGTGATTCCTGCCTCTGTGTTCTGTAAGACTTTCCCATTTCATTTTATGTTTGACAAGGATATGTCAGTTCTTCAAATTGGAAATGGGATAAGAAGACTTTTGACCAGGAGAGAATTTCAAGCTAAGCCAAATTTTGAAGAGTATTTCGAAATTCTTACCCCCAAAGTAAGCTGCACTTTTAGTGGAATAATGACAATGCTAAATATGCAGTTTACTGTACGAGTTAGAAGATGGGATAATACTGATATGAAACCGTCCATGGTAAGATACTCTTTCTCACCATTACTTCTACAAGGAACTTGTTTTTTTCAGATGGAGTTAAAATAGCCACAAAACATGGTGCATTTTGCATTTTCTACATCTGAACATCTGATACAACTGTATAGTAGTGATTTAATTTGGGTAGTCAAATGTAATTCAGATTCTGAAGCCAGTGTTCAGTCAAAACTCTGCTTTACGACTTCTACACAAGTAAAATCTGACTGAAAATTTGATTTTATCTGAATAATTTGAAATACTGAGATAAAGTCAGTGATATGCCATGCTGCTGAGAATAAGGGCATCTTCAGCACAAAGACAGTGGCAGGAAAAGTGCCCCTGAGCCATTTGGAGACAGCTCTAGGTTTGGGGAGAATAACCAGATGTTTTCTGTGATCATTCAGCCTTTGGTATTTTGATATCTTTGATATTCTGATATTTTCATCAGATACAATCACCAAAGGTTCCACTTAGTTTCAGCTGATGGGGTACAGCTATCTTTGCTGAAGCTAGGTCTGTGACAAATGACCTAGGACAGTAAAAACATTGCGTATTCAGTGACCGTTTTTATTCATTCCTGGTCCCAGCTGAATTCCAGCTTATATGCACCTGAGGCACTCCAGGATGAATTAGCAGTTCAAACTCAACACTCCAAAAACTTGAATGAAGAACAGTAAAAAAGTTTTTACCCAGTTACTAATGTGGCTACTATTAAAAGCTGTAGCTACTTCATCTCAGATCCATTTCTGCACTAGAATGATTACAAGGGGTGGTAGAGGCGGCTTTGATTTTGCATGTATTTGCACATGCAAAGTATGCATTAGTAAGGAACATATTTTATTAGTAAGTATCCTATTAGTAAGGACCAGATTTTATTGAAAAAGTAGTCTTTCAAAGCCATGTTAAGCTAAGCTCTGCAGCACCTTTCATATTACACAACTGACTACAGAAGGGACATAAAAACATTTCACACAAAACTTTTTTGATCTACTAAATGGATAGTCCTGCCATTTCTGCCTTTAATTTTAAATTGAAGTGAGTACTGAACATCTTATGATAAAACTGAAGCAGATTTTCTCACTTTATCTTATGGAGAAAGTAGTGCATGAACTACTTAGTAGTAGAAATTCAGAGGCCACTGTACGAACACATTTATCAATTGCTGAAAATGCGCAAAATTATTCTTTTTGGTTTTCTTTTCTCCCTAAGATAAACTGATACTCAGACATAACTAGGTGTTTATCCTGAAGCTGTAGTCCTCTTGTACCAGGGGACTGAATAAAAATGAACTTACTTGATGGCTCTGTGATTCAACACCCCATGTTTTCCCTAAGCAACTAAATGAAAATGTAAGAATTTTGGACCATTCATGATTTTCTTACATTTTAGCAAAATGTATTTTCTCTAAAACTTCTTGTTTCTAGACCATTGCCATGGTCATGTTTTGCATGAATTCTTGTTTCTTTAATTGTTTCAGGTAATGGATCTTAAAGGCCAAATGATATATATTTTTGAATCCAGTGCCATTCTGTTTTTGGGATCTCCCTGTGTGGACAGACTAGAAGATTTTACAGGACGTGGATTGTACCTCTCTGATATTCCCATTCACAATGCTCTAAGAGATGTTGTTCTGATAGGAGAGCAGGCCAGAGCCCAGGATGGACTGAAGAAGAGGTTAGGAAAGCTAAAAGCAACCCTTGAGCAGGCCCATCAAGCACTTGAAGAAGAGAAGAAGAAGACTGTAGATCTTCTGTTTTCAATTTTTCCTGGAGAAGTTGCTCAGCAGCTGTGGCAGGGACAAGTTGTAAAAGCCAAGAAATTTAATAATGTCACAATGCTTTTTTCTGACATTGTTGGATTCACTGCCATCTGTTCCCAATGCTCACCTATGCAGGTTATCACCATGCTTAATGAGCTTTATACTCGATTTGATTACCAATGTGGAGAGCTAGATGTCTACAAGGTACACAATTCATTGCTTTTCTGTGGGATTCTGGGGCAGGAAAGGATATTAAGACTAAGTGAGATAGAAGATAATAGAGGTCCAAAAATTATTTTGCCATAAACCTTTTTCAAAGGAAAGACAAATCACAAACAAAAAAAGTCATCATAAACAGTTGTTTATTCAGCCAAGAAAAAATCCCATCAAAACTTAAGAGGCCATTTAAAATTTTAATTTCAATGTCAGTGCTGTGACTCTGGAGTAAATAGGTATTTGATGTAGCTGGGGCTGCCTGGCAGTAAATGAAAATGGAAAAGTATTTTAGAATTATGCCCAGCAATAAATAAAAGTTGTGTAATTTTTCCTTTTGCATGATACTGCAGGATTTTCCAGTACTTAAATAATTTTGCAGCAAAACTAAGACTTGGTCAAAAATTGTATGTAGCTACAATTCTTACTGAAGTTAGGCTGTTCTTTTTATATTTATTAAACAGTCTAAGAGTAAGGAACAAATATGTCTGTTTTAGGTTGAGACCATTGGAGATGCCTACTGTGTTGCTGGAGGCTTGCACAAAGAAAGTGAAACACATGCTGTTCAAATAGCACTGATGGCACTGAAGATGATGGAACTGTCAGACGAGGTGGTGTCTCCCCATGGAGAGCCTATCAAGGTCATATATTTTATTGTATTTTTGTTTAGTTGCTTTCTGGGATTTTGTCTCAAGGAAATTTCACGTCATTGCATTAACTTAGAGAATCTGGGGAATCAAGTGACTGTGGCTGGAGAAGCTGACCTTTTTAGATCTATGGATGAGAGTTTTTTGGAGCGGTAAAGGTGAAATAGAGATCTGAAAATCAACCTGAAAGACAAATGCAGTGAAGTCAATAGGTGCAATCTGACACGCTGCAGTTCATCTCAGTAGCAATAAAGCTGTCAGTGGCATGGAATATTCTCTTTTCTAAGGAAATGACTAATCCTCTTTCCAAATTAGACTTCCAAGTCTTTTGACGCAGAAGCTATGAATATGAATGCCCAAAGACGTTCTGATTGTAGTAATCCACACATCTTTAAAGGATTCCATTGCTGTTCTTGTTTCACAGTCAAATACTGAACCACCATAAGATAATGGTGTTAATGCTGTCAAAGCAACTGTTAAATTCAGTGGTAATTATATTTATGGCTTCCTTTCAGTGAGAACTTACATATGTAATGGAATTTTCATATAGGATTATCTCTTACTGAGAAAGAAAAAGAAGGCCTGTGTGCATGAAAAATGATGTGGAACTTTGACATAGTTCAAATGGCCTGGAATGGCATCCTGATATTTTTAATAGAGGTGTCTCGGTTCATCAGGTCTTTCATTTGCTAATTTTTAACGTTTATGTTTTCATTTCTTCCTCCAGAAAGCTTAATGCCTTTTTTTTTCTTAAATTTTAGATTAAGGAATACTGGTATTCCAAGACAAAGAAAATGGTTATTAAGGGGATTATATGCTCCACATTTATCACAGAGAACAGCATTGTATTATATTATAAATAGATGTTGTTCTGTTTGTATTTTGCAGTATCAAATTAGGTTACACTTAAAAAAATCTGGAAACATCCTGGCAATACTATAACAAGTTTATAATTTACATGCAAATGCTACTACTACATTTTTAAAATTATTTTAAAATAAGGAGAAAAAAGTTGTATTGTGTAAGTACCTAACAGAAACTTCTTAGAAGGAAGTTTCCTTCCTATTTGTAAAGAAAGCATGCATCCATTTTAAGAAAATGCTTCATGAAACCATTGGCTATTGTGCAAAGCAATAAATTTGTCACACAATCTACTGTCATTTTACAGAGCAATTGCCAAGAAAAAAAGGTGTGACTGCAAATGGCATCTTTGAATCAGACTTATATTTCAATGCACGTATTTCAACCACTTTATGTGGGTGGATTTTGATTTTGTTGCAGGTTTTTCTGCTTTTACACTCAAAGTTAGAAACTGCAACTTCTTCATAATTGTATGATTCTTGATATGTAAAGAGTAGCTCGTAAAACAGACATACAAGCTTTCTGATGTCATGCCATTATTTAGTCAGAATGGTGTTCTGAAGAAAACACCTCTACACCTGTTTAATGTGCATGAGAGAAAGCACACAGCTCATTCTTTCTTTTTAAATTAAGAATAATTTATAAAATTGATTTTATCAATTCTGTTTTACCTAATTATGCTGTTTTCTTTCTTTTGTTCAAAGATGCGTATTGGCCTTCATTCTGGATCTGTCTTTGCTGGAGTTGTTGGGGTGAAAATGCCTCGTTATTGCCTTTTTGGAAATAATGTAACCCTTGCTAATAAGTTTGAGTCTTGCAGTATACCTAGAAAAATAAATGTCAGCCCAACAACTTACAGGTACAGTGCAGTATGTAAAATGTCCACCTGCAGTAGTCACTGTAGTAGTTTATTATCTTCCTGATGGTTTTTTGGCTGGGTAAAATAAGCAAAATAATAAATTATTTTTTTAACCTTTTAAGGAAGCTGTGCTACCCTTACCGTAGCCTGGACTGTAGTCTGTTATTCCTACTCAGCTTGTACCCACTGCCATATATCTGATAATGCCTTGTGGCAAGGTTCTGCATCCAACATCAGACAGAGAATTTGGCACAGGATCCTTCCTGACATCCCCTGCAGCATGTGTTATGTGACATAGACAGTGCCAAGCTTTAGATGATCTTGGATAGATGATTTAGAAAAAGTAGTACAGGTATTAGAGCACAGAGAAAGTAACCCTTTTGATCATGTGCTCTGAAAACACAGAGAGAGCATTAGCATCACCAGTGCTTATGTATGTCAACATAAGCAGTGCTGGCCAACAGTGATTGTTTTTCCATTCTACTCATACGGAAAATCATTTAGAATCACACCCCTAGAAAATAGGCAATTTGATTAATGGGTAAACTATTGTTGTTGTGGAGTTGGGTTTTTTTTGTTTGTTTGTTTGGTTGGTTTTTTTGGTTGTTTTGGTTTTTTTTTTTCCTGAGTGAACAAGGTGTTAACCTCCTTTTTGTTTGGTGTTTTTTTAATTTTGATTCATTCATGAGTTCTAAAAACACACTGATAACATTATGGCACCTTGCACAACTCCTGTATATGGCAGTAATTATTTGAAAGCTTTGGTATGAGTTATCAATATTTATCCCTTCAGATTAGCAGTCTGTTTCAATCTGTGAAAAAGCAAATAACATTAGAATTGATACGAGGGTCTGACTGGTTTAATTAATAAGGTTCACAGAATTCCATTCTTTGAGATATTAATTATGGTGCATTTTATGTGCAGATGTGAGCTAGCTTTCAGGACTAAATAATTTTTGAAAATACTTACAACAAACATAGCACCTACATGCAAAACATTGACAAGAAAAAAAAATACTGTTATTTGCACTGTTGCACAAGTTAATAGGTTATCAAGGTTACCAAGTAAACATTATTTTTTATATTTCCAGTAAATAACTATAAAAATTTAATTGGATTCTCCCTGCCATACATGAAGAATTATTGAATATCTGCACTTTTAGTGACTGATTGATTTTTAATCAAGATGATTCATTTTTGTTCTAGGTTGTTAAAGGAATATCCAGGTTTTGTGTTCACACCGCGATCAAGAGAGGAGCTTCCACCAAATTTTCCTAGTGATATCCCTGGAATTTGCTATTTTCTGGATGCTTATATTCAAGGAACAAACTCACAGACTTGGTTTCAAAAGAGAGATTTGGGAGATGGCAATGCCAATTTTTTTGGTGAGGAAACAGGAATAGACTAAATTGTACGTTCACAGATGCATAGAATAAATTTATAAATATTTGGATTTTTTTTTTTTTGGTATAAATTAAAAATTTTTAAAACTGTATGAAACATGAAAGCACTTTAGATTGTTAACACCTGAAAGCCAGTATTAACATTTCAGGAAGTATGTCACTGACTACTTTTTATTTTTCCTTTGCGTAAGGAACATAGTTGCTAAAGTAATGTTGCAACGTCACTGTTGGAAATGCTACTATAAACTGTATTTTCCCTGTGGTAATTTCGTAAGTGCTGCAGTTCTCTCTATACTGAGAATTCTAGATGTATTGTATATGCAGTTTGTCAGGAAATGTAATGTGCAAGTGATGCAGCCACATGCAGTGTTGTGAGCTGGTGCTTATCAATGACTATGAAAATGTATTTTCTTAGAGATTCCATAAGAAAATGTCCATTAAAATACTGTCATTGCCTTCACATACTCCTTCCAGTGCATCATTTGGGCTCCATCCTAGAAGGCTGCTGACCATCTTCTCACATTGACTGGTCAAAGTGTGAGGGTGCTCAGCATTTTCTGGATCAGACTGCTAATTGTAGCTAATACACGTGCATAGCAGAGTTGCTGCTTACTGTTTCATGAACTTTATTTTGTGTATAAAATGAATATAGATTAAAGCCCTGTATAATCACATACTAACATCTCTGTAATCATCAAAATATTTTAGTTCTTAGAGTTTTTAAAGTACTTAATAATATCCACTTGTTATTATGTATTACAGCAATAAATGTTTTCTTTTTGTTGTCATTTGAATTTGAAATGTTTTAACAGAAGTGTAATAAAATATGCTTTGGAATGTTTGCTTAGGAATGGAATTCCAGTCAGGCTGTATGAAATGGAAGAACACAAGCTTCAAGCTCTGATCCTTATTCAAGGATGCAATGTGGGTGTGACATGCTATGGAAATCCCCATTGCATGCTCCCTCTAAAATTGCCACGGGAATTTTCAGGTGAACAGAGATGGTTTTAAACATATGTGACGCTGTTGTAAACCACAATGACACAGATTCTGACTTCAGAAGGCTGAAAATGACTCTTATTTTTGGGATGTGTCTCTCTTTTATACTATTTTACACAGACTAATTCAATTGGTGAAACAAAGACAAACTTCTTCAATTACATTGGTCAGACCAGAGGGACATCAAGAAGAAGTCCCTTCTAGGAAAAGGAATGAAAGCAAAGTACAGTTTACAAAAACATTTCTCCTGTTTACAGAAAATTCCCTGGGAAAAGAATTTCAGAAAACGAAAACATCTCAGGCACGACCCAGGACTACACATATGAACGCATTTAAAAAGATTAATACTACTACAGTACAAGCTTTTCTGATGTGGCTGATGGTATATGAGTAGAGAATTCTAAAGGCTTTGCCTCTGGAACTGGCAGAATAGAGTTAGTTAAGAGTTCTGAGTTTAAGATTCCGCCTCTCTAACTAGCAGATACATCTGCTCAGAAGTTTCTCTGTGCTGTACAGTTTGATCCCAACTGCAGGCTGGAGAAGTACATAGCTTATACACATACTACTGCTCCCAGTAGTACCAGGTATTATTAGTTATTATCCTAACCTCTTCAGCTCCTGGGGTTTGGCACATCAAGCCATAAAAGTCTCTGCAAACCACTGGCCACTAAATCAGATTTTGCTCTCTTAATATTTAAAGGGAGCAATTACATTAGACTAAGGTGCTATGTTGTTCATTTTCTGATATTGACTGGTTCATTCTGAAGCTCAATAAACCGTTTTATCCTACTAGTTTATGGTAGATACTCATATGTGTACCATCAGAATCTTGAGAAAAGACATTAGAAGAGACTAGAATTAAGAACATTTTTAAAGCCATGTTTCAATTCAGGTTTCCTGTAAGGAGCACTTGAACAAAACTTGAACTATTGAATCCTTCTTGAGGTCTACTATATCCATCCAAGATGCTTAGAAATAGTTCTGTGGCACAAAAGTGGAACCAGAAAGTCTGTGTATTATAAACAAACACATCTCTCTCGTGCACACCAGATACACACAAATATACAAGCACATGTATTTGTAACACTTTAGACTGCAGTGTTTCAAGGAGAAAAGAACTATGCAAATCTTGGAGACTGATCTTTGAATATTATATTGGTCAGACAATTCTATTCTGTTGAGAGAAATGCCAGAGGTTACTAGCATTCCCATGTGGGTACCCCTGGATATAAAAATGGGCGAGTATTTGACTCCTGACAGGTCAGTACGCTTATGTTATTAAACGAGAAGTGACTGAGGTCAGTGTGAATGTGTCCATCCCTGTTCAGAAGCAAATACACTTGTAAATAAAAAGGATTTCTTGCTCAGATCTACCAAATGGGAAGTATGTTTAGGAGGGAATTTCCTTTTGTCCCTGGAAGACAACTATTTCTGGACTGGATGATGGCCATGCTCAAAGCCAAATTTCATATAAATCTGTCATTACGTAGGATGTTCATCATGGCAATGCTTGATACCTTCCTTAGTGGTGACAACCTTCCAGGAAGAGTTCTGGTAAGATGCTTTAGTGTACACAGAAAGCAACATGCTTGAATCTCAGTGAAGTAAATAGTATTTAGGCACATATTTAAGACAAATATTCATGAAAGTACTTTAAAATGGACTTGTGTTCAAATCTGTTCTACAAAAGCCCCCAAAAGTCCGTTTAGCTTTAAACGTAATTTCAGAATTTAGGTTTCACTGAAGCTGTTCCTCTGTTTAAATTCTTTTGCTGAATAAATACATATTTAATAGGGGACAAATATTTTAATTAGTCTTTTCACTTAGATCTAAAACATTCCTTTCACCTTTTAACTAATCATTTCACTTAAACTGAAAAAAAAAAAAGGAATCAGAAAGCTAATAAGCAAATTGGTGAGAAAAATGGAAGGCAATTTAATTGACGCAATACTGGTATATTTTGGAAGAAAATAACAGTTGTTTTTAAGTTGATCTCTTCTGTAGTATAGTGTATGATACTGTGGAAATTTTCAGAAACTATGCAATGCCATTTATATAAATACCAAAACACCTTAGTATTATGTCCAGAACCAGTTTTGTTATGTGTGAAATTTTATTTTATTAGTTCATGAAAATTCTGTGTGGCTAATTCCTGTTCACACTTACACTATGTGATGGAAGATACACTTTTATCACTGCAGTTTCTTTGCCAAAAAAGTATAAATGGCCCTTGAAATAAAAAGTAGGTCCTTTGAATCTTAACACTGACATAGTTAAAGTGAAAGCTATACCAAAAGAATTCGATTAATTTTATTTCATTCAGGCATGACCTGATAAGATTTCAGGGGTCATGTTGGAAAAAATTTGCATTGCTGATGTCAGAGGAAGTGCCATTAGTGTGAGGCTGATGCTTTCTTTCTCTCTGAACTACTGTGCAAAACCAGAGCAAAGGGAATCACAAAAACTGACAGAACAGTGAAGCACACAGATAATTGAGCCCCTGAGACAGATCTACTTCTTCCTGGGAAAACTTGTGAAGGCAGAATTCAGACCTCCCCCAAACCCAGTTTATTTCTCCCATCGTTTTCTTTCACAGCCTTTCAGAAACACTGCAATTAATAGTACAGGGGGCAAAATCAGTATTTCCAACTAAAGACCATCAGAATTAAGGGAATTGCTCTTGAATCTTGGCAAGGGGACCCTTTTTCAAACCCCACCCATCCTACAACCTAGCAGGTCACTCAAGCTGCTAACATTTTTGTTATGCCTGCCCATTGTTCTGCAAAAGCAGTGGGAGATTTGCTTCCTGCAACAGCAAGGACTTTTGTGGCTGTTTGCCATAAAGTGTACAGGGTACTGAGTTGCTTTCAAAGCTCTGCTCCAGTTTATCATAAGTCAGCTTGGCAGGAACTAAATTTAACTTTGTGAAATGAGACCTAGGACTTGCTTTTCTGCCTGCAAAGTCTGCAAAGTGTGTGCCACAACAGTCTTTTGGGACTTCTAAAACCACCTCTGATGGTGTGACTGCTTACAACTGCATAGGAAGAAAATAATCAGACATGAGGTTTGTTTGGTTTTGGTTTTATTTCAAATTTTCCAATCCAGTTTGCGTATGTTCACTGGCAGTCCTTTTCTGCAGAGCATGGAGGGAGAGTAAAAGCCACTGTCTTAGGTTACTGAGCATTGCTCTGATACTGAAACACAAATAAAAGAAGAAAAACAATCAATGATTCTGGAACCTTTGCTACATTCAGATGCAACAGTTTAAAGGTACATACTCTCCAGAGCACAGGCAGTAGGATCTGAATGTTAAATATGCAGTTAGGGTGGAACATGAAGCTGGAAAGCCAGTCAAAGAAATAATAAACTGTGAAAGAAATCTGAAACAAAGTAAACAACCTTATAAAGTTGTGTGTCTCATCTACTTCAGCAGACTTTTGATGTGAAAGCAAAGTCAAGCCAGTGGTTTCCTAATATAAATGTAAATGAGCACATTGCTTTGCAGCCTCATTATAAGATGGCCTTTGAAGATCTGTGCTAAAATTGCTTCTCAGTTTTTGAGCAGTACAAAATTACAAATTTTTGTGCCACTACAGCAAATGCATATCCTGCACACACAGCAGCACGTAGTGGGAAATAACCGAGAGAATACATGCAGTAGCATCCCAAGGATGTGAAAAGGGGTGGATTCAGGCATAGAAACATTTCCACTCTTCTGATTTTTCAGCCCAAACAAAACCTGCCAAAGAAGTATCAAAGACAAATGCATTCCCAGGGACTCTGGACTACAACCATGTGAAAGTGAACAGGAGACTTTCCACTGATTGCAGATGATGTTGGGGAAAATTTGTACACGTGATTAGTTCGCTCTGCATGGCTAAGATTACATTCCTCTAACAGGAGGATGCAATAGAGCTCTCAGTTTCTCAAATGTACACGTTACTGCATTGCAGAACAGCATGGAAATATCAAAGGCTAGTTCATCATAGCTTGTCAATGAAAAGGACTGAAAAATTAATGTAATGATATAGGAGAACACTGTATAGTGGTATATTAGAAATAATGAATCTTGCTGAAGTGAACATAAGAGGGTGTTTCTGCACCTGAGAAGTATTGTTATGACAATTCCAAATGTCAGGTCTCAGACCATGACTAGAAAATAGTTCAGTCCATGTCAGTAAAGTAACTCTGTCTTCAGTAAGTGAAATCCAGCAATACCTTATAAAGCAGTTGTTTTATTCAGGACTTCAGTAACAAAATAAACTGTAAAAGCAAAGTCCAAAGTAAAAAAATACAGCTTATTAAAAGACTTCCTTTTTTATATAGTGTTTGTGCATTAACACAAACCATATTGAGCTGAATGCAGATGTTCTTGGCCAGCTAGTGGTTTTCCCCAAGCTATTGCTTCAGCAACTGCCCTTTCACACAACATAAAAGGCTCCTGTGCTACTTTTTGCTTTCACGAGATTCATGAATCTCACTACAAATTGCCAGATGAGGTCAGCATCTCAAATTGGGAAGAAACATGTTAAAATAAAACATGTATAACATGTACCTAGTGCATGAGGGTCCCCAAATGGGAATATGATTGTGTGCTTTAGTGGAATAAGCTGCAGGCTTTATGGAAGCACATCAGATACAGTCCAAATGTTTGTGTGATGTGCATAATGCATGTGGCTTAACAGTCCTGATACTGACATGGTTGGGTCTTGGAAACACAGCTCAGTATTAACAGCTTAGTTTGACATTTATCTTATTGACTTCCAGCCTCTCCTTCAGATGAATGCAAATCTTCTTGCCTAAGACTTCCAGACAGTCTTGACTGAGCAGGTATCTGGAGTGGAGCTTGTCCTTCTCAACAAATCACTTGGGTGAATTCTTTAACTCAACATCTCTCAAGCTTTTAAAAGGAGACCCCTGTTTTAGAAAACAAAATCAATTGCTGCCTGCTTTTACTCTGACCATGCTGTTTTCACTTCACATTTTACAAATCTCACCTTGGCTAGAACTTCCATTTGTATTATAATGGGTTCATCACAAGAACAGCCTGCAAATATCACCTACCAAGCCTAAACCAAATCATAAGAAAGGCAATTTCATATTTATCTAAGGCAATTTTGACCCTTGTAGATATCAGCACTTTCGAAAAAGGGTCACTCAAGTACACAAAATCACCAGATAATCTACCTTCTGAAAACCATAACCAAAGATAATTTCATATAATCTCTCTAATACTTCATGAGCATGAGGGCTTACCCCATGCACAAAGTGGATTCCCTTGAAACCTGCGAAGAATGAGAATTTTTTTACACCTATCCTCAACACCGTCAACTTGTTTCCTGCCTGGGACACGGTGCCAGGAATTCCCTGACATTTGTATCCTCAAAACTGTTTTATAAGTGCTTGAAGGATAAGACTTGCCACACTGGAGGGCAAAAGTCCCAGGTGTTGTCTTTTCACTACCAGCAGTGATAGTGTGCTACTTCCGAACTGGCCTTGGCATATTGTCTCGGCTCAAAACCCCCCGTTGTAAGGGCCATATCTTACTCACAGAGCCCTCTAAGCATCCATATTCAGTAGGTTAATGATACAATGCAGTGTTTATTCACAGACACCTGAGAAGGACTCAAAAACACACAAACCCCCCCATTACTGAAAGCACTCATTATTATGCTTTTAACTTCACTGGCCTTTGAGAAATGAATGCACAGGAGCAGAAATGTTTGCGAACACTTTGTCGCTCGGATTCTTCCCTTTTTTGGGGACATTTTTCTTCCTATAAGCCTAAGTGGTTGCATTTGGTACAAGAAACAACCGAAGCATTCTTGCGAGGGCAACCGCTGCACAGGGAACTGACAGCAGGGCAAGCACGCGTTGCCCTACAGGTGCCCCCCAAGCATTTGGAGCAGGATGGGCACGAGCAGGAACGTGCCGGACCCCGGGATCAGCCAATCCCGGCCCCGCGCCGGGCACGGGCAGCGGCCGCCCCTCAGCCCCGGGCGGCGCCGGCCCTCGGCCCCCGCGCGGCCCTCGGCCCCTCGCAGCCCCGCCTCCGCCTCTGATTGGACGAGAGCGCGGCGGCCGCGCCCGCCATTGGCCCGTCGGGCAGCGGTCGCGCTCGCCATTGGCTGCCGGCGGATGCCACTCGGGGCGGTGGCGGCCGGCGGAGGTGGTGAGGCAGCCGGGCCCATCCTCTGCTGGCGGCAGCGGCGGCACCACCGGCACCATGGTGAGCTCCGCCGGGCCGCCCGCCCTGCCCGGGCCGGGACGCGTCCGCTCTGCCCGGCACCGGGCCCGCGCTGGGAGGGAGAGGGCTGAATCCACTTGGGAAGCGGGAAGACGGGCCCCAGCCCTTTGTTTCGGGGGAAGATGGGTGATATTTCGGTGGGGTCGCCTCCCGCCGGGGTGATGGGAAGGGTGGAGTGGGATGCTGCGTGGCGGGGGAAGGGGCTCCCCTGCCGCCCGGTGCCTGACCGTGCCACCGCCTCGTCCTGCCCCGCAGTACGGCTTCGTCAATCACGCCCTGGAGCTGCTCGTCATCCGCAACTATGGCCCCGCCGTCTGGGAGGATATCAAGTAAGTGTCTGTGCGTGTGTTTTGTGTTTGTCCGTCTGTGTGTCTGTGCGGGGGTGCGCAGGGCCGGCAGCCGGGGCCGGCCGGGTACCGGGGCCGGCGCCCAGTTTGCCGGCCGCCGGGCGGCTCTGCGGGCCGGCAGGGGCACCAGCGGCGCTACCCGCGGCTCTGCGGGCCGGCAGAGGCGCCCAGGACGCGGCTCCCAGCCGTGACAAGACCAGCGCGGCTCCTGCCGCACCTCATCCCGCTCGCGGCCTCCCTTAACACCTCCAAGACCCGCCTTGTTCCATCTTTCCCGGTCTCCAGGAGCCGCAGCGGGATCCCCGCGGTTCCCTCGGTTATATGGAGTATGTGGCAGAAGTAATGTCCTTGCATCGGGCCACCAGGTGAACCGTGCAACAGTTGCATCCCTTTGCATCCCTGAAGGAACTAAGATACAGTGTTTATTTGATAAACTTTGTCTAAAAATACTGTCAGATTTTGGTAATGTCCTCAGCTTGAAATAAAAAAAAAAGTCACTGATTATTATAGAGAAATATATATACGAATGTAAGTAGAAGAATGGTTTTTTGGCTTAATTTTTGAACCTGATTTCTTGTGCCCTTGCTTTTCTGGAGGTATAGCATTTTTCTAAGGAGATGACTGCATTCACTTTAAACCTTTGATCAGTTGTGAGATTGCACTAAAAGTTTTAAATGAGTGTGCGAACAGAATTGTTTACCTTAAAAATAATAGTAGGAATCACTAGGCAGAACAACAACCAAAAATTTTGAAAGGACGTAAAAGCTTTACAGAGTTCTAGGCTTACTCCATTGGGCTTTAGGCAACATGTGGTCAGAAGAAATGGTTTAATATGATCTCTTGATAAGGCAGAAGTAGATTGTCCTACTTGGAGGAAGTGTTCCTCTTTCAACTGGATGCCTTCTGTAGCCCTCTGTCATATTTATTTTGGGCCTATTTTAGTATGTCAGTGTTGATGTTGATTTCATAATATATTGCTGTTGTCTTAGTACAATTTTTGGAGTCAAAGGCCAGTTTTGATTGTGAGATTTTTGTTACCGTGTCATATTTTTTTTCATAAAGTAATTTGTTAAGAATGTAACCTTGCTCAGTACCATGAAATCAGAGAATCCTAGAAATATTCTCTGGAAGAGGCCTCTGGAGGTCATCTAGTCCAGTTTCTGTTCCGACCTGGATTGTTATGGGCACTAGATTGGGCTCAGCTATGACTTTTGTCTAGCCAAGTCTTTCAGATCACCAAAGGTGAGTCCACAGTTGTGGTTCAGCAGGCATTCATTGTTCTATTGATCCCTGACAGGTACTCTGTAAATTACTGTTTGCAGATACAGTTCTGTGCATACCACAGATGAACCTTTAGTGTATGCCACAGAGTTTTGTGATATAAGTGAGGCATTTATTTTCCTTCCATACTAAACATCTCTAAACACAGTGATCTATTTTGGTTTTGATTATTTTTAAAGACATATGTAAATTAAGAGGTGATAAAATAGTGACACATGCGTCATTTTCCAGGAAAATTAAAATAAATAAATAAAATAAAAATATGTATAAAAGATGATGTTCTTGGCATGGCATCCCTTACCAAGATGCCTTTAAGTATCATGGACCACTTTTTTTTGTCCAGATTACCCACTGAATATGTATTTGTATTTATGATCAATCCATCAGAGAAGAGACAGAGTTTCATCTAGTGTAAGACCATGCTGCAGACTGTAAGAACACAGCCATAATTCCTGATGCATCCTATCTCTTTAGATTTTGGAAACAGCCAATAGAATACTGAAGATAGCTAAAGCCCATGAGGAATATTACTCATATAACATTTTGGAGAAATTTAATAGAAATATACAAAATACTTTTCCAAGGTCAGCTGTGAAAATTCAGGAAGCTGGTATGTCTTGTTTCTGCTTTTCAAATGAGAAACATCTATGTCTTGTGGCAATCCAGCGGGTAGGCTCTGCTGTTAGCTCCCAAGAAGATGGCTCTCTGGAAGGAAACTAGGACAGCACCACCCAGCAGAAGATTGGAATGTGATCTCCAAGAAGGAGCCAATGTATTTGCAACAGCTGCCATAGTTCCTTATGTGAAATTGGTCACCATGGGGTATTTATTCAGCAGGATTTCTTAGTTGTGTATGGTAGAGTTTCGAAACCAGTAAACCAACTCTTGCTGGAACACCTTATAGTGATGCTGATTTAGGGAATGGTAGTGTCAACTGGTAGCCAAGTGATGTTTGGGAAAAGCTTGGATGTTTCATCTTTTATAAGCAAATACAAACTTCTTTCAAAGGTTTTTTTGTTAGAACTGTTAATCATTTAGGAAACAGCAAGAAAGTACAGAACAGTGTTGTGGCATACTGATTTGAATCACTGATGACTGGAGAAATAATTATTGAAGTCAACAGTCTTGGCTGTTTCAAAAAAAACAGAGAAACTTTGCACTGTTACTGAGGTTGAATTTGTTATAAAACTTCAGTGTTTTCGTGAAGTAGAGAGGCCTCTGGGCAGTTCAGTACAAAATTCCTAAAATTTCTTATCTAAGCTTTTTTGGTTTTGTTTTTTTTCAATGTTGACCTGATCACATCCTGCTTTTTTGTTCTCTCTGAAGTCACCACAGAAGATGTGAATCAGCATTGCAGAGTGGTGGGTTATGATTGCTGAGTGATTCTCAAATGCCAGCAGGTGAATTTGTACTTAATATTGATAGAAGGGAAAAGAAAATATGGAACTAAATAAACTGAAGTAATGAAATCTGGTAATTCTTCAAAAAAAGTGCATTTTAAAAAGTTAAATACTGAATTGAAAGGGTATTCTCCATCAGAAACATGGAAACTCTTCTGTAGCTTATTCAGTCAAAAGTGGTATTGAATTAAGTTCTTACATAGAGAATATGGGTACAGAATTAGTTGAATTTGATGCTCTTACAAGAATGGTGTTTTCAGTGCCATCACTTACTGTTAACTGAGTTAGAATGATGATTTCAATTCTCTGTGCCCGTTATTTTGTTCATTTTGCAGCATTATTGTAAAACCATGATCTAGCAGAAGAAGATACATACTGATTTTTAATGGCCCAGAGTAGAATTCTTGGGAAAGTTAGCCTCCATGTTATTTTCATCCACTTTAAAAAAAAAAAAAAAAGCATAACTAAACAACTGACTTCTCTTATACATCATATAATAAGACACTAAGTTCATGGAAAAATTACAGTATATACTTGGATATAGGGCTTGGATTTCCTGAAGAACTAGAACTAAAATGCTTGACACATAAAATGGCTCAAAGCCTTCTATTTCTGAACCTGCATTCTGAATCTCAAATAGGTTGAATTTAAAATAAGGCTAAGAAAACTGACATATAAGTAATGAAAGTTAATCTTGGTTTATGGAGCCTTTACTCATTTCTCAACAGCAAACCCTCAAAAATTTACTTCTCCTTGGGGTTTTCTCTGACTGCCACTTGCAGAATTGAGAATTTGAATTAATGAACAAGGTTTTTGTGATGAAGCCCTAGAATCATTAGAGGGATTTAGCAAAGCTGGATGAGCGAGAGGCAGTGAGAGGAAAGTCCTTTTGTAGTTGCTGAATTCTGCAGATTTTTCTTGGTGAAAAGTGATGATTCACCATAGTTCTTTCTTTTGCTTACTGACAGTTGTAAGCTACAGGTACACTGCTCATTGTCACTCATTATTTCAGTCCTTGGAAGGGGAGACTTAGGACCTGCAGTGCGGTGGAGACTGAGTCCTTTGATCAGTGCTTCACTAGCTCTGCAAAGAGTTGCTAGGAAATAAACAGTTATTGTAGAGCTGTTAGCCACACTTTTGCTGAGGAAACACTTTTCGTTTGTTCCTTCCATACTTAAGAGAAAACATCTTCTGAATCCTTTATTTTGTACTTGTTACATCCAGAGGGCTGGTTTAGGTCATGTGGCCACAATTGCAATGGCTGGTTCTCAGGGGTGGTTCTCAAGATTCCTTTGGCATTAGATATCTTCAAGTCCTCTGCAGCCAACATAAACTGAAAGTTGTCAGGCCTGGCCATTCCTACATACATGCAATTCTGTGCTCATGTCTGTGTAAGGCCAAGTTTGTACTGCTGGGTGATATGGTAGCATGTGCACACGATTGTAAGTGGTGCATGTGGAATTACTGTCCGTGTACCTGTCCAAAACAATGCAAAGAGATTACTCATATTGTCAAAATAAATAAAAATTTCTAGGGCTTAAGAAATTATATTCCCTAGTATGTTTCTATGGTGGGTTTATTTTAATGGTGTGTGTGATAGTACATTTTTAAAAGATGCCTCTATCATAAAATCTGAGCTTTTCTCAATAGATATCACTTATGGCTGAGCTGAACAGCCAATATATATGAAATTCTGATCACTCCATTCAGCAGTTCTGAGGGTTTAATTGTGTAACAAGCATTGACAGGGTTGTCTTTTTGAAACAGCTCCAGGTCACTATGTGGGAGCTAGAGCAATGCTGTCAGCTGGGAATATGTACAGTGTCTTTTTTCCTGTGTTTCCCAACACTATTCCTCTGTGTTTGATTAAATGAATACAGGCTTTTCCCACGGGCTCCTAAATCTGAATTGGGGCCAGGTTAGATGCTCAAACTGTGACACTTTCAAACATACTGCCAAGAAAATGAATGAGAACTCAAAAATCTAATAAAGAAATGCATTAAAATGCTTTATCACAAGTTCATAGAGTAAATTAGTATTTTCCCCACACAGGTGTATGAAATATCTGGATTTGAGAAGTGAAATGGCACAGCTCATCGGCCACAGTCTTCATCTTCCTTCTGTTTTTATAGTAGAAGTCCCCACAAAAACACCTTGCAGCCTTAGGCCCAAAAGCATAAACAACAGCAAATTGAGGAGAGCAAACCAGGAGGGTGGGACTTCATAATCTGAAGATGTAATTGGACAATTACCCCAATATGTAAATGGACCAAAACTTATAAAAGTATGAAAACTCGTGACTGGTCGTCTGTCTTGTGACCATCTTGGGTCCATCTTGGGTGGACCCTGGCCAGTCTCTTGTACTGTCCAAGGTGTACCCTTAAAGGCCTTTTAATAAATACCCACTTTATTCTCTTAGCTCTGTTTAGCCTCTGTTCTAGGTCAGCCTCTCAAGGTGTCACTCAGTGCTTAATGTAGAAGTAAAGCATCTTCTCCTGCATTTGCCCAGTTTTGTCCTTTGGAGGGGTAAGGGTGGCATGTGCTGTCCACACCCTTAAATGCTAAGACTTCAGGTCTGGGGAGCCTTCTGGCCAGTACAAAATTTACAGGGACCCCGTGGTCTGGAATTGCATACTACAGAAGAGCAAAAGTCAATGGTGTGTCCTAGAAGGAAACTTTGTTACCCAAGCTTCACAGCTATTCACTTACCAAGCCTCCAGGCTTCTAAAGATTTTTTTTCTGTAAGTCTCCTGTTATGGTTAAAATGGTGAAACACTGAGGATTGAGAAATTGTCCTGGAGCTATGTGGAAAAGGAAAGTGGAAAGCTCTTCTCAAATTGGGTTCAGCTGTAGTGGTAGAAGAACGTACCATTTGGGGAAGTGAAAGAAACTGCGGGGCCTGAAATTGAAAACTACACTAAACAGACAGGAACTTCTACATCCTATTGGTGAAGGTTGACATAGGTCAGACTGTAGTGACTTGGTGTGGCTTTTGCAATGAAATGTTGGTGATTTAAGAATACATATTATTGGATAAATTTTCAAAGGCATTCCTAGCAGTTAGGTTTATTAGTAGTGCTGTAGGTTGCCTACTAAAGTCAGGAAAGGTAGATTCATTTATTAATTTACGTATCTAAAAGTGGTACTCCACTGATTTCACTAGCATTTAGATAATTAGGAACTCATTGACAAGATGTGCTATTCTGATTAATTATATTTGTAGTTACATTCTAAAATAGTAAATAATATAAATCAATAATATAAAATAAATATTAAATGCCTTTAAGGAAATATTTAATAATTTTTTTACAGGACACAGACTTGGATTGCATTCTTTCCTGGGAATTTCTCATATAGCAAAAATTATCCATTTTTATGCTACTTAAACAAAGCAAACAATAAAAAACTTTTTAAGCTGCAGAATGAAGGCTCTAGCTTGGCTTACTTTGTCTGTATGCTGAGTTCAGAATGTCACTTTGTCAGAGATTTTTTTTCTTTTTACTAATATATCAAAACACAACTAATATTTGTTGACAAGTCCTGTGAGAATCAGGATTTTGGCCTACTGCTATTGCTTAGCACAGTGTTTAGAAGTAGCAATAGCTGCTACTATAGCGTAGTTTGCCTTTTCAGAAATGTGGGAAAATATGCACAACAGCTCTAGTGAAAGACTATTTTAAGTTGCAATAGTAAGCTCTTAAGATCTGTGGGAATTTAGGTAATTTGTAGGTCTGATGCTGGTAGGCTGTGAAGTCCAGGAAAGTTGTGTTTTGAGCAAAAAGAGTGCTTAGTATCTCAAAACATCTGAACCACTTGTCACATACTGGGCACCCTAATGAATGAAACCTTTTTGATCTGTGGTGTTCTTGCCTGTTTTAAATGGAAATGGTATAATTGGCCTCATGAGATTGTTGGAGAGCTAATTAATGCTTCTGCATGCAATTAGTGGACATCAGTTCCACAGGAAGACTTATTAGAAAGGAATAATTCTCTCTTCAGAACTGGATTTGGAAACTGCTGTAAATCAAGCCTGAGGTTATATATTGAGGAATGGGATAAAATAAAACACGAAATAGTTGTGCATTAGTGGAGTAGGATCGAGCTTCAATACTGAAGGAACTGGAATCCTGGAGGAAGAGGGACAGGTTCTGTGGGCTCATGGATGTGGCTGGGATGTTGTATCATATAGGCTCAGGGACAGACAGGGAAATGTTGCTTGGAGCAAACTGCTCTAATGTTGCTGAGTGTACCTGAGTCCCTCTTTCCTGCTTTCACTAAACTACAAAAAAAAAAAAAAAAAAAAAAAAAAAAAAAAAAAAAAATCACCAGACACTTATGGCTCTTTATGAGACATGTTTTATTTCTTTGTAATTGTTCTGGAAAGTGTTTTGCAGGTTTGCAGCTGACCATAGTTTCTGTATATAGGGCAGCCCTTTAAAAAACATGTAAAACAGTACCATAGTCTGTGACAATCTGTCTGCAGTGGTAACAGCGTCACTTCTGGTAGAAGTTTTTAATCATCAGCTTAGAATGTAAAATTTTTGGAGAAAATCTGTTTGTGGATGTAGGTACATATGCAAATAAATGTTGATGTGCGTGCCTATGTGTGTGTGCATATCATGTCTGCATAATCACCATGCGGCCTGGGCAATAAAATGCAAACTAAACAGGAAATAAGGATCAAATATCTGTACAAAATGTGAGGTGGGCCACTTCAGTTAGTAGTCATCTGTAGTGGAAGCAAGTGAAAAGCCTTCCAGTTATCTTTGGTATTTCTTGTCAAGGGGTTGACTTGCAGGAGAACCTTGGTGCCAACCTCATTGTAGATTTCTAATTGTAGGTTTTGGTGTGTCTTGGACTTCAATTTTATTTTCTCCTATTAATGCCTTTGGGATTTCTCCCATCAAAATGCTGGCTTTCCTGTTTCTTTCTTCTGTACCTCTCCCCCCAGGAACTGTAGAAGTCTGGGTGGGGAACAGGTGAGTTATGGAGTTTGCCACGTAGACACACATACCTGTGTACAGCGGTGGTGACTGTCAGTTCCCTGTGAATCTTCTTTCCTTCTTTGTTGAACTGCTGGGAGTTTGCTCAATATTTCCCTTTCCCAGCCCACAACTAATTATTGTAAAGAATGCTTGCTTTACAGTTTACTTGAAATTACTAATTCTTTCATGCTCTAAAGTGTTGCAAATGTACTGTGTTAATTATTTTAACTGTCTTGTCCCAATGAACACTGGTGAAAAAGATTGACCATTCACTAGAGTTTAGATTGTGAATCCATTCTTATTTTGGATCATGTAGTTCTCAGTTGTAAATAATTGCAGTGATCTGTTAAAAAGCAAGAAAATGGAGGTTTTGCTGCCTCTTCTAGCGCCATGTGGGTTTACCCAGTGCTGAAGGCAGTGTTCTGTTCAACCAATCTCAACAATTTTGAAAAAAATACAGATTGCCTACAAGTAGATGTGAGAAAGACACTTTGGAAAGCCATTAGTGGTGAAATGACAATAGATGGTATCTTTTTAATCTATACCCCTTTTAACATTAATGAGTTTTTATCTAGAAAGCAACATTTTTTTTTGTTAATATTTTAAAGTCCGTATTTCATACTATTCCAAAGGTCTAATCAGTATTTTATAATTATTTTTTTAAGTGGTGCTGAATAGATGATTCTTCTAGGGTAGGGAGATTAATATTTACAAGCTTCATAGGTTCAGGACACTCTACTTCCTGCTCTTTCAGTTCCTCACAGCGGAAGGACCTGCCTGAAGGTCAGGAGTTAAACTGAGTGGATGCCAAATTCTTGAATTCCTCTGGGAAAAGGTTGGCGAAAGGAAAATACTGGCATGTTATGAAACTTGGTGTAAGTGTTCTTGCAGTATCTCTCAGGTACTTTGCAGTTTTCCCAGAATTAGGTGCTTTTAGACTGCCAGGATAACAGGTGTTATAAACACATCATTCACTGTTGTTAATGAAATGCATGAAATAGTATTTTGTAAATACCATTCTTTTTATTCCACTTACGTAAAAGGAAGCAAAATAATACTAGCTTTATATTTTTAATAATATTTTTAGTATTTGTAGTAGCAGCAAGGAACTTGTACTTTCATTAACTGTATCTTTTAGTATTATCTTGTTTTGAAAACCTACATTAAACACTCTTGTATCCAGCCTGTAAAACTGGGAAATAGCTCAGAACTGTGAAGTCTATAAATACACTTATTTACTTTACCCAGAACATCATTTTCCTGGACAGATTCCCACTTTTATTTAATCTTGTAACTTAATATAATTTATGTTCTTCCCAGCTGGGTATTTTAAAATATCTTTGGACCATCCAAAACATGTACAAGTCTATTTTCTTTTTTTCCTTTTCAGAATAGTGGCTCAATATTTTTAATAACTTTTAGAAAATCATCTTTGTGAAATACATGAATAAAAGATAGGAAGCATTTTGAAAAAAACAACTGTCCGTGAAGTAGCATACTACTTCAGCAGTGAGTTTGCCATTTTAATGTAAATGAGATGCAAAGACAAGGATTCTGGGTTCACAGATACCAACAGATACCATCTTTAGTTCTGACCCATGTAATCCTGTGTAAGAGTGCTACTCTTGGAACGGAATTACACTTGACTTGCTCCTATCAGTGAGATCGGAGCCATGCCGTGTTTCTAAGTGCAGTAGAGTTATTTTGTCATTAAGATTGTTTTGACTGATCTCTTCAATTTAATGAGCACTTTTTCCATCCTTGGTACACCAAGAATACCGAAGCACAATGGTGGCAAAAGTCCCAACAGAAACAATACATATCATGGAAGAAGTCCTGGAGGTGGTCTTGGAACTAGCTGCTGTTTTTGGTGTGTTCAAGGTGACACACCCAGTGCGCACACTTTGGACTGAGTTTTGGTAGGAAGAGATCCAGTTGTGCTTTTGGGACACTGGATGATCTCTTAAAGTGACACCAGCTGCTTCTAAGTAACAGTGTTATATCACAGGGAAGCCTATGCATCTTCAGGATGCAAAGTTCCATGCCGTCTTCTACTGTATTTTTTCCTCAATATTTGCTGCATGCAAATGGAAAGGGTTCTTTTTCTGTAAAAATTTCTTAAGATTTCAGCTTTTTGACTGGCTACAGAGGCAGGATAGCAAGTACGACTTCATGGGAAAAAAAGTTCTGTCAGCAGCAAATCTTCTTGATTATGATTTATGCAAATTCACTTCAAATACTACAGTCTGCCTGCAAAATTCATTAAAACTCACCTTGTGCAGAATCAACTGTATAAGCAAGACCAGCCTGATGTGACATCTTGTCCAGCTGCATTGTGTGTAACATCTCCAAGGATGGCAAAAGAAATCCTATCTACATCAAACCTGTATGACAAATAAAAATGTGTTCATCCGATGCTTAAAAATCTGAAGTGCAGGATCTGTTCTGATTTTAAGAGTAGTTTTTCTTGGAATGCTTGTCTACACATAGCATTTCAGCTGTTTCTGTGAATTATTAACATTTCCTTTGAACATTAGTAGTGTGTTTACAAATACTGAACCAGTTTCACAAGGGGAAAGATTTTGAAAGGGACCATTGTACACAGATGTTTCACCTGTAATGCTGTTCTGTGCTGCTAAATCAACAGCAATTTGGGGGGTGTTAGCCTGACTGATGGAGGAAAGGGTGTTTTAAGGCTTGATCCTGCTTCAATCTCTTCAATAGGAATTTTTCCACTGATTTCAAGGCCAAATCTTTGTGCGAAAAATATCTTCTGTATAGCTGTTATTTTCCATGGTGCAATGGTTAAGGTTCTACTCTTGCCCAAGTAAACTGCCTCACATTAACCTGGATAATACAAACATTCTGTAGGAAAACAAAAGCATTTTAGAATAGTCTGTGCTGGAATCTTTGTTTCCCACAATTGAAATAGCTCTGTGTAATCATTCAAAATTAGTCTAGAGTAAATAAAAAGGGCTGCCAGACTGTAGAAGTTAGGACAGGCATGTCATAGGATGTAAGTTTTGAACCATGAAATATCACATCTCATGTGACAGGAGTCGGTTCAGGCAAGAGCACTAAAATCCTGGGGTGTTTTAATGTTTTGAACATAAATTTACAGGGGAGCAAAACCCACACTTATTTTGTCTCTATAGATGTAAATGAGACATTAATTGTAAATTCTGTTCTATTTGACTTGAAAGTTATTTTGAAAGAACAGCCATATAAAAGTGAAAAGTTTGCTACTGTAATACTGCTTCTTCACTAAAGAATTAAGCAGGGCCTGGGAATTTGCCAGAGCTTGTTGCTTTTGGCTCATTTCCAGTCAAGTTCTTAAGAAAGCTACCAACATGTTATTGCTGTTAATGTCTTTGTGATCAAACACCACAATCTGCAGAAAACATTAGAACTATGCTAATTTCCTCCCATAATTTTATCTGGTCAAAAACAGTAACTTAAGATTGCAGCAAAACATTTCAAGGGAAATGCCACTTTTTTTTTTTTTTTAAGCTATGGATTATGAAGTTTTCTCTGAAATGTGGTCAGCCAAATACAAATGTAAGGAGTTACACTCGATGGATCGCTGACCACAGCAGCTCTGCAAAGCTGACAAAGCAGCCTCACTCTTAGCATTAACTGTGACAGTTTTTGTGACACTTTCATATATTTCTTCCTATCACTCTTTTTATAAAACCATTTCCTTAGTGTAAGTGCAGGCAGCTTTGAGAAATCAGGTAGGGTCAGGTAATTAGGCAGGAAAACGGCAGCCGTGAGGAAACAATTTTAGGTATTCACCTGAATGATGCTGTCCTGTTTCCTGAGCTGCTGGCGGTCACTCATGGTTAGTCTCTCTGGTGCTGATAGCTGTGATGCTCTCTCAGACAAGTTCATTAGAGGCCCTGCTGTTTTGTAGACTTGCTGAAGGACCAGTGCCCCTGAAAAAATAGGATTGTTTTCACTTTGCAGTGGCCATTTTGGATAAACTCACGGCAGCATTTTCCTATCACATACAGTCTTAAGACTGGTATTTCAGAGAAGAGGCCTTGTGGAAGCTCTCACTGCTGTTAGATTACTGAGGGAAGCAGAAGGGCTTCAGAAGCCTGTCCACAATCACTCTGGCTATGTGTTGTCTGTATGCAGAGCAGCTTCTGTAAACAGGTGATGGAGCAGACAGGGAAATTCGTCTAGCTGAAAAGTAATACAGAAAAACTAACTGAATTTTATTTCAGCTCAACACCTATCTAAATTGCTGGGATGTATCAGCACAACTGATCTTAGAGGCATGGAGAAGAAATTGACTTGGAAAGGATGAAGAAAGTTCCGAAATTTATTAATTTTCAAGCATGCATCTTAAAAAAGCAGTTTATCTTTCAACATGGCTTAGATTAGCCACTGTCATGGTATTTGCCATATTTGTAGAACAAACAAAGAAATTTTTGCCTGCATGATTTTAACTGAGAAGTATAATCCCCTGCAGGAGCAAATATTTACTTCGACAAATTTTCAAAAATAAATTGCTCAACTTTAAGTGTTTTTAATGGGAAATACATCAGTAAGGCTACAGAGAAGATGGCTGCTGAGTGATCCAAAGGATCTAGAGTAAACTGGAAAAAAAATAGTTAAAATACTTAAATAGTGATTTTAAAAAGTGGCTCAGAGAAATTGTGGATATTGACAAAACCTTTGACAAAGTAAACTAAAGACAAATAAAACAAGAAAAAAAGAAGCATGGCTTGGCACAGAGAAGTAAACAGGAAAAGTTCCAGTCAATGTAGTTGGAAAGAAATGCAAGAAGTTTTGAAAGAGATACCAGCATTGTCAAACTAGTTCAATTTTTCATAGAGAAAATTCTCACACAGAAGAGCTGTGTCTACTGGACTGTACAAGTATGCAGTATTTTTGAGGATGTTCATTGCTTTTCCAGATGTGTGTTTTATCCTTTGTGGTTTGGCTCAGATCAGAGAGACTGAAGGAAAGCACAGCATGTATCAGAGATGTGGGAAAGTTTGTTCACCCTTCACAAACATCCCTCCAAACTGTAGCTGACTTGTAGTTACATACCATGTTATGAGAATCAAAGAATCAAGATGGTTTTCTTTTCTCATGTTCATTTCAGTTCTGTTCTTACGAAATGTTAACTTTACCTTCTTGTCCCTGGCTAATCTCTTATGTTTCAAGACATCATTTCCTACCAACAACTCCTCCTGCTTAAGACCCTGCTTAATTAAGGTTATTACAATATTTTTCATGTCATTGGATAGAGAATGATGTTTCTTTAATGAGGAATTAT
The DNA here is from genome assembly GCF_029207755.1 of Chamaea fasciata. Classification (NCBI taxonomy): domain Eukaryota; kingdom Metazoa; phylum Chordata; class Aves; order Passeriformes; family Sylviidae; genus Chamaea; species Chamaea fasciata. The sequence continues at coordinate 41,842,224 of NW_027094091.1, read as the reverse complement.
GAGGGATGTTAAATCGCACCTCCCCTATAGCTTTGTCATATTCCTTTAGAAAAATTGCTTTGTTTTCAGTTCATCATTCTTAGAGTGGGTATAAAAATGTTTATTTCAAGTAACAATTACAATACTTCAGTTATTAATAAATAATATATTTTTGAAATATAAAAACAATGTTGTGTAATTTTTGGATGGTGGGAAGAATGTGAGGAGCAAGATGAAGGGAAGATGAAGAGGAAAAAGAAAATAATGGGTTCCAGATACCCATTAAGTGAACAGATTATCAAAGACTGATGATTACAAACTGGTGGGTTAAAAAACAAGTCATTTCACTTAGGTCAATAGAGTATTGCCATATGAGATTGGAATCAGTCCTTCTCAGCAGTACTGTTTGCCATTCTAGTAGTTTTAAGATCAGCAAGAGTACTTAATTCTCAGACCTCTCCCCTTTGGGTACCTCAGGAAAACATTTCTGTTCCTATGGATGGATAATTGCACTACATCTGTAAATGCTTGAATTGTTCTGCAGGCATTATTATTTTGTATTAATTAATTTTTAAAATCAATGACACCACTTTAGGAAATTAAACCAAGAGAAATTCAGAAGTTAGAAATATTGGCTATGTAGTCTTGAGCCGTATCTCAAAGAGCATTTCTTGGTATTTAATCAGTTTACCAGTCATACTCTGGTAAAAGCTCTTCATTACCATGGTACTAGTAAATAATTTTTTACTAATTGTCCTCTTTCATTTGTACATTAGAAAAATAATTATACTACTACCAATTTGGTGAATGTCTTGATTTACATCCCTTGTGCTTAGATCTTTTTAAAAACCTACCTCATAATCTGCCTTTTATATAGTTTTTCTAATTCTAAGGGGCTTTTCTTCTGAAGAGTGACATCGTGTACTGATTCTTTTTTTGGTGTGACATAAGATGTGATTCAGTAATTCACTTCAAGGCTTTTCTGTGTCTTTGCCTTTGTTTTGACTTCGTGAATGAACTGCAGTATAGAGATACTTGTAGATGAAAGGGTAATTTCTTTTAAATGAGGTTGCTGTGACCCTCCACCTGCAAATATGCTAATGATGCCATCCATGATCATATTAGTTTTGCTGAGCCAAAATATATTCTAAGTGCATCAATTAGAGCATGAGTATTTACAAATGTCTCCTCTTTTGTCACTATTTCTGCCAAGCACGCTATCTCTATAGAGAGTCATTGTAGGCAACACCACGGGAGGTGAACACCTATTTTAAAAAACATACTGAGAAAGGAGGCTGTGCTTATTTTCTAGATGAGGACTTCAACAGAAAGGGCACGACTTCATCAGAGAGCACAGCAGGCCCCTCTGCACATCTCATCTGCTGAAGGAAAATTTGCAAGGGAAATAAGAGCAAATAAAGAATACTGCTTTACTTGAAACTGGGCAGAGACAGGGCCATGTCCATTGGCATGCTCTGTGCACAGCAGGACCAACCACATGGGCAGCTGGCTCTTCAGTGTCTTGGGGTCTGCCTGCCCATGGAGGTGCTCCCTGTCCCCCTCCCAGTAGCTGGGACTCGGTCACTCCTGCAGCACCAGTGGCCTGTCTCCTGTGCTGTGCAGATGGGGTAAAACAGGGAGGAGAGCACTTATGGGTCCTCCCTAGTTACTCACTTGTGCCAAGTGCAAAGCTTGGAAGACACGACAGTTCATTCGTTGTCTGGGGGATCAGCTTGCTGTCCTCAGTAAAAAAATACAGCCTACAGATTTGTGCTGCCTTTTGGACAGCGTGCTGACTTGATGTTCAAGTTGAAGAGAATAGTAAATGACCCAAAAAACAAAGCAGTAATTTTGTTTTGGTTTTTTAATTAGTAGCAGTAGTAAGTGTGCACAGGACACATATAAATGAGTCTTGTCTTAAACCTGGGGTAGAGAGTTGTTTCCTTTAGTGAAGAAATGTATATTTTTATTGTGCTTTAGCTAAGTAGTAACACTTTACACTTGAGAATTGATATGCAATGTGAAAACAAGGCCTTGCAAAATCCTAGCATCCTTTTTCTTCCTATCTACTGGGCATGTGGAGAATTTTGAAAAAAGATACTTGATTTGGTACCTGCATCTTCATTTTAAGTTCCTCTTTGCACATATGTGCAAATGATTGTTAGAAACATCCCATGCTTTTTGTAAATGAAGTGTAGTTAAAATGTGATGGAATGAAAAAGCTTATAAAATGTTTAAAGAGCCCACCATGGGCTGCATTATTGGATAGTCTCTTATTTTAAAATGCAAATTGTGTCTTTATTAGTAGAACAACTTTTTTTGAGGCTCTGTACTGAAAAATCATGGTTTTTTTCATTTTGCTAATTATTATTTCCAGAACACTTGTGGTCTGAAATATCTGTATTGTGTACTCTAATGACTGAGATAGGAAACAAATTTATTTCTAATTTTCTGTCTTGGATAGCTCTACAAACTTATTTTATTTAAAAGACTTTTATCCATATGGTGCTTTTCCCTCAAGCAAAAAGATTTTATTTTATCTTCTCTTTAGGAAGGAGGCGCAGCTGGATGAAGAGGGACAGTTTCTGGTCAGAATAATTTACGATGATTCCAAAACCTATGACCTCGTTGCAGCTGCAAGCAAGGTCCTTAGTAAGTAATACAGATATCTTCTTTGCCCATTCATCACAAACATGTAATACCCTCCTGCCCCCCAAATCTGTGTAGCAGAGAGGAACAGGATTTAGCACAGGGGAAGTGAAAATGGAGCATTGGTTAGAGATTTTTTTTAATCTTAGGAGAAAGAATTGTATTTCTTTTATTTCTCTAAGAAAATTACTCCTTTTATTGCTTGAAATTATTTTTTATTATTTCCAAAGTATTCCATCTTAAACTGGAGAAATATACCTCACCCTCACAACATGGGCAGTGTAACAAGAGTTGTGAAGTAACAACATCCTGCTGCAACTGCCTTCCAGCTTCCACCCAAGTTTCACCACTGCTGCAAGAGCAGGGAATGAATGAATGAATGCATGAATGAATCCTTGATCTCTGCTGAAGAACAGTGCTGAGTCACAGAAATGCTTGTGGCATGGACACATTTCATTTAATTGCATATCAGCCATTGATTTGGGTTGCATTCATTTTCAATCATTGCAGCTCTGGTCTGGAATTTAAAAGGTAGAATTATGCGCATCAGCATTATTTTATCTGCAGACCCAAGTGCGGTATGAAATTGTTCTGCATCAGTAATTAGCCAAGAATCTATAAGACTGATGACTGTAGTAATGTTGAATTGGAGCAGCTGATGTGGTTTCATGCTATTGTAAATTAGAATTAACTCTGCTGAGGCGAGCACTACTAACAACCAAGTTCCTTTATTTTCAAGAAATGATTCATTTTTCTGCATCAAAATCTAAATGCTATATATGTGTGAAACATACAATTTGGTGAAATAATAATGGTAATTGGTAAATCCTAATGAAATTCATATGTTTCTCAGTACAGAGTACTCAGGATTTATAAGATACTCTGTATTTACCATATGAACCATGAATCTTGCTTTGTTCTTGACCTGCTGTTTCTGAGTAGTGTTTATGAATATAAGAGTAAAGAAATAAGCAAGTGCATGAAATACAGTGTTTGGACTGAATCATATTTTCCTGTTTTAACTAGATCTAAATGCTGGGGAAATTCTTCAAATGTTTGGGAAGATGTTTTTTGTGTTTTGTCAAGAATCTGGTTATGATACAATTCTACGTGTCTTGGGCTCAAATGTCAGAGAGTTTTTGCAGGTAAGAATTTTGTGCCAAATTATTTCAAACATCAGACAGAATTATGGCCTAGTCAACAGAAATTTAATTTGAAATTCCAAAGAGAAATTTGGAACAGGAGTATTCATATGCGGCAAATTTGGAGGGGGGGGTATGTGTTAAGTGGAAGGATGTACCTTATTTATAGTAACAGAAAATGTGATATTCAGGTTTTATGATATTTCTTCTACTATCTCGGAGTAATTATAGATACTGGATATTTCTAATAGTATGTTATGTACAGAGCTAGGGATCATAACGGCTTTTCTCTTAAGATGTTATCCTTCATCCATGAAGTGAGGATGGGATACTGCAGATCAGCATGATACTGTACTATAAACAAAAACAAATTAAAGAAGATTATGTAATAGCATGGAAGAACTGTAGGGTCTTCTCCAAAGTGTTATTTCTAAGTGTAGAAAAATTACTTTCCCTTTTTTGTTACCTGAAGATTCAGTAAGCACTTTGTATTTAAGATTTGTGATCTATATCACTCTTGGAGAGAACTGTGTACTGTAATGACATTTAAAGCATTGCACTGATTGCCCAAAAGCTGACTGTCAAAACTGTTGATTTTCTCTGAAAATGTAGTAGCCTTTTGTCAACTGTACCCTTAAAATCTCTTCAGCATTAAGGGAAAAAGAATCATAGTTTTCTGGATTACTTGAATATTTAATTGTGTGTCTCACCACCCCAAAACCTGCATCATTCTAGGGCATCATAGATGCAGTCAACCCAGATTTCTTGTAGAGATCCCACAAACTGGAGTTGCTGGGCAGGCAGGGTAGGTGCATGTTGCAACATGTGCATATCATGAGTGATTGGTAAACCCCTGTCTGTCTACAGACAACATCCTTTATATTTTATAGCTTCATTCAGAGGCTTCTCTCAAAGCAAGCCTTCAGATAAAAGTAATTTCCAAAGATAACTCATGTACTGAAGTTGTGGCTAAGGTTGAGCAAAGAGTAGGGGAGGAAAAAAAAGTTGTAGCCAGCCCATTGCATCATCACTTTGGTTACTCATGTATGGGCCACAAATACAGATACTATTTGCTTTCCCTCATGCCCGTTTCCATAATATACTTCTCTTTTCATTCCTTTCCAGGTGTGCTGGTGAAAGGACTGGGCATGTTTGTTATGCACACCAAACACCTATAAAAGTGGAAACAGCTTACTTTTGTATTTTTCTAATGACAACATTTTAAGATGCTTTGTTTGAATTTCAGTGTTAACAGATGACCTTGGCTATTATACACTTCTCTAAATGTTAACAGGACTAATGTATTAGTAGCTGTGCCAGAAGTGTACTTTTTAGCTTTTTATTACAATGGAAAATCAACATTATCTGTGATTTATTACTTTTGCATCTTCCAGCAGTCATTTTAGGTCAGGAAACTACTTTATATACCTGTTACAAAAATAGGTCTGGGTTGGGTTTAATGTCCCAAGCTTTTCTCAGGTTCTTAAAATACATAATAGAGTTCCAAAAGGTGCTTCTTGAAATGTATACTGAGTCCAGGATATATACAAAATAATTGAGAACTGCAGCTTTTTAAAATATATGAAAATAAATCTCACATTTATCTTCTATTTCTTTGAGATCTCAAGAAAATTTAGTTTATTCATAGTTGAAACACAGGTATTTCAAGCTTCATGAAAGAGGAAAATAAAAAGGGCAACTAAATCAAATATTTATACTTCATGTGAAGGACACAAACATGGAAAATTTGCAAATCGTGTTGTAAGACACTGTGCCGAAGAGAAGCAGTGTGAAAAGAGGTACCTCCTAAGAAACTTGAAGTATGCTTCTTTGTTCAATTTAGTAGCTTTCTATTGAATGAAAATCAAAGTGGTTAGTTCTCTCATTTGGGGAAATCTTTACATGGCTACTTAGGTTTTTGTGATTGCTGTGCAATAAAATTCAGGGATTAACTCCTCCTTTAGGTAAGTCTCCAGATGCTGTGTACCACACAGCACTGAACAGCATACCTTTGTATTTCAGGTGCCAACCACAACTCTCACTTTTAGTCAGGCCAGGATCAGCTTGTTCTTGCTTGGAGATTCCCTTGTGTTTCCCCATGGAGCTGATCACTGTTCCTCATAGCTCTAGAATTGGTTCTTTGGTCCCAGCACAAGCTCTGGGATACATCTGAGCAGTCTCGGAGCCGAGAATTCAGGGAGAGAGCTTAGCCTGTTATAATCTGTACCTGACCTCACCTCTGACTCACAGCACATGAACATACAATAAAAAAGACATTTGTTCTTTCAGAAGCTGCAATATCAGTTTGGAATGGATCAAACACAACAAAAAATAGGAGTAGGAGTAACAATGACAATGTCTAGATGTAGGGTTGATTTCAGCTCTGTGATCTGGAAAAACATGTCTACTCCTTGACTATGTGTTGGGGCGAGGTTTTGAATACGGTGAGCTATAGGTCCCTCATTCTGAAAGATTAGAGAGTAAGAACTGAAGGACATATCACATGGCTTCACTTGTGACGCTGCTTTGACAAAGTCAGCAGTAAAGGTGTAGAAGGGTGGCAAAGTGGTTTTGCAGTCTGGGGCTACTGCCAGTTGTTAGGCACACTTGTGCCAGACTTAAATGTTAATACTTAGACAACCATTTTACAACAATTCTGTCCTTGACATTGTCCTTGACCCTGTTTGAAATTCTTGAGCTGGTGACTGTGTAACTGAAAGATTATCATCTTTTCCCATGTATCTCCCTAAGTTTTTTTCCAAAAGGTCAATATATCCTGGCTGTTTCTGAGGCATGTGTACTAAAACTGGAGTTCTGCATGCAGTTAAGGAGATGGTAGGGCAGTCTTTCAGAGCCAGTCATCTCTCTTGCTCTTTTCTCATGCACACTCTTTGAAAACAGTCTTCCAATTTCATTGTCTTGAACCCTGCAAAGTTCTTACAGAATTTGCCTTCAAGCATTATGGCTTTTTGTCAATGCCCACTAACAGCTGGAATGAATTGACACCCAGATTGTTGCCTCTTCATGTTCTAATTTGAAGATGTTGATATAGCAACAAAAACATGAATTTGAAGCAAGCTAAAAAACCGAAGGAGGAAATTCCAGGCTAAGTGCATCCCACGGAATTCATTGCTAAGAGTGTCATTTTGTCTGGAGGTCTCCAGGAGAAGAGGCAGCTGTTCAAGCACTTCACAGCTCACATGAAAACAAGTTCAGTATGCTTCCACAAATTTGATGATCGACAGATGCTCATGAAAGGTGGAGAATTTCCCAGACAGCACATTGAAAATATTTTCACTTCACTTCCTATGTTGGCAGAAAACAATATGCAAAGCCTGGTGGTACCAGTCACTTGCAGGGCAGTGAGAGAACATTTAAAATATGCAGTAATGTTCTGGACTTAAGATATAGAGAGTTGTATGAATTTTACATTGTAAATAAAAAATGGTGTGTTGCAACTCTATCCTGCAAACTAGGTTGCTTTTTCTATGTTAAATGTATAGTAAGTGGCAACTTGGAGCCTTGAAAATTGCTTCACAATCAAAGTTGAATCTGGTGTTGTTTTTGAAGTGGGTTTTTGATCTTTGGACTCTTTCATGTCCTTAGTAGGTGTGTCTATCCGTTTATAATTTAGGTTTCCTCTCCAGATCACAATTTGCTTGGTTAAAATTTAAAGTTAAATACATGACATGTCGGACAGTAGCAGGAAAAAAAAAAAAAAAAATCTCTTCCCTTTCCTGAACAACTTTTTCTGAGACGTTATTATGGCAGCTGTGATATTTCTGCTTATTCTGTGGAGTTTTCAATTATTGTTAAAGAAAAGTTATATTTGAATTCGGTCTTTCAAGCATTTAAATCTTTAAAATTTGAACTTTGTCAGGCCCTGTAAACTTGATTGTTATGGTGTCAGAACTAGGATTTTTCATTGATAATAAGGAGAAAGATTTATGTTTATTCAGACATGCTTATTTGTATTTGGCTCCTGAATTAATATTTGAAGAGGAGGTTATAGAGACTAGAATTGGAAGGAATGAAACTAGATGAGGTACCAGACTGAGGAACACACAGAATCTCTTTGATCATCTGCATGTTTCAAAATACAGCATAATCAAGCACAACTTCTTACTATCTGGAGTAATTCATAATAGTCCTGATTTTTATGCCATTCATTGTTCAAATGTTGCCACAGTAGATGGAAGATTTCGGGCTACCTGAAAAGCCTGCTGTCATGACAGTTCTACAGAGGATAAGGCAAATGTGTAGAAGTATGAGCAGTAGGAAAAAGGGGGTGTTCAGATTGGGCAAAATATGTGCTTACTTTCTTCATAAATAGTAATTGAATGCCCTATAATCATGTTTTTAATTTCTTCTTCCAGAACCTGGATGCTTTGCATGACCACCTGGCTACTATTTACCCGGGTATGCGAGCCCCTTCCTTTAGATGCACTGACGCAGAGAAGGGGAAGGGACTCATTCTGCATTACTATTCTGAAAGAGAAGGGCTGCAGGATATTGTCATTGGAATCATCAAAACAGTAGCTCAGCAGATCCATGGTACAGAAATAGATATGAAGGTAATGTCTGAAGTGATGTACTTGTTGAAAATTTTCAATAGGAAAAAAACAAGAAAATCAAAAGTGAAGTGATGACAAACGGTAATTTTCACTGTTGCTATCTTTTCTGAAGAAGTGGCATCAGTACTGCCTCTCAGGAAGAGCCATCATCATTTGTGTTGCTTGAAGGACACATCAGCCATGTGCTGAGAAGGACAGCTCTGGTTGACAGGCAGACCTGATTGGGAACAGTACAGAACAATATCCCCTTATTCAGAAAAGGATTGTAAAGAGGACGTGTAAAGAAATTAGATACTGGCTTATTTGGGTGCCTTTTTTCCCCTTTATTTTATGTTTGGCATATGTTTCTTACTGTCTACTGTGTTCTCTGAAAACATAGACATTTCCTCTTTATCCTAGATTCTTCATCTGTGAGGCTGATGTGCATTGATGAGGCCTGGGTGGAAAGCAGTGTTTTCCTCCCAGCCAGCATGCCAGGTTCTTCCCAGAAAAAAATATATGTTTGTGGGTTTCTTGCTGTCATTGCGTGAAAGTGTGACTGGATATGCATCTAAAGCCCCAGAAGTGAAAAAATGTTCCTCAGTGACAGAGTTTATGTAATTGCATGTTTGCTCAGTCAACTTGTGAAATGAGGAAGAGGTTTCTGCTTTGCCCATACAGAGCAACAGAAAGATTTAATTGATCAGGCCTTGCATATGTAATAGTATAAATCAGAGTTTATTATCAAGGTGTAGATATTTGTGGAGGGAGAAACAAAAAATGAAAGCTCTTTTCTATTAGAAATATTGCAAGTGATATAATTTTTTTTTATGAAGTAGAAAATAATCTAAGCAGATGCACCAGTTATTCTTTGTGTTTTTTAAATATTCCTTTCCATACTACATTTCTAGCACAGTTTCATTGTTTGCTTGCTGAGAAAATCCTTTCATTATTTTATCACAAAAATGTGACCTTGCTCAGGTAAGAGATTTGCAAGCAGTCCATTCACAAAGATAGTTGTACTGCTAGATCTGAGTATTTGCCTTCTAGGTTTCCTGTTCTAAGCTAGCTCAGGTTTAGAGTAGATGTCTAGTTGTGTATAGTGTGGTGATATACTTGTGTCCTTGTTTAGATTCTATTTTGTAGAAAACCACAGTTCAAACTTTTGCAACAGGTGCTAGTAATCAGATACAAAAGGATACAACAGAATCAAAACAATCCTCTTTTTAGATCCCTGTTTATTTGAAGTGTTGAGAGAGACAAGAAGGACCATGTTGGAAAATTGGCTGCAAAAGTGGTGAAGCTGTTGCTTGACAAGCGTTGCTTTTGGTAGCACAGGCAGCTTAAGCAGTCCCTGTTCTCTCAGTGCTCCGGCTTGTCCTACAGCAGCTTCTTCAGCTGTGCCTTCCAGCTGGTGTCAAGTTATAAAATAAACTATACTGAGGAAATGAGCTGGGTTCAAAACAACAGGGGTTTTTTTTTTGATTTTTTTTTTTAACCTTCATGTGTTCCTTTACGTGCTTCAGTGTTCTGTCTCTCACAGGGCCACACAGAGTCAAAAATGATCATGGGACAGAGGAGAAATCTGGGTTGTCCAAAGCAGCTAGCCGCACAAACTTTTGATAAACTGTGCTCTCAATCTGAAGGTTACTTTGCTGAGAAAATTGTATTAATCTCCATTGAGAAGTGCTCACAAATAATATATATTCTAAAGAGGTTTAAATATGTATTATGTATTTACTTCTTATTTTGACTTTTTTAGGCTTTTCTGGAAATTTTACTATTGTACTGTAAGTAAATAGATATTTAATAATATTAGTCAAACCGAATATTAGTCAACTAGAACTGATGCCATGTCTAATTTAAATTTACACTATTCTTCTAGACTGAGTTAAAAGCACATAGGTACCTAAAAATAGTGTTAACCTCTAAACTGAAGAAAGTGTATATTGTCTTATTTTGTCTGTTACCCCGGTTTTAACCTTTTCCCTGTTAGAAAGTCATGTACCCTTAACCCTGAACTTTTACATGTCTCTCCTGGTTTATATAGCCTGTGTCTTGACATCTCTAAGACATTGCACACTGCTGTACTGCACAGGTCCTCAGGAATTTCAGTGGTAGATAAGCAGAGAATTGATTCTCTAAGGTGAGAGTGCTGAAATTTGCAGCTTATCCACAGACAATTAATGTCTTCCTCCATTACTCCACAGGTCAGATAATAATGAGGAACAATATGGAGTAAAGGTGTTAAAGTAAAGCCTGGCATTGTAGTAACTAGGCAGTTTTGCTGTTCAAAATACTGAGAATAGGAGAAAAAATAGACCAACTTCTTTCATCTTCCTTCTTTGCCTCATAGTTTCCTAAATTAATGCTTTTGTGTTTTAATCTGTTAGCGATGCATTGTTCGAAACAGCACAGTGCAGAAAAACGACGGAATTGCTTTTAATTCCTCCAGTTTTTGTGGACCAATCAATGCCTCTACTGTAAAATTTTTGGTTTGGACCTCAGTTAGAATTTTGCCTAAGGAAGAATGAGGTTTTTTTTTTGAATCTGATAAAAAAGCTCAGTGCCTAGCCCAAAGTTTCCAATGTTATTACGGGAGTCATCTTCTGTCTTGCAAAGAGATTCCTGAGTTGTCCTTTCAAATTTCCTTATCCAAACCATTTACATAACAGTCCAACACAGGACTGACTTAGTAAGTTCTGCAGTTCTCTTTATATTAGTATAATGTTGATACCTGCAATTTGATGTTTAGTACTTCGTTATTCACTTTTCCATCTGTTTTGAACAAATGCTTATATAAATCTTCTTGAGAGAATACATGCTTCTAAGTCTGCATTTTCATGAAACTTCGTTTGAATTTGTCTAATACATTAAAAGTCTCTGTGAAAGTGGTAGCAGATCTTAATTGTTTTTGATAATGCTGTTTTTGTTTCATTAGGTGGTTAGATTTTGTTTCATTAGGTGGTTAGACTTTATTTCATGGGTTACAGAATGGCTGAGGTTGGAAGGGACCTCTGGAGGTCATTTTGTTTAACCTCACCTGCTCATGCCCAGCCACCTAGGGCCAGTTGTTCTGGACCATCTTTCAGCTATCTCTAGGGATGGAGACTCTACACATTCTTTGGACAACAGGTGCTAGTGCTCCATCTCTCTTACGGCCACTGCTGGACACAGCACCTCCCTGTGTGGCCTTTCCAGTGCTGAGGAGAGGGGAAGGATCACTTTCGTCAGCCTGCAGAGAAAACCACCTAATGATCACAAGAGAGAACTAAATATTAAGAAAAGTATTGTTCTTGTTTTATCCTACATTGTTTCTTTGGGTGGAGAAATAGCTAAATAGAAAAAGAAATGTTTTATCACCTTTCTTCAGTCTCACACAGAACAATTTTGTGTATATAAATATAAATATATAAAACAATACAGAAATAAAGTAGGGCTTCCTTTTTCCAGAAGGGTGTCCTTCAGGAAATGTGCATTCTCTTTTAACACCTAGAGTATGTGTGTGCAGAAGGAAAGGGGGTACGGGGTGGGGGGGGGGAAGTGTCATTTTGTTTCTGTTAGATGTTGTAAGCACTGAAAGGAAAGCAATTTGTTTTGAACATGGATTAAAAATTCCAGTTGAATAGTCCTGGAAAGCCCAAGTTGACATTAATTGGTTAATTACTTCAAATCCAATTTGCCTTACCTTCTCTGATATGGTAATCAATTTTTAGCAAATAGAGCTAAGGCTATATAATTTTTGCAGCAGGTATTGTCTCAAAAAATGTTGCTGACTTTGTGTATGCACTAAGAATATTCATGTTCTGCCAGTTTCAGTATGAGAACTAAAAAACCATCACAATGCTGGTGACAAACTTTGTCATGAGATCTCTGTTAGCAGCCTACTGGCTATGCCTTCTCTTGCTTCACTTGTCAGAGGTTGTTTGTATATAAATGAGGGTGACCTGTGAAAGTGAAGTCAGGACAGGGATTCCCTCAAGGCTACTAATGGTATGGGTCAACGAAGAATGTTGTACATAATCCAGCAAAGCCCAAAAATCTGTTGGGAGAGCAGACTTCTGCCGTTGTGTTATTTGAGAGCAGAGTGTCAAAATATTTTACATAGGGAAGATGTTTTACAATGTAAAATGAGAAAAGAACAGAAGTTCTTGACAGGATGGTAATTTCTGACTCACTAATGACAATGTACAAAAACAAAGCGAGGATGTGACCAGCTGGAGAACTGATCTAAAAACTACTTGGGTACTTGTCATGGAGGACAAGCAGTAGTGGTCCACAGATTAAAATGCTAACTGTGTGTGAAGATAAGTCAGTCATGGAGCATGATCAGCCTCTAATTCTGGCACGGGGGCAGCTGTAAACTTCACTATCTCCAGGCACAGTGGTTTGGTGCAGTGAAACAGTCTGCACTGAAACCAGCTGCCAGGGTAAGATATCCCCATGGTTCTATCTTTGGGTATGCAAAACTGAAAGTGGTGCCATTTCCACAGTGAACTCCTTTGTCTTGGGATCATTCTGAAACAGCTACAGTGGACTTTATTAAGCAGCATTACACAGTCAGTTTTGATCAGAAGAGATCAAAAATTTCATCTGTATTGACCTTTAAAGGACAAAACCCCCCTGTTTTTGTATTCATTTTCACAATCTTATAAAAAAAAAATCCCTGTCCAAGGACATTCTATCCTGCCATGCTGAGATATGTTTGTGTCCTGGGGATGCGCTCAGATCTACAGAATTGAATCTTGTAGACACATCAATGACAGCTTAACAGATAGCATGTGCTCATTATATATTCTGTATCACAGCAATACTGATTTAATATCTTGTGTGAAGCTCCAAATACATTAAACCACATTCATTTTAAAATAACTTTTCTCTGAATTGTCGTTTCCTGAAATATTTATGTGACTTTTCAGTTGATTAGGCAAGGGCAAGCTCTGAAGGTATATCTCCTGGAAGGCACAGGCAGGTTAGCAGTTAGATGCTATATATTCTCTTCCAAACCAAGAGAGTGATTTCTCCCTTCAATTTTAACTGCAGTTACTATGGTGATTGAGCTCTTAGACATTGTGAACTGATGTAACTTCACCAGCTAAGACTGCAGGGGGAGGAAGAATTAGACTTGATTGCTGGCTTTGTTGCTTTGTGACTGAACTTTGATTTGTCAAGCATTTATCAGAGGCTTCTTCACCAATATTTAAATGATGCTGAAATTGTGTGGCTTGCGAACTTTGCTTGCAGAATGAAACAGATAAGTTCTATTCTACTTAAGCTTGGCAGAGTATCTAGAGCAGGTCCTTATGCCAGAAAAATATCTGGCCAATTAGGTTGGATCTGTAAGTGCAGGAGTGAAGCAACAGAATTTAACATCTTATGTTAATGGTCAAAAGTGCTTATTTTAAATTTGCTGACAAGGTGGATGAAGTAATGAGATAGGAAGATTCGATAGTTCATAAGTTATGTGAGCAGAAAAGACATCATGAAATTGCATATCCGTTGGGAAGTTAATTAAGGATACATCAGTAGATTTCGTAGCCTGGAGAGGGGTATGATTAAAGCATCTGTTAATAAGTGTCTGTGCATGAATGATCGGAATAAAATTGCATAAACCAGCCATGTCCACAGTGCATCATGTTTTCAGGAATATGCAGCTGGTTCTGTGTCTGTCTTGCAGGTCTGACACATGTCCATGTGTTTGGCCTGGTGTCCATTTGCTACACTAACATGTTGCACTAATACAGCAAGCATTTCTAGATGCCCTGGAGTCTGATCAAAAATAGTTTTTCCACTAGATGCTTGGGAAATTTGCAGCTTTACCCTGTTACTGGCACAGTTCTAATCTGTAAAGGTTAGGAAAATAGCACAGCATGTGCAAGGACTTACTTTGTCACTGTGTGAGCTTGTAAGATCTGCAGAGGGTCATGTCTCAAACTAGCTAGACATCTTGAGGCATGTAGCAGTTCTATTTTTATAGGTGATTTTTTTAACTTAAGCCTGAGTTTCGTTTACTGATGCATCATTCATTTCTAATAAATAAAATGAAAAGAGAGGTTATTAAAAACAACCTATTAGATACTGCATGGTAGAAGAAAAAAGTCTGTAAGTACAGGTTGGTAACAGAATACTAGTGTGCAGTAGGTAAGGTGGCTATAAGGAGATAATATCTCTGGAAGGTGATGTGCTGCTAATATGAACATTTCCTTAAAAATTATTAGCTTCTTTAAAATCAGCTTTGCTGAATTAAGAAGGTTTTCATCCAAAATATGCAAGGTTCTTTCCCATTTGTGGCAAGAGCAACACTTTGAAGATCCAAGACTAGAAATGATCTGGAAGCACAGATCTGTTCTAGAGATAAATCTTCACAATTTGAAAAAGGTTTCTGTGTGTAATCTCAGCTATCTCTGGCCACAATAACAGTGCTATTAAAATAAAACCTGTGGGAGTGTGCATTAGTGATAGAAACTAAGAACTACGACTTTTAACTGCATTCTGATAGTCTTCAATATGACCACAGTCTCTCATAATTTCAGGCATAATGATTTAAAGGAAGACCTGGAAAACCTTTAAACACTGAATTCAGAGGAAGGCTGGGTGTCCATCTACTGTGTTCCACACTCCTAGACAAACCCATTTAAATGTGTTTTCCTCAGATGACCACCATATATTTTTTTTCTGAGGCTTACTCCTTATTAGGTCATGATTTCCCATTTCTCTTTGTCACACACTGGCATATGGATTACCAGTACAGTTTCTTGAGGCAGTTAGGTTTTATCATCATGCACATTTTAATTTATATGTACATCCTGCTTTGGTTACCTACATTAGCTGGTAAATTTAGTAGGCTGATCTTTATCTAAGTTACTTACATAAGTAATCGAAAGAGAAGAATAATGCAGCACACAGCTATAGAGCACCTAAATTGGGCTCTTGCTCTAAATGGTCCTCCAGAAAAGCCTCTCTTTCCTTCAAATGAGTAGTCAAATTGTAGATCAAAGTACACTGCCACTTTAAATTAAACATTATTTAACAATAAAATACTGTTGTTTTTTGTTTTACACTCCTTCATTTGTATAGGAGCAAATAAAGGTATCAGCACTCCCCAACCCATCAACTAGTATTTTTGGCAATTTTGGAGAACCAGTATTTTATAAACTTAACCTCTTAGGGATCAATTGTGGTGTTCATGCTTATCTGTTCTGTTTTCAAATTGTAACCGTTAATCTCTGTGGTTAAGATTATGTGTAAAGGGCAAAATCAGGATGCCTTAGAGATTTTAAGAAATCTTTTGTTTTGGTTTTTTTTTTTTCTTTGAAAAGTCTCCAATGACTTTAGGCTCAGACTTAGCATGAAAGTAGAATCAGGTGGAACATGTTCCAGAAAATTGCTACTAAAGAATACCATGTAAATAGAATTGTTCTTTTCCAATCATTAAGTCTAATTAAATTTGAAAAGAGGTGAATTTGGCTTCTCAGGGTAAATGATGTTATTCTACTAGTTATTAGCTTAAATTATATTGCCGTACATGACTCTCGCTGCAAACAAAAGTATTAATTTCATTTTTTTTACTAACTTTGCATAAAATTACTGAAGAGTGTAATGCTGTGTTAAGGACCCCTTTCTGATATCCACTGATGTAGATGATTCTAGTTTTGCTGTCATTTCCTTTAATATGGAGTACCACCCAGAGAAGATTGTAATTGCTTTTAGAGTCTGTTGGCTCTGATTTTGCAGTCTGCTGGAATGTGTAAGGACTGTATATCCTAATAGCTACTCCATCCACTTTCCTTCTTGCTGTCAGTGACATGCCCACCCTCTTAGCACTATTTAGTTATCACTAAACAGTCGGCACTATTTGCTGTTGTGTTACAGACCTTGCAAACAGCTTTGGTCAAAAAAAGGATTCAAGACTCTCACAGGTTCATTTCAGGGGAAGGGACCACCCTGTTTTCTGGCAAGTACCAGTAAAAGCAAGCAGCGTGACCTGAGCCTTGATCCCTCATTTCAGGATTTGCATTTCACTCAGGCTTAATAAATTGTATTTGGGTAAACTTCAGTACATTGGTCTTTCAGAGAGCCAACTGTGGCTAAGCAGAGGCATAATTATTCACCTGGAATTAAAAAGACTATGAAATCAGAAATTCTTATTAGAATGCAGTTTTTTAAAGATCTGAATATCATTCTTGAATTTATCTTTCCCCTCTAAATACATTCCTGTTTCCATAGTAGCATTCCAGTTACTAATGATTAGCAGAGTTTTCAGTTTTTCATTTTTTCTTCATTTTTCTAGGTTATTCAACAGAGAAATGAGGAGTGTGACCACATTCAATTTTTAATTGAAGAGAAAGAGTCTAAAGAAGAAGACTACTATGAGGACCTTGACAGATTTGAAGAAAATGGTACCCAAGAGTCTCGCATCAGTCCCTATACTTTTTGCAAGGCATTTCCTTTCCACATCATATTTGACAGAGATCTGGTGGTCACACAATGTGGCAATGCTATATACAGAGTCCTTCCACAGGTTAGATGATTCTTATACATGGATAGTCATAGAAAATTCATAGTGATAGATGTTTCACAGGTTAGTTATAAAGATGTATAAAGTAGATTTAGGATCCTCTGTCTAAGCAACATTCCAGTGTAAGTGTATAATATTTACTAAATTGTGCTTCTCTTGTTAGAAAAAGGACTTGAAAATAGCTGAATTCTACAACAGCTTTGTTCCTTATGGTCATGTCCATATGCAGTAAGAGAATAATTTATAAACCTTGTGATTCAATGGAGAACAGGATAAAGTATATATTCTCTTCCATTTAGTATTGTCATCTAAGAAACCGGAATTTAATTGCTCTATGTATATTTTTATTATAAAGTATAACAGTCTGGGTTTTTTTCTTTTTTTCTGTTTTTTAATATTCTAGCTGCAGCCAGGAAATTGCAGTCTGTTGTCAGTTTTCTCCTTGGTCCGTCCTCATATTGATATCAGCTTCCACGGGATCCTGTCCCATATCAATACAGTCTTCGTACTGAGGACTAAGGTAACTAGAGAATATTTTCCCAGCTTTTCTTTAAGGAAGTGTGCTTTGGAGAGATAAGAAGTGCAGAAAGCTCAGAAGTCTTCAGAGAAAATTCTCTGTAGTATGCTCAGACCTTTTTGAGTCATGAGCCAAGAGAGAGTCAGAGGTCTGAATTTGTGAGTTGTTGTGAAGCAGAATGTTTTATAGGAATGGTGAAGTAAATGTACTTCATGTCAGATGCTTTCTCTGCAAGGGACCAGTTTAGTTTATGGTGTTGTATCGAAGCAAATGTAGAAAGGTAATTGCATTTACTTTTGCTTATTAGAATGTGGGAGAAAAATATGAAATGTGTTCTTGCTTGGGCCCATATGTTCATACAAAGGTCTGTGTCCTGTTCTCTAAAGAGGGCAGGAGACAAGGTGGGTGATATGAACAGATGCAGTGTGTAGAGTAACACCTACTACATCAAGGAGCCTGTTCATTTAAAAAAAAACTGTACCTGAGAGAAACCAGGGTGATTTCTTAGAGGTGGTCCCAAGCACAGATAGAACTTCACAGAATAGGCAATAGTATTGTCAAAACTATCATTAAAAAATTACGTGGAAGGAAACAAGGAGTTGCGAACATGAATGTAGAGAAAGATACCATGCTTTGTGTCTTCAAGGTAGCAAATCATAGTATTAAAGTACAGGTAATGCATGGCATTCAAATGAGAAATTAATCAGGGTTTAATGTAGGCTGTAAGTCTATTCCAAATATTTTAACTGCCTTCATAGTGAGTGCACTTACATACTGGGCCTGGTGCATAACACACCATTGCCCTTACACAGTTTTGGCTTTTCATCACCAGGAGGGGCTGTTGGATGTGGAAAAGTTGGAGTGTGAAGATGAACTGACTGGCACAGAAATCAGCTGCTTACGCCTGAAAGGGCAAATGATCTACTTGCCTGAAGCAGACAGCATTCTCTTTCTTTGTTCACCAAGGTACTTTAAAGCTAGAGAGTTCTATAATACTGATATTCATTTTACAATTACTAATTTTAAGAACACTTATGACAGTAGTACTACAGAGACTAATTGGTTCAAGTATTGATTTAATTGGTTTTGATGTGTTTATGCTAAAAGAGGTAGGAGCATTAAACATTGTAATTTGACTTGTTATTAAATACTCAATGTCAATATTGGCTGCTCTGGCCCAGTTTGTACAAATGGTTATTCCTCATATTCAGTGTTTTTAATTGCAAGTTTTATCCTTTGTTTTTAACTCAGAGAATGCTAAGAAATGTGACAATGATTGGGTTTTCTATGTGGATTCATGGATTTTTGCAGTAGTTTTAATGTAATAGATTGGTGATAAAGAAGTGGTTGGAATGGAGGATTGAATGGAAAGATTCTTTACATAATCTCACTTTGTGTGCTGAAGTACATACATTTGATATGTTCATGAACTATTCGTGAGAATTCTGTATTTAAATGCAGAAGTCAAGAGCTGTGGGTTAAAATTAATGATTACAAAGTGTTTCGTAGAAGGGATATGTTGCACAGCTCATCACAAGTTCAGAAGCTTCATCTCTCTACTGTTACTCAGCAGACTCTGCTGTTTATTTGAGTTTTAAACGCTCCTTTGGGAAGTTTAATTTTACCTGTATTATTGTATATTTCTCTGCTTTGCAGTGTGATGAACTTGGATGATTTAACCAGAAGAGGTTTATATCTGAGTGATATTCCATTGCATGATGCTACTCGTGATCTGGTTCTTTTGGGAGAGCAGTTCCGAGAGGAATATAAACTGACCCAGGAGCTTGAGATCCTCACTGACAGGCTGCAGCACACACTGCGTGCACTGGAAGATGAAAAGAAAAAGACAGACACGTAAGAACAAAATTCAGCTGAAACACTCAAGGCAATATATTATTTATAGCTACCTTCTTTAAAGAATAACAGAATCTTGTAAGGAATCAAGACTGGTAATTTTGGAGTCGAGAAAGAACATTTAATAGGGTATTTCTTTATTTAGATTGTCAAATGTCATCCACAGTCTAGGCCATTATATGCCTAGATGTTTTGATGGCTCCCTCCCTGACAAGAAAAGTTATAAAAAATGAGCTGACAATTCGTTTTTATTTGTAAATTACCTAAAATTTTGGAAACTTACACGCAGTCACTGTAGTGAAGGTGAATTTGATGAATACCCAAGTGCTGGGTATTGGTTATTACTATGTCACTATTTGACAGAGTTCAGTAAACCAACTTCTGTATTTCTGGCACAAGATAATAGAACATAGAAACATATCTTATAAACCTTGAAAACAGTTTGTGTAAAGCTGAAATTTTGCTATAGCCTAATGCTATGAATTTAATTTAATAGTTACTTGTAGAAATGAATTTGGGTTTATCTAGATACAAGTGCATAAAAATAACACATAACAGTAGGTGTGCATTGGGCCTCAAATCCAGTTCTACAGATAACTATATAAAGTCAAATTCAAATGTCATTAGTCTATGGCATTTCAGCTCAGTGACTGGCAAATTAAACAAAGCTTATGTGATGATTGATTCGTATTTATATAACGTAGTCCCATCTCTGTATTAATTCTATTGACACATATGTTTTTTCTGTAATGGAGTAATGGAAATTATTTTAAGAATACTTGAAAGGGATGGACAGGAGAACCAGAGAAAACAAAGCCTAAGAAGTATTTTTTCTCTTCATTCCTGTTGGCTTGCTTTATAAAGGCATTTTGTCTTCAGGAATTCTAGCCTTCATGGCAGCTGCTGGAACAGATAGTGTCAGTTACTGCATGATGTGCCAAAAGTATTCACTAATTATAACTCAAGAAGTGAACTTGCCAAAATGCAGCTAATGAGGGTTTGTGCAGGAGGCTGTATACAAAATGATGTTTGAGATTTGTGAAACAGTCAGAAATCTTCAGCTTGTCCACTTAGCTGTGTCAGGAGGGAAATGGACCTTTAGATAGCAGCTGAAGGAATACACATGTGAATAGGGTGAATTTCTGTGTGTGTTATTGGATTTTATTTGCATAATTTATAATATGAACAAATGTTACTATATCATATAGACTATTAATTTTAAAAAGACACTCTAAACCCTAAAAGCAGCATGCTCAACAGAGAGGAAGCATTTAGAAGTGCATGAGTTGATCAGAGATGGAAAACTCTTTGATCTCTTCATCGTCTTTTTTGCAGTTTTTATGGTTCTGTGAGCAAAACCATATTAGACGAGCCAAGGATGTGGCAGAAAGAAGTAAAAATGATCCAAGACACTATTAACAAATGATATCAGAAGAATTAGTAATACATGTCTCATTTTGTTGATAATTTTCAGGTGTTTGAAATGGTATGCTGATGTAGATCACTTCCTGTTTTCTGAATAACATATTCTTCAGTAAACACCTTTTCTATTGCTTGTTGATGGTGGGAGTATGTTATAAACCCTGTGGGGGGTAGGAAGTTAATATATGAAGAGTGCTGCTGAAAACATCTTTCTCCACATTCTCTCTGTTTTGCTTTTGCCTTTCTTTCCTTCCCTGTGTAGGTTACTGTACTCTGTTCTGCCGCCATCAGTGGCAAATGAGCTGCGACACAAGCGTCCTGTTCCAGCCAAGCGCTATGACAACGTCACCATTCTATTCAGTGGCATTGTGGGATTCAATGCCTTCTGTAGTAAACATGCCTCTGGAGAGGGAGCCATGAAAATTGTCAATCTTTTAAATGATCTTTACACAAGATTTGATATTCTGACTGATTCACGACGGAATCCATTTGTTTATAAGGTAAGCATAAGATTTTTTATTCTGTTACTTTTTCATAATTTACTATGGTGTCAGTCCTTTCCACTCTTTTCTTGGACTTGAGGCTTTTTAAAAAAAACTTATGTTCTCAGTCTCAACCGTGTTACCTGATATTAGATTGCTACAGAAGAGTATGTTGGTTATCTCTAAATGTCTGAAGGAACATAAAGTGCTAAGTTCTCATCACGATTTCTGCAGCCACCCATTAGGTGGACATACAGATGTACTTCCACATTTAGCATATGTGAACTTAGACAAGCCATTTGTGATTCTTCTGATTTACGCTTAAAGTTTTTCAGTTCTATTCTGGGTCTTCTAGTTGTAAATTATAACTTATTATTCAGTTACTCAATGTGAATTTCATTCCCTCATTAGGAGTGAGGTGTAGTTGCAAATGTGGCTGGTAGCAGGAAGGTACAGAGATAGATATGCATCCCGTATGTACATGTGTGTGATTGTGTGTTTATAACCATGGAAGCTCATTCCTAGGTTTTGCTTAAACTGAATTTTATGCCCTGTACCACGTGAATCAAGGGTGTGAGTCAGAACAAAAGTAGTGTTCAGTTTTGTTCAGAAGACACCAGAAGAGAGACTCAGGTTTACACTATCACAGTGTCATAGTAAGTTGTTACACTGTGGGTTTACAATAAATTCTCTTCAATAACAAGCAGAGATGACAGTAACTAGGGCGATTTGAAAGAAAGGGAGAGGGAACTATTTTAAAGGAGAAGCTGTCTTGAAGGAAGCACTACATCAGTTCTAGTACTCTAAAAGCCATAATAATGAAGTAATTGAAAAATATCTGTCTTGATAGGTGGAAACAGTTGGGGACAAGTATATGACAGTGAGTGGTCTACCAGAGCCTTGCATGCATCATGCACGATCTATCTGCCACCTGGCTCTGGATATGATGGAAATAGCAGGCCAAGTTCAAGTAGATGGTGAGCCTGTACAGGTTAGTAAATGTGGGCTTGAATGAAAAATTCGTTCTTTGATAGGATGATAATGTTTTGAAATAAGATAATACTCTTGTCCCAGTCCATGCAAGCTTTGTTTTTGTTAGATTTTGAGACTGATATATACAAATAATGTGAGAAGTCACATGTAGCTGTGACGTGTAGTTCCCAGACCTTAAAATGCTTATTGTGCTTTAAAAGGTAAAGGACTAATTTAGGTCCACATCATTTATGTCTGTTTTCTGATCATTTCAATATAATAAATGAATTCCTATTGTGCCTCAGGTACAATCTGTTGAATCTACTTCAACTCTGGAAGCAGAACAATATTATTCCCTCCCTGATATTTTTGATCATGCCTCAGATCCTCATGGCAGAATGAGAAATTATTGCATTAAAAAGAGGATTACAATTCCATAGATGGTTACAGCAATGATTACTGATACAGTGGATATTAGTGGAATTTCACTCATTGTGGGACTTTCTGGAAATGCTGTAGCACTGATGCAGAATTGGGCAAGCAGCATTGATTGTCCTCATCAGAAGGCTGTGAGCAGAAAATGATTAATGAATGCAATGTATATTTCTATTTACATGAATGCTGCTGTTCTGTCACCTAGCTTAGAGCTGTGTACTTCACTTTATCAGGGAGCAAAGCAGTGAGAAGGTTTGATTTGGGGCTTTACAGTAACTCTAAAGTGCTACAAGAATGAGCTTCTCCAAACCTCTGTCCTATCTCTTGACCCACTGAATACAAAATACCATGATTTTTCCTTTGAGAAACATCTTTTTTCTTGACCTATGCCATCCTTTTCTGCACCTTCTGAGCATTCATTAAACACAGACCTGCAGAGTATGTCTCTCTGCCCACCTCTTTTTTTATTTTCATGGTATATCATAACAGCAGGGTGCATGCTGGAAAATTGCAGATTTTGATTGTTCATGTGGAAGGCAGAGGCATGACACTGTACTAAAGTTAAAAAACAAAAGAGTGGCAAAACCCACAAAATCCAAGGCTTTGAAGAAGCAGGAGTAGCACTTTGGAAAAATAAACTCTAGTAGATATAAGTGGCACGTTGCTTGTATTTAGTCAGAAGCATCAGATTAGTTATGTTAATTTCGAATATTCAAACTTATTTTTTTTCTCCAAAGATAACCATAGGAATCCATACTGGTGAGGTAGTCACAGGTGTCATAGGTCAAAGGATGCCACGGTACTGTCTCTTTGGAAATACTGTCAATCTAACAAGCAGAACAGAAACTACTGGAGAAAAGGGGAAGATTAATGTCTCTGAATATACTTACAGGTGAGTGATGTATTATTTTGATTGGTGTTGACATCTTAAAATAAATCACTTTGTCAGCATACCATAAAAGTTTTTTTGGAGTGGAAAGTGACAGTCCTTCTGCGTTATTTAAGTATGTGAGTTCTCATGAAACTGTATTATGAAACACAGTTATTGGTCTGCAAATATAATAATGATAGATTTGAATCTTTTTATAGTTTGCTCACGTACATCTAGCATGTTTAGTATTTTACACAGTGTGTGGTGTGTATGCAAAGTGCATTCATTTGCATGTTTTCTCTTTCAATTTCAGGTGTCTTATGACACCAGAAAATTCAGATCCTCAGTTCCACCTGGAGTACAGAGGTCCAGTTTCTATGAAGGGCAAAAAAGAGCCAATGCAGGTTTGGTTTTTGTCCAGAAAGAGTACAGAGACAGAGGTATGAGTAACCAGAGTGTAATTTTGGGTTTTTTTCAAACATAAACATTAAAAATTTAATCTAAACCACGGAGATCCATTTACATTTGCAAAACTTAATGTTCCATAGAAAAGAAATGAAGAGTTTTGTGCAACACTCTTTCATTAACACATTTATTATCTTGACAGTACTTGAAAATCCTTGTTTATTTGTCTTTGCAGTTTGTGCAGTTCCTGCAAGAATACTTTTGATTTCAAAAAGTCCTTGAGGGAGTGCCAAGTGTTTAAATATTTATATCTCCCTCTTACAGATTTCTGCACTGTACTAGATTTTGCAGTATAATTTCTGTTTAGCTGACATGTCTGGTTATCAGCACTTCAGAATTTGCCATTTTCTTTCTTGCAATAAGTGAAAAAATGTGCCTTCAAATATTTAGGCAACAGTCAAGCATCTATTTGCAAGCAGGTTAACACCTGATGTGTATGGTGGTCTCTTAACCCCAGATGGCACTTGCTTGTTCACAGACTGTTGCATGGCAGAGGTACGCCTTTGGAAATATACAGGGTGAAAACTACTTCTTATAAACGACATATCAGCCTAAGTCCTCTTCTCAAAATGAGGTAGGGTAAAGCTCTTCAAGCACTGAGGGACCTTTAAGTTTATGC
Organism: Chamaea fasciata; assembly: GCF_029207755.1. Taxonomy (NCBI): domain Eukaryota; kingdom Metazoa; phylum Chordata; class Aves; order Passeriformes; family Sylviidae; genus Chamaea; species Chamaea fasciata. Next base: position 41,817,746 of record NW_027094091.1, on the reverse strand, counting down.
CTCAGTTTCAGAATTCTGGGCATGTATTATCCAGAATTTCAGTAAAAGCCAATTAACAATAGACTCAAAGTGTGCTACAAACTTAGACAATGAGGTCACAGTATGGCAGCTGCTTTGCCATAGCTAGGCAGGTGCATATAGTCCATCTGTTGTCAACAGGAAGAAAAAAAGGATGAAAGTAATTTACATAGCTTGAATTTTGCCCTGAAGTAATACAAAAAGAATGAGTTTTCAACGAATGTATTTAATTTTAAAAACACACTTGACTAAAATAATGGAAGTCATCGGTTACCTTGGCTGAAAAAATTCTTGTAAGTCAAAGGAAATTAATTATGTGTCTGAATGCTCATGTACTTCTGAAAACGTAACTTAGGCTGTTAAACTGTTTCAGCTTTTAAGGAGATCTAATCCAGATTTATTACCACTGGTACCCAAGTATTTGAATACTGGCTTTTTAATGGTAACTCCAAATATTAACCCCCTGTACTTTAACTCTGCATTTTAATTCTGTATTTTAATATATATTACTTAAAATTATATTCTGGGTGCCGCTTTTGAGAATACTTTTCTATTCTTATTCTACAGTAAGATAACTATAATTTCACATGGCTTCCATTATTTCAAATCTATTGTTGTATTTTATTTAAAATATTTTTAATTAAACACCTTTCACTTTTTTTCTGCATTATAAATGTCCTATCATTTGTAGCAAGGCACATTATAATTTTAAATGTAAATTTCAGAGAGGTACTGAGTCAGGTGGGTATTTTCCTTGTTTCAGCCTAACACATGTTTAATATGAATATATGGTTCAAGTAGTTTAAGACTTTAAATATTGTAATTGCTTTTCAGAGATCTTGTACAACAGCTGGTTATGTTAATCCTCACAGCAGTCCTGAGAGACACTTGCTGATACAATTATCCAGCAATTGAGCTTTGTAGAGGGAGACATGGGGGCAGGAATAAACCTGACTGAGAAATACTGTGAGCCTGATTTTCAGGAGCACTTAAGACTAACAGTTTCAGCACACTCAAAAACAGTCTAACTGATTTTGTTAGTTTTTGTTAATTCTGAAATTCAGATATAGATGTAATTCTTAGAGACCGAAGGACTTCTCCCGAGACAGGTATCTCTTCTAAATTGTCCTAAGTTTGGGAGCATAAAAAAATACACTGATGTGATGTGAACTGATAATCATTTTGTCAGAGGTGATCTTGAAAAGTGAAAGAATATATTCCTCTAACCTTTCAATTCTTTTTCACTCCCTGCACAATTTCATCTCTCCATACACAAAAAATGCACAAAGTTTTACTCCTTTAAGATTTTCTGAACTGTTCTCAGTTTCTACTGTGAAGGTACTCTTCATGTTTTTTTCTGGCACTTTGTAGGCTGTGCATAATAGTTTTATTTCAAAAGCAGAAATCAGATAACCAACTTCTTTATGTTTGATCACTTTAAAATAATCACTTTGCTTTATGAACACATGTAGTATTGGTTTTCTTTCCAGAAGCTTTTCAGAATGCTAATGTATTATTGCGTGCAGTGCCATTTATTTCAGGGGGACTGTACATAACAGTAAATAAGGGCATGTTAACATATATTCAGAAACCATATGGTAAACTTCCTGAAAGGTCACTCCAGAATATTGCAAAAAGTGGCATATAGAAGTAAGCATAAAAATATTTCTTAAATCATCCTGAAGATACTTCTACTCATTATGCTTTTACTGTGAAGTTTTCTACCTCCAATATCTTCAATCTAGGATTGATGCATATTAGTGATGTATTTTTCTTTTTGTTATATCTATTAGAGAGCTATTAGCTCAGCATTTGCAAATCTATCAGCATGATATTTTACTCTGAAGATCAGTAATAAGGACATTGTGAGGATAAAGGACAATGTATTTGCAGATGCCATAAGAGATGTGAAATCAAGGCTTAAAATACATTTTTGCTCTACTAGGCTGGTAGAAAATGATAGGGCTGAAGCAGCTCAGCATGCCTCAAACTTGATTTCTGGGTTGATGTCTCTGATATCAGTCCCCATGAGCAGCAGTTCTGAGAAAGACCTAATTTACAAGAATAAATGTTGGTTTGGAGTACTGCTCCTTCACCTTTTTTCTCTGATCTCTTCCATGATACCAGTACAGCAATAAGCAGAATTGCGTCAGAAACACGCATAGAACAAAGCAACTGTAACCAATTATTCATTTTGCATCTGCTTGTTTGCATGTTATAAGATTAATTATTACTGTTTTCATTATTTTAACAGAGGTTCAGCTGAAGTTTCTCTCTCGAGAAACAGATTTGTTGTAATAAATAAATCTTGCCGAGAGCCTCAGATGGATGACTGCAATTTTACTCCCTCTCCAGTTTTTAATATCTTTCTCTCCTGCCCTGTTCCCACATTACTGGTGGGAACAAATTGAAATATCTCAGGCAGAGCTGGTAGTTCACCAGGGCATGTAGGAATTGTTTCATTCCTACATACAACACATAGGAGAGAAAAACATGCACTACCTATGCTTTTTGGTTTTTTAGTTTTTATTATTTACTGATACTGGTTGCAACTTGTAAAATGTATTTTGTCATTGCATTAACCCACCATGTTGTTGCTTCAAAGAAAATTCCTTACTTCTGAAATTCTGCTTGCATGCTCTCAAGGAAACAAAGCAAGATGCTTTCTGAGCTGAGGGAAGAGGAAGAGGATGCTGAATAGGGTGCAATACTGTCTTCAAATAGGTGCCAGGCAGTAAGGTTATGTTATGGATGTTCTTTCACGTTGTATCTCCCATTCCCATGTGCAATAACATTGTCTTTTGCCCTACTCCTGAAGTCATACTTACCATTTTTCTCCTGGCTTGCTTGCTAATTTTTTGTCCTTATTGTTTGGTACTGTTGTATCTCTGCTATAAGCATGTATTTCAAGCTTCCCTTTTTTTTGATATGCATTTTTGCATGTCAGTCATGTGACCATTCCTACCACCAGATAATATTGAATGAAACTGTCGTATGCACGCCACAACTAACCACTTCAATCTGATGCTTCACATCTTCATCTTCATCTCTGAAGTACTGTGGTTATGTGAATTGATGACATTTCTGGAAAGATAGGTATTTCAGTTGATAGGCAGAACAGTGAACCTAAGGAACTATATTAAAAAAAAAAAAAAAAAAACAAACAAAACACCTAAAGCAGCATTACGAAAATTATTGCACAAATGGTATCAGATTTAGTTCTGCTATTACCATGCTTCTCATTCATTTTGTGAATAACACTTGATGCTCTGTAAATTCCTGGTTAGAAAAAGGTTTGTTATTTGATATCATCCTGCATTTTCCCCTTTGTGGACACTGTAAACATCTGTATTGGAAGGGGGCAGCTGTTTTTCTGATACTGCCATTTGAAGCATGTGCCAATGTACTTCTACTGAAATGCTGTTAACTTGCAATGTGTTTCTCACTGATTTATATAAACTAAATTAAATTGTCATATGAGTAATAGATTGCTGGACAATTTTAGACCACTCATAGTGCATTGATTCTCATCTGATGTAGCCCCTGGAGTTGGAAGGCATGCTGCTGAGACATGGTTGCCTTTAAGTTTGGTCTCCCTAATTACAGAAATGATCTTATTTTATTCCTTGAGAGGACCTGGTAATATTCTAGGCATCATGACATAATTAAAGGATGTAAAGCTTGGAAAGGGACATAGAGTGTTTCATCAGCTGATACAGTTAGTAAAAGTGGACAAGTTTTCAGATGCATAGAACTTCCATAACTTTAATATATAGTGCATTTTAATGTGAATAGTATCTGTTCTTATCTGACTGATCATTTCTGAATATTTGCATTATATAATAGAATAGTGCAATTACTTTGTGTATAAAAAATGTCTATATCTAGTGTACCTTATTAGCACAGAATATATATGTATAAATGTTTCATGTTAATGTGCAAAAGAAATTGCAATAAATTATTTTTTCCACTGACTTCTAGAAATCTTGTGATTTTTTTTGGTAGAAAACTTTATTTCATTGTTTGATACAAAGCACGTATTTTCTCCATTAAATAATTTGCAGTTCAAATTTAAATAAATTGTTGAGTCATTGTTCTAATGTTTGCAAACGTCCGAGTATCTCACACATTCAGGTTAATGGATCACATCCTCAAATTAAAGTAGTGCTCAAAATGAACAAATGAATTGAGGTTAATGCTTCAAAAATAGTGATGAGGTGACAAAAATGCATAAAACCTTCCTTTGAAACTCCTGGGCAATATTTAACAATCAAAATTTATAAGCTGTACACTTCGAGCAGGATGTGCATTAGCAACCAGAGCTTTAGGAACGGGAAACGAAGAGAGGAAACTGTATACTTTCCTCCCCATCATCTCACTGCCACACAGCAACACATCCCAACACATCATCAGTGGTTGCCCTCTCTCAGGTGCACAGCAGCAGTTTGGATTGATCAAGTTGCTCAAGCTTACAAAAACTTTATGGTGACTCTGAAAGACATGGAATTTGTGACAGCAGTGGTTGTGTATTGATATAATTCATATCCAAATGGTGAAACTGAAGTTGTGTATCACACTTCAAGCTGATGGAAGATGGCGTGCTAGAAAACTTAATGCTCTGGGTTTATATTGTACCTTCTTAATAATTTCAAAATATTAAAGCTCCCATTAAGCTACTTTGTAACATAACAGTTTCTTAAAGCATAGAATAATAGCTCATATTGTGTTCATGTATGAGCTTTTTATCTCAGTACAATTCAGGCACTTAACCACTTCTTTTACTAAAACTGGTCTTCACTTAAATGCTGCATTCAACTACTAAATTTATAGTTTGGTTAAATATTACTCTCAGCTAACAGTTAAACACTTCAGTAGGTATTTAGTTCTTTTATGTGTGTTCTGCTGCCTCTTGTATTTAACTGTAGTGATTTGCTTTTTCAATAGAAGCTCTCTAGCTGAAACATGAGGCAGAGTAATTATCAAAGTCTGTTTCAAAGGTCTTTATAAATGGATGTATTTTATTCTTACATTTTTTGTAAAAAAAAATGGAACAAGGAGAAGAAATGAGAGATCAGCCATGAAACTGCAAATTAAGGAACGCTTAGTTGTTTGCAATCTTCTGGATCTTAGGCATTCGTTTGAATTCAGACAAGCGAGGGAAATTGATTTTTGGTGGTGGTTGTGCTTTGGCTGTGTAGGGGACTCTGACTCTTGCTGTCTTAAAGTGGGCACTGCAGTTGGCTTCCAAACTGCTGGTTCAGTCCTTGATAGGAACAACCTCTGGGAACATAACTTCATGTCTGATATATATATATATATATATAATTTCTTTTTTTTAACAGAATGATAAACAAGGGATGAGATGCTCATTTGGATATCTGCTTACAGGATTATCACAAAAATGTCTTCACTGAAAGGGTAGTCAGGTGCAGGAACAGGCTGCCCAGGGGCATGGTGGAGTCACGATCCCTGGAAGTGTTCGGAAGGCACATAGATGCAACATTTGGGAATGTGGTTTAGCAGTGAACACAGCAGTGCTAAGTTAACAGTTGGATTCGATGGTCTTAAGAGTTGTTTTGCAAACTGTGGTTCTCTGTAAAGGACATCATCCAGGAGGGACACATTAGGACAAACCCAGTAAGGAGATTTTTCTTTTTTATGACTTGTTTGCAGTGTTTAAGGTGTTAGTACAAATCATATCTGATTGGTTCCAAGCTCACTTTTGAAAGACAATCACATGCACAAGAAGGAAATAGGAAGGGATGTGCTAGCATCTGATACGAATAAAAACTGGGTGGTGCTGGAGGCCCCAGAACCTTTGCTTTGAACAAACCTCTAGTAAAATCTAAAGCTAATAAATGATTATGCTGCAGGCATTTGTGCACTACAGCATACACTCCTGTACTATGAAATATTGACGGCCATGTCAGTAACACCTGTCTCTGTGGAGCCAAAGCAAGGCCTGAGGCAAAGCATCTGTATCCTAAAATGTGTTTTTCATTCACCATGTAGATAGTCAACACTTTACTGTATTGTCGCAAACTGTAAAATGTTTATTCCATGCATTTCTAGAGTCATCAAATATTAAAAAAAGAAAAAGAGAAAAAAGTTGGCTCATTGGGTTCTAGGACTCCGAGAACTTGAAGAGAATTTAGTATTCATGTCCTCCAGGCAGTCAGCATACTGGTACAAATGGGAGCTTTTGGGCACTTGTAAATTGATTCTGCCAGTCACTGTGTTGGCTTATCATCTCCAAGTAAAGGGAAGTTACTGGACTTAAAGTCCTGTTTTAGTCCAGAAAGATCCTTTATTTCCTGGGAGAGTCTGAAACAACCTGACCATGAGGGAGGGAGCAAACAATAAGCCAGCAAATAAAGCTGTGCTAATGTAACTGTAAAAAAAAAAAAAAAAAAAAAAAAAAAAGGAAAGAGGGTTCCATTCCCCAGTCTATAGGGGAACACACTGGGGTTTTTCTACTGTTTTTTAGATGTTTGTCTGACTTTGGGTGACAGTTTGGAAAAACTGCGACAACACATGCTGTCTCCACCAATTTATTCTTTGTTATTAACAGGGAAAGGCTAATGTTCACTTTCATCATAATCAACGGGTCTTTTTGCCAATATAAGTGTTTTAGAGATAATGACAACACTGGAATGTGAAAACAATATTATTATTCTGGGATGAAGATGTGTTATAAAGGTTTTGTTCCAGACTATTTCCCATATTCAGCAGTTAGATTGGCATTGTCTTTGTTACTGTTTTTTTCCAGAGATGATTATGCACCTAGTACAGATTCAACGCCACAGGACAACTGTGCTTTCAAGGGCAGCGATTTTGTGTGCTGAGGATCTATCTGTTTATATGCTAGACACTCTGGCAGGAAACCTGTATGCCTTTTTATATTGCAGGTTCTCAGGGTCATTTAGCCTTTCAAAACAGATTTTACGCTTTGGTAAATGTAGTATCCTGTCTAGTGCTCAAACAACTGACTTGTGATTAAAATGACAGAACTTTGCTGAGTCCCAAAGAAAGGCTGAAAATGTTCACAGTTCCTAGCTGGTGTTAATCATGATCCTGAACTGGAGACCAATTAAGCCAATAGTCCTTGAGCCTTTATTTAAAAACAAAACCAAACAAAACCCCCCACAAAAACTACATGGCCATAGCTTTCAGATGAGAATTAAAACTCTGAGTTTAGTATTGCTGCCTTCAGCACCTATGTCAGTATGAGCATAGTGCTCTAATGAAGTGTATGAAAAATAAACCACCTTCATAAATCACACTGAAGTATGCATTGTATTAAGTGTGAAGAAATGCACATCTATTTCTTGCAAGTCTAAACACTGTAAGGCTCCTGGAAAGAAAAGGCAGGCTGTTATGCCTTGTTATTTTCAGATATTTTGTGCAAGTCAACTTAATAAATGTAAGCTTTCCTATGCAAAGTGTTCAGAAACAACCTAATTTCCGAAAAAACCCCATATACTCATGTTGAAGAGTAGGTATCCTTTTTCCACAGAGGGCATAGTGAAGCATTCAGAGCTTCAACTACCTGCACAGGAAATCAAAGCCTTGCTCTCTGTCACATTATAGATGGGCAATCTGGGCAATTTTGTAATGATCTACCAGATAATAAACTTGCCCACAAAATAAGGATATGTGCCTTTTTACACAGCCTTTTCCACATCATCCTACCCTTCAGGCTTTATAGATGCATCTATATATATATACACACACATTTGAGTGCTGCACGCTCTTGCATAGAGTAGCATGAATGGTGTACAGACTGCTGAATCTAAAGTCAGCAGCTGTTGGACGAACTTGCTTTCCTGAGGTACTCAATTCTCCAAAGGAAGACCATGGAAATAACTATTGTTTTGCTTTTGTCATTGAAAGAAAAGAAAGATAAATTTTGTTTATACAGATAAATACTTAGTTTTGTAAGCAATTGCTTCCTTCTATTGCTCATTGTAGAAGTCTGAAAGGAGAGGCTAGCTGGGCACAAGTGCTGGGTTAATGATAACATCTCTATGAGAGACTCAATCTCAATTTTCACTTGAACCTTATTTTCCAAACCATGCTGCATAGCTGTTGAGGAAAACTGTCCATCCTTTTGGTACTGGTTTTGTTTTTACTAAGTGTTAAATTTTCACCTTACCTTTGGCTGCTGCCCCTGGCACCCTTAAGAAAATCAAAAGCCTTTTCCTTCTTGACTGCTAATTCTGCCTTGGACTTCAGGTGTCAGTGCGATATGTGTGGTTGTTTCATCTGTTACTGGTGCTATTGATGCTATCCAAAACCCATACATCATGTAGCTCATTCATTTTAGATCAGGAATACACAAATCAGGTGTCTTGTCTCTGATGGATGTGTCAGTATTTTGTATTCTAAGATGTCTCATGTGTAAAAGTATGTAAAATAAGCTGCCATTTTAAGTGAAGATATAATATTCCAGGGTCTAACATAAGACATGGTTACAGTGGCATGGATCTTTGGTAACATTTTGGTAAGGATTATGCAACAACAGTGTTATTACTTCAGTTCAAGAAAAGGAATACAACTTTGCCCAAGCAGCACCTAGCATTCCTATAGCTACATTTACAGGAGGCTCTTAGAAGGAAAGAATGCTAGGAATAACTAAAGGTTGTTCCAATGTAGGTCATATTTGAAGAGATTGTTTTAACCGTTTAAGGATTACAAGACAACGATGTTACACTGGCAGGTCTTTCTAAACATTCAAATTTATCATTCATGTATAGTTTTTCATACAATAATTTTTGGGTCATTTCTGCTTGTACAGTGATTGATTTTATTGCCCCCATGAATGTGGAGGCCTGTGGCAAGTGTGACACTGCTGCAAACAAATTTATCTGGTCTGTTAATTAATTGTTTGAAAGAGCTTGTCAGCACTTCAGGAGTGGCTTCTGTTGTAGAGTGCTCACTTCTCTGCTAGGAGTTTCTGCTGACCAACAGTACTCCTGATGCAGAGTAGTCCATTTTACACATCTCTTTCTGTATCTTATGTTCATTTTCTCTACACCTCCCTGGTAAATACACGGGAATAGTTCTATGGAGACAAGTGCTACTGAAAGTGTCTCTGAATTGAAGACAGGAATTAAAAATACTTGTAAATCAGGAAAAATTAATATGTTATTTCCAGGCTGTTGCCTGGAGTATGCCAGAAGTCCTTGCATCTGCTTCTATTCTGTTCTGCAGTTCTGCAGCCTCCAAACTACTTCCATTGTTAATTGTGAGGATGTGGACAAACTAGAGGGACTGATGAGAGAGTCTTTGCTTCTTTCCCTCATCTGTTTCTGTAACAATTTCCTTTCCCTTCTATGCATCTTAGTAATGCAGATTTGAACTTTGGGTTGCATTTATCAGAGCTGTTTTATTTGCTCAGTCGATTTGAAAACATCCATAGGCCATTAGAGTTACTAACTGCAGTCACTAGGTTACAGGAGATGTTCAGGTTGGAACATCTCCTGCTCCTAAACAACAACAACAAAAAAAGTATGCTGGAAAGCTCCCTGCTTGTGGAAAAAACAAAAAGCAGCTTTATTCTGGCTGATGTGCAAGTGGGTGAATTCTATCCGTGCACAGCTTGGGGCAAAAAAATATTAGTAGTAATCAGTGGAACAGGATTCTGAGTGGGAAATTAGGCTGTGAAAGGAATAGTCTCCACCCACCAGCACACAGCTTAGTTGGGCAATAATTTTAAGCGCTGCCATGGCTTTTTCAACTATGCTTCTTCCCTTCCTCCATGGTCAGGTGGAACAGATAATCAGGAGGGTGAAGAAAAAGACACTTACTGCTTCCTGAGCACCAGGCCTCATTTGGGCTTCTCTCATTGTCTGAGAGCAGCACAAGCAGCAGCATTTGGGATGCACCTGCCTTGCCCTGTAGCAGAGGGAGTGTGGCTCTGGGGATGCAGGGGACCTGGGCAAGGTGCTGGAGGGCCAGGTCCTTGCTAAGGACTTTATCTTCCATCAGCATCCAAAGCAACAACAGTTCAAAGCAATGTTGCTGCTTTTCTGCTTTTGGCAAGAAAAAGACGGACGGAATTTGAGCACTAACAGATTCTCGAAGTGTGGCCAAAAGAATTCTTTTGGTTTACAGATCTGAGAGCTGACTGGCATCTGTTTTCTGTTCTGCGGTCCTTCACCCCCTTAGGGCAAATACTCTTCTATTGATGCATGTGAACTATGCATTTATTTTAATTATAAAGTCCTGTAAATATTTTATTAATCTGCTCTTAGTAATACAAAACCAAATGCATGCATTCAGAATACATGATGGAAATCCATTCCACTTGTAGCTTTCTTAGCAGGAGTGCTATTCTGCTCAGCTGATTGCTGAATAATCTCAAAAATTAACCCTCAACCTCTTTCTGCTGATTATTTGAAGGTAGAAAGCTTTTGAGCAACATAGTATTTATAAATCAAGAAATCAAGACAGGGAGACTGAAAAAAAATGTAGTCAAACTTTGTCCTTGATGTAACCCTCTAGAATTTTGCTAGCTTTAATCACTATTGGATAGAGTTTGTTATTAATGACATTCACATTGATAAGAAGCTGTTGCGTATTTTCCTTACAGGGTATCCTTGGTCTGGTCTTGATAGCAAGTAAATTACTGATCGGTTTTTCTTGTTTATTGTCTTAAGTAAGGCAAAAACATTTGAATTATGCAGTTGAATTCAAAATTATATTTGTTGACTTTGCACTGTGAGAACATGATGAGTGTTTTGTGTAAGGGTTAATTAGCGGAGCTGAAGAGCTGAATTCCATTGCTGGGTGCAAACTCAGTAGAAGATTATACCTTTAGAGGGTTTATTTCCTGTTTGGCATTATGAAAGGCACAGAGGTTAAGAAAGCAAAAGTCTAGTGTTTCCCTTAGCACAGCAACTGTTTGGATCCTCAGCCCTCCTGATTTTCTTCAGAGATATGAACTATACCACCATGAGAAAAACTCTCTTCTTCAATTGGAAACTACCCCTTCCTCTTCCCCAAAGAGATGGTTTTCACCTTTGGATGTATCTTTGGAATTGAGTACTGCTACTAATTTGCTAATAATGTTCTTGATTTTCAGACAGAGTTTTCTGGCAGGAGTTCCTTACTGGCTTATTGTACTGAAAACCTCCCATGGAGTCTGCAGAAACTGGCAATGCCAGCCAGTGAGAATTCAGTCCTGTGTCAGCAATAAAGAATAAATAGATTGTCTCCAAATATAGATGTAAACCTCATAATGCAGTATTTGCTAGTGTCACCAGCAGAGCTTATGTGGGTGATTATTTGCTGGAGCAAACCCAAAGATGTCATCAAAACAACTGGGTGACAGGAGGTTGTGCTGTCCACATAATTCACAACCATTGTTTCTCCACCCTTCTTCACACACCAGGTGCAAAACATGTCTGCCTTCACAACAGAGGCTCAGGAAGAGTCACATCTATTAGATAATGGTGCTGTTGCTGTTCTCTGCTTACTATTAATGCCATTTGTTTTGAGACATGTAAACTTCCTGTGCAAGCAGTGGGAATGAGAGAAAAGGTAGTTGCTGATGCCTACCTAACCGCACTTTATCTGACCATGTAAAGTGGCATCCCACACACACAGGTGCTTTGAATTGAGGAGCAAACCAGGTGCCTTACAGTTTTTTGAAGCTAAAGGACCTTCGGAAGAGGGTCTGTATTTTGTGAAGTACTTCACACACCAGAGTCCTTGTCTGAACTGGAATACTGGAAAATAAAGAACAAGGAGTAACTTACACTTCAGGACAAATGAATTCTCTAAAATCTGGTGCTGCGCTGCACTCCATGACTTCACTTCCCTCAGGTATTTTTTTAGAGTTATGTATGTCTCTTAGTATTGCCTTTTAAAAAACAAAAAAATTCTCCTGCTTGCTGCTGTTTACCTGACTTCCATGTTTAAACAGTGAGCAGCTTCTTATAATTAGTTTTAAAACAGACTTTTGTGATATTTCCCCAAATAGGGCTTTTTTTCTCATGCCTGGTTTGTTTCATGTGGGGCACTGTTTGCCACATTTACTCATACACTGCTTAGGTGTTTGGACTAAAACAACCCCAGAAAATTCCATTTACTCAGACTGCAGGAAAAGATTAAGATGTGATGCAGCACTTCCAGACTAGAGCACGTACAACCTATAGGTGAACTGTATATTTAGGTGGGCATGGTCTGAAGTTGTTTGGCATTTTAAGGCTGGAGAATTTCCACTGAAGTCTGGATCAAAGTGTGTAAAAAGTAATGAGTCCTGCACAGTGGGGCTAGAAACATTTAGGTATAATTCAGGATTACAAATGTAGTGGGCCAAGTGACCAACAGGAAAACATTCCTGGGCTAGTCCTGTTAGCCAGGATTCACAGTAGGCCTTCTGTTTTCTTTGCAGGTACTGTACACAAAGTGCTGTTGGTTACCCCAGGAAAAGGAGTTATATTAAAATTCTTAGCTGAAGTTATTGGGAGTATCAGTTTTGGAAACTGCATAAGAATTGAGTCATTGTTGTGGGAGGCATATGGGTTGAGTTGAAAAACACCAGAAGAAAATTTTCATTTTTAATGAACTGTTTTTGCGTGTTCTGTGGTATGTGTGCAGCCCTGACAAACCCACGTTTTTTTACAGCTTATGCATGAAAGCATTCCTTGTTGTAACTGTTCCTGTTTCTTATCTTCAGCTGATTCACACTTTGTGAGGGATACATCAGGAATGGTCAAGTGTGTAATCATCAATCCTACCTTGCACACCTATTTGCCAAGTCTTAAATAGGTAGAAGTAGATAAGGGAACGCAGTGCTGTGCTTAGATTGAGACCCGCAAGGGCCACAACCTGAGTTTATTTAGTGTTCATCTCTAACTCAAAATGACTGGCTAAGGTGAGAGTGGCTTTGAAAGTGTCACAAAGTAGGCAGAAATACTGACAATTATAATGTGGACTATCATCCTTTCCATTAAGGACCTTGAAGTGTACTGGAAGTGTTACTAAATTTTCTAAGGCTCAGGGTTATTTCTTTGAAAGTAACCCCCAAAAATTAGCAAGGCGAAACTAGATATGCACTTAACCTGGCTTTCTGTTGCAAAATGACATGCTTCTCTGGAGATAGAAGCTTTCTAGTATTTCACTCAGGAAAGAATACCTACATGTGTGAACATCTCTCTCCTAGTTTTGTGGAAGTATTTTTTTTGATCCCAGAAGATGCTAAAAAATAACCAAACCAAAAACCCCACCGTCTTGGGCATTTCTGTCCTGAGACAAGAGATAGGTGGGGATTCCGTCTTTTAACATCCATTGTGTGTGTAGTGGGAAAAGCCATTTGGAAGTTTTTGTGTTCTAAAGAAGCTTTCCTTCTTGTGGTGACTGCTTTTAGTGAGGAGTCAGAAGAGGTGAGCATCTCCTGGTGGACAAAGGGACAGAGTGCAAGAGGGTTAACAGTGCAGGATGGCCATAAGCAACATGAACGAGATGTGATGCTACCCCTGGACCTGCAGCAGTATCCTCACCATACAGAGTTTATAATTTATAACCTTGTCATGTTTCGATGTTGCACTAAGTAATTAATATGGTACGAAGTTGGGGGTATTTCCTGTATCCTGAGTTTATTAAGCACCCCAGCTGCCAACACAAAAATGTGTTTAACTCTGGGGACAGTTAGTATGACAAGATGTACTAATGTTTATAGCCTAATAAGGGATACTCACTTCTGTGTACAGAAGTATGAAGTTCTGGAAACACTTCATCCTTCGAGAGACAGTGTGAGCGAAACACTATGGTTTATGTTGGTCCGGGAGTTTTTAGAATTGCATGATGATGTTTGGATTTCCAAAATACTGAGCAACTGCAAGGAAATGTTTATTTGTAGGAAACTTGGCTGTTTCATGCTGCCATGAGGTACTGCTTAGGTGAGGAAGAGTTCTTTTCTGAAGTTTTGCCAGCACCAAATTCACACACAGTGCAATCACTTGCATTTGGGCTAGGGTGTAGGCACAGCTAACTAACTTCAAATTGAGTGACTATATAGGGAAATACTCTCTTTCCCCATTGCGTAATATCAGCTTAAAGAGTTGATAAGGATAATTATTTTACCTTAACCAACACCTTCCTAAGAAACATTAGATCAGCTGGCTTGTATAAGTTCCTTAAGAAATGCTTTGATCAGTTTATTTTGATGCAGAGGGGATGGCTGTATACTTTGGTTTGTGTTCCTCAGAAATCAATCTAAACATAGTGCTGCAAAGATGATATATCTTAGTTCAGTCTAAATAATGGCAGGTTTGCCAGCAGCTCCTTTGAAATGTTTCCCCGGCTGATACATCATTAACCTGAGGGAAACAATCTGACGTCAGTTACACTGAGAAATTCTGTAATAGGTGCTGAGAAATCATCTGTGCAAGAGAAATCTTGTGAACAGCAGCCTAAGGTAAGTGAGGCATCTACTGGTGGAAAGTTGCAGTGAATTCATCTGCTCCATGAAAGTCTGCTCCAAATCCTTCTGTACAGGCCATTCTGTACATTCTACATTTTGCTTTGCTGAATAAGCAAGTGCCAGACCTGTTTCCTCAACTCTTTGGAAAAAAAAAATGCAGTTTCTTCTTGAATAATTCCTTAATTTCTGGTATTCCTTTCGAAATGTCTGCCATGTACATTGCAATTGTAGTCTTGTGAGGGAAATGAGCTAAAGAAACTTCTCAAAAGGTGGGCTTCGTGTCTTTAGCTACCTCCAACCTTCCTCAACTTCAGTCTCTCATGGCAGGTTCTCTGACAGTTTATTAAGTCTGTCTTCCTTGTACCAGGAGCTCTGACACTCACCAGCTGCCCAGGGGTTGAAAATGAATACTCTGTATAAGGTAATTGAACAATATTCTATGAAAAATACTTGTAAAATTCATAAGAGAATGCAACAATACTCTATAAAATCCAGAGCTCCCAAACACAGGTCATTATCCACTTAACTAAATTGCCTCCCTCTGTTCTTCAGAAATTGTATGCAACAGTGTGAGATTCTCTACAACATTAAATAAAGCTTAATGACTTCTGCAGAATGCATTTAAAAATGTGTTTTGAAGTTTATTTTACAAAATTCTGTGTTGCATCTCTTTTTGCACATTAGACAAGGACTTGGGAGGAGCCCAAGGGGGCTTTCCCAGTCATGTAAAACTAATTTGTTAGGACTACCTTTTTAGAATCAATTACTATGGGAATAGCTTGTCAGTATGTTTACTTGGAGCATGGATGTGCACTTGTGAAAAGGAGAACTGAATAAATAAGTGGCAGAATAATGCTAAACTAGGAGGTGATCTGTTCAAACTGTTAAAATACCTTGCTTCTGCTCTCCTTATAAATATGACATTGTCACCCATCCAGTAAAGCCAGACATTTCTTGAACACTTTTTAAAATTCTATTGCCATAATAGAGGAGTAGTCACATCAAAATACAAAAGCACCCTTACTTCTGCTCTGCTGCACAGCACACTTGCTAAATTTAGCTGTGCTGAGGAATCAATTGCTTTATATAATCTTATCACAAACCATTGCTGAAAAAAAAAAACCCCATCTGAGTCTGTCACTTGACCTTGGGCAAAACAAGTCTTTGTTCTTTCTTCAGAGCTCCTTCTGCCACGTATGTTAAAAGAATCTCTAACCAAGACGTGATTTCAGCTGTCCTTGTCCAAAGTCAGTGGAGTAAGCAAAAGTCATTTTAGTCTTGTTAAAAACAAAGGAAAGATTCCAGTACCTTCCCTTTCTGGGGGCTGGTGCTTTTTTTGGCTGATTTTCTAGCATGTTCTGTGCTTCGTTTCACTTGAACCTTTGAACAGAAACAATACCAGTTCTGTTTTGTTTGGTCCTTACAATACTAATGCTCCTTTATTTAGCCCTTACTAGTAGAAGCAAAGAAACCAAATCATTGTGATTGATAGCTACAAAACACTTTGATCTCTGAAATACAAGGTGTGCTAGATTACTATGTTTAAACTTTAGCCTGCTTTTCTTTTTATCCAGAAGTCAGATAATATCTGGTTCCTACTTCCAAACCTGTAATTTCTTTTGGCTTAAGAATTCCACAGTTAGAAACTCTATGAGGCTGGGAGAAGTCTTTAGAGAAATACAGAAAAACATGCAGTATGTTTGCTCTGTTCTTTCCATTCTTCCTCTGTGTTGTCTAGTGCACGCCTTGGACAGTGGGGTTAGAATGCCCTTTTTATAGGGCTGCTGAGCCAAATGTGCCCATGCTTGGTAATAGGGAGGGAGAAGAGTCCCAGCAGAAGTGGAATGATGAATAAAAAAGAACTGGGAAAAAAAAATCTTTGAGTTATGCTTAAGGTTCGAGGAAACAAATCAAGGCATCTCTTTCTAGGCAGCAAAAACATTTCCTGTGTTTCCTGAATTGCAGATCCTAGGGCTTATGTTGAAGGAAAGCTGTTGCCAATGATGGCCAAAAGGTACCATTTTCATTACTTTATGTCTGATTTTAAGGCCTTGGCTCTTCAGTAAATGCATTTATTATTTTATTTAATCACTGCAGTCTTCTTAATAAAAACCACAAGGCTAAACCACTACTGCTCTATAGGCCCAAACATGCAGGAAATAACAGAAGCTTTTCTGAAGACTTCAAAAGAAATAAATGTTCAGGAAACCTGAATCAGCACCAAAGCCACAAAATTCTTACACTGCCTAATATTTAGTAAGACTAAGATGAAGCCTTCAGTGTTTATTTTCATCTTTCATGGCATTAAATATTGAGCTTCACCCATGTTTTCCCACTTCCCATCCACTTGGATGCCCTGTGGTTCTCTGTAGCTGGCAGAGTGATGAGAATTTTTTTGATATATTTCAGAGAGATAGTACTGTAAATTTTATTGCTATTAGGCCCATTCTTAATTGTTCTAGGTAAAGCTACCATATTCTTCACTGGAATATGTTACAATGATAACCTACTAAAGAGCTAATAAGGAACCCGCATTTTAAGAATAGCAATGCTCCATAATTATGGTAGTCAAGAACTTTCTGAGAGATAATTTGGCATGTGTATTATTTCTCATCACTCAAAACACGGAAGATAAAAACTGGGTCATGATTGCTAAATTGTATCATATGTTAACATCACTTGCCATGCTATTTAAAAAAATAATTTATTAAAATAAAAGTTAAAGATTGCATTTTACTTTATATGAGAAGGAAAGTGAGACTTTGTGAAATGCACTCTTTAAAGTTATTTAGCACAGTTAAATTGTTTTAGGGAATAAAAGGGAGAATAAGGAGTGCAGAGAAGGGAGCTGTGTAAAATATTGTCTCCTTTAAATCTTAAAAAGAAAGGGAATTTACAAAACCAATTAGATCTTAGGACTTCTACAAGCCACTAACATTCTTGTATTCCCCTCTTTTTTTCCTTGTGTGTTGATTGGTTCTGGGTTGGATTGTTCCACTGAGGCATTTCAGGAGCTTTCAAGAGAAG
Organism: Chamaea fasciata; assembly: GCF_029207755.1. NCBI lineage: Eukaryota > Metazoa > Chordata > Aves > Passeriformes > Sylviidae > Chamaea > Chamaea fasciata. The sequence continues at coordinate 41,800,270 of NW_027094091.1, read as the reverse complement.
AAAGATGCACATCCAACAGAAGTTAGTAAAAATATACTCTAGCAGTTCTATGATTGTAATCATACTGGCACCACAAAACAATCCAAGCTGGCCACCTACATCGGCTGTAATAGAAGGAAATAAACATGTGTCATCTGAAGCATCTGGTTTAGTCTAGCAAGCAAAAAAACCCTGCCAGGCTCAAGTGTTAAATAAATTCAATATATGTAATCCATCACTTCAAGAAAACAGAATTAATATTCTTAAGAATGTTTACTGAAGAAGACTAATGTGTTTTTGAAAATTTTAAATAAAGCAAGTACAACACAAGACACATCCTACTGTGAAACAGATACTTAAAATATTTACTACATCTATGCCTTTTTAGATGTTCCCTTGCTTCTTGTCCCCATGTTCTCCCTCTTCTCTCCAAATCCCCAAAACATCACTATTCTTACAGTCCTGCCTGTGATAAAGCAATAAACTAGTGCCAAGCTTAATTATTACCCTCAGCTGCTGTCCATACTACAACTTCATTAATGGAATGACAGGAGACAGTATCAAAAATGACCACAAAATAGTCATGTTTATTACTATTATAGTATAAAAATTATGGATTCTTGTTCAGAAGCCCACATAGTTTTTTATTCAGGAGGTGAGAGAATTAGAAAAATGAGGATTTTTGGTTGTCTGTTTTTTCTTTAGTTTTTTTTTTAATCATTATTTTTAGATAATTTATTAATAAATAATAAATATGAAGCATTCACTTACCAAGCAAGTCAGAGATAGTCAAGGCCTTTTGCTGCTGTGTTATTTTGTAGCTCAGATCATTGTATTTAATCTCAATACGCACAAGGTTTTGCCTAATGACAAATACATAGAGTTTACTTGAGACAGTATGGAGTGCTGCTCATTTTTACCAACATCTGTCAGCATGGTCTGAATTCAGGGAGAGTGATGATGTCTTTAATAAAAAATTAGATGGGTGTTATCAAAATCAGTTACATGAGAGAAGGAAAATCCCAAAGTCCTAATAACAACAGCAGTTTATCAGGAGTAGATCTTCCTGCTGTGTTGAAAATGTACCTCTAGATCTGTAATGTGGGATAGAATTATACTTTTTAAGGGTCATTGGGAGAAACTTGAGTGGAAATGTCAAGCAAAGTGTAGCCTACCACTCCTGATTATGTGCAACAGCATATTTAATTGTGCTTATTTCAATTGGCATGTTTGTGTAGTGCTTGTCCTAAACTTGGATGTTCAATTCTACCCTGTGCTAGTAGTCTCACCTAATTATGTTCTTGCCTGCTGCAAAAGTGGAAGAGTACATAAATCTCAATTGGAGCAAGACCTGTGTAATGACTGAGTGAAGAGCTCCTCTTTGTGGTATCTTGTCTACAGAAAGACTCTGCCAAGTCTTAAACTGAATATAAAAATAATGGGTTTGGAAGAAAACAGACACAAAAACTGATTGCACGCATAATGTCAATGGCTCAGTGTCCAAGTAGAGTACTTGGACCAGTGCTGTTTAACATCTTTTTTAATGACATGGACTTAATGATGGCACTGAGGGAAGGTCTAGAAGAATGGAGTAGGGGGGCAGAATGGAACTCCTGGAGTGTTTTGTCCATCTCCATCATAAAAAGGATGCAGAGAAAGTCCAGAGGAGGCCATGAAGATGATCAGAGGGCTGAAGTACCTCACCTATGAGGAGAGGCTGAGAGACTTGTGGCTGTTCAGCCTGGAGAAGAGAAGCCTCTGGAAAGAAATTCTAGCAGACTTCCAGTACCTAAAGGGGGCCTACAAAAATATGGAGAGGGATTTGAGCTACCTGATGTAGAGGGTGGCATCCCTGCCCACAGGGGTTGGAACCAGATGATCATTAAGATCCCAGCTAAAACCACTCTATGATTCTTCAGAAGTGTTAACAGGTCCAGGTTTTTGGTTTGATAGCGACAATGAGCTCATTAACAATAGCTGTGAAAATAAAGTATTTTCTGTACAAAATCATCCCTTCTAGCTCTTTGGGTGATAATTCTAAAACTCAGGTAGCACTAGTGTATAAAAATAATCTTATTCCCCTAGATTCTGTTAGTAAGGCTCCTACCCTTGTAATGGATTTGCTAGCAGACCTATCCAATAAATATTTAACTTTTTCCTCCTTACGTCTTCAGAAATAAATACATCTCTATGTTTTATAGTTTGAAATGTGTACTCATTAATGTGTTAGCAGGATTTCTATTGGTTAAGGCCTGGTAACAGGGGAATTTCCTGTATGTTCCCTTGCTTAACTGAATAATTACTGAGTTGTGCATGATGTTTACAGACAATAAAATTATCAACAAAGATGAAATGTACTCAAGGGATTAATATGGTTTGCATATAACAACAGGTTTAATTTTCATAATGTTCATTGGGAACAGACTTTTTAATAGGGCCTGTAGATGTAGGATAAGAGGTAAGAGTTGTAAACTAAGAGAGGGTAGATTCAGACTAGGTATAAGGAAGGCATTTTGTACAAGGGTGGTGAAACACTGCAACAGGTTGCCCTGAGAGGTGGTGAGTGACCCATGCCTGGAAACATTCAGGGTTAGGTTGGACTGGGCTCCGAGCAACCTGAGGTAGATGAAGATGTCCCTGCTCATTGCAGGGGAGTTGGACTAGTTGACTATTGAAGGTCCCGTCCAACCCAACTGTTATGATTTGCATAGTTCCTCTGCATGTATAAACAATGCAAGCATTTGCAGACTGATGGCTTCAAAAGTGAGAAAACTAAAGTCACTGAGACAGTGAAACTCATAGATATTTCATTAATCAAATTTTTTACAGTTGTTTATAAACATCCTTTCATGTTGTATATACTATGAGTTCATGTAGCAACTGCCATAATACTTATTTGTACTGCTGAAATCCCTGGCTATAAGAGGCAATTCAGTGTATGAAACGGTATTAAATTTTCTTTGACAACTAGATCATGTCTTTCTAGAAAAAAATATATCTGGAAATAATTCAATTTTTTTATATATAATGCTTGTGTTTGTGAGAAATTCTGGTGCCAATTCGTTATATTGTAACAGTAAGGCACGTATGGTCTATTAAAGCATAAGGGCACATGGCATCTCTGAATTTAAAAGTATGCAGATTAGGGTAGTGCAGTCTGCACACTGAGCAACACAGCTCTATGCATAACATAAGTCCTATCACCTTTTCCTGCCTAAAAGATGTAGTCAGTACTGTTCAGATGTTTTCACACTAGGAGGTATCTTCTGTTGGGTGGAAAATGACCTCCTTTTTCTGTGTAGTGCTTTCAGTCACACAACCATCCTGTTTCACTCTTCTGCTACCTCGTGACAATTAATGTGATACCAACGTTTTTCTAAATAACTTTTATAATATAAATGGAATTAGGGAATTCTTCTAACAATAGAAAATCCTATTAAATCTGTGGCGTTGCTGCTACAATGAAACCCAGGTCTTCAGTACTTAAAAGGCTTCCTTTGGGAATAGGCTGAAAGGAGAAAAACTTTATATAGCATCTATTTGTGTTTTTCCTTTGCCTTAATTTGTGGAATTGTGAAGATTTGTCTTCTCTACTGAATCTATTGTGAATAGGTTTGATAACCCTGCTTTTTTTTTTATTCCTAATTGAAACAGCAATCAAAAAATTTTGTTAGATTAGCGACAGAGGAGATAACTGAGAATATTTGTTTGTAATTGCATTATCCATTTTTATATTACTTTGTTATCCAGTCATAGGTGTACCTAAAGATATACATATATATGTATCTATGTGTATAATCCATATATACATCAATATAGATAAGAATTTGTATAACTCTTAACCACTTTTGTCCAAGAGATTATATTATCTCACAGACAATGATAATAATACCACACATAAAATATCTTTTTAAGGTTATATTTTCATCATACACTCTGCTAGCATGGTTAAAAGGAATCCATTATTTCTTTATTAGACAAGGTGTTAAGCAAGATTACCTGATGTATTCTGGGCTTTTATTCAGTTTTGTAGAAAAATATTTTATGGCATGTTCTCCTCCAAAGTTTGAATAGGTGACAGTGGTAGGATAATCTGTTTCTTCACATGGGGTAGGACAAGTGGAATTGTGTGTTCCTACTGTACATAATCCTTTTATCTCTATATCATCTGAAATTTCAGAAGAAATAATTTATATAATATTTCTAAAACAGCACACAGAATAAAAAAATAAAAAAAAATACTAAATTACTTTTAATTGTCTTTGATAAATGTGTGGGTTAATTATCCCAAGAAAAGTCAATACTTACCAGTTTTGAAGTATTTGCAACTGTCATTTGGGAAACTGGTGGATAGAAACAAGGGCTGAGATATTTTTCTCACCTTTTCCAAAGAAATACAGCACCTCTAAGTCTTTATGCCTTCACTGGGGCCTTATGTGCTTATTATTTCTCATTCACAGTTAAACAAAAAGACAACAGAAGACTTTCCATGTTCTGTGCTAGATTTCTAATTAAATACTTAGGTATATATCCTTGGTCTTGATGCCTTAGTGCCTGCCCAGCTCATTTCAGTGCACAGAAACAGCTTCCAGAGGAATTCCAATGGAAGTTTTCTATCATCTGATAACTATAAAAACCTTGGTAAGCTAAGTTCACTTTACGTTAACCTGCTGCCTGCCATTTGATAATTAGGCTCAAGACAGCTAAGAAGGCTTAGAGAAAGCTTTGTGTCTTCAAATACCGAGAAGTCATAACATTCTGCAGGTCTGGCTGCTCATGAAAAGTGGGAACCATTCATCTAACAAGGAATTACACAAAGAATTACAGAAAATAATCATTACAAAAATCTGGGAAAGCTAGAGAAACACACTGTGGATGAAAATTTGTTCGGCATAAATATTTCCTAAATCATAACCCATCACTGTGAGAAGAGCACGGTAATCTCCTGCCTGTGATGCTCTAATTGTCCTGTTTGTGGGGTGGCAGAGGTTGTGTCTGTTCACTCTGCTTGAGGACTTCTCACTTTTGCAAAGCAAAGAGGAGGAGATATCTCAGCCTGTTAGCTGATGATTTCAAATACTCTCCAGGGATGCTGGAGTTGTGGATTTTATTCTGAAGAGGCAGCCTTTAGAGTTCTTAAAATAATGCTCTTAGTACGTCCTACAGATATTGGATAAGTGTGCTGTTACTTGAGATTTTGTTATCAGATGTTTTATCTCTCCTACACTGTCAAAGGAGAGTCATCCCCTAAAATGAGATCCTGGGGACCATATATCTACAAACCTTCTGGGATTCAGCTCTGAATCCTGTCCATCCTTCAGAGGAATTTGGGGTAATTTTTTGCTTATTGCTCTGTGGTTTCTTTCAAATTCAGTCACTGAACATCTATTAAGTAAAATAATACACATCTTCCATCCTGACAGGCATTTAAAGATCATGGTTATATAAGAATATGAATTTAGTGAAATCCATTTCAAAATAGCTACAGGGAAAAAAGTAATTGTTCACAGTAGTTGATCTAGCCTGAATGTTGCACACACCTTATCAAAACAGGGCCCCCCACCAACTTCTGAGTCTACTAATCACTCAGAGAGAGTCACATTACACAATAGAAACCAAAGCAATTATAAATAAAAGCTTTCTGAAGTTCATGAAAAGTTACTTCTTGCATTACCATTTTAAGTATTTTCCAGTCTGTTGTAGTGATTTACAAATTTTGTACACAGTGTGTGCAGATTATTTGTTTATGGAAAAGAATTGCATTTGGAGTGCTTTCAAAATTTATAATTTACTTTTAAAAAGATAAAACCTTTAAGTCCAGTGATTTATTTTTTACCAGTTAGCAAACCTGTTATTACTGTGCTGTTCACTCTTCTTGCACAAAGAATACAACATTGATCTAGAAGGATACCATGAAGTTGTGAAAATGCTGGCCAGAGCCTTGGTAATTGAAACCAGATTAGTTGGATGTTCTTCCATTTTAAACCATTTAGATGGCTAAAATTAATTTTCTGTTAGGTTTTTTTAATATATATCCACATATATACACACACTGAAGTATTTTTTGTATGGTTTGTTTGTTTTTCTAATGGGCATATACTTCATACTCTGTCTGGTTTCTGTTTTCAGAATATGAAATGAACTGGGATGTACTCCATTTCAGATTACTTTCAGTATTTTGGTTTAATTGATAGATATTGCCTACTATTTGGAATTGACTTGGAAAACATGAATATGAAGTTATTACTTACAGACTGCTGGATAAACACATTTGTAAAACTTCAGCAAGTCACATTCTGTTCCATTTCCTAAAAAGAAATAAAAATATTTAGGAACCTTAATTAACCATCTAACCCTTAGCTCTATTTGTACTAAACTGAAATGTAATGTCATCAAGGCTTGCTCACCACTTCATGTTAATGATTACACAACCGAGAAATCAATTCAGTTTGGCACAGTGCAGTTGCCAGCACCAGGAGGGGTACAGAGCGAAGAGCCACAACAGACCAAGCCAGGAGGCTGCTGTTGGAGCAAACACCTTCATTATGTGTACCAGTCTGAACTGCTTTTAAGCTTGTGGCTCACTCTTTGTGTGAGGAATTTCTGCCTTTCCTAGTGGAAATGAAAAAAAACCTCAAAGTAGGGTAGATTTTATATGTGATTACATTGCATGTATTTCTGCAGAAATGTTGAACTTCATGCAGGAGTTTTTTTTTTGAGACCTGGAGGGTGAGATAGGATGCTGAGCTAGAGCAAAATTTTTAGATTTCAGATGGCCTCAGTTTCACCCCATTTTTAATTTTTTTTTCCCTCACATGGAAATGTTGTGTAGCAGTTTAGCACACAGTTCCAGAAGGCATCGCTCTCCTTTATCTGACTGTCCTTGTATAAAGTCGTATAAAGCTGTCACCCCAGGCATGGGAGACCCAGACTTAATTGCCTTGGCAACCCCTTTTCCATGACAGTTTGCAGAAGACTGCCAACCTCTTTTCCCAGGGGTTCTCAAACAAACAGGCTAGAGATTACACATTAATGGGTCTACTTTAGTAAGAGCATTCTGCATTGCTTGAGCATATTTAGAAATTATGAGTCAGAAAGTGCAGGCTTGTGGCTTTTCTTGTCATCCAGTGGCTTTCTTGCCCACCAGTTGTGAAGAGAGAGAGGCAAGAGCAGAGATTTCTGTTCCAACTCTTGCTTTAGGTGACAGTATTGTTGTTACATTTAATGCTGAAATGGTGTGAGAGCTCAGTGTTACTGCTTTACATTTCTGAAGTGATTAAGAAGCCTGGATACTGTAGGGGAGTGTTACAGCATGCACCTGGTGCTCCACATTTGAGGCTGATTAGAAGGCTCCATACAGCTTTTTGGCTTTTGTGGAGCCTTTGCTTTACTGCTGCCAGGCTCTTTCCATGGCTCATGTAGGGGTCCTGAGATTCTGTCTTCAAGCAAACTCTTCTGCTGTGGTTGCTGAACACCTGCCTGCAAAGTAAGTTGTCTGGATTACGCGTGAAAATATATGCCTTCTTATGGATTTACTTCCAGCTCCTTAGGAAGTCAGATTGAAGACTACAGACCTATCTCACGCTCCTGAGGCATAATTTTTTCTTTCTATTTTTTGGCCTGTATCCGAAGAAATGACAATGACCCAGATGCTAGGTTGAGGCTTGACCAAATATCTTGCTTGTTTCCTTGGAATTTTAATTAATCTCAGATGAAGATTTCCATCAGATATGTGCTCTATCTCCTTGGCTATTCAATAATATGTGAAGTGTTCCAAGAAGATGATCAGTGTGTGGCATGATGATACTCCTGAGAAATACCTGGAAGAATGAATGGTAAACAGCCACACCAGTCCTGTATGTACCGGGCTTTGCATTCCAGCAAACATCCATTAGTACTATAAATCTTGTGGTACCGAAGCTTTATGTCAGGCTTGCACTCTCCCCATGGGTATTCTTGGATAATTGACTGTAGGGTAAAAATAACAAAAGATATAATTTTGAGGGGTCTGTTTTAAACATAGGTATTGCATTTTCACATTTTCAAGTGCTGCAGGAAACCTGTTGAAGACATAAGCTGTAACACTGTGATTTAATTAGAGGCAATTACAGTTTGCGCTCTTGGGATTAAAATTCATCTCCCCTCTCTTACAGCAAAAGTAGGGCTTGATCAGACAGCTTAGTGCAAAATGGTACTCTGCTCTGCTTGGATTCTGCTAGGAATGTGAAACCCTCTTAATGGTAGAAGAATGTGTTGATAGGGAAATTCTGTGGTGTCCTTTTATCATTATCTGTCAATGAAGCTGTAAATTTATGGGAAAGAAAGGCTGACTTTGGTAGAGACAAATTAGGAAAACCAGTGATATCCTCCCTCAAACAGCAGTAATTTCATTTGTGTCTGGAGGAAATGTTATTTTTTGGAGTCTCTAAGTCATAATAAATATTTTACATTCCAAAATGTCTGATTCATTGTCAGTGCTTCAGAAGAGAATTAGAGACAGTAAAAAAATGCTACTTCCAGTTCATGGGCAACGTCCTTACCTTCAGCTGGCGAATTGCTACCTGTGCGTGCATCCCCACTGGTGTCAGTAAACCTAAACCATCAAAACGTGGAAGCTCTTGGGGTGAATGGACAACAAAAGTTATTCCAGCATCAGTATAACCAAGAGTAGGTTCGTCGGTGAATTTGTCCTAAACCAAAAAGAATTGTTTAAAGTAGTTTTGGCTTTGCTTACCATGTGAACCTTTAGCTATATTTATTGTGGTACGATGCTATTTAGTAACATTTTTGGCAATTTACAGGCAAGTATAGAAGCAAACTGACTTAAATTTCCTTTGTTCATTACCTCCTTGGGTTTCCTTCCAATTGCTATAGACTTTTAACCTTTTTGTTCCTTTCGGCATCCCCCAATTTTAGATACAAAAAGTCATAGATGAGCATTTACTCATAACTTGGAGATTTATTCCTTTCACCTGCAACTAACCATCACATTTCAGCAAACTTTCTGTTATTCTCTTCAGAACCTTTCACTCCTGACTCATAATTCCTTGAGAACAAAAGCCAATGTCTAAGTCGTTTATCAATCTGTTAGTTTTCTTCTCTGTTCTTACAAGGTGATATTCCCTGTTTTCTGCTTTTTGTTGGTCAAAGACAATTCTAATGTCAGAAACAATTTACAGTTCAAAGACCAGGTCTTGGCTGGCATTGAGCTGCTGCAACTGCTGTAACTAAAATTTGGTGCTACTTAGAAAGTGGCACAGGTGACCATCTCTCCTGGGACTTTTATTAACTGCTTGTATAAAATTAAATTGCTCTTCTGTTGACATGTTTCAGTTGTGAGTGAACAGAGCATGTACATGCTCACTCATAACCTTCTCCCTCTTAGCTGGGGACAGTCAGTAATAATTTTGTCTTTTTAAATCTCTGTTTGGGTCTTTCCTTTTAAATACCCTCTCACTTGGAAATAGTGTTGATTTTGAATTTAGTGCATGAAATTCTGGAGGTCTGTGTAAACCCAATCAAATAAAAATCCCAAACCAAACCAATAAAACCCCTCCACTAATTTATAAGTTGGTACATGATTCATTGCTTAGGATAGCTGTACCTGCTGGACATCAAAAAGCAAATGTAAGCCTCTTCCAGACAAACTCACTCTTCTTGCTGAAAGATCATTGTGATTAAAAGTAAAGCAGTTTCCATATTCAGTGAAAACATGTTCAAAATCCTTCAATAAAGGAAAATAGGGAAGAGTGAAATGAAAGAAAGAACACTTGCAGTTTCCTTAGTTAATTACAATGCAAGATAGGGACTACTGGGGGTTTTGGGTTATTTTGTTTTATTTTTTCCTCCAAAGTCCTCGAATATTACAATCAGAAAAGTGGTAATTGATGAAATATTCAAACGTATTTCCGCCCTTTCTGCAGAAAATGAAGTTTGAAGGAGAATTTTCACTTGGTTTATTAATACTTATGAGCTGCTCAGAATAATTTAATGTGGTCCTGTGTTATTTCTATACCTGTTACATTATATAGAAATTATATATTAAAAAATAACTTCTGAAATTTTTCATTATCTGCTTAGTGAAGACTGATTAAAAACTAAATGTCATGTTGCATATGAAAGTACAACATTTGAATTTTTTCCCAAAACCACCTCATAATTTAATGACTGCATCTCATTGCTTTAGTTTTAGTTCTTAGCACTAGTGTCTTCAATTTAAGAGAAGTCTCTAATGCCGAATTTTAGAAACTACAGCATATCTAAAGGTTAGATTAAACTGAAAGGATATAGGCTTGACTTTGTTCACATTTTCTGTTTAAATAGGGAATTCTTTTATAGAAGAATTGACATAAAAATTGGATGATCATATTTTTTGGCTGTTGTCCCAAATTCCCAAAGATGGGCTATTTTCATTTCAATATTTAAAATTCCTGTGGACTCTGCATATAGTTACCCTGGCTGTCTCTAGTCTTAACCTCAAGAACATTACAGAATCACGTCATGCAAAAAAACTTCATTTAAACTGTCCTTCATTATAGGTCACTGCTGGAAAAGGTTGTTAGATCCAGCCTGGGGGTATGACAGCTTTCAAAGGCTGCTGTCTGTGCAGAAGTGGCACTAGGCAGAGAGCAATTTAAACTGAAATCCCATCTTACAGCTCAGAGAGTCGAGCAGGCTGCCTCTGCAGACAGTGGGAGAATCGAGGCCCTCGGGGTCATTTAGAGCAGGACTTTAGTTCTCTATTGTTTGACTCTGAAGGAACATAGGGGAACAGCTGGCAAAGCTAGATGTCTTAAGTTGAATATAAGAATATATCCCCTTTCTCTCCATGCTACTGTTTTAATAAACATACTTACCTGTGGGTAACATGGCTTTCCAAAAAAATCACATTCTAGCAATGTGCTGCTGTTCAGATAAAACCCGTTTTCCCTTGTAAAGTCTTTGATGCTGAAGTTCTGGTTCCCAAGAAGGAAATAATTTAACTCCTGGAAATATTTATCTTCCATAGAAAATTTTTGGAGAATGGCAGATACAATGTTCCAAATAAAAAAAATTGCTTTTAGGTTGCTCACTGCGTGAGCTTGAAACCTGTCAGTGAGAAGGAGAAAGAATTGCTTGGGATTCTGTAGTTATAGGACTGATCTCAAGGCTGCTCTTGACAAAACTGTGACACAATTTGCTGTCTGCTCACAAACTGTAAGTGATTCTTGCTCACTGGGTTGCAGTTTGATCTCTACAGCATGAATAAACAGTATAGTCTCTATCTCTAGGAATATATCTTCCATACCTGGAAACAGAAAATAGACACTTTCCTATGGCTATTCTGGTCAGTCATATAGGAAACATTTCTGTTGTGTGCGGTTGTTGATTAAACATAAAAAGCAAATCCCCTGAGTAGATAAACCATCCACATAAGCCAACAACCAGATTTGTAGAACCAACGACAAGCTAAACAATTGCATTTACATGTGGGAAACTAGCTGAGAGGACCTGTCCCTTTCAGAAAAAATGCTGTCTTCCTTAATTTGGATAATTGAATTCTAAGCACATTTGCAGCAGTCTCATGTACCTGATTTACTAAGGCACTACACCTCACTATAGACAGTGCACCTTCCTATGAGCTGGTGCCACGGTGGTTTAAATCAAAGGTGATCTTTACTCTTTGAATCCACTTGAAAAGTCTCAAAAACATGATGAGACTTTAGTGGTGCTTTCATTATGTACAGCATTGAGGTTCTTTATTGAAGTGAAGTAAGGCTTTACAGAAGTTATAAGTTTGAAGAGAGAATAAGCAGCAATGAAACTATAATGCCATGTTCTTTAGAATTGACATTTTATCTTATTTTTAGAAATGTATTAATGTAACAAATTTTTTGTAATAGGTCTTAATTCCCTAGTTTAAGGGAGACTAGTAGGAACAGCTCTTCTCAAATGAATTTGAGTTAAAAACAAAGGGACTGCTGTGCGTCTTTGTCCGGCTAATGATAAAAACCCCAGAAACAGGAGGGGAGGAGAAGCACAGCGTGAGTGGCAGATGAATGTGGCAGTAAACTCTTAACTTAGATGGAAAAATACCATGCTCAGTAGCTGACTCCCTACAGTGTGCTGCTGCTATATTTACAAGAAGTGAGGCAAGTTCACAACAGCCAGCCCACTGCACCCGGAGGGACTTCTGTCTGCAGTGCACTTTGTGTGGTATAACCCAGGGTAGCTTTATGTAGGTAATGGAAGGTGGCATAAGGAGGCAGAACAGCTTCAGGTCTTTGAGACATGGACTTCTGGCTGATTCTGCCAGCAAAAGGTAGACAATAAGAAAACTTACTATTTTTTGAGGAAAAAAAATGTAGATAAAGTTTCTGTGTTTCAAAAACTGTTCCTAAATTATGTATTTGCTCTAAAAATCAGGCCACAGATTTATTAAATTATTTTTGAAGTGGCTTCACTGAATATTGGCCACTGTCTTCAAATGTAGAAATTTGTAGTGAAGTTCTTGCTTAGACGTGATTTCCAAACAACCCAAATGCTTTCCTCCTGCAAAAACCCCAGACAGCAGCTGGAGTTGTAAAGGCTAAGCACCTCTGGTAAAAGAGTACCTGTTTTACCTCAGATTTTTGCCTTTGCATGATGTTTTTACTTAAAATTATTTGCTAATCTTGCCTTTTTTTTTTTTTTTACCTTGAATGTGGCTGATGGCTGTCCCTTAGTTACACTGAAAATCAACACTCATACATAGAGCACTACCACCAGAGGAGTTTTTCTATTCCAACTTCTGTTTTGAAACTTAAAAATCATGTCATCTGAAGGAAGGGGAACATTATAAAAGCAGCCTCCCTTTCTTGCTTCTCATTTTCATCTTCATTTAAGTATCATGTGGTGGTGTGGAAGACATGCCCCTCATAGCCGTATGTTCCTTGGCTTAAGTGATTTGTCCAAACAAGTTGTGGAACCTGACTGCTTTCAGATGAAGGTGTGTTGTGTCTCAAGAGCAAACAACAAACATATTTTTTACCTGTTCATGTTGCAAAAGGTCACAGCAGGGAATTTGACATTTTCCACATACTGAACCACCACTGTTGTTGTGGTTGGCCAGCTGAAGTAGTAGATGAAGCGGCTGCAGATCTGCCAAATAACAATGGCAAGGCAGCCTACGACTATCAGCAGCCACAGTGCCCTACGAGCCTTGCTCTGCGTGTGGACAATGTTATGTACACCATGAAATGAAGTGGATGAGGCAAACTCCTCGTGATATTTCCTTCTGTCTTCCAAATCTGGCAGCAGTTTCTTTATTAAACACAATCGTATCTTTTCCAGTATTCCTGAATATGGAACAAAATTTAATTTAAATTTTTAAAATTTTTAAAAAATTAGCATTTAACCATCACTTAGAAAAGGAATCCACATAATTCTGATAATGAAAAGCAGATGTAATTTTTCCCTTTAATTGTAAATTCTCTCTTTAAGTAATGAACTTGCTTCTGAGAAAGAGTTGTGTGTTAAGAGATAAGCTCAGTGCTGCCATAAGTACCAACTATATTAGTATTTCAAGCCCACAAATGTTTAAGCACTTTAACTTAAAAGAGTAGTTCCACTTCTGTGGGAAAGATTGGATTTTGACATACCTCAGGGGTCTAAAACCATAGGTTGCTGTGAGCTTATGTGAAAAGTTAAACATCTCATTTTTACAGTAATAACCCAGTAAAGGACTGGTCCTTCACACATGCTCTGACAAATAAGGTTAAAAATGAATCATATGGAATGATATAAAAGGGACTTTCACTCTTTCAGTATTAAATTTTTCAGGAAAAGACTTGGAAGGTTGCAGGTTGAAAAGAATAATCTCATTTTCTTCGTTTCATACTTGTCTGATTCCATAACTTTGAAATGGGATGGGTTTAGTTTTCATTTGTGCCATGTTTTCTATAAACTGATAATAAAATAAACCAAACCAAACAATTTTTAAATCTAAGTTTAAGGGCTATAACAATAATGAATGTAATCAATACCTGGAACTGCAGTAACTTTCTTATGCTTAATGCTGAATAATCTTTTGGACATGGATTTAAACATCAGTTTTTCTCCCAAAATATCCAGATGAGAGAAATTTCATTAAAACTTTTTTGTACCTTGTCATAATTGGATCACTCTTTTTGCAAAGTGCTTCTTTTATGGATTGCTATCCATTACTTTATTTTGGCATTAAGTAAGCCCATAAGAACTCTAAATCAAATTAAGTTTGTGAGAGAGTTATTAATATCTGAAAACGTATTATTTTGATCAGTGTTTAACAGCAATTAAATGCTTCCCTTCTTCTCTTTTTATCCAAAAATTAGGTTTAATAGTCTGCATGTGTGGTAGGAAGAGAATACAGCTTTTTAATGGCTGACTTACTTGAGGCTATTACAGCTGGGCAAAGGAACAAAGGGGTGTAAGAGTTAACTGCCAGAGCCACATCAGCCACATCATGACCACATCAGTACTCTGGGGCGTTTCTTTGGTCCGCAGTCTCTGGACCGTGATAATGAAATCCCAGGTGGTGCTGGATTTCAGAATGTTTCTGAAGGGAAAGAATTTGCTTTATGGTGTTCTTTTAAGATCTGTGTAAGAACTTTGATCAATGTTACATAATTTACTATGACCTTGTTTTATCATCAGAGTTTTCCGCTACAAAACTGTTCAAAAGTTTCTAGTGACTATTGGAGCCCACTGCAAATCTGTTCAACGATGTGTGGTCTTGTACATCGTGCTGGAATGGAGAAGATTTCTGGTTTTGCTGTAGGCTTCTCTCTCACTAGCATGTGGGCAGTGGGATGAGTTCTTTGCATGTTCCCTCCCAAAAAAAGAGCAGAGGGACAATTACATTCCTAACATGTCTACATCTGCTGCCTGTAGACTCCAACAAGAGATCACAGGCAAGTCATATCCTTTTCGCCAAGGATAGTGATGTGAGGGTTTATTTCTCCTATATGCACTGTGCTAGGTATGAGAGCGATAGCATGCCCCTACATAAAAGTCCAGTGCCATCAAAAAACCCTAGTTACCTTAATTAGCAGAGGTGTAACTTTGAATCTAAGAAAACAGGAAACTAAGCTGTATTTCAGCTCTTGTGCATAGCTAGTACAGTAAATAGTTGTAAGTAGAAATAATGTTTCACCTGAGGAAAACATTGAAAGTTTTTCTTTTAATGTCTAGGGTTATCTAATAATAGCATGCTTCTGCTTTCATTACCACTACTTTGTGAATGTCTTCAAGAATCCTCACTCTACTTCCAGATTTCTTTAGAAAATGTTATTTAGCAATTGCCTAGTTAAAACTGTATTACCTTTATTCTAAATACACAGAGGGCCAATAGCTAAAGACCTCTTTAACTGCTTAAGTAAAAATACATTTTTTTTTTCTACAAGCTTTTTTGAGCTCTCCCTTCTTTGTTGTACCTTGAAAAGGTACATTATTGCTACTTTTGGACAAGATGAGAAATAACAAAGCTCTTGGTCTAGTTTTCTAATATACCTAGTCACGTACCTTTGGCATCCGATTGAATGACTCTCCTGAGCTGGTCCATGAGGCTGTGCTTATTTCAGTAAGGAAGGGATGGATAACAAGCTGCCTTACCACTGGGATCACTGCTAGGTAATGGCTTTTATAGAACACTAAATGGGAGGTGATTCTCGATGATACATGGGACTGGGTAATTTACCTGCCAGGGTTGCTATGTTTGGCCTTTTATTAATACGGCCTGCAATATGAAGATGATAATTTTGATTACAGGATCAGATGTACACGTTTATATACATTTCAGTTACTTATTATGCTAATAGTAGTACAAGTGTGCTTGTGTATTGCATCCCCTTACAAATTTCTTTCATATATTTTCCTTTTGTTTTAGAAAGGCTAATTATCCTTGCTAAAATACTTTGCTGTTCAGAACTGAATAGCTTCTCTTGAAGTAAATAAGAAGCCTCTTTCTGGTCTGGAGGGCAGTAAACCTCTCACTAGGTTCCCACCAGGAACCAGGATGCAGTTCATCCACACTTTGAATAGCTTTCTTCGTAACCATCTCCAGACTTCATGTTCTTAAGGACATTTCAGCAAAAATGAGCAGTTACTCCCGGGAACTAACCCTGTAGGCTTCATAACCAGCTCCAGATTTCATGTTCTTGTGGACATTTCAGCAAAAACAAGTGATTACTCCTAAGAACTAACCCTGTAGACAAGGATGGATATACATGCAAGGTCAATCATTCCAGCAAGGCCTTATGCAAAAGTACAGAGACTGCTTTTTTGTTGATATGCCAAATTTTTTTGTTTGAAATTTATTTCAAGAAAAGAACTTAACATCTAATAAAAGTGAACAAAAATATTAGAAGTTTCAAACCTTGAATAATGCCTTAGGAAAAACTAAGAAAAAACATTCTTCCCCTCACGTTCTCTTTCTGATCTCTATTTCTTTCCCTCTGTTGAAATTGTCCCCTTGGTCACCTACAGAGTTCTTGGGTTACCAAGATAAGCTTGGCTCCTTGGTGCCTCACTGCCTGGTTGTTTGCTATTTTCTGGCTGTGTTGTTAGCGCTACAAACAACAAGGAAAAGCACTGAACTCCATTTGATTGTTCCTGTCTGACAGGATTCTGTAATCTACTCCTTGGAATTCCCAGCTTCATTTGTCACTCTTGCCTCACTGGTGGGACTGTCTGCCAGGGCAAGATTTACACAGCACTTGTGTTGACTCAAGCAGTTTTTAAGATCTGTTTGTAACTCCAGCCCAACTAATGCTCTGCTGATTAGTCTCTGACCACTGCAGATCCATTGATCCCTGTTAATGCAAACCATTCTAATTCACAGAGCCCAGACAACACCTCTTGCCCAAGCTGCTTGTGTTCACAAAACAAATTATGTCAGTCTTTTCTACCGTTATGTGCATGGAATTAAGAAGTACAAACTGTAAGTTACTTGGCTCTCTATACAGCAAATGGTTCAACTTACTTTTTGTTTTAAAATTGTGTTGCTGCCTTACAAAGAGTTGTTATGATTATGGAATGCTTTACATGAACAAGGCTTATGTTGTCCCCTTGTGTTTTACATAGGAAATTGATTTTGAAAAATGTCTTTCTTTTTTTGGTTGTTTTATATTAATTCTTAAGCAAACACTAAGGGGCGAAGACCAACCATCTTATGTTTGTTCATCCTTCCCAAATGGCTTGAATAAACAGGTTCCAGGTTGTAAAGTGGTCACAGGCAGCTTGCTCTGTCCACTCACTCATAGCATATGTATCTGGTTGTTTAAACCACACATTCCCTAATACTTACTGCAGTAAAGATTAAGAAAATCAACTGTTTACAAAGGTGGTCACCATTTTTTGTGTTCACACATAATGTAAATTTTGAACTCAAATTATTATTTGAAGTCAGTCTTAGGTGCTGTTCAGTTCTTATGTTATGGTGCTAAATTAAAAAATAATGCTGCAGCCAGCATAACTACATAGCTATTTCCTGAGACAAATAGATAACATGTTTCTGATAACGTTAATTCTTTATAGCCTAGTTGCAGCAAAATGTCTTCTGAGAATTCTTATGGGTTGCTGAGATAAAATACATGCATACACAAGTATGTATTTGTTGTATATTTAACTTTCATTGGACAATATCGTATTTTTAAGAATATGTTAAAGTGTTTCTTTCCAATGCCTGTTACATTGCATGACCCTCTATAAATGCTTTCTTGACATTAATGCTTCTGATGTTTTGCTTAGCTCTCTCTTTTAATAGAAGCATCTCAAATATTATCTGCTTTATGATAGAAGTAATGCATTTGCTAATATGGCAGACTACAAATATTTTTACTCAATTCATACAAAAATATTAGCAAAAAATGGCAAAACAGAGTAAAAAAACAATGGAGTGACCACCACCAGGATTGTTATAATGTATTGTCATTGCCAATTCATGGAATGCTGGTAACTAATTGTATATGCAAGCATCTGTCTTGCTTCTTCCTTCAAGCATGTACTGAAAGTGGATTCAGCAAGGGGGGAGGGGGCAGAAGGGGCTGCAGCAGGAGATGCTCAAGGAGAGTTTGAGAACTCACTGAGTCTCTCTCTACATTGACAAGGAACCAGCTATGACTGGGAAAATTATGAGCATAATTGTTTTCTAATGCTTAAAGATACTAGAATTTCCTTTTTTTTTTTTGTTGTTGTTTTCTGATGTCTGTGTTATCCTGCCATCATTTAAACTGGTAACTCCTTTTCCCATCCTGTGGTGTATTGGAAGTTGCTTATTGCCCTTCCTTTTGAAAGGAAGGTATTTCTCACTTTTCCAGCCACAATCTTCTCTTAGTTATACAGGTGAATGCTTTCCATCTTTCTTCAGGGGCCATATTTTCTACATCAAACATTCATTTTTCTTGCTATCCCCTTCTGAACCCTTTCCACATTGTCTTCATCTGTCTTGAAGAGTGGTTCTGAGGACATAATATAAAAGACAAAGTCTTTCTGATGCTGGATAGAAATGAGGGATTCCATGCCATGTAGAAAGTTGCTATTTAAAAAATCCAGTAAAAGATTTCTCTAAAGAATTTCCTATTTGCAAGTTTGGTTATCACACCCAAAGTTCAAAAGTACTGCTCTTTGCATCAGAGAAGCTGCACATTATTAATTTTAGTGCATTAAGGTAATTTTGAATTCTAGCTCCTATTTTCCAGCATGCTATTAGACTTTCTGGGGTGTTCTCATTTGTCAGTTTAAGAAGTGCACAACCTATTCCATCACTCCAGCCATTAATGATAATGCTGAACAGGATGAGATGAGCAATTTTTTATCAACGTTTGTCCAAAACCAGCCCTTTGCACTTGCCAGACAGCTGTACCATGGAGTAAACAGTAGCACGAGCTGAGCCACGTGGAGGCATGGGAGTAGCTTATGGTTCCAGCTTTGTGCTTCACTGGACCTGACAGGTAACCAGGACTGGGGAGGTTCAAGAGGGTTCCAACAGCAGGTTTGAGCCTGCCAAAACCATGTTCAGGAGGGGGCAAACAGCCTTTACTAAAGAATTGCACCCTACAATGTGTGGCTGCAAGGCATTAATAGAGAATAGGTTTGCCTTGGGACAACGTTGTGGAATGTGTTCAAGATATGTTGTTTGTCTTAAGTTTACAGTTCTGGCTGGGATTGATCCATTTACAGTGAAATTTACATGAAAGCAGGGGTTTTTTGGGCAATAGAAATAAAAGAACATTTTCTCCATACTTGGGGAATAATTATCACTTAAAAATTATCAGCTAAAAATTATCAGCATGTGAAAGAAATACTGCTGCATTCTGCCGAGCCACAAATGAAAGACAGTGGGGGGAAGGTTGTGCTGGGATGTGTGAAACATAAATGAAAGTTAGAAGTATGCTGGGAAGTGATGACAGAGTTCTTTGTTTTTAAGAATTTGAACAAATACAGTATTTAAAAAGAAAAAAAAATCTTTCCAGTACTATCTCATCTCTTTGTTTGTAGTTTGCAAGACCTTGAGCTCTGTTCCTCCCCCAGGTACAAATGTCTGATTGGATTATTAATATTGCATCAACTTTAAGCTTGTTTGTTTTAGAATGGAGTAATCAAATTTTAGTTTTCTTAAAACCAACTGGTAATTTCAAGTGCTAGTTAGATAGCAAGTCCAGTTTGGAAAATCACAAAACACTTCTGCAGAGGATACATTTTGGTTCCAAGTTTATCTTCTGCGCTTCATCTCCCTTTTATGTGTCTTTATTCACTTATCTCTTGTTATGTTATTAAATTGGGTGAAGAAGAGATTTTTGTTCAGTGCTGGCAGAATAGTCAGCACAGTGAGGTTCTGGCTTAGGGCACTGGGGGCTTCACCTCTACAATTTGAGTTGCACTTTGTCAACCAAAACAGTAGCTGCTGTGCTGCATTTCACTATTATAGTTGTGTGTTTGTTATCAAAATTATTTCATCACTTTTCATCACTATAACTTTATGAGATTAACAATGCAACATCTATACATAGAAAAAATCTTTTCCTTTTGAGTACTTCATCTCACAAAGGTCACAGCAGAATCTGCACAAATGCAGAACAAGGTGACTGGGATTACAAAGGTATAGTGCACCTATTTCTTGTTGGCCATGAATAAGTACCAAACACAGATGATAATTAATTGATTATTTGGCAGGAAATTTGAAACTTGCACATACCCTTCACATGGTATGAACTTCAGTTATAGAACTCATTGCTGCAGGCTGTGGATTCACAGAATCCACAAAAAGATTATTAAATGCAAGGACACAGGTATCTTAGGAAGTCCTGGGCTATCAAAACTGGAAAGTTACGTGGATGTTCTGGAGAAATTATTGCACTGTAAGTTGCTTTTTAGTTTGTTGGGGTTTTTTTTCTTTGTTTTGGGTTGGGGTTTGGGGTTTTATTTTGGTAATGGTGTTTTGGTTTTATTTTTTATTTTTTATTTCTTATTTTTTTTAATGTTTCTTTTTTTCTAATAGTTCTTCCCAAGAAATCCTTTACTTTCTCTTTGAAACTTTTCAGCATGGCATGACCTACTTGGATCTTTGACTCACTGCAGGCATTGTTACATAGGTAGAAGCCATGTGTGCTGGGTGGCTCCTAGTCTGCAATTGTTGGACAAGAGTGTTGGGAAGCTTCAAGCGTCATTTGTTTGCAGTCAGAAGTTCTCTGAGCTCTTCAAGTTAGCAAACTCTAGACAAACAAATTGATTTATGATGATTTTGTAATCAGAATGAGAGTTTGAGCAGTAGAATGGGTGACACTGTCCAAACCCCCTGTGTGTGTACTTTTTGTTCTCCATAACTGATTTCATGTAGAAAAACTTGAGATTTGGCTTGGGTGAACAGGTCATTTGCAATTCATACTTTTTTTTGGATTCATGACAGTACATAGAAGGTCAGTCTTACTTACCTGTCCTCATCAGACCATAATGTTTCAGAGAGCACCACAATGAGAACATGCAAACTCTTGGCTCTGGCTGTGTCCATAAATCATGCTGCAGGCCACCTTTGCCTTGCATAGAACCTCCCTCAGCCAGGCTGGAGAAAGGCTCCCTTTTTGCCCATGTGAATCCCTTCTCTCAGTCCCAGTAAGTTCAGTTTGTCTCTGCTCTGTAACCCTATTGCAGCCAGTCCAGCCACCCAATATCCACCTAGGGAAGAGAGGTAAATGGAAAGGGGGCAAGGGTGAATTAAGAAGGGTGCTTAACAATTCCCATGCTTGGACATGAAGACCATGAAAGTTCATTTGAAGGCCACAAAGAACAGTTCTGGGAAGCTGTGGTTTTGCTGGGGCTTTTTTTTTTTTTTTCTTCTTTCCTTTTTTTTTTTTTTCTTCCTCCTGTATGTAACTATTTGTCTTGTATTCAGCTCAATCACTTAACAGAACATTCTCACTGTCTGCTGAAGGCTAGAGTTCTCTGTGATGAAAAGAAGGCTTTTTATCTGGCTTTCATGCATTAAAAGTAAATAAACAACTAAATATAAGTTCAAGGGCACACACACTCTTGGTTTTCACAGCCTTGCTCAGTCATCTGCAGCATGAACAGCAAGTTATGGGTGTGGTTAGATCTGCTTCTTTGTGGTTCTGAGTGTTCAACATGAAAAAGGGAAATGAAGGTGCGTTTTGAGAAAAAAAGCAATACCATCATTTAAAATTAAGGTTATGTTTTGCTTTCAGATACATTCACACTGAAGAGCTTTTTTCATCAAGACTTGTTTATGATTATGCTAGTAGGGAAAGATGACAAAGTGGCTATAAATCTCTGTCAGGTTATAAAGGACACTCAGATAAAAATCAAGTCCCTACAGTGAGCCCCAGATTTGAGCAGCATGGCAGAAGCACATTTATTTCTAAGGGTGTCTGCAGCCATGCCAGAGTTCAAGGCTCTGAGCTGATCCAAACCTGAGGGCTCTTGTAAGCTGTGCTATCATCCACATTGCCAACAGAAAGTTTCATAATCAGGTCATCCAAGCCACTTAAATTATTTTACCACCAAGTTCATTAGACACTTTGAAGCTTGACTGAGATCAGATGAAGGCAGCCAGTAAGAGCAATGATCTGTATTGTCTGTGGTTTTATTTTAGGAGTTTTCAAGTCCTCATCGAGACATCTTTTTTCCACTGATCTTGGAGAGTTTGACCCCTATTGTAGTTGCAGTGGTTAGAGAGCTGAATTCAGATAGTGTGAGATTAAATTTTCTTAAATGAATGGATGCAAATATTATCCATAATATTACCCAGTTTTTCAGGAATTGGTCAGTTTACAGCTTTGGGACCAATCAGCTATGAGGTCCTTAAACAAGGAGTTTGAAGTGTTGGAAACACTGGAAAAAACTTTCTAAATTGCTTCTCTGGGTGATTTATTTTTTGACTGAAGCCCATCTGTTGCTGAATCGGAAGGGGAATTTGTACAGTTGTTGGTTAGACAGTATCCCCAGCTAGATTTCAAGTGAGTTGGGTAACCCTGAGTGAATTAATGGTACTATTACTTCCCAAATAGGGAGTTAATGTTTTGTTAGGTACAGAGTATAAAAGGGCTCTGATACTTCAAAGTCCTTTGCCTACTGGGTAGGCAATGTAAAGATTGCCAGTCAGAGATCATTGCATTGGAAGATTATTATTCTCTGTATTCCAGAGAAGAAAATAAAAATGCACAAGAAACACACATTAACGTATTTCGTGAGGTTAAACATTCTATATTTTCCAAGTGTCCTTATTTTTACTAATTTCATATTCTTTCTTTGTTTGTGTCATAAGAAAAGATAACAGCTTGATTTCATTATGCAGGACCAGTCTGGGTGTTTCAGGTGAAGATATACAGGAATGACAAGATAAACCTTCTTTTTCTATCTATTGATGTGCAAGATTTCCACATTTGTAAATCAAGCTGTTCGAGTGCAAATATGTGAAAAGGGGCTTTCAGCATTTAATTTCTGATGTCTTTGCTTTCGACTCTAGTTGTCCACATTGCTGAGCACGTGTAGGTGTGTGTGAGGAGGGGATTATTTTTTTCTGTCAGGTTTTATATCATGAAGGAAGAACTCCTTGACCTTGCTTGGTGGGTTGCTTCAGTGAAGTCCTACATTTCTTGTGGCTCAACTTAATTTTAAGCTGACTTACGTAAAGCCTGACAAAAGACATCTGGCTGAACAGAGCATCCATCCCATCACCCATATCCTACATCTGCATTTTTTTATAAGCAAACTACTCTAAAGTGACTGGAACAGCTGAAACCATCACACAGACACCACTAAGCAGAATAAGTCTTGCAGAGGGCAAACGATCCAGGGTCACAGAGGTCCTGTAGTTTTGTTTGCAGTGAAACTGAGCATTAACTTTTTTTTCAGAAGGGGCTGGCAGGCAGAAAAAAGTGTATGCTAGTTACATGTTACTTCACTGTGTGTAAGCTGATGACCAGATAGAATTGAGTAACATTTGTCAATAATAAGAGTGAAACTTTTGTGCAAGGAGGTAAAATTAAGAAATTTTTCTGAATTAAATACTCAGAAAACCAGCATGAGAGGTTCATGATGCTTTTAGTTCTTTACTTAATCTGTGTACATTTTTTGAAATCATATATATTATTTGAAATCTCTTTGAATAAACACTATTTAGTCTGCCATAGAAACATGCTTTTCCACTTTCTCCCAACCCCCCTTTTCTCTTTCCATGTGTCTGATTTTTTAAACTTTAACAGTATTCTGATACAAAAGGCTGCAGGTTAAAAACTTTAGCAATTCCTGTATTTATAAAATATTGCCTTTTAATCACACACAGACCTCTCATTGACTTACACCTTACACACAACACCTTACAACTGCGTCCAAAGAAGCAACTGGAGGAAACCTTGCAGTAAAAAGCACAAAAAGCTTGTGCCATAGGACAAAACAAGCATGTCATCCATTCATTTTTTAACTGGCAGAGAAAAAAACAGTCCTGGAGAGCCAACAACACATGAACTTCCTGACCTTTGTGCTGTGATAGTTTCTGTAATTATTGAATAGTGGGGATGGGCTGAGGGATAAGGAGGGGAATTTGGGGGTTGGCCTTGGCAGTGAGATAAGGCTACATATAAGAGAGCTGCTGCAGGTTTGGGAATACTAACAGGATATTTTCCCCAGTGTGCAGCTCAGCAAGTTTGGATCCTGAAATCATGAGCCAGTGCCCCTTCGTGGGGAAGAATTACCTGTGAGTCCTTCCTCTCTGTGTTTTGCTTCATAACTTCAATTCAAATGATAAAGTGTTAGTGCAATATATGAAATCTCAGAGAGGAATTACTTGTTATCAATAAATAGGCAGCCGTAGCTATTGCTAAATTAATACAGATCATACAAGGACTTGTCTGAGCACTTGTTATTTGATGAACTAAATGTGATGTTACCAGCTGTTACTGTGACAAGAAATTTCAGTTTTTATCAAAAACCTGCTTTACTGGTTCTGTTCATCAAAATAAAGCATTGTTTGAATTGTAGATGCATCTATCAGTAGAAAGGCAAGTATATTCACAGTTCTTTAATTAAATAGTTCACATATCTACTTCATTTTCTTTTTAGATTTAATTTTAACAAGCTATCTTTGGAAGACGAAAATGATGACAAATCTCAAGAAGGAATAAATAAAGCCAGCAAAGGTGGGCTTATCTATGGAGAATACCTACAAGTAAGTTTAAGGATTTCATGTTTGCTGTCCTGGTTGCTCTTAAACTTGAGGCAGGACCTGTGTTTGACACTTCCCCAGCAGTCAGTCAGTCAGTCAGTTACTATGACAGGTCTCCAGGTGTAACAGGTTCAGGTGCCCATCTCAACTGGGACGTCAAGGTGGACTGTGGGTAGACTTCTGAAACTGCAAGGATGATGGATATTTGGGGGGTTTTGGTAGGGAATTATCCATATTGGTAAGCCTGAACTGTAAAGTGACACACCACAAAAAGCTTTCTTTGGTCTGACAATAATCATTCGGCCATTTCTGCACGCCAGCAAGCTCTGTGCAACTTCCCTGAAAGTTCAGAATACTTGGCTGGAAAAATATATTTCAGAAATATAGAGGGTAGGATTATGACTGGGGGGGACCAGTCATAATCCTACATCTAATAGTAGAATTGAGAGCTTTACAAAACAGTTCTTACCTTTATTTTTAAGCTGAACAAAATATTGAATGCTCAAGAACTTGAGAGTGAGAAGAAAGGGAAAAAAATCCATGATGAGCATCTTTTCATCGTGACACATCAAGGTAAGTGGAGGAGTGCAGTGGTGGTTGACCAACATTTTTGCCACAGGGAGTTATTTGGTGCTGACACATGCTGACACTATTTGTTTTCATTTTAGACACTAGCAGAACATTAGCTCTGTCTTTTTTATCTGTTTTGTATTTGCGTATATTCATTTATAAATTGTAAGGCAGTAATCAACTCCATGCTTGTGAAGCCAAAATAACCTTAAGATTTGGGAAACGAAGATATAGATGGCTCTATTTTTAGAGAAATTAAGGTAGATGAAAAATCTTGCTTTCATCCTCGCAACAGGGTGCTATACAGGTTATTGTAGGCAAATTTTGTGTGTTGCCTTGTGCATTCTCTGAAACTTCAGTTTTAACCATCTAGAATCTGTCTAGAAATCAGCACACCAGTTAGGCACTCCCTAATGCCCATATCTACCTGTTTTTCAGACCCTGGCATGATGATATTTTCTGTTATTGACAGAAAACATCAGCTTATTGATTGTAAGCCAGTGTGGAGTTAGATTTTATTGAAGTATCAGATCTGGATTTTCTCTTTCCTCCATTTGTAATGAACAATCTGTAGATCAAATATCTAATGTGTAAAACATATTTTAAAAATTCTGTCAGTATTCTCGACTATAGATTATTTTGTCTAATACATTAGGTAAAGGACAGAATACTGTAGCAGGTAATAAGTCTATGTGTCAGCATCTTCTTGCACACAGGCAATGTCAATGTAGGCTATTAATTTCAAATCAACTAATAAGAATTTTTCTTTCTTGATGCTAAGAAGAACAAAGTAACCTTGAAGTTGGTGCTAACAATGTCTTTCTTCTTGTAGCATATGAACTTTGGTTTAAGCAGATTCTGTGGGAAATGGACTCTGTGCGAGTGATCTTTCAAAATGGTCACGTAAGTTAAAAACAAATATTATTCTGGGAAAATTCAGCTCAGATTTTCTCTTGCTTCCTGCCTCTCAGTCTGATATACTTGGGTTTACTAAAGCAACATGTGCTCTTTTTAGAAACAGCATCAAAAGACCAAGTAAAATTTGGCTGAGTGGCTCTTAAATCCTGATAGTACAGATTTTTGATCAGCAAAATCTTATTTCCTCCTGAAATATGCCTTTTGTGTAGATCACCCTCCAAGGCAAATTTCATTGGCCAAATTCTCCTGCTAGTGCTGTGTAACTGCAGAAACTTAAATTGGAAATATTCTACTGCAGAAAAATCAGGCTCAGAGGCAAAACTGAAAACCAGAAGGCTCACAGGTAGTTTTATGTTGAAAAGTAATTTCAGCCTTTGTTCAATTTCTGACGTTTACATACTATCTCCTTCCATCCAATATCTGCTGTGAGGAGAATGCATTTTTTTGATTATGTAATAGTAAATCCAACAGAGAAACAAGAATGCAAAGCAGTGTAATACTGTGTGAGAATTTCTGAAAATTACAAATATAAGCAACTCTTCACATTTGTCCAAAGCTAAACACACATTATAAAGATAGGTAAGAATGGAAAACTCTTGAATTGATGCTACATCTACAGAAAAATCTGACTGCATGCAATTTGAGAAATACCTTGAGTAGATCATTAGCATGTGTCTACAAAGAAAATCTGAAACTAGACCAGATTGAAAGAAGGAACTTCCTTGAACCATAAGGTCCAGTGAAAATGTTCTCTGTTGTCCACTATATTCCTGATTTCATGATTTCATTGGCTTTTTAGTTTAATATTTTATCAAATTATAACTGACCATAATCAGTTCTTTAGAAGAAGGTTTTTTTTTTTTTTTTTTTTTTTTTTTTTTTTTTTTTTTTAATGTGAAAAATGAAGCATTGCTTGTAATAAGAATTTGAAATGTCAATGTTAAGGTCAAGTACACAGACAAGCAATTAGGGAAATGATTATCATCTGCCATTTTTTTTGTAGTTTGATATTTCCTGGTTGCATGCCCAGATTTTAGACAGAATTTTAATCCCATTGAAACTGAAAGGAATTTTAACAGACTCCTCTGCAGGCAAAGTGTTTAACTTAGGAAAAAAATAAACAACTTCTGTGTTTTCCATTTAATATTTTCTATTTTCCACCAGATGGAAAATTTCTTTTCTGCTTGCTAATGTGCATTTCTGATGAACATGCTTTAAATGTGCTCTCCTGATGTAGCCTTCAGATTATTTTGCTTCTCAACTTTTAAGTGATTTCCATACCTGCCTTATGATTTGTAGAATAGAAATTAATCTAGAATTAATCATGACAGAAAGTATGTAATTTTCATATTATATAATATTAAGTTACAATAGTATTGTAATTACTGGAAAATATAAATTATTATACTTTAGAATTTCATTTCTTTGACTTCTATTTTAGTCAAAAACATAGAAAAGAGAAACCCCCTGTATGATAGGCCTACCTGTAATGTAACATCAGTCAGAAAAAAAACTGATTTCAAACTTTGAAAATTATAGTTTCAGTTTTAAGTTAAAACCAGAGTGCTCTATTCCATATAGAGATTCTGCCTCTATGGATTTCACATGGGAAGGACTTGGGAACTACAGTGAGGTACAACAGCAAAAAGACATGAAATAACTAGGTTATTATGTTTTCTAGAGAAAACACCATTCTGGTTATGATCTTTTTTTTTTTTTTTCTACAGGTAAGAGATGAGAGGAACATGCTGAAGGTTATTACTCGAATGAACAGAATTTCACTGATTCTGAAATTACTTGTGGAACAGTTCTCAGTTTTGGAAACTATGACTGCATTGGACTTCTTTGATTTCAGGTAAAGACTTATTATTCCTCCACAGCAATCCATGAGCTGGTAATTCCCATCCTTAGAACTGATTGTGAATTTTGCATGTGTGCTGGTGTCTGTCAGCAAGCTGAGAGTTCGCCTTGGAGAGGCAAACATGACATTAAAGTGCAAGGGTCAGTTATGAAATTGACCCTGACTGTGAGTCCAGCATGTTCTGCAAAAAGTACAGGTGAATTGTTGACTCTTTCGTGTAGGGCGCTGCTGACTGGTTTCAGGGTCAAAAGTTAAAACAGCAGGAAGAACAGAAATAGCTCATGGTTCTGCTAGCAATTTAGTTGAAACTTGGCACTGCAGATTGAAGCCTTGTTCTATGGCAAATCATAGAAGTGCTTGGGGGAGAGACATACACTCTCTCTAGATTATCAAACAGGTATTTCAGCTGTCTTTGTTTGCATGCTGTTGCCGTGGGTCTGCAGCGCTGGAGGGTTCAGGTGGCTGAAGAAATCATTGATGTCCCTTGTCCTTTTTCCCAATAACTTCTGCTGTCCAGTAACAGCTCCATGTATTGCTGAGCTGGATAGTGGGTGCTTCTTCTGCCTCTGCTCAGGCCTCCTCTGAGATCCTTTGGCTTGTCTCATCTCTCCCATGGCATTTCTTTCTCTTCCCTTACTACATCTAGGTCCTTCCACCACACTACCATGTGTTACAGCTTCATCCACTGTCTTCCTTCCCTATTCTTCTCCTGCTTGCGTCACTTATGCATATCTGTCTGGCTTGTGACCTCAGTGCCATCCAGCATCCCATCCAATTCTGTATTTTGGTAGCCTTTCCCTTCTATCTTTTAATAGATAGAATGTTTAGAATAGATAGAATAGATTTTATAATAGATAGAATAGATAGAATAGATTTTAATGTTCCCCATTTAAAAGAGCAGGAAACTATGATTTTTCTTCACTTGTTTGAATCTAGCATTACAATATAGTAGGGGAAATCCATGGGCTAATCATCCATTTTGATACATACTTCAGCTTTTCAACCACATACTGTCATTTGATAAGTAAACAAAAGATTAAATCAATGATGTGTCTTTGTACCCACAATTCAAAATGAATTACAATTATCTAGCAATGTGGGATTTCAGGTTACTTTTATTAGTAATTATTTTTCAGCAAGGTCAGATGATTTCTCTTAAGATTCCCATTAATGAATCCCTCAAAAAAAACCCACTGGAAGTTTTCCTGAGCATTATCCTACTCCACAGAATAAGGCAATAAACAATATTACACATATATATTGCATGCATAGACTATTATATGTAATAATATATAGGAATTATGCTGTATATCAAGACTATTTTAAATGCATTCATTGGCACGTTATTGCTGTGAAAATTTTTGTAACAGCTTTTTGGGGTTCAGCTGCTTAGTCTATTTGGAAAGGAAATGATATTCACTAACATTGCCTCCTGTACATCACATGCACAATGCTGCTGTTTTAAAACACAAATTCACACATTTACATTTGCACTACCTGTGTACACACAAAAAATATAGAACTAGAAAATGAGATTATGTTACATGTGCACTGTAGTTGCATTAAAATTGCTGTTTTTTTTTTTCTTTTCCTAAAGGCAGTCATATAAAAAAGTCCTCAGATTTGATGTTCTGCAGATGGGAAATATGGGGGGTTTTTTGAGAGCAAAAGAAATCCACCATTGTAAAATAACATCTTGCATTTTTATCTTCTTTCCTTCTGTTCCCAAAGATACTACCTAAGCCCAGCCTCAGGTTTTCAGAGCCTGCAGTTTCGCTTGCTAGAGAACAAGATTGGTGTTCCCCAAAGTCTGAGAGTCCCTTATAACAGAAGGCATTACCGTGATAACTTCAAGGGACAGGATCGTGAAGTACTGCTTCAATCAGAGCAAGAACCAACACTACTGCAACTTGTGGAGGTAACAATGCCTGCCTTGGACCTTGCTTCATTTCCCCCCATCTCCCAAGAATGTCCTTCATTAGCGTCAGCGACATGTTCTCCTATCTGAAGAGAAACAAGCATGTTGGCAAATTTTGTGTCAATTGTGTTTTGGATTCTAGACAAATTTGGCATGAAAGAGAGTTAGTTGTTAGTAAACCAACTGCTCTTTCATGCCATCTCCCTTCTGTCTGAAAATTCTGTCTGTTAAATGGCAAATTGCATTGTGGAAGTGTGAGCTAAGAATGTAAATGCACTGTTTCATTTGCATTGCTTTTTATGACTATAAGCCCTTTTGGGAGGAAAAGTTTAAAAACAGCCCCACTATTAGTGATGGGCATTAGAGAGGTTAAAAACAATAGATGGCTTTTTGTCTTCCTTCTGAGATTTATCATTACTACTATCCTATATATACATGTGGAATAAGATTTGGTTTTCTGTAATTTGTTTTAAAGATATCCTTAGAACGAACCAGCTTCTGTCTTCCAGCATTGGCCATGTGATCTGGAACCTGAGGGGGTGGTATGGCATCATTATGCAGGTGTAAATCATCCACATGGATATGCTGAATTTAGCAATAAGCACTTCAACAGGATACTAAACCAGAACTGTAGTAGTAGAATTTATGTTGCTATAACTTCTAATTCTAGGATAATGCATTTGCATTGTTAGTGTTTGAACATAGTATTACTACTACTACTATTATTACTAAAGGCATGGCTGGAAAGAACTCCGGGACTTGATGCAGAAGAATTTGATTTCTGGGGACAATTTGAAGAGAATGTTTTAAAAGGCCTAGAAGAGGAATTTGCCTTGATACAGGTATATAGTGTACTCTTGAACTACTTATAAGCAAAGACATCTGACAAAATGATATTCTGACATAAATTTAACTTTTGGCTTACTCAAAGTTTCTCACTTCACTTAATCTTCATCAGTCTTTGTCTGCAAGAAGCAGAAGAAATTGCAAATCATTCAGGAAATAGCATTTTTTTTTTTTTAATTTGACATCCAAGACAATTTAAAGCATGAGATACATGGATAATTTGGATTGCAAAAAGGATGGATTAGTACCAATGGAAGGGCTGAAGTTGATTTTACTGAAACCACAACTTCACCTATAGTTAGTACTTGCATCTGGACACTAGAGTAACTATGAAGTTTGAGCCCCTGAGCTGTGGATATGGAATGTCACTCTTAACTGCCCATTTCTGTTTAACAATATATGGCAATTTGCTGCTCTGTGATAATTTGGATTGCAGTGGCAAGTAAGCACCAGAAAATCCCTGACTATTAAAACCTGCAGCTTTAAATAACATCTTTTAATTTTTTTCATTTTTAATGAAAAAAATAAGATTTTATCAACTTCCTCAGAATATCTGGTTATGACTTTCTAACCCATCTAACCTTTTTTCTTTACAATTTTCTTGCCCACAGCTCTGCAACAATGTAACTTTTTTGCCTTGAAAACAGATAAATCAGACTTTAAACAAATGATGATTAACTTTTTTTAAGGCCTCTAGACCAAGAAACGTGATAAGTTGTCAGTTTCTTTGAATATTCATTTATCTGAGTTCTGGAATCTATTTAATTGTACATTTCTTGGTAATTGTACTTTTCAAAGGACAGTGACTCATGTATCTTATTTGAAAATACAGTTCTTACATCTAAGATGCAAATTTCAGAGTATTTATTTAAATAAAAGTTGCATAATGAGTCATTCAAGTGCTTAATTTTCCCTGTTGAATTTTAAAACTTGTCTTTGTTTTGAATGCCAAAGGCCAAAGCAGAATCAGAAGAAAAAGATGACTTAATGGCCGAATTCCAAAAACAGAAAGACGTATTACTTTCATTATTCGATGAAAAACGCCACGAACATCTGCTCAGTAAAGGTAGGTTTTATTACCATATGTCAATATGCACTTTGTATGTTTTATACATGTTATTTATAAATGTTTGTTATAGCATTAAAGTTGCAGGAGAATGAGCAATAAGCTAAGGACACTTGTATTTTGCAGGAGAGAGACGACTGTCCTACAAAGCATTGAAGGGAGCCTTGATGATCTACTTCTACAGGTAATGTAAGATGTGTCTTTGATGGCGACTGGTAGGAGGAGAGGTGAAGGTTAAGAACAGCAGCAGAGGTTCAGTTAGGCTGGAATAGGCTGTGGGAAGTAATCTGTTTCAGCCCTCCACAGGAATCCTGATTAGTCAGATACAGCTTGAAGGTCAGACCAGACTGCTCAGCGCCACGTCCAGCTGAGTTCTGAGTATCTTCAAGGATGGTGGTTGCACATCCTCTATTGCCAGCTGGTCCTTGCTTGACCAGATGCTGCTTCTCAACTGTAACTGGTAAATGCCTTGTTCTGTCTGTCCTAGAAAGATTTGGAGTCCTTTTCCAAGTTCAAAAAATAAAGGGCAGATCAAGACTTACACAGCAGAGGCATTTGTTAAAATGTCTACTGATATTTCAGTACCAATTTAGGAAAAGTATACTTTAAGTCACTAAGCACTGGTGAAATGCAACTTTGAAAAATAAAGCTTATGCTGAGAGGTCTCACTGTCTTCTCTTTCATTTTCCAAGGGAGGAGCCTCGTTTCCAGGTTCCCTTTCAGCTTCTTACGTCCCTTATGGATCTCGATGTGCTCATGACTAAATGGAGATGTAAGTCTGACTTTTTTGACTGTGACACTCCCTCTTCTGGATGCAAATAAATTGTTCTGTCTCTGAGTTACACCCAGTCTTAGAATTGAGCTTTGGAGTTCATGCTTTAGGAATGTCTTTTTTTGTTTGTACTTCAGCCAAGAGGAAAGATAAAGAGCTGCTTCTGTGATCCTATGATCATAAGATACATAGATATAGCTACCACTTATGACCTGTTTAAAGTGTACTATCTAATTTAAGAGACAGGTATCTATTTTTCAGTGTATCCCAAAAAGTCATAATGACATGTCTTTATATGCAGACATTCCTTCTGCCTTCTTCCCTATCTAGACATACATAAGTGCATGTATAATTCTGTATTAACAGAGCATAGTAATGTGTAATAATTAGTGTGTTCATTCTGAATTAACAATAATTTTGTATTAATTGACTGAAGAATGGCAGAATTACCTCCTGCATTGCTGAAGACCTAATAGTTCTGTATCCCTGTGAAAATCTCCGAATGACCTTTAATAAGTGTGGCTCTTTAGTTATGTCTAAATACTGAGCCTGTGCC
This sequence comes from Chamaea fasciata, assembly GCF_029207755.1. Lineage (NCBI taxonomy): Eukaryota > Metazoa > Chordata > Aves > Passeriformes > Sylviidae > Chamaea > Chamaea fasciata. Next base: position 41,767,111 of record NW_027094091.1, on the reverse strand, counting down.
ATTTTCTCCTGTTGTATCATTTAGATAACCACGTCTGTTTGGTGCACAGAATGATTGGTGGCAAGGCTGGCACTGGAGGCTCATCAGGCTACCACTACTTGCGCTCAACAGTGAGGTAGAAATAATGTGTTTCCCCCGTTCCCTGCAATAATGCAGTCCATAAATACTCTAATGCTGGGAGGCATATTTCAGATGGCTCCCTGGAGCCCAAAGGGCTGCTGACTCTCTTCTGGGACTCTAGCATCTCCCTTTGGTTGTCACACGTTTATTTATCAGTGACACATAAATTCCAAGCCTTCTAGGGCAAAAAGAAGTCCTTTTGATGACACACACAAAGTGCCACCTGTAATTTTCAGCAGAGGGGTCCAGGTGTTACAGCGATAGCAATGACTTTAACCCTGCATTGTTCAGTTTGTGTGCCAGCTAGCCCAAGTTAATGAGGTGACAGGGGCTGGAAGTGAGCCCCAGCTACTGTGTGACTGAATTTCTTTATTCCCCAGCATGACCTCTAATTGCACAACCTCCTTAAAAGCGGATCTTTGAGGTTTGTTCTCAAAGAGCCTTGAACCACCCTGTAGTGCTGTGAGCAACTACTATCGCAACCAATGGAACAGAGGGCAGAGTAGAAAGAAGCTGGTTAGACCGATGTTGAGGATTGAATGTCCACTGTCTTTCTTAGAAAGCTCTCCCACTCTTCCTTAATGTCAGGTTAACCTGATTGTTCCTAGAAATTCTACAAGAGGTTACATCCTATGGACTCTGCATTTTCAGAAGAGAGATGTTACTATATATCCCTACTAAGTCTAGTCTGCTATGCCCTAGAAAGTTAGGACTGGATTCTTGCTCTGCAATATTCAGAAGGGTTAGTGCAAGAAATCTTAATATTTGCATGAGAAGGAATGATTACTGAGGATTTAAAAATTATGGCCTTCTATGCTGATGGAATTATTGTTCTAATTGTCTTTTTCAGTGACAGATACAAGGTGTTTGTGGATTTGTTCAATCTTTCAACATTTCTAGTGCCAAGACACTGGATACCAAAGATGAACCCAAGCATTCATAAATTCCTTTACACAGCAGAATACTGTGACAGCTCCTACTTCAGCAGTGATGACTCTGACTAGCCTGCCTTTCTAGGCTGGTTGTTGTAAAGAACTTCCTGACTTTCACCTGGTGTGTGGGTGTGTAAATATGTATTTATGTATGACAGCTTTGTGAATAGTACAACTGGCTTGTGGAAGAAATTAATGGCTTGTAGAAAAAATAAATCTGTATTGAGTTAGCCTATGTTAAGAGTAAAATGATACCCCCATTCAACCCAATTACCAATTTAACTCTTACTGGCTTCTTAAAGCCTACACCTAGAGAAAGGGAAAAATTTACATGCCATTATTATGATCGTGACTTATTTGTACATATTTTTGTATTTGCTTGTTTGCCTAATGGCTGTTAGTAGTTTATGTCTAGTTGAGGATATAATCAGCCTCATCACCTTCAGAAGAATATTAGTTTCTGAGTTCTAGAGCAATTTCAAAAGGAATTTAGGGTTAGAAGTTTCAAAAGCTAGATTCAAAAAAGTAAGTCCTGAATCTACAGAAACCAAACCATCCTGAACTTAGAATACATCAAGAATCATGTTGCTATCTCTTTACATGTGAATGTAAATCCCTTATGTAGAAATGCCATTAAAAATAGCAGATATAAGTAGTCACTTTGCATTTCAAATAAAGCAGTATTAAAGCTCATCTTTTGTTAAGTCTTCTTCTAAAGCAAACTGTGAAGTGCAAACAAGAGTATGGAAGGCATTTAAAGTGATTTTTATTCAAATTTGTATACAATAAAAGGCAACTTTGGCTATAGAATATTGATAAAGCAGTATCATCTTCTCATTAAATGGACTTTTGTCTTTTTAAGTGCGTCCTTTGGAAAGACAGTAGCGTAGGCTGGAATTTCTGGTAAGTTCTCTCTACCACAGCACTTCAGGTACTCATACCTGGCTGTAGCATCTCAAAAACACTGGAGGCACATCTGTGTTTCATATTGCTATGACTACATTACTCTTATCCATGCCCTTTAGGGACTTTGTTTTCCAGTTATGGAAGTGTGCTATCTGTTGTTTGTAAGCCACTCAGGGAAGACCAGACTACACAACATTCAGAGTACAGAAGACTTCACATTTTTTTAAACTGAAGTTTTCAGCCAAGTAAATTCAGTAAGTAGCAAAACTTAAAGTAAAGAAACATCATACTCAGTCTTCCTTTCGTTTAAGATATTAACAATTAGAAGGAATATTATATTAACAACAGACCATTATAAATACTCATTGCATTTGTTAGAAAAAGGTTATAAAAAAACTAACCTAAAACCACGGTACGGTAATGAGTGCAAAAATTACAGAATTGCTTTAATACTTTTCAAAGTAGGCCTTCTTAAAAGATACCGGCAAAGCATTGCAGATGAAAAATTCAGAGCATTTTAGAATTACATGTTTCATTGTGAGTTCTAGCTGCACTTGCCCACAGCTGCAGTTTCACAACTCAGCAAAGCTGGAACACCTTTTTATTACCAGCAAGTCCCACCTCTGAATCCAATTACTGAGGGAAATTTAACACTCACTCTATTGGATATATTCTGTAATAGCTGACTTTCTGAACTGTTAGTCATCATCCTTAATTTCAAATATACTCTTATACTATTGATTTTCTGATCCCAATTCCTTCTTATTTGTTGTCATGTCTTTCAAGATTTTTTTCTATGGAGTAGTATTCAACACCTGGATAAAACTTACATTTGAGGCTTCAGTCCATCTTTATAATTTCTATTTGTGCACTCTGCAGTTCAGTCTTCTTACTCCATGAGAAATTTGGCATTCAACAAAAATTCCAAATAAAAACATCTTTAAAAACTTCAGCCAGGAGTTGCAGGAATTGCCCTTACAGCCATTTCTTATATGTGAAAATGGTATTCTGAATTCCATCTTCATACACAGTGTCTGTGCTCATGATACTTGTGGTCTTTGACCAGTTGTAGAGGCCCAGAGAAATGTCAAACAAATACTGCTGAAACTGTGTCTGCTATACCTAGAAAGGACGTAAAATTGGGTTTTAATAAATACTGAAGTGGAGACTTCCCAGAATTCATATTCATATAATGCCCTCTTCCCTCTACGCCATGACAGTAGGAATCCAGGGACTCGTCTGCAATCCTTTTATTTCCTTCTTGCCTGGCACTGTGTATAGCTGAAACCTAATCTCCTTCTTCCTCTGCTTTTATGTTCAAAATTTTATATCCTGGTGGTCTCAGAGGACCTCTGAATCAGAGGACAACATCTCTGTAGGAGAAGGAGCAACTACTGTCCCTTGCTGGATTGTTCTTGTGTGGCACACTGCAGACAATGAGGAAGATCCTGCTTTTTGAAAGAAGTTTTGAAAATAACACATCTGTTCTCCCTGCCATCTCTATAATTGACTTGCTTTATCACTACTTCTAAATTTCTCTATCCAAACTGTTTATACAACAACAGTAAGAACAAAGATTCAGTAACATCAGAAAGCTATGATTGGATATGTTGCTCTGATCTTTACTAAGTGCAGGGAAACTGAATATTGTCTATTCTTTATGCGCAGAAGACTCAGGTGATCTAACACCTCTTGCAATGACTGAGAGCTACTGTGAAACACACATGAAAGGGAAAGCCAATGGGTTACTTTAACACATAAAATTACAACAGAAACACAACACTTCCAATCTAGTGGAAATACTGCACCGATTTGGCTCAGCAATCTGATGATAAACCTGAGCCTGACTTGCCTTACCTCCATATCTAGCACAAACTGGGTGTTTAATCCCACAGAAATCCCTCGAACGCAAAGAAAAAATTCATGCAAACAACAATAGGGCAGGCGATTGAACTAGCACTAAAAGGATATATCTCTGTCCTACAAGAAAAGCCACAAGCAGAGTCCACAATTCCCAGGTAGATTCACTCTTCATATCTGTTTGCTAAACTGAGCCCAGAGATGATGGCACCCACCAGACAAGGACAGCAGCTGTTTTACCTACAGGGAGTAAGTACAGGGATGGCACGCACCTAGAACCATCACACATTTTACAATGCCATTACCTCTGCATGGTAAGGGACAACCGTACCTTGATTATTTGTTTTGTCTTATACAGTTTTGCCTTAACACGGTGCTTTTCAATCATTCAACTACATGGCTTGGTTGAATTATCAACCACTTTGTTTTTCTATCTGGACTCATTTAGCCTCTTTCAAAGCATAGTAATGATTTGTACTGCCTCTCTGAGGGTTCCATTATATTTTTATTATATATTGTATTATATATTATATCTTGTATTATGATTACATTAATTTGTTAGAGCCATTGAGAAACATATTCTAGCCCAAGGCCTTTACCACTAACTTTTTGTCAGACTTACCACAGACATTGCCACCTATCTTGACACGAACGTAGCCATCTATTCCCCAAGTCGGCCCCCAGGAGTTCTGGACAATCCAGTAAAGGATGCTACCTGGAAGAGACATTTCATGAACAAGAGATAACATGTGACTTAGGAAGCTAACACTCCACGGAATTAATTAGCATTTCAGTAGCTCATAGTTTCTGATGGATTGATGATACAGGCCAGTGAAACCTACTGCTGTTCACACAGGTAACATAGTTAATATTCTGATGCAGGAAGACTGGATATGGGCTCTTCTAGCATAAAGACACACACAGCCATGGTCTTGACTTTACAAGGATGAAGTCCCACAGAACTGAAGAAGCTATTACAAAAAGAGATTTTTCTTCTGGCTGATGTGAAGATGATGTGATCTTCACAGAACTTCCAGAACTGATGTGACATCAAACCCAACAGCTTCCAACAGAAAACTGAGTTCTGGATTTTAATCACTTGACCCACAGAAGGCAAACTGTAAGTAAAAGAAACCTCCTGTGCTGAAGTTCAGCTGGTGGAAACTCACCTGTTCTGTCAAAACCAGTGATAAGAACAGCATGGTTTGCTCTTCCACTGGAGCAGTGGTATTGTATGATTCCACCGAGATAATCCTGCCAGCTAACAGCATCGACTGTCACTGCCAAAGGGCCCCAGCTGACAAGCATCCTCATCATTTCCTCTTCCTGACCACTGCAAAAGAAATGAATAAAAATACCAAGTTACTTAAGTAAGCACACTAAAGTGATTTGAGTGATTGTAATCTACTTGTCAACAGTTTAAAAATCAAATAGTTAAAATCTTTCCTCCAATTTCTAGAGATCACATAACGCACATCAGTAATTATGTATTTCATATACTACAGCACAGTGATACAAATATAGGACACACAAACGATAGGACAGGTGTACATCCAAACACATAATGCTATTAAAAAGCAGCAGGTTTCTAGGTCGAGCCAGTGGGCAATGGAGAGCACTACATACTTTTCGTACATCACCCTTCTTAATCAAAACCAGCTTTTAACAAACTTTCGTCTGTGTTAGAATTTCCCACTGTTTTTTAAACCTACAGAAGTACCTCTTAACATAGTAATACACTAAAGTATGTGTCTCAAACATATCAAAACACAGGACATTTTCACTATCAGACATTTATCATTAGCACCCTCATACTACTGTATGTACACCCTCATACTATTATTTATCTAATATACTGGACCAGGAAATTTTCATCACTGCATGATATGTTCAGTAACTAAATTTGGCATACACAGACTGGCAAAGATAGGATTGATTTTAGTTACTTATAACTAGAAGTAACACAATTCCTAGTCAGAACAATACTTCTTGTCTTTACTCAGTAGCTGTACTGTACTGATAAGAATTAGAAATGAAGTTTTTCACAGAGAAACCTAAAAAGCTGAAGTTTTTACAGAGTTCAGTTGACAACACTGTTTCTAAAGTCATGGGCTGGAGAAGATGTGGGTAGACGTGTAAATGCATGAATACTGAAGTAATTGAATGCTTCCTAATTTTTTCAATAAATTCCAGTTACTATTGATAGGATTTACTGTTTCTGACAAAAGCAGTGTAATGTTCATATATTAAAAACTGTAACTGACTCTATGTTCCAGTTTATAGCAAATTTAAAAGACCTAATTTCAAGACACCAGCTTTCTCATTTGAACAGACTTAGTGATGGCAGTGTTTAGTGGATTGCTTGTGGCAAGCCTTAACTCTCAAAGATGTTATGCATTAATCCTTCTCCAGCACATAGCTACAAAACTAATGCAATCAACCTCACAACATTTGCCTGGTCAATGCGCTATTCACTCCACCTTACTCCATGATTGCTGAACACCAAAGGAAAAGTACACCAAAAGAAAAGAATAATAGCTACCTGAAGTCATATGCAGCAAATCCTGTTATTGAAACTCCAAAATCTGAGTGCTCAAAATAATGGCATAGTCCTGTCTGAGCTTTAAAAGTGTATTCTGAATCTCTCACGAGTTTTACTTTCGTCTGCAAGAAGGTAATTGAGTAAGAATTTAATGCATTTGACTTTACTACCACACAGCTCAAAATATATAGAGAATGACCACGTAACCCACTCAAAGTTCAGTGTGCACAGGGCAAGATTAGAAGTAAGAATTTCACATTGTGAAACATGTATTTACTATCTCTAGTTTCCTTGTTCACTGAGCTTCAGAAGGGATTTAGAAATCTTTAAATAAGAAACTAAATTTAAAAGGCATCTCTGGTTTAAACAATCCTCATAAGCAATCCTGTCAATTTCAAGACACAGATATTAATTAAGTTCATTCACGAACTATTCTCTTCAAATGATTTCAACACACAAAATTATACTCTCCGTGGGACAGTTCAAGAAGCACAAGTATCCCAAAAATTTTTATATAAAATACTGTAAAGTCCGATTCTGTTCTTAGCATGTAATTCTCGTGCTAGTACATGATGTATGCATTAGCCTTTTATACTTTTCATGTCTTCTGCTGTACAGCATGTCTATGACAGCCTAATTCATTTGTGGTTCATCTGCTGCCAGCTAAGAGGGAATTTTGCTTCAGAGGAATAAAAGTGAGTATTCTCTGTTGTTCTTGATATTCAAACTTAAGCAAGTTATCTAGACTGCTATTTACCATGGGTATATTACTCTTCAGGGGTAGAATTACACTTTCTTATGATTAAAAAAAACCTGTACCTTTCACCTTTCCCATCACTTTTTTCCAATCAATAAGAATGCTAATAGAGAAGCTGATGAAGTCTTTTTGGGATTTTTACAAAGAGTTTCAAACCTGGTTCAGCCAGCTCAGAGCGCTAACAGTGGATCCTCCGTTGCAGCCGTAGTTATTGTATGAGCAGTCAATGACTTGCTGCACACTCAGCTCTTCCAGGGTGTTTCCTTTGATTGCATAGGCAGACTCTATGCCACCTACAACGCTGAAAGCCCAGCAGCCTCCACACTGATAGAGAGAAAAGGGAAACAGTACAGAAAGCAAAGTCAGCTTTGTTTTTGAAGCCTGATACGAAAAAAGAGGCAAAAGAGTCTTCCAATGATCTTCATTTAATACATCACATCTTTGAACTCTGTTTTTAAGGCAATGACAAAGAAATGTTATCATCCGCTTAAAATGTTGAACTGTTTTCCCCCCTTTATTGCTCTCTGAATGCTAGAAATGCATTACAGGTGGCTTATTTAAAGGAGTCCTTCCTGATGAATTTTTATTCTTGACGATAGGTCTGACAACGCTTTTTACTGTGAGATACCTAGTTTCCAAAAAAAAAAAAAAAAAGTGGCCTCAGAATGAATGTAGATTTTAACCACATTAGTAAGTTTTGGTAGAATTTTGAAGAAACAGATCGCTGTTTAAGAAAAGTGAAAGTGAAATTAAGTGAAATTAAACGTAATAGAAAAAAATCTTAGATCATAACAATCTCTACTGCAATTCTAGGCTCTTTGAACAGTGACATTTAAAATAAGCAGCAGAATTTATTCCTCACCAGGTCCTATGTGAAGCATACGGGGACTGAACATCTTGTTTTTTCCCAGTGACCATAACCACTTTGGGATAAACTGTAATTGTGTGGGATCTGGTTACTTCCCTATCATGAATACATCCCCTGAGAAATTCACTGGTAAAGATGTGGGTGTTGACTAGCCAAGGGGATTCAGTCATGGGAGAAAACCAACAGGGAAGGATCTACACCTCTCCAGGCGCGATGAGATCAAGTACTGAACTTACCTTGGTTCCTTCAGAAAAATACAAAATGCGCATGGTGCAAAATATTTGGAGATTCACTTAACTAGATCAAAAAATACATTACAGTTTCTAAATGCACAACTTCTACATCTCATTCATTTATGCCTAATACTGCTTTGCATACAAGGCTACGTGACTTTGAGTATGTTCAGCTGGCCACGGGAGCCTTCATGCAGAGCTGGTCCCTGCAAAACCTTCCCTGTGCTCTACAGCCTACCTGCTGAGAACCAGGAATGGAAAACATCAGGACTTACTGTCTGCTGATTTCTCACTTCTGCAATGACTTTCTTGTCCCTCCAGTCAAACTTCTTTGGCAGAGGCTTTTCCTTCCCCTTTGGCACTTCTACGTATCTGGGAAGTTTGTGAGGTAGGCTTCTCAAGTAAATAGCTAAACAGAATATAAAAATCTATAAATCTTTGAACAGAAACAAATCCCATTAACAATTAGTTTACCAGAATTCAGAGGTAACTTTGATCTACAGTTACAACCATTGTCTCTCATTGTAAAATCCATAGAAAATTCATGTATTTTTTAATAATCATTCTGCTCCAGAATGAATATAAGTATTTCTAAAGTTTCAAAAAGAAATAGTCTATGTAGGGCATATGGGTAGGAAGTGTGAAGATTTTTTGAAGTTGAACAATAACCACAGATACTCCATAAAAGAAATTTTACTTGACTTGAAATTTTCCAAAACATTTTACTTACTAAAAAAATACTTTGTTTTAGCCACATACAGGGGGAAAATAAGAGGAGAATAAAGTAAAGATTCTGAAACATCTGCAAGTTGCTGGGTTTTCACTTAAAAAGTCATTTAATTATTCAAAATTAAAACAAGATATTAAATCCTCTGATGAATAGAATATGTAACAACAGCAAGAAGAGAAGGTATTAGACAAATTTTCTAGGAAAACAATTAAGTATGTCATATTGCCCCAGAAAGCTCCTGCTGTCATTATGCAGCCATGGACCTCCAAGCATTGTTTGGACTGTAGTGAATTTTGTGCTGGGGTAGGGAATACGAACTTACTAGAGAACCTTGTGTAACTTCCTTTTACAAAAAGGAAGAACCTTGTGTATCTTCCTTTCTTCTGTTGTAACTGAAGAAGGCTTTAAAGTGCAGTGAGAAGAAAGAAGCAAAACCAGAACTGCCTGAATACCAAAACATGTTCAGGCTGTGGGAAATTCAACCTTTCAAGACTACAGAACATGAAGAGGATTGTTGCATCCTTCAGAAGTACTTACAGTTTGGCCATTGTAAATTAGCTGACTATCAGCACAGGAAGAATCTGTAAATGTGAAAGACACAAGGTTCTGGGAAAGAATAAAAAAAAAAAAAGAAAGAAAAACCCAACAAAACAAACAAAAAAACCAACCAAACAACAACAACAACAACAACAAAAAAAAAAAAAACCCCAAAACGAAACAAAACAAACCAGAAAAGGCATTAGAAGCAACCAGAAAAAGTACCTTTGAACTCCTCAGGAAACAGGTGAGAAAACTGATTTATTCCATAGACAGCAGTCGTATTATCTTTTGATGATGAATTCAATAATCTAATTCTTTTAGCACTTTCCTGAAGGAATAAAAAAAAAAATAATTGTGGTGTGGGCATTATTAAGTTAGCAGCAGGGACAAAACTGTAAGAGCAGAAAAAGAAAAGGTTAGCAAGAGTAAACATGAAATTAGGTAACAAGAGCTGTTCACCTCAAATTCATCCTGTATCCCTAGCAAACCAATAGGAAAGCCATTAGACTAATTTCAATCCCAAGAGATACCAAAACCAGCATTTGTTAAGTGCAAGAAATTGACATGAAACAGACAAAAAAGGCAAGCCGAGAACAAGTTGCGTCAAACTCATCTGATGTCCTTCTCTGACAGCACCAGAAACCTTGTGGTTCAGAGCTATGCAAAAATGCCTTCAGATAAGAGTTAACCCAGTCACTTCACGTTTTGATGAAGCGAAAGAACAGTATCATGACCTAGATGCCTCCCGCCTCCTCCCGGCGGCCCGATGTCGCTGGGCAGCCGCTCTGGCGGCCGGCGGTGACCCGCGGGGCTGGCCCGGCGCTGCGGGCAGGGAGCTCCGCCTGCCCCCGCCTCCCGGCCTCCATCACCCGGCCCGCAGAGCCCGCACCAGCCCCGCGGCGTGGATCGCGGAGGAAGGGCGGACCTACCCGCAGAGCCGCCGCCGCTTCTCCTCGCTGCCGGCCGCCGCCGCCCTCCTCCCGCAGGCGGGTGGCTGCAGGCGCCGGGAGGGCGGCCCGGCCCGGCCGCAGCAGGCACAGCAGCACCGCCAGCACCCACCGCGCCATGGCGGGCCGGCCCGGGCACGCACCCCACCGCGGCGCTGAGGTCCGCCGGGTCCCGTGCGGGAAAGGGGCTGAACCCTCCCTCCTTCGCAGCCCGCGGCCGGAGGCTGCGCCCGCTGCCGCTTCCCGCGGCGCCGGCGGGGCGGGGACAGGCGGGGCAGAAGGAGCGCCCGCCCGGCCCCGCCGCTCCCGCACGGGCTGGCAGCGCTGCTGCGCCTCCTGCTCCTGGGTGCTGACCGGGGATGCCGCCGAGCCCGAGCGGCGTTTGAGGGTGCCCGGTGGCGCCTGAGCAAAGCCGTGTTTCCAGCGATGTTGTTCCGTGTGGGAGACCCGCGCTAGGCGCGGAGGGCTGCAAAGAGGGGGCGAAGGGGTGCTGAGCGTTCAGGTGTCTGCCAGGTTATAAATTCGTGCAAGCCCTTCTCCGAGAGGAAAGTGAGTTGGTACCTGAAAGCGGGGCTGCCAATGGGAAAGGGAAGCGGCAGGAACACAGGTTACAGGCTTTAGCAAGGGAAGGCGCGGGTGGGGAGGACAGAGCTGCCCAGTGCTGCACAGCCGGTGCTTGCAGCCCAGCGAGAGAGCTGGTGCTGGTAGAACACGCGGAGAGAAACCATGACTTTCCTCAGAAACTGGTCATGCTGGTATTTAAGTAAGCAGCTCAGTGTTCAGCTTTTAAAAGCTCCATCAGGCCACTATGAGTTAACAGAGCCCTCTTAGTTAATTTCCACCACCAGGCATTTTTATGCAGTGCCTGTAAAAAGAATATTTGTATGTTTAAAACCTGCTGTATGATTCAGTTCTCTCTGCTGCTTTCCCTCCACGCACCCTCTTGTTAACACAACTTGAAGGCACAGGTGCCGTGTCCTGTGGTGCCAGCAGCACACCTGGTGGCGCTGTGCTTGGGGGACAAACCTGTGGGGATCACGATCCAGCTTTGCCTTTGCCCTTCTCCCATGGAATAGCTGTTGGGGGATTGGCCGAGCTGCCACCAGGTTTGTTACAGGGAGAGCTATTTATGCCTTATAGCCAGTGGATGGAAGAGCTTGTTAGCAGGGCAGATTTTATTGGCTATTCTGATACGGTTTATCACTGTAAACCCAGGGTTGGCGATGGAGATGTTACTACAATTTATTACAAACTCGTATTGACGGATTGAGGTCTGGGATCAGCATAGGGACTGAGTAGGATGACATAAGAACTGAATGGTGAAACCTTTTAAAGGATGGTTTGAACTTCAGCAGCCAAATTCTGCGTCAAATTCCATCAAACTGTGACTGAGCACTAAGGCCCTGGTGAGAAGTGCAGGGTGTAGTGCGTGGCAGGAGTGTCAAAGGACAGCTTGCTGTGGTCACCAGAAAAAAAAAAAAAACCCAACAAAACAACAAAAACCGAAAAACACCCACTGGTTGTGGGAGGAACAGAAGCATCAATGCAGCAGTCACATGGGTTTATTCTCTATGCTACAATATAATGGAACAGGAAAGAAGTTACTTTGCCAGTTAGTGTAAGCAACAGAAAGATGCTGAAATTATGCTTTATTTAAAAACATACTTTTCGTTAAAAAATTAAGATTTTCCATCAGTCTGATATAATCAATTTTCTCGAAATTTGCCTGCTGCCCTTGAAATCTGTTGTTCCAGGATTATGATTATCTCAAGCTGAATGCTTTTCCTTTTTTTTTTTTTTTTAATATATAGTCATTAAATTTTAAACCAGTTAACCTAGCTTTAATAGAACAAAGAGATAAACTCAGCTATTTTTCGGTTAATATTTTTATAGACTGTGCAGTTTTCAAACAGATGTAATCTTGGAGACGCCGTTTTGTTTTATATATTGACTTCAAGGGCTACTTCTCCCGTGAAACACATGAGGGCAGCAAAGTACTTCTGAAATGTAGTTGCAAACCCCAAGCTTTCATTGTTATTTTAATTAAAATAAATAACCCCCAAACAAGCAAGCAAAAAAATTCCCTCCTATTTTGGGAAAATAGATGTATCTCAGATTGATTTGCATTAAAAATTCTGTATAGTATAGGAAGAGGAAAAGGTTTGTTTCCCCTGGATTTGCCCTCTGTGTACTAAATAGATTTTTCAATTTATCTTGCTCAGGAGGAGAGATTGGAAGAAAAGTCAATGTCTCCTCTGGTGACCGGCTCAGGTGGAAGGAAGTGTTACAAACAGCCAAGGGTAGGCGACTGACAGCCAAAGTGTTTCAGAAGGTTTTGTTTTTCCACTGAACTACCTACGGTGCCATAAAAACATTTTGTGCCTGTGCTCAGATGAACAAAATCGCACCAAAGTACACAGAGAGCTCAGTCTACAGGCATGCAGTCCCTGCTCTGCTTTGAATTACTCCAGTGTAAATTTAGCCATGCTTCATTAAGGTAAAACAAAATACACTTGTAAAAATTATATCAGAATAAGGCCTATAAAAAGAATATGGTATAGAGGTGTTCAGTGGGTATGTTGTTTTGGGATTTTTGTTTGGTTGAGTTTTTTTTAAAGGCTTTATTGATACAATTCTTATTGGTTCATTGACACAGGTAAGCCATATATTAGTTACACTAGTCACAACAATGATGAATTGTGATGAAAATATTTTTATGCTTTTTTTTTCCCAAAAAACCCTCTGATTTAGAATTTTATAATTGTAAATAGTTTTAAAAATATATTTTAATGAAATTTTACATATCTGTATCCCATTCTGGCTATTCATTAGAAGTATTTAATGAGCTGAAACAATGCATAATAAGGGAAGAAGCAATGATGAATATATATTTAGGAACCTCTAAACTTATTGTAAGATGTTTTCTTTAAATGAGGATATTCCTTTATTAAGAGAATTTGCTTCCCATCAGCTGCAAAACACCCATTTCTGAAATTTTTCATGACACAGCAGTGTTATTAGTGGGTGAAATTTTATAGTATTACAGGTTCAGATTGAAAGATCATGTTAATATTTGCTAATCAGGTGTGGGGTTTTGTTTTTTTTTTTCCCCTCTAGTGATTTTTGCTTAGCTGTTTGAAATAGTTAATTAAATCTGGTTGGGCAGCCTAACTTCAGTGCTTCCTGGCCTCTGTGCTTATAATTAGCGTAGCAAACAGGGAAAAAAACAAGAAATTACTTCTGAGTTGGAGACAGGTGTGCCAAGGATGAGTGTTTCTGCTCCTAAAGGCATTAATGAGATGGATCTTCAGGTAGGAATGATGCCTTTATAGCACTTCAGGAGGTATTTACTTAGCAGCAGTTTGGACTCCTGTTTTAGGCATATAAGATATATAACAAATGGAAAATAAATCCATTTGTGTTGTGTGGTCTTCAGCCTCAGAGAGTTGTCTAAATCCAGCAGATGGAGCTAAGTGCCCTTTCTTAAAACGGCTTCCTTTCTTAAAAAGGGAAAAATTATGTCCAAGGATTTGCTTATTTTAAGACCTTGCAGAGGTGTTGTTTGCTAATACAGTTGCACTGGTAACTATTATGAAATGTAAGCAAAGCAAGTGAAAATTGCAGTCTTGAGATGAAATCTGTTCCTGTGAGGGCAAATGAGTGGTGCTGATGTAGCAGCCAATGTTCAGAAGTTGTCTTTTCGGAGCCCTAAGGTGGGCTTTTTAAAATTTGTGAGAAGTAAAGAAATTTACACATGGGAGCACTTGGGTTTGCAGGAATAACCAAACTGTGCCAGGGGCTGCCTTAGGTAGATCATGACAAACGTGTGTTGATCACGAAGTCTGTCCTGGCAGAATGATCTTCCTTTGCAAATAATGAAATAACTGTAGGATCTGCTTCTCAAACCTCACTTGTCTGTATCTCAGCTGAATATCCTAAACACCAGTAAGTCTTTAGCTCCTTTAAAAAGGTTTTTCTTCAATCTCGTCAGTAAGGGATGAATTATGAATGAAGAAGGCTGGCAGTGGAGCTAATAATTCAAAATCAAACAGTGAATCAAAAACTAAAAATGCAGAAAGAAGCAACACCTGTTCTGAGTGAGAATGAAGTAAGAAGTCTTGTCAGTTTTAGGGATCTGAGAATTGGCTTTTCTCTGAGAAATCTGATTTGCTGATAATCTGATTTTCTGTCTTCATTGCCAGTCCCACTTGCCAATGTCTACAAATTCACATTAAATATTCTTAAGTGAGAAATTTTCTCATATCCAGGTAATTCAAATCTTATTTTTTTGTTGGCTTTTTGCTTGTTTGTTTCAGTCTTTTTAATATTTTATTAACTCCAGAAAGTGGGTTAAGTGGTCAGCTCTTCAGGAAGAATTTCATGCAATATTTGGTGCAACTTGACTTAAGGGCACAAGTATTGATAAACGTTTTTTCACTTTAATTGTTCTGATTTCTTCCATCAAACTGTTTGACTATGAGATGTGGACAAAGGGCTTATTATGTAGAAGTAATGCTGTTTTACACAGTCTGCTTTGTGCATTTCTGTAAGTGCTCCAGTTAATTTGTTTGTATATTCTTCATGAATTCATCATCAGTGACTTTGTTGGTAGACGAGTCCAGCAAGAGATTAGGAGGGCTTTCAAAATTCACCTAAAAGGAGAAACAAAATTAAACCAAAAAAGCATCATTTAGGAATAATTTCTATCCTACTCAGATTTTTGTGCTCCATTTTGGAGGATCTGCTTGCTGACTTTTTCTGTGGGTGATTATATTTCAAAAATGCTGTTGAATCATCCCAACCTTATATTCTTTCTGTTTCATATGCAATATCTTCCTCTTTTGTTTTACTGTGGAACTTAAAAGAACAGATTTTACAGTCACATTGATGTGAATCAGTCGTGACTTACTGCTATGATTATAATACTACTGAAGTTATACTTTGTCCCTGAAGTGCTTTTTATCCATAGAACTCCAATGCCCTTTGTGGGAGGGTCAGCAATGTAAAACCAATGTCAAATTTGCACCTCAGGCATGAGGTCTGTGTCCATGACTAACCTGTGCACAGAAATAGAGGGTCTGTTTTACATCAGTGGTCGAGGTTTTTATTGTGAAAAGTTTTGCTGGAGTGTTAACTTGTTTTGTTGCCTTAGACTATAGTCTAAAAGGCTTTCATGCAAGAGGAGTGACAGTCCTGCCTTCCCTATTGCTGCTTGTGTGAAATACACCTCCACATTGCCACTGTTTCCATACATGGTGCTAGAGAATGAGCTTTTCTGAGGTCTTGCAGCTCTGACACGCTAGGAGGGTATAGGACACAGCTGCCTGTTGAAAATGGGAGGATTAGTATGCAGGAAAATAGATTTAGACAAAGCGGTATAGTACTATGCCCTGGTTTACCTCTTTTGTTGAGATAGGAAGCACACAACTTGCCATGGTTGTCATCTTCAGTCTGCATCCATGGCCAGTATAAGAGTGCCATGTCATTATGTATTTTAATCACAGAATAGATAAGATTGGAAGGAGCCACTGGCAGTCATCTAGTGTAGATGCTCACTTCTCAAGCAGGGTCCCCTAGAACATGTTTACTGAGGATTGTGTCCAGATAACTTTGAATATCTCCATGGAAGGAGATGCCATGACCTCTCTGGGCAATCTGTACCAGTGCTCAGTCACCTGCACAGTGAAGTTTTCTCTCATGTTCAGGTGGGGCTTCCTGTGCTTCAGTTTCTATCCACTACCTCCTGTCCTATTGCTTGGCACCACTGAGCAGAGCCTGGCTCTGTCCTCTTGACACGCTCCGCGCAGATACTGACAGACAGCGGTGAGGTCCCCTCTCAGTTGTCTCTTCTTAAGGCTGAACAGGCCCAGCTCCCTCTGCCTTTTCTCCTAAGAGGGGAGATCCAGACCTCTCATCATTTTCATAGCCCTCCACTGGACCAATTCCAGGAGCTCCATGTCTCTCTTGTCCTGAGGAGCCCAGAACTGCACACAACACTCTGGATATGGGTCACCAGGGGTGAGCAGAGGAGCAGGATTAGCTCCCTCATCCTACTGGAATGCACTTCCTAATGCACCCCAGGACACCATCAGCCTTTCTGGCCACAAGAGCCCTGCTGACTCACAGACAGGTTATTGCCCACCAAGACCCCCAGGTCCTTCTCTGCTGAGTTGCTTTCCAGCAGGTCACCCCCAGTTTGTCCTAGAGCATGGGGTTGTTCCACCCCAAATTCAGGACCCCACATTTGCCTTTGTTAAATTTTGGACAGTTCCTCTTGTTCAGTTGCAAGAACTGCTTCTTCTTTTTAGAAAGAAAACAGTGCAGTAGGAGTGTATCATATATACTTACACTAATAAAAAGTTTGGAGTCAAAAGGTAAAAATGCTTTTGTTATGCAGAAAGAAAGAATGGTTCAGGATTCATAAAGTTGTCCTTTCACCTTGACTTAATGTAACCATTTTATAAATTGGAATTTTAATGTATTTTGAAGTTAGAGGATCATAAAGAATTTATTATGCATATGTAAAGCAACAATCAAGAAAATTCTGGGCTTGTAGTTGTTTATACCTCATGTGAAGTTTGGACTTAAATTTTTATTTTAGCATAATTTAAAATAAATGTTGACTTTTCAAGTGAGCTGATGCTTTTTTGTGACTGTGAACAAAAGTTTAGTTTCATTTTTCTGTGGCCCTAGTGGTAGTTTTAGATGGTGTAAACCAGGAGGAGCTTTGTGTGAGTGTGTAATTATAGTGATATGAAATTAATGTTATGGTGGGCACAACTGAACCTTGTATATATGTCTTAGTTACAGACTTTGAACTTGTGTCTACAGCTTTTCAGGGGGAAGGGAGAAATCCTATTGCAGCTTCTAGTTTTCGTCTTACAAACCACTACAGTCGGCCTCCTGTGTAATGCCATAAATGGCAGTCCACTTAGAGTTTCCCAGATGATTAAATTACATTGTTTTTTTAAAAAAATTAGATTATGTTGGGAACTGTTGCACAAAAAAAAAAAAAAAAGTTTCATTAATTAATCAAATATTTATAGTATTTGGGTTGATTTAGCATGCAGTGCCAACTTACTTCACCCTTTTCTCTGTTTGCAAAAGTTAACTGTGGTTTTAAAAGGGTAGTGCCAGGTTTTGGGTCTTAAGGTCTGATTTGTTTCGGTTCATGAGGATACTGAGCTGCTCTTATATTTTTCCCAGGAAGTAGAAACTTTATATGTCATATCAGGCAGATTCCTAATGATGGGGTTTTCATTCTCTGTTTTGCACCCCACAGCTTCTCATGTGTAGATGAGCACAAAGGAGAACTGGAGAGGCAATTTCTTTTGAAAATCCTGGTCGTGGCAAGTGTTACATGTTTCCTCCTTAAAAGCAAAACTTTCTTGTATCTCAGCTTTTCCTTGGCATATTGAGAGCTCATTCAAGTTGAAGCCCTTCGTACTAGAGATCATTGGAAACATTCTTTCAAAGGGACACAAGAAATATGTTCTGCTTTTACAAAAAGCCCTTGACATTATCATTTTTCTCATAGGTTTTTATTTAGATGTGTTTTAATAACCAGGCTAGCCACATACAGAGCATTCACAGTGTGTTTGTTGTAATAGCTCAGTATCTAAAGGCTATGAGTACATAACATGGCAGAATTTGAGAAAGGTAATACATATTTAATATTACAGGAAAAGGATTCAATACGTAATTTTACACCTACATTTAAGTTTCACTTAAAATTAACAACATTACAGTAATATGTTTTAAACAACGGTTTTAAAATAGATCGAGGTAATTCTTGAGGGAACATTTTGTCTGAAGAATTAAATATGTTTATAGGATGTATATATATATTTATGTTCATGCTAAAACTGTGTGAAAGCTTTTTAGACTTTGAGCCTGTCAACCCCACGGAGATGTCTGCATTGAGTTACCAGCATGTCACTGGGTTTTAATACTGATGGAGAAACATTGTGTCAAACTATGGGTTTTTTTGTGTTTATGTGGTCATTTCTGGGGAATGTAAATATAATATTCATGGCCAGATGTGGATGTGTGGCTGAGATTGGTACATGCTCTGGCTTCTCTAAGAGAAGCAATTATCTCTGCTAGTTGTTCAGGGTGTGTTGCCAGTTGCTCTGAGTAGAGCACTGCTCTTTATTGACAGGTTACCATGTATATTTCTATGCAGACAGCAATTTTTTATTTTTCTTTTTTGAGACTGAGATGGTTATCCTTCTTTTGAATTGAACACACTTTCTCTTTGGGGTGGCTAAAGAAATTGTAGTACTCTCTACCAGGCTACCTAGGGTCAACATTACACATGCTGCTTCTTTTGGCTGACTATCAATACACAATAAAGTTATTATTTTCTGTGCTCAAAATAGTTTTTCTCATTAAGTTAGTCATGGTTAAGTATTTTGAAATGACTAAGAATTTAGTGGAATTAAATAATATATAATTCGAGCTAAAAGGATCTGCAGATGTTGGACTGACTATGTTTTTTAACCCAATGTACTTCATTTCAATGTTAAGAAGAGAGGATATTTTTAGTTAACACCACCATTCATTTCCAGCCAAAATGAATGCAAAGTGAGTATAAACACCTAAAAAACGAGAAGTCACATTTGTAGACTGCAGAAGGAAATGGGTACTAATGAGTGCTTAGAAGACTTTTAATGTATACCTTTGTGATCTGGTTTTGGGAAGAATAGTCATTACCTGAGACATCATCCAATTACAGCACAGGCTGGCTGGGCCTAACAGTTAAATAACTGAGCTGTTATTTGCCTTAACAATTTGTTGTAATTTGGAGCCAAGGAAATGTGTGCAATTAAAATGGACACTAAATGCTGTGTCAAGAGGTGCTTACCTAAGCCCAGCTTCCAGAGCTTTCAGGAACTCATTTTCCCCAGCAGGCCTGCCATATTACAGTCTGCCCTTGCTGATTGCACGGGCAGGCTGCCTTAAACAGTGCTGAGTTGGAATTGCCACAGGACTTTTTCTTTATTAAGAGTACATTTCTTTGGAGCCTGCAACCACCCTGCACTAGCTTTACCCTGTGAACTCATCTTTGCCATGCAGTCAGCAGCCTATGAAGCAGAGATAATGTGCTTATCAGGGAAGCAAGTGCTGGGAGTGCACTTTTCCTTAAGATTGGTCTTACAGCTGTGGGAGAACTCTACTCAGACATCCTTTGTTTTGAATCTGAATAGACTTGGGTTAATTTTGCTCTTTTGTATGAACTTTATTACAGGGAATTTAATATTTCTTATTCTTCTGTTCTGTTAAGAATGATTCTGCAGGGTCAAAGCTTTCCTCTGGGTCATGCAGCAGACAGGGAGCAGCACAGGCAGCCAGCAGGGCTGGGGCAGGGAGGCAGTACAGGAAAACACCACCAGGGAACTTGCCAGAGGGTCATGATTTCCAGGTAGGCCTGCCCTGGCTGTATTTTCAGTGTCTTTCAGGAAAGGAAGTAAACCCAATAGTGTGGGGCGACTTTACCCTTTTACAGCATTAAAAATACATTCTTGCTGGAGTCAAATTTATTGGAGAGAAAGCAACTTCTGCCTTTACAGTGAGACTATGTCCCCTTCAAGATTCCCAGTTATATCCTGCAGGAGCCAGGGCTGCCTGCAGACTTGGCAGCCACCCATGTCCCTGGTGAGTAGCTGGTGCAGCCATCCCATGCTCAAGAGATGTCAGGTGACATGCAGACAAAAAATGGAGATACTCATTGTCTTATTTGGATGTTGGGACAAATGGCTGGTGCTATCCATTTTCCTTTTGATAAAGATGTTGACCATTTTAAAGATCACAAAGTGAAGACTTGAGACAATGGCATCTCATTTGAAAGCCAAGTATGCCATGTGCTGTCTTTTCCTTGTTAAGTAGAAGAATATCCCATCAAATTGTATTGTTTTGATCACCCCTTTACTCTAATCCTCTTGGAAAGTGAAGATTGTTTTCCAACCTTTTGCAAATCAAAGTAAGCAAGAAGACAAAGACCAGCAGGCAGCTGCTCTGTCTACTATTAGTCCGAGCATAGTTCTCTCCTAAGGTGTAGATATAGTGCCTTACTTGAATTGCAAGAAAAGCTGCACCATGAAAATTTGATAGGTTATTGGTAAATTGCACACCCCTCTGGCATGCCTGATTAGCCTTTCTTAAATTTATTGAAAAGCTCTCAAGTGGACTTTAGCCTCTGACTGCTTTTTTTCTGGACTTAGCTTGCAGTTATTGAGTTACCACCTCTGGGAACTAGGAAGAGGGTGTTATAACATGGTAAAAATCTAAATAAATTTCTCCATAGCTTGTCAAGTGAAATATCCCTACAAATGCACTTGGTTCATTGAGATATCAAACTCCAGATTGCTGAAGTAGTGTTCGGTATTTGTAGAAAAGATAAACTGGTTTGAATACAAGTTTGGCTCTCAAATACTGATTAGTCATCAGGGATGACTCCAGTTTTGACTTCACAATTTAGTTCTTGCCCACTTCCCTTTGATTCTTGTAATCACTCTGAAGACTGAAAATGTCAGGGCAGCAGCTGTGTCACTAACCAAAATGCAGCACTAAATTGAGTGCTCAGTGAGTTTTACTGAGCAGGTCTTCTGTCCTGTGAGTAGGAAAATATTCTTGAAAATAAGTGGGCCCACTGCTTTGGAAAAGAATAATTGAAAAGGATGATTAATTTATGAATTCTTTTCACTTTCATTTAAAATAAATTACTCTGGAGGCAATTAAGAATTTCTTCCCATGTAATAAGTCAAATTGATGAATTGTGATGGTCTAGAAATGGCTTAGATTTATTTTGGGCAAGTACAGTCTATCAAATTAAAAGTTATTAATACACTTTCTAACAGTCTTTCCACAAACAAAGAAGCCTCATCGGTACTGATGCTATAAATGCTGTTTGTAAGTGATTTATCTTCACCTCACTCTTTGAGGTCTTTGTCCAAGACTTAAGTTCAGCCTTTACCTGATATTATTTCAGGAAGAAAAACAATTAATGCATGTCAGTCAATGAGTTATGGACAAAAGGCCTTCATTTGCTGAATAGTTTTAGCCTGAATAAAAGATATTTAAGGAAATATATATAGTATTTCAGTTACCACCTTTGAAAATAATATAAGCAGTTTTACTTTTCTGCACTGCAGGTACTTAGCAATAGTTAGGAATTTAAAGCACAAGTTTCCTTGTGTTAAAGAGTTAATTTATCTTTATTTTTTTTTTTCAATTTATCCTTTAATGGTGTAAAGGCTTTGGAAAACCTCTATCACCAGTTTCTAGTCCTGGGGCCTATTGCATATATCCTAAACTCAAAATCCAGCTCATGGTTTACTGTGGAGATTATTGTTAATTGACTATAAACCCAGAAGGGTCAAAAGTAGGATTCTACAAAAGGACTTGAACAGTATATTTCATCAACTCTCAGCTAATTCTCATTAACCTGTAGCTAAAGAAAAACTGACAAGCCCCAGATAACAGCATAATATTTGGGGTATCATGGAGACATGCAGGTGTATTCCTGCTGTGGGCAAGAAGAGTCCCTCAGGAAAGCCTGAGACAGAGGAGAGGGCATGGTGGAGATGCTCTCATTCCTCCTTCAGCCTGATTCATGCCAGCTTATACTGGCTCCATGATATTCCATTTCCAATCTAAAATGTAAACTAATTACAGGGAACTTGATTATGATGATGATAATAATAATCTAATAAGAGAAAAAAATGTATACATGTATGTAATTTACACAGTGCAGTCTTAAAAACAAATGACATTTTTTATTATAGAAGATAAGCCTACCTTTTACACAGAACTGTATTGTCTAAAGTTATAAGCTTGAATTACAGTAAGTTTGAGATGCATATTATTTATAAAAAGGGCATTTAAGAGCTGAAATGCAGCAATTGGAATGTTTTTATACAGTATTTTACAATTATTTTCACAGTTATTTATTTCAGGTTATTTATTTCCTTATTTATAAAAGGAAGTATTTTAGTTAAATATTATTCAGGGTGTATTTCAACAGATGACAGTTTTTTTTCCCCAAGAGATTCTGGGTGGTGGTAGTAAAGACCTACATTTTCCAGATTGCCTTTACCAAGACAGAGAGGGTCATACTCAATTTTTGCTGAGTACCTATTATTTTAATAGCAAAAGAACCACTTTATGTAGAGTATTTACAAGGGTGCATGGCTTTTTGTTACATCGTATTTTTGTCTGTCAAACCCTGTTGGTCTGTGGGAAAAAGAATGAATGCTTAAAAATATCTCAGTGTGGCTTAGGCAAGCAATATGCTAAGTGTAAGCATGTTTTTTAAAAGTCTGTAGGAATAGAAAATCACAATAAAATAGACCAAAATTAATTGTCATAGAGGTGATCAGAACTTTTAAGATCTGGTTGTCTGGAAATTATCTTTAACTGTATTTCACAGCCAGGGAATAAGGCTGAGTCAAGCGGGCTTTTTGTGCAGAAGAGGACGTCACACAAAATGCATCAATAAAAGATACTGAATAAACTGTACCACAGTGACATACTGCGACATGTATCTGCTCTTAGAGTTTCAGGGGTTAATTTAAACCTCAGTCTTGTACCATATTACCATTTTAAACTTTGTCTGGTCTGATGTGTGCCCTACTCAGGCAGGGATGAAAATGGTATTCTGGTGTTGTAGAATACTGTATGTAGGATAGAGGTGCTGGTTGAAATAGATCTCTGTGCAACTGTTCTGACAGACAATCAATTGCAATCAAACATAACTTAATATCAGGGAACAGTGATATGATATATAGTATCTAAATCTTATTTTCCACTACTTTTTTCAATCATAATCTGTTGCACTGTGTAAGAATGTAGCCATCTAAGGGGAAGGTACAATCTGTAGTTGTGAAAGCATCAACAAAAAGGTTTTGTTATTGTGCTGTTACCTGCTAGCTTTCCGCAAGAAGCAGCTGCCTAACTAGAAAGCTAAAGCAGTCTAAAGGGCTTCTGTGCCTTATTTTTAGTCTAAAACAAACCTCCTTCCATTTAAAGCCTTTCTTCCTTGTCTTATCCCTACATATCCTTGTAAAAAGTCCCTCTCCAGCTTTCTTATAGGCTCCTTTTACATACTGGAAATGTCCTTGTTTTAAAAGCTTTGCTTGGTCAATCAGAAAAAAACCAAAAAGCAACAAAAAAACCCCCAAACACACTAATCCCCCAGGTTTTGGTTTTTATTTTATTCTGATCCTGTGCGGGTAGCTTTTCTCCCCTTCATGCTTCAAAAGTTGATTTTGTCCAGTTTCTGTGATCAGCAAGTGAGCTTTGTGACAGTGTTTCTTCTATTATGTCAAGCTTCATGTCTGAACTTCAGATTTAGCTAAAACTGACTTGTTCTTTTCTATCCTATGTCTATATTATACCTATTTCAAGAAGAAAAATCTTGAGTGGGAGCTCAAATTTTTGTCTACAGTTTCCCCCCTGCGAAATAGGTATAGATTTCAAAGACTGCTGCACCTACAAAGATGTGCAGACTAGGAATGTCCAGAAGGTACTATTTCCAGTTGTGCTTCCTTGTGCAGGTAAGCGTGATTACTTCAGAGATTCATCTAACTTTGTGGCTTCTGAATATGCCATGTCCCAAGAGCTGTCACCTGTGACTTCTGCTT
Organism: Chamaea fasciata; assembly: GCF_029207755.1. Classification (NCBI taxonomy): domain Eukaryota; kingdom Metazoa; phylum Chordata; class Aves; order Passeriformes; family Sylviidae; genus Chamaea; species Chamaea fasciata. Next base: position 41,743,033 of record NW_027094091.1, on the reverse strand, counting down.
TAGTTGTTCCCTGTGCCCCCTGCTGATGCACAAAATTCTGTGTGGGTTAGGGCTCTGAAGACTCTCCTGCCTCCACAGGCTGTAGTATTACATCTCACTTGCTGCTCTGTTATCTCTTTCTGTATTCCTCTGTTTCACTCAGTCTTGTTTGAATGAGGCTGTGTATAGGGCTCCTGAGTCTACACCTGCCTCCATAAGGGCAACTGTCTCTCACTGCAGTGTCTGCCAAAAAAAGAGAGAAAGTTTTACATTATCTTTACAGTTGCTGCAGTTCTTAAAATGGATTCCTTTTATTAAGTCAGCATCATAGTTATGAGTGCGTTAACCTCTGCCATAGCCTCATTAACTTTTCTTGCTATTGCTATAGAAATATTTATTTACATTGTTCTGAAACAGATGAGCAAGTTAACAAAAGGTGGAAAATAACAAGAAAAGCATGGAGGTTGTCAGTATTTTACTTCTTTGAAATCCTGTTAGTTAAGCAGATATTGAAATAGGAACAGCTGACTTTAGGTAGGTGTTACATGATTTGTAAAATGGTGTGTCTGATCATGAAAGTTACAGGTGAGGGAAATGACTTGAAGCTGTGGCAGGGTAAGTTTAGATGGGATGTTAGGAAAAAGTTCTTCACTGAGGGAGTGGTCAAGCACTAGAACATGATCTTCCAGGTAGTGATCATGGCTCCAAGCCTGTTGGTGTTAAAGGAGTGTTAGCTCTTAGATAGAAGGTTTAACTTCTAGGTTATCCTGTGTGGATTCAGGAGTTGGACTTGATGATCATTTTGGATCCCATCCAACTCAGGATATTCTATAGTTCTACATGTGCACACTGTTGAATTTTCTTCTGGATCTCTTGTCTTCTCAAATCCTTTTATATTATCACCAGTCTGTAATACATTTCAAAGTATTCAATGTGGGGGTTTTCTGGCATTTTTGTGACTCTGATATATCATAGTTAATGTACAGTTTTTATTAACTCATACATTCGTATGTAAGATGGCAAGATATATTTTTTTTTCCTTTTTAAATGCATTAGTAGAAGAGGAGGTAAGAAGTAGGAGTCAGCACCATGTGACCATTCTGCTATTTTTTGATAGCTGATGTGTCTATACCTCATTGTCGCAATTATTCCTCAGTGCTGCCTTAGGATTATTTTACTAAGTCTTTGTGGAAGATTTTTACTAAGTCTTTGTGGTCTCAAAAAGTTGTGTTTTAGCAGTAAAAATCAATTTCAGGTGTAATGGCTGCATTGAATGGAGATGAAGATCTTGGCAAAATCTCTTTGGGATGTTTGACAGATGTCACCCTTTGCTAAAAGTGGGGAACATATCTATCTAAAATGGTAGCATTTTACTCTCATTTTTTACAGTTGTTTAGGAACACAGGCTGTAGCTGTAAAGGAGTAAAGAATTAAGCATTCAGTTTTGATACTGGGCTGGTAAGATCATTCTGCTCGTGGTAAGCTACACCAGGAAATTACAATATCAAATGGTTTGCAGCTTACATTTATTTTTCCAAAGCAAAATTTTTAGTGTATGATGTTATATATCATTCTAACTTCTGCTTACAGTTACATTGATGTTTATATTGAGGTTAACAGTGCAGAGAAAATGAGACTGAGATTTGGTGTCTGCTCATAATGGAGTATTAATTCCAACGCCCTCCTCCACAGGATTAATTACATAATTTAGTGGTCAGACACGAAATGGCATGACAGAGATTGTTTTTCTGAGCCAAATGAAGACTAAAAATACTTTCTGTACATCACATATCAAAGGACCAGGACAATGAAGAGGAAGTAAATGATAGTATGTTCACAAACAAAAGTCCCAAACGCTTATTTTGTGACTGTAAAGTGATGTTATGGGGACACTCAGGTTGGTGTAACCTTAGAGCATTTGAGAGACGACTCATAGCAGCCTTTTCCTAGCTCTGTACCAATGTGAACAGAATCCAGGATTTATGAGGTGATACACAATAACTTTGCTTTCTGTCAGCACTGTCTTGGCCTTGGTTGAAAATCCAAGCTCTTTCTTGGCTAATGAAAAGCTTTGGTTTGCCTTTTGTGCTTACATCCTGTGCTAGAGTAGAGCAATAAACAGAGCTCTCCTGGTTTGCTGTGAAGAGTTATGACAGTGTGAAGTGCTCAAATATGAGATACTGCAGCCCAGATGCTCTTAAAAACATAAGCAATGAAGATGAGTTTACTATCTACAGGAATCAATCAGTCTGGAGGCTTGGAACTGCAGAAAATAATTTAGCTGTCCCTGTAGACAAGCTGAACATGTGAAAGTGATGTATCCTCTCAATAAAGAAGGCCAACTGCATACTAGACTAAAAGCAAGGGCATGGAGGGTGGGTGGAGAGAAGCTATTATTTCCCTCTGTTTGGTGCTTGTGAGACTACATCTGAAATACTGTGTTCAGCTTTGGGCTCCCCAGTACAAGAAATACATAGATATACTGGAGTGAGTCCAGAGAAGGGTCACTGGGATGCTAGAGCAAATTATAGACAAGGAGTGGCTGAGAGAGCTATGTTTGTTTAGCCTGAAGAAGGAAAGATGCTGTTGATGTCCTGAGCTGTCTGGTGGGTAGTTACAGGGAAGATGAAACCAAATTCTTCTGGTAGGTGCACAATGACAGACCAAGAGGCATCAGAGAGAAGCTGCAATGGGGTAAATCCAATCTAATAGCAGAAAAACTATTTTACATTGAGGGTGGTCAGACATTAAGTCTGAGATTGATTATGTAACATCCACCTTCAAGTATATTCAGAACTCGAGCAGAGAACCGCAGCTAGGCAAATTTGATCTCATGAGAGCTTTTCAATCTGTATTATTCTGATTCTTATTCTGTAGCCTGCCAGAAATGGTAGAAAGTTTTGCTCATAGATACTATTCAACAAAATGTTTGCCTTGAGGGGATATTTCAAAGCAACCTGAGGTACTGATAGTGGAAGCTCGTTCCTGTCCCAGTTGAATGTAGCCTTTATTTATCAGCGTGCCCTAGAGTGAAAAAATGTTCAGTCACTGAGCCAACAGCTCTATTTCTCTCCAGATAGCTAAGAGAGAGAAAACGACTTTCCAACAATGGATATATTAGAGAGGTCTGCTGTATATCTCAGTGTATGCCTTCAAACTTCTTCAGCTTTCACCAGAAACTAAATGGGTTCACTTGCCCTTGTGTTGAAGCTGACTTTTAATGCTAGAGTATGACAGAGCAATTGGACTTTATTGCAATATTTTGCCCTAAAATTTAATTCCATTAATCAAGATATTCTATTTGCTAGTGTTTTGCTGTTTTTTTGAGGGGAGGGGGAAGTATTTTTTAGGTAATTAGGCATTAAGAGCACTTGAAAAAATGTAGAGTTCATTAAACCTTTTTCCATTATGTGGATTAAAATATGAATTAGAAAATGTGGGTTATTTGTACTTTTCAGACTGGCAAGGACAGAAGAAAATCACACTTTCCGTGAATTTATTCACCAAGAGGTGCATAATACATATAGGCTGGTGGTGAAAACTGTCATGTAAATTGATACTGTGCTTGAGCCCATCTGAAGCTTCTCCTCCTGCTTGCTGCTGCTTCTCAAATGAAAGGAGTGCTTTTGTGGTGGTGCCACTTTTGATGAAGACCCCAGTCTCAATGAAAAAATATTCGGTTCCTATCTTAAAGTAATGAATTTCTTGCATACAAAGCCAATGTGATTTTTTTAATGCTCATATGAATAATAATCCATGTAATTTTGACAACAACAGGATTATTTAAATTGTTGTTTAAGGCTATAGAGATTAAATCATCTGAATTGTTTCTTTTTAACACCAGTAAAAATCAGGACATGGATTTTTTTTACCCAGTTATTTTCTTACATAATTTTCTGAAGAGAGTCAAAGGCAATGGTATTTCTGATAGAGATGAGAGTCATGTCCACATCATTTGTACAGGGGAGATCCAATAAAGATGAGGAAAACTAAATGTGAAAAGGGACAAAATTCATTAACTTACCTTAGCAAAATAATTAAACCTGTGTTAGTGAGCAGGTTATCACTGTATGATCTGATGTAATGAACAATTTTTCCGGTAACCAAGATGATACTTTATTCTGTTTGCCCTTGTTTCTTTTGACAGAATAAGAGAAGGCAATTTTGATTAAAGGGGAACTTTTCAATTTGAACTGTTTGGAGAGCTGTAGAATTGTTATATGTGAAATGTGTTTTGTTCTAGTGACTCCACCCTTCTCTTGTTTGTTTCTATTTGTTTCCTTGCATGGTTTCACTAAGAGCCTGTTTTGTACCTGCTGCCTCTGTGCCCAGTTATGTGTCTGTGTAGCTAACAGATAACCCCTGCTTTAACAAGGGATGGCAAAAATTTGTTTATATGTATCTTACTTTTATTTTAGTATTTTCTACAGTATTTGTCAAACACATGTAGGAAGATTTAGATCACAACTTCACAGTCTTAGGCCCAGTTTTGTAATTCTTCACTTATCTAAATTTATTTTTTCCCCAGTTGTTTGTTAATAATTCAGTTAAGTTCTAAAGGTTTCATAACATATAAAGGACTATACGCCTCAGAGGTATTTATACTATCTGCACTAGATAATTTTCATCAGCTATCTTAATCAGTTGTTGGGCATGATGACTTCACAGTGTTGCCTTTAAGTGGCTGAGAGTAGGCGTTATCAACGTTTGATGGTTTTTAGAGATATTTTTCTGTTTTCAGATTCTAAATTGTATCTTCATCCATGCCCTTTAAATTGCAATGAGTATGTTAGATGAAAAGGAGTAGAAATGTCACAATCTCTCCTCTTTTTTCTGAATTCCCCAATGTGAGAAGAAACACAGGGAGTGTAATGGTGAGAACAGGGTCTTTGAGTGTGCCCAGGTGTAGCGGGTTGACTAGCCAGCAGCTAAGCACCCACCCAGCCACTCACTCCACACTGGGACAGAGGAGAGAATTAGAAGAGCAAAGGCTGCAACCCATGGGCTGACATGAAATGCACAAAGCATGTGCAAGCAGAGCAGTAAATCAGAAATATATTCACTATTTGTTGTTGGCAGGGCAATGTCCATCCAATTCCTGAAAAGCAAGGTCTCAACACGTATAATGGTTTCTTGGGAAAATGAAAGTCATAACCAACCCCCCCATCCTCCTCCTCCTTTCCCTGAGCTTTTATTGCAAAGCATAATGGCATATTGTAGGAAATGTCCCTGTGGTCAGTTTGGGTCTGCTGTCCCAACTATGTCCCTTTCCAACCTCATATCACACCTCTGGCCTGCTTGCTGAGGTGGGCAGAGTAGTGAAAAGAAAACCATGATGCTGTGAAAGTCAGAACACTGGTGTGTTAATAACACTGGTTTAATCACAAGTCCAAAATACACCGTGATGTGGGCTGTGCAGGATTAACTCCATCCCAGCCAGACCCAGTACACCAGGGAAGGCAGCATTTATCCTGGGGAATAGTTTGCTTTCTCTCTCCCTACAGTAAAGTTATTAGTGAGAAAAAACAGCAAGGTTTATAGCCTCTGAATATAATGTCTGCCTAAAACTCTGCTTCTTTTTTGCTTAAGATACTTTAGACTAAAAGAAGGGAGCTGTACAAACCTATATGTACTGATTAAAAAATAATAAATTGATGGATTGTCTTGAGCTCTGTGACTGTGCCACCATTAAGGAACTTACACCATTTTCAGCAATGCTGTTTTTCAGTTTTTACATCAAAATCAATGTTAGTTGTAAATGTTTAGTTAGTGTATTTTATAAACATACATTTCACATTCTGAATTGCCTTCAGGTAATTTAATTTGTGATTATATCTAATATTACATTGATTTGTATAGAGTTTCTCAAATAACAGATTGAAAAGAAAAAAAGAAACAATTGATTAATTAATGTTTTCCTAAAATTAACCACTGAGGAATTTCTGGCTTTCTATTAGCACTAAAAGCAAAGGACGAGAAGAGAGAAAATAATAGCTCAAATGCTGTGCTTCTGTACATAAAGTTTTGTTTTTATTTGAACATCCACTTTATGGTAGAATGAATTTAGCTTGGTTTGTAGGAGCAGGAGAGGTCAAGGATGTATATAGCTTTGACTTAGAATGCTTTCTGAGCTAACTGCACTTTAGTCCTGGCAGGAGGTTGCCATGCATGACTTCTGTTGATGCAGTCACTTCTCATGCTTGTGAATATTTTTCGCTCTCAAAAATGAGGCTAAGTCAGATGTTTTTAGAAAGACCTGGAAAAAAAGTTGTCATCTTGGTGATGTAAAGGCCATAATGCAGAGAACAGGCTCTTAGACTATTGTTGGTCCCTATCAGTTCCCACAAACACATTTTCCCATATCACTAAACCATTGTGTGGTTTCAGCAGTGAGTTTTGTAGAATCAGGTATAGAAATCAAGTAGAGGCAACATCTGGTGCAATATTGTTGACTTCAGTGTTCATTTCTCTCCTGGTTTTTCTTATTTGCTGAATTTATCTCTGCTGCAGTTTCCTGTCTCTGTGAAAAGGATGCAATTTAAGACAATCCTGCCTCTATCCAGACTGTTGCATGCAAACCAACTTATAAGAAACCTAAAACAACTAAAATGTCTTATTGTGCTAATAACAGTCCTTGCTGGGTTCCAACAAAACTAGTGCAATGTTTGTCCAACATCAATGTGCTAACTTTGTAATAGTAGTGCAATTGATTCTCTGAGATGATGATGAAAACTAATACTAAAGCTATGCAAATTGTGGAACATAAAGGACTCATTTCAGATGGCCATGCATAACTGAGCCCTTGGTATTTGGGCAAAGACTTGATTTGCATACTCGAATATATTTTGCACCTTATTTGATCACTAACTAATCAGTGCATACAGATGGCAATCAGATTTCTGATCTGAATACACAAATAGTACCTTGTGAATTCAATTAAGGGCTGTGAAGCTGCAGATGGGGAGCCCTACTCAGTTGGAGTGAAAAGTTATTAATATATCTCCTATGATTATGAAAGTGGAGGAAACAGGGTTTTTTCATTAGTACTTTGAAAGGATTTGCTAATTTATTCATGTGAAAGATAGTTGAGAAAGTAAAAATTTGCTGTGGACTGACTCCAACTCTGCTTCCCAATTTTTATTTTTAAGTTTTATCTGCAAGAGTGCTGTAAATCTTATCACTTACTGAGGAGCAAGTGAATGGAATGAATACTTTCAGAGTACTTTCAAAGAATTCCCATTTCTGTCTTTCACCTTCCTTAGGGAAAGGAAGAATTTCTGTGGATGCTTTGTGGAGGTACCCACATGGGTTTGCATATTTCAGAGTAGATCACTGAGATTATAATCCTAATTGCTACCTAATTGCTGTAAGTTTTATTAGCAGTTAAAGAATCCATATGGATGAGTCTAAAATCTGAAGATTCCACTTTCTCTTTTCCTGTCTTTCTCCTAATTTTTAATTCTGTGTTAATATTCAGACTGGTAAATTGCAACTGAAAACTGCCCCTGCCCATGGCAAAGGAATTGGTGTTAGATGGTTAGATTTAAAGTCTTTCCAGCTTAAGACATTTAGTGATCTATTAGAACATCAAGCAACTTTTATATGATCTTAAGATTTCTGTACTTTCTTGTAAAATGTTGTATTTTTGTTTTGTATTTCAACAGCTTTTGAGAGATACGTTAACCTTGCTTTACTTATCAGTCATGCCAGTAGCATTTTTTAAAAAGTTGGTAAATGATGAGCTTAAATACGTTGTGACTTGTAGAGCTACTTTTTTTTTTTTTTTTTTTTTTTTTTTTTTTTTTTTTTTTCCTCCCCAGTCTTCTTGTTCAGTGGTCCATAGACATTTTAGCCTTGGAAGTTTTTTTTCTTTTTGTGAATGTTGTCAGCTATTAAACTCAGGCAATTGATTGACCTATCAGCAGACTTCTCCCTGAAAACAATTAAACTGCAGAATTCCGTTCTTTCAAGAAACTTGACTTCTAACTGGCTTGACCTTTGATTGACTTCCCAGCCTGCTTTGCACTGAACTGGAATTTCTGTGATGGCTACATCATTAAGAATGCAATTTCCTTTCCCTCTGAAATAATAGCTATATTGGCAAAAGCCATTCCATTAGCATGCTCACATGTGCAAAGAGCTGCTGTTCAAGGGGAAACACTGGTGTTGCTTCTTGCAAGAGAATGCAGTGGTAAAATAACATGGTCTCTGCATTAAGTGAATCTACTGGCCTGTCTCTTATGACTAGAAAGGTTTTAATCCAGCGTTGTAATCCTGGCCAGAATTTTAATACTTGTGTATTTTACTGAAAGTTGCAATTGATATGCAAGCTGTATTTTTGTTATCTTTTATGTTGCAAACCAAGCTGCTGCTGATTTTTAACTGGAACTATTGTGTAGCTGTTTCATTACTAGTTTAGTCAGGAGCAGCTTACAACAAGATTATTTTTAATGTAAAAATTGTAAGATAAATGGGTTTTATGTTTTGTTATTTAATTTACATTCCTATTAGATGGAGTAATAAACTAGACTGAGGCAGCTTCTTAAAATAATGAGATTTTCTTTTATCAAAGTAGACATTTGTTTAAATGAACCATTAATCTTACAGTTAAAGCACTGATTAAGAATATTCTTTGATTTGCATTCCTTTGTCTAAATTTGATTTAGGACAGAGGCTATTATAAAAAAGGTTGATAAACCTATTTATTATAAAAATAATATCTATGGGATCTTGAATATCCTTTGCTATTAATTGCCTGTGCTCTGTTTTACTTATTGGACCTAACCTTTCAAGCTCTGAGATAAATTGGTTTAATATTTTCCTTTTCAATAACTCAAGAACTATGGGACTAGTCAAATTCATTTGAAACACTCCCTCTGAATCTTCAGAGGTGTCAATGAGTGCTCAGAACTCTGGGGCTCTCCACAGGCCTTTCCTGCCTCTGTTAGCTTTGCTGTGGTGCCCACATTCTGCACAGCCTAGGGAAGGGCAGCCACACTCTGCAGTGCCTGTGCAGGGCACTGAATGTGCTCACAGCTGTGGCCTCTGGGTTGGATTTTGGGTGGGAGGAGGCAGCTGCTGCGCCTGAACTTGCTGCTGCCTGGCAGCACAGCCCAGCAGTGCAAGGACCTGCTTTTCCACAATTGGGGAGGAGAAGGCTTGATGTTCAGAGGTGTGAAACCTAAAAAGCTGCAGAATCACTGTAAAAAATGAAATCTAGAAATAGAAATAGTTACGGAAAACTGTTGGATGATACTAAAAATAGACTGAGATATTAGCACAGATTTTTATGCTCTACACTTTGAAATCCTTCTTATCATTCAAGTTTAAGCACGTAGGGAGGTAAAAAAATGCAATGAGTCACAATTGCAGCAAAACAAGCTTGATGTGAGTGTCCTGTGATGGGCTGTGACTGGTCATTCTTTCTGCTCTGTCCACCTCTCATCTTTCTTTAATTTCAGATAGGGTACTGTTTGCATTTTCAGGATCAAGGCTTCTGTTTCTATGCAGAAATGTATGACTGTCCATGTTTGCCCTTTTTCTTTCTCACTTGTCTGCTTGCATTGTATTTTGCTCTTTGCTTGAAGAAATAAAAAGTGTAATAATACTCTATTCCCTTAATTCAGAGCACAGGAACCCACCAGATGTTTGCAATTTATCTCCCTTCTCCTCTCTCCATTTGCACAGACACGTTTCAGAACTGAAGCTTCTGCTTTCATAAGTTTTAGAAAAAAAATTGACTCCTCTTACCCAAAATTAAAGGCTCTAAATATAAAAAATGGTTCCCTTATGAAATTTCACAAAGATGCTGCAGGGAAAGTAAGAAGATTTTCATGTGACTGTAAAAATATCTAATTTCTCCATTGCTGAGCAGCCCACAAGTATGAAATATTTATTTTATCTCTTAAGCAGTTATAATAAGGAAAAAATAAATCTTTGTGGTAGCATTTCAGACACTAATAGTATTTCAACAGCTTTTGAATCATATCAAAGAGAACCATATTTCATAAACAGAATTCTTGTGTAAGAGTCGTAAGTGCAACATTTTGAAATCTAAATGTAAACTAGCACTTCATACATGTAAATTATGATTTTTTTTTTTTTTTTGTTATTACTCTCTTCCTTTTGTGACTCTGAAACTTTGCCTCAAGATCAGGTTAAAAAAGGATTGTACATTGCCAGTCATAGGTTCCTGGAATTCAGTGTTTACAGGCAAGTTACTAACATTACTTTGTAAAAGATTCTGATAAAAAGAAGGTACCACTCTAATGCTCCAGACCAAAGGAGGCTGCCATAGGATGTGTGATGATGAGCTATGTCAGCACACAGTGACAATTCCTCAGAATTTGTACTTGTGGCAATGCACTGCATCCCCTGCTTATGTGACAGCTCCTTCCCTCATAGCAGAGTGTTTGCTCTCCAGCCAGAAATTTGTCCTATTAACTTAATCTTAGTTTTCAGTTTACAGCCTCTCATCTTCAGAGATGACAGTAGATTCTCTTGATGGAGTGCACAGTTTGTGTTCCAGAGGCCCAGCTTCCATCTAATCCCTCTCTAGCCTAAAGCCACCCAAACTTGTTTTACTCTGGCTCAAAGCTTCATGCCAATGCAACATGAAGTCTTCAGAAATGATTGGTTTGTTATTGCTGTGCTGAAACAATTTATCTGCTTTAAAAGGAAAAAAAAAAAAAAAAAAAGAAATCAACTACAAATGGTCTCCACCATTTTTAAATTGCAGGAAAAATGGTTCAAAAATATTAGGACTTGTACTTTTTTATATGTACTACTTTTCTGTGGTCTCTTCTATGCACTCACTGGGAATTATTTCTGCCTAAAGCTGTTTTGTAATATAGAAACAAATCTTTCTGTAACAGTATCTTTATACTTTCCTGTAAAATAGTTATAAGCAATATTTTTGTACTTTCCTACATAAGCTAGATATGGTTATGATACATTGTGGATTTCTTCTAAGAGTGAGCTTTAGCAAAATATAGTTGTGTTTCAGATTTCAGGCAAGATAGAAAAGTTGGGAGCAGTGATGAAAGCTTTTAAAATGTCTCAGTGGGCATCTCAAATCTGGAAATGTGTTTGTAGGAAAAGGAAATAAAATCAGGAAAAAAAGGCAGCTGCTACTGGTAAATCTTCATTGGGACAGGAGAAAAGAAATCTGGGGCAGCACAGGGACACAAGCAGAGATCTGAGGCTTAATTGCATTTGGTGCCACTAAGCATTACTCTTTCAGCACCTGTGAATAACATTCTGCTTTTGTGGGGAAGGGGTTGGGGCTGTTGCTTTAGAACTAAATTCTTGCAACAGCTCTCTGCAGAATAATATGTAAGGAAGGGATCAACAGTGTCATGAAAGACTGGCCAGCTGGATCATTAGTTTTGAATCCATAAAGAGGAGTCCCTAGGCCAAACCTGAAGAATGTAGGGTGACAAATGCCTTCCTGAGGATATAGGTATAAGAACAAGAAATGCCCAATGAGCTGCCTGCAAAGCTTCTAATGTCTAGGTTTGAACTGTATGGGAAAGAGAAGGTCTCCTGCAGGACCTGTGGAGAAAGCATTATTCTAATGATTAAACACTGCCGTGGTGGTCTCAGTTGGAGTCTCAGATGCTTCTAGAGTCCTATCAATACTATATTTTTTGATTGCCTGGCTTCTTTTTCTAAGTAAATGTAAAAAATTTTTTTTGACTGCGAAAAACTCAGAAATTTATACTAGAATGGGGGAGAAATTCCCATTTCTTGGGAGGTAAAATTAAAGAGAAAAAAACATTTAACTTATGGTGTAATTTTGTACCTTACTAAATTGTTTCTAGCAGGTATATCCTCCTTCTTACAATAAATTTAATAGAACAGAAATGGTTCATTATTATGCTGGGCAATGTCTTACACAGACTAATGTGACCATACTGATTATTCTAAAAATCCACTGTTCCTGATTTCGATTAGTATACTTGCTGGCGGATGTGATTGCAGGGAACATTTGCATTTGTTTGGAGTTTTGGAATTCAAACATCCTAACTGCAATCTGCAAACTGGAGAGGCTTGACATATCACTTAAATGTTACGTCTGTTTTAATTGCTGGGTCTCCCCAGTTTACTATGAAGTTGTGGGATTATGGGACTATTTAGGATCTCTGTATTATCACTGTTCCTTTAAACTCTCTTTCCTGGCTGTTCATGCAGAAATGCTTGTGCCTTTCAGGGTGAATTTTTTTTTTTTTCTTTCTTAACTATGCTTTGTGGAACACAGCCTCTGAGATATTTGGATAGTTGTGAAAAGCATCTTTGTTTCAATGGTAAAATGTTGTTTTATTCTGACTTGTCTGTGCATTAGTGTATTTTCATTCTTTTCCTGTTGTGTTGAGAAGAAAAAAAATATGTTTTATGGCAAAACATGCAATTAAGAGGTAAGCAATTAATTTTCATTTTTTATTCTTTCAAGTGAAAAATGTCCTCAAGATATTTTGTCATTGGGATTTTTGCATAGATCAGGACAACACGGACACCCATGAATAATGCTTGATCTAATTGTGCATTTATTCATCGTGTGAACCACACAAGGTCTGTCTTCTTTTCTTGTGGAAAATGAGATTTTTATCCTTAGGCCACTGTTTTCTCCTTTTTAATGATTATCTAATATACTAGTATATAAGTACTTTATTAATCATCATTCTTTACTCTCTAGGAAAATGTTCTGTGTGTGCAGTGGGCACAAAATTCCTCAGTAAATGAACTAGATGTGCTATTGCAATTTCTCCCATAAATCCAGACCTCCTGACATTTTATCTGCTGGAACAAACCTCAAATGAAATCTCCATTATCAAATCTGCATAGAAAAAACCCCAACCTTTGCCTGCCAATTGTTATTATAAACAAGCATGCTGAGAAGCCAGAAGGCTACAGTAGGGAAGTTCTGGTTTTCTATTCAGCGGCTGGTCTTCTGCAGTGGGAGTCCTGGATAATCATTCTAGTGTATAATTTTCTCTTTTTGATGGAAGTTCAGAATTCTGCTTTATTATCCAGTAAAGTATATTAAGTGTAAAATAATTCTGTATTGAAATAGAACAGTTCAAAGGTATTTGATAGGACAGCCTCAGCAGTGTAGCTAAGAAATAAAATGGGGATTGAATTGAAGGGGGAGGAATTGTGCCCTTCAGTTCACATTATAGCACAACCAGTGTCAGGCCTCTAATGCATCAATCTCCTTGTTTTCATGGTTTACAGTTTACAGGGTCTCAAGAAAATTGGTTAGCTATTATCCCTTATTTGAACAGGAAAAGTTTCAGTGTCCTGAAAACTGGCATGTTGCTCTCTGTTGGCCCTAAGACAAACTGCTGGAGCATGTGACTCTGGTTAAGTCTGTGTGTCAATGCTGGTTTATGGAACTGGTATGGAAGTGGAGGTTTGAAAATTGGAGGGTGGTGGGAATTTTTTTGTTGTCTTGCTTTTTTATCTCACTGCAGATAAGCCTGTTTGACTTGTTAAACAGGTGAAATAAGCATTCAGAAAGCACTAGTCGTTCTATTATTCTTAGTAAATATGTTAATGCATCATAAATATGCCAGATTGTATTCTTGTTATTTAAGTAGCCATAGGAAAAATTAGATATTGTCTTAAGGGTGAAAATTAGAGGAGGTACAACAACTCAGTTTCTTAGTATGAGTGCTTCAGAGTTGCACAGCAGTTATATTCCTCATCTGCTAGGAACAGGTTCACACATGCTCACTTGTTTTATGAACATAAGTGTTTGATTTCTCAGGCAGTCTCTTGGGAGATTAGACTTGACCACAGCAGTAGCCTCAAAAAGTTTTCTTGATCTCCTTGCATCTGGTAAATGTTAATATGGATCAGAATAAAGACTTGTTTACATAGTACATGTGTATTTGTGTCTTACCTTAAAAATGAAAGCAGAGGTTACAGCAGCCCAACTATCCCCAGATTTTTCAAGCACGTGCTAGCCTCTCTGTAATGCATTTTCTTTACTCATTCATCTTTTCTTACCTGTCAGGGAAATCTAGTGGAGATGGTTCTACCCATTTCAGGGGCAAAGTTCATATAAAGTGTCAGCACAAAGCTTAGAACATGTTTGTAAAACCATTGCAAAATACCTCCTTTGCATTTGACTGTAAGTCTCCTGGCATGTCTCTCAAGTCTGTTATTAGTGATGTGTTGTCTTCTTTGCAGCATGTCGGCACACAGGCATGTCTCCCATGTTGACTTTACCTGCTACTCCAGTCAGTCCTAGCAGTGCTTTTGTGCTCTCAGTCCTCAGTGATTTCCCAGTGCTCTGACTCCACTGTCAAAGGGCACAGCAGATGGTGACTTCTGCATGTGACCTGTGTCTGTAGCCCTTTTAATAGTAGGGCTATATAGATTGAATGAATCTCCCCATGAGACACCACCTGCATTACTTGTGTCCAGGTCTGGGGTCTTCAACACAGAAGCACCACCTGGACCTGTCAGAGGTGTCCAGAGGAGGGCCACGGAGGTAGTCAGAGGAATGTAGTACCTCTCCTTGAAGACAGGGTGAGAGACCTGGGGTTGTTCGGCTGCAAGAAGAATTAGCTTTGGGGAGACCTTACAGGTGTCTCACAGTGCTTTGAGGGGGCTTATAAAAAGGAGAGAGAAAGGGTCTTTGTATGCAGGCAGATAGTGACAGGACAAGGGGCAATGGTTTTAAAAGAACAGGGGCAGGTTTAGCCAGATGTTAGGAAGACATTTTTTACCATGAGGGTAGTAAGATACTGCAACACGTTGCCCAGAGAAGTTAGGGATGCCCCATACCTGGAAGTGTTCAAGGCCTTGAATAACCTGGTCTAGTGAGTTGTATCCCTGCCCACAGCAGGGGTTTGGACTAGATGATCATTAAAGTGTCTTCCAACCAAAACCTTTGTGATTCTATGATTCTATACTGATTATTTGGGACTGTAATACCGATTACTTGTGAAAAAGTTCAGTGCTGTTTGGACATACAAGACATACTATCTTGTTTGCAGTCCCAAAGTTCAAGTTCAGACAGGTAAGCATATTTCAATATTTTATTTGTGAGAACTCGCAAGCTTTGTACAGTAAACATGAGATTGTTCATATGTAGAAAATTATTCTCAACACTTTCAATTAGACTTCAGACATTTAGTTAAAGTAAATGCCTCAATACTTCAATGGGTTGAACATCATACAGTCTTTCCTACTCTTTCACTGGGATACTGAACTATTGTTTGCCGTAGCCAGTAATAATAAGAATTGATATCTATAAAGCAGTATTCCTTCCAAGTGTCTCATACTGCGTATTCACGGTCCTTGCTACAAATAGAGATTAAAGGCTAGTTCCCTCTCTCCTCTCAAAATCTCTTGAACCGTGCCTTATATTACTTGTAATTTTGAATAATTAGTAATAAGTCTGATAGGTTTTGTACCTAAAAGAATGATTTAAGGGAAGCAGTGAATGGTAATGAGCTGATAGCTCCACTAGACGTAAAGTGAAAACATATGGATCTAGTTCCAGTCACACAAGCTTTTGTGAAATAAAAGTATTGGTTATCTTGGCATTTCAGCTGGCACGTGGAAACATACCATTCATTACCATAATTTTGCACAGGCTTGCAGAAGCAAATCCTCAAATCTGTTTGGGAATGCCCTATATAAGTTACTGAGAATACAGTTGATTATCCTGTCTATATATTCTGTTCTGCTCAGAGTTTGCATATGGACCACAGAGCGAATTCCATGTGGTTGTCCAGGTCATATGTATCTTGCTCTCTAAAATGTTGTTCAATATTTTTCTAAAAAATTCTAAAAAGGAATTTTTTGCATTATTTTCTTTATGTGATAGGATAACATTTTGACTCAAAATGTACTTATTTTTGGACTCTTGTTCTAAAATTAAAAAAGAAGTTGAGTAATATGCAAAGCTTTAAACTATTACAGTTGTTATGATTTGTATGGCATTGTACTTCACAGGCAGTGGTGCAACACAAGAATATATAAATGATTTTCAAAGCGTCACGTAAGAACTTTGTATTAAAGGTAAAATAGTTTTCCAAGTCAGTAGTTAAAGGTCATTTTCATTTGGTCATCCTTTATCTTTCCTATTATGTTTCCAGAGAATGTAGTCCATTGTATTCTCAATCCTTGCAGAAAATAAAATCAGGGGTCTTAGATATTGTTTTTCAATATATATACCTATTTCATTCTTTAAGCTCCACTTACCCTTTCTGTGCATCAGAGTGATTTTTCAAGACAATAAATTATTGAAACTGCTAAAGATGTGGTTTTGATTTTTTCTTTTTTAACTGGAAAATGCACAGAACTTGTGTGGAAATAGAACAGTCCATAAAAATTTGTCTGGAAATGGTATTCCTACTCAGGAATCATATGTTGACCTGTTCAAGATTAATTTCTCACATTAATTTCTCACATAAGAAGTATCTGAAAGTCAAAATAAGGGAGCCAGTCTAGGTAACTGTAAGTGAGACTGAAATGGGCAGATAGACTGACAAAGAGCCATTTCTGTCTGGCTGCTCTCTTATTGTTTGCTGCATGAAAATCTCAAAATGTCTTAGGTCCATTGTGGAATACTGTTGGAAGTGCTTACATTTTAAAAAGGCATGGTGGGTCATGAAAGCCTGTTCTTTTGAACTCTATGAAGTGTGACCACCTCTCAAGATTTTTGGTTTGTTTGTTTGTTTTGTCAGTACAGAACTTGGTTGACTTGCAACCAACAGTGGTTCTGTAAATATTTGTGTTATAGTGGTTTGATTTAGCAGAACGAAAGCTGATCAATAGGAACCTGACTCCTTACTTTATCCACCTTCTACAGGGTGGATTCCACCTCTCTGTGGAGTCTGGACCTTTTGTCAAGATAAGAACTTTAAAATGCAAACAGTCCATTTTAATAACGTGCAAAGAAACCTCAGTTAATTTGGTTAAGGGTCTATTTTTGTAATTATTGAGATTTGCCTTCATCGTGATATTGTTTTGGCAAATGTATGTTTTTTGTTTTTATTTTTGCATAGTAGTCTTACATTTATTGTTTTCTGGGTCCTTTTTTTGTTGTGGGATATGACCCTTTAACATAATTCAAGTAAATGAATATACACATACCTTGTGTATGGTATATAAATGCAGAACTTTTAAAAGCTCTAGCAGTTGCTACTGCTATTTTAATCAAATTAAAATTGATAAATAAGTTGACAGAGAAGTGTCATACTGACGATGAGATCTGTAGGAGTCTTTGTGTGTTTCTGTTAGTGGAGATACTGGTTATATTGTTATTTAAGAAAAAGTAATTTTCTCATCATCCTAGAGGAAGGTTTCTGTGGATATCCTGCATTAGCTCTCTAAAGTATGACACTGAACTCATGTGTCAGGTATTTTGCAAAAAGACCCATGAGACCTTCCATGCTACCCCCAATAGCCTTTATTTAAGAAAAAAGTTTAACTAATCTCTTAGAGAACCCTTCAGTGATGTATAGATAATGATTTGGTGGGGGACGGAGTACAGGGAGGAGGGCCAAGCTGACTTGTGATTTTTTTCAGTCTGTTGGATGGTCTTGTACTTCCCATCAGGAATTTGGTGTATTGTAGTGGTATACGTTTAGATGACAAAACTTTTTATAGCAGCTATCAACCTTTATTTTCTAGTTAAAAAGGGGGAAATTAGTTTCATTAAACAGTAGATTGTAGAATGTGGAATACAAAATTTAAGCATCTTTTTAATATTTCATAATGACTTATTAAAAATGAATGGATATGGAAAGGCATGAGTTCAAAAATTTCACCCTTTGGCAGTGTCTTTTCTAGTTTCTCTTGTTCTTGTTCATGGTAGAATCTAAAAAATGCAAAATGTTCTGAGTTGTGTTTTGTGTCTATTATTCCTTGTTGCATTGATAACTGATAAATATTCATACAGATAATTTATTCATATTCACCTGTAGGTCATTTTGTGTACTTTCACATGTAGTGGAAAATGCATGAGTGATCCATTAAATATTGATTTAACAGAATTGTGGGGTAATTCAGTTTAGAAGGGATCTCAGGAGGTTTCTAGTCCAACCCACTGTTCAAAGCAGGGTCAGTCCTCAGATCAGCCTGGGCTGCTCAGGGCTTGATCCAGCTGGATCCTGAAAACCTCAGGGGCTGGAAACTGCACAACCTCTTTGGGCAGCCCATTAAAGGGAAAAAACATCAGGCTGATCAGGCATGATTTACTCTTAGTAAATCCATGCTGGCTCTTCTCAATCACCAAGCTTGGCACATACTAAGCAATATGAGGGCTAAATAACTTCTCAAGTGCATGAAATGTGACAGATTTGTTGAGCCATTATCCTAGTGAGTAATTCAGAGGAACCTTGGTATATGTTGGAAACACAAATGGAAACATTTTGATGGTCTGGTGGGTACTACTGACCTTGTATCCTTTATCTCATAGTTTCCCCATGTCTTTGCATTTAATTTCTGTTTCTGCTATTTAGTCTAGGCGCAAGGGAAAGCAGAAAAAGATTTTATAGATTTGTTTTTTTAACTTCAGATTGTGAATACTGATTTTTTTTTGAGTTCTGAAATTTCTGTCAGTGTCTTGTCATTCTGAAATGTCTCTGAGCCACTGAAAGTCTTTTACTTGGTACTGCAGTAAAAATAATGGATATTTTAAGAAATTCATGGTTATGCAACTGATAAGCCTATCTATAAGTGTGAATCTGCTTTGCTGTTAAGCAAGAAGCAGTTGACTATAAATGTAGCAATACTTCAGTGAGTATCTCAGTTTAATCAGCTTTCAGTAAGTTTTTATTAGAGGAAATATTAGTTGCTTAATAGTACAAAACCTTCACTATCCTATTTTTACTGTCACATTCCTTCCTATTCCTTATGGTTTTATGACATAGACCAATGTGTCATGACGTGACTGGACCCAAATTTCAATGGAATGACATACTCTGTTTTCTAGTCAGATTGTTAAGGCCTCATGTCTCACCTGGGACAGAAACTACAGAGTTGAATACAGATGTACTTTACAGCCTGACTGTCAAAGATATATGTCCAGTAGGTACACCTAATTTTTTTTTTTATATGTGTGAGGAAAGAATTAATGAAACCACATTTTAACACCGATTTGGCAATGGATTCTGTTAGCTATAGACAGGAATGAGAAAGAAGATAAAGGCATTGCTTCATCTGTATTACATGTTGAGGCACTCTCAAATAGAGAAATTATTAGGCACAAGATGTTTAATAAGTGAATTTCTTTTCCATTTGATTTTAAAATTCCATGAATGTTTAATTAATTTAAATAAAATCTGAAAAAGGTGGGGCATAGAAGTTTTAAATATAGTAGATTTATTGTAACTTCCAAATCAATTCTACATAAGCAGAGTTTTCTTTAAGTGTTTCTTTTTCAGTTTGGCTGAAAATAGCATTTGTTGGATGCATTAAAGAGCAAATACATCAATACATCAATATTTCTATTCTAGAAATATTTCGCCTAACTGTGATAAAAAAGTGACTCTTGGAGTCAACCTTCATTCATTAACATGGAGGTAATGAGCTACGTTTTATTACACCAATAAAAATGCTTCTGGTTTAAGAAAGAATTTCTTTTTCATGGAACTAGAGTATAGAAATTGTATGTTGTAAATGCTTAATGAGAAATGTTTATATGTTTATTTTTTATTTTGATTGAGAATGATTTTTCCCATCCCATGTTGGACAGAGGAGTTTTCTCATTGTGCAGTCAAATGAAATAACTGAAGAACACAGGAGTTACAGGCTGGTGGCAGTGCTATTACTGTGCCTAATATATCTTACAAGACACTGAAATGCTGCCTGTGGGGGATATTCCTAAGGACGCATTTTCACAACTGTAACTCCACTTCACTTTTTTATATATCTTGCCAATTTTAGCTTTAACATATTTAGTAGGTTTTTAATTTCACTTGTCCATCTCAAAAGTGCAATGAATTGTATAGCTAATGCAGAAAAAAACCCCATAAAGATACTTATGAACACGGAATAAACCAGATAAATTACAAAGGCAACAGGGGTTTTCAGTTACCAAGCTGTTTGGGCATGTAGTCAGAGTTTCATCACACAAGGCTTATTTTTATTAATTGTTTTTATTTGGTTCTCTCCTCAAGATTTACAGAATGAGAATGAGTAGCTTATATGGTGCTTTTGAAATTGAAATGAAATCATTTGAAATACCTTTAGTGTAAAAAAATGGGGTAGAAGTTGTAAAATTGAGAGCCTCTATTTTTTGTGTACAAATGAATGTATTTGAACAAGGAAAAAGATGATTATGGTTTGCATAATCCTCTGTCACATGGATGTTACAATGCAAAATAGTATTTGAAGTTCTTTAACTTCTTTAGGACTAAAATTATGACTTTGGAGAGTTATGTCGAATGATCCATCATAAATAATAAACATTTGAGCAGCTTTAAGGGTTGATTTTTAACTCGTGGAGAAAAAAGGCTGTTAAAAAAAGCTGTATAAAGGTAATTCAAGTAATATAAAATTGTTCTCAGATCCAGATAATTATTTTATTCTGGTCTTTTTAATAATTGAGTTGTGTATTACATCACTCTTTCCATTTCAAAGGTACCTGAAATGAACCAGAAAGAATAGTCCTTGTTAACTGTCATCTTAGTAACTATTTCTCCCCAGTATGGGGAAATTAGATTATGGAACAGAAATCTGTAGCACTGAAGACTACAAATGTGAATTTTATTTTGCCTCATGAAAAAAGCAACTATGTTCTCTTAAAATAAAATAAAACCCCCCAAATGCTTAACTGATGTTACACTGGCACTTTGTTAGGTCTATTCCCCCTGCTATGCTGCCATTGTCTTTTCTCAAATACTGTTTTTCTCATTATGAATATTTTTCCAGGGAAACAGGGGGAAGGAAATTGAAAAAATAGCAAGGCTAGTCTCTGAATTGGTTTTGCCATTGTTCTTCAGAAGATTTGTTGAGATGGACCCAGAGCACCTGTTACCTTGCCAATCATAAAGTAAGTGTATTCGAGTTATTTTATTGGTAAATGAAGAGGTAAGTGGCTGTTCCATCAGTCCAGATCTCTAGTGTATTGTCCAGGTATGCAGGATTACTACTCCTGTGAAGATAACCTTCTCTTCTCGTTACAGGAACAACTGCACAGAGACCATAGCAAAGCTTTTTTTTTTTTTCTTTCTTTTTTTTTTTTTCTTCACAGGAAGAAAACTGGCAAACTTGAGCAGAGGAAGTAATGGGAATAGGGAGGAGTGTAAAAAGGAAGGCTCCTGTCAAGATGAATGGGTGAATTGGTCACCTTTAAAACAGATGACTTTGAAACACATGAGACATGCTGCCTACTTATATATCTTTCAGTAAAGAAATTTAATCCAGATACAGTTTAAATGACCCAAATCCAAGCCCTTTATTCAAAATCAGACCGTTCTTTACTAAAAACCAAAGTTAAACTCCTGTCAGTAAGGACTTATAAGAAAAATTGCAGAAATGTAAGCAGGCATGATTGTAATGAGAATTTTGTTCTGATTAGTAAGAAAGTCCAGCTGGATCATGAATGCATGATGCTTATTTGTTTGCTTGGTTTTGCTGAGGAATTTAAACTATAGTAAATTGAACCTGTCATTCACTTTGAATAATCAGTTTTTAAATACATTTTTGTACTTTCTTCATTGAGTCAGTGAGTGCTGTTCTCTTAATGAAAATTTTGTTGTGTGTTTCCCTGCAACTCCCCTTTTCCATGTTATTTACTGTGAGAATGTGACCTTATTCTGGGTCATGATTCAGTTTAATCTTCAGGTATGATTTTTATCATGGAAGAAAGGACAATATGTAATAGATCACAACATGAACAAGGTTATTTTCATGAAGATGATTTGCTGTAATTTTTCAGTAGCACGTTGGTAAAGAACCCTTATGGTTGCCATTAACCCTGAGTACAGGGTTATTTTATCCTTCCTGAATTGCTTAAAGAAATTTTAATGTAAATAAAGCCTTCTGCCAGGAGAAACTAGAAATATCTGCTCATAAAAAATGTTTAAAGGGCTGATAAACTCTCAAACTGAGACAGAATAAACATGAATGATGTGTATAGTTATTATGTTACTGTAATTTATGGAGAAGGGATTGATGGACAAAACATTTCTCATCTGTTTTTTCAATGGATTCTAAATTTGGCCTTGCAGAATTCTACATAAATACCTAAAACAAAAGCCGGTGTGCTCAGGCAGGGAGGTGCAGGAGAACTATTGGTCTTATCAGATAGCCATACATTTCAAGAAATTTACAAGTTCAGAATCTAGGCCTGTCTCTGCAGATGTACTATAAATATTCTTCTCTACCAGAAGCAGCATTTCCTTAAGCATTTAAAGATGTCAGAAGTATTTTTAATAATTAACAGAAGGTCTATTATAAAATGAGAAATGTGAACTACCCAGGTTTTTTTCATGTATTGGCAGCCCAGATGTTACAGGAAATAAGAGAGTTCTTACTGGGTTCATTGGTCTGCTCTGATCCATCAAAATCTCTGTAGAGGAAATTTATGTTGATTATGAGTCTAATTACAATTCCTTTTTTGAAATCTAATTACTTGTAAAAGGTACAAGAATGAACAAGTAGGAGGTTGCTACCCTCTGTACATGTTGGGTAAAATTCCAGCTGGCAAGGCCCTG
Organism: Chamaea fasciata; assembly: GCF_029207755.1. Classification (NCBI taxonomy): domain Eukaryota; kingdom Metazoa; phylum Chordata; class Aves; order Passeriformes; family Sylviidae; genus Chamaea; species Chamaea fasciata. Next base: position 41,720,372 of record NW_027094091.1, on the reverse strand, counting down.
CTTTCCTCATCTCATTTATCCTCTGTGCTTTTAGCCTTGATGTGAATATAATAGTAGCTTCTTTTATTTTCTGCCTGATTTGGGTTCCACATTCTCTGGGAATTATTCTTGGTTTACAGAGATGTAAGGGAAAGAAAAATAGAATGTAAGCCTCTTTTAAAAGAATCAGGGTCTTTTCGATATTTTTATATATAAACATAATTGGCTGCTGATTCAGATTCATTAAGGGGTTCTTTTTTCTTCTGTGCTTAGGAAATGGCCAAATAAGAATCTCTAGGAATGAAAAAATCTGCAGGATTGAGAACAATGTGGTTACAAAGGGGAGAGTGGTTCCAAGGTCATTCCTCCCTCAGATGTGTAACTGTGAATGGACTTAGTATTTTCATGAGGAAGGGTCTTTTATCAAAACTGAGATAGCACTGCAGAGTCAAGGAAACAACAGAAAAATCCTTGAATTCTGCCAGAATTGAGATTAGTACCATAGATTATTTGTCGGATTATCCCTTTTTCTGACACAGAGATGGAGCTCCTGAGAGGCATTGTAAAGACTTTTATTCCATTTTCAGTCTCATGTGTAGGGTGGGACAGTACAGATGCTACAATTCACACCATCAAAATCAGAAGTCAACTATTTCCTAATTACAATACATTATAAGCATTTTTTGGTCTATCAGGTTTTCCCACACGATGCAGCTAATGTCTTTAAACCAATCATCTAAAAATACCTCTTGGGGCTACTACTACAATACATCTTTCATAGTTCTGTTTCTCCAAAATGTCTAGTTTATTTTTAAGGTCATCATTTGAAACTTGTTTCTAGTTCCATTTCTCTCTCAACAATGTCTGTCCTATTCCATGGCCTTTCTCTGTCAGCATACTTTATCTCAGAGTTTTCATACAGATGCGTACTATGCAAGCTTTCTGTCAGGCTTTGAGAATTCTCTACAAATCCATTTCCCACAGTTGTAGAACCACTTTATGATGGTATGACCATTCTCTTTCAGAAGTATCTATGACTGTACAGCTTATTGGAAAATGAGCAACAAAATTTTGGACAAAGGTAGTGCCATAAGTGTTGTTTGTACATCTCATGCCTTACCTGTCCCACAGCCAGTCCCCTTAGTGGAACCTTAACCTGGGGCAAACAAGCATTGCCCAGAGGAAGGAGCTGCCAGGGGAGACTTCCTTTGGCAATCCCTTTTTGCAGACTTTTTCTGGCCCTATTCATACTGTAGCTCTAGGTTCTCTTTGGCAACCCCTTCCTGCCACCTCAAACTAGATGGTCAGATAAGTCTTTATCTTGGACCCACAGCCATGACTCACAGAGAAAGGTTTCAGGGGAATTTTCTATTGTCAGCCTTCTTCTTTTGCAAGCCTTTTAGCCCTACATATACCGCAGATCTAGGATGTGTTGTTTTCTCAACCGTAATTCTATGCCACCATCTGAGCCTTAACCCAAGACCTATAAAAAGAATTTTCTGCAGCCCACCTCTTGCTTTGGCACCCCGTTTTCAGTCCTACTTGGCAGCTTTAGGCTTGCTTTGTTTACAAACTCTAAGAGAAATTGCAGATCTTAACAACAGTTTATGAGAGTGTGTTTGGCAACTTTGATTCTTTTAGGAAAATGTATCAGTCCTTCATTGTTTTGCTGAATGTGATGTAAATTCATATGCTGCATGCTGAATAGGCAGCTGTTAGTGCTACTCTTCACAAATACTTGTTCTTACATAGTTTAGTTTGTACTAAAAATCATTCTGAGGGGAGATGGTTACTTTTATGGTATGGAATGAATGGAAAGATCTGTCTAAACTCCTTTAGATGAACATATGTGGTATCTAAAAGTCTGTTTAAAGACTGTGTAAAGAAGATTGTCTTCTATCATCTAACTCCTATATACTCTCAATCCCCTAAAGTAATTGAAATACCTAATTTTGTAGATGTTGCATTCATGATTGATACAGAACCAGAGTGCATAACAAGGATGTAATCACTTCTATCTTTTACTTCAAGGAAGAAGTGGTCTCTGATGATTTGAGTGAATATCACTGTCACACTTATTTTAAAAGCAAGTCCAACTAAATTTTAAACTTGAAATTTAATATTATATGATACCTTTCACAAGAGCACCTGTCAGAAAAAAATATGTTTTTTTCTCTGTGTAGGGGGAAAAGAATCACCTTTGCTCATTAGGCACATGCAGAATGTAATTTCATATGGTACGTCTGTCTTACTGGCAGATTATGTAACATGGCTGGAGTGACAAAACTCACAACATAATTAAAGTGGCAAGAGTTTAACAATCCCCCAATTTTATTGCTTAAAACATAACCTGATGATGTTTCAGAAATTCATGAGGTTTTCAAGTTTCACTTATGTTCTGGTTTGTTTGTTTTTTTTTTTTTTAATTAAAACAACACCTTTTCTGATAACACCTATCAAAAATGCCATCAAAATAAAGATATGTATTTTAAAAATATGAAGAACCTAATAAGACTTTGAATTTCTTTTATTTATACTGTTAAAATGAAATCTTCAATTCATGACCCTTTTCCTTAGTAAATATTGAAAAATCAACGTAAGCATTTCATTCCCCTGTTCTTACACACCAATACCAGCAGTCAGATAATCTTGTCATTGTTCACCAGGGTCTTCCCTTGGTTGTCTTACAGAGGCTTCATGATGGCATGTTTTAGAAGAGACATCTGAATATGAGGCAGCCAGCTAAAGTTCCACTGGAGGGGTATGAACATCTTAAGTCTATTGGAAAATCTTTTTTTTTGTCAGTAAAACAAGTCAAATTTTTAAAGATAAGGAAACATGTATGTTCTAGACCCAAACTATTAGCTATAAACAGAACGATGCTGAGAAATCTTTTGGCTAAATTCTCTCCATGCAGTTTGCAAGAGTTCGTGATGGAGGCTAGTTAGAACATTAAAGGGAAAAGGAAAAGGAGATGGTGGTTTTTCTACCCAGAAAGGAATTGAGTTGCTCAGCAGAAGTTGCTCCAGAAAACTGACTAAGCCTTCTCTAACATTAGGAAGGAGAAAACCAAGGATCTGTTGCCTTTTCTTCCATACTCTGAGCTTATTAAGTAGCTCTTTTACACCTTCATCCTATGCAGGACATCAAATATGATGTGTTCACAAGGATTATATTGTGCAAAACTAGCATGCATACTTTTTTATGTCCACTTCAAGTAAAATACTACTGATTGTAGATTTTTTGAAAAGAAAATATCAGAATCATTGCATACAGCAGCCCAATTTAAATGATAGCACTGCAATTTTTCACTTTTATTAGCTTTCTGTGGAAACTTGTTATGCTAAAGGCTGTTGACAACATGATCTTATTTCTCTTTTTATAAAGAGAACTTTCCAAAAGTTTTATTCAATAGAAAACAATACTTATTCTACTTGCACTAGAGGCTTAGAGAGGATTTTATTTCATTTTTCTTTTCCCAAAGTAAACATTTCCTTCAGAGTGGTGCAGTCCATTCTGAGAACAGCAGCAGAAACTGAGATGGTATTTACAGCAGAACCAATAAGGAGCTCGTCTGTAGTTTTGTATCCAATCACTTTTTTTGGAAAGCTAGGAGAAAATAATTTTCAGCTCAAATTTATGCATAGTGCCTATACAGAAAAGGCAGTAGGCTCTAATTATCTTTTTAAAGTTCCATTAAAACATAAAAGCAAGGGTAACCAAAAAATATCAGAAAGAAAGTATGCTTTGCAGGAACACAGGACTTCAGTTCTACCTACAAGAAAGGCTTAAGAACTTGGAAGAAAATTTAAAGATAAGATTTCTTCAGGTTACAAATGTGATCTCTGCTTGCCCCCAGTTCCCCATTTTTATTTTCCTATTTTTTTTTTTTCATTTATATACATTCTAATTTCAGGACACTGACTTTTAACTGACGAGATGAAATGTTGCATGTTCTTGAGAGGAGTTTTACTGAAAAGTTTGAAAATATTTGGATTTTTCAACCTCTTTTTTTAAGACCCCTCTTCAAAAAAAGTTATTGAAAATAACCTTCTGGTTATGGGAATTCACTGATATTCTGAATTTTTTGTGTCTGTTTCTCGTTGTATTGTTGACTGTTATGCTTCTGTTGTGGAAGCCTGTCATTTTCACTGTGAGTGACTAAGGTATAAAATGATGGAGGATGGTTTTGAGGTTTTTTATCTCATTAATGTTTCCAGTGAATGAATGGACATTTATGTATGATATTAAAGTAAATTTCCTGCAATTTTGTTAAAATAGGTTTCTGGCATTCAAGATAAACCAAGAAAATATTTAAGTATAAATTATGTTCTCTAGTTATTTAATATAGAGGTAGATTTACCTGTTTCATTTTGTGTTGTTCATTCCCTACCCTTTGATAGTATTGTTTCCTTAGTTTATGGCTCAATGAAATTCCAGGAAATAGCCTGTATTTAGACTTGAACTATATCTTCCCAGAAACCTGCTAATTTCTGAGTGATGACCCTTTGTGGTGAAAGCATATTGATTTTTCATACTTTAGCCGTCTTAAATTAACTATTTGTTTCAGAAAAGGTCATACTTGTTATATAATGGTGAATTGTTAGAAATAATTAAGTATTGGTTTATGTACTGGTAAACAGGATATAATTTAAATTTGTCTTCTCAAACTGTGGTACATTTTAAAGTTTCTTTTCATTGTTTATGTGGAAACTGATTTCAGATTTCCTGTTCGTTTTCTCCTAGGTTGGTCTTGATAAGTTTCAGATTTGTTTTACACAGAATGCCCATCTTTGATGAAAACACATAATTTACTTCTACTAATACTTGCCTTTCAAGAACATGTAAAAGATGGATTCATATACCTGGCTGAGCCATAAAATGAGAATTTTAATTTATAATTATTTGTGCTTTGGCTAGTTCTCCCTAAAATGTTAGGAACCAGGACTTAGTCCCAGCAGCCATTGGTACATTTGATCTCAAATAGTTCCAAAGCAGTCTTTTCTTGTAGTAAAGTTAGAGCATGTGATTTAATGTATTGTTGCTGCATGCCATAGAAAGTCTAATCTTTGTTAGTATACATTGAAGTAGCATATTTTCATAGATTCAGAGCCTCAAAAGCACTTGGGTCTCAGATATGGAATGCAGTGCCCAAATGGAATTACTTCCTGACATGGTGCTGCCTACCTCGGCTTCAGTTAAAGTTTTCTGGCCATCTAGGAACCTACAGAAAGTTTTCCTCCATTTTATTACAGTTAGATGACCTGGCAGGTGTTTTGTGCTTGAGTCTGCTCCAGATCTTAACAAAAGGGTCCTTCCAGAGTTTACTGAGACAGCTACATTCAGTAAGCCTCCTCTTTGATACATCACAAAACAAGTGCTTGAATTCCTTTAAGTCAAGATTGTAACTCCATTTTGCAAAGGCATGGTAGTCTGAGATCTGCTGTCTTTCAGAGTGTGAGGGATTTTACCCTACTTTTTCCGTACATGTGGATGTCAGAACTGGAGGCTTTTGCTAATTTTCTTGGAGGCATTTGCCATTCTTTTATTGAAATTGTTTCATTGTGGCTTGAACAACCAAATTATTGTTGGAGAAAAAAAGCAAGCAAATCTGTTTGAAGGTATTTGAAAATTCTGAAGAGGCCTGTTCTTCAACTCATACTTCAAGACAAAGTCAATTTAGAATAGACAGATTTTTTTATTGAAAGCACAAATTAAATAATCAGAACAGGTGTCCTTTCAAATTTTTTTTTTCATCTTCCAGCAGCTCTTCCTCTGCCCATGTTCCCTCTCCACAAGGCTGAGACATTTTGGGCTGCTGCAGTGACTAATGTTCTTCCTGCCTGCCAAAATCTCTTATGAAAATCCAGTAGACAGTTGTTATTCTAGATCAGCTATTTTTACCTTTTTCTTTCCATGTGAACCTTCTTTAGAACATTCACATTAATAGTGTTATGCAGCATAAGAACTTGCTTTTCATTATATACTGTGGATTTTTTTATCTGTTGGAACTGTTGGGACATACTTTGTATTATCTATAGAACAAATATAGTATTATCTGTAGAAGAAGCAAGATTGTTGTATCTTCATGGTTCCCCTCTGAGAATTCCAGTTCCTTTAAGATAAAAAACCGAATTCAGTTTTTGTTTGCTACTTCACATGGTCTGGATTTAGGTTGATCTCTAAATAAGAAAATTCATCAATTACAAATTGCATCAATTACATTAATTTCGCTTAAATTCCACAGTTTTTATTCAGCAGAGAATGCCCAGGGCTAATGATGACTTTAGAGTAAATTATATACTGTGACTGTATAATGCATACTTTGTAATATATTTAGTTCCTCTGATACTCTGACTGTTAGCCTGAGATACTCAGTAAAAGCAGTAAGTCTATATTTAGAATATCTTTAGCTCTTTTCAGAAAGACAAGCCATGTGCAAAATCTATATGTGTACATACATTGCAGGACCAGGGCGTTTAGAGGTTATATCTCTTGCAGTCTGGTTCACTTAAAGTTAATTTATTTTCTGATGTAACTTGATTCCTTTTCACTGAGGTTGAAAATAAATCAATTTCTATGATACGTCACCTCTTCAAAGTCACAACCAATGCTGCTGATTCACGACGTGATTACCATGCCTTCAAAAGTTCAATTAGCTCAATCTGAAATAGAGTTTCCAAAGGCAGTGTTGTCCTTTGAGGTAATATAAATGTCAGAAAAAATGTACTAGCTGAATAAATACCATCCACTTACAGTTAAATACTAACACAGCAGATGGATTATGGCGCTTAAGCAAATAGAGCCATATTGTAGAAAAGGTTGCAAATGTGCCTTTCAACCCTGTGAGTTCTATCCAAGAAGAATCAATATTAACAAAAAATAGACTTGCAGAGTTCTAATGGAAAGTGCTTCTCTAAGTTGTGTATTTTTGTGGAAACTTTTCTGCTTTGAAACCAAATGCCCCTGAATTCATTTATTTGGTGTTGCTTTTTGTGTGTGTGTGTAGTGCTGATACTCTTTGTTCTTAAGTTTCACTAAATTTCAAATTCAACTTCACATAAATTGAGAAAATAGCATTATTTCCATTTGAAAGAGTGTAGTATTTTTGGTGCACAGAAGCTTTGGCACCCAGTACAGCATCCATGGACGTGGGCTGGGCTCTTCAACTTTGCACATCATGGATACACCTCTGGTTTTTCTTTTGAGAAGTGACAATTGCATGCGTTGTACTGTCTTCACTTCTGGTAATCTGGTGATATGAAAAATGGATTCAGGATAAAAGTAGTCACTGGAAAGGGAGATGGATAGACAAAGTGGCTTAAACCTAGCCAGGTTACTGTGTGTTTTTTACTAATGGGGCAGAAGAATATCCCCCAAAAGACTGTGAGCTATGGTGACAGCTGTGGTGAATGAGGTGGGTATGCTTGACTGGCGGGTTTTTATGAAAGGTTTGAATGGTCCTGGATTGTGCAGCATGCAATATATAACAAAGCTGGCTTTAATAGTTTGCCTACTGGGCCTCAAAGACTTTCAGTAAGTTGTCACAACAACAGTTTCTTTTCAGAATGTTTGTGCTCTCCTTCTCTTCGTGTTGCTGAGTAACCAGTGCAGTATGTGGAGTGTACACCTTATTGTAACAGATCCAAGGCTTAAGAATAGTATCTGTTTAAAGCTTACACATAGGAATGTGACCAGTGAAAAACAGTGGAATTCTTCAGAAATAAAAATCAAAAGCAGTGTGGTTATTGGCACTTGGATTATTTTGGGATATGTGATTCGGTGACTCTGGATTTAATATACCTCATACAATATTCTAAGAGCTGCCTAGGCATGCAATGATGTGCCCTGTCCAGACATCAACATCTTGGTGTTTTTTTCTACATCAGGCCCTAATTTAAGACAATATAAAAACGTTTAAGGAGACAGTAAGTGGAGGAAAAGCTGTATGTTTAGTGCTTTTGAAACCCCCTTGTTTCAGCTGTGTTCTGCAAACCCATGTGTTGTGAAAAATATGCAAAAAATAACTAACATTGCAATTTGCTTCAGCCAAATTATGATATGAGGGAACAGGTTGGGACTCCAGTGCATAGCTGAAAGTTATGGGGCAAGGAGGAATAATTTAGTAGGGATGCTCCTCTTTCTAACATTAAATCAATCAAAACAATGGTTTGGGTTCAACATTCTCATCAGCAAAAATTCCTCTGTGAGCCAAAATGGAGAACAGGACAAACTGTTCATTTTCAGCTCCTGTGCAGTGAAAATGGTGGTGGTTTTATAAATCAGTTTCTGAAAGCTGCTAGAACTATCGGGCATAATCCAAACCCTGCAACCTCTTTTGAAAGATTATTCTCTAAATGGCAGATTTTTATAGTGCTCACCATCATTTTTTCCAGCTTCTGGTATCTGAGATGCAGAGCTGTGATAAGGACCCTTATTACAAAGAATCTGGTGTAACAGCTTTTTTTTCCAGGGCATAATAGAAGGATTTGATATGAACAGCTTACTTTTAGGTTTACTGTTGGAAAAAGTAATTACTACAAGGTAATTGCAATGCTGCTGGTTTTGTTTGGAACATATGGTGACTATTCCACTACAATTCAGTATGAAATCTGGTTAGATTTTAATAAAATCCCATGTAAATATGTATCTGTAAGAATCATGCTCTGTCTGATAAATAGCCTGTATCTATAAACAAGAGGTTTAGTGGAAACCAAGCAAAACTTCATGTTTCTTACACTGGTCAGATGACCCTGGTGCTACACAAAGTGGGTATTGAAGGGAAAAGACCCTTGATACTGGTTGAATGTTTTGGGGTTTTCCCATGACATGTCAGCTTTTAATTTTTCATGGTATTTGTGGTATTCTATATTTTACTTTTTCTTGCTTAAAAAGTAAAATATTAACTTTTTGTGGTTTGGGAATGGTATTCACCAATTTCATAGTCTTGCCAAAACCATGCCACTGCTTACTTCTGCCCTCCCCCTCCAACTGGAAGCCCAATAGTCAAATATCATGGGTGAAGCTGCCTTGTGACACAGGAACTAATTTTCTGACTATTTATTTTTGTAATTACCAGAAACATTAACGTGAGCATAGAACTACAGGGGCTCAAATTGATTCCTGTATTGTTCACTAAATAGTTACACCTTTGTGATGTCATAACTGGCTATTGTAGAAAGGATTGCAGGGTACCAAAAATAATTGTGACTTTAAGTGTTGAATAAGAGAAGAAACCAATTACACTTGTAGGAAATATTTGTCATTTTTTGAACTATCTCAGCAAGAGAGAGAACTATCTTGATCTCTTCCTAAAGTAATATTCTCCAGGTTTTTGAAAACTGTCAGAATGAGCACTTTGCTCTTGCTGAGAGATTCCTTCGAGGTTTGTCATATGATGTTATGCAGAATACATGGTGTAGAAGTACAGACATTTGGAAGAGCCTGTGGGACAGGTGGATGAAAAGTGTTTGTAAATCTCCTTTATCAAGTATTGAAAGTATTACCATGGAGAGGTTAATTCTCTGACTGTAAAGCAATGGGAGGCAGATACTTTTAGTTCTTTTCAAATTCAGATCTTAAGCCGCATCGGTATCTTTGAAAGGTTTGCTTTTGATTAACTCTACATAACTTGCACAGTGTGTGCTTCATGAAGTTCTGAATTTATTTTTTAATTTTTTTTTACAAAACCAAGTGATACCAGTGAACAATTTTAAAGCAAATCTCTTATACACTTTTTGATGAGGAAAACAAGAATATGGCTTTACTGACAAGAAGTCCACCAATACTTAAGGAGTAGCATTTCAATTACCTTATCTCTTCAGGACATAAATTAGATAAGAATAGAATCTGAAAAATGATATTTTTGTAAAGCTCCAAATATCTTGAAAATCATGAACTTAGTGTAATCCCATCAAAAATATTCTTGGCTTTGCTTTATGTTTAGAAATATACTGTTCTTCAGCTAAGAAGTTGAAGTGTGAGTCAGAGACTGGCCCCAAAGTTATCTGTGTAAGGAAGGAAATTGGAGAAAGCTGTAAAACTGATGGAAGGTCAAAACTGTCCTAATGAATAGGTTTATCCAGAAACAGCTATTTTTTTAAGAAGGACAAAGAGCTGGGTTTGTTTTTTTTTTTTTTTATGTTGACAAATTAGAAGCACTGCTGCCACTGAGACTGGGACACTTTCTTGATAGGTCAGTGCTATTTAGAGATCACACAAAAAAAGCTATCAAAGGAAATACACAAACAAAGGGCATACATTTGACTCTATACAGGAGGTGACCAATAACAAATAGAGTTTATGTGGAACTTGTAAGGAATGTGATTAATTTAGGAGGTTGGGAATGGAACGAAAATAGGAACACCTGAATGTGGTAACACTGTATTTAATAAACACTTTGTGTGTAATAAGTGATGTTATTTGTAGTTGTAAAAGTCATATTCTGAAGCCTTTCACTTAAGATATTTTGATGTGACTTTCAGGGAGTCAGAGCTAAAGGATATGGAAATGATAATGTACTCCACAGTAGAAGGTACTCCTAGGCTTTTGGTTATGCAAGGTCTGAAATGGGGTTTATCAGTATTATAAAATTCACAAATTGTTAGAATGACCAGTTTGATACTAGATTAATAGAAAAAGTAGAGAAGGAGAAGTGGGAAACATGCAGCATGAAATAAATAAGAGAAAGTTGAATGACTTTCAATTAACCAAGTAATATTTGCCAGTATTAGTGGTTACTAGATTTTTCTTTAAACCAAAACCAAACTATTAAAAATAATGTCTTATAATTTGTTGGTTGATCACAACTTACAATATGCAGGTACTTTATGTTGCATTGTTTGCTAAAATTATTTTAAAACTTCTTGAAAATATTTGGAAACATATAATTGTGGAAGTAATGTCGTGCTGCCGTTGTTTTTTGCTGTGGTAACAAAGGCTTTAACTTTTCTTTTTTAAATGCTGCTTATCATTTTATGTACTCTTAGCTAAGTTCTTTCAGCTTTTAACACTTTCATTTTTATTAATTAATTTCACGAATTATTGTTTACTTTCCAGTTCTGCAGTCTTGGATTTCAGTGTTCTTAGGTAATGTCAGCACCAGAGATTTCTGTATCCTTCATTGATTAAGTTAATATAACAGCAGACTTTAGGGTGGATTTATGATTGTTTCATGCATTTTCTGAGATTGAGACACATCAGACTGGATCGCTCCTGTTGTCAGCTATTTTCTTACTCTCATCAGGTTAAAATTGAGATTTTTGGTATCATGTGTATTTAATGACTTTGGATTTGATTTTGCATCCTCTGGCATCAATGATTGTGTGAAACGGAGCATCGGATAATACTACAGTCAGATGAAGTCTGGATTAGTAAAGTATCAGACTGAAATATAGGGTATGGAGGTTCTCTTTACTCTCAGCCCAGTGACAGAGCAGTGATGAGACAGGTGCTTCATTGCTGTGTGCTGGGCTTAACCTGCCTGTGAAGCAGGCATAACTATGCTAATGCAGGTAGGGTGCATGCACTAGATGTTTAAAGCACTGTAGCAGAGAAGTTACTCTTAAAGGCATGATTCCTGTGTTATCTCTCTTCAGTCTAGTCTGGGAAATCCCAATCTAACTGTTGGACAACTAAAATCTTTTGAATACTCTAAATTTTTAATATAACACTGTTGACATTTTTTGTGTGTTTGGGGTTTTTTGTTTGGTTTTGGGGTATTTTTTTGTTTGTGAGTGTCCTGTCTTCCTTTCAAAAGGAAGAAGTGGCTTTGTTCTTTCAAAGATGTATATGTAGTATAAAGAAAAAGTGATGAACTTGAAAAACCTTAGGAAACAAGCCAGATCAGTAATCTAAAAAGTGATATGGAAATAAACAATTCTCATCTATCTAAAAGTATATTAAGATAAAATGTACAGATGTTAACTCACATTTCCAATTTTTAATCCTCTGTGAAGAAAGACTTTCACGTGCGAAGTGTGTCCTCAAACTTTAAACAGAATGTTTGAAATCAAGTCACATCATCTGATAATGACTTGGTTGAAAATATTGGAAAATCCCAGGTAAAAAAGCTATATTCTTTGTCATCAGTGAACGGCAAATAATTGATTCAGTGGAAGAATGGTTACTCAAGAGTTTAAGTAGGTGATTTAGTATCCTGTAGTATAATATGATATATTATATTATATAATAATGATATATTACATCTTCATTGCCTTAACAATTTTGCTTTAAATACCGTGTACTTGCCTTAAAAAAATTACTTCCTACTTTTTATTTTGAAAAAAGGTTGGAGTATAAGTACATTTGTTTGTGAAGAAATAGAAGCAGACACCCTTCTCCATAATTTTTAGGAACTGTTATTTAAGTTGCTTTTTAAAAATTCTGTCCATGTCTTGAATTGAAATTTTAATTAGGTTCTGGATGCCAGTCTTGTAATGTAAGGTATAGCATACACAGAAGCACAGAGGCTTCTCTTACCAATTTTTTTTTTTCATAATAACTGTGACCTTTTTAAACCATTTTGAAATGAGCTTCTTGGTTTCTTAATTTTATGTCAGATTATATATAAACTCTGTTGTTCTGCTTTGGAGGAAGTCATGCATAATTTAGTAATAAAACAAACATGTTTTGTTTTACTCTTTAAGATCTCAGCAGTTCTGGCTCACATCTGGTGTGCAGGGGTACTGCAGTCACTAAGTGATGCCACAGTTAGTGTCTTATAGTGCATTTCACATAATTCTGTACAATTCTAAGGGAACTGTAAAATACATAGTATATGCCTATATTCTTTTCTATAAAATGTGTGTTGTAACATGAACCTCCTGAGGAATATGATGAATAGTTTCTCCCTTTGTAAATTAAAAGGAAACAGAATAAAATTCTCCCTACAACTTTTATGGTCCATATGTGAACTAAGATGTAGACTCTACCTGGTTGTCACTGCTTTTCATATAATGAAAATGCATTTCTTTTCTATCTAATTGAGAATTGGAATAGCTTTATTAGTCTGTTTTGGTGTCCCTGAGGACGTTGCCAGTGAAAGTGTAAAACCCACATGGTCTTCACAACTCTCTCCTAAGACCATGTTTTTTGTCTTGAAGTAGCGCAGTGCAATGTGAGATACAGCAGTTGCCAAGGTAACTGTTCTTTTCTCATTTGATAGCAGCAGGTGTATGGTTGCCTGGATATCCACAGTAATTTGCTGGGGCTCTAGTAATTCACGAAGGATGTACACATTCTTTTGCAGGCTTGTTTTTCTCTCACAGAAGCTTTCACTAAAATCCCAAGGTACATGATAAGTATTAAAATATTATTCAATATTATTAAATAATTATTCTTCCTTTAGTGCTGTGGTTTTAATATTAATATTTTAATACCATTTAAAATGCAGAATATTAGAGCAAGATCTTTTTATTTTATGGTAGTTCTTTTCAAAAGAACTTGTTTTCTGATTCTTTTTTCTTTTATCTTGGTTTGCTATTTCAAAACCCTTCAGAAATTTAACTAATTAATACTGTATTTAAGCCTGGAGATAATGAGACAAATTTTCTAGTGCAATTTCTGGTTGGTTTTTATTGCACTTTCCTTCAGTGAAATCAGTAAGGTGTTTGAAAATAAGACTGGTCTCTCATTCTAATTCTGCTGCTGCATTCTCCTGAATTTAAAAAGAAATACACTCAACAAAGAGGTGTTCAGATTTTATGGACTTTGAGAATAGATGGGAAAGTTCTCATGAAATGTGGCATATTAATTATTTTCAGTGATTAGAACCTAAGTCTTCAGTGTGTCATAATTAAATGTTAGGTTTGCTGTATAAGACTTACAGTTTTATTCAGTCTGTTGGCAGGTCCAGAAAGAATCTGTTGCATTGTTTATAACTCAGTTTATGAGCTCATTACATACACATGATCAGAATGGGAAGAAAATCTTAAATTTGGGAGAAACAAAATATGTTTTAGAGGTTTCACTTGTGCATAAATTGACCGTCCAAGACCCTGAACATTTGTATGTGGCCTGAATTTCAGCTGTAAAATGCTTCAGAACTGAGCAATCTCCTCATGTAATTTCTAAATTTAGCACTTTATGTGAAATAGCATTTCTTAAAGAAAAATATCTCTCTCTTCATAATTCTGTTGCTGTTATGAATAATACCAATGCCCCCAAATAATAACATTACAAACAAGCTGGTAATAGATAAATAATCAGCTAAATAAAGCCGTCAGCCACATTTATGAAGAGAAGGACAAGACAAGGTGAAAGCTGCTCCACCTTTAAGAATTAAATACACATTCTCAGTGGAAATATTCTGTATATGTGCAATCATGACATTCTGAGAGATTTGATGGACATCTTGTGGGTTTTTTAATATCTGTAGGTTTTTACTTTTTGAGTATTTGCTTTCTGAAAAGCAGAATTAGTGCTGGAAATAAGTCTTTTAAAGTGGACAGTGAAACTGCTTTATTACAGAAGTTTAGTCTGCTTTCAGTTACTGAAATGAAATGGAGGGTGTGTCACTGTGTGGGACAGACAGTTCTTGGCTCAGAAGTAAATTGTTTCGCCTCCCTAAAAAGGAGTTGGAGAACAAGTAGATTTGTTTTATGCATCCATCTCAGCCAAGACTACCATCTGACAGGTAGACTCAACATCTTGACACCACTGTGAATGTTAATGTTAGCTCTTCTTTGTTTTGATAGCCTTGTCAGACACTTACCAATAGTACTTATTTAAGTAGATCAGACTCTTAGAATTAATAAAATTACTACTGTAGTTCTCAGTCTGGGGACACATTTTTGCGGAGGCATGTAACTTTAAACAGATGTTATAGTTGTTTTCTTCTCCCTTCATGACTTGACACTGAATCCTGTACCTCAAGTGAATGACAGCAGTGACCAAAGTGCAGCTCTAAGATTCTGATTGACTTGTAAGTTATCTGAAGTGCAGCAGTTTGTGACAAATAAACCTCTTCAGGACTTCTGGAGAAGTTTTCATTAATTTTTTTTGATGTTTAATTATTAAAATAAATTTCTCTCTCTTCCTATAAGGATTTCCAAATTCAAGCCTGCTATTAAACTAAGGTGAACCAAAAGAATGATAATAGAGCTGCTAATCATTTCTGAACAATAGAAAGAAAATGCCTTATTGATACAGATTTATTCCCTCTGGTGCTACGTATCATGTTTTTGATTTATAAATTCTCTCAATAGTGGAACAGGTTGGAAACTACTGTCCTTTCAAGCTGACAAACTAGTACTCCTGTTTATTTCAGTAGGGCAAAACTGACCTTTCTTCAACAATACCCTTGAAGTCTGCAGCTTCAGTACAGTTAAATGTTGAAAACAAAATTAACCCAACCACACATAAAACAACAAACAAAACTGAGGGTACTTAGATCCTCCTAAAGTTGAATTTCTCTGTGGTAATTGTATTATTTTCTTCCACAGGGGTAATAGGGCTTCTAGAACCTGTAAGTACCAGGCATGTGTTTTCTTCAATGTGACTGTTGCAGAGGTGAATCACCAAATCATCGATGTGTTGTGTTTTCAAAATTCTTCTTAATTTACAGAAGTAAAGGTTGACACTTGCGGGAGTTTTAACGATTCTGGTGAATTAAACATAGGAAATATAGACCAGGGAGTCCGGAAAATAGCTTTGAAAGGATTCCGTTTTCCTTTTGAATAGAAGAAACAGTGAAATTAATTTTTTTCTTAATTATTATGTTAAAAGTTTGGTGCTTTTTTTTGTATGCAGAACCTGCAGAATGGATGTGATATTTACAGAAAGATTTGCGACATAGTAATGTTTGAAAACATGGTAGTGTCTTGTGACCTGAGTGATCTTTACAAATGGTTAGAAAACCGTGTGTTCTGCAGCGAACTTCTCAGCATCTCAGTTTCTCTACTCTTTTTGCAGCTGATTTTTGGTATTTAAAAGGATAGAGTTGAGGTCACTAGAGAGCAACTGCTTGAACAACCTTTTTGCAGAAGAGTAAAATTATACATGTAAAGCTTTCTTAGGTGAGTTGTTTCTTTCTTAAAATATGAGTGAAAACGTTTTCAGGCTATGGATTGAACTTCTGTCTTTTGATCAAAAGTAAATCAATATCAGATCTATTAAAAAGATGTCTGAATGTCTTTTAAATTTTCTGTAGTGTGTCAGTGCAACTGCTTATATAAACATTTTTTTTTCCTAATTGAAATGATACAGAAGTAATTTTACCGGCTATAATTCTTCCAAGGTAAGTTAGTTTGAACTGAGAGAAAAAGCTGGGAGAAAACAAGCACTTGGACTCATGCAGTTAAGGAGCAGAAATGTATCATTTGCTCTGATTTAGTTAGAGGAACTAAAGTAGTTAATAGAAGTGAGTCCTGTGGGTGAAGAGGCACGTTAAAATAGATTTTAATTTGTTTTGGGTAGGTGGCTGTACCGAGGTTGTTGCATGTTTAACAGCAGATTGAAGTGAGCCCTGTGAAGATCAGAGCTCCTAAAAGCTATTTCTATAAATAAGCTGTGAATGCTGTTTACCAGGCAGTGGGAGCCCAACGTGTGTGTTTGGGCTTCATGGCACTGTGGCAGTAAATAATATTATGGACTGTGTGTGAATTACTGACTTTTATAAATGGAATTTTTCAGTATAACTGGTTTTGAAAATGATGGTTTTAAATAATGAGTTTGAAATGAGTAAAGTCTTTCCTATTGCTTATGATGTACACTTTAAAAAAGCAAGCTACACTGATTAGGGAAAAAAAAAAAAAAAAGGCTAAATCACAGTTTGATCTTGTGTTGGTCCAAATGGCCACCACAGAACAAATGCTGGTAAAGTCCTACTTTGAGTTATTTTGACAACATAAACAGTATTTAGAGACTTAAAAATTGAATGTGTGCAAATGCCATCCAGTATAATGTAAAACTTCATCTCCAGCTTTCAGTAGGCATTCTCGAGATCAGTGTGTTGTGGCTAAATACAATCCAGGCATTTATGAGTGCAGATGGTGTTTTTAACCAGCTGTACCACTGTGATGTAAAAGGAATTCCTTGTAACATAGAAAGGCACCTCATCAGCTGAGGGGAATGCAAGGAGAAGTGATCTAAATGAGCCCATAGAAACATCTGTTGCAGTCATAAATATATATGAGTCTGTTCAGCTGTATAGAATTAAAATTATGTTTCAATAACACTTATTTTAATAAGCCATAAAAGAGATTGCATTGCAAATTATAGATGCTGACAGAATTTTAAAATCAAACTAATGTTTATTTTTGTGCTGCATTTTCATATCAAGATAACATTGTGTTTCTCTTAATACAGTTAGAAATAAAGCAATTTGGCAAAGAAAGTAACAGGCTTGCCCTGTAGTTTTTATGAAGAGTCATAGTTTGGGCTAGAAACAATTAATGAATTTGAAATATATTTTTTATATTACTTTTCACTTAAGAGAAAAAAATTAGGAAACTATCTCCTCTTTATCCAAGTATAAAGTCTCTAACTTTCCTGTCATCTTGGAACTAGCAAAAATAGCTTTTTAAATGAAGCTCCTCATTGTCTTCAATGGTTAATGGATTTAATTAATTTACAAATTAGGTCAATTGTTTTGCAATACTTACAGTTTTAAAGAGCTCTTGTCAATGCTGGTAAGGTCATGATGAATTTCTCTACATTTGAGAGCAAAAAGAGAATAAGTCATACCCATATCCCAAGGATGGGATTGTTTTCTTAAGTCATAATGGCAGAATTCCCATTCACCTAAATAGGACAAAGTTTCAGCCTCTTTTCATCTCATATATTTCTTACCTGCAAAATAACTTTCTTAACATGTTTTCAAAGTTTTGCTTCTGTCAATCACCAGTAATTTTTCTTTCTGTTTTTTGTTTTCTAGAATTATCTTGTGGTTTAACCCTGGCCAACAACTAAGCACCACACAAACACTTTCACTCCTCCTCTCTTCCCACCACTGCCATTAGGGGAAGAGAATTGGAAGGGTCAAAGTAAGAAAACTCTTGGGTTGAGATAAAGACAGTTTAATAAGGAGAGCAAGAGCTTTCCTGTGCACACACAGAGCACAAGGAATTTGTTTCCTTCTTGCCACGAGCAGGCAGGTGTTCAGCAGTCTCCAGGAAAGCATGACTCCATTCTATGTGGTGATTACCTGGGAAAACAGGTGCTATCACTGCAAATGCCCTCCTCTTCCTTCTTTCCTCAGCTACATATGCTGACCATGATGTCAGATAATGTGAAATATCCCTTTGGTCAGTTGAGGTCAGCTGTCCCAAAAGTGTCACCTCCCAGCCTCTTGTGCACCCACAGCCTCCTTGCTGGTGGCGTGGTGTGAGAAGGACAAAAGGCTTTGACTGAGTGTAAGCACTGCTCATCAATAACTGGAACATCCCTCTATTGCCCACAGTGTTTTCAGTATGTATCCCAAACACAGCCCCATACTAGCTACTGTGAAGAAAATTCATTCTGTCCTAGCTAAAAACAGCACAAATGGCCAATTCTAGTCTTTTCTCAGGTTGACTACTTGTGTGCCCTCTTTGGAGTGATGAACCCAATTGATGATGATTTTTTTTGCCATTATTCTATTATCATTTTGTTCTACAGGTATAGCTTACTCTGATTTCCAGCTGCAAATCCTGTTTCCACTTACTGATCATCAAATATGTAATACATGCCATAACCAATCTATCTCAGTAACCTAATCAACACCCATTTAAATGCGACACAGGTTTTATGTCTGTCTGGACTTGCCAATCTAAATGACATAATTTGGATTTATTAGAAAAGTTCTAGATAGTCTTACACTGTCAATTAAAACTCCTGAAGTAGTCTGAAGAACATGCAAATTGTTATTTAGCACTTAAATTTTAAAAATAATCTATTTAACTGTAAATAATGTCATTAATACTTGAAGAGCAGATTACTTACTTGCAATGTTTAGCAGTGTATCAAAATTATCTCAGAGTATTTGAATAGTGATTTAAATGAAACATTGAAATGTATTAATCTTTTTACTCCTCATTTAGAAAGAGTACGATAACGAAAAAATTAATGGTCTGAAATTTGTTTGTGTGCACTACTCAGAGAGAAGCTTGGATAATTCCTGCTCCTGAAGGATTATTTCTGTCAGGCCTTGTTATGCTTGACTTGTATCATCCTTGGGAGCTGCTCTGTCAGATTGATGTTTATTTGATATATATTTAATTTCTCTTCAGTAAATTTGTTCAAACACATGCATCATGTGCACACATGCCTGCTTGTATGCTAAGAAGATGAGCAGAAAGGGACCCTGGGAGATGTCAATCCATGTTTTCAGTAGTTGTGCCTGTCTGTGTGCTGATAGGCATCTTCAGCTTGACTGCACCTTCTACCAACATTCACTGGGTCCTGCCTCAAGGTGGAGCTGTTATATTTGCAGTGGAGATGAAGACTTGAAATGCATTTTCCTCCCCCAAACACTGTTTCTGATTTGAATAGATGTATGAGTTATATTGGTAAAGAAAAACGGCAGGCAATTTTCCTCCCCCTCAGCAAAAGCTGGAGTCATCAGTGTGTCATGCAGGTGGATGGGCCTGCAACACTGACTTTTATTCCATCTGACATCACCTTTTGTGGGTTCAGGAAAATGCATACCTTTCACTTACAGTAGATATCCAGCAGGATTATGACAATGCATGCATTCCAGCTGTCAAAAGCAGTGCTGTTCTTCTTGTGGCTCTTTGTAATTGGGAATGTTTTCCCAGAAGACAGTATGTGTGTGTGTATTGTGTTCTAATTAAGAGTATATGAGACAGTTATGGCAGGCTGTCAAATCAATGGGATGCTGGGTATATTTCAGTCTCCATGCTATAGTCTAAATAACCTTTTAAGGACTCGGCTCCCTCAGTGTGGTAAATAAATGCTGAATGTTTTATACTTAATAGGCCTTTGAGTAATGTGTTCCACATGGCTTTATTGCTGGAATGAGACCTTCTTATCATTAAGTACACAATGGTGACATGAGGTCACTTCAGCATGAAGAAATGCATAAATCTCATAGATGCATGAAGTCAGTTTATTGTGAAGTTTAGTTAAACAGGAATACCCTAAAGTAAACCTTGGTGGCAAAATTAAGGAAAATGAGAGAAATCCATAAATACTTAATCTAGTAATCTTTGACCTCTCAATTTAATACTATGAATGTCTACCTCAGCTGGATTTGTGAAAGTGATGCTCATTTCCTTCCTATTTTTATTTCTTCGAATGAGAGTATCCTTATTCTGGTAACTTAAAACTTTGACTATATAATGCATTTCTAAAACTTCTTTCTTCAGAGTGAATGAAAGAGATTGGGCTAAGCTTCTCTCTTAACAGGTGTAACAAATGATCTGCTTTTAATTCATTTTGTGTGAAGTTTACCAGAAATAAGAAGAAATTAAATTAGGGTCTGAATAGCTTGTACAACCTGATTTGGGAGCAGGTCTGGGGGACTTTTGATGGGCAAAGTGCCCATTGGTGAGAGGGTTCACACTTTGAAGTCATTATGCTATCTATACAGAGCTGGGTGATGTCTTTCTTGTTAAGACACTTATTCATAAAAAAAATGCGGCTTCTAATTGCTGGAAATATTAGTAAAATGGGATTAATTAGCTTTGCCTGGCACAAAAATGAAAAAAAGAAACATTCTTGAATGGTGAAACATTTTAGTGTTCTAAAAAATAACATTTTGACCATTTGGGCCTAGACTGGGAGTATGGACGCTTGAAGATAAAGCAGAAAACTGAAGACAAATTCCTTATTTTTATTCAAATCTTGGTTTCAATGGAGGTTTTATTCGCATAATAAAGATGAATTGTTTTGTCCATTTTTTCCAATAGCCTCCAAGTATTTTATTTTTTTACCTGTTGCTTAGAACTTTTTTTGTGCTTCTAATACATGTATTGATTCATGTGGGGAGAGAATTCACTTCAGGTAAGTGCCCTTCATCACTGGGACAGATTGGTAAAAACAGCAACACTGATTCACATATTAGTAATGTAAACGATCATTCTGCTTTAATTCTAAACCTAGTTCTTCTACTAAAAAGTACTGGAATGAAAGTAGTTCCAGCCAGTTGAAACAATTCAGTTTTCCCTAAATCATAATGGGCCTGAAATATGAATAAGAAGGACTGAAAATTGTGACAGTTTGTGCTGTTTGTTTGGGGAGCTTTTACTCAGGAGGAGATAAACCTTGTGTTGTGGAACTAGTCTGTTTACCTTAGTCTGTATTGGTTGTCTTGCTTAGTGTTTTTCAGAGTATTTAGGGACATGTTTAATACCCTTGATGAAAACAGATGTTGAAATTCTCTGCTTACTGGAGTCCAAGGTATTTGGCTGTGCAGTCAGTTCTGCAAATTTACTTTCATGTTTTCTATGTGTTTTAGGTGCCCCAGGCCCAGTTTTTGAGTAATTTTGGTTCCCGCCTCATATGCTATTTATGGTTTTTGGATGATTCTTGTCTGTTCTGAGAAAGAGAGAGAATTTCTTACAGCAATATTTAAAGTTACTTGAAACTAATTGGAGGCTGTCTGAAACTCAGAGCACAGTTCTGTTGGTTTATCCTAAGTTGGTGAGAATTAACTTGGACCTGCTTTCAGACTGAGAAGCAATGGAACACAGCCTTGGCAGTTGTCAGGACTGTATTGCAGGATGATGATAATGGTGATGATTTATGGTTGTTTTAAGATGCATATATGAGTGCTTCCTCTTTGTTTTATAAGTAAGTTCCTAAATTTTAGAGCTTGGATCCACAAAAATTTAAATTAGTGTGGAATAAACCTTCTATCTGTCTCGGTGTAGATAGACAGGTATCTGCCAGGGAGGGTTGGAGTCTCCCTTAAAATGTAAGCCCCTCCCCCCCTTTTCCAAATTATCATAAATTTGCAATTAAAAGGCTGTCAGGCAAAGATTTTGGGAATAGGTATAGCAGTTCTTTACTAGGAATATAAAAATACAGATGTTGTAGTACAGAAGAATAAGCAAACAAATGAACAAACAAGAAATCCTAGAAAACCCTGACAGAGTCAGAAATACAACCTGACACCCTGTTGGTTAGAGTGTTGGAAGCAGTCCAAAGTAAGCCCTCCTGGAGTGGCAGATGTGGTTCTGTTGGAGTAGAGATGGTCCCGTTGAAGAAAAAGGGTCCAGTAATGGTGAGATGGGTCCGGTCTTCCTCCAGGGATCAGGTGGAAAAACTGGATACCTAGTGGGACTGTGGCTCCTTTTTATCTAGGTTAAGATGGTTTGGCTCCTCCTCCCTGTGTGGAGCAGCTTGCAATAGTGCAGTGTAATGTGTAATGTCATTGATGAGCTCTTAATGGTCCATTAGCAGAAGACATTCCCATGGAAGTAGTGAAACGATGAACAGAGATAAGTAGCACTCCACCATCTGATAAGTGACACTGACCCATTTGGGCAAAGATAAGCAATTCTGCTCCACCCAGATGGAATAGAATAATATGCTCTTTACAAAACCCATGACACTACCCCTGTCCCATCTTTGTTCTCAGCTTATTCTGAGAGCTGTACTTTCTGTCTTTCTGCTCAGCTTTCCTGAAGTACTACAGATAGCTACATTTAAACATCAGACTGCTGGTTTCAGACCCTGCTCTTGCTTATCTATGCTGGGTCTAGCTGGTAGCTTCAGCTCCGTTCGGCTTGGAGGGGCTGGTGTTGTCAGAAGCAACTTTTGCTATCGTCTCAGCAGAAATGATCTGAAAAACATGGCAGAAGGAGGAAGATGAGCTGAATAGGCTTCTAGCCAGCTAATAAGGGTAAGTTCACAAATCCAGCAGGGCTTGAATGTCTGAAAAGCATACTAATGGCTCACATTTCCTGAGAAGGGCTTGCTGTACTGTTTGGCCTTAGCAGAACTATGTAGGTGGATAACTCATTTCACAAAGATACTGCTCCCCTTCTATAAGACAAAGGTATGTCATCAGAAAAGAATGTCTAAAATTTATGAACTGCAGACTCACTTGCATTTTTAGCCTTTACTGGTATTTTATATACACAGATAAAGTAATAAATAGAATATTCAAAACATGCCCCCATTTTTTTTAAACTTTCTGGCTCATTTTAGTTTATTAAAACTAGCCAGAAATCTTAAAGAGAATAATTTAATAATGTTGAGAGACTGACTTGATTATAAAATTGAAATACAGATGGCAGTTAAGTTGTCCTGGACTCGTCCTATCGCTCCTCTCTCAATTCAGTGGTCTCAATCCTCATCCTCCTCCAAATCATTTTAAGAGAGAAGGAGCTTGGAATATTTCCTTGGCATTTCAGCCAATTGTGACACTCTACAGATATCAACTATATTTATTTAAGTGTAAAAATCTTTACTAGATATTATGATGCTTTCAGAATGTATCTGAATATCTGAAAGTACTGTATTTTGTGCCCGTAAAAGTGGGTACCCATTTAGAGACATGCTGAACAGATACCACCTGTACAGAGGAATAGATCCTATGCAGAACACTGTTGTGTGAATCAATTTTCCTGAATGAATTCCTTTGGCATAGCAGCCTGAAAGAAGAAGAATCTGTGGGAGAAAAAACTCCCTCAAGCAAACATGTAAAGTTAATTCTCTTGGAAATATGCTTCAATACGTCTGTAATTTTTTATTTGTGCATCACACATATAATGAATTTTGTAAAGTAATTCTAAAAAGAAAATATGAACCGCATAGGTTATCTTTTCTATCAGTCAGACTGTTAGAATATATTCACACTATTTAGAAGTTCTGGAAACCTTGCTCTTAAAACCAAGATAACATTTCTTGAGCATTGAGTTACCCGGTTCTGTTTGTGCTCTTCTGCTGTGTCCATCACCAAGTTATTTGTTTTCCTGATCTGTTCCTATGGGAACCATGTGGTTTTAATTACATCTTATGATGTGGAATTATCTTTTTTGCTTTGGCAAGACTGCTTAATATCATTCCATCTCTGTAATGAAAAAACATGTATTTTTCAGCTGGCATAAAAGTATTGTCAGACAATAAACTAGTGCTGATACTTTCCCTAAATTCCATTAGACTGATATTTTGAGACTCTTTATTTCTTCTTTGGGCTTTATTTGTGTTGTTTTTAAAGTATTCTCATTAAAAGTCTTGCTGTACTGTGCTGATTGGATGGATGAAGGCAGTAAATATAGTCATTGTGGAAGATGTAAGCAGAAGTAGAACTGCATTTACTTGCAGAGGAGGAGTCAGATGACGCAGCCTACCATTTAGGGTTTGAAGGGATATTACAACAGGCTTTGTATTCAGAAATTTTAGCTGTCTTAAAACAAACCCCACATTTGCCCAGCATGGCATCCTCTCAAGTTTTAGAAACTGTACTGCTCACAGCTTTTTACATATCAGAACTAATATATTCAGCAGTAGTTATAACTATAAAGAAAAATGACTGCCTGGCACCCTATTTTTTCCAGGAGGCATTTTTTTGACAGGTAGAGCCATTGAGAAGCTGGCAAAAAGTCAGCAGGAGCGCTGGAGGTAATGCACGGTCAGAAGGAAGCCTATAGACAGTGGCCGTGACGACTGACTCTTCTTTTGACTTCTTCTCTTTAATATTGTGATTTAGTGACCTTTTATAGTTCAGCAGACAAGGGAGCTAGCTGGCAAATACATCAGTGGGGCTTCAGAGACAATTTTATTTCAAGACACACAAAATACAGTTGTACAGTAGTGGTGTTGAGGGGAGTATGAAAATCAGAACACTTTTGCCCAGGTGTTTCTTGTATGGATTTAGTCACGTATGTTGCCATGGGTAGTGTCAAAGCATTCTGGGAGTGCACTGCTTGAAAAAATAGTTATGACCAGCATTATTCTGAAATGTGCTGTCTGAGAAATACATTAAAGCCTACAGAAGCTGAAACCCTTAATGGAACTTGTCTGAGCCTTCTAGTAATGAGTCATTTTCAAGGTTATTTCATAATATTTCATACAAAGGTGAAAGTTGATATAATTTCAGTACTACTTTTCTTTATGCTGAGAGAAATATGCTAAAGCTAATCTGCTGAGTAAATTCTGTAAATTATGCAGTTTCTGAAATAAATTCCAGTCCCTTTTTTCCCCCTCTCATTTGAAAGGTTTTATGCGACTTCAGCATAATCCTTGTGCAGTAAAAAGCGGGGAATTATATTTAGTTTCTGAAGGTTAACCCCTTGAATTAAGAAAGATGTCATGGCTTTGAGTTTGTGTAAAGAAATTGCTATAATTTTTGTAATAAAGCAGCAAGCCTACATTTTTCTGGCCCTCTTAACCACAGCTTCCAGAAAAAGTAACGTTATTTTTGCAAGAGACTGAGGATAGTAAAAGGTGTGTGTGTAGGGTGAGGTAGTGAAGGGTTAGTGTTTTTTTTCATGTTAAGTGTTTTTCTAAGCTGACATAAACAGAAAATTGTAGCATTTTCTACATAGTATCAATATATGGACTGTCATCTACTTAGGGAGAATAGAATGACCTCTTGATTTCTATTTAATGCCAGAAAAATGTCAACTACAGTTTTGTAGTTACACATTTCTGAGTATTTTTAAACCTGCAGAATAAAAAAGAGTGACATTTTGTCTAGGTTTTACCCAATAGCTTCATGATTTCATGTCAGACTTTAATGTCTTTATGAAAATATAGATTGAAAAGTTACCATTTTCTTGCATGTTATTCACAAGAGGATAAAATGTTTAATCTATTTTCTTTTGTATTTCTATTTATTAAGTTGGGACTAATTGCACAAAATCATGGACCATGACCTGAAATGACTTGTGTATTTCTGTAGTTGCTTTTTAGAACAAGAAGTACTTCTGTTGAGGCTTGACATACATGTTCAAACAGAAAAATTAATTTTCTATGCTACTGATCATGCTTGATTTCTTAACAATACTGATCTGTAAGTATTAAACTGTATTTTATAAAGCATGTACTTTTTATGCAGATGAAAGTTATATATGAATGAAGTGGGATTGTTTTATAATTACAGTGCCTTAGCCAGATGACCTAAGACACACACTTGCTCTTCAAACTCAGTTTGACTGCTCTTTAATTGATAGGGACTTACTGAGTACTTGCAAATGCATTTTCAGGAATTAATGGTTGTTTTCTTGTTTTGTATAATCTCAGACCTCACTGACTTTAGTTGTAATCAATGATGTTCACAGTTTCTAAAATCAGATACATCATAAAATGTATGCCAGTACTTTTTCCCGACCTTGGGAGTAAAAATTGTGAAATCTAACTTAACAGTTTAAGGACAACAGTTGTCATTAATCTTATGATAATTTGTCACATCATTATCCTTTTGGTAATCTTACTGTAGAAATTGGTTTTGCCCATGCCTATATTACAAGGGAATGAATTTCTCTCTTGAGCCCTTCTGTGCTACTCAATATGTACAGAAAACCATGCCTCTGATGATAACCTGTATCTTGAATCATATTCAGAAAGAGATTGTTTAAAGGAAATAAAGTCCATTATTGCAAGCTCTTTTCACTTCCCTCTTTTAGTAAGACCAATGGAGACTGTGTTGCATGGCAAAGGAGACTGGGCTGCTTTTATTTGTTTTCTGGTCTAATTAATTGGAGTATCGCAACACGAACTGAAGAACAACTTTAGTTTAATTAAATACTTATGTATTGATGGGAATAGCATTCTACTACCTTTTTCATTGTATTTGAACATTTTTTTGATGGTGCAGGAAACTATCTTCCAACATCTTGAATATCCAGTTTGTATGCTTTCTCTTCAACAAGCCAGAGTAAATGTCATCACAAAGGTAATCTGAAATAGTCTTCTAAGAGAGGCTTTCTTTGTGTGCTATTTAGTGATTTGCTTTCCTTTTGCTATTTGAATTTGGTTTTTGATTGGTTTATAATATTTTGAAGATTTTTCAAAACTTTGCAAATGTGTTGTAACAACTTGTAACTATCAAGCTATTCTGTGTTTAATATTGTATTTAAATTTTATTTTCCCTTTTTCTTTTTTTGAATCAGCTTGAAGTGTAGTATTGTTCATACAGTAAAATATTTTGGGATCGCATAATTTCAGTGTGTTACTGTCTCACTTTGCTTAAAGCATTTGAACAGCTGTCTTTAGTAGTTTAATGACCTCATTGCTCAAGTATTTGCTGGATTTGATTCTGAATTTCCACTTAGAAGATAACCTTCCTTTGGAGTAATGCTTAAGACTATATGTATTTTAATTGGATCAGTATCTTAAATCTATTCTAATTTTTCTCTTACTAACATCTGAGAACAATTTTTGATGATTAACTTTAGGACAACATTTACACAGTACTGATTGAACAAACTTCTGAATCTGTAAAGTGAATGATGCAAACTATGAAACTTTTTTCACAAATTTTACTAAAATGTGTCAAGCAAAAAGTTATTAACTTGTTAATAGCTGCCTTATTTACATGTGAGTGGTCTTTTCTTTTCTTCATTTTTCCCAGAATTCAATTATTTCATACCTCAAAATGAAGATTTTTACTAGATTATTGCTAGATATACTGATTTTTATTAGTTTGGGTTTGAATTGCTTTGATTTGAGTGATTTGCATGGGAGGTTTTGTTTGTTTGTTTGGGTTTTTTTTTTTTTACGAAGTGGGTTGTGGTGGTGTTTTGCTTTGCTTTTATTTTTATTGGGAGCAGTCTAATTGCGTTTTTTATATAAAAGTCACAATAGTGTCATTCTCAGTACCATAAATTATATAGTTATGTGTGGATGCTTTTGTCATGGGTGCTCAGCCTTGTGTTCTGTGTGTAGAAAAAAGTCAAGAAGTTTGAAAACTGTTGAGGTAAACTAATCTCCTTTCAGTTTTCGTTTATATTTTTAATGGGATATGACTTTTGCCTAGTTCTCTGGTTTTTTTGCTAATCCTTCATTTATCCAAATTATCCATACTCATAAGTGTATGGATTTCTGGATATCAGTAGTGTCTCTCAGCATACACCTTTGTTGAAGTCAAATTGCAGTGAGTGGCTGTGGGTTTTCTTAGGTGTAGCTTTCAATTTGACTTTTTTTTTAATCTGGGTATAGGCTAAAACCAGAGAGTGAATGCCTGAAACTGAAGTTCTAAAAAGAATCATAAGGAAAATGCCTTTGTGTCTGTGGGCACAACCAATGTGATACACTCGGAACAAATGCAGTTGCCGAAACACCAGGGAGTAAATGGTTGTTTCTGGAGATTGTCGCTCATCTATTAGCAGTAAGTGCAAAAGCTGATAGTCTTAAGATAAAGTATCTAGCTACAAAGTAATACTGAAATATCCTGAAAATTGTGTTTTCAGGACCTCATAACTGTGAATTTGGTGCTAAACCACCAGTATAAGAGATCTAGAATTTTATGTCTTGATCTAACAAAATGATATGTTCCACCTTACATTCTCAAAGGACAGGGAGTATCAATGGTTTGGAGTGTGATGCTGCATTTTGGGTCTCATCTGGAAACATTTTCTCTTTTAGTTTGTGCAACTGGACTCCATAATTAAAACTGTTAAGATCTTTCTCTATGCGAGTTGGAAAGGGCTTATTAAAAAGCTGGTAGTTTTTTTATTAACATTTTCACCAAAATAAACAGTTCAGTGCCCTTGATGTAGTTGTGCTAGATGATAGTCTGAAGTAGTTTTGAATTTAAGGCTTGTACTTCTTGACCAGATTATTAAAGATTGGTCACTATGTCATTTTCCATCGCATTCTGATTTTAACTTTATATACTAGGTAAAGGCAGACCTTGGATAGAAGATTTGTCCCTTCAGGAGATGCTGGGAAAGTTTGACAAACGTCTGGATATAGAATGTATGGAAGGAATGTGTGGATATGTATGTGTGTGGGGAATCTAGTCCTTATACACGTGTAAGACCTTGAAATTTCAAGGTGTTTCACTGATGCTCTGGACTTGGCTGTGATTGTCTACTTACTTTGTTATAGCTGTGGGTCTTCAAGTGTGTATGTGGGAATAAAAAAAAGTAAAAGGAGGGAGGAGTCCCATTAAAGCCAAATCAAAAAATCTGGTCCATAGAATTTCAGTTAGACACTGATCACTTTTCCCCGAGGTGCAGTTAAGTATAACTAAGTGTAGTTCCCTGCAGTTGTCCCTCAGTAACATTACCTTGTTTCCATGAATTTGCTGGCTGGCACCTGCTCCTTTCTCATCCTAGGTGTGATCCAGCCTTCTGACATGGACAGCTGCTGGATTGGCTCAAGCAGGGCTGTGTGTGGTCTAGCACAGCTTCATGCTAGGCGAGAGATTCACTTCTGTAATTTGTCACCTTTTGCTGGCAGTTGTAGTGAGGAGGTGAAGAAAGGGTGGAATTAAAAGGAAAAAAAAAAAAATAGCTGTCCTCCTCATCCTACTGGCAGCCCTTGTCAAACAGCCGTGGTGCACAGTGGGAAGCTGGGCTGCCAGTCCTGCTCCCTGCTCTGAGAGAAGGAAGCCCAGGGATTCAGCACCCTAAGTTCAGCAATGATATTGAAGAATTAAGTGAATTTCTAAATGTGAAGGAAACTCAGTTTGCCTACCTTTCTCTACCAATTTGTTCACATCAATACAGTGAACAGTGTGACTTGGTAATATGTCAATATATTGTGTAGAAGCCTGCTTTTTCACTGTGGGTTTTTTTTTCTTTTTTTTTCTTTTTGTCACACAAGCTCTTGAAGACTTAACACAGAATTTAGCTTTACTAAAGATGCGAGCAGATCTCCTAGTTCTGTTTGGATTGGGATTTATTTTTTTTAAACCACAGCCAATGTCAGCTTTCTGTTGATACAGTGGTTTTAAACAGGGGAAAAATATTCTAAATCCTTAGGTATCAATGCCTTGTTGTTAATCACATCTTTTAAACCATATAGATATTCAAATTGAAAACATAAATCCTAACATGCTTCAAAATGCAGATAAAGGAACACTGCTGAAAATACTTGTGGGCAATTTTGGTTTTCTGCTAGGTGAGGACTAGTTCTTGATGGCACAGTGGAAAAAGAATTATACTTGTTTTAGGAGAGATCACTTTGATTAGAAAAGAAACCTTAAAATATTTTATTTTTCATGAATGAAATTCTGTTTTCATTTTTGCCTCTTCATGCCTATCTTTGTACATCTGTCACGTCTATAAAAGCAACTGCTTAACATATGTGATTTTAATGTGTTTTAAAATTACAGTTTAATATGACAATTTACTTTTATGAAGGAAATATTAGGTAGTAAATAGAAAGCTTCAAATGTATTCAGAAATGGCTGAACATTATTGCATTAGAATGCTTGCAATAGAAATTTTGTCTCTTAAATGAACTAAGTAGTTTTTAATATTAATATTTCTCATTTGAAATTTTTTGACTTCTTAGGAAAAAAGAGATACAGAATTTTTCTCTGGTGTTTTCCTTTCCTCCTCCCACCCTCACCAGTCAAAAAGAGACTTAGAAATCCCACCAATATCTCACATGAATTAGTTCAAGTGTCTTATGTCCCACATGCTTGTCCCCAAAGACCCAGCTTTCAATTTAGATTGTTTCTCACTGCATGCTGCAGAGATTCCACAAGTTCATTTATTTTGCCGTGCTTTAGCAAGAACAAAAGGGGTGAAGAATATTTTTTGTAAGGGACTATGGGACTGTTTCCTAACTATTTTATTTTGTTATCTGAAACATTTTTAGTTAGAATACTATGTTCTAATGCATTTAATGTTTGAAAATTTGCAGTTTCTCATAGAGAAAAACAATACACCTTTTCAGCTGTATTTATTTCCGTAAGTAATATTGCAATGTTTCCATTTTGGTCTCGAATTTGTTATTATATTTCTTCCATTAACACACAGTATTTCATCAGTCATCATTATAGCAAATGTCTTCAAAGACAATACATTTTCTCTTTGTCTTTTGGCCAAAACCACAACCACTGGCTGCTGCTTTTCATTCCTGTGTCACAAAACAGCAAAATGCAAGGAGAAATATTTACACATACTGCTATATAGCAGTATATAATACAATAAAAGCTGCTCTTGTAATTGCAAATGCCTCTCTTTCCATGCAAATTAACTTATTAAAAGTTAAATAATGGAATTAGTTGTATTGAACTTATTAATAGTTAGGCAGGCCATGGATTCTCAGTCCCTGAAGTTCACAGGCAGGCTTTGGGGCTGTAACTATTCCAGGGCTTTATAAGTGCTGTATAGAAAGGAGATTTTCAAGCAGAAAAGGCTGAAAAAGCTCAGCTTCAAAGCCTTTGCTTCTCAGACTCCAGGGTTTCTGAGGGCAATAGTGAGTCAAATCTGACTATTGGGACATAATCCTCTCCAGTTTAAGTAGGTCCCTATTGACCTTAATTAGAGTAGACCAGACTGCTAAAAGATGCCATAGTTAAACTCTATACTACAAAGGCTTTTGCTCTTGTAATTTTCAGAATATAAGTATTAAAATTGGGTACTCTATTATTATGTGCAACAAGAGATTTTATTGTGGTTAGAGAGAGCTTGTCTTCCTGACTCTTGCTTTCAGGTGAGATCTAAAGAATTCCTATTGGGAATTGTAAGGTTTGCTCCCAAATTCACATTATTGAGAGTGAATAGTGTTATGCAGTTTGGCCAAAATGTGAATTGGCAATAACCTTGTCACAGAATGGAAGCAGCTTGGATAAGAATAAAGTAGTTTCCGTAGTTTTTTTCAGTTAAATGCAAGTAACTGATATTTCATTACCTTTCTGGGAGAGAGAGATTTATGGGGAAAAGACAGAAGTTTTTTTAAAAAATTAAAAGTCCCTAAACCAGGACACCATGCTCTTTAAATTACTTATAGGTTATTGACACTTAATGCTTGAGATTTTGATTCTGTACTTGGCTGCATGAAGCAAAAATAGTTTTTTCCTTATCTCTGTGATTCATATCTTGGAAAACGTAGCTGTCTTTGCAAGAATTTTTACTATTCTTGCCATGGTGCCAAAATCAGTTCTCTTAGAATAAGAGACCAAGAGAACCCTTGAATATTGCTGCTCATCCTTAAATTAGGAAGCAATAATAAATCCAAAACCTAGATAAGTGACTGAAAGAGAATAGAGAGGAACAAAGTCTGTTTAGTAGATGTATAAACATGTACTTACACTTTATTTCACTGATTTAAAATATATCACCCTTTTTAGCTTTCCCATAAAATTTATAATACTGGACTGTCACAAACCATTTATTTTAACTTTTCTGATGATCAGAAAAAATAAGCAGACTGAGAAAGAGGTGCTTGTCAAAGCACATCATAATTATTTTAGTAGCTTGCGTGCCAGGGTCAGTTTTTACTTTTCTGAGTGAGTTCTTAATTTGTACAGTGGCTTTTAATTTTGATTTTTTACCCTAAAAATATTTTAAAGTGAAGAGAACTGGAGGGGGGTGAAGGGATGTAGTAACTGGTCACAGTCAGATGTTTGTGTTAATTTGCAAATCAGTTGATAAACACACACTTTATTTTAGGGCACTGCAAGGATGGTTCATTATCTGGAAGTATTTCCATAGATTTTACTCCTGGAAATTACAGAATACCAAGAATTCCAGAACATGAAAATATGCCTCTGTACTATGATACTGGTAGCTGGAATAGCTGTCCCTAAAGTCAGCTGTCCCTGGAATTTTTGAAGAACAAAAAGCAGCCACTATTTATATTTGTGCCATGTAATAATTTTTATCTGAAACAAGTATTCTATTTAAAACTAACTCAGTCCCACCAAGCCACATCATCAGCATATATTCCTAAACTAAAAAGCAATATAAAGTCGAACATGTTGGAAGCATTAGGTTCAGATCTAAAAAATCTTGCTACTGCAAAGGATGTGTTTTTTTCAAATGGCATTTTAAGTTTCCCAAAAGTGTGAAACAGACTAATGAGAAAATACAGATTGCTTGAGAAGAATTTATTAAAGGTTTGCAATTTATTCAATTTATTTGCAAGGTTTCATTCCTGGTCCATGTTTTATTATGAATAAGATAATATCTGGTAGCAGGAACTTTAAAGAAGAGAGCAGTAGCAGGGTGTTTTGGTTTTTTGTTTGGGTTTTTTTCCCCCTTTCTTTTTTTTTCTTTTTTTTTTCTTTTTCCTTAGAAGGAAGTACATCTCAATGTGGATAACTTAGTATAATCATATACTATCAGGTATGGTTCAAAGGAAAAAAAAAGTAAAGTGGCAAGTTCCTTTATTTCCTTATTTCCTTTAAAACCAAGTTGCCAACCTATTTTCTGTTGTGAAATAGTTTCTGTGATGTATAAGAAACAAAAGAAGCATTTTGAAGCCCAAGGAGTCTTACTGTTTCTTCCATGGCGTGGCTACATTAAAAAAAAATGAACGGAGAAGACTATGCACTTACTTTTCTGCTCAATGCTACTTCATGGAGAATTATTGATAGAGGCCATATGGACTTCCATGAAATCTTAATAGCTGTATTGTTGCATATACATGCTTATTTATCATCCTGTGCACATCTAAACTTCACTTTAACTGTAAGGTTGCTGATAAACCTAAAATAAATCAGTGTTTATGGAAGTGGAATTACAACACTCCAATTACCTCTCTTCACTAAGCCATTTAATAGTGTTAGTATTTTATTGTATTTGAACACATACTCCATTCAATTCTCTGTGATAACAAAGGAGATATACCCAGTTGTTTTCGCATGAATTCCGTACACAGCAAAACACACCTTTTCCAATGGATTCTATTTTCTGAGTTTATCTATGTCATACAGAGAGTAAGTCTGTTAATTTATAGTGGGGCTAGTGAAGCATTATTCTTCTGGCGCATTCAGTTTCATGGACAACTAACTATCAGATCTTTTTCAATGCAATTTGTTGGGAATAGTCTGGTTGGCTAACCATACTCCTGATAAAGTACTTGATGTCAAGTGAGACAAGGCTCTGGGTTGGGGATGCCAGCGAGGTCTCATTCCAAACAATGACATGCTATATTTACTGAAGACGCATTAGTGTCTGTATGGCCTAGAATTCAGGGACACTACCTTAACTTGATCATAATTCTTGGTTTAGCTCCAAGGCTTCTCACTCTGTATCTCACAGATACACCACCAGTGGAAAAGAGCAAAGGAAAGGACTGAGACTGTGTTAATAGGAGAGCTGAAGAACACACAGGTCCAAACACATACAAAAGTAGGTGTAATGAATTTGCCATATCCTTCTAGGATTGCTTGTGACTTTGTTCCACTTCTATAGACGGTATGTTGTGAAGGGAACGTATTAATAAGGCAGATTATATCTTAATGGTTTTTCCATGGAAGACTTTTGAGAGTGACTCCACCAATTCAAAGGATAGAAAAGATTATGTTCTCCTTATGATATCCTCCAGAAATTAGTAAGAACTGTTTGCAGGCATTCTTTAAATGTCTGTACAACCATGTTCTCATGTAAACCTGTTGTAGTGTTTAGGTTCTCTAGTTTTCTTTACACATTAGTCAACACCAGAAAAAAGATAAATTTCATATATTTGCTTGATTAAGAGCATTCACCCTGTCTTTTTTGTTTGTTTGGGGGGGGGTTGTTGATTGTTTTTTGGTTTTTTTTTTTTTTTTTTTTTTTTTTTTTTTTGGTGGTCTTTGTTTGCATCTTGTTTTGGTTTTTGTTTCTGAGTAGGGTGTTGGTATTATATTAGGCTTTAGGTATTTTGTGGAAGAAAAGTGGGTAGTGGTGAGTTAGCCTAATTAATTTCATCTACTTATCGTGTAGTAAAATTTTGTACTTTGACTTGAGTGGTATCCGGGACTGATGAAAAAAATGTACCTATATCCAAACACTGTGAAGCATCTATATTTGATGTATTTTGTTTACACAAAAATAATGAGGAATATAGTTCAAGTCTGGCTCAAGTCTCTAGATTCAGAGCCTGGTTTTACTTAGTTGCCCTATAGTCTTCTGTTAAACTGGACTTCCACTACTT
The DNA here is from genome assembly GCF_029207755.1 of Chamaea fasciata. NCBI lineage: Eukaryota > Metazoa > Chordata > Aves > Passeriformes > Sylviidae > Chamaea > Chamaea fasciata. The sequence continues at coordinate 41,685,464 of NW_027094091.1, read as the reverse complement.
TTCTTAAAAAGCCATGGTCCTTTCTTAATTATCTGGGGTTGAATCCACGTGGGCTAAGTGTTATGGCAAAGAGAGAACTGCCTGGCAATGACAGTGGGTTTGGAAATGCTCTGTGATGAGCTCTGTGATGCTCACAACTGTGGTGAGAAATTGAGTGAATTTTTTGAGAGAAAGCTGGTGGATATTATGTCTATTCATTCATGTATATCTGCTCTATGCCCACACACACAGCTGCAAGAGATACTCCCGGTTAAAAGAATTTGATCTATGCGTGCATTTATGTGAACGGAACACATCCAAGTATTGCATTTGCTGTGAGATATGATCCTTCTGTGCATGAAAATATTTTATTTCCTAACTAGACATACTGTAGGCTCTGAAATTAAGTTATCTTTGTCTGATGAAACAGACCACTTGAGAGTTAAATGGATTTATCATCATGTTTGATCTTCTTTTAAGATGCAGTCTGGATTTAGTTTCAATCTTTCTTTAGGCTAAATCTAAAGAAAAATGAAAAGAGTTTTGTTCTGCATTGAATGTATATATATGAAAAAAGATGGGAAGGAACTATTATTTCTAACTGTCTTATAAATACTTTCTTACCCTTTCTAGTTATCACAATGGTCTATCTTTTATTAATAAGGAACATTCTTTTTTTGTCATAGCCATAGTAAATTTGTAAACCAAAGTATTATTTTCTTCAGCAGTTTTTTCCTCTGTGTGCCTGAGGCACAGCAGCAGTGAAAGAAGGAGGAAACATAATGCTTGTTTTCCTTTAGACACCTTCCATATAGTACTAGATAGTTTAAATGTGGGAAATAACCTGTGACTAATTTTGCTGATAAAAATCTTATCTTTGCACCTTTTTGAAAGAACTGTTTTTTACACAAAGACAAAGAAAGCCTTGCTGTAGAAAGAAAAAGTGTTACAAAATATATATTAGTGCCTATGTGCGAAAAGACATCAACAGAACCCCATACTATGTATTTCCTTATTCTCCTTATACTATTCACTGCCTAACTTATTTCTGTTCTGATTACAAACCACACCTTTTAAAAGTTAAAATGTCCAGTCTTACTACTTCAGTTTCATCAAGTCAGCCTGTTTGAATACTATTAAAGAGGGTAATGATGCATAAACAGATTGAATTGGTATTTCAAAAGTAGTGGTGTTTTTCAGATACAGGGCCACTACAAAATGAGGACAATATTTTGTTTCTATTATTAAATACTTCCTAAGTCAGTGAGTGCTTCAGAGAGAAGTAGAAAACTGCAATCATCCATTTTCAATATTTGACTACACAGAAGAGCTGCAGGAGACCACAGGTTTCAGACCACAATTACATCCTTTCACAGCAGCTTTCAGTTAAAATGAGGCATGTTCACTTCCATTCCCCCCACCTAATCCCTCCTCAATGCTGTGAATGGAAGTGTATTCCAACACCTGATATTTTGATGGTTAGAAATCTTCTTTTAATAGGCATTTTTTATCCAGTTGTTCTTTTCTCTGGTGTTGTTCTCTGTAATAACTGTTTGATAAATAAATCTGTCAGCTGTTGTATCCAGGATTATTCTGCAATCTATTTCTGGAAAGTCAGTCTCCTGTAATGATGTGATTCTTCACTTTTTGTAATAGCAATATATAGATCTATAATATATCCAGGGTATATATAGATCTTTAATATATCCAGGGTAACATATCTATGTGGAGAGAAATGGACCCCATTAAACTTCCTTTAGTACCTTTGTCAATTTTGGTTTTTTTCATTTCCTTCCTGAACCAGATTTTTTTAAACGATTTTTTTCATCCCTGACAAAAGAGGGGATGCTTTGTGCCTTCATAGGTTTTCTTAGAGCCACTTTTTCCTTTATCAGGTGACAACATCTTTTAATTTCATAGCATGTCATTATATTAAAATGAGTAATATCACTACCATGGATAGATATGCTTGCTATGGAAAATCAGGTCCTACTAAATGGGTGAAAATTGCTTAGAAAGAAAAAAAATCATGTGTCTGATAGAAAACTTGCTAACTGAATAGAATTTTTAAAACACGATATGGAAAGAGAAAGCTTCTTGCTCTACATTTAATAGCACCGTGCAACTCCTTGTAATCACAGCAAAGGATGACAATATTCTGAGCTAGAAGGGATCCACAGGAATCATCAAACCCAACTCTTTATGTGAATGGCCCATATGGGAATCAAACCCACAATCTTGGTGTTATCAGCACCATGCTAATCAGGTTTTCAGGTCTGTTTTTTTCCAAGATGGACCTGCTGAGGATACACTGAAAGAACTGAAAAAGGGCATGATTAGACAATTGAAAAAATAAAATCAGATCTTTAGGAAACATTATCATCTTAGCCAAATATGAATATTTGTTAATTAGCAATATGAATTAGTTTAGAAGTAAATGCTTAGCAGTGTATTAGGGAGTAATTAAAGCAGAGGAATGACAGCTGTATTCTTGTAAAGGACTACCACATAAAAATGTGTAATATTTCTGTAGTTCTTTGTAATTAAGCTGATTCATAGCAATGTAAGAACAAAAAAGACTAATATAAAAGTGTTAAAGCAGCTGCTGTAGGTTTCATCAGGAAAGGAGCCAGCCTGGAGAATCATAGTTTTATAGCAAGTTTCTTCATGGACCACAAATATGAGGTCAGTGGGGCAGAGAGAAAAGGTTTTTGATCCTTGTCTTTCTAACAGAATTTAACATAGGGAGTTTTAGTGCTATGAGAAAAGTATATCAGAATGTTCTCCTTTTTCAATACTACACCATAGGAGAATGTTTGATTAACGAGGAAGGTATTGATTTTGTGCAAGTTAAGATGATATGGTTCTGTTTTCTATTACTGCAAATTCAGTCTCTCTGAGCCACCAGAGATTATGGGTTGGGAATTGATACAGTACCTCCTCCCACACTTGCTTTAATCGCTTGGTTAACAGCTGCAGTTTCACTTGTTCTTGGCTGCTGAGAAATTGATCTAAATTTCTGAGCCTAACAAAAGTCCATAGGTAGTATTTTTATTGTTGAGACTAAGCATAATTACTTGGAAATATTTTCAGATACTTTAAGGAGGTGACTTTTTAGACCCTTTTCAGAGAAAATGGAAGTAATTTTATCAAAATTTGATGAATTATTTTACCAGAGCTCTGTAACTTTAAACAGAAGGTAATTTAAACCTATGAAACCAAGAAGATAAGAATAAGATTTTTAAAAAAATTAAATGTCTATGTCAAAAGTGTGCTACTTTAGCAATGAATACGCATGTTACAATAAGATAAGGAGAAATTTGTTTACCATTATGAATATCTTTTGTCATCAGAGATAAGCATTGAGATAAGCATTTCTCCATGACAGGGATTTTGCCTGTTCATGTGTCTGTCTTAGGCCCTCACACACTCATCATCTCTCCATCAGAAAACATTCAATGAATATTGATACAGTGGTAAAGAACCAAATGTATTGTTCACGGATTTTCTTGTTGCCTCCCTTTTCAAATGGATGCATTTTTGGATTTGAAATTTCAATTTGTCTTTTGTTTCAGGGGCTAAAGAAATGTTATTGACTTGGGCATATTATGACATCACAGTGAAAAAAAAATCCAGATTTCAAGAAAATATATCACATGAAGAGAATTGTAAAGGTGCTAGTGAAAAACCCCCCTTCATTAAAGGTTTTTTGCCAGGAAAGTACTGTTTTTTGGTGTTTATAGAACAAGGCAACTTAAATCTCTTAATGTCTGCTCCATCAACTCACTTCGGCTTCTAAATTTTTCATGTAATTTGAAATATTTAAACACAGTTTGCAGATGCCTTTATTTGCAATCTCTGTCTCTGTGCTGTAATGGATATTGCCACTGCTGTTACTAGTAACTATTTTAATAACAAACTATAAGCATTGCTGTTTTGGCAGGGCAAAGAAAGGACTCCATGTAATTTATATCATCCTCTACAGTGAAAAATTTTAATCACGTGAGTAAAAAAATAATTATAAACCAACAAGACAAAATGGGAAAGTGCTCTGTTCCCCGTCATATGCTCCTATGCCCTCCAGTGCTCTCTGGACTAAGTCCAGGGTAAAGAGTAACCACAGGCAAGCTGAATAGCTGATGTTTCATGACAGAAAGCTGATTCTGATGAGGAAAGTTTAAAATTTAGTTTATAAATACATTTATTTTTCTTCTGCAACCAGAGTCTGCACTATAGCCACCTCCATTAGAAGTAACAATGAAGTTCCAGTTAAATGCCCACAATGAATATAAACAGTGTAGCTTTCAGATATGCTGAAGCTGAAGAAACTTATGCTCTTGACCTCATTTTCTGATCATCAGACCTCAAATTAAGACAATCTGTGTTATTTATATCTGAATTCTGAACATGCATAGAAACAGAATTTTGGTGTGTTTTAATTTTTTAATTTATTTTTTCTTTTTTTAATGAAGCAGCTATTCTGCATGGGCAGTACTTTCTCAAGAAATGAAGGGTAAGAGTGTGATGAAGCTTTATCTTGGTATTAGGGGGACCAGGGGCAACCTGCAGTACTACAAGAAAAACTACTTATCCAATATAAATATGTATTGTCTAGTGCCTAGAAGGATTGTGTTTTGATACAGATCCTTTTCAGGATCTTGCTTTGGACTCGGGCTTTTGTAGAACTTGGTAACAGATTCAGCAAAGCTGAGAATGCCAGGAGTGCAACAGTCTTTAGTTTACAGGCCATCAATTGAATTCAATAAAATATCTTTCTTTATATTATTATTACTATTACTATTATTATTATTATTACTGTAGTTCAATTAATAACTTCTGCACAAATACAAAAATCACGTAGTCCCAGTGCAATTTTGAATATGTACCTAATAACAAAGCTACAATAATACCAGCTAAACAATAACAATTCAAATTCTCCATTCATTTCTTGGACACTATTCTTTTAATTTTCTCATGCTTCTGTTTATAACTCTTTGTGCAAGTAGGTTAAGCAGTTTGCAGTGTGATTTAGATAATGAGTTAAATGCTCTAAAGTGTAGTCAAAGAATGGCACTCTGCTTTCCATTCTCACGTGAATTATCCAGAGATGCAAACAAGCTTTTTTGGAAGAGTCAGCCACTAGAAACAAGAATTCTAAGTCTGATGGTCTATTTCTTTAATCAGCATAAGGATTTATTTGCTATGTTTCCTGATACAGGATATACAATCTGATAATCCTTAGCTAACAAACTGGCTGTGGCACTATGCTATTGCTGCTGATGTGCACTGCATACAGATTGCTTTAACTAAAATGATGTCCGCTTCTTGTATTCTGATGTGTGCTTTACAGAGATAAAAACACACTAATTCCCCTTTGCCAGCTGTATCATTCACTTTGTTAGGCACCTAACCAGAATTCATAATATGATCATTACAACTTAGAAATGGAAAAAGATACAGGATAAATACATCTCCTAATGAATACTCAAATTGAATTGGGTTAAAACACACTACTCATTAAACATTACTGTAAATGGCACTAAATGATCTCAGAAAGATTTGTTTCTCCTTCACATTATTATTTTGATCGTGTCTAGTCCCTGATGCTATGAGTGTCTTGTTTGCTGAACATGTCTGTCTGTGGTTCCACACAAGGCTGGAAAAAGATTTTTGTATTCTCTTCAGATCTTGACCTGATTAGAAACAGAAATGTTTAATTATCTTTTCTCTTGGACACATTCCCCCTTACAGAGCTATGTAATAAGAGAAAGGAAGGAGGTGGCAGGAGTTAGAACCTCTGGATTTTTTGCCAAAGCTATGAATATCCAGCCTTTGTGCAGAGAATTCTTCTGAGCAATTGTTTTCAACTGTGGTGAGATGTCAGGCAGATGCTCTAGTGAAGACCAGTAGTTGTAGACCAGTGCTGTAGAGCAAGATGACAGAATTTATCTGTGACAAGCAAGTGAACAAGTGGCAGTCAGCAAACTGGTTTCTTAAAACCACACTTAAATATTGGTGGTTATTGTTGGGAGGTTGAAACACAGGTCAGGCAATTGTCATCAATTGAGTGTGATGTTCCTTGCTCGTGCAAGGAAAATTTTTTGTTCCTTCAGAAATTATTCTTCAATTTAAATATTTTTCAGTGCTTCAAATGTGACACTGTGTACAAGCTGAGAAAAAAAATCAAAAGCAACAAACCACCATCATAATGGGAGGGAGAAAGATTATTCATTTGACCAATTAGACAAGTGATTCTTGAGTTCTGACTGCTATGCTGAACTCTGAGATGGATGCCAAAACTTACCCAGCCCAGAGGCAGCTCCATTTACACCCTGGAATATGAAAAACATTTTCACTTGTTATGTAGAATGTAACCTTCTGTATAGTGTTCAGAAGACTAATAAATCAGCATTTTTAGGCTGCTATCTGAAAAGTAAAGATTATTATTGTTTCACATTTACAGTTTCCTACTGAGAAATAAGTCTTCCTTAACTTTTTATAAAATTTTTGCAGATACTGTATGTATGTAAGTAATAAATGTTGCTGTACTGTTACTTGGCAGCCAGGTGAAATACTTAAGATTTTAAGAAAGTGTTTAATACTGAGTGACTGTATACTTAGTTATTAAGCTTCCTAAAAATTTCTAATTACACAGAAATAACGGCAAAGATGATGCTTTCAAAACTGATTGTTACAAGATAATTCTATTAGATAACTAGATTATCTGTGCATTTTAAAATGATCCTGAAGCATTTCAAACGTCTTTGTATCAGTCTTTTCAACTCCAAGTACCCCAATTTACCTTCTTCAAGATACTTTTCATGGTATTACTACTGCAAATAATGTCTCAAATCTAAGAGAGAAAACACCTTCAGTCTATTTGAAATTTACTAAACATATTTAGCATATAATAAAACAATAAAGTATCTTTCAGATTATTAGAAAAATGTGACCATTGCTTCTTTTTAGCCTCATTTATATTTTTAAAATATTGAAGCAGTCAAGAGAGGCAAAACTTCTATTGATATCTTTGTCTGAATTTGCTCATGAATTTTCTGGTTTAGTTTCCATTAACCTGGCATTTTGGACTGGGGGGAAGGGAGAAGTAAAATTAACATGTGTTCCCTGTGCTGATTGAAACTCTTGAGCCTGGGTAGTTCTATGCTTTTACTGCTTGAGGAATTGTCCTTATTGCCAGGTTACACAGCCCCGCTTTCCAACATTTCTGAACAGTGGTTTTGGTTGGATTTTCTGTTTGTTTGTTGTTTGGGTTTGAGTTGTTGCTTTTTTTCTTATTTCACTCTGAGGAGAAAGACAAAGAATTTTTGGGAAGAGTTGTGCTACCATGTTTTAAAGAGAATTGGAAAGTTCTGTCGAAAACACAAGGGTAGATGGTTCTGAGGCTGTTGTCCAATTCTTCTTAGCAGCCAAAAAGAATTCAGTGTTCTGGGTCTGTGTTTCAGAGAGTACTTTAAGATACAGAATATTTTATTTAATTTCAGGAAGTGCTCTTTTATTCTTAATGGCAACCCCCTAAAATTTAAAAGCCTATAAAATCTGCCATTACATGGAAGATTTAGAGAAGAGGGTAGTGTAGTACTTCTAAATACTGCACTGGTAATTAGATATTGCATGGCATAGCTAGTGCTGATTATTGACTTCTCTGTTCTTCATGTACTCTAAGTACTTAACGGATAACAGAAAATGTCACTGCTTTCCCTGAAGGAAATTGGAAAATCTAATTTGTCTTGTGATCTTTCAGCGGAGCTAAAGACAATAAATTAGGAAGTATATTTTTTACTCTTCATGGACTCCATGTGCTCGCAAAGCAGCTGTCAGTGAAGGCAGCATTTCATACTGAACATCACATGTGCAAAATCAGGAATGATGCTAGTTAAGTTTTACTTCCTGATACAGAGCTGATATAAAAAAAATACAGACTATAAACATGCATGTAGTGGATGTATTTCATGGATTTTTAAGTCCTTCCTTGTTATTGAAATATCTTTCCCACCCTGGCCCAAATGAATACCAAATTCCATAGCAAGCAGAAATTGAGTATTCTTCCAGTGTAACATTTCCTCAAGCATTCATACCTAATTCAAAGTAGTAATTATGAGATTTACATATCTATGTTCCCTTTTTTCATGAGGAATCCTAGAAGTTTTTCATATTATATTAGCAAAATTTAAATTAATGCCTGAAAGGCAACCCTTCCCAAGGACTGTGAGTGTTGTCTGACAGTGAAAATTGGAATAAAACCATTAATCTTTAGTACTGAAAATACAGATAGCTGGACTGTTAATGGTAGGCAGGACAGGCTGCACTGATCAGGTTCAGGACATGGCTGGACAAGTGTATCAACCAGACCAGCATATAAGCAGAGAATAACGGAAAAAAAATACTAAAGAAATTATGAAGTAACAAAATAATGTTTCTCAGACTTTTGGAAAAATACCAAGGCTGGAATCTGAAGGACAATGAATTAGTGCTCTGCAGTATTTGTAAAGTGTTGGACAGAAGAGGCTAATAATGTGTGTATGTGTAAAATTTTTATTTACCTTTCCCTGTTTGTTTTCCTTTTCTCATATTTGTAATCCTGCATTTTCAGGATGCTTTGCTCTACATGGGGAATTTAACATTGCCATTATGTGTACAACAAATAACTCTGTCCTTGAGTATCTCCTTGCTATCAAGTCTCAAAGTACCGACTATGCAGATGCTATAATTATTTGAAAAGCCACTTAATGCTAAGATTTGTTTTTTCTTTCCTCTGTTGAGTGAAAGTAGTTTGTTAAAAATGCTGAAGGAGCAAAAAAATTGGTTTTGATTCCTTCTTATGAAAAATACTCCATATTAGAATTAAATTATTCATAATCATAAATTCCTAAAAAGCTCAACACTTAAAAGACTACTGAGCACCAGAAAGTTTTCTGAGAATGTATTGCATAAGACCAGATATATGATATTAAGGATAACTTGCACTGATGTTCTCTACATTTTTCATTTTTTGCTATGTATGTATGTATTCTTTTTCAATATATACTCTGGTAACTATGACCATCCATACTGTGAAATGGCTCATAATTTTTAACTTGTTCCTGTAGTTTTAGCAGGACTACATTCCACTACTTATTTAGGAAGAAATATAGTAATTTATTCTTAGTTAATTATTTAAATGTTGTCTGGCATATAGTATATACAGAAGACAGCTGAAAGAAAAACAGATAAGGGAATTCTAATATAACAAAATACCTTTTAACACAGAGCTTTGGAAGATTATTTAGACTGGAATAAAAAGGGCATGAAGTTAGTTTTCTGCAATATTAATGTTTGCTGCAGAAAAGCCTTGTACAGTTTTTATGCATGCGTGGAGTTGGTGACTTCAAAGTAAGCAATGTGATAAGGACTAAGTCAGGGAGCAAGGAGTGAGAAGCTGTGATGCCATTATACTGCATTTCCAGAGACAGAAGTTGTGGAGAGCTGAGTAAACGGGGGGAAGACTAGGGCAGCAGAACAGGGGAGCTTGCTGGAAAGAAAACTTGACAAGTGCTGCTTCTGCTGTGTGAGGAGCCCAAAGAAGATTGCTCATGAGATTCCACAAAAATGAGAAGGTCACTGAATTTTACCTCACCAAAATTCAGGTTAATTATGAGCTTAGTGGAAAGCAACCCCTCCATCTCTTCTCTGGACTGTATATCTATATTGATAAATTTACATGCCTTCATAGCACACGGTACATAGATAATTTTGTTATTTCATCATTGACTTTGGTTAAAGATGCCTGGTGAATGCTGTCTGTCTGTGGTGGTGTGCTATCCTTAACTTGGCCTGTGTGTACTCTCCTCTATAGGATTCCCAAGTTAGGACCTTGATGATTTCTTCCTCAGAGAACAAATTCACAGAATTCACTTGGCTTGTTTGCAATAATCTTGTCGTTTCTCTGTATTAAAAAAGCACAAGACCAGCTCCTTATTTTGAAAAGTATATGAAAATTTCTCTCAGATTTTATGAACAAGATCCCTTCCATACCAAAAGTATTTTGAATGTTGAGAAATTTTGCAGAGGAGAAACAAACAAAATATAGGAGTCTATGAGCACATAAGCTAAGAGTAATGGCATAATTTAAATTATAAAAAAACCATCTTGAGGGAAAGTAAGAATATAGACAGCAAATGATGCAAGCCATAACCTTCCAAAGTCGCCTTTTTGTCATGGTATCTTTTTCCCAACTTCACCCTTCCTTGAATTTTAAAATTTAAAACTTTTTGAAATCCACTTGCTAAACCATCTTAAGGCTATTTTTGCTGTTTCAACAATAAATAAATTACAGCACATTGTCCTTTTGTAGCATATCAAAGTTGGTGTGAGCTGTTAAGTATTTTTTTCTTAATAAGCTTAGAATGCTTTTCCAAATAATTTCCTATATGCTGACATTCCCATACTTCTGGTTTCAGAATGCTGAAAATTCTCACGTTTGTTGTAGTTTATGCTTGTATTTATTATATGGTATAAATTTAATATTATGTTATCTTGTCACATTTTCATAGCTGTTCCCAAGAGAGGAGCGTCCAAGCCAAAGGCGCGAGTCTAAGTATATTCCTCCCTCCCCTACTTCATTTGTATGTGCCCGGACAGTTACCAAAACTCTTTGCAGTGCACTGGATTCGTATAATACTGCAAGAGATGGAAAAATGCAATGAATTGCCCTTTAAGACTGCAGAAGCTGTAAGACCTTACAGCTGTAGCTCTCCTATTTTTATCATCCTAGAGACTGTTTTGAGCAATGAATGCATTTCAATGTATTCACAGTATGATACTCCTTATCTGTAGGTCTTTGGGGCTTAAGGGTTCTAAGAGTGTTCTATTATTTTGTAAAATAATGCAGAACTAGATGATGATGTGAATAATGCATATTAAGCTGGAGACAAAGCATATTTCCTGGGTTTTGCCGGACCCATAATAATAATACTGATCCGCTTGTACATCAGTAGGGAATTCTCTTTTCTGGAGTTGAAAAATACGAGTTTCTGTGCCATCAGTGCAAGGAAATACACTGGTAGGCTGTGCACAGGGAGAACAATTGCACTGTTGTCAAATAGTCCTGGTGGTGTCTGAAGACTAAATTTACCTGATTTCATCATTATGCCTTGCAGTTTCTCATACCTGTTTGTTTTAGTCTCCCTACATAGTAGAAGACAAAAATCACAGTCATTAAGCTTCATGCTTGGGAGAATTCCAGAAAGAAAAAAAGCTTAGTTTATAAAAAGTCATTTGAAAGAACGGGAAAAGATGTCGTGAAAAAGATCTGTAAAATACACTGGCTTTGTTGGTGTGAATTTATAGAGTCTAATACTTAGAGGACCAGTGCATTTTGTGCATTGTAGGTTAATTCACAATGAAGAAATGGAAGAAATGTTTACAATTAGTCTGAAATCTAACCTCTGTAGTATGAAGTAAATCAGTTTATTTCTTTTATTTGTTTAGTATCCAAAATTGTAAAACATTCTTGGTAGAGAAATCAGCAGATAAACTATTTTCTTAAAGAGACTTTGAGTGAGAATGATAGTTAAATATGTGGAATGGAGAAGACAGAATTATAGTATCACAAAAGAAAAATTCATTATTACTGAAGTGTTATTCCTTTTATTTCATGTACTCCTGCATCTTTGCAGGCAAGGGAGACAATCATTGGCAAACCATTGTTAGCCATTCCTTAGAGATTACAAGGTACATTTTTTTTTTTTTTTTTTTTTTTTTTTTTTTTTTTTTTTTTCTGTTCTGAACAGTTGGGATAGGATGACTAAGAAAAAGGAAAAACAGAGAGGATACATTAGTATGATGGTTTTCAGAGACTTCAATGAAATGGGCTGGAGTATTTTAATATGTTTAGGCATCCTAAATTTTCCTGTAAGGAAGCCTTTCTGTGCCAGTGCAGCAGTCTTTTGTGAGTAAGCAAAGGCTGCCTCATGGATTCCGTGTGCCTTCCAGCTTTTAGCAGCACACGACCAGAGTATGTTTGTGGATCATGTGCTGAAAACACCTTTCTCTGTCTAGCTGAGTATCTAGGGAAAGAAATTCTCATCTGGAGAGCTGAAAATAAGAGGATTGAGTACAAAAGATTAGCCAGATGGCAGAACTGGGGGAAACTACTGTGAAGCATCTGTGATGTTTTTCAAGAAATGATCCATGCACAAGAGAAGGTACAGAAGAAAGCAAGAAAATGTGGGAAGGCAATATCATGAGTGTAATAGAGAAACTGGTAGAGAAGTAATCAAAGATGAGTGTAACAAGGGAGGCTGAGTAATAGCAAAGGCAAGTTTGATTTTAGTTTGCTGGCCATTTGAACTAATGTTAATTTTTCTTTTCCATGCAGTTTGGTTCCCCCTGCTTAAGTTTGGTGGTGGGCTTCTTTGTTGTTCTTGTTTGTTTTATGTTGGTTTGGTTTTTTGTTTGTTTGGTTTGTTTGTTTGCTTGTTTGTTTGTTTTTGTTGGCTGGGGTTTTTTTTGTTGCTTTGGTTTTGGGTTTTTTTCTCAAGACATAAAGGCTAGGGCACAACTGAGGTGTCTCTGGAGGTTATTTGGGCTGTGGTCATCTCAGAAGGCAATAGTATGGTACATGGCTCTCCACTGCTCCAGAAGGAAACCATGCAGTTATTAACTGTGCCCGGGAGAAATTATGACAAATCATGAGGTAGGATCACAGTCTTTTTTTTTTTGCACTCTCATTATTTGTCACTGTGGAGTATGCTTTTCTGCCTGCTGGATTGCTAATGTATCACATTTCCTTTCACACACGTGTGAAAATGTTCAAAGAGTCCCAATTGTGCCTTAAGCCTGAATGCTCAGTGAGGCATGTATTGGTAGTGAAGGCTAAATATACTGGAAAATAACAGGGACTGAAACCCCAGCATGGTCTAACAGGATGCCTGTGCAGCATTGGAGACTGAAAGCCTGACCCTGTAACAGCCTTTGGCAGGGACTGCAGATTTCAGAATGCAGCTGCTGAGGAATTCAGTAAGCAAGTAAACTAAAAACAGCTAGACAGGATTCAGTTGACTTTTTTTTTTCTGAGGAACCTCACCAGAATCAAGTATTGTCCCTAAAATACTGACCTGGAAAACACCAGTAAGAACATACCTCATATTTTCCAACTGACTCTAAAATCCAGAATTATACTTCTACTATGTTGTAGAGTTGCATGAGTTCTTATTACCGAAACAAATAAGAAGGAAGATTTATGAACAACAGTTTATAGACTGATTTTCTGGACTCTCTGTAAAGGCTCTTTTTTTTTTTTTTTTTTTTTTTTTTTTTTTTTTTTTTTTTTTTTTTTTTTTCCCTTCAGGTGGTACCAGCTTGCTCAGGATAAGTTCATTCCAGCGCCCTAGATAATGAGGATTAAAATATTTGAATGAGCTAACAATACCAATAATAGAGACCATAAATAAAGGTTTATCTATTTTACTATTATGTAAATGCTAGATATAAGTCTAGGTATCTGTTTAGATCTGTTTGATACAGTCAGAATACAGGTATCTGTGGCATTGTGGGAACTTTCTTGTTCTAAGTGAGAGTATTAATATATTAAAATCTCTTCATTCTACTTACCTTTTCTTTCATTTTTGTAAGGGCACCATTAAATTTCAACATGGAAGAGGCAAGAAGGAGAAACCTTTTGGAAATAATTTCTTTACAGAGTTTGGGACATTAAGATTAAACTATGTAATATTAAGACGTTTATAATTTTTCATGCTTGCCTTTATTCCAATAGATTTTACTAATTTTAATGATGCAAGTGTCAAACAATCCTCCCAGGTACTATGCACATAAAATCCAATTGTGAACACTTATCCCAAAGCACCTGATTCATGAGTGCCACAGGGAGTGTCAATTAGGCAAACTGTGTTCCAGATGGTGCATCATCTGACTGGATATTTGCTTAAAATGATACAGTGAAAAAAAAATTTAAAACCTTTCTTCTGTCTAAATATCGTATCTAAAAAGCAAAGGACCACAGCAGTTTGCCTGGGTTTTAGTTTTAGAAAGCACAGGCAATGCATTGAGTGAATTCCTGATACTGAAGCGCCCACAGCAAATGCACAGTAGAAACAAGTTGTTTTGCAACTCTGCTCATAAAGATCAGTTCAGCAGCAATTACACAGAACATTCAGATTGCCTGAGTGTGAAAAAAGCAAGATATACCTTTGGCCTCTGTTGTGCTTTATCATCATCGTAACATGATTATAAGACTATAAAGATATGCCTCTCTGTTGTAGTCCTCTAAGGGAGGTTTTTTCCTCTTTCTACACTTAGACCAGAGTGGTATAGTAATGATGTCTCCAGGTGTGGATTTGAAAAGTCCTCTAGAATAAGCAAAGATCAAACAGCACAGTATAATTTCCCCCCCTCATTTCTTAGTTTATTGGCTCTCAGAGTGAGGCACATCAAGTGTGAATGTGCATTGTGGAATTTGTGGTTTGTTGCATGAAAATTCTTACAGCCCTTGGTTACTTAATGTAAAAGCACAAAAACATTTAGAACCTGTTACAGGAGCAAACAAAGGGAAGAAATCCACTGGATAAGAAACAATCTACTTACGTTGAGGTTATGCTTTAATGGACAGAGGGAGAAAACAATTTCTTTTCCTCCTTAGTCAGGTTCTGTGTGCAGAAATGGTATTTGTAGAATCTTTTCAGTGCTGTGAAGCATCACTGAATGTCAGCTGGCTCTTGTGCTCTTTCTGCTTGAAATGTGCTGAACTTTGGTGAGGGAGATGTTCAAGGGTAGCCTAAATTTCTACTTCTGCAGGGATATCATGGTGTCTTTACATTTTATGAAAGTTCTCTCTGTTAGAGAAGGGAACCGATTTTTGTCTCCACAAACTTCTACAATGTTCAGTTCTTTGAGCTGATATGAAGAAATCTTTTTCCTTCTTCCCATCTCCCTAAGCAGAAGTATTCTGAGTGCTTCTCTTGTTTTCCTTGTCTGAAAACTTTGAAGTAAAACTGTAAAAACAGAGCTGCACAATATAGTACAAAATTACTAATGTTCTAATTTTTTTCAGTGGAAACTTTTTTTCACAGTGACTCAATCTTCCTGTAATATATATCAGATAGTATATCTCTCATTCTACAGAGTTTAGAGAGACTTGTGATTTTCAGAGTGCATTTTAGAAATACAGTATAGTTCACTCTGGTGTGGTTTTGGGTTGGTATTATTGACAGATCTGTTCTGAATGTTACCTTTCATGTGTTTATAATTTATCAATTTATCCCAGTGTTTTTTCTGAATATTGAACTTATGCCATTTGGTTTACATTTCTGTGTTTTCTAATTTTTAAAAATACCTTTCCTGTTTCCCATGGCTTTTTAGAGAGAACCACTTAGGGCTTTGAGTTTTCATTGACAATTTGAGACAGTATTCTAAAATGCAGCCTATCATGCCCAGTCCCTCTGAAAACACCTAATTTACCTATATTTGCTTCAACCTGTTCTCTCCTTGTCCAATACTTACCCTTTAAATAGAGGTGTGAAAACTAATAGCAAGTCATAGTTGACTTCTTAATGAGTATTGACAAACATGAGACAATAAATACTTTTAAAGTGGGTTAGGAGTTTGGTTTTAAGGTGGGCTAACAGCCTGATTTTACCCTCAATTAATCCAAGAGATATTTCATAGAGCTAAAAAGTGAAGTTAGTTGTTAACCTAAATCATATAACTTATGTTACTTGACTTGACACGGTAGCTTTGTACCACCCTCTAGCACATATTCAGATTTCACATATAAACTCAGTTTGAGAGCTATTGTTTTTCTTCAGTCTCAGTACTAATGCCGTTTTGAATTATTTTTTTTAAATCAGTTGGATTCAATAAGTCACATTTTTAAACTGGTATTCCTCTTCCTGTATTTGTGGAATGGTTTCAGAGTACTTTACTGCAGTATACGAGGATTTGAAGCATATGACCTCATCAGCATTAAACAGTTTTTTCCTAGACTGAATTGTGTAGTACTGTTCTCTGCAGGTAAAACACAAAAAGAGATAAGGTCCTGCCCTTTTGATTTATTACATCTGGACTGCCATTTTACTATCTTTCCCTAATAAGTGTCTACATAAGGTTCTAGAAAGTAGTCAGAGTATGTCACTTCCTCTACATCATATTCTATTCTTTCTGTTTCCTTGTATTCATGTGTTTCCTGGAAGAATTTACTTTGCTAACATTAGAAACTTTTGTCCTGTTTGGGGGCAGGCGTGTTGTGTATAGGTGTGTTAACAAATATTCTCAATTACATGTAAAATATAGTTACATAATTCAGCTTGAATTCTTTTCCAAGCAATTTAAGAATAGTCTGTGAAAGTAACAATGTGGCTTGAGTAATGTTGCCCACAAGATGTACTTACACCAGTTTCAACTGAACTGTTTCAGAGCTTAATGAACACAGGTTTTTCAAAAACCACAAGACTTCTGAACTCTCTCCTTGACATTTGATCAGTGTTGGATGATCTGAAAAAAGGGTTCCATTCATAGATGTGCAAAACATGTTGAGTTAGTAATTTTTTTAAAAAAGACTTTAATCTACTTGCCTTTATGTTCATCGAATTTTGGTTTGTGTTTGGATTCAGCTGGATCCCAGAAGTCCAAGTAAAATATTGGTTTCACCCAATTTCACACTGCAACCATGCAAAACCCACAAGTTTCTGACAGGTTTTGATGTGAAACCATAACATATCTTGGCCCAAGTTCATACAAAAGCTATGTGAACCTTTCAGTTAATGTGGGCTGTGTTCCCAGTTTGTAATGAAACATTAAACCAAGCAGGTTTTTTGCATGGCTTTATATATGTTGTACATGTTTTGTTTAGAACTGATGTCAAAACATTTCCGATACCTTAAAAGCAAGTCTGTTCTTCATAGCCTTCAGTGTATAATTGCTTTTCCAGCTGAAATCGGAGGAAGATGTTGAGCTGAAGCCCTTTGAAGGGAAGTTGCTGCCTGAATGTCTCCTATTCAGTTTCTGTGGCTCAGTCTCATTCTCTATTTCCTCATTAGTCCATTTGTTTCAGCATTAGTCTTTGTTCATGATTTCATGGGAAAGAGAAATAGGCCCCTGGATATCCTACTGTGGTTTTGCTTCAGCTGTTAGCTGGGTCATGGCCCACTCATTGTTGGTTCAAGGTTTTACTGGGACAGTTATAAATTCCTACTTATTTTGGGTCCAGTGTATCAGTAACTAAAATCTTCTTTCTGTTATTACAAATATCATGCTTATTAAGCTTGGACAGAGAAGTATTCTTATGGAGAGTGGGAGAAGCTAGTCAAACAAAGGGCTTTGATTCAATAATTTGTTTTGTAATCCAAACAGTGTGAAATCTTGCATATAGTATCAAGATAAAGCAAAAGCTACAGGTATTTTCACCAGTGAAAAAATATGATCCGATTCTATGAATCATTATCTATATATCCTTTTCTAAAATTTTTTCCTGTGCTGACATCTACAAACATTTTGCTGATTGTGAAATATATTGTTGTCTTCGTTATTTTCTTTTAAATCTATGGCAGTATTACATTCCAAACTAATTATTTCTGCTAAGAGTTCTGTAGAAAACTGTGTCAGTCTCTACAAGTCTTGTGGCATTTAAACTTGATTGAGTAAGGCTTTCAAAATTTACATTTTTATTCAATTTATAAAAGCAGGTATTTGGTTTACCTTGCAAAACTGCTAATTTCTCTTAAACTTGGAAAAAATTTCTTTTTTTAAGCTACTAGGGATTTTTTGCAATTTCCTGTTGGACTAAAAATAAGTCCAACAGGACTTATTTTTATTTAAAAATAAGTAAAAATGACGTGCATTTATTATGAAAAAAAAATCTGTTATTTTCATTTAGGAAAATCTCTCAGAACTATCACTAATGGCCATTGTGACTAAGTGAGGACCATGAGACTTGACCCTTTTACTGCTTTTCAGCTTCAGAGATGCTCAAATACCTGAGAAGTTTAATTGTCCATGTGTGGGACAAACAGAAGTTGTAGCTCAAAGAGAAGTTTCTCGGTGGTGATTATTCACCTTAACCAGACCTTTCATTTGGAGAAGCATAGGGAGGAGTGGCACTCTGCACTTCCTATGTTCCACACTAGGCCAGCTGTACCTAACCCAGCCCATACCTTAAAAGCAGTGAAAAATGGAGGAATTTTTTTTTTTACTTGGCACTGCTGGAAATGCCTTTCATAGTTTCCAGTCTATCTTTAGTCTCATTTTAGGCTTAGATTGTGCACTGCTTGGGGAGGAGGCAACCTTGTTTTCTTGTTTCTGCCTTTCCAAGTACAGGGGATCTCAGCCTGTTACCTACATCCATTTTTAATCACTTGCTAAATTCAGTAAAACAAGAATTGAGCTTAAAAGCACATAATAGGAGTTTCTGATGGTTTGAAAAAAACAGTGGTGAAACCTGTTCATCTTTTAAGTTTCTTAGCTAAAATAAAGTCAGCATTGTATATAAGAAGGGAATCATGTTACTCAGAAGTCTCTATAAAATTGTCTTATGAAAAGCTCACAGGGGTAAAGTGCTGTTACTTGTTCTAAGAGGTGAGAGTTTCAATTGTGGGGTCTGTTTATTGCATAGCAATGGAGTTTGAGTAGCATGTAATTATGAACTATAAAGAACACCTAGCTGATATTTTTTCCTTCTCTCTACCAGCAGGTGAGCTTTCATATATATTCCCTTTTGTGATGAATGCCAAGATTACTCTTCAGAGCCATTAATGAAGGTAATTTACACAGGTTATTGTTGCTTGCAGTAATTCTTGGGGTAATACTGAAGTTTTTGCTTCTGTTTTACTAAATATTTCAGTGTTTCCTGTAAGTCTGTATATAAGAACACTTTTCTCTAATTGATTTCTCATTCCTATATATCCCATCTGCTTGTATATTTAGGTCATCATTTGAGTATATATGGTTGCTTTTCTTCCTATGCATCAGAATACTGATCCTTCTCCAGGTTCAGTGTAAAGAGAGTTTTAATGCTGATTTTAGTAAGCAAGGTCTAATATCTGATCTTATAGTATTGTTTATAGTTGGCTAAATCCCACCTAACTAAGTCTATGCTAAACACAGGCCACAGAAATCAAGAGTGTTCTCCTTTGTGACATTGTTTTGCTCCTGCAGAGAGAAAGAATGTAGAGGAAAGTAAACATTATGTTCTTCATTTGCTCAGGTTAAATACTATCTATACCGCACAAAAAAGGCATTGTTTTGTTTTGATGGCATTTAAATTGAATTCCGGAAATTACCTATTCCTTCTTTGACCCAGGTCTTAGGAGGAAGACAAAGGAGGATTGAATTTTAAAAGTACTCAGCTATGCTGGCATCATCAAAATACAGATTTGCTTCAGCTAGCTAACTCTCATAGCCCTTTCTCAGGCCTGTGGGAACCATGCTTCCTTCACATTCCCCTTGTGAGCACGTCTTTCAGCACTCTCCCTGTAGAATTTGCTGCACAGGAAAATCCTGTAGCCTGTTACCACCTCCATTATCTTTTCCTGCTCAAATGATGTTGTCAAGGGGAGACCCAAAGTAGTCAAACGGGTTCCTCGAATCGTGTCATTTACTTTTGATACAACCCCTCAGCATTTATGTGAGAGCTATAGAGAATGACAAACTTCAATGAATGACTTCTGCAAAGCATAGAGCTAGAGGTAAATTTCAACCCTTCCGAGGCTACGCTCTTCCTTTCTCATACTAGCACAGTGGGATGAAGCATCTGCCCTTCTGAGGCTGAACAGAATTGTTGTGCCTACTCTGTACTGTATACTATAGATTGTATTCCAAACATCTCTTTCTGTTGTATTTCTGTTACCTGGATGGCTATTTTCAGTTTGAGAGTGGGTTAGGGTTTTTTTGGGTATTATTATAATTATTCTTATTCTTTATAGTGCTCCTATAGCTACAGTTTTAAAGGCAGTCTCACTATTCTACTGTACGTAGCATGTGAACAAACCATAAACAAATAGATTTTAATGATAATTATTAAATTCATTTTTAGTAGAACTTAATAATTATTGTGATTATGTTATTAAATGGAACTCTTCAGTTAGCTCATAATAAGTAATATGATTTAGACATTCAGTAAAGTATCAGAAAAAATCACAGCATTCCTTCAATGTGTGCACAACTCTAGTTTGATGATTAGTTCTCTTGGGATTTTTACTGGCTGGAGCAATGTACTGTAATTAAATAACTAAATTATAACCAATCTGAAAAATGTAATACTGAATTATCTTAAAATAGTATAAACCAAAACCAATCATGCTGAGAAACTAATAGGCCAAACCAAAAATGATAATCTGCTACTAATTAAGATGACATGAAGACAGGCAATTAAAAACTAATTGCTAGCTGACTTTTTCGTTTTTAAAAATGGTTTTGATGCAGTTCATTAAAGCTGATTTTGTTTTGAATGTTTACTCGCATTATTTTTTAAATCTAGTATTAAAGAAGTGAATTTAAAGGTGTATATCTGGCATACTCTTTATTTTACTTTGTTTATTTCATACTAAATTTAATTTTACATGCAATGTATGACACTTACGGGACAGAAGCTTCGGTAGTGAGTTGGCCCATATGTTCAATATACTCACTTATTTAAAGTGATAGATTAAGTCTAGAATTCTTTTTGCTAGCTTTGCTCAGAACAGTAGCTACTTGAAACTTGGCCGTAGAACCATGGGTAAAACATTGGCACAATTATTCTTCAAAAAGAAATATAGGAATCTAATAAAAGGGGGTGTTGCTTGCTTTAGGAATTAAGTCTTAATTCTCTGCTGGTTTTTATTGTTTCATTCAGCCTGTTACTCTTAGTGACACTAGTTATAATTTCCAATAAACTAAAGACTTTCTAACTTATCCTCTCTCATTATAAAATATTTGAATGCATTTATTGTGACAAATGGTCAGGCTTCTTGTCCAATAGATGTTTTTACATGATGATTAAATGTCACTGACATGGTGAGTGGCATTTCATTGCTTTTATCTATTAGAGGGGCATGGAGATTTTTATTCTATCAGCTTCACATGAATAAGTAAAACAAAATTTTTATTGGGCTATTTTAATTGCCATGCATCTAACATTTTCAGGGCTATCCTCAAATATTGGTACAGACACAAACTGTCACCTCCATTGACCAAAATTATTGTAAGCCAGTTGTTTTCTGGCCTGCACATACAAAGGACTCAAACGTAACCCAAAAATGATAGAAGCCTTTTCTTTTGTGGTGCACAGATTCCAAGATAACTATATTTACTGAGTTTGAACACACTCTTGGAATTTTTGAAAATCAATGAGCATTTCTATTTCTTAATCATAAAAAGACAGCCAAAGTAGCGTATGTTGACTACAGCTCAAAAATCACAAAACTACCAGTTGGAAAAGCGGCTCTCTTTTGATTTTATTTATTTTTAGAAAAATTATGAAATCAGAAAACAAGAATTTTAAAAAAATAATTTTCCTTTACTCTTTTAAAATATATGAATGCAATATATTTAATCAATTTCTGTTCATGTAAGATAAATTTGTATGTGTAAATATAAATCTATATATATACTCAAACATAATACATGCAGAATGTATTCTTAAATTCAAAAAGTTTTGTTTGGGTTTTAGGAATTTTTAGTATATCAGGCTAAACATTTCAGCTCTGTATTGCAAGATGGTACAATCTGGCTAAGAGAAACATATTAAACCACTACAGCATCCAAAATTCGTTTACCATAAGCATAATTTGAAAGCATTTGTTTTGAAATCCATATATTCTGCCAATGCCAGTTAAAGCAGTGAACTCTGCCCTTCAACAGTCAAGTAAATAACAGTAATGATAATGATAATGGTGGTTTAGCATCTCTTCTTAGGCACTACATCATAATAATAGAATTATTTAGGTTGGAAAAGACCTTTAAGGTCATTGGGTCCAAACACTAACCCAGCACTGCCAAGTCCATCACCAAACCATGTCCCAAACTGCCACCTCCACACATCTTTTAAATACCTCCAGGGATGGTGGCTCAACCCTGTCCCTGGCATCTTGTTCAACTCTTTAAGCACATTTTCCGGGAAGAAAAATGTGTCTAAATACCTGATCTGCACAGTTTTGAGGCTGTATATTGGAAAAAAATAATTTGGGAAACAGAAATTATACAATCATACCATCATTGAGGTTGAATGGGACCACTGAAGATCATCTAGATACACTTTTTTATATTGATTTGACTTTGAGAAGTAATGACTTTTCTTGAAATAAAATCAATCTCAAAGGGTAGCTATTTTACATTTAGCTGTTTTATGTTTATAGTGACACAATAGTAGACAGATAATACCGAAATATGCACAAAAGCAATTGGACTGTTATGAATTCAGTATCAGTCAGTGAGAGGAAATCAGACTGACTGTAGATATTTTACCCTAAAGTGCACTACCGACAAAAAATAGATTAAAATAATCTTAACTTGGTCTTGACTGAAAGACAAGTTAACTGAAAGAAATTATGGCTATCAGAAAGTATTATTAGCATATTTGCTGCCTTTATGAAGAAGAAAAAAAAGTAGGTTTTTAATATTTGAGATATATCTATCAGAGCATCAGATGTATGTTTTCAAGTAAATACAGATTTGCTAGAGCTAGGCTGCATTATTTTGTTAAAATATACTATCTAGATGTGGTTTATATTTTTTTAATTCACAAAATATGTGAAAATATATGAAAAGAAATGGGAAATTTGTCAGTGTATGTTAACTTACTTGTACATATGTAAACCAAAACATTTTTACCTTCCCTGTCTGTTTTGAGGAATTCAGTAGTACTACTGGCTATTTTCACTGCAGAAGTTATCAGTCAATGTCCTTTTCTTCTTATTTATTGCTCCATTTATGTTTCTGCTTGATTATTTTACTCTTTCCAACATAAGAAATAATTTTGGCCATTGTCTGAAATGTCCAATATTTCAAAGGCAGTTTAAGGAAAGAAATGCTCATCTGCCGAGTATAAATTATTGAAACTTATAGCTTGATTAGGTGCCAGCATTGGGGGCATGGAATATTAAACTCTACAGTTTACTTCTTGCCAGTTTCTTAATGGCTCCACACCAGTCTGCTCCAAAGGAAAAGATTAGTAATCTTAGTAAATTAGTAAAAAAGTGTAGTAAATCCCATTCTCCCAAACTTTTCAGTGATTATAGAACCAGTGTAAGACTATTCTCTATATTTAAATTTTACTTCTCACAGTTATAAATTTAGTTTTTAAGTGAACAAAGAATAATAGGCACCCTAGCTATTGTGTAAAAAAACCCAAATCAACCAACCAACCAACCAAAAGCAGATCATTATATGCAGCATAGTTAGTATATACGTCTATAATGACAATTATTTAGCTTAATAGACATGATAAGGCTCTGTTCTAATACTGAGAAATTAAGATCAATAGTTAAAGCCTTGGTATCATGTATGGTTATTAGGAATACTGTGTAGAACAAAGGTTCCTGCATGGCCTGTGAAAGACTAAGTGAAACCTTGTGGTTTTGAAAGCAGCCAAAGCACCAAGCAGTTTTAAGTTTTCTTTCTCACATTTAGAGCTAACCAAAAGGAAACACAAAGAAAAAAAAATCATGTTAAATCCTTATTGAGAGGTGGAGAAAAACTTCTCCCTGTAGTTAAGGTAGCTACCACAAACTGTCTTTCAGAAAATTGAACATGATTTTTTACTTATTTTGGAAAAAAAAGAAATGTGCTAATTCTGCAGGTGTTCTGATTGAAGAAAAAAAAATCTAAACTGCCATTTTCTGTCTTACATACTTTATAGAAATGAACCAATCCCCAATCAAATGGCTAACTGAATCTTTGGAATTAAGTACTGCATAGAAATATGCCTACCAGGATGCAGAATCTCTTTTGAGAGAGAATCTTTCATGATAGATTCAGCTGGATGAGTGAGCAATGATATTTTGATTAAAATAAATACAAATTGATTGGATTTGTATAGAAGGTAGTTTTGGAGCTGTTCATCCCAACCAATGTTGGGATGTGCCAACTTGGGATGATCTTAGAAGTATAATAATAGGCTCTAGGAAGCTTTGAAGTGAAAAACAAGATGATCTAAAAAGTTCAGACACTTCTATGGTTAAGCAGCCACTGGTGGGGAGTTTACAGAATCACAGGGAGCTTTTTTGGGAAGAGTTTTTTTTGGCTACCCAAGGTCAAATTAAGTATGTGCCTTCCTAAACTTATTTACCTGCCATCATTTATTCAAATGCTCACATAATTTCTTCAGTAAAAGAAAAAAAAATTAAGAGAATCTGACAAGTGGAGTGGAGGGACACCAAAAGTCACAAGAGGTGATGGATTTTATAATTGCTAAAGTTTGAGGAGGTTGAATAAAGCATCAGTAATAGGGGTACAGTTACGGTCTTCAAAATGCATTGAGTAGGAAAAACTGCTCATGTTTTCTTGCTCTGCAGCTGTCTAATCTTATGATTTATCTTTGAATTTTCCTGTATGTGACATCAACCTGCTTGTCATTGCTATTTCATTTTGTTGTAATTTGTTTACCTTTTTACAGAAACAGTCTTGAACTTTGCATTGGTTTTAACCCTTTCCTTTGTTTCATTTCTTACATAATTCTGTTCTTCAGATGGTGGGCAACTAGCTTTGATACATAGCTAAATATGCTCATATTAATTTTTTCTATGTCCTCTGAAGTAGTAAATATTGCCATGCTCAGTGATATTTATGCACTTGCTGAGCATCCATGGCACTTTTATATGATGGAGCACTTCAAAAGCTTCAGTCATGGCCTCATCTTCTGCCACCTGGCTTCATTTTACTGACCTGATTGGATATAGTGTGATATAATTCCTCAGTCCCAAATGCTGCTGCATCATATAAACATGAACACCCCCCCCACCGCCGTTTACATTGTTATTTAACTAAGCAGTTCAAATAATACACCAGAAACATGCTTGTGCCCATTAATTCAGGTACGACCTTTGTACTTCAAATGGAGAGTCTGGCGTTGCAGTAGAAGTTGTTTGTGAATCATAGCTGATTCCCAACCAGTGAATCAATGTCTGACAGTGGGAGTGCAAGAAAGGGAGATGTGGCAAAAGTTTTCAGAGCAGCAATTCAATGATGCCATGGTTACATTCAAGGAGCTTGATTCTCTTTGCCGAAGCTCATAATGTTTTAAAAATACCCCAAAAGGCTTTCAATCACTGGAACCAAATATTTCCCAAAATTTCATTACATGTTGAAATACAAGGTTAATGACCCCCAACTTCTCAAATGTGTAACTCTGTATGTGTGCTTTTGTCTATACTTTACAATTGTTCTGTTCACTTTTAGGGAATCTCTGTAAGTTTTGAACAGTAGCATAGAATATTGTGCCGGCACCTCTCCAGATGCCCTAGGGTAGCAAAAATTTCCATATTTCTTTGAAATATTTTATATTTCTACTGCATCTATTTGAATTCTCCATTAGATAAAAATGAAACTTTACCATGGGTGCATTAAGACCTTTCACTATGTAGTTGTGGATGGAAAAAAGAGAAGAAAATACCTGAGAGTATGCTTACTGTTTTGAAATCTATGCTGTGTATTTTTTGTCTCTCTGGTCCTTTCGTAGCAGTTGAAAACAAAAAAAACCAAAGCAACCAAAATATATATAAGTATATCCTGAAAAAACCAAGAAGAGACAGATGGTATTGATGACGATTTATCTTCCATTTTTTTCATCGTTTATTTTTTTCTTTCATCTATAGTATCTCATTTCACTTCTCTATTGAGCAGTTTGTCTCCCTCACGTCTCATAATGACTTTCTTACTCCTTGGGTTTTCATTTTTTTTTTTCCTTAATATCTTTCTCTATGAATGTTGCAGAAATGTTTATATAAAAGATATATTAGGTCAGTTGGAGAACTTCTCCCAAACTAGGGCTTCAATTCATATAAGCAAAGGACCCTAACCTCTCTGTGACTTTGCATGAAGTCTGAAGGCCCCACAGGTCTTTCTAACAATCTTTACTATAAATGCTACTTAACAGAAAAAATAACCAATTAATAACCTATTAATTTTTTGACAGTAAATCCATATTTTGTAAGTTTGGAGGTGCACATACTGTGTGTGATAGGAATTGCATGTATACAGAAAAAAACATTAACTTTGTAAGATCTATGTTAGTAAGGTAAAATTCTTTATGAAAACTTTGCTTTTTACTAAACTATTTTTAAGCCAAACAGTGTGGCCATAAGTGATAACAGATATTGCTGATTTGAAATAAAATATCAAATGTTGCTGCAAAGAAAGTGCAAATAATAGTGTCAATTTTCTTTCTCTCACCTCATATATCTAATTATGGGTGAAACAGAAGTCCACTTTTCATGAAAAGTTATTAACTTGACAGTGTCCCTTTAAGTTGTGAGGATGTGCAGAGTAGTTAGGAATGTGAGATACTGTAGGGTACCAAATGTGTGATGTGATGTTGCTAGGCAACTCCCTTATTGTTCTAAACAAACCACATAGAGCTGGCTACAGCTGTCAAAGCTCTTGGCTCTTGACAGTAACACAGACCTCAAAAGAACTCAGAACAAAGATCTTCCAAAATAAGCTCTAATATATAATGCAATCCCATAGTGCTAGCAAATGTGGGAACCTATTTGTTAAGTTAGCAGATACAGGTATCTGTTACAATTCTATAACCTAAACATTTCTAAAATATTTCATGACAATTATGTAATTTTTTTACATATATTTTTTTAAAAAACAAAAACCCCACTGTTAGTACATCAATTTGTATTTTGAAAAGA
Organism: Chamaea fasciata; assembly: GCF_029207755.1. Lineage (NCBI taxonomy): Eukaryota > Metazoa > Chordata > Aves > Passeriformes > Sylviidae > Chamaea > Chamaea fasciata. The sequence continues at coordinate 41,658,642 of NW_027094091.1, read as the reverse complement.
AAGCCTTTCAGAGCTGCCAGTGATAGCAAATCTGTTTGCAAGTATTCAACGAGCATTGTATGTGTGCAGTCAAGAAAAGCAAAATGTTACACAGAGAATAGCCATGTGTAAATGTTTGTGGATTTTTTCCTTTTCTCTACTGTTGAATTTTGTGTATTTTTGTATATCAAAACCAGATCATATTTGTTAGTATTAGAATCCATAAAAATAGATTTAGGTGTAGCACACTAACACCTATCAATATGGCAAAGCTTTGAAAACAGCCCCCAAGACTTCAAAGGAGAGCTCAGATCTCCTGAAATAACCCAAGACCTATCAAAATTTTTCACACTGGGAGATAAGTAGGTCTGTAAACAGCGCCTTGTCTGGAAATACATCCAGAATGTGAAAAATAGAGAGTAGCTCCTTACAGGTTTCCCACTTCCTCCTGACTGCTCTAAACCAAACCAGCTTAAATCCAGCAGTGGGGCAGTGCTGAGCTCCTGCTAATGTTGCTGTCTTAGTCCATCATCAGAGTTCACATTCAGCATCACACAAGCTTGTCTGGCTGGCTGTTGCATTATTCACACTCCACCAAAGTGCAGGTGAAGTCAGCGTCTAAGTGTCCGGGTGTTCTCTCAGATCACTGCTGTGTGAATGATCTCACCATCACACTACTGGCAGCAGCCTCTCTTTATCTCTGCCTCGAATTGTTCAGTTTTCTCTATTCTGGTCAACAAAATACAGACTTGAATGTCTAGCTAGTTAAAAGCTGTCACAGGAATCTTCTGAACTCTAGAGATGCTCTCTGTGACAAAATGGATGTTTAAATATAGAGAACAGCTGTTTTTCAAGTTGCTGCTCACCCTACAAATGACAGACTAGCAGAGATTAAGCCTGACTGCCCTAGACCCTAGAATGTGTGCTTTTCTACTTTGTTTGATGTTTTTCTCCCTATCTATCCAGTTAAGATTTTAATTCCACCCTGAAGGGAGAATTTTTTCCAATATAAATTTTGTCAAACTTCAGCCTTGTCTTTTGGAAAATTTCAGAACAAGAAAATAGCTCAGTGATCCAGACTATGACTCTACATAGCATGATATTCTGACTCTAAGGCGTGCATATACTGATGCCTGAAGAATTAAAAACAGTGTAAAAGGATATAAAACTTCCTCAAGATATTCTCTTGTTCTCTGACTGTATTTTGGCCAACAGGATTTCCTGAGCTTTGTATCATTTAGATATTTCGGTATTTAGTGTTGATATGGTTCCTACTTAGTAACATTCAAAAATTCACTTTGCACACTCTTCCTCTGAATCCCCAAAACTCTCTTCATCCACAATGTCTTCTGGCTAGGAGTTACACAATTCAGTGTAGCAGTGTGCAATGAATCACAGCCTTTTGTTTGTTCCAAGCCTGTATCTCTTAGTTTCACTTGATCATGCCCAGTTCTCAGTACACAGAGGCAGTGAATAATCTAGTCAGCTCTCCACCATGTCTATGCAATTTATGTTTTTGTAGGCTTTGAACTCCTTCTTACTCAAACTGAACAATCCTGGGCTACTTAGTTGTTCATGTGGAAAGTGTTACTTATCTTTGCTTGGCTTTTTACAGTTCTTTTGTGTCCTTTTTGGGAATAGGAGAGAAGGATATTCAAGAGTTTTAAGGAGGTTGTTTTTTAGTGTGGTGCAATGGAAGTTTTTTCCCGTTTTTCTTTCATAGTAATTCCTGGAACTTATGCTGCTTTTTTGTTTACTGCCTAGCACTAGTCCACTGTTGATCATGACAAATTGCTGTTTTCCCACCCCAAGCCATTTCATTATAGAAGTAATGTTCAATTCTTCCCTGCAATACAGATTTATCACTTTTCCAGCAACTTTCTCTGACAGCAGCCAATCTAACTGTTCATTTGTTGTTGTTTTCTCCAGTGTCAAAAGGAGTGAAACATTTTTTTAAAAAAAAATTGAGTATTGATTGAGGGAAGAGGAGGTCATCCAAATGTCTTTATCTGTCAACTGTTATCTGTGAAACAGGGTTTTCCCTAAGCGGGATCAAATGGAGGGCAGCAATTCAACCTGAAGTCTCTGTGGGAATGTTACAGAATATTTGAACATCTGCTTTGAGAACCTACTTGAAAAATAACCATGCACAACAGAGGAGGAACATATGGGCTGCATGCTGAAGACCACTGGTAATACTGCTGGCACGACCAAACAAGCAAAAAACTCATATAGGTTATATGGAGGTTCTCCATTCAGTAATATATGTAATTTTGATTTTTTTTAATAATAGTATAGTAGTTAAGAAATTATAGTTAGGCAAATGATCTCTATGATATGGAAGTTGATGGAAATTTAAGTGCCCTCAAAATTAAGCAGAAAATATTCATATATAATAATGTTTTCTCTGTTGTCTATTTGGAACTAATACTTTGGTATTTTGCATTTTGGTATATTTGGAACTAATATTTTGGTATTTTGGAACTAATACTTTGGCATTTTGTTTCTGCAGGAAGATAATTAAGCAAAATAGAAAAAAAATACCACAATTTTTATGTAGTGAAAAGATGGCTATTACTAGATGCTCTCCCTATACAAATCAGAGCCTGTTTTTAGGTCTGCTGAAAAATAAGAGTTTTGCTTCATCCCTTGGTTTTGAGTCTCCAATATGGACAGAAATGTTGCAAATTCTGGTATGTTATTGGGGTCTGTCTACATTGATGCAAGAGTTGGCAGGCTGATGTACAAGAAAATGTATTTATGGTTTTAATCCTGTGTGCTGTACTATCAGTGTTATGCCTGTAGGTGTGTCAAATCAGCAAATGTTGATTTTATGGCCTGAGTCATGAGAGGGCCCATTTTCCCTATGCTAGTTGAGACAGTTTTTGAATGTATTTCAATTTAGTCATTCCTGGTTTGTAAATATTAAATTGAGTTTAACACTGTTATAATATAGCTTCAGAAAATAATATGCTTTGGCTTTATATGGCACTAACACAACTGGACACAATGTGTAAATTATATGGCTCTAGATTTTACATATATACAGAAAAATGTACACTTACATTGAAATTCAGTGTCTCCTTTTACAGAAGTTGAAAAATATTTTTCTATAACTTTTTTTCTGTGATGCAGTGATAGTTATTTGGGGCTTAAGGTCCAGGCTTCTGACTTTGAAAGACTGGTTACATAAATGAAAGATTGATAAGGATTACAGGCTAATATTTTCTCTGAGAAACTTCTCCAGTTTTAAGACCACCCTGAGCTTATTGGCTACAAGTAAAAAAAAAAAATCATTTATCTAAAAAAACTGAGTTACATTTATGTCTACAGTCCTTCTTACTGGCCCAGTTTTCTATCTTTCAGCATGAGTTAGAATCAACATTCACATGGGCATCTCAGGAAAAGACATACAATTGACCTTTTAGCCATTCCATCCTATACTACTAGTGAGATTTGTTGCATGAATACTTTTTATTAATTTCTGTCATGGTTATAAAAAGTGAAGACTGGTAGTATTAAGCTGTGGAATACATTTTTTGCCTAGAGCACATACAACATTACACCTTGTCAAACTAAAGCTTGCTACGTAGTGGTAAATTTCCTGACATGGAAAAACTACATGACCTCAAGTATCATTTTCCACAGGGTGAATTATCAGATAATGGTCATCTTTTGCCAAATTCTGTTTGAAAATATTTACATTTCTTTACACCGACTTTTCAAAAACGATGTCTTTTCCATTGGGTTAAGTGACACTTCCCTGTGCATGCAAATCCTACTTAATGTAGTAGTAATTGTGTGAATAAATTATCCTGATTTCTCAAGTCATGTGAGCTATTAGTATGAATAACTAAACTCTTAAGATTTAACTTACTAATTCAAAAGGAACATCTGTAGCACATACAGGATATTGTAAACCTGTCAAATTAGAAAAAAATCCAAGTAACATATAATTAACTTTGGGTGAAACATAACTCAGTACACTCAGAAACTTTCTGTTTCTGTCATAATAATGAAAAGAAACTTCAGGTACTTACCTTTACTTACATACTTTGTAGTTCAAAATTAAAAAGTTAATTGCATTCATAGTCACTTGGTAGGAAATAAGGAACAAGCCAAAATATACTCGTGTTTCTACATCATTTTTATAGGTATATGGTTACAACAGCTGAAGATAGTTTCCCCCTAAACATTATTAATACCCAGAGACAGAAGGGTACCATTTAATGTGATGCATCAGAACCATATTTGGCTTAGTTATGTTCCATTCCTCTAAATGCTATCCCTGAGCAAGTGCTTTTTCAAAGTAGGAATTTGTGTCAAAAAAGCTTGCAAAATCAGTGCTTGAAATGTCCTTTTCTAAAAAAAAAAAAAAAGAAAAAAGAAAAAAAAAAGAAAAAAGTAAAAGAAAAAAGTAGTAGGGGCCAAGAAACATCAAAGGATCAAATTTGCAATTACCATGAAACTGTAGAAAAAACGTAGAATGTAAATTTTCTGTTTAAAAATGTACAGTGCTGTGAGGAAACCTACCTATCTCTGGGGTACTGTGGTTCAGCAGAGTAAAGATTTAGCTCTCCAGCTCTTCACAGCTCATTTTACTTCTGAGACAGTACTGTAGACAGAGCAGTCCAACAGACTAATTACACTATTTTGCATGCAAGTGGTGAAATGCATAGGTAAATGCTGATTTACCACATTAGCACTTCAGAGAGAAGTGATTTTTTTTTTTTTGAGGATGGAAAATGGAATAAATAAGAGTATATCAGATTTTATTTTTAATCTCTCTTGGTTTTTCATCAGGATCATTAGGAACCTCCTAGTTCCCGTTGCAGTACTGGATTGATGTACTGAGTTAATCAGTGCCATATCTAGAAGGTGCTGATTGCTTTGTTCAAATTTAGTGAAACTACGGCAGCATGAATTTTCACCTCTTCTTCAAAAGCTCATTCATCTCCCTGAATGCCTAAAATGCTCTACTCTGTTTCAGAGCTGCTGCTACTGAACTCTTTAGACTAAAGAGGGCTTGGATATGCTAATCAGATATCCACCTGCAAATACTCTATCCAGCAGCAGAGAGTAACTTGTGAGCCTGTCAGCATTTGTAGCTCTCCAACACTTAGGGCGTGAGTAGCCACAGCACTAGAGCCATTAAAGCTGAACACATGGGTGTTTGGACGCCAAAATACTGCTGAAACTCCAGTGATACAACTTAGCTGTGCTGTTTTAGATTTTTTTTTTTCATATATCCTCAGTTTTATGTGCTTGGTGCTAAACAGTGGCAGTTAAACATTCGCTAGTAGGAGCCCAATAAGGGACAAAACATGAAGAAATAAAATGGCAAAATGAAAATAGCTTTTATTTTGAGCATTGTCTCAAAATAAAATGGCTCATTTTCCTCAGACTGGCTGTTGACAAAGTAAAATAAAGAAAGAAATTCCCAATAGTTGGATGGACAAATAGAGGAGGACTTAGGAGAAAAAACTTATACAAGGAAGATGAATGGACTTTTCCCATTCTCCGATGAAGATAAATTAGGTAGTGACCAGTTGAGTTGGTTTGTTGGTAGATTTCCTGAATAGGGAGTGAATTGACAAAGAAAATGTCAAGATGTGTTGTCATACTGATTTTTTGTTTTTAAATCAGGATTTCTGAGAAATAAATGTGATGTGGTTATTTACTTCAAAACAATTAATTATTACTCATTACAATGTCAGAGGACCTTGAAAGAGAAATATTAAGTGCAGTGCATGGCTACGTCTCAAAGAGCTAATTTGGATAATCTGGCTTTAAGTAGCATAAGGTTTGATAAGCCAAGTCTATAATGTAGTAGTGCTCTTGAGCAGAGTGTTTTTGCTTTGTCCTTAATGACATTATTATCCATAGGTACTAAATGCCTTTTAAAAATCTGGCACTTGCTGCTTGATGAGTCATCACAAAGAAGGCAGGGAGATGGAGGGTGTAAAACTGGCTTCCAAAACATACTGACACCAATTTCCCTCTTATCCTGTTTGTTCCTTTTTTTGTTGTTTTCCTTGTGTTTGTTGCTTTGTTGGGGTTTTTTCTGGGATTGTTGTTCATTTTTCCCAGAAATAAGAGGTTGTAGAACCAATATGTGTACTAACTACAGAGGGTAAACCACTAAAGAGAGTCTCACAAGTGCTGAGAGAAAGACCTGATAAAAGATCTTTACATCACTGTCTAATACTGTATTTGAATGATTTCAAAAGCAGTGTGAGGGCACAGTCTCCTGGTTTCATTTACTGTTAGTCTCGCCAGTGTGTTTATTGACTCACATTAAATACGTCATTATTTGCACACATGTAAATTAAAGCAAACCAAAGCCCTTTATTTCTAGTTGTTTATTGACATCACTGGTTGAGAGTGAAACAGGGTGGATGAAATAAAGCATGTCAGTTGCTTGAGGATGACAGAACATGTGCTGATGAAGGATGATTTCATTGCCTTTTCCTGCCTAAAAACCTGGAACTAAGCATTGCAATCATTCTGGGCACTTATCAGGTAGGGTCTGCTGGGCTGGTATTTCACTGGAGAAAACTTATACAAGCTATGCTATTCTAAATCTCAACCTTTCAAAAACATGAAACTTACAAAGAGAGACTATTAATAACCCTAGGATATGTATTTTGAAATCAATCATTATACACTTCTCGGAGCATATTGGTTACCATTTCCACCATATGTTTATACATTCTTGATCCACATTCATCTGGCACGGAAATCTGTCAGAATGTGTTCAAAAGTGATTGAAGGATCTTAAAAGCCAAGTGCAAATTTGTACTCTGCCTTGTGTAGACTACAGGGAAAAAAAAAAGCCTTTTTCAAAATTCAACGTAGTATTTTAAATTAAACAGATTACACAACTTTAAAAATTGTCATTAAACAAACTTAAGAAGTTGAAGTGATTAATTAGCTATATTCTTTGAATCACTGTTTGAAAAGCAAATAAGAGTAACTTGAGAGTGTCTTTGGACATTTCTCAGGGCAGAGCAGCCTTGTCTTTACTTTTGGTTAGTATACAAAAATAATATTTGATATTGAGCTTTCAATATTTAAGAGAAAGTTTTTTTCTTTGGAGAGGAATATCAGGATATAAAATTACAAATGGTCACACTTTTTCCATTTGCCAATTAAATTGAAACTAAAATTGACTAATCTTTATACGGGCTTGTATTTTAATGTAGATGTACTATAGCACAAAGTTAGATGTTTTTTCATTGTTGGCATTCTAAAAATCCTTTCTTATGGTCAGTTCAAATAAATCAAAACTTTTTAGCAGACATATGCATTTTATATTTAATTTTTATGTTCTTCAAGACAACCGCATGCAGCATTACAGGTAGGAGAAAGGGTGCCTGGAAAGCTGCCCTGTGGAAAAGGACCTGGGAGTGCTGGTCAACAGCCAGCTGAACCTGTGTCAGTGTGTGCCCAGGTGGCCAAGAAGGCCAGTGGCATCCTGGCCTGTATCAGCAATAGTGTGACCAGCAGGACCAGGGCAGTGATTGTCCCCCTGTACTTGGCACTGCTGAGGTCACACCTCAAATTCCATGTCCAGTTCTGGGCCCTTCATTCCATGAAGGTGCTGGAGTTAGAAGCTTCTCGGGGTGCTGCCCCAGAGAAGGCCAATGGAGCTGGTGGAGGGTCGGGAACACAAGTCCTCTGAGGAGCAGGTGAGGAAGCTGGGGTTGCTTAGCCTGGAGGAAAGGAGGCTCGGGGGTGACCATATCACTCTCTATGATTGTCTGAGAAGAGGGTGTAGCCAAGTGAGGGTCAGCCTCTTCTCCCAGACAATCAACAACAAGACAAGAGGCCATAATCTAAAGCTGCACCAAGGGGGGTTTAGATTGGACATCAGGAAGAATTTCTTCAGAAGATGAGTGATTAGATATGGGCTGCCCAAGGAGAGGGTGAGTCACGATTCCTTGAGGTATTTAACAAAACATTGGGTGTGGCACTCAGTGCTGTGGTCTAGTTGACATGGTGGTGTTCAGTCACAGGTTGTACTGCATGATCTTGGAGAACTTTTCCAGGAGAATTGATTCTGTGATTCTGTGAATCTTAAAACCAGTGTTAAGAGCATAAACCAAACTTTGTATCAGTGATGACAACATCTTGTTAGTGGTAAGTTGCAAGTGTCTCCAGCTGTATCCTCCTTGCACTCTGAAATGCTCTGGATGGTATCTCTGAGCACAATGTGTGATGGAAAGATGCATGATAAGTGTGTAATTAAAAGTATCTATGCCACTGATGTACTTATGCAACCCTGAATTCCAACTGTCTTCCCAATTAAATACAAATAATTAAAATGCCAACTATTAGCATCCTGTAATTATGACTCTTACCATTTCCATCATTATCTACTCATTTCCCTACATGATAATACCCACCTGGAGAGAACCTTGTATCTACGGTCTTCAGTAACCAGCAGGGTGTTGAGTTTTTTCTTTATTTGATAAAAGAATAGAAAGTTAATAATAATCCTTCAGAAATGGTTTGCATGTTTAATTCCAGAAACTGTTTCACTCTAAAACAGTAAGAAAACTTGTGTTTGATCCAAAGCTGATTTAGTAAGTTTTAAATAATATTACATATGATTCAATAGATTATTATTTTAACAAATTCCTATCATTTTCACGTGTCCATATTCAGTAATAAGAGTGGATTTTTACACTGAGAATAGGTTGTTTTTTACTGATATAATGGGTGGTTTAAAATTAAGTACATTGGATGTAGTTTTATGCATATAAAAAATATTGTGCAATTGGTACAAATGTTTAGAATTACCTGAAAAGAACATGGTTATTCCTACCCTCACCTTTAGTTAAAATGTTGATATTTAGGGTTTGGTTATTATTGCATTTGATTTAATCATGGAATCTGACATTTTCAACTGAAGTTGCTTTCTTGTCTGATTTCAAGTGTTCAGGTGCTCCGGTGGAGTGGAACTTGTTAAGGTACTGCTTAGTAATCAGGGTCTGCTGACCAGGGAAATGCCACATTGGCAGTGTAGAAAGTTATACAGTTCATCTGCCTAATGACCCATTCAAAATACCAACCATCAATTCCAGCTTCAAGCTCCTGTTTGCTGAATTTGAATAAGAGACTGACTGCACTGATCTTAAGGGACCCAAACAAGGGTTGCCTTGTTTCCATCTGCTTATGCAGGTCCTTGGGCAGTGCCCTTCAGGACGTATCTCCTGTTACAATATCCACTTCACAAGTGTCACATGCGATATGTGATATTTTATTTATAGATTTTAGCATCTTTGTATTTTAATAATATTCATTTCTCTGCTACCCTGATCTCTACAGAGGAATGACAGTACAAGCTTGAACTCACCCCATCTGGAATTAAGAGCCTGAAGTTGCCGTTCAGCTGGGACAGTTCATATCTGGGAGCAACTGAATCCCTTGTTATCCCACACCATATAGCACATGTCATGACATTCTTGTGTCACCTTTAGCTTTTGTCAGGCTGCAGCTGCTCCAAGATGTGACATTTTCCAGAATATTCCCATAATTACCAACATCCAGTTTATCATACCACATGAAAGGTGTTGGGTAATCCCACCAGTGGACACTACTGACATACACCTAGAACTGCCAAGATTTATTAAAATATAAAGATGCTAAAATCTATAAATAGAAACAGTGAGCTTGTGCTTCTTTCTTCCTCCTAGTCTTTGTTTCTTTTTGCCCCTTTTTCTCTCTTTATTCTCTTTTGCTGTCATTGCAAATGTTTAAAAATGCTAAAATATAAAGTGCCTTGTTAAATTCTGGGAAAACTAATAAACATTTCCATAGTAGCTAGACAATTGACTGTATAAAGCTTTAGTGTCATAAAATGTACTTTCAATTAGTATCAAATGATGTATGAATACCACGGTTTCCTAAGTATCTCAGAAAGCATTAGTCAGCACAGCCTGAGTAGGAACAAGTTTATTTTTTTGTCAGCAGTACTTTATCTTCTTTAATTTGGTCTGTATATATTTCCATGACAACTAAAGGAAAAATAAACCCTTCACCAAAATTCAGCAAAAGCAAGAAAAAACAAGCTGCTTTGATTCATGCTGCTCTGATAAATGTCAGTTTGGCAATCAGCTGTGAATATTTTTTCTGTAACAGACAGAACTTCTATTTATTCTCTTAAAAAAGAACAAAAAGCGGGCATGTATGGAAATTAGGAGGTTTTTTTCTTCATAGAGTTTTGTTTTGGAACCTTTACATTTATAGATTTTCTTTCTTTTTAATGCTAAGGATTATTGTCTTGTCTTCAAAATCCTTTCTGCTATATCTGTTTTTCTAATCTGTCTTGAAGAGATCTTTAAATATGACTGAGCTAAAAAGATAAGACATAAAAGCAGAATGTTTTTGTGCTGTGATGTTGTGTTTCCTTGAAGAGATGCATTTCATGTTTGGCTGGGATGGCTTATATTTCTCCTAAATAAGTAGATCAACACCTTCTGCAAAAAAAATGGAGATACTTCTGACTGGGAGCATCAGATCTCACCACTCATTGGCAGACTTACTAGGGACAATTTTATTGTGTCTTTCAACAAGCTAACAGCACGTGCAAATCACTGTAGTGTTTCATCTTTGATTCTCTGTGATTGGCATCTATTTAGCAAGCTTAAAGTTATAAACATCTTGTATAAATACTGTTTCCAAACACATGGCAAAGAAGAAACCTCAAAAATAGAAGTAGTCAGTGAGGCTAGAACCCAGGTCCTGACTTGAAGATTTTAAAAACTGCCTATGTTTCAAGGTGGTATTGACATGAACTGTTATTTGTCCTCTGGCACAAAACCATTGATACTGACCTTTGATTAAAATTTTGAAGTTACATGATTTGGACACAAACTAGTCCTGGAAAGTAAAGTTTCTGGTCTGAAAAAGCAGTTGTCCTACTTAAAAAAAGGAAAGCCACAAACAAAATCAAGTAATTTGTGTAGATCTTTTAACAAATAGAAAATTTGATATATTTGGGGTTGAGAAATATTTTTTCTTCAAAAATGTGAATTATTACTTTCTCAGATGCCCTTATAGTTAAAATAAACTGAGTATGTATTTTTGGCGAAGAATTTTCTTTCTTCACATAAATGTGACTGCAAACAGCTTGCTATGCAAATTAAATATTGACTGTTTGCAATCCTTATTATGCTTGGTAGTTCTGACTTCTTGCCTAAATCATATGATATTCCTGCTCTCTGGATACCTGATGACTTCAAAAAGGACTTTTACCACTATGTGCAAGTATCTTCCTGACAAACCTGCCTTATTCATGTAGATAGATCCATCTGGGTTAGAGTTTGCTTCCAAATGTGAGGATTCATCCAAGAGGCAGTACTTATTGTGAAGGAGATGGAGTGGCTCAATGCAGGAGGCAAAACATAAAAAAACCCTAAACTGTTCTTCAAATTTTAATTATTGCTTCCAAAAGGTAAAACTTGATAAGCATTTTGTTTAAAATATTAAACAGAGGAGATTCATCCAGGACAAAGTGAATTAATTTTAAATTCAGTAAATGACTATTGTATGATGTTGTTCACTGAGCTTCACAGATTAGTTTGGCTGACTGGGTCTTTGAATATATTTCTCAATAGCCTCTTTTTGTTGTATTTTCTTGTGTCAAAAATAGCTTTTTAAAATAGTTCAGTCTAATCTATGTGAAAAGTCAGGAAACAGTTTTGTGTTAGCAAAAACTAATAGCAGACCTACATTTGCCAAACATTTAAAAGGCAAAGTGCAGCTTTTGCTTAAAGCTGAAAGATGTTGAGCCTGGTGACCTCCTGCAGCCAAGGGCTTGACCAGGCAAGGAATTGGAGTCCCAGTCAAGGGATAGATCTTGCACATGTGGATGATCTGACTGCCTTTGGTGGGGTTTTACTCCTGGGTTTCTGCAACAAAGCAGATTGCTATGCTTGGCAGCACCGTGACACCAAGGTAATTTAGGCACAATGCCTTATTGGTTGTGGGTGATGCGAATTCACTTTGGCTGCTGACCAGATATTGCAAGAAGTTGCTGGCTGCAGGCTCGGTTGCAGTCCATGCACCCATATAAAAATAAACTACCAGATACTAAAGACTCTAAATCTCTATTCACAGTATCTTTTAGTGTAAAATGACCACATACAACAGCAGGTTAATGCATAATCTCAGTCTGGGTTATGCATTATCTGCATAATTGGGCTGGGCTTTTTTAAGCCGAGAAGGCTTTAAAAAAAAAAAATTGAGAACTGTGGGGGCACATGGATGACATTCAAAGTATAGTCACCCTTTGTTGCCTTTGTTTTGTCCTGGAATTTTATTAATAAACATTTTGAAAGTGTTGAATTTTTCATTTTAATTGAGGACAAAAGCCTCTGTGATTTATTCAGATTATTTCAGAAGACAAATATCTATGGCTGTTTTTAAAATTGGATGTAAATTATATATTGGTTTTTAGGTCAATACGATTTTAGATCTTAAAAAACAAACCACATACCACAAAGAAATCTTATTTTGTACACAGTTTCACCTTGTAATTTTCTGTGGTCATAGTAAATATATGCAAGTCTTATAATGCACTTTGCTTTCTGTGGCATCATCTGCGGAAGCATTACAGGCCAACATAAAGTTTGGCAAGACACACCTATTGGCTCTAGTTATTTCCACTACAACAAGTGCTCTTACAGCAAGCCCCTGCATGTCCTCGGTGCCCTTCAGCTCTGTCCTTTGTGTTCTTGGAATTTAGCTGGGGCAGCCTAACTGTGTTTCAGAGGACGTTATTTTGGATAAGTGTGTGTTCATGTTTAAAGGAAAAAGCATCACCCTAGTAAAGCAAAGCAACAGCCTAGCTTTTGTTTCCTTTTCTTTTAAACTGTGGTTAAGGTTTAGGTGGTGTGTAATTATGCTCATGATCATTGCCTTGGCTGTAAGTTGGGATTTATGGAAGAAAGAAACTGTACTTTCTACATTATCATGGTTCATTTCCGGGGTTTTTATTGCTGGCATCAGGACTGGTTGGATTCTATCTACTCTTATACTGTCCTGGCTGTGACTCCTGGGCTGTGTGCATCTGGTTAAGGACAAATAAATTGTACCCTTAATCAAAAGCCATAACATACATTTTATAAATATGGAAGTAATAGATGCCTATAAGCAACTGTTTTGCTCTACTCTGCAGGTGTTTGGAATCAGGATTTCAGCCATAATCAGGCCCACTGGAAGGACTAGAAATAGGAAGTAAGTTGAAACAAATCTAAAAATAATCTTCCATAAAGTTTTCCACTAAGAATGAAGAGTGTCCCCTGTGCGACCTATAGCAAGAAAATAATTTGGGAATTTTGGTTTATGGTTTGAATTGCTTTCTTCAAAGTGATTTTTTTGTGTAAAAGAAATTTGGACTTAGAAAATTATTGTGAACTGTATAATAGGGAGGAAACTATAGGGAATGAGGCACATGTGTCCTAAAACGACATAGAATTTGAAAAAATGTGACCACCAATACCTACAGAAGAAGAAAAAAAATTAAATGCGTAACTGGTTCAAAATGGAGTGAATTCCATAAAGTTTTAACACTTAATCCTATTTTTTCTATAATTGTATTAAAAGGCCAAATGATTCTGGCCTCTTTTTTTCATTTTTTCCCTGCAAGGGGAGGCAAAGCTGGAAAAATGTCATGCAAGTTATTTTGTTTGTGCAAAACACTATTTAGAATTTTCTGTGCTTCAGCAGCATATGGGCTTCTATTTGGAAAAACAGAGAAAGATCAGCACTGATATTTGGAGAGAGCAGCACTGATATTCTCTACAATTGTTAAAGTTGTTATGATGGCTAAAAATACCACCAGTTGCTATAGCAACTGGAATTTGAAGGCTCATATATTCCTGCTGCTTCTACTCCCTTTCAAAAATTTATCAAAACAAACCTTTTCTTGTCCATAAGTTATAATCTTTGGCTGTTATATTAACTGGTTTCCATAATGCTTATTTCCTTTCTGCTCAATTATGCATTACTTTATGAAAAAAGCACACTGGAATATACTTTATAAACTGTGAGCTTACATAGGTTATTTATAAATGCTAGGATTGAGGACTAAATAATTTCAACAAGCCCAAGAATTTCCTAAGTGCCACAATAAGCACATTATAATGGCTTATTGCTGTTATAAATACACTATAAAATGTTGAATATTAAATGTGTGATTTAAGGTAAATATCCAACATCTGTTCTCTTAAGTTCTACATCTGGCTGATTTTTTTTTTTAAATTGTATTATTTTGTTGTCTTGGACATTCTTCAGCTTTGTAAATTCTGATCCCTTGGATTTTGTCTGTATTTTGCTAGCTGTGTCCTGAGATAGCTTCAAAAAAATTCTGTCTTAGGCTTGACAATATTTAATTAGTATCTTTGGCAGTTTCTTTCACTGTGATTTTTCCTTGGGCATGAAATTATATAGTAAACAAAACAGCATCTCTCTGAAAGGCGAAACCATCTTTATCAATTAATAGCCTTGGGTTTTTTTTAGTGTGCTCACATCTGTGGTGTCATTTCTGGAAAAATAGTTCTCCTTGAAATGTTTCAATATTTCTTACTGATCAGCTTTTTTCCTCCACTTGCTGTTTCTCACCAGTGGTGGCTGTATGAAATTTCAATCAACTTCACCCAAAGATTGGTGGCAGTAAGGCTTTGTAGATTGAAGTTGGCTGTAAAGGCAAAGTCTCAGGCCAGTGGCTAAAGGATAGCATGAATAGTCCAAGCCAAACAAAACTCTCTCTTCTGTGTCTGAAATAAATCAAAAGCTTGTGTAGTCCAGAATAAGATTTGTATTTTAGGATAATGAGGCAGAGGTTTGAAAATTTAGAAAAGGAATTTCATAAATTGTTTTTTGGTTATTGTGCTGTTTTAGGTTCGTAACTGGGGAGAAATACCAATTGTGTAGGGGTTTCATGTTCGCTGATTTTGATTTCCCAGCCAGTGTATCATTTTGTAGTGGTTTAAGTGTCTTTTCTGCTGTGAGATAGGATTAGGAGAAAAGTTAAGCAGGCTCAAAGTGAAAGGGTATAAAGATAGGTTTATTTACACACACTAAAAGAAGAAAATGAGAATCAAAATGAAACTTTCAAAACATTACTCCTCCTCCCCCACAAGTGTTTATTTTCCCACAAACAATGTAATGAGACAAAACTCAGAACTCTTAGTCAGTTACCACCCATAAAATACTCTCTCATCAGTTCATTTGGAGAGGGAAGTCTCTTTAGTGTGCCACAGAATTTCCCCACTGACAACGTAGAACAGTTCTCTTGTGGGTCTTAACTGTCACAAAAAACAGCCACCCAGGAACCTGCTTTTGTGAAGTCTCTCCCATTGGCATCTTTCCTGAGCTGCATGTGGGTCATGGACATAACTGGGGTGTCATTTTAAAATGGTCTGTTCAAATTCAAAGGATTTTCTTCATTTCTTGGTACATGGATCTCTTTTCACTTCTTCACTGGTGCAGAGGGCTTCTTATCTCATCTCTCTCTGTTCAAACATCTCATGGGATCACAGGATCACAGCTACTAATTCAATATTTGCTCAGTCAATTACAGATACTTTTGCACAATCCATCTCCCCAGTCCATATTGTCCACAGTTTAAAGGAATACTCTAGCATATTACAGTCTGTTACCATGGCTCACAAAAGACTTTCAGCCTAAAATGCCAAGGCATCTTCTTTATCTCCTCATCACTTAAGATACAACTTCTCTTTCACCAACCCTGGTATCTTCATACTGTCTCTTTAAATGTCTCCCACTCTGACACTTTTCTCACACTCTAGAGAGTGTTCTGCGAGTTTCATCTGTGCAATGAAGGAGTTACTATCTTGCCCAGGGCCTGAAGTGGTAATGTGATCTCTGCTGGGTGGCAGCTGCTAGGATTTCCAAGAAAGCTGCCGGGATGAGGGGAGCTCAGGAAGGGTGGCCAGGACCTCTCATGTGGCTGGGCTCCCCCCCCAATCTCATGGGGCGGGCCCGGCTTGGAGCTGCTCCTGGGGCCCAGGGGACATCTCCCTCAGCCTGGCTGGCGGCATGGGGCGGGCCTTACGGTTGGCTGGATGTTAACAGCCACGGCTTCCCCTTCCCCTCTGGGAGCTGCAGCCCTGGCCCAGCCCCACCAGGGCTGTGGCAGCGGCAGAGCCTGAGGGCACAGCCAGGCCAGGGCCGGCTCCCCCCAACAGGGAGGAGCGATGGGCCTGGCCGGCCTGGGATGCTCCACGGAGAGGCTGCAGGGGCTGGTTTTTACCTGCACCTCTGGTCGGAAGGGAAAGGGCAGGCTTGGACGCAGTCTCAGCTTTACATGTGTATTCCCAAAGTTGCATCCAGCTTCCTCAGTGGTTAAACAATATGTCAGTATCTAAAAATTGGCCTCTGATAGGTCCCTGTCCTTTCCACAGGAAATTAACAGATCCTTCCAGGGAACTGTTTCTTCTTTAAAAACCAAGCTATGTTAACCCATGACTATTACCAATCAAGACCTAAAAGAATTATGTTTTTAATCCCTTAAAATTGAATAGGTGTGTAGCTCATTAAATATGTTCTAATTGGATGCAATGTTTTTGGGGAGTTTTAAAAGAAGTTTATGAATTATCTGGTAAGTATTTTGGATAAGTTGATTATATGGTTTAGAATTATATCAAATGGCATTGAATCTGAATCCCTCTACCATAGTGGGAGGAAATTTGAAGTTTGATCTAGCCAAAGACAGAGGACACTTGCATTTCAGTTTCAGAATAACAGCCAGGTATTTCTGCAAGATTTTATTCAAAATTCACCGTGATCTCTTAGGGATGGGTTTTTTTAATGTCTAAGTCTAAAATGTTCCTGTTCTAAAACAAATGGAGTGAAACAAACTTGAAAGATATATCAGGGAGAAATTCCATGATGATGAGTAACTGGTGAAATAAAATCTCTTTTCTCCAACTAATTTAAACCAATAAGTTAAATTTAAAAGCCTTATCATTCAGATGCCATTTATTTTTTCCCTTTTTAGAAATCATCATTTTTATGTATGCAAATTTCTTCTGTATTTCATATACTTTAGAGCACAGGTGAACCTAATTTTGTTTGAGGGTTGAATTTCCATTATCCAGCTATTAAAAACCAAACAAAATTTTAAATGTTATCTGACTGGAGGGTGAAGCACCTTGCCTGTTTTGAGGACCACTGTGGTTTCCATAGTAGCAGAAGAGGAGCCTGCACAGCTTCATATTACCTTCTATTTCTGTTTTGTATTTGTTTAATAGTAGGACACTTACAATTATTTGTAAGTCCATAAATATAAATGTCAGACTGCTAGTATTTGCACTTCTATTTACTACAAGAATCACAATTGTACCTGTAAACTGCAGATCAAGGTGACAATCACCAATATATTGATATGTAAACCACTGTAACTGGAATTTCTTTGTGAACCATGTGATATCTCAGTTTTGATGTAAGAGGATCTTTATAGTTTTATCAGTGCCATTCAGTCACTGAGAGTGTGTAGGATTACTTTGAGCATGGGTAGACCCATTGTATGCACAGTATTTTAGAATCTATTCCACAAAATTAGAAATCACATGAATTACATATGATGAGACATATAACCTCTGTCCAACCTGGCTGGAGATACAGAATATACTACAACAATAGACTACACCTGAAAAAGGGAAAACATTTCAGTGAAATATGAGAAAAATTATTAGAGTTCTTCCTAGAAGGAAGAACTAAGTCAACTGGGCTTATCTAACATAAAGGGAAGAGAAAAAAGGCTTTCAGAGAACACTGTTGTTTTCAAATACGTAAAAGGCAACAGGAAAATTGAAGGGAACTGTTCATCATAGTGAAGTAAGATCAGGCAAGAATTATACAGTTCAGATTTCAGCAAGGAAGTTTTCTACTACATATAATTGGAAACTTGCTGAGGATGAAGATAATAAAGAACTGAAATAAATTGCCTATAAAGTTTGTATTTTCCACTTTGGAAACCTTCAAGAAGTGATTGCTTGTAGATCTGTCAAGTTGATTTCTGTCTTCAGGCACAGTTAAGGACAAAACAAGTTCTTCAATTCCTACCTGCTATGATTCCTGGACCATTTTCTTTGATAAATTAACTGTGAGACTTCTAAATAAAATTAATATAGCTCATCAGTGAGTGCTTCAATATAAGCCAAGGGAAAACAAAGAAGCAATATTAACAAAAGGAATAAAAGAGAGAATGGTTCAGAAAATAGGATTTATCTCAGAGCTGTTGTTATACTACTACTACCATAAAAAGTATTAAGGTTTTGCCAGTGAATTTTATGAAAGATAATCTAATACTACTGAAATTGTACTTTTGAAGTACCCATTTCTGACAATATATACACTGTAATTCAAAATAATAATAGAATATAAGAACATTAATGCCTTTCAAAATCAAATTTATTAGACAGCAATTCTACTGTTTTATTTAGAGATACTTCCCTGTTTTGTTGCTATTGCATACTGTATGTTTTCAGCAATACATATATTGAGGTACTTCAGTACAAACAATCCTCTCTCCTTCACAAGATCTTTGCATATAAATAGATTCAATGTGTGTCAAAAATTATTCACAGATTGCATGGGAAGGCAACATCACTTGATTTTAGAATACACTTCAGAATCTGCAGGTCTTGAGAATGTGCCATTTCAGATGTCGTTTCCTCGTTATTGACTTCTCCCTTGCTTCTGAAACCTGTAAGATTTATCTATGACTGTTTTTCTGTGAGAATTTAGAACAGCACACTAGGATCTGAACATGAGTATAATCTCCAAATCATGCTGCTGCCTCCTCATAAACCCAGCTAAGCTAGGTAATAGTGTTTCTCTTACTCAGTTTTGTCCTGCTTAATAGTCCACAAACAACTTATGCTAACACAGTTGAAGCAGTGAATAATAAAACAACAGATGGAAATAAATGTCACTGCAAGCAGAGTAATATGCACGTCTAGGTCATACACTGTAACTATATTCTGCTTTGGGAAGGGATGTCTCTAGAACAAGAACCCCTTTGTAGTAAACAGACCATAGCTAGTCAGCATGCTTAATTGTGGGAGTTGGGCGACTGGGGACCGGGAGTGGTTGGCCCTGGTTGACAATGAAGTGGGCATCGATCTAAGGCCATGGGAGACAGGATGCTAGGAAGGGAAACATCTGGTTAGATTATGGAGATTATGGGAGTGGTTATGTTAATGTAGTTGATCCATATAAGGTAATGTTTTGAGTTCTTGTTAATGATTGGTTGGCAACATTTTACATATATGATAATGTAGTTTTTCATTGGTTCACAATTCTGTTATAAAGGTTATATATTGTTTTGTTTACCCTATAGTCAGGTGTTTGAAGATTGTCCCATACAGTGTACGGTTTATTATTTTGTTGGCTCCTTTATTAAAATTGTTTTTTGGACAACCTTTGTTGTACCCGTCCCTATTCAATTGCCACCCAGCTGGTCCGGTCAAGTCGCATTGCCGGCAACACTTACTAGTTCCAGATCAGGTGGTTCATGAAGAAGCTCATTCCCCTGTGCTTTTTTTTGTGCCTGGTATTCAAAAGCTTCTCATGACCTCGGCCATGACTGATTCTCTACCGCTTTGATACATCTCAGACATGAGACAGCAGAGCAAATGGAGTGAAGAAGAAAATGAATGAAATACACACAGCTAGGGAAAGAGTTTTCTCCCAGACACTATATTCTCATAGTTTCAGCATTCCTACAATTCATCATTTTGACTCAAGCAATGTGACACACATACACTGAACATGATAGCTTCTTTCTTCCATACCGAAACTTCATGAATGGTTTGCATTGGTTATGTGATTTAATCACCATTTTGCTTTGCTACATACGGACTTCTCACAATTATGTTTTCTCCTGTTTTGGCCACTTTAAATTTCTCAATCCTTTTGCATCATGCTTTCTTTTAAGCTGTGGGAAAGCCAAGACACATCCAGCAGAAGTAGCTGGAAAAAAGGGGTACCTAGAGAGCAACTGGTATTGCTGTTAAATCTGATGTAAATAAGGCATTAAGTACCTTATCTTTGTCACTGTGTTTCCCTCCGAATCCAATAATGGGTGGAGATTCTCCTTTCGTTGCTAATGTATTTATAGGACCATTTTTATTGTCTTATATGGCAGTAACCACATTAAGTCCTATTTGGGGTTTTCCCCTTCTAATTTGCTCTCTGAATAACCTCACAAGATACTTGCAGTCCTTTGAAGATGCCCACCTCTTCTTCCAAAGGTCATAAATTGTCTGTAAAAGATTCCCACCAGGATGTCTGCCTTGTTGGTCTATAAATACTCAACCCCTATCATCACCATCATTAGCCCTAAACAATTAAAGCACTCCTTAGTATACAGGGCCACACCACTGCATCCTAAAAGGTAGTTTGGAATGGAAAAATGAAATGATAGCTTGGATCTAAATTCAGAAATGTAAGGTTCTGACTGTATTGTGTTTTAATGGAAGTGACTAGATTCTGTATTTCTTTGAGAACATAAAATTGTCTCTTATCAATAACCTTCAAAAGTGATTTGAAGCTATTTAAATATTTATTTTGTTTTCTTGCTTGTTAAAAATCAATATACTTTGTCTTGACCAACTTGAATAACTTTGCATCATTGGCTAATTTTTGAACATACTATTCACTCTCATTTCTAGTGATTCAATTAATGATTATCATTAATAAGTATGCCGAACCACATAGACCCTCTCAATTTTCCAAAGGTTACTTCTCTCCACTGAGAAAATTATCAATTATTCTACATTTCTGTCTTGTGTCTTTCCTTTAGTTATTTATTCAAGTGAGAAACTCAGACCTGGTTTGACACAAATTGCTGAAACAAGATGCTTAATGGTATAAAAGCATTGCTGCTCTGGTAGAGTTTATTAGAATTGCTCACCCTGCCTTGTCATTATCCACAGAAAGGATTAATACAGATTTACCTATTATAAAAATCTCATGCCAAGATCATATAAGAAAAGAAAAAAAGAATTCCCCATCAATGTCTTCAGTGCAGAGCAGCTTAATGTGATCTCAATAACACGAAAAGTCTCAAAGTGACCATAGAAAAGGTAAGTAGATGGCAGTAGTTATTCACTAAACAGGTCTGACTTATCCCATATGAAAAGATTTAGCAACAGTTCTCCTTAGAACAATGGGAGCCAGGACAACTAAGTTACTTGTTCTTCAGTATTCAAGAATAGTTCAGAGAGGTGTCTGTAAAGAATGCTACTTTGTTATATGTACTCCACTGTCTTTTGGCTACCACTGAAAATGCAGTGAAACAAGACACCTCCAAGACTGAGACGCACAGGTGTTGAGACTTTCATTCAAGTGAGGTGAAATGGCCAGAAGACTCAATGGTATTGTGGTAAATAAATTAATGCATCATTGATGAAGAGATCTACATGTGGGCTAAGACAGGATGAAATCATTCATTCTTCCAGTTTGGTGGAGTTTGTTTGTTTGATTGTGGGGGATTTTTTTGTTGTCTTGTTGGTTTTTTTTTTTTTTTTTTTTTTTTTTTTTTTTTTTTTTGTGTGTTTGGTTTGGTTTTTTGGTTTTGTTTTGATTTGGTTTTTGGTGGTTTTTTGGTTTGTTTTTTTTGGAGGGGGGGGATTTTTTGGTTTTCTTTTGTTCTAGTCCCAGTAAAAAATTGTTTTGGTTTCAGTGACTCCTAGGAAGATATTAGCTTTATTGTGGAGTAAATTTCTTACTTCTTACTGCTGCTTAAAACTTAGCTTAAGTTTACATAGCCTACTACCTCAAGAAATAATTCTCAGCATTGAAAGTAAAACCAGGGTAAAAATAAAAGCAAGTGATTTTGTTACAATTACAAGCAGAATTTTTAAAAAAAGAAAGTTGAAGGATAGCTTTTGCTAGCATACAGGTAAAATTTGCTGTGTAAATAACTATGAATGTAAGGAATCATTCATAGAGAGGCAGGAAGAGCTCCTGATAGTAGAAGGTAGATAATTGTAACAATCTGTCCAAATATTTCACCATAAATTAACTGAAAAGGAGTTATAATGAAGAAAGACTAGGATCACAGTTCATTGAACAGTTCAATGTAATTGAGTTCCTAAAGTGATATGGTATGGATTAAGGGCTCAACTTTATTGGGTCAAAGGATTAATTGTCCTTTTAAGGTGAAATTTCATGAGGTGGTTGAGCCAGTTTAACAGAGAATGGGTTGGGGGAATGACTGCCACTTTTAGCAGCAGCAATTGCCAGTTATCTGGTGAGACTTCCCCTTTCTAAAACTTTAGCTATAATGCCTTACGGCATCTAGAGAGTAATGGGAAAACTGTGTAAGTCAGGAGAAAAAACCTCAGAAGATTCTGAGGGGGTAGAGAAGGAGAAATTGTTTAAGCTAAGTGGGCACTGCAGCAGTTGAAAACCTCAGTCATTCATCACTTAGTCTGGATGATATTCAAAGGTCTTGTTATGTCTATAGATAAAAATGTAAGTGATTTAATTGTGCAGAAAAAAAAATGTCTGCATTTTCTTTCTTAAGTTTCCTTTATGGCATTTGTAATATTCGCAACAATTTGTAATAACTTGTAACTTTATGGCATAGTGTATTTTTAGGTTCTTTCATATATTTGATTCCTTATTCAGAGAAATATCCATAGGACAGTTTTAATATTTGAAAAGAGTAAAAAGGAATATGCGTGACCTTGTCTAACACCACCTGGTCATCACACTGATGACCAAAACTTAGGTCTTCTCACTGTCAGCCAAGTACTTATCCCTGTTCTGTTTTATTCTAGGTAAATTTAACAGAACTAGTGCTGTTGGTGTGAATAATACAGCAGCTACAGAACACTACTTTTCTTAAAAAAGAAATGTAACCCTTACCAATACTGCAATTGTTGATAATAGGAACAGAAGTATGGCTTACAAATATGAATCTCAGCTTTTGGCATTATAAAATGCATATCCAGGTGAGGAATTTAAAATTTACAATTTCCTTTTTTAGTCCCTTGTAAAAGCTTCATCTTTAGTGGCATGTATCTTGTGGGTCAGAAGATTCTCTAAGCAATATCTGATGTTTTGAGATCTCCAGGTTATGACTCCAGGAATTAATCTTGTACCTTTTTCTAGATATACTGCTTCCAGGTTCTGGTTCACGGTGGAGTCTTGTGTTTGTTTGTTTGTTCTGTTTGTGATTATTTTTTTTTTATCCCGTGCTTTTTTTACTTCACAGTATTACTATACTATTAGTAGGGGAAAATAACTTTACAAGTCTAATTGACTTGTCTGAAGTCTATGCCATATAAACAATTCCTTTTTGACCTACATCTGCGTAGTGTTTTCACTTTTTGAGAATAGGTGATTAGAGCAGCTCCAGCGTATAAATGTCATTTATGGAGAAACAGAGGAAAATACCAGATGGTATTTTTCTGTAACAGTGTGGTCACTTCAAAGCTCATGGAATTACTGCTACCGTGTGGTATCCTGGTCTTGCAACTAAAGACAACACAGATCCCTGCTGTGCTTAATTTTTTCCGAGGTTTCTATAAATGGTGCAAAAAAATCATTAGAATTTCAGTTCTTTGTGCTGGCCTGAAATTTTTGTATACTTTTCTTTTTCTTGATGACCTCTTTGTGGAAAGATTTTTAATACTAGACATACACTTTTTTTTTTATATGTGTACTGTCTAGTGTATTTACATTACATGTTTCCCCAAATCACTTGGTAACACTGCAAATCAGTTAGTACCCATAAAATGGAAGACCAAAGGGGCTGAGTTTCTCAATTATAGAGTTAAAAGATAATTTGATAATACCTACTGACAACTCAATGTCACAGTCTCTGTTTCATGTCATTCTCATCTATATACTCCATGCTACTCTCTGTGCTCAACTATTAAGAGATATACAAGATTATATGATAATGCTTTCATAACTGTCTATATTGAACTATTTTATCAGTATTTTAACTACTGCCAAAATAGTGGAAATCATGTTCTAATACTACTGTGATTGAAATCAGGTTTGGGAAACAGCTCCAAATCATCTCCTTTTAAGACTTCAAATGCATGGCACCTTAGAAGGATTTCTGCCTATGCCTCTAGTGATAAAATTGTTTTAGAGAGAGTCACAAGTATTCAAGGGAATTGAAAAAGATGGAAGCATTCAATGTAAATCTCTTCAGAAGCTACATGTACAACTCTTCAGTTCTTTTGAAGTTTTCAAATACAATTTTTAATATCTTTTCCATTATGTTATTCCAAATGCTGGTTAGAAATAGAAGAAAGAAATGCTTATCATTTTCTTGTGAAGCCACTGTGTCTTCTTTCTGTATCTTGAATGGAGTCACTGGCATTTAAACTGAGCTACCTCCTCAGGAGGCAATCTGCCTTTCAGTTGCACTTATTTCCTCAAAAGTAATTTGAAATAGGCAAATAAACAATCACAAAATTTCAAGTAATTACTGCACTTAATTTTGATATTTCCTGTTAATTAGTAAGACATAACAGGTTTCCGTTTGTTTCATTGTATTTAATTTAATAAGCTTTTAAACACTGGAGAGGTTTCTGAACAGAGTGCTGTTGCAACCCGCCCCTGTTGGTGAGGGTAACTCAGGTTCTTGTAATAGATTCCGTAGGGGGATCTACTAACCCCTTAGAGTGAAATGACACTGAATGACTGGTGTTTATAAATAAACATATATATCTTTATAAATATAAATATATGGTTTATTTTAGTACAGTTTGGTTGCAATGGAAAGCAAGTATGTAGCCATTTTGGTTGTTATTATCTGCAGAAATGCAACAATACAAAGGAATATTAGGGTGAGGTGGAGGGAGGACACTGGCATGATGAAAAGCACTATCCCACCTCACAGGATCTGCTCATCATCAGCCATTTCCCTTATCTGGCTCAAACCCCAGAGCCTCAGTGGCAAGTGTTCTGTCTTATGCAGACCAGTGGCTTCTCCACTACCTGCTCAAAACCTCCCCTCCTATCCTTCTGGGGTTGCAAACCTGGCCCCAGCAAAGCACTCTTCCACCTCCACAAATGGCCAAGTATTTGAGCCATTAACCATTAACATGTCAGTCTCTCGCAAGTGCCAAGTCCTAAACGTTTGAGAATGACAGATTACACACATTTGCTTTTCTGACTCACTGTACATTGTGTATTTTGGCTTGTTAACATTATATAAGCACCAGATCTCAGCATTTTGAGCACAAAATAATTGCATAACAAACCAGTCAAGTAGTTGAGGTTGACCTATGAGTATGTTTTCTTCTGGTATTACATTTCTTTCCAAAGCCTGTTTAAGTCAATAGATTCTTCCTGACAAGGCTATTTTGGACACGAGCTAAAAGTAAACCTGTCTCATTCCTCACTAAGTGCTGTTATTGGAGGAGGCATTACTCATTATTGCTGATTTTCAAAACTGAAGTTCTACTCAGTCTTTAGAACCTGAACTTCTCTGAGTAAGATTCTTGCTGTATTTTAATGACCTAGATGTCAACCATCAATGTTTAACAATTCTTTAGACTGTTTCTCCGCTTGTTGTAGATAAATATGCACCTTCACCCTGAGACAGGAATGTAAAATAGATGGGCTGATTTAGAAGAATGTAGATGATTAAAGATCATCTTGGGTAAGATTGAATCCAAATTTTTATTTAAATTGTCATAATTTCACCCCAGAATGAACCTCTGATTAGTTCTGTAAGCATATGTTAAAGTAAGTAGCTGACTATGGATATGTCAGTAAGGAATTCTTGAGAAAGAATGTAGAATAAATAATGGCCATTAGAAATATTGAATTCAAACCCCTCCATTGTACATTGAGTGCTCTGGTTACCAGCTTGTAGGGTTATTTCTGTTTTTTCTTTATTTACCCTGTAATAATTCTGTACTTTGAGAAACAATTTTCATAGGAGAGCACCTTGTTCCAGAGTAGGTTATAGCCTGGTTATCAAGGCTCTTTTCACAAGGTAGGTGCATATTTCCTCAGTCAAAACACGTATTGAACCTTACTGTCTTCTATGTTAAAGGTGCCAGAGTTATGCAAAATACAAGTGAAGCATCACTTCCAGTTAATGTACTCAGAATCCTGGCTGCCTGAAGAAAAGTGGTATCTGAGCAAGGTTGTGTAAGATCTAGGTTACATGCTTGAGAACTACACTGAAACTTAAGTGTTCAGTCTCCATGCATCTGGAACAGTGCTTCTGCTGGCTTGGTCATCTGCTTCTTTCTCAAGTTTTTTCCTAAGACGTTTTCTCACCTCTGTAAGTTCCCCAGGGAAAGTTACCTGCAAGTTTTCATGTTAAGTGCAGCAGAGATTCAGTACTGGTAAGAATATTTCAGAGAGGTAACACATTTTCAATATATCTCACAACTAATGGGTGAATCTTAATTTATATCTTGATAAAGTCTTATTTTCTCTGTGTGTGTTAGGATTCAAAGAAAAATTAAAAGTCTGTTTCAATGGTTGATGTTTAAACATGACACTAACAAAACTTGTCTCTTTCTCACTACGAGCTTTTGGTAAACCAAACTGGGATCTATTGTGATAGACTGAGTACAATGTTACCATATGCTGTTAACCTTTTTTCCCATCTTGGTATTGCAGTCTAGAATTACCCTCTGGAAGGAGCACAATAAGACAGGTTGGAATACAGAATCAACAGAAAGAAATGGCTGATCATTTGCTTCATGATGCTACCCTAAATTCTCTGTCCTTTGACAGTGAGGCTTAAACTGGATTTTTATTTCTCAAATACGTATGAGACAATAACTTCTATTATGATTTTATTATTCTGAAGTCTTTGTACCCTGTTTTCAAGGTCTATTAAGTAACTTTACTTTTTGCTGTTATAAACATTTAAAAAAGCATATTATTATCTATAACATTACAGAGTGATATTTGCATCCATTTAATTGTGCGACTAGATGCATTCAGGCAATGGTTTAATTTCTGCTTGTCTTGAGGTCTAGCAGATAGAAAAGTCTGTGTTGGTTTTGAGTTTTGTGTATATTTGTGTGTGTGTCCTTACATTTTCTGAAGCCCATCATGGACAGCTTAAATATGTGTACCAAATTATTTATACAGAGAACTAGCAGTATGCCTTTGAACTAATTCCCATTTGCCTGCTAAACAGAAAGCATAATTAGGCATCATGATAAAGTATTATTTACTGCTGAGGACAAAATTTTGCCTCTCAGGGTTGAACAAATCATTAGGCTGATTTGAAAAGCATCTATTTTACTTGTCAATCTGTAATGAGGATCTCCTGGGTAAATAAATGAATGGCCTTTCTAGAAGCAAGCATATATTTGCAAGTTGTGTCAAAGTTCATGTGTATGCTGTGTCAGTGTATGTCATATTTGTAGATGGATATAAGATGATGAAGAGCTAATAGCTGACTGTGTTGTGGCACTTTGCAGTATGAAGTTAGTGATTCGCACTGATTGAAAGAAACATTAATTTAGCAATCTCAGTTTTATGGAATTGCTATTTTTTTAGGGGTTATAGATATTTTTTCCAAAATGTCAGCTTTTCACTTTCTCAGCCTGCCACGTCATCTGCAAGATACCCATTTTTCGTCCTTCATTCTGCCACAAATTCTCCTAAATGTGTAATTCTTTTAAATGTGATCTTATACATAGGCTATTACTATGTTCTCTTGATGCTTGACTGCTTGTTAAGTTGTGGCGACCGAATTACGTGCCTTAGACCTCAGTTTCTTTAATACCTGTCTTTTTATCAGTCCTTGTTTCTGGATTTTCAAAAGTGGGGTAGTTATTCTGCAGGAGTCAAGCAGAGGAGTGGTACTGCTGCCCTTTTGTCATGTGTCTTGAGTAAAGGGAGTTTGTTCCAGTGTAAGGAGAGTACTTGGTACTGCTTAAATACAGCTGCGAACAGTGTTTTTTTCCTGTATCATATATATTTATTTCTCACTTCTATAACACAGAAAACAGAGATGAATCTGTAGAACCCATAGTGTAAAGACGGAGATATTGCAGGAAGGAGGATCTATGCTGCTGAGTTCTTTAGGGGAAATAAAAAAGAAGATAATAAATACTGAATTCTCTTAGCGGAGTGTAAAGAAGTAAATAGGATTAGCCAAATTCTTTTAAAATCCCTCTAGATAAACCAAATATTTTACTCAGTTTGATCCTTAAATTTGGCTTCTGGTACATCTGAGACTTTTTAGATGTTGACAGATATCTTTAGCAAATTTGTATATCTAATTTCACACATCACCAACATCTTGAATGATGGGCAAGCTGAAAAAAGATGCATAATAGATTTTTTACAAACCAGATGATCTCCTACTATAGAACATTCATTTCAGGCAATAACATATATCTTATGAGGAGGAAATTTATAATTATTATCCAAATTATAGTAACATTTCTGGTACTTTTCACACAAAAGTTTTTGGTGATGTGTGAAAAGGAAAAAAAACACTCAAGAGAATAACAGTCTGAGACAAACTGGCATTCAAAGGGAGTAGCTGATCTCCCTTGGATGTCGCTGATGAATGCACTTAGAGAAAAAAAAGAATGATGGATTACATTTGATCTTTGAAAAGTTTTGACAAGCTGAATATACCAGAGCCATGTAATATTTGTAATTGCAAAAAAATAATATCATTTATAAATGTTTAAGTCTTGAACATGTGATCAAATTTAATAATAATCCAGTGTGGACATGCATTTTTATTGTTTCTGTATGACACACAGCTGTAAAATTGGCCCAGAAATGCTATTTATCAGACATGAAAATATTCTTCTGAGAACTAGTGAATGAAGCTCATAGTGTAGACAACACATTCAGTGTGAAAAATGAAACTTATTTCTCCTTCTATGATTCTATGAAAGTGGAAGAGATGAATGGAAATATTATGCTTCCATAGTGGTGACTTGATTTACATAATTGCCTAGGATAACTATGTTTTTGAAAATCTGTATTCCTCAAAGCTTTTAAAAATGCACAAGAGTTGAAAACAGGAGTTTAAAATTAGGTTTTGTGATGTACAGGACGCTTAGCTAAAATTTTACATTCTATTGTACTATGGATGATATTGCTATCCAGTATGGTATTGATTTTTTTTTAACATCAAAATAGTTTTCAAACATTACTGAAATAGGACTTAGTAGTTACTTACTTTGAGTTCTCAAAATAGTAAGAGCAGTCAGGCTTACTGTGATCACTCTTATTAGCTGTGCAATTAACTGAAAATTAATATCAGGCTTTAAATTCAGTCATTGCCATAAGTATTGGGATAATGAACTTCATTCAGATGTCAAAATTGTAAAGCTTTTAATAAAAGTTCTCCTTTAATGGGTATGTATATCTATGCATTTCAAATAGGAGATAAAATCCAGTATTTAGGTTTAAAGTTGCTACAGAAGATGAGTATGAATTATAACTCAGTAAATAGGGACAGTGTGTCTTCAGAGTCTTTGCAGTGGTCAATACTCAAGTTATGTGACAGAATATTTGGTGCCTTGCTGATTGAATTTGCAGTTACTGCAAGTCACTCTTCTGTGTGTAGCAGCCACATCAGCTTATTCAGCTGCTGGCCTATATGTCTGGTGTTATGGACTACTACAAATTGGATGAATTTGGAGTTTTAAGTCTAGCATGAGCTAGAGTGCTTCCCTTAATGATTTCATATCTTCTTTGCATTCATCTTTCCAGACAAATTTTCTCTTAGTTAGCTAATGTAATAATGCTCCCTGGTCTTTCTAATTCACAGAGACCATACTGACTCTTGTTCTCCTTGAGCTCTGCAGACATTTTCCATTCAGTGTGAGGGTGAAGCTTAATCTGTGAATTCTGATTATATGCCTCTTAGCAGCACTGTGGTGATTTGTCACATAAGGCCTGACTCCATAGAAAGGATTATAGCCCTTTATGCTCCTACCAGATGTTCTGTACACACTTTTCTGGAAACTAAGGAAGTAATGTAAATAAAAAAATTATTGTCAGTCCTAAAAACATGTATTAAACCATTTGCAGCTTGCTCACTTTGAGAATCTGAATGATTCTTGTGATGTTACTAAGCTAATTTTTCTTGTTTCCTATACAGCTGCCAGTTAAGTTGAACAACCTCAGGTACTAAGCAAAAGGAATCACAAATAAATATTTAAATGCAGAGTGTCTGCTATAGTTGGGCACAGCTTGTATTGTCCACGAGACTATGATATGTCCAGTAATTTATACTTATCTTAAAGTTCTGTTGATTAGATTTACTTTGGATGCAACTTAATTTGTCACTAAATTCAAACATATGGATTGTAATGATATCACAAGGAATTTTCCACACAAGTTGTTCTAATGCTTTTTGGTAGTGTATTTTTGCATTGTATGAATATTGCATTAAAAGCAAATAGTCTACTGTCTCTCTGATAGTTGAAGAGTTCCACTGCAATATCCTCTGTCTTTGCTATACAAATATAATAAAGCTTGAGACCAATTCATGGAGCAGTTTCCTTTATTCTGTAGGATGCCCGTAGACAACATACATGTGGCTTTTGTCTTGTTTTACTGTGTTACCAACAATCTTATATTAAAATATTATAGGTGGGTTTTTTATTTTTTACTAAGGCATCATAGAGTCCTTTGAGGGGTCACTGAGTGATTTTGATGTAGGTGTCTACCATCACAAGATACTAGGGATGTTGGTGCATTGGCAAGATGATTTGTGGTCATGCAAAGGGAGCTGCCATCCCTGTTCAAGGTGGCAGGAAGGTGACAGAAAGATTTATTCACATTGCGACCTGTCATTACCTGTAGTGCCTTTGGGAGGAGATTGACAAGCAGGACATTGCGAGCTGTATGAGTTGTTCTGATGAGTTATTGCAGTTTTCAGTCAGGAGATGATGCGTTTCTTCTTTTGTGTAATCTTGGTACTTCCCTACCCATCTCTAAGACAGCTATCACTTGGTCTTTGAGGTTTTTTCTGCCATGGCTCTGCTCTGAGAGCGCATTGTGAAGTTTCCATGTTAGATGTTTTCTTCATTATTCGTATCTGCCAAGAGCATTGTTCTCATTGCTCTCTATATCATGCTGCTTTTTCTCTCATTATATAAAGTTCCATGTGTTCCTTTCTCTTCATAATGTGAGAAAGGTCATAGGTCCCCAGGGGTGTGATATCTCTCTATGACAGTAGAAAATGTCAATGTGAAATAAAGAATTTGTCTGCATTAATACCCACTAGGGGGATAAAGCCTGAACTAGGAAAACTTGTGACTTGTAATGAAAATCACACTCTTTATGTTCATTTAAACCAAATTCAGCTTTTTGGCGCTGAAAACATCTGCAGCAGCAGTTTTTGTGTGCTATAAATTGTTGCCTGTGTTGTCATTTCAGCCCTTATGGATCTATTTCCATTTATTCTCCAGAAAATATTTTTCTTTTTGAATTGAAAGTTTTCAAGCTCACAGTTTGGGTTTTATATTCTCAGAAGATGACTGGACAGAAGGCAATAGCATACCTTTTAATATTATTTGTGCTATTTAGTACTTTACATATTTACCTGCGATTTTGTATTTTGACCATGTTTTGAAAATGTTAATCATTTCCACAACTATTTTTTGGGAAATTGTAGCATATTATTACTATTATGTGGAGTACAACATTAAAATAGAAGTGGGAATTTTCTCACAAGGAAATTGCTAAAGTTCTTCAGGTGGTGGGTTTGGAAGTCACAGAGTTGGTGGCCTGAAATCCCTTTCAATTGGTTATTACATCTAATGGAATGAAGTTTGAATAAAATAAGTTCTTCAGCATTCTGTAGTGGTAGACTTGTGGCAGAAGTTGAGACTATTGATTTGGTGGCACTTTGACTTGATAAAGAAGGATTTGAAATACATCTATAAAGTCAAATACACACAATCTGCAAGTGGTTTTACATATATTTCAAGAGACTGGGATAGAAGCCAATTTTCTTCTGGCAGCCATGTAAGACCGTGCAAAGCCTGAGCTAAGTCATTCATCTTCACATCGTGACCATGTAGGCATGTCTGCAAAGAGAAGGGCTTGTTTACAAGGGAATGGATTGTACCCAGAGCAGTGACTAACTCCAGCTAGGATCAAAGGAATTTCATATGTGACACTGACAATCCTATGCGGCACAGAACTAGTGCATTAGAGAAATTAATCTCCTTGGCAGTTCACTATAGCAAAACTGTTTCTGTGCTTTTTTGGATGGTTGCATATTTTACCACTATTACAGGAATCTGCTGTATCATTAATCATATCTGGATTTTTTTTACTGGAGCCTTGGCTGTCAAAAAGTAATGAAAATACCTGGTAAAGTATGAGCTCATCATCCATTACTCTTCAAATATAAATGGTTTTGATAAAATTTGAAAGAAGGTGAGCCAAAACCCCCTGTTGTATTTTGCAAAAGTTCAGTGTTCAGGTAATTATGGAAAAAACACTCAGGCTTTGCCTATGAAAAGAATTGGTCATTGTCAGCTTTTAAAAACAGGCATGAAATTTTGTTAAATGTTAGTGACAGGCTCTTACCTAAGTCAACAAAATAATTTTGTAATGAACAAATTGTTCAGATTCCTTTTTGTAGAGCAGGGTTTATCTAAAATTTGGATTCCATGAGCCTGGGACTAAATGTCAGTGGTAAAGTGGTTTCACAATAAAACTTTCTTCTTAGAGAGTTGCAAAAGATATTTCTGTTAATTGTGGCAAGTTCAGTCAATTATACATGTAAAATATTTTGACACATTCTACCAAAAATGCCTAAATGAAATTCAAACAATAGTAAGTAATTTTTTCTCTCATTTCTTGTGTTTATTTAAACAGATTTACGTTAACATCTTCATTTGCCTGCTAAACCTTACCTCTCTGGATTTTCATTTAAGGTAAGATCTGAGAGATAAACAGCCACATTTTTCACATTTTTATTTCAGAATAAAACTATAAAAACATGTAAAGATGGGGACTAGAACTGGCTATGAGTAAAAAAGGAAAAGGAGGAGATTGGAGATGATCACTTTCAAAAATCAAGGGGATTTCCCTGCAAAATTATTTACCCATTTTCTGAGCCAATTTATAAATACGTTGGCAAAAACAAGGGCATAAATATCTGAGAGTTCAGCCAGTCATCACTGTCTGCTACAGTAAGAGTGCTGTTAGCAGGTTTTAAAATAAATCATTTCCCGCTTAGTCTTTTGTGGGTTTCTTTTCTTAATGGGATTCTCAGAGACCCAGATATTACACGTCTTCATTCTTTTCTTTTCTTTTGCCTTTCATCTCCCACCTCCCCTCTAGTAGGCTGCAAATTAATAGTATGAACATCTAGGTTTTGTTCCTTCTTATATTGCCATAAGCTCTTTTGGTTTGTTCCCTTTGCTTTTAGATCCCATCTTTGATTCTCATTTTCTCTGTCTTGATATAGTAGCATATGGAAAAGTTACATGAAAAATACTCTTTCTAAAAAATTAGCCACTTTAGAACAGTAACTTCCAGCATGTAAGGCATAAAAATATGCCATCAGAGAGCAACCCTTCCTTTGCTGTATGAGGACAGGCGAGGTCACTTGGTCTGTTCAGCCTGGAGAAGGGGAGACTGTGGGGAGACCTCATTGAGGTTTTCAACATCCTTGCAAAGAAAAGCAAAAGAATCTGATCTCTTATGATCTCTTCTCTGTGGTGACCAGTTACAGGATTCAAGGGAATGGCCAGAAGTTGTGTCAGGGGAGGTTTAGGTTGTATATTAGAAAAAGGTTCTTCACCCAAAGGATGTTTGGGAACTGGAACAGCTCTCCAGGGAAGTGGGAACAGCACAAAACTGTCCACTGCCAGAGTTCAAGAAGCATTTGGACAATGCTCTCGGGCCCATGGTGTCACTCTTGGGGCTGTCCTGTGCAGAGGCAGGAGCTGTACACAGTGATCCTTGTGGATCCTTTCCAACTCAGCATATTCTATGATTCTGTGCAGCCAGTCATCTTGATGGAAAAATTAGAATTCATAATGGAACTTGCAACATATCCGTATTCTCTGTTTCTCTAGATCCTCTATCCTATGAGCAGAAAATAGGCAAACCTTTAATATTTGAAACAATATTGCAGGACTTTTTTCTCTATGTGCTGTACAAATTAAATATTTGAAAACTCAAGTTTGTGTTAATAGTTAGTTAAAAAAACTCACAGTAAAAAGTCGTAAGCTTGGCATCTTCCAATATTTCAGCTGAAATTCTGGTTAAAAATAAACTACATAAATGGAATAAAATAGGGAAATGAAATTTTCCTCCATGAGGATGTCTTTTTATTTTATGTGCCTCAACTATCAAGTCTCAGAGGTGGTTAAAAAGTCAGTGTGTGGCTAATACCAGGCAGTGATAAAAAGGCTAAGGGAATAGATATTCTGATGCCACTTGTCAAAAACATGAAGACAGCATATTTTGCAAAGTATATTTTGCACCCATGCAAAGGAAATGGGTGTAGCAGCATGAAAGGACAAAAGCGAACATGTCCTTCATGAAGAATGTCACCATTTTTCATTAATACTAATAGAACCCAAAGTCATTCTTTGCTCAATTCCTAGTTAAAATATGTATTTTCTGCCTACTGGTAGCATCATACTGGTTGTGTGTTATCTCAAACTGCTCTGATTGACTGCCATGTTTCATGCTAACTCCTTAGTATTTTACTTATTAACATGTTTGAACTTGACTTTGTTCTTTCTGTGATGGAAACTCAGGCATTCTCCAAATGGATGATTGTGTCTAACTGTGATCTGTCTGTTTGTCCTGAAGTGAAAGAACTGAATAATCTATTTGAAATCAGTGGTAATTATTGTATGCTGAAAAGAAAACACAGGATCCAAGTAAGTTAAATCTGCATTGCTGGGATCAATTAAAGAGTTGGATGATGAATTATGGTATGGTAGAGGTATTCTGTCCAAATGAATTATGGAGACAAGATCTTCATGGCTTTTTATGAAGCTGTGGTTAGTATAGTTTCAGTTTTACTCTGAAAAATTTGTTCCCTTTGAACCAATCCATGCTGTATGGATTTCAAACAAATCAAAACAAAATGTCTGGACAATATTTTATTTTTAATTCTAGAATACAGCACAAGTCAGGCAAGATCCCTGCCCAGGGATGTGCAACTAAGAAAAATTTTAAAAATCCATTGACTTTTAAAAAAGTAACAACTGCCATCAAAGTCAGGAAAAATATATGACAGAATAAAAATTACATTTTGATCTTAGATATAGCAAATTTCTTATGTTTTTGTGGATCTATTTTACTTTTCGAAACAGGAAATGTTAACATGAGTGTTAGTCCAGAAGATGGCACACCACTTGCTATGTTCAGCAAGGGGCAGCTCATTAGATAAGTCACATCTATGTATATATAACAAATACTTATATATCTTACTGCTCACCCAATGCTGGGTAAGGGAGAACAGTGAATAATGAACAGTGCAGAGTTAACAATTTCCAGAGAAAACAGACAGCATAGTGAAAAAGGGACCACAGTGATAAAGGAACCAATTCCACTGCTGGTCAGTGAGTCTAATGCTGCCCCTGGAAATGCAGATTTATAACTAAAATGTAAGTGAAACAGCCGTCATTGGCTCTGACTGGATATAAAGCACTGAAAAAATGGAGTATCAAAAACAAAGGCAAATACTCTTTATGTTACAAAATGTCTTTTAAATAAAAAGCTGGCAAAAATACACTAGTATAGAATGGAAACATCAAGAGAAATGTTATTTTTATAGTGATTTACTGGAAAATTCCTTGAAGAAAAACAATTCCTTTGTATAGAACATTTAATACTAATGCCGCAAGAATTTTCTTAGCTATGGAGTTTCCATTGAGGTAACTTTCTAAAATGTTTAATTTAATTAGGTTGTAGACAACCCAAATATGGCAAAGGAGATTATTTCGATTTTATTAATAACTCTAAGTAATACTCAGAGAACAGGAAAGATAAATCTCAGGGCTAAACAAACATTAATGCAGTGAAAGACATTCAAGGCAGAAAATAGTGTGAGGTAGATGCCAAAGACAAATACTTCATAGGGTGATTATTCTTTAAGCAGATGGTGCATAGAGGACTAGACTGGTTTTTGTGGCACAGTAGGTACCGCACAGCACATGTTGCTCTAAGAATAATGAAGACATTTGCCATCCCCAAAATTAACGGGAAAATGCATCATGCTATAACTAATGAGTTGTCTGAGTTATTTTTGAGTCAGTTTATTAAGAAAAGATTGGAGCAAACCACAGCAATAAATCTCTAGGACACATACATCCCAGACTGATTTGCATTGAAGGTCATGACAAGGTTCAGCAAAAATGCAGATCTGAGCAGAGCAACTCTTCATGTGTCATGGATTGCTGTGTTTCTGTTCTTTTTAGGCAGCTCTAAAGAATAATGATGATTATTATATCATGATGGATAAGATGTTAGGGACAGTAGGTACTAGTGCATGTTTGTCATTCAGTGTTTGTCACATGCCCACCTGTAGCTTTCTAGCTAGAGTGGAAAACATTCAACACTGAACTCCACAAGTTTATAAAAAAACCCAAAAAACCAAAGCAGCTGTTGAGTCATAAAGAATGTTTTTTTTTTCTGAGGGGACATTCATACTGCTTGATTTTATTCATCCAACAAAAATGCCTCACACAAAAAACTTATCTTTCTGTGTTATGAGTGAGAAAAAAAAAATTGAAGTTGTAGTTTAGGACCTGGGAGCTCATCATATATCTGACTCTGGTGTATGTCTTCACTAGCTTCAAACTCCATTTCAGTGATCTGATTTCTGTGGCAAAACCAAAGTACTTAAAATACACTTCAGCTCCTCTAGGATCTTAACTTTCTCCATTAATTTCATGTGCAGATAAGTGTCCCACCTTAGTAATTTTATTTAGGTTTTAATCAATTAGACAGTTAGATACCCTCTGAGCAGTAGTTACCCATATCACAAATCTGGATAATTTAATTTACATGTGATTTTAGATGATACCATTTTATATCTTTTTATAGTTCAGTCAGGGGATAAATGGCAGTAATGTAGATATACTAAAAAGTAAAATGTGAAATATATCAAGTCTTCAATGAAAACTAGAGTGAATTTCTGGATTTGTTGAACTAAATTGGCTTATTTGTAAACATGCAAGCCCTAATTTATACTCTGTGTCTAATAATTAGCCTGCTTTTCTCTCTGGAGTTCATCATTGTGGTCCTCATCAGCTTAGTGATGCTGCTCCTGTTGTGGGATAACTACACTGTGTCTTCTTCTTTGCTTCTATTTTATTTTTATGCCTGGCAATATGTAGCCTTTGCATTCCTGAGATTTTAGTCCTTGGATAACAAGGTTGCAGTGGATGAGAAAATTATTCTTCTCAAGTAAAAGAATAATTTCCTGCATAGAGGGAGAAACAGTACTGCAGAGAGACCGCTAATCTGATAGTTACTTTATATTTTTATAGAAATATAAATATATTCCTCCTTGTGAAGGAATCTCAGGAGTCATGCTCATTATTGCTATCACTACCAAAAACTTCTGGAAGAAAACCAAATAATTAAAACATCCATCAGCAATGAAATCTCTAGTCAGCTAGTCTCTCCGTTAGAGAACACTGACTAAAGGATGAGGCAAAGTACATTTAATTCATTTCAAAAATACTCCTATAAAAATGGAATGAGAAAAAGACGAAATTGAAGCAAAAGGAATATTTTTTGAAACAGGGAATAGAGATGGATGGATTTACTTTGAATTCAAAAATGTCAAGCAATTAATAAGAAAAACCTAATGGTAGCCAACTAAAAAGAAAGAAAGGCTTGTCAGTTGTTTTGTTTCTATTCAACTAAAACCCTTAGATTTTTCATGCAGAGCAAACCCTAAAGGCAGTTTCATTTAATTCCTTCAACAGGTTTTACTTTAAGAGAAAATTCTTACAAATCTTGTGAGTCTCTCTTTCTGCAGTGTTGAAGTATATAATGTGAACAAAGGCAGACAAGGATGTGGTGTGTCAAATGAATCTGTTTCTTAAGTGTTCCCGTGCCTCTGTAAAATTGTTTTTTTCACATAGGCTGATTATACAGTTTGCATATGAAACATTTTCCTGCCAGTGGTATTTTGTTGAAATAAAAATTCCCCAGGTAAAGCAATACTTTTTGCAGGAAATTTCCATTTGTTTCTAGGTCAGGTCAACTTTAATCTCCCTGTTGCCTGAGTCACTTTATTCTTTGTTCTTTTATATTTGTTGCATTATATAGAAACCAGAGGGCCCAGATGCACCACAGATCATGTGCCAAATTATGTCCTGCCTCTGTATTTGGATAAGTGGGACAGATTGCTACCATCATCAGAGATTGGTTTCCATGGGCAGAAACAGGAAC
The DNA here is from genome assembly GCF_029207755.1 of Chamaea fasciata. Classification (NCBI taxonomy): domain Eukaryota; kingdom Metazoa; phylum Chordata; class Aves; order Passeriformes; family Sylviidae; genus Chamaea; species Chamaea fasciata. Next base: position 41,620,254 of record NW_027094091.1, on the reverse strand, counting down.
ATGAAGATCACACAGGAGGGTGAGGTGCTGGAACTGATGAACCAAATGTTGTGCTGTTACAAAAAAAGCCTTTCCCCTTAGCAGCCTTTTAATAGTTCCCTTTCCATATCTACATTTAAGAGGAGGGGAGAGGTGCTCATGATTACTTTTCTACCACATATCAGCATGGTCTTACATGTCTTATGTATCACTTTTTTGGGTAGGAATAGAAGTGAAGATAGCTGAGGATTGCTTGTGCTAGCAAATGTAGGGTCTTCAGAGCATTGTTGCCACCCTGTCTTCATTGCTATTATCTCTGCTCCACAGATGGAAGCATGAATATGTCTGTATCTTTTGTAGTTATGTGCTGAATTTCTCCTTAACTGTGATAATCTCATCTGTGTTTGACATATTTTAGTAGTTACAGTGACTCAAAATTTTCCATCTCTTTTTCTTCCTTCCTTCCTTCTCTATCAGTGATGCAAATGATTTTCCTATAGAAAGTAGGAAACCTGGGCTGGCTATGTGACTTTGCACTACACTACTGACTCACTAATAAATCTCCTGTAAACTACAGCAGCAACCGTAAGGGTTTGTAAAACAAGCTGGACCAAAGGTGCCACTGTACAGAGCCAAGTTGGAAGTCTTGACACGTGCAGGTTGGATAAATTACTCAGGAATATTTCTGTATTTTGATTTTAGCAGCTGTAACAACCTAATCACCAGTCTGTTACAACGCTGCAACATACCACTCTATGTGAGCTGAAACAGTCCCTTGTTGCATAGTAAGGGTGAACAATGCCCTTTGGAACTGTGAATTGGATGCAGTATTAGACGAAGTAATTTCATTTCCCTTTGTTTTGCAAATTTTTTTACCATTACTCATGAACTAGTCAGGCCAAATTTTTTTTTATCATGTATTTTATGTCAAATGAAATTTAAAGTGTGTGGAATTAGATACGCTGAACAGAAGACTTGAAATCTTACTGACACTGTCATTTCTCACTGTGTATTTCAGCAGACAGAAGAGAAAAATTGTAATTGTCAGACTTATTTAATAATTTAAGCACCCCACAGAGATGAGGCTGAGTAAAGGTGAATATACTGAAGACACAGTTAAAAAAAAACCCCAAACACTCTGTCTACTACTTCTTTGAAGTGACTGAACACTGCAAGTATATTATTTTTAGCAATAAAAGCCTCTAGACAACTTGCTGCTTTTGTGAAACTTTTAAGTTGCTTTAAGTCATTTAGCACTTGTCTCCTAAATAAACCCACTTAGAATGCAGATGCTCCTGCTTCCATGTAGAAACATCTATTCATACCTAATCAATGATTAATAATAATAATTATTAATTATATATATATATATATATATATATATATGTATAAAAGTGGAATGCATATATAAGATATTTTTACAAACAAGTTTAAAACAAAATCTTGCTCATGGAGGGAAAAGCTGCATGGCAATGAAAGAAGCAACTCAGTAAAGTGCTATTCTCTTTCTCTACGATGTTTGTTCAATGGGATCAGTGCAGTTAATTACCAAAGGTTTCAGATAGGCTGAGAAGCAGGAAGATATATGTCTCACAAATATAATAGCTAAGTTTATGTGTGCTTATGCTAAGTTTAGGCTTATATATGAGCACCCTTTTATCATTGTCCAGACAGTTCTTTCTGTGGTCCTTAACGGGATTGCAGCCTAAGTGAAAAAAGTCTTCCATTAACATCCAGGTGTTATTCAATAAATATTCAAGGTGTCACTGTTTCGTTTTGGGTATAGGCGTGAAGATGGGCTGGTAACTGCAAGGGAAATAGGCAACAAATGAGGTTTGTAAGCATAAAAACATTATTTACATCCTTAATTTGACAAAAAAAAAGATGGAAAAAAAAGAAGCAGAAAAACAGAGAGAACATATGAATGAGGGAAGAATTGGAAAAAGCTTGAGATTGGAGGAGAGGATTTTGAGGTGAGAACATAAGCTTTCAAATTTCTTATGGGAGAATTTGCTTTTAATTCTTTAAGGGATAAGAAGGAAGAAAGTAAAGCATGTTGTGTAGACTAGAGAAGTGCTACCTTTTTACCACTTTTCTCTTTAAAAAAGTTAGCTATAGTCATTACAATGTTATAAAAGGAAGTAGGATAAAGGGATAGTTTGAGCAGTGAATCAAAGGTGACATGAGGCAGCTAGGAACAGAGAAGTCGTATTGTCAACTGGAACAATGGAAGAACCAAATTGAAGGGGTTTGACTCAACTTCAAAGCAGATCCACTGAAAATCATTTGAAAATCTTTTTTTTAGTGAATAGTATGTGTGCCTGAAGTATTAGAATTATTCCATTTATTAACTTAATGACCTTCTTTAAGGTATTCTATTTTCTTTTCTTCCTTTTTTTTATTTTTGGTGCAGTGTGTATCTAGTAAATAAAACTTACAAAATGTACATGTGCATTATCATGTCACAAGTCTCATGTCAGTCAACTCAAGTTCACTCCTCATTTAGGTTCCTAAGTTTTCTACTTTGATAACATTGATAAAATAAAAAAAAAAAAAAGGAGACCTCTGTTAAATCCTGATTTTGTTTTTTTGTCTTAGAGTGGAAAACATGGAGTAAGCTGTAAGTGCTGATGCTTTCTGCATCATCTGTACTTAAAATCCAGAATACTGTCTGTCCTTCAGACCTGATTTGTTTCCAGGGAAAGTCAGAATATCATAACAGAGGTTCTACAGTTCTGAGGTTTTATGATCAGTTTTTTCCTGATTTGTTTACAGCTTCTTTTTTAAAACTTATTTTATTTGTGTAACAGGTTGTATTTATAGACTGCAGATTGTCTTATGAATTAGATTAAGGTCGTTCAAGGTTATAGAACTGCCTTAGCAACACAATTTCCCTACTGAGCTGTGTTTCAGAGAAAAGAAGAAATACTGTTGCTGTCATGGCTGCTGAATTCAGTGCTGCCAGCAGCTCTGAAAGCCTTTGTAGCAAACAGCAAGTCAGTAGCAAGTGTAAGACACAATATACATTTTCAAAGAAAGTCCACTAGCAGAAAACTGTGAACATACAGTGCAGGACAGACGAAAGTGTGTTATATCATGAATCGCATCAATATAAATAATTTTGGAAGTCATCAGTAACAGATGACTGTGATGAAACAGTAAATAGGGAATGCAATTTCAAATAATATCAGGTGCAGTAAATTAAACTGGAAATGAGGGAATCCTAAAATATTGTAATTGGCTTCAATCTCAGATGCTGGGCTACACTCTGAATTTTCAGCTTGAAGACAAAATAAAACCTATGAAAAAGAGATATGAAGAACTGTAACTTTTTGCTAGGTGGAGGACAGGAAAGATGGAATCACACTGTGCTTTATAGGAGCTTTTTTCAGCTGTGGTTAAGGCTGAAAGTAATTGATAACAGGTGACCTAACTCAGCAGGGAGAAGCCCTAACCCAGTTCTGGGAGAATTTTGATAACAATATTTTTTTTAAACATACATTGGATTCAGGAATAGATTTTTAGTAACTGGTTGCACAATATATCACCAACTGTTATCAATATGGAAATTCAATTAATCCTAATGTATTTGGAATAGTTACAGTAATGTTGTAGCTGCTGTAAGGACTCAGTTGGACACGGGGCATTTTCTTCTCCAGCTGTCTCTCTTCCAATGCACAAGGCTGCGGTACAGATGGAATTACAGCCAGATAAGGCTTGGCTGTGCTCTTGCAGAGCTTCTTGATTACTTGTGCCACAGGGAGGACCTCTGTAAAAAGCCACGTTGAGTAGGTGTTGGCACCACTATCCCAGGGCTGAAGTGCACCTGCTTCAAGACCCAGGTCATTACTGGGAGACAAGAGACTATCCTGAAAAGAATGTGCTTAGAAGTCAGAGCTACTCTAGTGTGATATCACCTGCATGGTGCTGGGAAAGGGAACCTTCAAGCTGTGTGTTTCCTAGAGAATTGTTACAGAAGGAAAGCTGTGCCTTTTGGTTGTGTGTGGTAAGAGCTAGCTTCACATCTGACTTACATGAATTGAAATTAGTTTGTATGCTTCCTTAAATCACAGCTTACGAGAAACCAAATCACTTTCCTCAAAGCTGCCTGTAGCAGAAGGGCCAACATTTGTCCCCAAATTTGCCATATCAATTTGATACCCACATACAAAATTTTTTGCCTGGAAGTAAGCAGCTGAACGAAACACGGCTGGGGAAAACAGAAGAGTAGCATGCAGTGACTCTTGCCAACCCTGAGACTAAAATAATCCATGTCTCAATAGCAAACACATGATAGATATGTTCTAGTGAAAGATATTTGTGCAATACTTCACATACATTTATACTTTAATGAGGAGACTGTTATGACTAATACATAATGTGTATGGTGTATTAATGCCAACAGATATGTAATGAGCAAATAAGGTAGATTTATAGTTTAATAGTCCTTTTTGAGGACATATAACAAGATAAATTTGAAAAATGCAAACTATATCCTCTCCAGATCAGTAAGAAACCAAATGTTTCAGTTCAGAGGAAATTTCTGTTATTTATGTAAAATCCATAACCTTAGCTGTTACTGCGAAAAAAGTATCAGTGGAGAAATATTTAGTACGTTAGTAGTATTTCATAAATCACCAGGTAAATAAAGTATTTCGTCTTCTGGAAAGTTCAAATGTTGCCACTGAGAAAAAAAAAAACCTATTGCATTACAAGTTACTGTGCCCTAATTAAAACTAAAAAAGCCCTGTTTTTGAAGGTCAGTATACAAAGTGAATGTACAACTTCAGAGCTGTGGTATGAGAAATGAGGAGTTGTTAAGGTCTATCCACAAACTTTGATAAGGAATTGGAATTCTTAAGCAATTTTTAAAGTTGAATTGCAGTTTTTGACATTTTGCATCCGAACAGTTTAGAAATTTTCTTTTCCACTGTTATTTTATTATAGACCAGAATCCCATAGACAGATGGAGCTTTACTGTGCTAGAATTTTTGCTGTGTTAAAGTGAGAGTAAAGTGCAGCTGTCAATTTACCGCCCTTAGGTTCAGGTTGGTAAAAGCTGTGAAAAAGTAATCTGCGTTGTGATTGCTGGAGTCCAAAGCATGCATATTTGTGAGACTAAGAACTAAATATGTGTGTGATATAGTAGTTCAGGGAGTTAAGGGAAAATAGGTATTATTGCTAACCAAAATAGTTTTTCAGGACACTCAAAATAAAGAATATGAGAAAGAAAAAAACCCCTGTCTTCTTAATTTTTGTATTCTGTCCCACATCTTTACTTTATTTGCACAATTATGAAACTCTTGCCATCACAGTTATTAAGAATTAATAGAAACAGAGACTGGTCAAGAAATCACAGTATTGAACAGTCACAGAGTTGGTCAGGTTGGAAGAGACTGCAGTGGGGTGATCTGGTCCAACCTCTCTTCTCAGTCAGGGTCTTCCTAGAGCACATGGCACGAGATTGTGTCCAGAGGGTTCTTGAAAATCCTCCAGTGAAAGAGATTTGGTGTTCTGTGAGCTGGGACTTCCTTTCTGTATGGTGGTATTTTTAGTTAGTTCTGAACCAAACTGAAAAACTGGAAACATAACAGACATTGTATTCCAGATATTTCAGGGGGGGTGTCACCTTCTGACCCTTCTCCTAATTTCTAAGCCCAAGTTAAAACTCACTTTGGTTCTGAAGTCAAGGGAAGTCTACAATGCAGTGGGGAACTTGAATTACATCTTTAATCAAAGCAGCGGGCATAGGTAATGGAAGCATCAGCAGAAATTTTGGTGTGCGCTGGAAGGGAGAATGTTTGTTTCCACACGCTTCTCTTGGCCACCCCACAGTGAGGCTCGAGCAGGCTGATCTATTCCTGCTGACATTACACCCCCTGCTCACGGTGCAGTGGTACCTCGACAGCAGGGTGGCAGCAGCAGTTCTAAATCTGTTGATGGACAAACAGCCCACAGTGTCTACTCTGCCGTCTGGGAATTGCAGCGGTCTCTAAGTGCCATCCTACTAAACAGAGTCATGTTGTTGCAAACCCTGAGCCTAGTACCAGGAAAAATAGCTATGAATTCTTAAAAATATAATTTACACTTACAAACAATTTTTATATGCTTTTCTTTGTGCTGAGTGTATTCAATGCTCAATGACAGTGAAATCCTTCCTAACTGTGTTTGAAATTGCATGTTTATGAGCATATATCTCAAAAATTTCTCTGAAATAAAAGCCCAAGGAGTCTTTGTTCAGTCTGCATTTATTTTTCAGTTGTGTCGGTGTGTATGGTGTGTTTTCCTTAAATTGTATTTGTGCAATCTCATTTCTTCAGTGAAAGATTTTGAAGCAATAAAATGTTGCAAGTGTTACCATAGCGATAAAGATCTTAGAGTATCAAAAATAGTATCTTGTTAAATCCCACTGTAGGGTTGGTACCCCTGCAGTTCCAGCATCAATGTCTTTTTCTCAGTGAATTTTCTGTTTTTTCTTTGAAATATGGAATGAGTGTGACATCATATGGTAATCCTATATGTAATGGACATGTCCATTAGCAAAGATACTTCACATGAGAATGAAATCTGACTGGTTTTGAGAATAAAATAAAACATCATTCCAAGTCCCAGGAAAGGTACAGGATGTGGCAGTTTTCTAATTTAAGCTACAGGAATCTAAGAATAGATATGCTAAGGCCAAATTAGTTGTGTAGATGTTAAATTAGTAGAAGACAAAAGAGCATGACAGCAAAATCTTATGATCCCTGAACGCCAGTTATAAGTGTACGGAATTATTATAATACTAATTAAAATCTTCCAGCAATTAATATACTCAAGTAGGAGACTTTGGACAAAACCATTTGAACATTCAATCATTGACATTAAATGAGCAAGGGTTTGTACCACTGCAGAGATATTATGCATTTATTTTATATATATATATATATATATATATATATATATATATATATATATATGTATAATATATGTATATGATTCATTATCATTCATTTCAGTTTGCCAAAAGTCTATTTTGAAAAATTATGTATCTTCTTTTGATAAATCAACCCCTTGTTTCAAAAAATTTTTTCCAAATGTTGGACTCAACATGTGAAATTTGTGAACTAAATTTTGTATCAAAAGATAATTAAAGGACTCCAAGTCATCCTGCATGTCCTCAAATTTGATATCTATTGCGTAGAAATCACTGTACCTGAGATGAATGTTATGCCATAGTAAAAAACATGTTATATTCACAGTAGAAAAAAGTTTGATTTACGTTCTGATTTCTTTTTTTTTTAACTTTAAATATATATTTAAAATTTTTCAGTTTCCTCAGTATATTTTTGACTCGTACATATATAGTGAGGTTTCTGAGACTTCCCACTGTTTTTATTCCCTTACAAGCCACATCACCTTTTCTAGAACAAAATGTAAATGTTTTTATGTTTAAAATCAGGTTAAGGAAAAAATCAACTTCCTCAGATCTCTTCTTTCCCCTCGCCTTTCTGTCTCTGAGTGGTTTTTGAAAGTGTCAACCTCCTTTCATGTTTCCTCAGGTGCTTCGTAACACAACTGTGAAAGCAACGTTGTGGTTTCATTCATAATGCATATCTCATGTACTTTACTCTTTTCCTGTGGACAAATTTAGGGATAAAAGATGTTGGATCTGTGACAAGACTTGGCATGACTTACAGACCCATTTCATTTAATCTGCAGGTGTTTGCATTGGAAGGCAATTAGGCATCTCTATTCTTTTGAAGTTTCCCATACATTATTATCCCCATCTGTCTCCTTGCTCTTTGGGTTTTTTTAGTGTGTGTCATAACATAAAGATCAATATTGAAAAGGTAGTGGTTCCTCACATCCCTGTGGATTTGTGATGTTTTATCAAATGTAAGTGATTAACCTAATAGAGTCTAAGAGCTATACTAAACACTTTTTTAAAATGCATTTACACTGCTGTTTAGTACTTCCTTGTGGGATAGGTGTTCACAGAGTTTATTAGAATTATTTACTGTATTAACCTTTGTTAATGACCATAAAATTGGTATATCTTTTCCTGAAAGAACATAACTGAATTGCCTCTGCCAGAGTTCCTTCCACTGTGGCAATTGCAAATACTTTAAATGTCTGCTGAAGTCCCATTGCTTGGTCAGTGGTAAATCTGAAAGTCTAGAAATAGCAATATTGGCTTCTGCAACAATACTTCAGTAGGAATTACACATCTATAGTTATTTATCATGTTGCTGCATCTCATGGCAGTGGTATCTCAGGAATCAGAGTTTATATCCAGGAAAGATACCATAATGTATTAAATACCATGTGGTGCCTACAAAATAAATAAATTGTCAGATATCTGGGTTATAATCCCCAGTTCTTCTATTTGTAAGTAATAATGTATAATTTGCAAGTATTTACTAGCTTCTTATTCAGTACAGGTGCACCATCATTATGATAAACTTACAGATGTCTTTAGAAGTGTTACTAAAGTAATCTATTGCCTGTGTATATTTTGTCTATGTACATATTGTCTATGTAATTATACAAAGAGCATTTTTTCCAATTGATACAAATTTTATATGAATCAGGAAATTGTCCTTAAATATCAGAGCTAATAATTTATCATTAGTTGCAATTAAATTACCAATGTATCAGAGCAGTGTTAGAAATTACAAATATTTCAATCAATACCTTATGAAAAAATCAGGTTTTTTGTTGCTGGTGAGCTGTACGCTTTTCTTTCTGGATAGGATGTCACGTATCATGTGGCAATATTTCCATTTTTATTGTTGAAATAAGAGGAATAAAAAATTCCAAAGGCATAGGACCCATCAATTTTGGACAATATCTTTGTACTTCAATAGAGCTTTGCAATTTTACTAATCAATCAATAGTAATTTTTGTAGTAAGAACTGATTAAATGGGAATAGGGCTGAGATCTTGCATATTTATATATTTACATGTGGATTTTTTTTGTTTGTTTCTTTAGAAGTAGGAAAAATGCTTTAGAATTTGGATATGTCAGCATTGCTTTTCTGTGTCACTCATTTGGCCTTCCCTGTGTCTTCTTTGGTAGCTGAATATTAGCTTGGAAAGATATGTATTGGTGTATGTTTCAAGTGATCCAGTGTTTCTTTTGAATCCCGTATTGATTAAGCCTTCTTAATTGTTTGGGATGTGAAGTGTCTTGCTGACAGGTTATGAGAATGTCAGCTGAAAAGGAAACCTAATGACATTTCACAGACTGATTTCTCTAAATTACGTGAGGCATGCAAGGTTTGTTTACAAGCTCTCAGAAGGAAGATACTGTGGTTTTCCCACTGCAGACTGATATCAAAAGGACTCTGCAGCTCCTATTGTGCTGCAGGATATGATTTGGTTATGTTATTGGATCATTTGGTGTGTTTGATGACAAGTGAAAGTGAAATACCAGGGACATGCAAATAATGTTGTACTTACAGAGTTTTGTAATTCTTCCTTAATTACCTGCAGGGCAAAACCGCTCTGCTTTTGAAAAAGGCCCTGGAGAATTTTAATTTTTCTAAAATGATAGCTAAACAATGGTTATGAGATGGCACTGAAAATGGAGAGTATACCTTGTTCCCTTTGCATGTGTCATTTCTGGGTTTTTGTTTTGTTGTTGTTTTTTTTATATATCTTTATTCAGTTGTTGCTTCTAAATAAAACTTCAAGATAGGCCCTAGTTAGATTCTTTAATATCCAGTACATTGCACTCTAAAGATTCCAATGCAGTCAAAAAGGGAGTACTCTCTATTTTAGAAAGCTGTGCCTTCATTAGGTTGTTCTCTCAAACGATCTAGTAACTTCCCCCAGAAACAATAGGTTTTTTCCATTAGGAACACTTGTTTTTGGTTGTTTGTTTGTTTTTTTTCTCAAGAGATAATAGTAAGTTCAGAATAACAGGGACACTAGAAACTGAAAATCTGCAGTTTTTCAGGGATGCTTCATTATAATTTTTTCATTCATTGCACTTAATCTCAGGAAAAATGTGAATTTTTAATAACTCCTCCAGGTAGATATTCAATTTACTATTACATGTATATACTTGTATTGAAAGAAGAGCTAAAGATTTGCTTCTACAAAGTCTTTTTGTTCGTGGTAAGTGATGCACTAGGAAAGTAGGTTAAAATATGTTGCTAGGAAACAGAAGAGGATCCTAGCAACTGCTACTGAAAATGAAAATTGTATGCCTCTGTAAGGATGGAGCTTCAACCCACAGCAACCCAGCTTGCTAATATTGTTTTCTGAAAGATGATTAATTCTGTAGCCTCAATCTTTGATATTTTATTAGTAAAATAGTATTTCTTGCTTAGAATAGTGTTCTTAGAGAAGAAAAATTATTTTTCATCCATTATAGTACCTTACAATGTACTGGTAACAAGCTCAGTCTTTAGCTGGACCAGAATTGTAAGCTTTTGAGATCCATATTCCTCATTTATGTGCAGGACTCACCAGTCAGAAAGATGCTCATTAACCTGTGGCTTTATGCAATCAATACTCTAACAGAGCATTTGTTTTATTAAATTTTTGTTGTTATGTTCAGGGATTAAACACCTCAGGGAGGAAATATGCAGTTTTGATCTCAAATTATTTTTAGGAAAAATGATAATAAGGGATTTTTGAAGTATATGTAGCCTGCTCTTCTTTCAGCACTAGGTTCACTTCCTTCCTGGACTTTCATTTTCCATCTTCTTTTCCCTCTTGCTGTTGTTTTCCACAATAGTTCACCTCAAAGCATTTGTGCCTTTGCTTTTCTGTTAAACCTTTTCTCCCTCCCTCTTGCATTTCTTATGTAGTCAACCTTCCTTCTCTTTTTCCAGAGCTTACCTTCTCTGTCTTACTCCTCCCTCTTCTCTGATCCACACAGCTATATTCATTTTCCCTAGCTAACCTTTGCCTTGGAAGATAGGGCATTAGTTACAGGACACTGTGATGCTACAATTCATTCTAGCGTTGCTAACTCCTTCAAGGCAAAGAGGCTTTTATTGGTGAAAGCAGCAGAACAGTAGAGAAAAGTCTTTTTTATCTTCAGTGTGTGGGCTAATACTGTGCAAACTCAGGACCACTTGACCTACATCCATGTGACTTTTCTATCTGCACATGTATAGATACTTAAATATAGTCACAGATGGCATATAGTGTGTGCATTCTTATGCACGTGTGTGTAAGGCTGTCTTGATCTTTGCCTCAATGTCAAGATAAATTCCGATATAGGAATACCATAAAATAGGTCAATGTGCAGAGCTGGTGTAGGTTCCAGCATGTGTTATTCCTGTGTATTATACACTTGAGTCAATCTTGGAGCAATAGAAAGACTTAAGTGTGTAACAAACCCAAGCAGTTATTGTGATATGACATGCTGTACCCTGCAGGTGAAGGCCTGTCAAGGAGTACGAAATCAGAAGGAGATTTAGATATCTAAAAAGATAGAAATAAGAGATGACAGGTGAAGAAAAGACAGATGTGAATTTACTTTCTGCAGCTATCCTGAGTGAACTACGTATGCATATAGGCAAATATTGCTAAGGAGTAGCTTTGGAGAAAATGCGATTTATGAAGCGGGAGATGGTAGAAATCACTGGAAGACAGCAATTCCTAAACTAGGAATCATGACTAAGGCTCATGTAGCATCGTGAGTATCTCCCTTTTAGAAAAAACATTTCTCTTCTCTGCTAATTTCATGGGTCATTGGAGAAAGAGATCCATGTTATACCTGCATTTGTGTTTTTGTTTTTAAGACTTCAACACTCCTTTCTTCTCTGACAGAATAAAAGCTATGGTATGTGCACTGCAAACATAAGAAATGTACCTGGCTTCAGTGTCAGTTAGACCAATCCACTGCCAACCTTGTGCAGTGTGGAGATTCTGCATGGACTCACTTAAATAGAGGTTAACTCTGCGTAGAAAAAATTATGTATGTATTACAGTAACTGGTAAGATTATAATGGAGCGTTATCCATTTAAGGGAATACACCCATTTTGAAGTGACTAAGAATGCGGTGCTTGTAAACACAGTGGAAACCTTAATAAGTTAAGAAATTCTAAAAAAAAAAAAAATTAGCCCTGTATCAGGGCTCTTGATTAATAAGTCATTAAATCGCTCAACCTGCTGAATATGGAGTTGAATTTTGATGAAATTAGATCTCCATGGTGTGAGCTGATCTCCCATTTAAGTCAAATAAAATCCTCATTGCACGAATTAGTTTGATGATCTTAGATCCTGAAAATATTTTGCTTTGCATTACCAAACCACTTAATTGTTTATCCAATGTTGGTGAAAGTTTTGATTTACAACATATTAGATCAGGATAAAACAGCTCTGTAAAAAATGGTGCTAGCACACAGTAAACTCCAAGTATATCCCTGTTTTCTTTTGCTTCATTAAAAACAAAGACTGATCACATTAGATTTCTCATTGTGTATATAGTCACGTATTTGAGAGCATGGGGAATGCAGTGAGGGAAGTGGATAAATCCAGATTTAGAGATGATTTCTCTATTTTCCACTACGTGTAGTTCCACATCTTGTTATTTCCTGCAGTGTTGTCATTTGGCTTATTTCTGTTTGAAAGAAATATCTTGCATTTCATATATTCAAAGGTATATTTTTTTGAGGACCTTGACAGACAATTTTCTGTGATTAATAATTTCTCTGTGAATGTCAGTCACCTAAGTCTCTAAGCACAGTTGAACACGCAACATGTTTAATGAAACTTTAACAGACCCAAAAATTCAGTTGACGTGAGCAAAAGTTTATGATTAATTAGGGATTGTTTCCAGTCCAAAGCCCAGCAAAAACAATCCTAATGGCTCCAGCACACTAAGAAGGATTAAAGAAAATGTGTGCTAAAGCTGACAGTGATCACTGATCAAAACTTCAGTCTTTTTAGCCCGAAGGTAACTAGGTCAGATTTCATCATTGTAAGCCTTAAGGTATAAAATAGAAATTGAACTTGCATGGTGATGCAAGCTGGCTATGAAATTAGGAGGCCTTGGCTCACAAAATATAAAAAGTTGGCATACTCAATGGAAATGATGTTCAAAGCAGTTAACAGTAAGAATGAGGAAAACAGCTTGTGCTGCTTTGGAAGAACAAACAGCAGTTCTCTTCTTGCAGTACTCATATTTCACACATTAATAAGTATAAGAAAAAAAAAGCAAAATTAATATCAAAGTGGGCATAAAAATAGTGGTCCTTTGAAGTTTCTAAATATTTAGAAATTGTCTATTGTGAAACTTATGTGTAAAATATAAAAGGTACCTTTTTGTGAAGAAATAAGCATTTAGGAAAAGATCCAAGTAGCTACATATAATAGTATATTTCTTCCAGAAAAAAAAAAATCTAATAAGAAAACTAGCACTTGAAAGCAATTTGAACAAATCATGAATAAAGACATTTTCCTTTTGATACATGTTTTTATGGCTGCATTTGTTACTGCACAAGAGAAATGTCTTCTGAGGAGACAGGAGGACTATTTATTCTATCTCTAAAGCATAGCAGTTAATTAATTCTTTACATTAAATCCTAGGTTTTTAACTCAGCAAGAGGATGAGAATTTGAAATGTACATCAGAAGGAAGCATTACCTGGTGAGAATATCTGAGCTGCAGGCACACCACGTTAATTCTAATTTTACTTTTCTTTTCAAAGTGGAAGCAGGACATTGTGTCTATAGGACTCCTCCTGAGATATGGGCAGGGATTTCTAAAAGAACACTGGTTAAAAAAGAAGTCCAATGTCTTATCACGTTCCCCATGCTCTGGGTGTCAGCCCAGGAGCCTCAGTACTTGTTGGAAGCACCAGCTGTCACAGTTCAACCAAATACCCATCCCAACTCATTGTGCTACAGCACCTACTGATGAACACTGGGATCCTGAGAGCCAACACTTAGTCCTTTGAACAGCCAGGTAAAACTCGGAGCAGTCCACGTGGAAGGAATAAGGCCCTCTTCAGCAATTTATGTGAAATTCATATTTTTCTTTATAGGGTGCTCCGCTGTGTGCTGCTAGAGGCCCACTAAAGACAGAAAGTACAAAGGGTGCATGATGCGCTGTTGAGTAGGTGGGCTGTGACCACCTTGTATTTCTCCTGAAATGTTTCAACATGATGTGAACTTCTGCCAACTTTTTTCCTCCTTCTTTATTTTTCCCTGTTGATCTTTTGAGTAAAAACCCAAATTAAGGCTGTACAGTTTGTTATGTGTCTCTAACAAGGAAAAAAAGGATGACAAGAGATGCTAATTTAGAAAGACACAATTGAAAAGTGATGATGAGAAACTGCCACTAACCTGATATGAAATAAAATATGCCTTCAAAGCAGTGACTGGCCAGTGAATTACACTCCCATTCAAGACATCTTGAAAATAGACTGGATACCTGGGGGTGCAGCAGGACAGGGAGTGGAATATACTGCAGTACTGGTTGCTGCAGCAGCTGGAGCCTGGGTTTTGACTGCTGTTGTGCACATGCATGTGCTTTACACTACCCTGAAGGAGATACTTCCTTTTCCTATATATCCTTGCTCCTCCACTGCTCCAAAGCTGCCGGTTGCAGCAGGCATGTGTATTTGGCAGCTAAAGCATGAATAAATGAAGCCATGCTTTGTGGCTGGGCATATTTATTTAGCTGTTAGAGGTTGCATGTGGGAAGAAGGCATCAAACTGGATGCCTTCCTATAGTCCTTCCTATCAAGAAGGACTGTGATGTTAAGGCATATAAGCACCTAAAAGCTGAGCTGGCAGAGGGTTAGAGAGAAGTCCTCCTTGGAAAGAGAAGGCAGCAGGCTGGATTAACCTGAAAAACCCTGACCAATAATTAATTTAATGCCATGGACTTTTGATTCTGAAGCTTAATGATCTGTGTATACTTCCTATTAAAATGTAATTATTTTTGGCTAAACTTACTGTCTGCCACCTATTTTGAAAGTCAATCTTCTAATAATGTTCTATTTCTTGAAATAAACTTAGGATATTACCAGTGATGGAAATGTACTTATTTCCAGGGACTTCCGCCTAGAAAAAAATATCAGCATAGAACTGGAAGAACAGATCTCTCAGGCACATTTTCTCTCTTTTGCACACACAACATATCTTTATATTGCAGTATGTATTTAAATGCAAATGCATCCAGGCCCATATAAGAAATTTAGGAGGTGATTTAGGAAATCAGCAAAATGATAAACAAACATAGCTTTCTTGAACGGTACTTGTACACAATATGGTAATGTGTGCATGGGAGATGTAATTATGAAAAAGGAGCAGAGCATGAGCACCGTATTTATGGGGATACAAACAGAAATAAAATAAGTAAGAACATTGAGATTCAGCTGAAATGCGTAAAAGCACGGTGAAGTGGAGGCGTGTTCAAGCAGTGGGCAGATTTCTGCTGGAAAGAGTGCTCTCCCTGAGTAAGTTCAGAATACACTGGGAAAGAAACCCCATTATGAGTAATCATACTTTGACAGAAGATAGAGAGAAGTATCAGTGTTTTTGTTTCTTGTAAGAAACAACTGGACAAAACTAAAGACAGGAGGCGTGTATTTTCCTAAAAAATTCAATACAGTACTTTGAATCAAAAATGTAGGAAGATCTTACTCATCAGCGTTTCCATAGTTTTATTGATGGAGTGTCCTGTTCTGCTTTGATATATACTCTTGATTAAGAAAATGCTTGGTTTAGTGTAGTGATGATTATCTGGTGCTAATTTTAAATGGTTAAGGTGAAGCTAACCAGTGGAAATTGTTGGTCAATCTGCAGTAACCTAGTGTAATATTGGTTACTCCATTTTTGTATATTCATGCAAGCTTTGTTGAAATCATTCCATGTATTAATGGGGAGGCAAAATTGCAGTAATAATTTTCTGTTTCATAGGCTGCCTTCTGTCAGCTCCTCCAGGAACACTGAGAAGCTCCAAGAAGGGTTTCAGCCTGACTTGAGGGGTGGGAGGTTGTCTTCTTCTGCCATTGAGTAAAGGAAAAGGACAGATAAAAAGCTGGTGCTGAATGTCAGCTTGGGGCTTCAGGATGGATATCAGCTAGGTTTATTTATTTATTGTGAGGGGCCCTTTATGTGTTATATCTGGCCCTTTCTTTTGCCATTAGCCACCTGGCAAAGGGCTTTTAAAGGGTTCAGCTGAAGTTGAAGCAATAGAACCAATGTACACAGTAGTTAATTAAATTGGCCAAAGTAATTTTGGCTCCAGCTTTAGGGAAATGCCTTTTTAATATTTTCCAATTTGCTTCAATGATCTGAAAATTAATAGCAGCACACTATTCCAATATGGAATATTTTATCAGAAAATTTCAAATTGACCTCTGTAAGTTTGAATTGACCTCTGTCTATGAAAAAAATCTATTTTCAGTGTGCTATGATAGCGAAACTACTGATAAAACAATAATTAATATAATGGATCTTTAAGATTTCATTTAGTTTTACTGGACATTTATAAAATTACCAGCATGTATTTTAAAAAGAATTATAAGGCTGAACCTCATTTACACTGGGTTTTAGTGGAACAGTAAACTGCAGCCGAAAATAAAGGAGTATAAAATGTGAAAATATCATATTTATTATGCTTTCATGCTGTTGGTGCCATTATACCATCGTACATTACACACTCTTGTGTATATTTCTAGGTCATTTGAGCAGATATTTAAAAATAGGCACTAAAGATTGTTTTTTCCCTCCTAAGAACTAAATTCAGCAAAAAGCATTCAGGCTAGAGTAGATCTGTAGAACACTGGTTTTCTACCTTTGCATGTAGAGTGGTGAATCTTGTCAGTAAGCTTAGCCTTCCAGCATAATTCTGGACAGAGACTTTTCTGCAATAACTTTCTCTTATTTGAAAAAAATCTGAGAAAGCTCTGTACTGTATTCAGTTTTTACAGTAAAGTCTTTAGGCTTGTGCTTAACTCTATGCAAATTGTTGGGGGCTTTTTTGTCTGATTAAACGCTAGTACTTGTGGACATTGTTCAGGCCATCCCCAGGCATTTCATTCTTCATATTTGTGTCCTGAATTTGTATCTACATTATTTCCCTTCCTAAATTTCTTTAAAATTATATGATACTCTACAAGTAGAGCTCAGAAATCTGAAGCTTGCTAAAAATGTATATGTATTTTATAGCCTGTTAGACCTTACCTTTTTTTCCTACCCTATTTGTTAGTATGAAATTAGCTATTGCAGGGTAATTTAAAGAGGTAATAAAGTCAAGAGCTAGAACCATGAAAATCTAAAAATGCTTCAAAATGAAAATATTAAATGTAAAGGCACATTAACAAAAATATCAGGATTGATAAGGAAAAGGATATAATGAATTCCTTTCTTATTTATTTCATTTATTAAGTTTAAAAATCCTGTTTGTTAATGTTTCATTTATATCCTGGTTTCATCTGTTTGTGTATTGCTTTGCATGGGTTCCTAGGAATACCACAGTTCTTTAGCAGCAGAGGAACTAAATAGCTCACACTAGAATGCTGGACTTTATCTAGAGTTGTACAAAGCTGGCCTAGAGGAAAAAGTGTTTTGTGAATTATTTAGGGCTATAGCTATGACATCTGTTTTCAATCAATCTGCTCAATGATACAAATTAAATATTGATAGCCTTACTGAAATATCAATTCCATAATTAATAGGGGAATGTTGTAAATTAGGTAGGAAGCTGCCACTAAAAGATGTAGTTAGGAGTTGGAAGATTTGAATAAATTTAGAGAAATTCATAAATTTATAACTTTTTTTCTTACACTTCACATGTAAATTCTTTAATTTTTTATGTTTGTTTTTTATGTTTGGTTGCTTTGGTTGGGGAATTTTAATCATTTTTGTAGAATAATTGTGAAGAATAAGATTCTGATGATAATAGACTAGATGTATATTTTGCACATGTATGCCCATAGAAAAATATTCTGATTGTCTAATGACTCATGCGAAGTCGAAGGTACTTGAATATGTCATCTGAGAGAAGGTCTCTGTTCTTGAACAGTTTCTCGCAGCAGAGGTCAGAGCTGCAGTAGCTTTAAAAACTCCTAAACCCTTATGTATCTTTGTAGTAAAGTTGATGGGTGAATTCAGATAATTGCAAATTGACTTTCCAAACCCTACCTAGCCTAAGCAGGGCTATTATGCATATTTTGATGTTCTACTAAAGTGTAGCAAAAGTCCAAAATGACATTTACTGCTTTCCTGTCTGTCATTTGGCTCTTACATCTCTGCTGTATCTGATTACAACCCAAAGATTTCTGAACCTGGCTGTACCTAAGGCCCTGATGAAAACTGCTGTTAATTGGTTTCATGATTATCTAGGTTTTTAGGTCTTCACCTTTGGCCACACACTTGCCTCTCAATCTGAATTATCCTCCTGTGATTTTCCTTTCAAAATCAGTATGCTTCCACAAAAAAGGCTGTGTTTTGAAGAAGTAAAATTTCATGATGTTTCACCAAAAATTCCAGACAAGTTCTAACCTTTTTCTAGACCCACCCATTTTCTACTGATTATAGCTTGCCTAAAATCACACTACAAATATGTGAAGGAGGACATGCCTGCACTGGCACAAAGAGGCAGGTCTGAGCTCCCTTTGGTTGTGTTAGCCTGCAAAAGCCAGGGAAAGACTGGGCAGAGACACCTATGCAATATTCAATTAAATCCCAGCTACCTTAGTGTAGCACTTTCACACAGTCTAATCTAACCAGCTGTGAACTCACTGTTAGTTCACTGTGTTCACAAAACCATCTAGAATATGATAATTTGACATGTGTTCTCCACCATCCTCTGTTCATGAAATCTGCTCCTTCCTCTTCCTACCTTCAAAATGGCCCTTTTTTCCATCCATTCCAAGTAGTCTCCAAACGGGTGGAGGATGATGTTCTCTTTTATCTGTATGTGAATCTGTATGTGCAACACTGGAAATGAGTGATTGTTTTCAGTACTTGAACTTGCTTAAACTAATTCTATCCCCACTGATCTTAGCTGGTAGATAAGGAAAGGTATGCTCCTGTACAGGGTAATTACACAAAACACCTACAGTAAATCCAAAGCATGAGGGGTTCTGAGACTGAATTGTGCAGATACTGGCTACTATGTCCATTCATCATGGCACTTTGGCTGGAGCTCAGGTATCAGAAATCTCAGAAAAATGCACAGCACTTTGCTGTATTAATAATGGAGGCTAGGATTTCTTACTGGCTCCAGCCCTGCTCCCAGCTATAAACCCAAATTTGACTAATGGAAAAGTAATACAACTAACAAGTGGCATGTAGAGTTGCAGCATGAATGAAGTCCCATTTCCTATGGACTGGTGCCTTGGGGTTGTTTGGCCTTGATGGTTAAGGTATGAAAATTCTGTGGCATTTCTTACAACTGAATATTTAAAAGTGCTGGCATAGAGATTCTTAGGTATCATAAAAATTGTGCACTCCTGCAGCTTTTCCTTCAGCCACAAATTTACAGGATCTGATCTGAATCCTCAGTTTTATGTTTCTACAGAATGTATGAAAACATAATAATCTGTGAGATCAATGTCCTTTTGTTTCATTTCCGCTGAAATCAGACTGTGAGTTCCAAAGCTATTTAGGAAGCACACATGGATATATATGGAGTGTACTCAGACAATGTTTGACAGCAGAGCAAACTATGGCAGAAACAGCACTGTATTTTTCTCAATTGTCATTTGTGAAAAGTTAGAGTATATTTTTCATAATTCTGGATGTCTGTAGGGGAAAATTGTTGTCTTAAAAATTTCTGCTTCGACATGTTTGGACTAAATCTTGATTTGTGCCTTAGGAACTAATGCCAAATGGACGAGCTGTCTCAGAACTTTCAAGACACAGAAATAGGATGATGGACAATAAAGCAGGAGATTACAAGACTACAGACTTGTGAAATTTAGATTGGTTTTGAAGCTTCAATTTGGCACTATCCTACAACCCAATTGCCTGAAGTTCATAAGAAATGCTTTGCCTTACTTGTACAGTAACCTTGTCTCTTCTTTCAAACAATGATTTGGAAGTCAGTTCTTAATATTTCATAATTTTTGTGACTTTTAAACCTTACAAAGTAAGTCCAGATACCTTGGCTAACTTTTAAAGATCAAAGAAGAAACTTCTCAGTGAAAATAAATATTTCTGATTGTGTTTATAACATTTATTTAGTACTGATTAAAACAAAAAACCTAGTTTTTCTCTGAGATAATATGTGTCTGTGATGCATATAAATTGTGGTTTGAAAAATGTAATTTATCAGAGCCTTTAGCACCAGTAAAATATTATTCTTGGCAGACATCATTTTCAATGAATTTTGAACCACAGTTTATGCAAAGTTCTCATAAGAAATGAGTGCATTCATCCATGTAAGGCTGAAAATATCAGACCAGCAATGACCTGTGCAAAACAGGGAGAAGTTTGGAGAATGAGCCCATGGAAGTGGCCCTGATTATCTGAATCTTAGTGCCTTTTCACAGCTGCTCACATCTAACACAGCTCACTTTTCCTCTGCCTTAGAATGTGACCACACAACAGCCCTTTCTCCCTGCTGATGTTGCCTCGTGATGCTGCCCTTCAGATTTCTGCAGATTTATGGAGAAATCTGCCTAGAGAGAGCTGAGTTATGAGGCATTATATTTATTTCTCAGGGGAGTTACCTCATTAGGAACGCTCTTTGCATTTGCCAAGTCGATACACGTTCGTTCACTGGACAGCGAACAGGCACTTACACGTGTACTTACTTAGACATACGCATACATAGAGGAACAGTAGCTCTGAACCTGCATCCTAGAAGTAAAAATATCATATTTCAAACTGAGTAGCCTCTGCACTTGTGAATTTAATGGCTTTTTTTATAGCTAAACCTAATGCAGAGATATTTGCAACCCATTTACCATACTCCTGAGGTATAGAACAGAGAAGTAGGAGTTTCTGAAGGCAGGAAGGGAATATGTACTCAGGTTGCCAGCAGCAATAGAAAAATAGCATGATATTTTTGAGAAGAAAGAAGTGTTATTTATGTCAGGGATTTTTTTTCTTTTGCAACACAAATATTGTCTATTTTAATTTCTGACATCCTCACCCTTTTGATTTGATCTCAATGTTCAACTGAGCTATATACCAAGGCTTCCAATCAAATAAATATTAAAATTCAGGAGTGTAAAAGAAACTTGTTAAAACTCAATCAGAAACAAGTGATTTCCAGATTAGTATGTTACATCTTTTCTAACTTCCAGCCATGGACAGTATTATCTTGTTGCCATGATGAACAGTAGGAGATACTGAGGAACATGTGGAAATCAATTTGCTATGCCATAGGGTACCTTCTGGAGAGCCACACAAGCCTGTGCAGACTCAGATGCATCCACAAGCTCTAAAAGTAACTTTTTTTTTCTCTTGCAATTTTCAGATCTTACTGGAATACCTGAAACAGATGATGCTAGACTGATAATCACAAATAAAGCACTTTGTTAGTCTATATCAAGGTGCAAAAGAACCCTTTGAAGTTCTTTAATCATGTTCAGATAAAAAATTATGAAATATATCTGAACACTGAAGTTGTGTAGTGGTGACTTTTTCTGACTTCCTTTAGAGCTGTCAAAAATATAATTCATTTTCTGTGCTACCTTGAGGTCCTGCTACTCTTACCTGAAAACCCTCTCAATCTGTATGGTATTGTTTCTTCTGAGTAATAAGATTTGCAAAAGTATCTCAACTGCAATTGCAAAATACTTAGATTGTTAAGCCCTTTAAATAGTTTTGAAAAAGTTGTCTAAATAAATTCAGTTTCCTAAGGGTATATACGAGAAAGACCTGTAGAAGCAAAACAGAAAAAAAAGTTGATCAGGGGGTTGGAGCACCTCTCTTACGGAGACAGACTGGGGGTGTTAGGATTGTTCAGCCTGGAGAAGGGAAGGCTCCAGGATGACCTTGGGGAACTTTTGAGTATCTAAAGGGGCCTACAGGAGAGCTGGAAATTGACTTTTTACAAGGGCATGTAGTGGGACGACCCAGGGAAATGACCTTATGCCAAAATGAAAGAGGGTCCCTGGAAACATTTGAGGTCACATTATCCATGGCTCTGGGCTCTGATCTAAATCTTAAAGATGTCCCTGATCGCTGCAGGGGTGTTGAACTAGATGAGCTTTACAAGATCTGTAACAAACCCCAAACATTCTATAACTCTATGAGTAATTTCACCTTAAATTTAGTCTGAATAACATGGGATACTACATTCTATGTCAGCAATGACTGCAAAGTGCTTCTGTTCAGAAAAAACTGAGTTGGTACTTTTAATCAAAGCCTTTCCAAAGGCTTTGATTAAATATATGGAAATGCTTTTGAGGATCAATATAAATGTTCATAAGGCTAAATTTTAGATTGGTGATTTGAAAACATTGAGATTTTGAATTTATCTTTGTTCTCATTGTGTGTTCTTTCTTCTGCTCTTTCTGGACCTCCACTTTTGATCACTGTCAGGAGCAAAATATGAACTAGGCAGACCTTTGGTGTGACTCATGTTCTTGTAAGTACTTTCTGGCTTTTTTCTGTCACTAGAATTTTATTCCATTACAATAGTGAAGCCTGTAAGATCAGGGACTGTGCCTGTTTTTTCACTATGCCCAACATAATGGGGCATTAACCTTTGCCTCCTCTGGGTTCTGCCCTGGAAAAATAACAGTAGCATGACTAATAACATATACTATATTATTTTCTCCTTCTAATGTAAAACTGTAGGGGATTTATTAATCAATTTAGAGAAATAAAAAATGAACTTCCGTTAAAGTGATGGGAGTGGAATTAAAGAGTAAGCTCAAACACTAAATCAATATTCAGGTAAGTATGTGATCTTTTGCATGTTTAGTAAACCTAAAATAAGCTAGGACATTTGGGCTCCACTTTGTATAGACCATAATACCAACACCTCTATTCATGTTTAAATGCTGTTATTTTAGTAATCCCAGATCCTTCAACCAGATCATGATGTGCTGGTATCCTTTGCTTAATCAAATTTCCAGTTAATGTGGTGGTTTTTGTAACTATGTAAACAATTTGAAGATAAATATTGCAAAGTTAATTGAAAGTAAACCAAAACGTGCATCACCAATATGATTGACAACTAGACTGAAGTCTAAAAATGTTTCTGTAAGATTATTCTGTTATGAAGTAGTCTTCTGACTTAGAGAAATTCTTGAGGAACTGGATGGATGTGCCAATAAAGTGTTTCTATATGCTCACACCTCCCTTATGCCTTAGCTGGGGGTTAAAGATACAGGACTAGATGCACATTTTCTGTGACTCAGAAAAGCTGTTCTTTCCCTAGACTGTTGCATGCCACTGATGCGTGCATCTCCTCTTTCCCCCTGTTAATTTCATCAACTAAATCAAGGTTTCAGATGACATCATCCATTGAAACTTCTGATGGATCAGTACATTATTTGAATGATTCAATATTTCTGGCATGGGATTAGATGAGTTGTTTTAAGGATCAATGGAAGCGTGCGTGCGTGACCTTAATGTCTCTCAGAACAGAACTGAAGTGAATTGCCACGATTCTTGTTCATCTTGACCGTTCTTCTAGAATATACTTTATTGTTTTACTGCTGCCTTTGTCAGCCCATGCTCACCTTTTAAAAATAATGCTGCTGAATAAAATAGATGTAAGGTTTCTCTCACCAGGCTCGCTAATTAAGTGAAATAATTGCTTTCAATTTTGTCTTGCAGAGTGTTTTTCTCAGTTAAGTGACATATCATTAAGTGTGGCCCATCAAAGTGTGTAAATTTCATTCTTTAGCTAGGACTCTTAGGACATGCCGCTGCTGCCAGTAATGTCCTATTTATCTGTGATAACTGATGAGTGTAGTTTCTTCTTGAAAGACTTACAATACTTAAAATACAATGCCTATGTCTAATTATAAAGCATATTCCTAATTAAGTGCTGATCTGGCAAAGAGACATTTGACTATTTCTTCCAAAATGATATGAAAACATATGTTAAGTATATGGGATGTCTTTTCTTTATGGCTGAATGCGTATAAATTAAGAAGCATACCGATACTTTTTTATATTAAATTCTGTTTTATATTGAGTTCAATTAAAGCAATATTTGGCATGTATTTTTATATCATCTTACAGTAATATTCATGCTGCAGAACAAAATATATTTCCCAAAGTTTCAGACCTTGTTTCTGGGCTTTTAAATGTTCTTTCTTGAATTCTCATATTTATTTAATCTTTCACAGTTCTCTAAGGCAGAAGAAAAATTATTGAAAAATAATTCCATGAGACTTCTATCAGAAGTCCAGGAATTATCCAGAGGGAGACTTCTTCCAGAGGGGAAGCAATGCTGAATCTGATGGTCACCAACATTAGGGAGCAAATCAGGGACTTCAAGATTGGAGGCATCCTGGTGGAGTTGGTGGAGTTTTCAGTCCCAAAGGATATGAGTCGGGTAAGGATTAAAGTTTGGCACCTGAAATTTAGGAAAGTAGACTTCTAGCTTTTTAAGGAGATAGCCAATTGGATCCCCTGAGAGTCTGCCTTCAGGGACAAGAGAGCAAAATGGAGCTGGCAGATATTTAAGATTGTCTTCCATAAAGTGCAAGAACTCGCAATTCCCAGGACCAAGAAATTGAACAAGGAAAGCAAAAAGGCCAGAATGACTCAGTAGGGAACTGCTGGTCAGACTGAAGGGAAAGAAGCAAATGGACAAGCAGTGGACAGGTGACCTGGGAAGGGCATAGAGTGAATGTATGGTTCTGTACTTGGCAAAGAATAGCAGGAAGGGCTTCGCAGGTATGCAAACCAGAAGGTCAGAGAAGGTGTGCCCTCCTGATAAATGATACTGGCAAACTGGTCAAAATGGAGAAGGTTGAGGTACTCAACAACATCTTTGACTGAGTCTTCAATGACAGCTTCTCTTCCCACACCTTCTGAGTGGATGGATGGCAGGATGGGGGAGCAATGTCCCTCCCATTGTAAGAAAAGATCAGGTTCATGAGAAACCTGAATGAACGTGAGTCTATGGGATCCAATGAGATACATTCCAGAGTCTTGAGGAAGTTTGCTGCCGTTTACCTGAGCAGTGTTAGCTGCAGGCAGTGAATAACAGCTCCCAGAATAACATACTCCATTATTGTTAAAAAGTTGTCACTGGACTGTAATATTCATGCAAAAAAATCACAGAATATATTTATTTTGTTACTTTTTTTAAATGATGCTGTCATTCTGCAAGATTTAGTCAAAATTGCATTCACAACATTGAACTTATTTCCCTGATGAGTATTTGGAGTGGCTGAATCAGTGAGAGTATTTGAATCTGTGATGCCAGAGAGTCTAAGCTTGCTGTATTAGGATAAGGTTTTCCTCATTTCTTCTTGCTTTTTAATGGAGTGTCTCTTTTTAGATTTACTTAGAAACTCCTATCTCATATGCCATAATGTTTGGCAGCTACTGGAATGATTTACTTAGTTCTGAATTTGCTATCTTGCTTTTAATTCCAGTGAAATGATCCACCTGCCTGATATTGACTTCCCTGTTATTTCCTCTAATAAATCTCAGAAACATGATTGGTAAACTGGTGTTTTTTTTTTTTCCTTAAGTCTGCTAATATTGTGTATATTTGAGCTCTGTAATCAAATATTTTTGTTCAAATAATATGCAAAACCAGTCATATTCTGCCACTATAACTGTCATAGAGTATGAGATATCCATGGAGTGACTAAAGAACTTACATTACTTAGCAGGAAGTTAATCATCTAGTGATTTAGTATTTAATCAGATAAACATAAGCCAAACTTTTAGGAGGAGAGATACCATACTCCAAATCACAGAGTGTGTGCCATACTACAGCATTCTAGAGCAGTTAGAGCTCTGCTGATGATCAGGGATGCATATCCATGCTAAGAGAGGAAAGATTCCCTGTTCAAGATGTTGGAGATACAAAGTGAGTGTATTACTGTTCAAGGGTGAAGCAGAATACTTTCGATTGGAGCATCATCTCCCTAAGAATCTTGCCAGTGTCTTGCCCATGTAACATTTTTCTTAGGATGCAAGATTTTTTATAAATATATTCTTTTGTGTATGAATTTGTTATTTTCAAAAAAAAAACTAGCATCCTGGATGAAGTGAAGTATCTCAAAATTATATTTGCATCAACGAGTGAGTTGAATGAATGTAGTCTAGTAGCTAAACTGGAAGTAAGAAGAGATTTCTCTTCCCTGGTTGTTTGGCATGTAGCTGTTGACTTTGAAGGAAATGCAAATCTATTACAGCACTTTGGAGCTATGCACTAAGGTGAACTGATGTTTTTTCACAAATGTTCAGCAGCGGAGACATTTAATAGAATGAAACTGATGCAGTTTCAATTACCTTCTGTTTGACTAAGAATGGCTTAGAAGAGCTTGAAGTTATTACTGTCATGTTTTAAGAAATATCAGGTAAAGTGGGCAGTTTGAGAACATTATTTCCCAGCCTCTCAGATTGGAGTTTCTAGATTTTGTGGAAATGAATACTAATTTCAGGAGTCAGTTACACTTCTCTTTTCTTTGACATTATTAAGTGTCATGGTTATGAAACTAAAGAACCACTTTCTCATATTTGATGGTGTGGGTGTTTCTGTCTGTACATGTCTGTCTCCTGCCACCATTCAATGACTGTTTTAGTTTGGGCAGAGGAGCAACAGAAACTGTTGGGTGTACACTAAATCACTGAATTTTTGTGTAAAATAAGAAGCAAAGCCTCTCCTAAATCTGGTTTCATGCCAAGCCTTTTTATGGAATTACCAGTAGTGAATATGCTTTCAGAGCATCCTAAGGCCTCCAAAGAACAGATGATAACAAAATCTGTTAGGGTGATTCACATCAGCAGCATCAGAATTTGAGAATTTCAAATATGTGATGACATAGGGAGCAAATACTATGTTAGACAAGTACAGCCATTTTGGATCACAGGGAACCAAAATATTTATTCTCAAGAGTATCTATGCTTTGAACCTTCTAACAAGAATGCAATTTTTAAGTCAGAGTGGATAGCTTTTTCACTGCCTTCTTCACTGATGCACTGGTCTTAGTTCACTGGTAACTTTTTAAATCACAGTAGGTGGCTAACCTTGGACTACTTCATTTTGTGTTATTTTCTCCAATATAACTTCATGAAGCAATAGAATATGGTAATTGGTAAGAAAAGAGAATGTGGCACATGTATTACAAGAAAGAGCACTTAAAATGAAAGATGCAGTTTTCACAATATTTAAACAGTAACATTTTCACACTTTTTTTATCATCTGGGAGATTTTTCATCTTATTCATTAGGATTATTTTTTCTTTAAATAGAGGCATTATTATTGTAATGAATTTCAGTTTTTCTCTACTGTTATTTATGCTTACATATTGTTGGTATCCAGAACAACCTAATGTGCAAAATAATGGGAGTTAAGTGTATTCTACAATGAACACATACAGGTCTAGTCAGATGATGACAGCAACAATTCTATCTCTAATCTAGGTTTTCTGTGCTTTTATCTTTTAACCTTTGTTTCTTTTACTTTTCTACACTCATGACAAAGTTGCAGCAAGGTTTGTATCTTCAAAGAAACCTCTTTGGTTTTGAAGTTCAGTCCACTCAGAAATGGATGACGCATTACTGATTTAAAGGCAGAGTTTCAAAGATTTTATAATGAGAAGTTTTATTTTCAAAGATTTTATAATGAGAAGTTTTATTTTCAAAATAAAAGCTTTTTTGGTGTGTTCAGAGATTCAAACATCTCCAGGAAAACCACCACTTTTTTTTTTCTTTTCTCCCCTTTCTTTTAGTGGTCCTTTTAGAGACAGTAAATTATTTCATTTCTTTCTGGAGGATTTTGTGTTGAAAAAGCAGCCTTTGCTGAGGACAGTGTCATGCTTGCATAACTGCATGCCATATTTTTCCAATTTGCACTACAAGAGAAGAAATAAAGTTTATAGCATTTATCAGGCACTGGGTAGGGTGCCAAATCCCAGACAAGGTTTTTCTGAAGTCTGCATGTGCCAGGAAGGTAGTGGATAATGGATTGGTAGTAAAATGTCGATGCCAGGGGAAAATACTGGCCTGCCATGAAAGTCCCAAAAGGAAAAAGGAAAATTGTAGCATAAGAAGTCTATTGCCAAAAAGCAATGAGATCAAGTAAATGAGTGCAGCTGCCAAGCAGCAACACGAGTGACATTTTTATGGTTGTGAGCCTGTTTTTCTAATTCTGACCTTCCCAATTGAATAAAAATGCATGAATGTTAATTCCTCCCATCAGGCCTTCTGAGGTGCTCTCTCCCAGTGGTACTGTGAGCACTGAATAGGAGCCATCAGCAATGGCCCGAAGATGAGACTTCTTCCCTCAGCAGAGCCACTCACAGGCTGCATAAAACAAAGGAGTCCTGTGGAAAAGAAAAAATTTATTTTCCCTTCTTGAATATTTCTCTCATTAAGAGCTACATTTGTCTTCATGTTCACTCTTTACATGGCACAATCACATTTCAGCTTTCATATTTCAGGTATGTTTATCATACCACAGAGACACTGCTGAGCCTCCGCTAAAGTGGAAGGTTGGAGGTAGGTTGTTGTTCTGTGACTTAAAAGAAATGTTGGGTTTATGTCTGATCTGATCTATGCCACTCCATTAAAGAAATTGGAAAAACAGAGACTCCTAAAATCTTAATAGGGCAGTAATTCCATATTATTTTTTAATTCTAGTTTGGTTCACTGTGATACTGTAGTGCATAAAATGTGAAAATCTCTTATTTTCTTGACAGGAGAGAGCCAGTATATAACACAGCAGGCTTTGAATAGTACTAGGAGCTAAATTTATATGAAATTGAAAAACTGTGAAAACTGGGAGAAGTATTCTTGGCAAATAATACTTTTTTCTGTCCTTAATTTTGTATATTTCCTAAAACAGTATAAAACACTATTATTTTAGAAATGCATTAAAATGTAGTCTTTATTGCATTCTTCCCATGTTGCAAGCACAAAGGTGTGGTGTGCTTTTTTGGTTTTTTGTTTGTTTGTTAGGTTTTTTTGTGGTTGTTGTTGTCTGGAGTTTTTTCCTCTTTGGTTTGGTTGGGGAGGGGGGGTTGGGGGCTTTTTTTTTTTTTTTTTCTTTTTCTAAAGAAATAATTAAAAGGACTACTTTAGTATTTCACCAGTCAAATAAAATCAGAGAAGAAAAAGCAAATTCCATAGGTAGGATTCTATCTATAGTTCAAAACACAAATCAGATTTTCTGTGCTACCAAATACTTCCGTTATATTCCTGAATATATTGCTTTATTTCTGTTGCACTTTTTCTGGGCTCAGCAGCACTCCTGTACCTTACAGGCCATTCTGAGGCAAAGCTGCAATAAAGGCTTTGGAGAGCTCAGCTCCATAGGCACAATGCAGACATCCTCCATGGGATCTTACAGGTCTAATGATGTGATAAGGAGAGACCTTGTTTAGGGAACAGATTACAGAAAAAATGCATCATAATCAGGTAGCACCATCTACAGAGCTTCTAATACTCATTAATAGCATGCAAACAGGTGTTCACAGTTTATAAAAATGAGTTTAATCAATAAATTATGTTTATGGTCTATATCTTGTTAGGTGTCCCAGCTACTATTCAAGCTGGTGTTTGCAGAGGCCCCTGGATACGTGAATGTCTCCATAGCCATAAACCAAATAAGGCAGGTGGTTGTATGTTGGTTATAACAGTGAGGGGTAACAGAATGCATTAATTACCGTAGGGAATCATATTTTAATAACATTTAATCAGATAATGCAGGTATTCTTTGCTGTAAGTGAATCTTGCATATGCTAAAGCTGCTGAGCTGAACTCTCTTCGATAAGACGTGCAGGGGTCATTTCACTTGTATCCATGGCAGCTGAAGGAGCTCAGGTCCACCAATTTCTCTCCCTGAGAGGCAGAAAGAAAGGAAAGTTTCTTGCTTGTATGCTGACCCTCCTTTATATGCATATGCAGATGACAATTTGAAAACTATTATTAGTTTACCAGATCAAGCTACTTAAAACTCTTCTAGGAACTAGTGCTGCTGTGCCTTGCTCTGAGATTTCCAAACAATAAATATTCTAACTTGGTTCTCTGGAAGATAATTTTTCTTTTGAAGTGAGTATGTTGTAATCACTTCTGTCATCTGCTTGTATTTATTTCTTGTTAATCCACAGTAGTAAAGATTTGCAGTGAATAGTTTTGTCTCTAGATATCATGGTTAAATTTCTGCTGTATGTTCCTTCTCTTGTTGCTGCTGCTTTTAATTACAATTTGCTTCCTTTTCACTTTTAGTAGATATGACTGTTATCTGGGATTTTTTGATGTATTCTAAAATAAAGAGAAAAAAATACATACGATTATAATGTAAGGCAATATATTGATAAAATATCAGTAATGTAATTTACTCCTAAGTAAGCAGTACTGGATCAAATTTTCTCTAAGAATGTATGATATTAAATTTATATGAAAGAGAAATCCTGGATGTTAGTGATATATTTTTTTGATAATTTGGTAATCACCACAGCCTGACCATAGCCTGACCATCACCATAGCCTTACTTTGAAACTGTTACATTACCTTAACTGTTTCCTTTGCTCAAACATGTTCTATTTCATATTCCATGTTTTTTTTAACTAACAAAACGCTCACTACAATCTCTTTCATTTTCCTATGAATCATATTTGTCACAAAAGTAAAATTGACTTTTTTTTTTCTTTTTTTTCTTTTTTTTTTTTTTTTTGTATAACGTTTCAGTGGGTATGTGAGAGTTGTTTTTATCTCCCTGAAACTGCTTAACTTCATTTTTAGGAATGGTTAGGAACCAGAAATGGTGTAGAAAAAGTACCACGGTCTAAAAAGATGTGAATGGTTACATTATTTTTCATTTCTCATTTGGTCTAAGCTCAGGTGCCAGAGGTTACTGGTGATTACTGCTGATTAAGGCTGCAGGCTGGGGTAGGTTTTTTCCAGCCTAAATCGGGGAGAAGCTTTTCTTCTCAGTCTCCTCTTCTGTGTTGTTTTTTGAATTAGCAGGAGTGAAGACTTGTAGTATCAAACGTTTGCTGTTGAAAAGTCGTAAGTTGGATTTATTTACTTGTATTTGGTGGTGGTGGTGGCATCTTGTGTTATTCCTGGTGAAGTTAAAAAGCACAGGGAATGGTTTCTTGTAGCTTCTTTTTTTCTGTGGGCCATGGTGACCTGGCAGGATCTGAGTAGCTGGTAAGTGAAGGCACCTGCTACAAATTCCCTTCATAATGTAATTTTTTTTTTTCCAAAGTTGCTCTTTGATTCTCTGCCAGGGAGCTTTCTCAATCAGTCTGTTTTTGTTCAGACATGAGACCAGACATGGTTATTTCACGCATTTTCTGTGTTGAGGTGATGTGGCTTCAGACTGCTCAATGAAAACAGTGAGGCCTCAGTCATTATTGCTGGCTGAGGGGAGAGCATATTGTAGCCCAATAATTTGGGATGTTATCTGAAAGTACTTTCAGACATCCTTCTTGATTTGGTGATTTTTGGTTGCGTAAAGTAATCTGAGGGTTCTCTGTTCTTGGACATACTGTGTCACTTGTGAGTGACAACAGCCATGGTTTAGTGGTTTTTGCTTTTGGTGCCTGTTTGTTTCAGTTTGTTCGTTTGTTTGTTTTTCTGCATGACTAGTTGATGTGGGCACAGGTTAAAAGATTGGACAACTGGGATTTGTTATTACCTTATGAGGCATTAAATATTAATTAGTGGTGGTGCATTAGGTTACAGAGGGAAAAAATTAATCAATATCTGGTTGTGAAGAAAAATAATGAAGTTTTGGACTGTAGGAAATGTGTTTAGAGATCACGTTGGACTTAATTACTGTGGTTTTTTGATAGTGATGGGGGAAGCACGTTATACTCGAAATAGCTCACCAAGGCTTATTTGAGTTGTTTTAATTTAGAGAATTAAAAAAAAAAAACTTTTAATGGGAAAGTGGCCTCTCAACAGAGAGAAAAAATGGGAAATGGTAAATTCTTTTGATTTTCTTTGTCTTGTTAAAGTGTACAAAACTTCTCAACAAGTATAGCTGTGTGTGTATATATCTGCATATCCGTACACTTACATGAATATGTACATATCTTAATGAATTTTGCCAGGTTGTTGGGGGTTGGTGATACTGTTCTTGGTCTTTCTGATACGTGGCAGTAGTAGCCTCCAAAATACAAGTGCACCATAGGGCTTATTTGGAAACTTCTAAGAACTTTCTCAAATGATAATTTTTGGTCAAATGCTGCATTTGTAGGCTTTGGTATGGTGCAGTCTTAAGAATTGTCATGCTGTTAAAATAATTGCAGCAGCATGTAAGGACCAACCAGTCACACATTTTCTTTTCAAGCTTCTAAAGAATTTCAACAGCATGAATTGAACTGTCACAACAGAGGTAAATGTTCTTATAGAATTGAACTTTGCAATAATTTTCCCTTTGTACTCTTACGGCATTGGACATTGTGAAGCTCACAAGGCTCAGTGAGTGAAAGTGGAACATCACGCAAACTAAATTCCAGAGCTGTCAAATCAAGACACAGAAATAATATTAACTCTTGTAGCACTCTACATCATAAAACTCTTCTGTGTAACACTGAACATGGCAACAACTTACTAAATGGAACTGTGTCTTGGTTCAAAAAAGCAGTTATGACAAATAACCTGAGTAGAGAGATAGGGGAGTTTGGAGAACCAGATCTGGTTTGTAGAACCAGAATTACTAGTTATTCTGGCAGTGATTTCCATCAAAACAACACAGAGGGCTTTCAAACTGAACTAATCTTAACTGGTCCAAGTGTCACGGGCATTGTAACCTCTGTTTAGTTAGGAGTTACACAGCCTAACCAATTACAAAAAAAATTAAGCTTGTCTCTGAGTACAGGCTTCATTGATCTGAGTCTTAATGATTTCTGTGCAGAATTGAAAGCAGATTTAATGTTGCAGGTCTTCCAATATGAATTTTTAGGACAAGGCTAGACTTCCAAACAGATTCACTGGTAGTCCACTCCAAGAGCAATAAAAAATCCTGTTGTCCCTTGAAATGTTGTAAGAGGCCTCTAGATTTTGGTCAAAATGCAGGGGTAAACCGGGTAGAAGAACTGACTGAGTATAAGGCAAAATAATAGCCTTCACCTGAATATTCAGACAAGCTTAAGTATCTTGGCCAGTAAGGCTTTTGACAGTCCTGTTATTCTGTTTGTCAACTTCGAATCTGTATTGTCAAAATCTTGCAAATCACTTGCAAATGGGTATAATTTTCAGGCAGGGTTCTTTAAAGGTAAGTAACTTTGAATTTCATAATTGCAAACCAATCAACAAACACGATTGCAGATGCCATAAAAATTTATCTGAAGATTTAATATGGTAGAAAAAGTGACATAACTTTGGATTAAGGGAATATTATGAAAAATTTTTGTCATATCCTATTTTAAAAGATAGACATAGGTAAGCAAAACCAACAGAACAATCATATAAGCATTCATTTTCCTGCGGGCCATCTTCAGTCTATATAGGATGAAAATAAGCCATATAGACCTGGAAAAATTCCATTTTCTAGACATTTATAAAGAGAAGCCTTTTACTTTTAGAAGAGATGTGCCCACAGTCTGGAGAGGATATCAGAAGGGTAAGCAAAAATTTCTGAAAGAAGACCAAGAAATTTGTTACACTGCTTTAGTCATTGGCCTGTCTTATTTGAAATGCTTTAGTTTCCACAGAGCCTATAAATTCTTTCTTGAAAGTTCAGTAAAATTATGTAGCCCTATAAACATCTGAGCTACAAATCGGACTTTGTTCAGAAGTTTGGGTCTGTGACAGGAAGAAAATAATTAAAATGATTCCATGAGAAGAAACGGCCGACTGAATATTTTGGCAGAACCTGAGACACTTTCATTACTGGTATTAAGGGGATGAAGGTTCCCCTTGTGGTAAGTATACCTTGGGTTCTCCAGCAAAAGTGGCTGACAATGACATTTTTAAGGGAATGAGTCTGGCAAAAAAAAAGGAAAAAAAAAAGGAAGGCAGTAGAGAACATTTGAAATGCAGCTGAATTTCCTTGTGGATATTAAATGAGAGTAGAAAAGAAGGGTTCTCATTATATCTGAATCTATTTGCCTGGGAAAGTCTGGCAAAAAACATTCTGCACATTCTTCACAGAGCTCTGATTGCTGTCACCCCATTTTCCTCATGGAGTCTAATGCTGTATTTGACATAACTTGATCTGGGGACCTATAAAGTCTTTCAGAGAAAAGTGGTTAAAATACTTCAGCTGCTGCTGGATTTGGGTTTGCTAGTTTATTCTAAGTTTTGGAGAGTAGTGTTGCTACTGTATGTAGACAATTTTAAGTGACCTAGTAGAATAAAAGACTGGAGGTATTATTACATTACTGTTAGCAGTTAAAGGAGAGGGAAGTGCAAAGTAGCATCGTTAGCCATCAAGATGCTTTTTGGCTGAGGAGACCTAATCAGATTTAAGGTAAAAAAGTCCTTGCTTTGGGATATACTCTGCTTTCTTGTACTACTGAAGAAACATCCCTTTCAGTTCTGAGCTCATCAGCAAAGAACGTAAGCTCCATCACCTAGCACACTTAGATCGCCTTTTATGAAGTAAGCAGAGCCAAATTGCTCTGAAATGAAAATGGGAAACACTGGCAGATCCTTTTGTAGACCTACCAATATTGGAGCCAGTAGCTGCATTTGCTCTGACTCACAGTAAGCGTTTGCCCTTCTACTCCTCCCCACTCTCTGCAAAGCCATGATTAAGTGCTAGAAAGAAAGTCTGAGTTTCAGACAGCCAAGGGATGGTGGGAACAAAGCGATCTGTGTTTTAATCCAAGAAACTTCCTGGGTGTGAATCTGGAACATCCCATGTAGGACAATGCGTGTCTTGAATAACTCAAGTCATAACCTCAAGAGTTGTGTATTTATGCTCGTGATATCTGGGCTAAGTATCAGTTGGAAGACATATATCTATAAAATCTGACCCTTCATCTGATACAGAAAGAAATCCCATTAACTAGGTTTTTTTTCCAGATTAACTGCTTTGGGCAATTGTACCACATCCAGGAGCTTGGAGAAACTGAAGAAATAGAGAAATATAGATTTGCCTTATTTGACAAGTTTGTTCCTTCCATTGCTGATAAAAGTTATCCCAGTAGTCTTTCTGTAAAAATCTGTACAGCCCTGTGGTCTGTGTGTCAACATTTTAGCATGTGATACAGAAGTGCCTGGTGTGGATAATAAGCTAACCTGGTAGTAAGAGGTGCACATCTCAATGCTGGGCACTGTGGCTATGGTGATAAACATTAATCTCATGCTAAGAACAGAGAATGCTAAATACCTTTTTCTGTTCCCCCCTTGCCCCCCCCTTTTTAAGTTGCTGGAAAACATGACGTTTTTCCTCCTATTTTTCGGTCGGGACACAAGTGAAGATCTATTTGAAGGATGTGTGAAAGAAATGAACTTAACTGCATGTAAAAATACTTCAATAAATACTTCGGCATTAAGAATAAAAGTGGAGCATGTTTCATCTCCTTGCACATTGCCTCCCCCCTCACTTCTTTCTGAATTTACTTGTCTTCAGGTGACCTTCAGATGAATTATGATATCATTCCATACACGACTTTTGGGCATGGCTGGTGTCACAGGCTGAGCTCCATCAGTAAAATAATACCTGTCATCTTTTTTTCTCTGTAGTGGCCAGCTCAACATAGATCAATAAGTAGGACAAAGTTGTTGGGGTTTTTTTGTAATTTATCTTTTATGCTTTTTTCATTTTTCTGAAGGTGGCTTTGTCTGAGAATAGATCTAATCTAGCCTCCACAAAAGCATCACCACCCAGCAACTGAAACGGTTTTAAAAGAACAAATAAGGTTAAACTGGCAGTGTAAGTATCTCTTGATGCAACTTCAGAAAAATTTACGTAACCCATAAGTACAAAATGATGAAGTCTGTTTCCAGCTGGAAAAGGCAGTCTTTCCATGTGTGAGGTGGGAGAGGAAATGGCATTGAATGGTTTTTGATCATCGTTTCCTTGAAATGCTTCAGATGCAACATCCCTAGAGACCAGTTTGCTGAGTGGAACAAGTATTCAGTGAGTTCCTAGAAAAAAAATAAGCCAATGTGTCTGTCTTTGAGAAGTTATACTGTAGTACATGTATGTCTTCTCTCTTCTCCTGGGTTTTCAAGCTACCTCTCAGGGCAGTATTATGAAAATTTTAAAATATTTTTATGCTTTCTTCAGTAAATATGATTGCCCAAGATATTAAACTCCAAAGGATGTTATTAATCAGTGGAAATGGTACATTTAAGGCCAAAAAACCTTTTTTTTTTCTCTGTGTTTACATTTTTCTCATTTAAAATGTAAGTTTTGTGGATCGTCTGGGACAAAACTATTTCCCACTTGAGGCCATTTAAATTAATTATCACAAAACCTTATTTTTGTAAATATTTTTTTTCTTTCCAGAAAAATAATTAGATTAAAATTAAAAGGACACCAGATGCCATAAGCGATCATATTTTCTGCAACCTTGTTAAAAGTCAAGGTGGTATATTCTGATTTTGCCTACAGAAATAAGCATTTGTCTTTGGACATATATGTCTATGAATTCCCATTCCCATGTGTCGTCATCGGTCTCACCAGATTCCAGCACATCACCCAAGACATTGAGAGTCCTAGGGACATAGGTGGAAAAATGAGAGCGAACAGTTCCAGAGACTGGAGAAAATGGGATTGTGATATTTGTTGAGGAGCAGTTTTTAGAGGTAATATTCCAAAGCTCCTGGTTTTGTCCTGTTTTGTTTATTTCGTATTTGGGAGACCCATTCTGACAGACACGAAACTCTGTTGCTTGCAAAGCACTGCTGATGGATTCCAAAACTCAACACCTGAGTGAGGTGAAGTGGACTGTGTCAGCTGGTGAGAGGTTTGGTGAAACCCTGGACTGTCCAGAGGCATCGTTCTTGTGCTGCAGCCCTATGTGGAGTGCACTGGTCTCTGACATGTGCAGTTGCTCCAAACAAGGTCTGGATTTCTTGCCAGGCTGTTCCTGGGGCTGCCCAGGGGTGTGTGTCTGTGATGGGCCTGTTGCTGTGGGAACTAATGGAGTTCTAAAGCCAGCAGTAAGATTTCCTTCTGCTTTGATTCCCTGGAGAGGATGAGCAAGTCCTTTTCAAATGCAAATCTTCAGTAGTTATATTCCTTGGTAGAAGGAATAAAGATGGGAAGGAGAATAAATCTGTATTAAGCTTCAGGCATTTTCAAATTGCTTGTGCTACTGGTGCCCTTTTTTACCCTTTTTCAATTTCTGCAGAGCATTACCTTGTGTAAGCTCTGCTATGCTAAAACCAATCTGATGATTGGGAGTGATTTTTCTTCTCTCTGTGCAGGAAGTTGGTGGTTTTGGTGGGAGTCTACATTCTTCTCTCCATGGTGACGGGGAAGTAGAAAGCATCTTGCTCCCCAGAATCATCATGTGCAATTTTTGACCTTTTCCAGTAATGCACATTGTGGGAGTTTTGTACTTGTTGCTTGGTTGATTTTTATATATAGGGTTTTGGTTTTTTCCCCACAAGTAAATAGAAGCACAGGATGTGGCATGAAGGGAGGAATTCTGCCAGTGTCAACTTGTAGCTCTCTTCTAACTGGGCTCAGGGAGTTACCATTGTCCTTTTTCCCTTCTTTTCCTCTACCTATGACAGCCCTCACCTTATGGTTTCATCATTGCCTAATACTGGATTGCAGAGAATTAATTTTAGATTTCCTTTTTTGACTTGCAGAAACACTTTGTTCTGCAACTTGTCATCAGTGCTAAGCTACTAATTACAAAGTACATTCTTCCAACATTCCCAAAATATTTATTTCCTCAAAAGCCTGCAAAGTGTTCAGCACCTTTCCTGCAAGGACATGCAGGAGCCTATAATTTGGGAACCAAACTATGTTCAGTGGGTGTTTAATCTAAAGTTGAAACTTTTGATTGTTGTTCCCTGCAAAAAGATGTCTGCTTGATGATTTGAAAGCTGCCTTCTCCCTGAGAGCCTTACAATTTACATGCTTTAGGAAAAACCCTTAATGGCTAGGTCAAGATTGCTGCTGCAGTTGTAGAGAAAGTACTTCAAGTGTTGCTTCTGTGTTCCCTTAACCTGGGACTGGCTGTCCAGGGAGTTCCACTGAGTAAATCAGCCTTTAGTACTCTCTGTTTCTGCTACCAGTGCCACTATCGGGTCCTTGAACTGGAATCATGGGATAGGGCAGTAACAGGTAAATGCAAGAGAAGACAGTGCTGCTGGGTCGTGTGATACCATTGAGTGCTAGAGAATCCAGCCTGAGGGCAGATACAGTTCTGTAGCACCTCGCTGAATCACCCAAAACCTCTCTGAATCACCCTAAAAATGGAGTTAAAGGAGGAACAAATATAACATCTGTCCTGCAGATGGGGCTATTTTGATGTATCTATTCAAATAAATGATCAGTGAATCAAAATACAGGTTTTTCTTGTCCAGTAATCCTTATCAAGGCTAGTCAGCAGTCTTAATTGGGGGGTACTATTAGGATTTTACTGCTGTAGTTCCATTGACTTCAACAGCATGACTTCTGCTTCTCAGGGGAGCAGAAAAAGTAGCTGGACTCATGTTTTCAAAGTTTCTTTTAATTCCAGTTACTAAGTAGGTCATGACTTTTGCTTACCATGTGTTTCCCATAAAAGCCCTGGCTGCCTTGAGTGCTATATGATAGGTTGTCTGGAAGCTGCAGACAAAGTGCATGCACTGTGCTAGAAAGAGTTTCTGAAGTGTCTTGTGTACAGTAGCTGAGGCTGCCACATGCTGCTTATGCTACAGTGTCTGCATGTGGTCACACTTACAGTGTTCATACTGCAGCGTTCTCCAGAAAAATATCCAATGATGAAAGGGCTTCAGTGCACGCAGAATGATGTAAAAACAAGTCAAAAATAAATCTGTGCAACATCAAAGGAGAGGAAAAAGAGACTGTGCAGGACAATCCAAGCCTGTGCTTTTGTGGACAGTGGCAGGGAAGGGAGAACTAAAAGCACATGTCAAAACAAATACATTGAAGGATATAAGAAATATTCTTTCCTTCGAGATTTATCTTTTGTAACAGAAACCAAGATTGAGAGTTAAAAGAAAACTAATATCTGTGTTGTGTCAGTGCAGAATAGCATGATTTTCAGCTTGTAGAAGGGAGGTTAAAGGGTGATTACCCAAAGCCAGCACTTCACCGAGCTATTTTATTAAAGGTACTGTTTATTTGACATGTGGTAATACAAACTACCAAGATTTTCATTCTGGGGAGGGTGTGTGGGAAGGGTTGTTTTGGGGTTTATGTTACCACTTCGCTAATAGTTATAAACTTTCAAGTCTGGGAAACTGACCAGTTGTGTGTAAAAATCACCTACATGAAAGAAAAAAAAGAGTTTACTATTTTTTACCTTTATTCTTTTCTGATAAAGCTATGGTTTTTCAACCTTGCTGAATTCAATGCAAAATCTTCTATTTTCAGTTATTATAGGACACTATTTAATTTTCACATCATCTCAGTCTTATTGCATAGGTGGTCTTGCAACAACTGCTGTGGTGTCATTTCACAGGACAGGTTGTGCAGCATGCAAAGGATATATCCCTGTGACAACATAGCTGTCTTCAGTGGTATTCCAGAAGGGTCAGTGATGACTTGGTAATATTTCTGGGAAGGGATGGAGAAAGGTTTGCAGAAACGACTTCCTGCAGTGTAGTTGAGTTGCAGAGCAGACAGATGAGCTGCTGGCGTCTGGTGTATTCCCCCTCAGCAAAGGCTCAGTGCCAAGGTATGACATCATAGGACTAATGGATCAGGCTGGTGCTGGTGCATCAGGACTACTGCTTCTGTCTTAAGGAACAGCTTCCTGCAAAGGCCAGAGGTAAACTTTGATGAAGGATAAGGTCTAGGCAGACAGATTTTGTGCAGAGTCCTGTGATTCACTGCTTCTGCAAAGAGGCAACTCAGTAGCCACAACTTCTGGGCTTGACTCTATACTGGTTAAAATTTGTGGACTTTCTGCTAAGAAAAAAGTTTGAAATTACCAATGCTTTTGGAATTCTTAATGGCTTTGAAAGACAAAGATTTAGAAACCAACGTTCTTGCTATTAAAGAAAAAATTAAAACAGCAGAGCTAATCTCATGTCTGTGAATGATCTCTTTTTGGTTAGTTCTGTACAAAGTTTTAATAAATTGCTCTGTAATTTAAGAGAAGGGGAAGACAATAAATCTGGCATAGAATAGAGAAATTCTGGGTAAAGATGATGACCATAAAATCTTTCTGTCTGTGCTCTAGTATGGCTTTCACCGTCTGACATGCAGATATGATAACTTAGGAAGCTATGTGATGGTTTAAATGGTTTTTGGAATAGGGAGATTTTCCTGAACAGACAGAACCTTAGATGGATGGATCAGGAAAAAGGCAAATGTCTTGCTGAAAAATGTGTCTTCTCTGCATCTAAATGAAGTTGGGACTGTAAGGCTTTTATGAGGAAAAGCCGATGATTAAGGCTTTTCAGTGCACATAAGCACGTAATAAATCTGTATCTGAACTCTGCAATGTGACTGACTGTACAGCAGGGTGTATCTGAAAAGCTATAACTTTGAAATCTGTGGAAAGATTTTGCAGTCCATTCTCCAGTTCTGCACCTTGAATTAATCAGTTGCAATTTATACTTCTGTTTTGATTATGGAGCACTCGAGTAACTTACATAGCAGTACAGGAGCTAGATTTATAGTGGAAATGTATTAATCCTTGTGAGATAAATATCTAAAATCCTATTTGTAATCTAAATAGAAGGAAAATGTGTGGGAAGGTGAGAGGGAATTGGCTGTGTCTTTAGTATCTGTTTAGCAGGGGTGTTCATAGATAAATAGGAGCAGTCTTCTTTGTTGCAAGGAAAATTCTCACTGGGTTATATGAACTTCTTTGTTGTCCAGGTTTGTTCTGTAGAATTATTCTGATTTATTCATCTGCAGGCTTATCCTGACTAAATGAGATCCAGCTCGTGTTTTCTGTAATACTGTGAATGTTAATTAATAGTCATATTATAGCCAGGTATATTTGATCTGAATTTATTATGTTAGTCAAACTCACTTAGAATCTATTATAAACCTCAGGAAACTATTTGAGGGTATAAATGACACCTTATTTTTCAGGTGACTAAATCTGAATTTTGGTTAAGCATCATGTAAAACTTAGAAGTAAAGTTGAAGGAACTCCTCTGTTCACAGAGGGGCAGAAAAACGGGAAAGTTTGGAGGGTGGTTTAGTTTCTGCTTTGGATTTTGTTGTTGTTCTTTTTTTTTCTTCTTTTTTCTTTTTTTTTTTTTGTTTTAATAATTTCTTTGTTGTTCTTCTGCACCTCTATGTCAGAAGACTTAATTCAAAGAAGAGCTTGAATTTAAGACCCAAAAAAGAAAGAAAGGCAGGATGCAATTCTCTAGAATTTTCTGTTGTTATGTAACTAGGAGAAGAAAAATGGATATTTTTTCAAAGATGAAAGGGTTTGCACTGTTTTTCCTCTTCAAAGAGTTAGTTATCCTCCTGCCATTGTCCACAAGTGAAAATAGAATATTTGGGTCTTACGTTGCTAAAGTGGCCCCAATTTTTTTTTTTCCTGGATTGTTTGAATGTTAATGAGGACCTTCTTCTGGAACAGTGTCAAGAAACTTTGACGTATCTGTGATAATGGTTTCTGACAGATGTGAGGAATGATTTGTTTGTACCTTTCCCTGTACTAAATTTCTCTTTACTCCTCTGCCTATGACTCAGACATTTGCCATTTCTGTGTGGAAATGGAGGCCTGTCCACTTTCGTCAAAGCTCTTAAAGCTGTGCCCAAGGCATTCTCCTATGTCATTGGTAAATGTGACAGATCTGGTGTGTAGAAAAAAAATTGAGTGGAAGGAGACAGGAAGGGGTTAGTGTGTCCCTTCCCATTTAAATTACAGTAAAATCTGCCAAAAAACTCCTTTATGGGCTAACACATTTATGCGAAGGAACTATTCATGTTGTGTACCCATCTCACTGGTTCTTTTCTCAATAGGTACAGAACATTCTCCTTCCTACAAATTACTGTGTGGAACTGAGGGGCCGCATGAGATGAAGCAGCGTGAGATGTTGTACAGCAATATCATTAGTGACCTACAAATGCTAGTCAGAATGTTTTGTAGCTGTTATATTTACCTGAAGGTAACTGCAGCAAAGCAAATTTTTTTTTTTTTGTGAGTGACGCATGCTGCTGTATCAGCCTTGATTGTACCTATTGGATTCTTGTGCACACACACACACATGGTTGATTATGCAGTTAGGATATATGTGCTGCATTTTATTTATCTGTTTGTCAGGACCAATTCTTTATGATTGTATTTATTCTTTAATTTATAATTGGTTTTCAGAACTTTACATCTATCCTGAATAGATCTGTTAGCACTCTTGGATTTGAATGTGCTTTAATTTGCTTTACTATCAAAAGAGGCTATATGTATGACAGAAATATTCATGTCTCATCCTCTTCCATTTTCCATTTAGGCTGCATCAGTTTTATTCTATTCATTTTTAGTAAGTCTAAGGGCCATTGCGGAGTGAATGCCAACTGTGAATACAGTTCTTTCAGCAAAAAATATTAGCCTGAACTTTGGCTCTTTTTTTTGGTACAGGGTTTTTTTTTTGTTTGTTTGTTTGTTTTTTGGCTTTTTTTTTTTTTTTTTTTTTTTTTTTTTGTGAAGCCACTCAGAAGTGGAGTATTCTATTTATCTCTTTTATAATGAATTTTGGAAAAAGCAGGTTGGATGCTGGGAACACACTGACCTCCTTGCCCTCACCACACAAGTTCTAAAGGATTTTTTCTCCCCAAAGTGTCTTGCTGCATAAACAGATGACCTACCTGTTTACCAGACTCATTTCTGGATATGAAATAAATTTCAGTGACTCAGTGCTTCCTATTAAGCAATATTCCCAGTATTCAGAGGAAGGTAGTGGAATTTTCCATGCTGTCTGTGGCAAATCATTTTTTTCCAGCACGTCTGAAAGACTTACTGCAGATGCCTTTCTGATATCACTTCCTTTTAGAAACTGAAGAGATAATTTTGGTTATCCCAGGTAATATACAAGTATTTATACATGAATATTACACCAATAATCATTTCCTTAACTGTAAAATGGAATGGAACAGCTACAAACAGACAATTTTCAGATATGCGATAAGAAATGTGAACATAATGTGAACAATTTTCTACAGTCATAATATGAAAGGCTGCTGCTACTTGTGGACAATTCTGTGATCCATTTTTATTTTATTTAATCATAATTTTTGATTTTCTACAACACCATTCAGAAATTTTAGATGGGGTCCTGCACTTACCTGTAAGGGATGACTTTGTTGCTGCATAGATCCCCCATGTGATTGTTGTCCAGGCTGTGTCTATGTGGCCACAACAAAAACGGGTCTGGACATATAGGGAGTCTTGAGCACATGTGTTACTCATAAGTGCATTTTTGTTTCAAAGACTAAGAAATGAGTAAGATCCTGTTCTGCCCTTTTGTGTCTGCCTGGGTACTGCAGTAGCTTTTATCAACTTGAAAAAGAGGTCAAGAGCTTAGTAGGCAAGAAAGCTGAACTTTTAAGGTTTATTTTCCAGGATAAAGGCAAGCAGGAACATAATATTTCTCTAATCTCTATTGGTGAAGATTTTTCGGTGAGCCTTTCCTAAGCTGTGTGCTAAACAGTTGTAAGGGCATGGGTGTGTGTGTGATTTTTATGTGTATACTTATATGAACAACAGCAGCTATTGGGAGCTATTTCTAATATACTTTTCTGTTTTGATAAAAATTGTACAAAGATCAATGCTGGTTGGCTAATTCCCGTGAATGCAGTTTGCAGAGGCTTCATACCTGGCTGAATGTAATATTGGTGTAGAAAAAGAACTGCTAAATCAAGTCCTTGGTTAAAAGGTCTTACATGGCAATCAAATCCCTTCGTATCAAACCAAACTACCTTTGCTTCAGGTGTGAGTTAGAACTTATCAAACTCTTAGCTGGGAGCCAGTGAAGCTGAGTTTGCCCTAGCTGAGGCGTCACAACATCCCAGTTTGCATCACATTGTGTAGCATGTCCCGGTAGAGTCAGTATTGGGATTGGTTTTGGTGGAAGCCATAGGTGTCCTATTGTAACTGTCCTCCTCTCCTTCAGATTGTTTTCAGCGCTCCACTGAAGTGTGAGAGACAGATCTCTTACATGATCTGTAGTGTAACTTGGAGTGATTTGCATGGTTGAGT
Source organism: Chamaea fasciata (assembly GCF_029207755.1). Taxonomy (NCBI): domain Eukaryota; kingdom Metazoa; phylum Chordata; class Aves; order Passeriformes; family Sylviidae; genus Chamaea; species Chamaea fasciata. Next base: position 41,575,957 of record NW_027094091.1, on the reverse strand, counting down.
CATTGATCTGGCTTACAATGACTTGAGACCTGATGTTTAGCAGTGAATGGAGAATAATTGAACTGAGGACAGTGGCACTGGGTATAAAAAGGGATATGGAAGACTAATGAAGTCCTGGAAAGCAGAATGAATTGATATCTTGAAAAAAAAAAAAATTACAAGGCTGAGCAAATTCTTTTGAAAAACAATTTGGCTGAACTCATCCTATCAGTGTCGTATGTGGCCATTGCCAAAGAACTGGCAATTCTTGTCTTGGCTGTGAGTTTACAGTGCAGTACTTTTAATGCTAAATATAGAGAGATTATATTTAGCATGTATATATAACAGTAGCTTTGAATAATGTATTGTGATATTACAGCTAAATGTTTCACCCAAAGATGAATTCACAACAGATTCATTTTTCCTTCTCTAAGGATTTTGATTGAATGCTAACTTTACAATTAGTAGCAAAATGCTTATTTGATGACTTAAAATCTGGAAAGTAGATCATGAATGTCAGACATTGATTTTAGTGAGGGGATGCAATATTCTTAAAAAATTTAACCTCTTTTCCTCTGTGTTTCCTTGTGTAAACTGGATTTACTTGATCATCACCATATTTTTAACCTGTAGTTTTATAAGATTGTATGTATTACAATTAAGGGATTGGCGGGCTACAAAAGACTGTCCTCTGGAATGTTCCCTGATTTTATTTTATTACAGAGTACTTAAGTGTAATGTTTCCATATGTGTTGCATCATTCTGTATCCTAAATAACCTGAATGATAGGCAGCCATTATCATTATTATCATTATCATTTCTTCATGACTCATTTCCTTAAAGTGAAGCTGTGACCAGTTGGTCATTTATTTAAGGAGAAATACTGTTAATCTGTCAATTCCGTCATGCTCTGAGAATGCATGAAATTCATTCTCCTTCCATCTACCTACACACTTGCTTAATATAATATATTTTTAAATCATGCTTGGGATGTTAGTGGATTTTTTTAGTAGCTTACATTAAAAACTCACCAAAGATGTAGGTTTTTTTGGCCCATAGCCTCTTTTAATCAATAAGCTACATGTATTTCAGGTTATTGAGCAGTTTATTTTCTTTTAATTTATTTGAAAGACAATATTACCTAATTTTAAAAGTAAAAATAAAGTTAATTTTATTTTCCATTAAAAGGTTGCAATTTCTTGTGAGCTGCTGCAATCCTTCTGCTGTTTCCAGAAGGACGACTTCAATAAATGTCAGATGTAGAATGCCGTGGCATATAATGACATTGCTGCAGCAAAGCTTGTAGACTTGTCACGTGTGCCTTAGACTACTGTCACCAAAACTACCTGGAAAAAAAAATCCAGTGTGTTTTAATTTCTTTTTACTTCCTTTCCTCCCCAGAGTGATCTCTTCTAGACACCATGCCTAATTCCTCTCTTTAATATATTTAGGTAAATGAAGACTGAAAAGGTAAGTGTCATACCTGTAATAGTGTTATCCTTGTTGAAGGAGAGAGGCTTTCACCTGAGAATTGTGATGATTCACAATTGCTGATTGGGTACTTATTCTGGAAGAGTAATTTTTCATTGATGTGTGAGGGGGTTTTTTTGTTTGCTTGCTTTTTTGTTTTCTTTGTTTTGCTTTTGTTTTGTGTGTGGTGGTTTTGTTTGGCTTATTTGAATTTTTTCTGTACTGATACATCTAAGGTATGAAATCCTTCAATTTCTCTGTATTCAGTGTGTTCTTTCCTTTTGGGAATGAGAATATTGTGTCTTCTCAAAATTACATTAAAGTCTAGCATCAGTCACTTGGAACAAATCTCAGTGATTTCTGTCTGGAGAAGCAGCACAGACATGGATCACATTTACTCCAACCTGTTGTGTATCTTGAAGTTATATATAAATGCATTAAGGGTCAATTTGATCACTCATGAGGTTGTCAAAAGAACTTGAATGACAACAGCCACCATTTAAATATCACCAGCTGCCTCCAAACAGTTGCAGAGACATCCATCTAGTGCTGCTGTTCATGAATCTCTGTGCCTTCACTGTGGCCTACTAATAGCCAAGGGACAAAGTTAAAGGGACACCCTTTCCTCCTCGTTTTGGGGAGGGGAACATTCACAGTGAGCTCTTGCCTCATACTTCAGGAGAGGTGAAGGTTACAGTGGGCAGGATGACCAACGCTTTGGATGGATTAAGAGAGAAAGGGAGAGGCTGGTGATCAGTCTCTAGGTTTCACAACTTCACAGCACATCTCCTCCAGATCTCCTCCAGGCTTTTTTTTTTTTTTTCTTTTTTTTTTTTTTTTTTTTTTTTAGTGGTGGTATTTATCGCTTATCTCTATTTATATGGCAAGTATTCTACATTAATTTTATAGGCAGTTGTAGCACTTCTACTGTGGAAAAATGAGCATAGTGTGGGGCTCACTTTCCTGACCTTTTAAATTATGACTCTACATGATTTTTCCCTGTAGAGTCACCATGGTAACACTTGTCTTTTTAAAAGTGATAGTTGCATTTACTAATAGTAGCTATTTATACAGTCATTGACCTGCTAGTAGAGGGGAAACAAGTGCCTTCACTTAATAAACCTTATTTGCACAACCTAGATGTTCAAGAAAACCCAATTTCCTATTTAACTAACATTCCTTGACTTTTGTAATTTTTAATTTGATTTATCTTACTAATTGTTTAAAATCCTGATTTTTTAACTTGTGCATCCTTGTTTCCAGAGCATCAGCAGTTTAAATGACTGTAAGAAGAGTCTGTTCTGTTTCTGCCACACAAGAGGCTGTGCCTCTTTCACCTTTTATATGTGCATTTTTAAGTGTATGTAACTCTAAAGGACTTGCAGTTCAGTGATAACCACATGCTAACACAATAGTAAAATTTTTAGCTATTAATTATTTTAATTGTAACTTCATAAAAAAGTAGAGTTTTTTCATCAAACAAAAGATATGGTATTCATTTCTGATTTACTTTTAGGGATGTGTTGTGCTGGAAAATGATGTAGAACAAGAATGTAGAATGCAATATTAATATTCTTGTCATCTCCACAAACCAGTGTGAGGTTTCCAGATTGTACAAGGTGCCATGCTGGAGAGATTTTAATTCCTGATATCTATTTACTTGAGTTTCTGCATTGCACAGCTTTGATGTCTTTTGTCCTTGGACTCTTCACGTATATGTGTATAAATAGCTTCCCACAATGTTTACAGAAACTTTGTATGGCAGCCACATTCATGTGGAGTAAGGGTGGGGGTCTCTGCTGTGGATTCAGTACAACTGTTTCTCAGTCATTGAGAACTTTGTAATCCCTAGTTGACTCATTTATCTTTTCTTCTCTCCTCTCCCTGCTGGTAAAAGTTTTTTATTTTAATTAAATATTATAAGTGCAACGTCATCAGCTCAGCTTAGAATAAAAAGAAAAGCATATCCTGGTGGACAAAACAGGCAGAACTCCATTGCACATTATGAGTGATTGGGGGGGTGTATCTGTGGCTTGGAATTACAAATGAATTTATGCATCTGTTTAATATAGTAAAGTATTTTAAAGAACAGGAGATAATGTACAAATTAAAAAAAAGGGGGGGGGGTGTTCTTAGCCAATGGTGATCCTGCAAGAAAAGATGAAAGTAAATATGAGAGGGGAACAGGAAAACTAAGTAAAGATTTTTTTTTTTTTTTTAATTTATAAACCTTGAGAACTGATGCTGAATCACAGAATAGTTAGGATTAGAAGGGACCTCTGGAGGTCATCTAGGCCAAACCCCCTGCCAAGACAGCGTCACCTCAAGCAGGTGACACTGGAACTCTTCCAGTTGAGTTTTAAACACCTCTAGAGAGGGAGACTCCACAACCTCCCGGGCAGCCTGTTCCAGTGTTCTGCCACCCTCAAAGTAAAGAAGTTCTTCCTCATGTTGAGGTGGAACTTCTTGTGCTCATTACTCCTTGTCCAGTCTCTGGGGACCACTGAAAAGAGTGTGGCACCACTGTCTTGACACCCACCTTTGAGATATTTAAGGGCATTGAGCCCCCTCTCAGTCTTGTTTTTTCTGAATGGGCCCAGCTCCTGCAGCCTCTCCTTGTAAGAGAGATGCCTCAGACCTCCTCATCTTCCCTGGATTGCAGGGACTAGAATTGGATGCAGCACTGCAGATGTGGCCCCACTAGGGCTAAATAGAGTGGCAGGGTCAATTCTCTTGGTCTGCTCTCTGCACTCTTCCTGATGTATCCAAGGATCCCCTTGGCCCTCCTGGCCCCGAGGGCACTGCGGGCTCATGGACGGCTTGTTGCTCACCAAGACTCCCGGCTCCTCCCTCGCAGAGCAGCTCTCTAGTAGGTCAGCCCCCAGAACCATTACCAGCCTGTGCTGGCACTTGTGGTTATTCCTCCCCAGGTGTGGGACCCTACACTTGCCTTTGTTGAACCTCATCAGGTTTCTCTCCATCCAGCTCTCCAGCGTACCAAGTTCCTGCTGAATGGCAGCACAGCCTTCCAGTGTATCAGCTTCTCCCACTCAGTTTTATCATCTGCAAATTACCCTGTAAGGTATCAAAATACATTGATCTTGTGCCTCTGTAAAAAAATATTTTGGATTTTGTCATGGAACAATAATAAAAAGCAAAATTGTGCTGAAAGGAGACAGCCAGAGGGAATTCTTTAAAACAAAGTACATGAAGTAACATTTGAGCCAGAGCTGCACAACAGTGAGTGCCAAGACTAGCTATTGCTGTGCCTGTCAAATTTGGGAATGTAAATGTCATGCCAAAAATGAAAGAAACCTTCACAAAGAAGTAAGAAATTTCACTGTTGCCAGAACTACATAGGAGTTCATTTAGATGCTTTGCAAAATCTCACCAGGGTAATTCATAATGAGAATTTAGAAAATGTGAGAGTTGTAACTGTTCAAACTATTGGGAAAAAAATTATCATCTGAAGAGAGTTCTTTCACTAAAGGCAATCTTATGACCAAGCAACTGAACATCAGTAAAGATTTAACCTTGAATATTTGGCATGAAGTGACTTTTTATGGTTGATTTCCCAGACAGCTAGGAGTTAATAATGAGCTAGGAAGACAGCAGGGATGTGATTGATATGAGTTTTGCATTTGTCTGCCTCTTGTTGATCTGGGAATGGTGCTTGCCTCTGCTTCTCCGCTTTTATACTTTCACTTCTGGAACCTGGAAGACTATCTTAGGGTTTAGGGGGAGAGGGCAGGATGGTTGTGCATGGCTGTGTTTGATTTTTCTCCTCTTAAAGACAGACATGACTTTTGAAATTCAGAGAGTTGGAAAGTTAGAACTTGAAATAACATGCAGATAGAATTTCTGTCATGTGGAACATATTTTACTCCACAGCAGATTTAGTGTAATACATGAAAGAAACCACCATTGCAAAATACTGTCATTGAGATTTTTCTTGATTCTTTACAGGATTGCTCAACCTCCTCAAATCAAATTGTTGGTTCACAATCATAGCTCCTAATATAGTATATATGTGAAGTTGTATAATGGTAGTTGGTCTGGGTGTAAATACAAGTCTGAAATACTGTGCTGTGCCTTTTGGTACCTAATAGCTGGTTTACACTGATACCGTAAATTTGTTGTTTTCCCACACCTGATTCTAGTACACATAACTATAATTTGGTTTTACGTAGAAATCTAGCACAAGGGAGCAGATGGAGAAGGAGTATAAAATATAGTAGCACGTTGGCAATTACTGTATCTACTTCCCAGCTAATAATGAGTTTTCGTTCTTCAGTGAACAGAGAGCAAGTGAACTTAAAAATTAAAAACTTTTCAACTGTTGAAAAACATGGCTGCATTCACTGAAGAATAAGATCAAAGGAGATGCTTGAACAGTCTCTCTCTGAAGGCTGCTCAGTCACAGCCTTGCTTGTGGAACACAGAGCTTTAAACCCCCGCTCCGTTCTGGCAGCTGGCAGCAGTTTATAAGGCTGTGTTTTAACCCTCCATCTGCCTTCCCAATGCTGTTTTTGGTCTGGTTCCATGGTATCTCAAGGATTAGCTGTGTGCATACCCCAACAGCTTTGCATGTCTCTTGGAAATATCCGGCTTTAAACTTAATACAGTGGGAGGTCATTCTTCCCATTGCTATGCCTCTTATTTGTTTAGATTTCATTCAGTCACTGGATCTGCCACAAGCCTTAAATTCCTGCATGATTGGTTGGCCAGTGAGAGCACGTGTATAACTTACTGATAAGTGACACATTTTTGTCATTGTTTCCAGACTGGTGTAGTTTGTTACGCCTGTCGTTTTGTGTTCCGTGGTAATCTCTTTCAGCTGTTGTATGCTAACGTGTCTTAATAAATGATTGCTTCAGACAAAGTACCTGAATAATTTCATTATGCTTATATAAGCAATTATCTTTGTTGTTTTAATACTTCTCTTTCTGAGTAGTGACTTTAAGGCACAGCTGAGATGAGAAAGCAGTAAACTAGTTTTCAGGGCTCAGAGTTGTAGAGTGTGGGTATGTGCCCACCACCTCCCTCACACCCATGCCCAGTGAGGATAATGGTACAAGAGGCACCTAAAGAAACTCAGAGTTGACATTGACTTAAAAATTTCCATTGTGCGAGCATGTCTGTGAAATTTTATTTACTTGACTTTGTACTTACTAGAGAAAAAGCAGATGTTTGTCCATAGGAAAGAAGAGAAAATATCTTCTGTGATAGCATATCTTCTGTGATAGCCCTACCTTCTCTAAAGAGGTGTAAGGGCATCACGAGGAATTTTTACTCTGATCTAAGAAATTAAATAAAATATACAAGAATTGACTTGTAATAAATATTCTGTTTTCATTTCACTTTCCAGAAGTCCTACAAACATACCACTGTAAAAACTGTACTGAATATTATCAAATAATTCTGAACAGGCTGTTACTTAAAAAAAGCTGTGCTCTGAATCATCCGGTACTTAATCAGAATGAAATGTGTCAGGAAGCTCTTAACTCTTGCTGATGTTGCCAATTGTTTTCCTATAGCATGACTCCTGGCTTTAAACTTGATGACTTCTTGAAACGCGGTTACAGTTTTACTTTGCTCAAATTTCTATTAAGCCTGACAATGTCTGCCTCTAATTTGGATTTCTTCTCCAATAACTTAACACTAAATAAATGCATTTCAGTCCTCTAACATTTGAGAATAGATAAACTAATCTTCCCTACCTTGGAATAGCAGTATTTCTTTTAATCCTGAACATGCACAGTCATGCTTTGGAAATGCCACTCACCCACTGCTAGCTCTTTCCAGAAAGAAACAAGAAATTTCATTCTAAGATTTCTGAAACCATTAGCCACTAGTCTCATGCAAATGTACAAAAAAAAGAAAAAAGAAGAAAAGGTGCATAATTAACCAAAACATTATGTATTTCTCAAAATTTGTATGCATCTCAATTTGAAATGCATACAGGGTTTCCCTGCGTTTTGCGGATTCTGTGATGAATTTCCAGCTGATGCCCGGCTGTCACACAATGATGGCTCCTGCCACTGGGCCCAGCAGGGAGGTTGGAGGGCAGGGATCACACCGTGCTGTTCGCTTTGGTGGCCACCGGGTGTCATTCTAGGAGCAGACTTTGGCCCGCCCTGGAGCACGACTGTGGCAGCAGCGCTGGAGGCTTCACTCTAAGTTGCTTTGTACCAAATCAGCCTCTAAAGCAACGATTATTTACCTTCTGTATCTATTTTTTTTTTAAAAAAATACTTATTCTAAAGAATAAACAGAGCTGTTAACTACCATCTCTGCATTCAGATTGTGAAACGCTTGGATGTAACAAAAAATACTGAGGGAATCAAAGCCATTTATGTTAAGATGTTCAGTAAATGCTGCACAAGCAGCTAGGGAGAATTCTGCATCTACCCATCAATTTTGCATGAGCTTCAATACAGCATTTGTGAAGATGGTAATATGTATTTTCAATTACTATTTCGTGGGCAGCTGTTTTGAATCTACATTACTGACATTTTACAATTAAAGTGCAGGAAAAATGAGGAGGCAGAATGATTTTCAGACCAAAAATATCTATTTAAAATTGGGGTTTCTTTTCCCTAAATCATGTTCAAGAGGGAGGGAAATCCTTGGAAAGGTCCATAGCACCATGTAAGGCACCAATACGGGCTTAGGTGGGTGTTACACTAAAGAATAAATTCAGTGTTTAACATATCGTTGGGCTTGTTTTAAATCATTTTTAGGAGGGGTTCATCTGGAAGAATGAGGAAGAGGGTGCACTGGATATCTTCAGGAACAGAAATGGTAGCGTGAGAGGAACATGTGAAGAAAAGGAGATGAAAGGTTTAATGAAGTGGAATAAGGTCCATGGTACATAAGGCAGTAAGAACAGATTTTGGTACGGCAGAGAATTATGATGCTTTAAAAGTGAAAATGTGAAACCTCAACTTTAAGCTGGAAGAAAACTGGATTGCAAACAGGAATAGGAGTCAGGATATTAGAGAGCACTTTCAGTGTACTGTAATGAGCGGATAAAGGGGATTGTTTTGTCCTGTATGTCCTTGTTTATCTTCAGCTTATTGTATGTGCTTCTTTAAGTGACAAAATATAATGAAACTGAAAGCATTGACATTAACCCTAATAAATAAATCTGGAGACCCATGTAGAATGCTGCTAAATTGCTGGGAAGTTTTTCAGGAAAACTGGGAATGGATTCATAGTGAGGCTTTTCTCGTAAGATGTACCAGAATCTAAGGTAGTATTGGAGTTATTGCTCCATGTTGAATATAATCCTTAAAAAAACTCCTGCCTCTCTCATGAAATGTTAGTTCCTATTTATTCCACTTGGCATTTAACCGTCAACAAAGATACCTGGTGTTTAAATTTAAAATATATTTGTATGTAATTATATAAAAGTCACATATTTAAATGGTTTTCTTCCTAGATGACACACAGAGACCTGTCAACTCCACCTTGACATATAGAATTAAAACCATTGCCCTTTTTCCCGTCACTATCTGCCCATATAAAATTGTGTGTCCTTTTATAAAACCCTTTTAGGTACTGGAAGGCTGCAATGTGGCAACAGTTTCAAACTGAAAGAGAACAGGTGTAGATGAGTTATTAGGAAGAAAATCTTTACTGTGAAGGTGGTGAGACACTGGAACAGGTTGCCCAGAGAAATTGTGCCTGCCCCATCCCTGGAAGTGTTCCAGGCCAGGCTGGGCCCTGAGCAACCCAATCTAGTAAATGGCATACCTGCTCATGGCAGGGATTGGGGTAGGCTGGAACTAGGTGATCCTTAAAGTCTTGTCCAACCCAAGCCATGCTATGATTCTGTGAATGCCCAGAGGCTGTCAGGGAGCAGATATTTTTGGTTTTGATAAGTTGAGAGCAAGTTTTATGATGAGTTTATATGATGCAGGGGGTTTGGGGGTGTTGGTTGCAGAAGGGCAGACACATTTGTCTTCCCTGTGGAGGCTGATGCTCCTCCTGCCCTCTTTGAGCTGAAATAGTTCTCATACTTAGAATTCCCAAATGCAGCTGGGTTGATGTAAAGATTTTTTTCTGAAGCAGCCGGATGACTTGTGATTGTCCAAAAACTTGTGAGTTAAGTGAAATACAAAGTTTGGGTTTTGGTTTGATCTGACAAAGGAGCATTACATTTTTTGTCATTTCACCATGGTTGCATTTCTAGTAGTGTCAGATCTTGAAAACTTGCCGCCTTTTGAACCAATAGCTGTTTTAAATACTGCCACATCTACAGCCAGTAAGTTTTCCTCTGAAGATGCTTCCATAAAGAATAGGGACTAAAGCTCTCAAAGAACTGGGTTTCATTTGAGCTGTTTTTACATTGGAAAATTAGTAGTTTTTAAAATCACATTTCAAAGAAGGTTTGTGCCCGTATTTTTTGTGCTTTGCACCTTTCTTGTCTGTACCACACTATCTGGGAATCAGCTCATATTGTGTTAAACAAGATGACTACTCTCTCATATGATGCTTTTCTTTCTCTTCCCTCTTGCTTCCCAAATTTCTCTCCAGGAGGAAAATGGTGTATATTATATTCTGTATGTATGTTTGAAAGGTCTTACATACACATGCTACTGTGCAGGTGCTAGAGATGGCAAAGCCAAAGTGGCGTATGAGTTTAATTCAGAAGAGACATTCCTTGCAAAAGTTACTGATATGAGGGAATGCTGATTATAATTCAGGCCAGGATCTGCTTTCTGGGGATTTTGCACCTTATGTGTCAGGCTTTTGATGATTTGAAGGAAAACTCAGGAGACTCAAAACCAGCTGGATGACAGCTGAAACAACTGTCATCTCTCAACAGCTGAAAGTTGCAAAACTGATAAACATACAATCAGGCAAGAGTGTAATGTCAGTGGCACCTGAGGGACAAGAGGGTGAATCAGCCAGGTGTGGCTGAGCAGTTTCAAACTCAGTGGCACAGCACCGTGCTACCAGCTGCTCCAGAACCTTTCCTGTGTATGATAGCACATTCCTCTGCTTCAACCAGCTCATTTTAATTAAGGTATGAAGTCATTTAAGTATTTCTTTGGCAAGAGCAATATGATCAGTGATTGTGAATGATCTTACTGCTGCTATTTTCCAAGATTTAGCACTTTATTAAAAATCACTTTATGTCATTTCTAATCACTGCTTTAAAGATTGTCACTTCTACTGCCAATTAAACTTGCTTCCTGGAATAAAGCCATCAGGAAAATAGAAGCTACATCTATTCAATGGCTACAGATAAGAGACTAGAGATTTTAAAATGCATGTTGGTGTTCCTGTTCCCTCCAAGGTTTTTAACATTTTTAGTGTGTTCTGCTGGATGCCTGCCACCTGTTTGGAAGTAAAAGCATTTGTCAGTTTCATTTTGCTGGGGGTATTGCTGTGTATTATAATAATACACTGTTCACCCAGAACTGTTGGTGTGTCTCTAAACCACCTTTCCTTTGCAACAGAGTATTTATTGACTTATACCTGCCTGAGGGAGCTTCTTCCCAGAAGCTGTCATGGGCAGAACAATTCCCACCTGGACTCTTTGCAGGCTGATCCTTGACAGGAAACACTTCCTAGCCCCTGAATGCTGTTAAGAACTTCGGTTTTCTTCTGATTCATCTCTCATCTTCCTCCTCCTCACCACTGCAGCTCCAGACAGGCTCAGCAATAAAACAGAAGGATCTATATGTTTACAAGCGGGATTTTAGGTTACAGATTGAAAAGAAAGATATTTGTGAAAATCTTTAAACTAGAATTTTATTTTATAGCTCAGATTCATAGCTTCCTAGCTTGCGTAATCTTCTTTCTACTCCAGCATCAGTGCTAGGAATTCAGTGTGCTGTGGCACCTTATTTCACAATGGTTTGCAGTTGCTTCTGAATTTTCTTCCAGCACCTCTTTCTGCCTTAGTGGTAAATTTTAGGAAAAGGATGAATTAACATGAAAAAAAATGACAGCTAGAAAGAGAAAAGTTGGGTCCTTTGCAGTGAATTCAGCTACCTCAACTGATAAGCTGTTTACTGGGCTTTAAGTGAAGCGCTTTTCACCGGATGGTTACTAAAGAGCTACTCATGTTTTAGCTCTTTCAAGGGATTGCACAGCAGCTGTTCACTTTGACTTTGTACTCTGATTTATATTAAATGTCACCACTCACATAACACATATTCTATGAAGTCTGTGATTTTTAAATACCAAATTTGTCTTGTGAGTATATAAGGTCATATTGACACAGATAACTTCTGTAGCCACATATTGGTGGCTTAGATGTATCTATGAGATCTGGGCTTGTTTTCAAGTGTGTTTTCTTAATCCTGTATTGGAAAAAGGGTGTTTGTTTTTATTTTTATATCTTTTATAACAAGTTATGCTAAACAGGTTGCGGGTTTGCAACAGGTCTAATTATACTATTATGTTCTTAACGAGACAGAAAAATGTTATGTTGCATACAAATGGTAATTACTGGAAGACTTAAAAGATATATTTGAAGAAAGATCAACTGGTAGCAGCTGAAAATATTTCAGCTGCTGCAGAGTTTGCTTTTAATGTTAGGTTGGGTATATATTCATACACAATACATCTAGCTACCGAGTCTGACTTAACTAGTAGTTGTCTTGCTTATGATGTTGAACAAACAAAACAGAGAAAAAATACCACGATTTTTTGAGGTTTACTTTCAGTCTTGGTTTTGTTTGTTCGGTTGTTTTTTTCCTTCTTTTTGAAGGAATATTATTATTGAAAATCTAAGAACTACAGAGTTTTAATGTGTTATCTTGAGCTGGGTACTGCTGAAGATGAATTTCACCATCCCTCTATCCACTTTTTTTAAGGTAGAACATCTTTAGAAGACTGGAGAGGTGGGGAGTGGGAAATCTTACTTTTACCAGGAGAGAATATTCTCCACAAATGTCTTCCTATATAGAGGCACAGAGAGAATCACCTGCTGCGTCCACAGTGTTATCATCCTTTTCTTGAATAGTTACGGACCACAAGGACCACAGAATAAGGGAGAGAGTTTAGGCAGGCCCTGTTAAGACTTCATTGCCATGTTTAGGCACTGTTTTTTACTCAGGAGCACTGGAAAGTGAGTCTTACCTTCCAGCTAAAAAAACCTTTCTTGTTTCTTTCTGGTAATATGATTCTTAATTGAGACCGTGCATCTGTGCATGCATGGCCTGATCTCTTCTTAAAAGACAGAAGTTTGTGGGGTTTCCTGAACAGGAGAAAACTCTATTTATAGTTGTTAATTGTTGCATGGGGTGGGATATTTCTGGTAATCCAGTGTGGTACAGTGTTTTGAGTACTGTTCATCTTTAACCCTGCTCAAATATATTTGAAAAAGAAAGTGTGTACTCACACGTAAGTTGACGCATGAAAATACTTGAATCCAATGTTGACCACCTGTCTCTATTGGAAAAATAAGAATAATAAACACCAGAAAATTAGCTCTATCCTTCTGCCTTGTTTTTAGTGTCAGGCACAAATGAGAAACTGATAACTCTTATGGTAAGAGCTGGTGCTTGAGAGAAGCTAAAACAGAATTATTTCTCCTTCCTCTAATTCATAAGACAATACTCAGGTCATGTAACTGCTGACTAAAGCATGGAGGTTTGTGCTTGTTGGAAGAACAGAGTTTGGTGAAAGTTTTTCACTCCCTTCAGGTATAATTTAACTGAAAGTTAGCTAACAAACCTATGCAATAAAGTTTCATTCAGATAATACTGTGTAAATATTACCAACAATTAACTATGATATGAAAATCTCTCTAGTTTAAATATTACTTTGTATGGTCTTAGTTTGCTTCAGCTCTCTCCATGGCTTTCACTTCTATCTCCAGTAAGCAGCCAGAACCAATATGCACTCTAAAGCCATTGGATCTGCACTTCCAACACAGAAATTTACTGCTGGTCTGATACGATTATAGCAATAAGAAGAGATTGGTGTGCTTCATGGTTGTGCAATTCATGCCTTTCATGGTCGATTTTGCCCTAATCCCGCTAAGTGCTGTGCAATATTTGTAGAGAGTTACTGAGTGACTGGAAGACAACAAGTTCAGTTACATGTAGCTCCATTTTGAAATTGATTTACTTCTCTGGAGATATTAAGTGAAGCTTTATTGAGGGTAGTACAGATCTCCTTTGAGGGTTAATTGTCTAGCAACAGAGAAATTCTGAGTGGCACTCATTTTTTCTTTTAGAAGATTATAGATTCCTAATCATTTTGTACCACCACCTTTTTCTGCTTCTATTGGAACAGTTACTCTAGTTCATCCTGCTTACAAGCCTGGAGTTTCATATTAGTTTCACTGGCTGACTTTTCTCAAGTATCTGTAAAAATCCTACAAATTCTCTCAGCTTTGACATTTTTGCAACAATCATGGCATATCCACAAGGTCAGCCCTAATACTTTGGAAATGAGGCCTGGAACATTTCTTTAAATTGTGTTGTAGAAGTCTACAAAGGAATATCAAGTCTTCCTACCAAATGTTTGAAAACTTGATTTTAGAAGCTGTAATTGCAAATCATCACAATTTGTGTGTCTGAGGTGTGGAGGACCTAAATCTGATTCTAGAACCAGATTATTTCTCCACACTGTTTTAGCAGACCACTGATTTTTAAACTTCAGGTACAAAGCAGTAAGGTAATATATATCAGAGTGAGGGTGAAGAACTTGATCAAAACCTTACGTAGAAACGTAGCTGAGGTTTATGACATTGAAAATAACAAACAAAATACACAATTAAACAGGATTGATCAAGACTTATCTCTTGAAACTGTTCGAGGTTTTTTTAATTAAAGAAACCACTAGATTATTGGGAAAGAATTGGGCCTGTAGGTTTTAGTGTGCATTGCCATTTTGGTAAGTTCTCTGACACTTGAGTTGGAACCATGCACATCTGATTCGTTTAGTTTTTGTTTGGTTTTTTGAATTTGTTTCTTTGTTTTCCTTGCCGTGATCACTTTTGACTTAGACAAAGATGTTTTGTTCAATATCACTGATTGTTTGGTACTGGTATTGCTTTCTTCCATGTATTTTGCATCTGTGTATAACATGTTTTTTTGGTGTAGGTCATAGGGTTGCTAAAATTCTAAGTCTTTGCTGAGGAAATCCAAAAATCAATGTTTTGGGAAAACAAGGATCAATAGAATTAAAGATTCTTATTGGGGGAGAGGGTGGATGTAGTGAGGGAACAGAATTATTGCCCTTTTTCTCTAGAAAGCTATTAAATTTTCAAACAGCTTGATGCATGCTTAGACTTCCTATGTATGTTTTTTAGTAACATAGAATAGAAACCCACACAGCTGTCTTTTACAGTTAATTTTTGTATCTTCTCAATGCCGCCAAAAATGTATTTTGTTTCTTTGCCAGGAACTACATAGAAAATTCTGCAGGTTAAACTTCTGTGGGTATACTGGAATAAAAACTGGGTTGATTTAGTTGGTTGGGCCATACATTCCCCCTAGTCAGTGGGAACCTGATCCTTTTCTACAGATTATGTAATTTGTATTGCTGGTTGAAGAAATTATATGAAAATTTGGGTTATAGGGAACCTGGAGTTCAGTGACTTACGAATTTCAAAGTAAAATACGTCTTTATACAGGAGTGCTCATTTCAAGGCACTAAACCAGATGTGGAGCACTGAATTTGTCTATAGTTATTGCAAACATTTAATTGATGGGATGGGTAGCTCGTTCCTGCAGACCACAGTACTAGCTGGCACCTGCGGAGAATGGCATTGACACTTGTGTAGGGGCAGGTAATAACACTGATTACATTTTGTGCTCATACACAAATGTCATACTATGCATACAAAATTTAAAAAGCTAAAACTTTCCCCGGGTCAGGTACCATTCTCTGTTAGTTCAGCTGTGTCCTTTTACAAGCTGTCTTTAGTGCTTTCATTGGTTGTGTTCTTAAAAGGCAAACACTGCTCCCTTTGGAGGCAGTTTCATAATCAATAGACTTCATTACAGGCAATGTTTTCCCTCATTTTGTTCATTTTATTAACCCTAGATGACTCTTGCAATCTCTTAGGAATCTAATCCCTAACTCTCTTTGGATCACTTCCATTCCTCAGCCCCCACCCTTACCCCACATAGTTTGGAGATACCACACAATGCCTCGTAGCAAAAAGTTTCAGGAATTAACTTCTCTTTGCACTGTAGAACAAAGAATGCACTTAATTATTTATCTGATATACTTGCCAAAACTATTGCTTTTTTTCCTTAATGACTTTGTTTCCTATTATCTTTTACTACCTGGTCCCATTAGGGACAAAAAATATCCATTTTTTCCTTTTTTTTTTTTTTCCAAATGTTTGGGAGAACAGAGTTCTTCACAGGACTAGGTTTGGAGGATGCAATGAACATACATCTGTGAGGGATGTTAGATTTCCAATTGCCTTCCTAACCAGCACTTAAAATCTCTTGCAATGGGAGAGATAAAAAGGCTAAAGTGATGCAATGTAGTGGAACACTAATCAACCTGTTTCTTTTATATTCTTTATTCGCATAATTTGATAGAATGGATCCTTTAACAAGGACAAGATTAAGTTTGAAGTGAGAGATTTTTATTTTTTTCTTCAGTAGTGTAGGAAATAGAGCATGTATGTGAGGATTAGCTCAACCCAATATGCCTCAGTTCATGAAAGATCTTTAAAAGGTGAATCCTCAGGTAGTTGACACAAAAGTGCTGTGAGGAAGGTGTACACTAAACAGTTTTTTTTTCAATTAGAATACATTTATTACTTACATGGGCCAAAATATTTGCAGGAACATGTTGAAGCTCTCATTCTTTTTCTAACTTGCCTTAAAAACATATCTCAGTATTATCTTATTAATGACTTCTGTTCTGTAATAATATTTTTGAACCAGAAGCCGGTATATCTTTTCAGATGGTGGGAAAGATGGTGTTTTCTATGGTAGAAAACAGCTAAAATTGGAAGCTGAATTCCTTGAATGTTCACCAAGATAGAGCAAATTATTGGCCTCTCTTTTTTTTGTAATTAGAATGAAAACATTGAACCCAGTGAGAAATAAGAGTATGAGAAAATTAAAAAGCAGATTTATTTAATTCTACTTGCTTCTGATCAGGTCAGAAAATGGCATAAGCTATTTGTGGCCTGGCAGAGTAGGAAAAAAACAGTAAATGAACATAAAAAACATATTGTTGGTGTCTGAAATAGTCCATAGTTGCCAGAGACCTATAATGACATTTCTTTAGAAGAGGGCAAGAAGCTGCCTTACTCAGCACTGCCAGACAGGGCCACACCCCATAGATTCTGCTGCTTAAAATCAGATTCTATAGTTTTTGGTATAAAAGCAGTAGTAATTTTTGATTCTTGTAACTCTTTATATTTTTTCAAAAGCAAAATTTAATACTGCAGAGGAAATAAAATAAAGTCTCCCTGCTCACTCTGTATTCTGAAGTACTCATATACCAGGACCTGAAGGGATGATCAGCACAGGATTCTGCCTGCACTGTTCAGTGCCCTGAGGTTATGAATATTTATTAAGAACCAAGCCTATTTCATAATTTACTGCTTTCTCACTGAACAGATTGAAGTCTAGAAGCGTAACTATAGTTAGGGTGATAAGGAAAATTATGACTCCCTATTAAGTCCCAATATTTCCTGCTAATTTCAGTTTCCCTCTTGCTTGAAAATATGGATAAGCCTTATCTTGCTCAGCTATTTTCTGATCTTTTTTTTTCAATGGGCAGGAAAAGATTAAGATATGTCTTTATTGCGGGATTTAATGCTTAGACCATTTTTCCAAAAGTCACCTGTGACTTTTCCTTCAAAGACCAATCTGTTCCTCAGTGACTGAATTCAAAAGGTCACTCAAGATCCTTTAGTAAGTTAGCTGTGTGCATTGATCCAGATCATAAACTTGTACAAAATATGATTCAGTGTGCATGCTCCCATGAAATACATGATTAATTATGTGGAAAGTCTTCACCCTGAAATCTGAACACTGCTGTGTGAGGCAGGAAAGAACATTTTCTCTCTCTGTGGGCTAATCATTTATTTAGAACTTAGAGAAACATCTGTCTGAGGACAGCAGGTGACCATGGGACATTAGCATTTCTAAAGAGGAGGAATCAGTTTATATTCCAAAGAAGAATATAAACCTTCAACCTGTTCTGTGAATTAAGAGCTGGTACCAGTTTTAGGTAGGTATCCCTCTTTGCTAATGTAGTTCTGGGAAGAACTTGAGCTTTTTAAATGGAGGGAACAAAAAAAAAAAAAAAAAAAAAAAAAAAAAAAAAAAAAAAGGAGATTGAGAGGAAGAAGTGTTAATGCACAAACTGTGCTTCTTCTTGTTGATAGCAAAATGGAAGAAAAAGCTCTTGCAATACATGGGATTGAGTAAAATGACTGAAAAACATGAGCAGCTTTACAGTTCAGTATTCAAAGTGAGAGACCATGGAATAGGATCCAAAAAACTTACCTTGATTTTTTTTTAATTTAATACCCTTGGTTTTCTTGTCTTTGTAACACCTTGTGTATGTTTGGGATTGCGAATGAATAGTTTATTCTTTTCCCAATCCCTTTATGTAAGGTTTGTTCAGAGTAAGACTAGTACACACAATTCTATTTTACTCAAAGAGATGATTAAAAAAAACCCCCAAACCAACTAACCAACACCAAACAAAAAACAAAACCACAAGCAAACAAACAAACAAAAAAAACCCCAAAAAAATCAAACAAAAAAAAAAGACAGGAAAATTATGGATAGCTGGATAACTTTTATAGAGATCTAAGAAAATCCTTGTTGTTATGCAGAAGAGGTTCCTTTGTGAAGCTGGAAATACAGGTATGGGCTTTCATAAACAAATCCACATCTGAGACATTTCTGGTGATCAGAAATATATTTGGCAGAAAAATCATGAATGGGAATAACAATAAATTATTTTTTCCACATCTGAATTTCAGGAGCAAAGTAAGATTTTTTAGGGTTTTTTTGTTTGTCTTCAACTCTCACCTTTAGACAAACTATTATTTTTCTATTGCCTTACAGACAGGCCTGAGTTCCAGAAGAGACAATTATGATTTTTTTCTGCTTGACTCAGGCATTGGACTCTCACACAAGCCTTCTAGAGACTGCAGCTGATCACTTATCTAAGGTTTATATCACTTCTAAGGCTGCATTTATTCTAGTCCAGATGGTGTAAAGCACTCACCTGCAAGCTACTTCTTTAGCAAGCACCTTCTCTAGACCATTTTGATAATTGTAATATCAACTCTGTCCTTATAGGCCACCATTATAATTGCATGTTTCATTGTTCAAAGTGAGATGATAAATATGCTATTTGTAATGTTACAGCACTTCTGATTGCCCTGCTTATTGGTAGCTTGTTCTGTTCCACCTGATAGAGGAAGAGGAAAAAACTTTAAACAGGCATGTTTTCAATCAAGTCATATCAGATCAAATAAATCCTGTTTTGAACATTATTTAATAGTCATCATCTCTGGTGACACTAGAAATGCAAACAAGTGCTCTGGCAATGCTGAAGAATGAGTCATGACTAGAAAAGGTTTATTAGTTTGATGGGGTTTTTTTGTTAAGTATCAAGTAGTTGTACTACTAGGACATTGTTTTGATAACTCTATGCAGTCTGAGTCCCTGGTAAACATTCAGACTGAGTTTTCAAAATATGTACTGAAGAGCAAAGTGTGCTACATGTAGGTATCTTACAGACCTACATCTCATCTGTCTGTTGTTTCTTGTAACTCTCACTGTCTACACTACTCCTTGCTGCCTCATGTGCATATTGTATATTTTCTGGGGGAAATAGCTGCAAGTAATTTTATATTTGCAAGCTTAGAATGTGCCATCCACCTTCTGGCTTTGCTGTATGCGTTCATTATATTCCAATTTTCCCTTGACTGCCAGAGTAATTTCTGTTGTCACTATGAGCAATGCATTAATTTCTCCTTTTAGATGAATTACTAGAGCACTTCCACAGTAATGAAGGAAGGATATGACTCTGTGCATCCTCTAGTATTTGGGACCCCAGGATTTATATCCTTCCCTCACAATAAGAGGGAAGAAGGTATGTTTCTGTGAGAGGGCAGAGAAGCAGGAGCTGCTTATAAGAGTTAAAAAGAAGTATTCATAACAGTGCTAGGTATAAGAGTCAAGGCAATAAAAAGCTGAGCCCTGGCTCTGGATGCAGAGAACCTGCACCTGACACAGGAATTTCTGCCAGCAGCACAATTTGGTTTTCCTCTGTAGTCAGGAAGTTCAAGCAGCTGCACAATGATTACCTTAAATGCACACACTCTAAAGTGGGGGCTACTGTTGGTTCTTTCTTTCAGCTGCATCCAAGTAGGAAAAGTCGGTATTTGGGTTTCTCTGTAGCCAAATTGTAGATCTGCCACAATTTAATGTACGTTTTTCTGCTTTTAAGGTTAACCCAAGAGCAGTGTACATACTTTGGAAAGTAATTGCACAATAAGGTTAGTACTCCCTAGTGAATATTTTGTGGCCCTATGCAGTACACTATCTGTGATTTTTTCCTTTTTTTCTGATTTGTGGTGGATTTTTTAGTTTTGTTTAGTTTTTTACACTCAAGAAATTATCCAGGCTAGTGGTTACTGCAGCTGCCAAGACCACTCTGCCCTGAAAGAGAAGAATACAGAGCTCTTGAACTTTATAGATCCAACTGTACCAAACTGTACACATTTGTGTAATATATGATGTAATGAAGGAAAGCAAAATTTTTCTCCTTCTTTCTTCTTACCATTACTAGTTTTATCTGGTTTTATCAAGGATTAGCAAAATATGCTAAGTTTTGATCTACTGCTTAGTTTTGAAAAGATTTCTTCTTGGGAGGATACCTTAGAATTTCTTTTCGCAGTCTGTGAAACCTACAGAAAATTATAAATTTTCTTTGGCAATCTTTTATTTGAACTGAAAGAAAGCAAAATAAAGGTAATTTAAACGGAAATTAAAAAGAGAGAAAATGGTCGTCTGATGGGGTTTAACGGAAAAAGCAGACTAAAAGGTTTGCTTTGGTTTAGCTAAAATAGGTTTCCTGACTGTTCCTAAACAGTTTTCTACTTGTGTTCCTTTTGGAGAACTTTTTCTCTTCTAGATTGGATATTGCATATTTAAATGACTGTTTCAAAAAATGGAGCTGATTTAGAAATTCTTACCTTGAATAAATAGTTGTAATTGGTTCCACTCTCTCTCTCTCTCATGTACTTACCAGCTTCTTTTTCTCTTTTTTCTAGCTCTTAGATGGTTAAGCTGCCAAAAGTATGCACATAACATGTCCTGATTCTGGTTTTTTGACAGTTAAATCACACACAACTAATATTTTGCCAAATATTAGGTTTTAAAAATTCTGGATGCATCACCCCAGTCTAATATCTAAGTTAATTATACAAAGGAAGAGAAATGAGGCAGAGGGAGTAAATTTTTTTCCTTTTTTTAATTTTTTAAGGCCATTCATGTCTAAAAGCAATAAACAACTATTTGGACTTCTGGTCTAGAAAAGAAGGCACATGTTTTATTTCAGCTTTTGCTAGATTTTTAGTACATAAGTACATTAGCATTTATATTAGACTTTGACTTGTATTTCTTCCTATCTTGCAGTTCTCTTCTTCGTGGCATGCTTTGGGTATCAGTTACAGTTCAAGATGAGAACTCTGGTTTATTTTGAGCATTCCTTTCAAAATTATATTCTGCAGTGAAGCTGTTAAAAAAGACAGTAGTCATGACAAACAATTTGAGATACAGATGGGTGTTCAAAACATTGCATGTCCATTTTTTTGGGGGTGACCATAAACCTTTTGTCAGATTAGGAAGATGACTTTAGAACTGTGTCTTTTTTGAAACAACATGTGGTCTTCTGGAAAAGAAATATTTACAGATGTTTGTATTGAAGCAAAACTAAATACACAAATGGCTAATCTTTGCATCTTCCCTTGTTTTTACACCACCACAGAAAATAGACCTCACACTATCAAAATGAATAGAAAATTCCCTCTGTTTTGGGGGACAATGGGTTGTTTGCTTCTTGGTTTGTTTAAATATTTTACTAAATGGAAGAGAAAGAGCAGAAAGAAACTGAGTTTCTGGTAGATGATGAGGTAGCTATTTTGACCTGTTGCTGACAAAGAACCAAAGTGCAGACGTGGTGGCTGTAGTGAATGATTTTACTTTTTATATTGCCTTAAAACTGGGGTTGTTTGGGGAGTTTCTGGACCAGAATTGTTTGTCTTCACTCATTCTTGGTGAAGGTAGACCTTTTATCTAGAGCACATCTGACTATCTGCATAGTTAAGTTTCTAGGAAACCTGGAAAAAGCTTTATAGACAAGCTGTTCCAAACAGCCCAAATGAAAAAAAGGCCTCTTTTTCTGGAGGGAAGGATGATCATTTCCATGGTGAAAAATTGTTAATCTTGTAAGTTTTGAATTCAAATTTTGTAAACATGTAGAACTCCAAACATGTTCATGTAAAAGCATTCTGATTTTGCTTCAGTTATGTTCTCTATAAATGGTTTTATATAAAATGACAATGTGAGAGTCTGCAGCTCAATTTCATGTGTGTAGAATTATGTCAACAGGATTTGGCAAATACTTTGTTACATCCAAAGATATGGTCTGTGCTTGCTTCAGTCTGGTAACTGATAAAAGAGAGTCAGCTCTGCTGTAGTACAGGTAAGTACAGCACTGAAATGCATACAGCCTGACTTCTGCAGCATTAAAAAAGGACCACATCCCATAGGAACAATGTTGGTAGCTCATCCTCCATCTTGGGGGTACTGGAGCATATTTTGTAGTCAGTCGAAAGAATTGCTCTATAAGATTTGATGAGAATCCAGGATTTTTCTGCTTAAAGGACCCCACAGGGCCAAACACATACACAGAAAAGGGATGTTAATATCAGGTCTTTTGGACATCAGGCACTCTGAATCAAACAGTGCAAAAATCGAGACAGGGTGGAAAGAGAGAGGAACAAGATTTTACAGCTGTATTTTTTATATGAAAGGACATTGTTTACTGTTACGTAAGAACATAGTACTAAAGGGAATCTTAAGGCCGTGCAACTGGTGAAAGAGGGATAATTTTCCTCTGTGTATTCCCATGACTTTCCTGTTTCTGTGTCTCTGAATATAACAGTGTCAATTTAGCCAGTTTGCATGTCAAAAAGCATTTACTTTATTTTTCTAACTTGGTAAATGTGTTCTCTGCAGTGAGAATCTAGATCTATATGGGAAATGAGATCACATTGTCAAATTCCAGCTAGAGTCTTAAGCACCAGACTGTATACATTCTTTTCTACCTTTCTCTTTCATGACACTCCAGCTCTAATATGTCTGGGTATGAGGAATATCCCAGTAAAGCACAAAGAGCACACCTCACTCATGAGTCCCATCAGGACTTTCCCAGATGTGGCCTGAAGGGTGTTCAAGGTATCCTGAACTATGAGGATTTGACCAGCAGTACCTGGTCAGCTCCTCTGAGCTTAGGTGGCATCTTGGAAGTGCCCTGGTTTTCCTTGAAGGTCTGTGGTGCCTGCATGGTAGAATCAGATCCCATGAAGTAGAAGTAGGTAGGTCGGCTGAGGACCTGGGCCTTAACATCTGTTGAAGAACAGTGCTGTGGCAGTGAAAGCTCTATGTGCATTCTGATACAGCTTAAGTGGGAAAATTGATTGAAGGCTTCTGACAGACATTTAGGATGGATTCATTACACGCTTCAATTCTACTGGAAAATGTTCATGAATCTGGCCAAGACATGAATCTGTTAGATTCCCTTCCTCTTTTGAAGTTTTGAGCTATTCATGTTACTGCAGACTGGATTTCCACTGATGTTACCTTGCAAGCAAGTAATTCCCAAAAGGTAAACTGTAGGGGTGAATGAATATTGAAAGACATGATCTATATAAACATGAACTCTTCAGCAGATGACTAACAGGAAAATTCAAATCTAGTTCTTGACCTGAATTGAGAACTCTTTCTGTTGAAGCTGATGAGGGACTGCTGCCATGTTCTCCATTGCTAACTTTGAGTAGAATCAGCAGCATGAGTGAAGTTAGGGGCTTCAAGGATCTTTAGTAAAGATATTGCTACATATCAGGACACTAGAGTTCAATTAGCATTTATGATATGGGATTTTCTAAGTTAGGTGTTGCACTACTGTGACTAGAGAGTCTTTAACCAGAAAACTGTATTGGAGATTTCACGACAGTTTTGAAGTTGTTAAAGTGTTTTTCAAAATGGAAAACCAGTTAGACTTTGTTTCAAAAAAGAAGTGTAAGAAAAAAGCCCTGTTCAAATGGTCTCTGCTGTAAGAATTTCTTATGACTGTGAAGAGCTATATACACCCTGGAACTGAGAGAAGGAAAGGGCAAAAGGTGGAAGATTCCACCTCTCAAGTGGAGGAACCATACTGCATGGTTCTGGGAGTCACTGAAATAGGGAGCCTGTTTGTGGAAAGGAGGATGGGATATGGAAAAATAGGGCAGGAAAATCAGCTTTTTGTAAAAAAATATCTGAGCAGTAAAGGGAGAACAACTGACATCAATATTGCACTTGGAAAAAGCCAACAAGCTTGGAGTCTGTTGTGTAAAGATTTCTGGTATTATGGTAAAAATGTGTTGCCCCTCACCTGATGTCTCACTGAAGACAAAAAAAATCTTTTAATCTGAATAATAATTGGCAATACGAGTTCATTTTCTTTCCTCTGTTTTTAGCCCTGGGAAGTGTACTCCAGAATCCTGTGTATTGGACAGCTAAAGCTGAAACTGAAAGGGATAAGAAAGGGAGGGATCATTTTTTTTGTTTTGTTTTTATGTTTCTAAGGCAACTTTCAATGAATGAAGATGATTTTTTAAAAAAATATCTTCTTTTATTATAAAAGTCTCATGCTTGCTTATCAGAAAAAAAAAATATTGTGCCTAGTGCAGGGAAACTTCCTTGTGGGGAGTAGAATTTAAATATTTTGGGTCTCATAAAATATTGTAAAGTACAGCACAGAATGTTAACAATAATGAGAACTGGCAAAATCCTTTCTTTGGATCACAGACTGTGCTCTGTGTTACTGAATGCAGCGGGCTACCTAAATCATCACCCCATCTTGCCAAGCCCCGTGTTATTAAGTAGCAGCTGCAGTGTTAGAAATGAAAGAAAGGGTCATTGAGGTTCTGTAAGGGTGAGAAATGCAGGATCCATGCAGCAGCAGCTGCCAGCTGTTGCAGTCTTGTAGGACAGTGGTTGTAGACATTTTGTAGACATTTTGGTGGTTTTGTAGACATTTCTGATCAGGTTATCATTAGGAGAGGGTGTTATGGATGGATTTGAGTGTGCTATGTCATATCTTCAGATTTGTGGCATGACAAGTTCTAAATGAAATATGGTTGTTATAGGAAAACTAGTATTTCTTACGTATCTTTGTAATGTACTGCAAGAATCCATTCTTTTATCAGCAAAGATAACCCTAAAAGTGCTAAAGATTGTAAACATGAGCAAGGAAAGTTAATGGAAAGTTTATTTACCAGGCATTTCAAAAACAGAAGAAAATGGTGGTGAGTGATGGAGACTTCTGCAGGATGCTACAGCATATGTTATACATTTTTCAAAAACTCAAATGCAGAGAATTTCTTTGGTGTCCCTCCTGTTAAAAGATTTAAAGGAAGGTTAAAAGTGATGGGCTGCAGTACTTCTGCATAGTTAGTTCTGGACATATGCTGCAATTTCTTCAAGCCAATACACAAACCCACAGTTTTTAATCTTATAACATAAGGCTTTATATCAGAACAGAAGCCGGCAAATTCAGTTTTTCCAGGTCAGATTCAACATCTTCTTTGGAAAGTCTGCCTTGCTCATAATGTGAGTACCTTATGGTTACATCGTGTACTGTCCCAGTGTCTGTTTTTGTCAGTGCAGTAACATACTGTACCAGCATGGATGTGTGTAGTTGAGGATAAGGATGCTCAGGCAAGGTAGAGGCCTAAGCAGTAGGCTTTTTTCTGCATATTATTGCATGTGGCACTCCACCCCCCAACAACATGCACAATTATATTTTTCTGTAAAGAAGGTAGTAGAAGAAAATGTCTAAATCTGCATTTAAATTTACAATTGCATTAGAGATGCATATATCAGAGATGTTTTTTAGGAGTAACCAGTTCTCGCTCAGCTTGCAAATCTAAGCTCTGCAATCTCTGAAGTCAGTTTGCTCATGCCCCTGCTCCCCTCCCTGGAGCCAGTCCTGCCTGGGACAGGTGTCTCTGCTGGAGTTACAACTTTAGCCACTTCCACTGAATTTGGACATAGCAGGGAGTGGTATTTTTTCAAATCCTGCTGCTTTCCATCCTGTAGAGTGTACTTGTCATCTGGACAAAACAGAAGAGCCATAGCAGTTGGCAGCTGGATGTGTTGGCAAAAGAAAAGGAATTTGTAAGTAATTTTGTCTGAAATCTGTTAATTGGAGAGAATAAATTGATAATGAAGAATACAGGAAGGTGATTGTTGAAGCTTGTAAATGTATAAGAGATGTCAAGTGATATGGCACAGCACTGAAGGAGAAGCTGTAGGAGCGGAGCTCATTTGAGAAACTTTGTACATTTAGCCACTCAAAGAAATAAGAATAGTTTTGTGTAGAATACAAAAAATGCTCCAGAGCTCTCCACTTATGCTGCACAGTTCAGTCACACTTGAATTCTGCTTGATGTGGTTCAATCATGAAGACTTGGTGTTTGTTAGTCTTAAAGCACATTGCAGATCTGTAGAGGAACAGCTGTTTAGCAACGTGAAAAATGTAGCTAACCCAGGTCTAGAAAAGTATTCTATTCTTAATATTTGAGTGATCATCAGATAAAATTAACTAACCAGATAAAATAAACATTTTTAGTCAGAAATGTTAGAGATTGTACTACTTTTATCTTCTTAAAAATGGAGAGGAAACTAATAACAGAATAACCTATTTCTATGTAGCATCATGCAAGTTAGTTAGAATTTGGCAAAAATAATTACTACAAAAGATGTGAATAAGCATGGTCTGTATGAATCCTGTCCTGAGCTGCCTTAGCTGATTCATAAAACACAAATTTGACTGTGGAACTGATTATTTTCTGCACATTCAGGTAACATTTACACAATAATTGGTCATGAAAATTCCTTTTGCTAATGATTTTTATATCACCCGGTGTAGCTGTGTCTATATTACTATAGACACAGCTATGTGTTACTATTACCGTATATTAGTATACTGTATTACTATACCGTGCTTTAGGACATCCTGGATGTACCAAAGAAATGCTGACAAATCAGATCATTCAGCTGTAAAGTTCTCCTTGTGATCCCTACTCCTCCGTTATGGCTTACATTATCACAGCCCCTCTAATTTAAGCTCTCACATTTTTATGGAGGGGAGTAAGAAATATTGCCTAAATTATATAGCCCAAGGAAAGCAGGCAAGGAATATTAGCATAGGATAAAGCAGGATCTAAGGTACACAAACAAGTGCTAATTATTTCTACATAAATAGCAGGTAAGCATGGGTTAAGGTAGACCTCACAAGGTAACTGTGAGGACAGCCTACTTAATTGTTGTTAAATTCATCAAAAACTTTTACAGTAAAGAAATATTTGAAAAAGTCCAACAGTTTTGGTTTTTTTTCCCCTTCATTCCCCTGCTCCAACCCCTTTCAGGTAAAAGGAGACAGGAGAATACCATTCAAATAAAATAGTCCCATCATATATGTAATATAAAGAGAGAAAAGTAGATTTTTATAGTTTTCCATTTTAAAACATTTTTATGGATCGGGGTACTGGCAGATCTCGTTAGCTGTGTTTTGTGCCAAAAGCTTATATAGTCAGTACCAAATAACTAATAGAATATAATTTCGATGTGTGCTATTAAATGTGAATAAGTGTGCATTGACGACAGCTCAAAACTTAATTTCACTAATGTTAATAAGAGTTTATAGAATATAGAAATAGAAACAACACTAGAAAAAGGAACATTTTCCTAGCATAAGAAGATTTGTAAGAAGACAGTGCTAGCAATGCAGTATTTTCCTCTTCCCCTTTCATAGATCTGACAAAAGCATTGGATGTGGTAAGTTGCTGTGCTCTTTGCAGCCTCACAGAAAATCCTTATCTGTTTAAGTAATTTGTAGTGGACTTCAGAACTGCTTCATATGAGTACCAAATGAAGCTCAACAGACCATTACTTTCCACAGGATAACTCAGAGTCCATCTTGTAACTAGTCTTGTTCATGCTGTTCAGTACAGTGAGGTACATGATTGCTGTGACCTTCAAATGAGCATTTGGATTTTTGAAATTCACGAGTGTCACGCATTTTCTCCAAATAGTCCAACAAAGCTAAATGGACAAGTTAGGAAATCTTGATTGTAGCCACACATATGTTATCCACTCCAATTTCTGATTTACAAGTGCCGGAACAGAAAATTATTCTTCTCCAGACAGCTTTTAATTTGACCATCAGATGAAAACTTAGGTCTTCTAGAGGGAACAACAAAAAAGAGTGTCTGTTGACCCTCTAAACTGAACTCCTTGTCTGAAAGCAACTTGGTTTTTTTGGTTTTTTGCTGAGTAATAATGAATGGCTGCTGAGAAATGGACCTAGAAAAAAAAAAAAAGCTATTACTGACAGGCACTTTCAAGAAAACGCTAGTCTGGCATCAGGCTCTCCACCAGGTGTATTAAGGTTTTGACCTTCGTTTGTCATGCAGAATACCTCTTTGGGAGCTGGACAGGAGATAAATCTGTGGACTGGAGTTCTGCTATGGAAACAGCAGCTTTCCCCTCTCTGGAGAGGACACTGCGCAATGAATTGATCAGTGGCAATATTCAGACTTTATGTTCACCAAGGTATTACTGACTAAAGTCCGGCTGTGAGAGACCAGAGAAGCTGTCCATTTGAGCTAAATGTGAGTGCTCAGTCCCCGCACAGTAAGGTCGAATGAGTCACCAGGAAGCACAGTTACTGCCAGAGGGGTTTCTGAGGCTGCAAACGTGCTCTGCAACACAAAGCATGAGACTCTTCAAGAGCCCAACCACATGTAACGTAATGGTGCAAGCAGCCTGGCTTTTTGAGGGAGCACACGGGTCTATCTAAACTCTTTGACTGGAAAATCATTCAAATCCAAGGCTGCACCTGGCAGCAGGAGTGCCTTGGCCCACAGACAGAATGGCAGCATAAGTTATTTAATGCCTGTGTACTCACCAACCTTTGATTCACCTATGCTTCAAAATGCTCTCATCCTCAGCTTTGAGAATTTTCTTCTAGTGACATCAAGAATTATATTAACTATTATATTGTTCCCAATTTTAAACTTGCATCAAATTGTAAATTATAAGTTTCTGACTACTTGAGTCAGAGGTGAACCTATCAAAACAACATTTGCTTACAATGTAACTAGGATTAAAATTTTTATTCTCCCTCACGAGATCACCACAGACATTTCAGGGTTGGGAGGGAAATGTGAAAATTACATGTGAAATTTCACAAGGTTCTCTGGTAGATGTGTATGTGGCTTTTTTGTGAGAGTTTAGAGACTTGGACTGTCTTTTTTTTTTTCCCTTCAGGACAACACTGCATGTGCTTATTTTAATGTGGTAATTGGCAATATAAATAATAGACTTAAACTGACAGTGAATGTAAATGTGTGCTAAAACTAAACTATGTAAGATAGATTTTTTTTTTAATGTGGGTAGTTGTTTGCAGCAAAGAGATGGTATGAGGTGATTCAATAGCACCAGTGTTTTGAAGTGTTATAGCCAAATCTGCCAAAACTGCTTCTGTCTGAGACCTAGGTCCCATAAATACTACTTTGTGCAAGTCCTGAGATAGTACCCTTGTACCTTAGACATTTTTCCGCTGAGTTTACAGCTAAAAACAACTTAAGTTTTGCAGTGCTCTCTCTACCTAATAAAATGAGACTAAAATTCTCCAATTATGTGTTCATAAATATATTGTATTACAAATGTCAAAGGTGCACACCATTGTTCAAACAGGAGAAAAAGTTAGACTGTCTGTCTTCAAGTGCTTAGAATCTTTGGACCTTTTCCCTCCCGAAGCAGGGTTCTGCAGTTGCCTGTAAAAGGTGCAGGACTCAAGTCGATATCATCCTAAAAAGCATTAAGGCTCTATTAAATAAATGTACTTCTGCTAAGGAGCTGAGGAAAAAGCCACCAGTCTAACTTATTCCATATAACCAAGAGGGTGATTAAATGTTCCAAATATGCAGAAGTCAAATGTCCCATTTCTGCTTTAAATCTTTTCCTTTTATAGGCTGTGGGTTATACTCTCCGCTTTGAAAACCTGTGCTGTTTAGGAACAAGAATTTATTTACAGTTTTAAAAACTTGCAACTAATCTTGGATGAATAGTCTGAATTAACCTTTGGCAGAGAAGTTGTAATTTCTAAGCCAACACATAACTGTATTTTGCATTAGTTTAGGAATATTGGGTACTTTGAGGGGTTAAGGATGAAATATTTTCCATGATTCATATCTCTTTTAGCTTGAAAAGTCAACAACTCGATTCCAGTGTAGCCAAAACGGGTTTCCAGTCCAAAATGTCTCATTGCTTGCAATTAATTTGGGCTCTTGCAATTAGGGTTTTGTATCCCAATGCATTAATGCATGAAAGCAGCTGCACAATGAGTAGTGCCACATGTTTGAACTAAAAATAATCTGTGTATACTGTTGCTGTGCAAACAGTTGTACATTTTGGTCGCTGAAGATAATCTCTGTGCTAGAACAGCAGAGACGCATATGAGATGCAAATTGTACAACTGTGAGGGGACAATTGTGTGTGTCTGCTTGTGCCACTTACTCACACCCTGTCCCTTTCTGTCTTAGCAAGTATGCTGAATCCTGTTATTTAAATCCATGGAAAATTACATCAAAACTTATGGTGATAAACATACTTAGGCAAATGGAAATAACTTTATTTTCAATGAAATAAGGATTTTGGAGCTTAGACAACTGACATGATGCTTTAGGGAGAGGGGAAAAAGGCTGTGCTAGCTTAGAATGAATTCTGTCTTGCAGATGTATCTATGGGAGAGGGTAAAAAACCCTTTCAGCTGAAAATGGCATGCTTTCCAACTTTCTGAGCTCAATCCTTCCACCATGCTGGTTTTGGCTGGGGTAGACTTAAATTTCTTCACAGTGTCTAGTACAGGGCTATGTTTTGGATTTGTACTGAACACAGGGTAGATAATATAGTGATGTGTTTTGTTATTGATGAGCAGGGCTTACACAGAGCCAAGGCCTTTCCTAATTTTTGTACTGCCACGATGGCGAAGACATTGGGGCAGCACCAGAGGTTTGGACAGGACACAGCCCGGACAGGTGACCCCAACACACCACATATCATGTTCAGTGTGTAAAGTGAAGGGAAGAAGGAGGAAGGGGGGGGAGGACATTTTGAGTGATGGTGTTTGTCTTCCCAAGTAGCCACTGCATGTGATGGGGCCCTGGTCTCCTGGAGATGGATGAACACCTGCCAGCCTGTGGGAAGCAGTGAATTAATTCCTTGTTTTTCTCTGCTTGTCTGTGCTGCTTCTGCTTTCCCTACTCTCTTTATCTTAATCCACTAGTTCTCTGGCTTTTACCCTTTAAATTCCCTTTCCAGTCCTGCTGCTTGGGGGGTGAGTAAGTGGCTGGGAGGTGCCTGATTGCTGCCTGGGGGAAAACCACAACATCCTCTTACAGGTCAGTGTTTTGTGGCACCATTGAAGAGTCTTTGCCTTTCAAGAAACTCCTGAAAGTTTATTCTGATCCTCATGCTGTTAACATTCATGAGTGGCTTACCAATGGGTGACTCCTTTATGCAAACTTAGAGTAACCTTTGGGTCTCAAAAACACTTGCTTCTACTTCCAGCCTTGCATCTTAATCTCTGCTCCCCATTCCAAAGTAAATTATACAGAGGAAAAGATTATTTCTAAGTTGGTTTTTTTGTTGTTTTTTTTTTTTTTTTAAATTTTGTTTCAGTTCTGCAGCCTGTATCTTACACTGTGTGCACTGGTGGCTGTCCAGAGCAATACTGCACTAGACCAGAGCCTGGGTCTTCACACATGCTGGGCACTGCTGGCAAAGTGCACCATAATGGAGACTGTACCACATTCCATTGGAAGATAACAAGGCTGCCAGCTATCACTGCTTTGTTGGTAATAACATCTTAGGCATGTTGTCTGTCTGTTTTCCAAACTTCAGTACAGTGCAATGTGCTTGACTGCCAACAGCCATAACTGACAAACTTTGGCTGCTGCCTTTCAGCATGGACCCCTGTCTCCAGTCAAACAGCTTGGATTATAAATTTCCAGTGGAAATTATGAAACTCCATTCCTGCAAGTAAGTTATGATTTTATTTGATGTGATGCAATTGCAGGTGGCTGTTGATCACCAAGCAAAACCTGAGCAGTCTGTGTGTGCCCTGTCCAAGCACAATAGAATGGAAATACTGGTGAAAAGACATGCCCAGTAATAGTACTAGCACATAATTTATAACAGAGGATAATATAATTATGGTTTATAAACTAGGTACTTTTAACCATTTACCTGTCATTAGATAAATATCCAAGTATCTCTTATGTCTGTTAAGTTAGGTTAATGACAATATATTATCAAGCTGATACATACACTTTCTGGTTGTCTTTCTTCCAAAAATGCAGCATCAATTGAATACTGAAAGTGGAGAAAGAGGTGCTGGGATCCTGCACCTGAGCACACAAGAAATGCAGCATAGAGACAGAGAAGTGTTTAGTTTCCCATTCAGAAGGAGTCAAAAGAAGAAGTTTTTAAGTCTGGAGTGTTAGCTATAAAGAGACTTTGATTTGTGATTAAGGAAACTGATTGTTATTGCATCTGTTCCTGAGAGAATGGGAACAAAAAGGGTTATATTCCCTCTAATTACGATTACAGCTAAACCTGGTTATGAACTCCCTCTAAAGATGAAAAACTTGACTATTTGAGCCAGAAATAGTGATGGTATTTCATTATGTCTTTCTCTTATTTTAGACATGGTCTCTGCTTTTAACTCTGTGTTCATTTGCTCCTTTAACTTTTTTTTTTCTTTTCTTCCCTTTTGAGAGTGAGGCGAGTAATGCGTGCCCATGGGAGAACTTGCATTGTACAAGTGTTTCCACTCCATGTTGGCAGATAAGTAGATGCAGTTCTGGCATCTCATTTGTGCTAATTTGGGTTTGTTTACTGACTGTAAACAAACAAAAAAAATAAGCAAAAAGCTGTGAGATAGCAAATATTTTATTTGTACTTTTGCCAAGATGTACTTGTGTACTCTCTTTGTGCCAGGATTTTCAGCAATGATGGCATTAAAAT
The DNA here is from genome assembly GCF_029207755.1 of Chamaea fasciata. NCBI lineage: Eukaryota > Metazoa > Chordata > Aves > Passeriformes > Sylviidae > Chamaea > Chamaea fasciata. The sequence continues at coordinate 41,543,171 of NW_027094091.1, read as the reverse complement.
ATACTCTCTTCTCCCTTTGGTCATAACAACTAAACTAATTTCTTTTTATTTAAATTGGCTATTTTAGAAATGCTCTTATCAGTTAAACCAGCTTCTCTTTTCTAGAATAATAACATGGTTGTGTGATTAAATCAAAAGTTCATACTGCAGAAAAGATCTTGTAGAGCTAGAGAAAATGAAGTATTAATTTCATAATGTATTAAAGATTTCTGTTTCTCCCTCTCTTTACCATAGTCATTTGTTTGGAAAAAAAATAAGGTATGTTTGGCCCTAGAAATTCCTAGGATCTGAACTCTGGATTTTCTTTTTTTAATTTTTTTTTGTGGGGGGAGGCCTAAAGACCTCATAGGACAGAGGAGTGTGCCTACACTTATACTAACAACATTCCTTTACCTGAGTTTTATTCTCAGATTTTAATTTATAGACCATGAAAAAATGAACTAAAATATTTATAAACACGGGGAAAAAATTAAAGGATCCTTCAAGACTACCTAGAGTTGCAGGTTGTGTGCCTTCCAAAAAATAAGTGGTAGTTTAGTGATCTATGAGAATTTCTCTGTTGATTTAGATAGAGGTCTTGAGAACCAGCTCTAGGCTTCAAAGCCTACTTCCAAGACCATGTACACTGCGGGGAGTACTCGGGAGGGTTTCCAAATGAAAATAGAATCCAAACATTTACAAATTGTCTGTTTCTAAACAGACACCTAAATATGTCCTGCTAATAAATTGTCATAATTTTATTTTTTTCATCTAATCCTTCACTTAGGTCTTGGTGTCTTTTTTTCATCAGAATCTACATCCTAGAACCTTCTCTTTGTGGATCATGGAAAGGATATTGTTTTGAGTACAAAAGCCTCCTTGACTAGGCTGCCTGTCTAGCGTGTCCGGCACACAGGGGAATTTCCTTCTCTGCTTGAGGAGATATAGAATCAGAGGGATGCAGGCTATCTTGGAAACTGGGCTCTCTGCCCCCCCCCCCTTTTTTTTTTTTTTCTTCCCCCCCCCCGAAGGCGCATCAGCCTGAAGTGTTGGGAAGAAATGCATCATCCAGTAAATCAGAGAGTGATCATCAGAAGGTATGTGACTATTTATTAGCTTATTGTTTGTCATCGGTCTGGGATGGAGAATAGCCCAAGCATGTCAGTATTTAATATTAAATAGTAGCTAAAGAAATAATATATAAAGTGTTGGGAGTGGGAACTGAAAAGTAATGCTTCCGCCACTACCTTTCCTGGACCACAGTTCATCACAGTTTCCTTTGCTGACTGCTCCTCAGGCTGTGTGCATCTAACATTCACTGTTGCAGACACACTCTGTCTCAACAGCAGAAACAGAATGTCCTCCCTCATCCTCATTTTTGTACAGCAATATCCATGGTCTGACCAAGGTCAAACTGTCAGGATTTTAGATTTGGTGAAAACTTGCTTGTGAATCCCAAGCCCCCTGATATGTGTTACAATCCAGAGAGTTTTCAGCTCAGTCCATGTATCAATGTTTTTGGCTATGCTCAATTATGGAATAGTTTTAGTCTTCATTTTAGCTTTGCTAGTAAATAAACGAAGGTGGGTGTTTACTCATAGTTGCTTAAACATATGAGCTACTGTCCTTACATCTGCTGTTTTTACTGCCTTGTGCTTCAGTGCCTATATACTACCATCTGATTTGCTCTTCCCCCCCCCCCCCGCCCATATCCTTGAAAACTCGGCCTTGAGGAAAATTAAATGCATCTGGAAACATTCAAAAAGTCAAAATTCAGACACAAACTTTGAAGAGGAGGGCTAAGTTCTAAGGCATTTCAGTTTTCAGGATAAAGAAGTAATACAGCGGTTTTAAAAATTTCAGTTTTGAATTCAAATGCCTAACTTCCATTTCATGCCCACATTACACACATAAGTCTTACTTTTTCTAAAAAAATAATAAGGGTTTTTTAACAAGTATTCTTTATTGATATCCTCAAGTTCCTAGTATTGTAATTCTCTGTAAAACTGAACATAGAAATAAAGAAATTATTAAGAAAGGTAAAATCCCTTTTTAGGATAGCATCAAAACGCCAAAACAAAATCTAGACCCTCAAAAAAATCTTAATATCTATAATTTCTGGTACATGCACAACTGGACCCACTTAACTACTGGTTCATTTAGACTCTCAGAAAGCTGTAGTGTACTAATAAAAATACACATACTACTCATAGTGACTTGCACTAAAATGGTGTTCATGTAGCCCAACTGCTGTATGTAAGACATTTCTCTCCCCTAGGAAAATGTGGATACCTGAATCCAGAACAGAGGATGAAGCCTGACTGCTACAGACTAGCAGTTATTCCCTTCAGGGAAAGTATTAGCTAACTTCTAACTTTCTGAATATGAGCTGTGGCAAGAAGCAGAGGTGTGAGAAATCACAAGACAACACTGGAAGTCTTTGGCCAAAACCCACAACAGAGGAGACTGAACCATCAAGGAGGAATTTTCAGAAATTTGTGAGTACAGTCCTGCATTCTCTGCAGAACAGGAACACTGAAGCAGTGTGCTGCAAGCTCCTGGTAAATTAGAAAAAGTGATATTGGAACAAGAGACACAAATAATGAAGCAATTCTGCTCTGCACTGCACGATTAAAATATGATTCAAGTAATGGAAGACTGTTCAAGCCAGTGTATCAGGGTCAGAACTACCTGGACCTATCTCATTTCGGGAAGAATGGAAAACAGCAGATCTAAGGAAAGATTTATAATGGAGTGTTTAAAATGTGTACAGATATTTAATTTTTTTTCATTGAAAAAGTTTAATAAAAAATGGGGCAGTATCTGACCAATCTGTACTTGTACTTGCTCTTACTTGTGTTTTAGATGCTATCAAAAAAGGAAATTTAAAGTATGTTGTCTGAACCACCTAACAATACTGCTTAGAAATATAAATTTGACTAAGAAGTAAGAAAATTAGTCTTCTAAAACATGAATTCTCCCTAGGGGAAATCAAGCACTAAAGATCAGTCTTGATTTCCAATGGCCTTTAACTGTTTGGTGAGTAGTATAGAAGGCTATTGTTAGACAACAGAAAAAAAAGAATTCTATTTTTTTTGTTTCTTCAAGTGAAATTAATTTAGAGGCAATGGTTTTGCAGTAAATAAATTTATTTCTATGTAAATATAAAGAGCAGTCATTGTAGCAACTCTTCACAGATCATAATTTGATGGGGGTTGTTTTGCTTGTGGGTTATTTTTTTGGATTGTTTTTGACTATGAATCCCAAAGGAATCTAAATATAGATGGCATGGATCTGAATCAAAAATTGTTTCCTTTCTGTTTGGTGAATTGACAAGCTGAAAACAATTTATGAGAGAAAAAAGGCAATTTAACTGTAAAATGTGAACTAGTCGACTCACCTGATTGAAAGAAGGATGAAAAGAAGCATGGAGTTTCATTAGTAGCAGTAATGCCCATTACAGGGGGAAGAACAGAATACTCTTATGGTGATTAGAAAAAGTACTTTATAATAAGACTAGAGTATTAACAGGTTGTTTACGTTAAAACTTGCTAAGATTGTGCCTTTCTCTTGCAACACCTTGTTGCCTGAGCATGGTTTCAGTCAGCTGAGATTGTGCAATCCCTTCCAGGGGGCTGGAGGCATGGACTGCTCTTTTCCTTCCTCATGCTCTCAACAAGTCACACTTCTGAACTCCAGACTGACAGGTTCAAATGCTATGTCACAAGGGTAGCAGGATAGAGGGTCTGTTTGTTCCTTTTTGTATTTGGGAAAGCAAATAAGGAAAATAAATAGTTTTATTAAGAAGGCAAAAATAAATGACCCTTTCCCCCCACAGCACAGTAATAAGAGTGAGTCGGAATTAAAAACAGGCGCTGGAGAGGGATTTTTTCCCTGTTTGGCCAGTCTTCTCACATGCAAGTCCTTTCCCTAAAGAAATATCACTCAATTTCTCAATTTTTTACATTCCCAGAGAATCTCTCAGAGAGAGGGGACCTACTCTCTGCGCAATATAATGTCAGAGCCTAAGGGTACTGGAGCCTATGGTTCAGGGTGCTCTATACTCTAAGATACTGAGGGAGAAAACTCTACATCTATCCTCTCTTATAGTTGGGAAAATTATTACCGACTTCCTGATCATATCCAGAGTCAATAATGGCCATAGAAGAATAATAATCCCAGTGATTACTGTAGGGCAGAAGCTAGACTAGCCCTTTTGCAAAAGCAACGTATTATTTTTCAGGCAACAATTCCTCAGATTTCCTTGTGCTTGAGCAGCATTTGTTAAGGCAGCTTTTTTCAACTTTATACTATTTCAGCTTTTTTTTAAATATTATTATTGTTATTTTTAATCTCTGACCAGAACAACAAGGGAAAACTAATTGTCTGCATGAATTATCTGGATGTGAACAGTGGCACATAGCCTAGAGAAACAGGAGTTTGGGTGAGGGCAGGGCAGGAAAGAAGGGTCTAGATGCTGTACTTAGAAATCAGCCTTCTAAATTTTCTTAGCTTTATTATGAGATGATATACAGACTGCCAACACTCCTTGAAGTTTTTCAACGAACACTTCTTCTACAGGGTGTTTTGTTTTTTTTTTTTTAAATAATTCCCCCTCGGATTTAACGTCCCTTCTGTCTTGCCTTTGTTGCTGCTCTTCACTTGCATAGCTTTTTTCAGCCAAGGGCTACCTGAGAAGTGAAAATATGAGTATTTACATGGCACAAAATAGTCAGTGATGTGACAGCATTTTTTACTGTACTAGCTGTGGACACAATAGCAAAGTATATGTTGAGTAAACCCTCCAATTTCTGAAACTTGACAAGGAAGACTTGTACCAAACCAGGAAGAATTTCTTCATGGAAAGGGTTGACAGGCACTGGAACAGGCTGCCCAGGAAGGTGGTAGAATCCCCATCCCTGCAAGTATTCAAGAAATGACTGGCTGTGGCACTTAGTGCTCTAGTTTATTTGACATGGTGGTTTTCTGCCAAAGGTTGAACTCAATGACCTTGGAGGTTCTTTCAAACCTTAATTATTCTGTGATAAGAAAAGCAAGAAATACAATCCTCTGTTCAGCTGGTAGCTGTCTTAGGGCTAGTTCTTGGGCTTAAAGAACATTTGGCAAGTCCTTGGAGGTGCAGTGGTGACCCAGGGCTTATTGATAGAGCAGCACTTCACAGCTGCCCTTCCTCAAGAAGATCATACTCACATCAGGGACGTGGCTGCTTGGAATGACAAAGGGGCACACAGGAGATGTGGGGCAGACTTAAAGATAACAAGCAGGAATGGAACAGAACTTGCCCAGAGGAGATCCTAAGTCTTCTTCCCAGGAAAAGAAAAATTGTCCTGTGCTTTTATGGCCATATGTATTATAGATAAGATTATGCCATTTCTGATACTTCCACCAAGTCATTTCTTAACAATGACATCTTTTTTTAATACCTTTGGAAATTACCTACAACTTATTATAATGTTTTAAATTATCATAATTGCAATCCATTAGAGAGAATTTGTAGTTGATTTGGTCAGGTTTTTTTTTTTTCCACACAGAATTGTTGCTACTCCTCTTTTTAATTTCAATAATATGTAATAAAAACAGAAAACAGGAAAGTCAAACTTAGCAACACTGCTACAATTACTAATGACCCAGTTTCATAGCAAGATGCAAAAATATCTGGAAAGTCTGTTTTATGTTTAATATGGCTTCTATCATTCTTAGGAGATGCAGCCACATCTGATAAAAATATTGTACTTAAAATGTAAGTAGGCTCGTTCCAGTTCCACTAGTGGAATCTGCAAAGCTAGGAAAAAGCAAAAAGGACCAAGTTAACATGAAAAATTACTTACCTGACAGAAATTAAGACTTTTTTAGTGTGTCAGGTTACCATTGCTTTGATCCGTTGGCAGTAACTGGTGTTTTCAAATATAATGTAAATTAATCCTTGTCCAAATTTAGAAATCAGTATAATGCAGGTCAGGTGCAGATTTCTTCTGTCTGTTTCCTTACCAACTTACTAAGAGAAGGGCAGGGGCTTGAATAAGTCTGTAAAGGCAATGTTCTATTGGCCAGGACACCTCATATGCTACCACACATTTCTCCAGGTAAGTGTACCTGAGAAGTCAGTTATTTTTTGGAAAAAGCGTCTATGGTGGAACTGCTACTACATAATCAAATTAATTTCTATTTTGCTTAGGAAAAAGTAGATGGCTGAGAAATGCAGTTTTGTTGTCAAAAACTAGGTGAGCACAGAATAATTCTTCATCACAAGTACAGCCTTTCTGTGTATTAAATTTTTAGTAAAATAAGTGGCAACTAAACATTAAAATTCCAAATGCTATCTCACTTCGAAATTTAGGTCTGGCATATGGGTTTGGAAGCAACAAGGCAATGTGTATCTACAGAACCAGTACAGACTGTTCCATCTGAGGCTTCATTGCCATTACCTGTGGCATGGTAGGCTTGGCTGTGTAGGTATTGCTAATATTCTGTTTAGCTGTCCACAGAGAGTGCAAAGGAACAGAATTCTTACATGTTATTCTGATGTCCCTCTTAGAAATATAGCTAATCAATTCCTAGTATTAATTATAGATATGTGACCATACCATGAATGTATGTATTATTTCATAGTAACTCGATTCTCAATATCATACTGAACAATGTGAAAATGAAGGTAGCTCATAGTTCATTGAAAAGATAAAATAGGACCAGTTTCAAGAGGGTAATTATTGTAGCTAACAGCTATTGCCTTCTGTTTTTTTTTTTTAATATCCATGCTGATATTGAAATACAGAGCTCAGGTTATTCAAATGAGAGTAATGGAACTAAAGGTTGAGGACATTGACCCTTTAGGGATGGTAGTTAAAATGAAGTACCAGAAGAAATTATCACAAAAGATTTGGTTTATAAGTCTTGCTACAGACTGATATTTCAGTCCTTTGTGTGCTCCTTCCTTTCAAACAGTATTTGTGTTGGCACTTCATTGTCCTTTCCCACATGGCCTCACTAGGGTTTTTGGGAACTGATGCTATTTGGGAAGATTTTTTTCCTTAAATATCTTCCTCTATAACAAAGTTTGTAACATAAGGGAAGGCCAAGCCAAGAAAACTAATACAGTTAGCAAAGAAAGCAGGGTAGCCAAAGTCAGTACACACTGGCTATGGTACAAGAGCCACTTTTCCATTTGAGAGATTTTGTGGATTTAAGCAGGTCAAGTGGAACAAACCTCTTTTACGGGACTGTGAAAAAAAGTAGAAATCCATTCTGGTGCACCTTTCTTGGCACTAGGTTCATAACTATCAGAGGGAAAGTATAAACAAAAATTAAAGATGATAATTGACTATACATGTTACACAGGTAGGAGAATATTAGACTAAAGAAAACCCTGACCCCATGGAAATCACTAAATAAATGTTTCCTTCACAGGGAAACATCTACTTATTTCTTTGAGCATTAGATTTTTTTAAAAATCAAGCTTTTATTCTGGTTGCAAAGGAAAAAAGTAGTATGGGAAGGTTTATCCATCAAAAAACTGCCAGTGGTATCACTACTACTCTGTCATCCTCACCAGAATTATGTTCATGATGTTCTTTGCCAGTATGGAGAATAAACTGTAAGAAGACCATCTGTTACTGTGTAGTACTACACCTGCTTAGTTGTCTTCTGATGTACAATCTAAAAAATTAAATGTCATCGCTGGCGTCGCAACTGCCACAGCAAAAATACCAAAAATCTGAAATGAAGGTTGTGCTGAAGCTTTAATCTACAAGTAAAACACAAAGTTTTCTTCTGGAAACTGATTGAGAATGTTTCTTAGCTAGAGGCCTCAGACCTTGCTCTAAACCCTCTAGCCATTCAAATAACTCCGGCTCTGGTGACCTGAGTTCCTTTGCTGTAATGCTACAGAGTAAATTATGATGGCTTCATTTTTTGGGTATTGTATAGTTGAAAACAACAATTATAGGGAATCAAAAATTAAATAGTAGTAGTGAACGTCTCCTGTATCAAAGCTTACCACATAAGATGAGCATCTCAGCATTGCTAACTTGCAGTAAAGTGCTCTCATAATCTGTAGCTTCCATCACCCTAAACTTCATTTAAAAATGGCTGAAAAGAGTCACTGTTCCTTCCAAATTCAGTCAGAAAGCCACAAAATGAGAAAGGGCTGTTCCTTGCCACACTGAACACTTCCTACATGGCACTAATATGCCCCATGACAAGGGAAGATCAGGGGACCATGCACATAGGAAAATACTTAGACTGCGGGAAAAGAATGACCTTCCTGAGAAAGCATGTGAAAAGAATAGAAATATCTATAATCTGGCAGAAATAAATAGCATAATATTTTACACATATACTATGTTTACAGTTGGTTTCAATATACCTTTTAGCAACGCAACACAAAATAATGTTTAGATGTGAGGTGTTAGAACAAGGTTTCATGATAGACATTTTTAATCTAATATTGTTATTTATACTGATATTGCTTCTGTCATTAGAATACTCATATATATAGCTGTTTCACATGCTAGCAGATAGACTGAAAAGAAAAAACCTACTTACTGATACACTTTTTAGAAGTGTTAATAACCTCTGTCTTTCATCCTAACAGACAGAAAAATACCTTCTCACTATGTGAATGTATGTCAGATAGGATTATAAATGTTGCATTATTATTCTCATAGTAAAATATTGCATTTAAAAAATATTGGCTTTTAACAACGTTCCCTTTTTCCTTTTCTTTCCTTGGCCATTTCCTACCTCATTTGTTGGTTTTGGCTACAAATGCAAACCCTGAACTTTTATTTCACCGCATACAACAGGACAGATTTTGGTCACAGAAGCCTTCTGAGTGCCCAAAATGAAATTAGAAACTGCAATTGGCATGAAACTGTTAAGTCCTTGTTTTAGAGCAGGGTTATGCCACAATGCCCAGGGAAGGATGTCAGTTTTGTGTCTTCCTTCCCAGTCTTCCTTATAGGCAGCAAAGATTTGTTACCAGTAGCCTTAGGGACTTCCTCTTACAGAGCAGCCACTGGTCAGGCAGGTGTGAGCAGGTAAGGAGCAGTGACTGTCAGGGCTGGAAAGTGATTGAAGCATGGCACAGTGAGTGTCCTCAGGGCCAGGCACATCCAGGCAAGAAAAGTGGAAGCACATCAAACAAAGCTTCGTACCTCACCCACACAACCAGCTCTTGCTCAGATCCTTGTGATTTTGAATTACTGGATTCTTATTCAGTCTTTGAATTCACTTTTAATTTTCTGAAAGACAGAATTACTTACATAGGAAGTTGTTCTCCTGGGAACTCTAGGCATAGGCTAGAACAGACCAGTTCACTGCTCCTGAGGCACTAAGAATGCTCTGCATGCACGAACAAATCCCAAGATCCATCTCCCTCATCACTGAAAAAATACTGAAGGAGAGAAAAAATGTAAATACTGAAGGGAAAAAAAATTAAAAAGAAAAAAGACAAAGTCTCTCAAATATGACAAAGATGACATTGTTTCCCAGATGTGAAAGGTCTTGAGAGAAGTGGATTTACCACATCTTACCTTTAACATTGTGACCCTTGGTGTAAGCAGAGGAGGCAAAACAGAATATCCTATTCAATACAGATAAGACTTATTGCCAGATGCATCTTGTAAAACCTAGGATGGCAAGCTAGAAAATGCATTTGGATTTGATGCTGATGCTGCTGAAATGCTTTGCTACCTCTGAGTAGAGCTTGTTCACTCCCTTGTGGCTCCAGCCAAAAAGAATCTCTAGTTTTGCAAAAGTCTTGATTGTGGTATAACTTCTTTCCTCTTAATAATCAGTCAAACAACAGAAAATTAAGTAAAAGTATTACATGATGATGAGACCCTCTGATCTACTGCTACAGTGTGGGGTTTCTACAGCCCCTTTCTCCATAGCCATGAAGGGCCTTTACACCGTGAATGAAAAAAAAAAAAATAATAGAACCCTTTGATATCCTCACCACATTCAGTCTCATAAATTCTGTCACTTGAAAAGCAGCACAACATATTCATACTGCTTTTCAGTAGAGGAGCTGCTGGAAAGGGCTTTCTTGTTTCAAGAAGCTCTGTAGGAGGAGTTATAAAAACAATGGTAAATCTTCCCTCCACATCCATCAAACACCAGAGTGCAAACCACTGTTACCTGATTTCTGCCCATGCAGTGGTATTGGGTTTCCAGTGAACATGATGAAAACAGCCAGGTATTAGGGGGAAAAAAAAAAAAAATCACTCTCCTGAACAACTCTGAATGCAGAAACATGCAAGAATTGAGGTTTTACAGAATCATAGAATCATTAAATCTGGAGAAGACATCCAAGACTGTCTTGCCCAGCCTTTGACAGACTATCACCACATCAAATAAACCACAGTGCTAATGCCACTTGCAGTCATTTCTTGAACACTTTCAGGGATGGTGACTCCACCACTCCACTGGAAGGGTGGTTAAGCATTGGAACAGTCTGTCCAGGGAAGAAATTTTTCCTGATGCCCAACCTGACATCCTGTCCCATCTGGCTACAAGTTCCTTTCAGGCAGTTGTAGAGTGTGATGAGGTCTCCCCTGAGCCTCCCTTTCACCAAGCTGATTCTGAGCTAAGCATAGTATGGGAAGCCATTTAAAATGCTGCTTTCATCTGGCTCCCCACTTTAGGAAGGAATTCTCATTCACTGTACCCAAGCCCTTTTTTCATATACCCAACTGAGAAGAACATGGTATATCTCTGCTACCACCTGACAACCTGCTGTTACCTGTGGATAACTGGAAGCGTATCATAACTTTGTTTTCCGCTGTCTTTTACATTTACTGAAAAAACTGCTACATCTTTTGGAGTATAGAAAACGTTAAAGAAAAGTGAACTCCACTACTTAAACATTTGGAAAACAACAATCAAAGCAACCAAAGAGCTTCACAAACCCAGAAGCATGTGAATTTCCTTAAATAAATTTACTGCTACATCTTTTGATACAGAGAATGCACAAAGCCATTTTAATGATACCTATAATAATATCTGAATATTAATATCCTTATAATATGCTTTTTTTCTAACCATCACGTTTAGAGGTATTTATATTTAGATACATGAGATGAAAAACAATTCAGAAAATGTCTTTTTCAGCTTTAAATATCAAACAAACTACTAGGGAGATAGATTTACTGTCTGAACCAAGACACAAGAGAAATAGATATAACAGAATTGATAGCAGAAGGATCTGCAAGAAGTCATAAATAGAAATTTTTGTTTTGTCTACATCTTTCACTGCTTTCTTTTCTGGACAGACTCCCAGACTGAGAGGTATCACTCCTACACTTCAGGCAAATTGAAAGCTTTCATTCACAAAGAAATTAATGCCTAACAGTATGCATCAGCTTTTGCAAATGAACTCCATAAATCAAAGTTCACTACAAAAATAAATATCTTTCTTACATTACAGACTTTACCTATATTTGATACATTTGTGCTCATCCACAGGTACACAAGACAAAATGAAGTATACCACTTCTACCGATTTTTAGTGTTGGAACAAAAAAGAAGTCTGTTTCCGTGATTTATTTTGTAAAACATTATTAAATAGTGGCCATTCGATTCTTTTCATTAGAGAACAGAAATTTTTCTAAGATCTAATTATACATTCACTCTGCATAAGTTGGGGGGGTATTTAATGATTTCTCATGTGCAGACAGAAATATATATCAACAGAAATATATATATATATATATATATATATATATATTTATCAGTGTACCACACTGGCAGCTGAGGACACCACCTGCAGCTCAACAGCAACACCTCCATGATGTGTTTACAACCTATTGCTCATATAGTTTATACCACTGGAGATCTAAGACAAGCCTCAAAAAAATCATTTTAAAAAGAAAATAAAATTATAAATGCAAGATTGAAAAAAAAAAAAAGCGGGGGGAAGGGAACTTAAGGGAACTTATTCCAGCTTCTCTTGCTGTCTGGGGTTACTTAACTTGATTGCAATATTCACAAGTTACACAGTTAAAGGGCAGTGGTTCTTAACATGGCAAAGACAAAATAAAACCATTTGAATTTTATCAGCTCAACCACCACTTGGGACTGCAGTGTACCAGAAACACAGGCAGAATCCCAAGTTCCACTTCTGACAAAGTGTTTTCACCTGACTGATGGCACCCTGTCCGCTAACTTGATGCTTGTCTGAGGTAAAAATAACTTTTCAGGCCTGCTTACTCTTTGGTTCACATACCTCAAATATCCCTGTAGACCATATTTAATACAGTGGGCCTTTATCTAGTTTTGTGTAAGGTTCCAACGACATAAGATTTTTTCTTTTCTTCTTAAATTTATTTTGGTCAGGTTAATCTTTAAAGTTTACTTTGTTCCGAAGTGTCTGCAAGGATGAATGTTTGATTGCAACGTCTGAAAGCTCTCAACCATTTCCTTATTTGCACAGTAGAATCAAAAGAAAAAGCAAGAAAATTTCTTTTAATGAGACCATTCCTGACGATGAGAATATTTTGAAGGGTTGCAGACATTACCGTAACAGTGCTCTAAGTCAAACCATACACCAAATGCTTCACAATTTGTAGTTTCCTTGGCTAAGCATAATACCTTGTTCTGTCTGGAGTTCAAAACACTCTTCTAAGATATTAAGCCACTTCCCACAAACTTCACTCTCAGGAAGTTTGAATTGGCTGCTTTTCCAAAGAGCTTTGAAGGATGCTAGTGTTCTCAGCTTTGTAAACTCAAAATGAACTTGTATTCATGTTTCAGATCAAATGAATGGCTTGAGTTTTATGTTTTATTATTTAATCACTGTGGTGGCACTTTGGAATCCAAATACCCAGTTCTCCTTTTCTTTTTTTTTCTTTCTTTGTAAGCATTTGCTGTCATATTTTGCCTAGTCTGTTTGACAGAACCATTAGCTTCAGACTTTTCACAGCAAAAATGCACAAACACAGATACTGTATTTCTAAATCAGAGGCTGAAGGAGAACTCAAAAAGAGTCCATGACAAAAAATAAAAACAATAATCTAATAAAAGAGATGATACGCAGTGGTCTCAATACACCTGAAGAGATCCACTCAAACATGTCTCAAATTTATTTCCTTTTTTTAGGTTACGCTTATTAAATTTATAAACCTGAGACATTTTGATTTAAATAATATATTAAGTAGCAGTGATAACAGCATTAGCAGCAATATACTTTTCTTAGCTCCGGAAGAAAACAAACTGAACCAACCAAATAAAAGAAAAAAACCCCAAACCATCTCAATAGTTATCTCAAGGATTTCAAGAGCAGTATCAGATCAAAAGCAAATTTTGAAGTACTCATGCATATAACACAAGAGAATTTTTATAAGTACCCCACATGAACAGTGAGCAAAAATGAATCTAATAATACAAAAGAAAACACACTCAAAAGTTATAGACATAAAAGTCTTAAGTCCAGATTCTAGCATAGCCTTATGGACTATTCCAGTGTCTGCAGATTTGAGAGAGGGTTGTCTCAAGGCCCAGCCAAGGGCAATCTATTCTGAAGGTATGTAGGCTTGTCAGCCAAGGGGGCATTGTCTGAAATAATGTGAAGCAGTCATAGTTCCTATTTTCAGCCATGAACTAACTGAAGACAAGAGTATTTAATGTCTCTAAGAACTTCTTGAATTGCATTGCACCAGTTTACTCTTCCACAAGAGCAGAGTCCTGAAGTTCACCATCCTTTCAGACTCTCCTTTCAGATCTTCTCTCCTAATTATGAGTGTTCTCAATTTTTTGAACAAAAGCTGGAATGACTCAACTGTCAGGTGTGGATTTAAGAGACTGCAGGATATCCATTCAGTTACTAGATAGGATTATTTAAAACGGGGTGGAAAATAGAATGAAAAAAGCATGGAGAAGCAATGTTGCTGCCTATTGGCTGTCAGCTGGTGTACACAGCCCATTACACTTTTGGAGACAGCCTAAAAAACTTCTTTTAGTGACTGGATATGCAGCTAAGCTGAATATATTGCTTTTACCTTTATTCCTCGTTTGCACCAGACACACGGACCCTTGACAAGAGACTGGGTCCTTCTGAAACATATTTGCATTCAGCAAATTTATTACAGTTGATAGCAACAACTGTGAGTATCTAGAAATTCGACAGAAATCTTTCCAGAAACTCAAAACATCTCCCAAATTATTGAAAGAACTGTAAGGGTTAATGTTTTACACATTTTCCATGTTTATACATTTGAAGGGTTGGATGTTTGAGTGCTTAAAAAAAAAAAAAAAAAAGCTTTAGAAGAAATGAAAAGGAAACCTTAGAAGTCTTCAAAGAAACACAGCTACTACCAAACATAAACCAGCACTATAAAACAGTCACAGTCACATAATTTTAAAATTATTTTTCATGTAACTGAGCTGCACTACAATAAATATTCTGGACAGTAGATGTCCTAATTGTAACTTGGCAACACCTTTTGGCTGCACTAACATATTAAAATAAAGTGTCAGACAGTTATTGACTAAAATCCACCTTATAAGGGAAAGAAAATACTTCAATTTGAAATGTAAGCAAACACATACTACTAGGTTTTGTGTTAGAGATAAAACAAACATATAAAATGTGAATCTGATAAAAGTTCCACAGCTATCAGGTTAACGTTTTTAAAAAAAAAAAAAAAATTGTGCTGAGTTCCTTGTCTTAATGATATGGGCATGTACAACAACCCCTGAACTGTGTTAATGTGAAGTTCCCAGCCAGGGAACTTCAGCAAAACTGGTGAATTTATGGATAGGATAAAAATAACGAGATCAAAGATAACCTCCATCACCAATGGATGTTGGAAAGGCAAGTCCATCACACTATGTTAGCACAAATGTCAGATAGACCCTTTCTTATATAAACAATTGGCAAAAGTACTCTGAGACTCTGAGAGCCCATATATCTGAGGCGATGTATAAAAATGAATTCAGATGGTCTCCAGGTCCATCCAGCCAATCAATCCTACTCTCCAGACTCAAGTTTGCTTGGCCAAATAAAGACAAAAAATTATTTTATTTACTCTACTGTAAGGAAGAAAGAGGTAAAGTGTGAGGAAATTCTACAAGTCACAGAATAAAGTATGAATAGCTTTAGGTTTTAGAAAATATAAGCCAGGGAACTGAGCATTTCTGGATAAAAAATACAAGGGCACGTTTTAGACAAATGCATGCAGAAAGTCGTAAAATAACTGACAGTTTTACTTTGTTGTTCTACTTCACTGTTTTTACAAATTTGGAAACTTTTGAAATCTGTCTTTTCAGTGAAGAATAATATTTCAGTTGCAAGAAAAAAAACTTTTTCCACCACTGCATAGGCTTTTAATAGCAAGAGACAACTTGCAATGTATTCAGAATACTAGCCTATCATTGTCTACAATTATCCAATATATCCAAGAGAATTTAAGTGGTTGAAAAATATCACAGAGCTAAAAAATTGCTCAAGGTTTGAGAACTCCTTGCTTCTGGAAAATGCCAGAGATGCCAAAAGAGCTTACACAGGTCAGAAGCAAAAATGCAACAATTTTTTTCTTGATACAAACACTGTAACAAAGAGTCAGATTTCTTGACTGATGGATTCCAGAACAACAGGAAAACAAAAGATATTTGAATTCAGACCATCAAATTATATTAAAAGTCAATTAAAATGTGTGTCAGAGTTGGTACTAGAGCTCAGACAAAGATTTGAGGGTCAGGAAAACAGTGAAGGTAAGACATTTCATGTGTTTATCTGCATCGACCACACAAAGCCGATTCATGTCCGAGAAGATATTTCCAGCTACTAATATAAGTCTGGTCTAAAGCTCACAGCAAATGCACAGTGCTAAATGTTAAATGAAAAAGTTTCTGCTCTGTACACTGAACTGACTACATCCCTTCCTACAAATACCTGCAAGTGTTGTTCACTAAAGCAAAGCGTGCCCTGATAAAGGAAGTGTTCCAAGATCTGAGCAAAGCCACTGGGACCTTTTGCTTTGAATCCAACCTAAATTAAACCATGCAAGTGGACCATTATGATGTCCATTTCAAATACCCAGATTCTAGATGTTAATTCAGAATACAATCCATTATATAAGAAGATAGTAAAACATTCAGCTTTTGGCTGTACATGCTTTATTGCCAGGTTATACTCAATACTTCAAGCTGTTAGGCCTTATCAGCTGAGATAAACAGGATTAGGGGGACTGGGGGTGGTGGGAAAAGGAAACTTTCTTCTGTGAGCTTTTCCCTTCCTATCCTTTCTAGTCTTGTCTGCAGCTAAACAGTTCTCTCTTTCAGTAAGTCACATGACAGATGTTAGCTGTTAACCCAATTTAAACTATTTTCTTTCCTGTCCAGTACATTCCAATCAGCAGCAAGAACCACAAAGAATGCCCAGCAATTGGTGAGTGGCAGACACCCGAATACCATGTTTTTCATCTCCTTTCAATATCCTTGACTCATGCATCCTGTCTGAGCTAATGTCAGTTTCCTGATTGCAGTGTGTCTATACCCTTGGACTCTAAACAAGGGCCTGAACCATCCCAGAAAGCTCACTCTTCCTTGCTAGAACTTCAGCTTCACTGTACTTTTAGTGACTGTCTCTCAAAACTACCTTGTTTTGCCAATTCACATCTTGAATTTCTAGATTTGCATTGAATTAGCACTCCCTATATTTTCCTCTAATTTTAAAGTAATTCTGGACCATAGTATGAGAAAATACTATTCAGTTCTGACTGTATTTGACCTTTAAGAAGAAAATGAGTTGCCACCACCAAGAGTTATACCCACCGTACTCCCATTATTACTTTATAATATTCCTCCACTTGAACGAAGTGCCTCCCAAACAGATATGAACCAGAAAAAAAAAATTCCTTGTTTGTAATGTACTTGTACCTTTCTTTGCCCAATACCCTGAAATTCTCCAAGTTACTGGCATGTTCTAGACACTTTCACAGTTATTTCACACTACTTAATATTATTTAAAATTTCTGTATGAAGATAAAATGCGCTAATGCCTAGTCAGAGAACCTGAGCTTTGAAAGTAAAAGGATGCCTGTTAAAATAGAAGGCAAAATGGAGAAAAAAAAAAAAAGACAAGAAAAGGAATAGCTTTATTTTTAGCTCTGATTCAGGAATATCATGCAGGAACAGAAAGAAAAGAACAGAGTTGCGAAGTACCAAATTTTCTTAAGTGCCCTAGCTGTGATTAAACTACAAAGAGTTATAGTTCTGTAGGAAATTCATTAATAGCATTAACTAAGGATGAAAAACAGTTGTCTTTTTTCATCCTTTTATGCCACACAATTAATACAAAACTAAAATTAGGGTCATTGCCTTTACTTTTACATGCAACAGCAGTGGACCATATAAACTGTATATATGACAAGAGTTCGGCAAATGCTCTATTAAGCAACTAATCTCAAATTTCAGCTGTGCGTACTTCCATGTTCAGTTATTTGCCATGGAGTCTTTTTTCTAATACCATCAGAACTTCTCACTGTTTCCTTAACATTAAAAACATTTCCCCCAGACCTTGTGACAGGGAAATACTCTCACCTCTATTTTACAGAAGGAACCAAGATACGAGGTCCATACAGAAAGTCTATGACCCAGCCAAGACTCCAGATTTCCTGAGACTTACTCCAACCCTTTCTCCTCTGTAGCCTTTTGATCTTTCTCTCATGAATTATTAATATATAAAAGATTTCTGTCTACAAAGTAGGCTTTAAGAGCAAATACATACTTCAGATTATTTACAAAAACTAATCAAAAAGGCTTTTTAAACAAGACTTGAGTCTTACCCAATTCCAACTAGGTATTCAACGCAGGCAAGCTTATATGAAACTATAGGCACCTAATGTAAACTTGTTCAAAATTTTCAGTAAATCTGAATTCATGGCAAATGAATTGTGCTCAAAGAGCTCACAAAAAAAAAAAGAATATAACCATCTTTAGTTTTCAGAAGATGAATGCATGTATGTTATTTGGGCAATGAGACAACATACAAGGTCAGAAACCTACAGAGTTCCAACTCAAATGTATTTACTCAAGTAACAGACTGTACATCTAAGCAATAATTACCTCAATAATTAGTGGGTGGAGGACAGGGTCTCACCTTAAACTATGACAACAAAGAAAAAAATAGTAACAGCAGCAGCTGCATAGTCTAGCACTTTGATCGGAAACTTCAGGTAACAGATACAGCTTTGTTTCATCAGTTGTGTTTTTAAAATCAAGAATAATTTTATTACCCGAAGGGACTGTCCACCCAAAAGAAACAAACTCAAAAGATGAGGAAAGTGAAGGGAGAAAGTGGCAAAGCATGTTTTGCAAGGTATAAAATCACACCTTACTTCTTCATAGACTTCTTGGGAAAGAAATTATCTTATTTTCTTTTTTCCCAGTATTTTCTGCTGACTACTCACAGTGTTTATTTTCCCTACCAAAGTGCTAGGAAGGCATTAGCCACTCTGCATAGTGTAGTTGTACACAGAGCAGAATCCCACTGTGGAGTTCTGGTTGAACAAGACTTTCTTCTGAGCCAAAATAATCCAGTAGAAATGCTAACACTAAGACATTAAAAATAATCTCCTATTGATGCTATAATGACCATGACAGGTAGCTTGTCTTCATTTCTGTTTTAAAGCACTGGGCACCCTCCCTCATTTGTGAAAACAAACAAGAACACAACCAACCCAAGCCCAGATTTCAAATAATGTCATTTGTTTCTGATTGCACTACCTTTAAAAAATAATACAAAATTACTGATGACACTGTTCAGTTAACAATAATGCAGTTCAGCACTGATGAAATGTTGGGCAGAGTAAGATGCTAAGAATCACAATCCTGTTCACCCCCAGAAACTGCATAAGTTGTGCAATGTACAGCAGATTCTTACTGTGATTTTCACACCTTTTTTTTTGTTAAAGACAGTGAAAAAATCGAAATGAGTTGCATTCTGGTTTTGTTCTGATTTAAAATTGTTCAGAAAAGTCGGTACTGGAATCCATCCTTTGAAACTGCATTATTCAGATGGCATCTAATTGCTCAGTTTGTGGAAGGAAATGATAGCTCATAGCTCTCTTGAGAGCTGCAAGGAAGCTACCAAAGATGTAAGAGAATGAACTCATTATATTCCTCATAGTATTTTTAAACTTCCCTATTCTTGAACCAAAGCATAGACTGCTCCTGACTATCTGTTCAGCCGATTTATAATGCATATTGTGCAGATTAAGACAATAAATCTTTTTTTCCTGGCTGTGCAAGCATTGATCACAATAGCAGTTCCTGAGACCCATAATTTTCAGCCACATTCACAAATTTTTTCCATGCTGTATTTACAGATCACATAGTTATACACTTCAAATGTTGATTCTCTCCCCTCTGAAAAGACAGCAGCACAGAAGTGGTGTGCAGGCAGGGAAGAAGTCTTCCTAAAATAATTACTTATTAAAAAAAAGAAAAAAAAAGGTATCTTAACTGATATTTATTTTATAAACTTAACTATAAAGTTAAGTTTATAAAAAGTGCTTTAATGTCGGTGTGTCTATCTAAATATCTTATTGTATAGGTTTACCATGGTAGGCATGACACCAAAATGGATACAAAACCTATGGAAGTGAAATAATTTCCTGAGATTTTGGAGGATTGTTGTTGGTTTTGTGTTTGGGTTTTTTTTTTTTTTTTTTTTTTTTTTGTTTGTTTGTTTGTTTTTTTGTTTTTTTTTTTTTTGTTGTTGTTTTTATTGCTGTTGGGTTTTTTGGGTTTTTTTTTCGTATGGGTATGTAGAGTTGGTTTGGTTCATTCATTTTTGCCCCTACTGATTGTAGTCCTTGAAATCTATTGCTACACTACCTTGACAAATCTTTGCTGAAGATGTCCTTTGTACGTAGAAAAGTTTTGAAATGTTTTGTGAGTAAGAACATCACAAGTTCTTACTTATTTTAGTTCTTAGACAAATTTAGCAATCATATTTCTTCAAATCAAAGGCAATAGTTTCTACTTGGAAGCTGTTTATAGTCCAGTGTAGAGTTTTCCAGGAACTGAGTTGCACAGATACTTTAGAGATATTTCTCCATATACAATGCAACTTACTAAGAACTCTATTTTATGCTGTTGCAAGTGAAAAATGACAGAATGTGTCAGAAATGTGACCTTTCACATAAGCTTAACTCACAATAGAAAACAGAGCACACCTGAAATTATTCTGAAATAGCCTGAATATTAGAACTGACCACAGTTATTTGCATTACCACTAGATTTTTAATGTATATTTAATCCTATATTTTATCAGAGAATGCAAATATACAAAGATACAGAATGCTCACATTCATGATATTTAGAGAGCTTACACTACCTGTTTCTGTGGGTGGTTATGAAATATTTGTATGTGGCACACATAGAGCAGCTGCCCTGATTGTTGCTAGGGAGTTGTAGTGATAAAGTCGTGGGAGACTGGTGGCAGTAGCGCATGTCAGACTGAGAAAAGCTTACTGGATATGTATTTACATCCTACTGTATGCAGCAACAATTTAATCATGAATAGTCTAAGACAGCCTGAATATAAACTACTGTTTTCAACTTAGTCTCAAGAATGTAAAGAATTTAATTTTTAAGATTTATATCTCATTCTTGTCCACAGGGAGCAGGAGCCTTAGCCTTCTATTGCTCTGGATTCCAAGATTCCTCTCATATCATCTTATTAATAAAACTGTCAGTCACAAGACTGGTCTTACTTGTTTTTTGTGGATTTCTTTTTTTTTATTATAGCAAGAAGCTCACAAAGACTTTTAATTGATCACCTACTCTATTAAAATGAAACTATATCTGCTCTAAGGGAAAAGTGCATTTAAAATCAAGTTATATTTTAATATTAAGCTGCTTGGGAAAAAACCATGTAGTGGTTTGAGACAGTGAAAGTTTCTACCACACGGAAGACTAATCTATGGTTGATATCTGATATACATTTTTCACTGCTTATCACCAAATTCACTCAAATCTATACAGATATGTCTTTTTTTTTCTGTTTTGCATAGATTTACTGAATTTGAAGAAACCAAATTTCTCCTATTGCCATATCCTCTTGCCTCAGATATTTTATAACCAATTCACTCACCATTTTATTTTCTTCAAAACAACATGCATTAACTTTTAATTGAGCTAAATAAAATCAATTGGTATAGAAAACAATACAGAAAGCCTAAAACACTTATTAGGGCAAGAAAAGTATTAGAGAATGTAATAACATGTAAATCTCTTTTAAAGTGTCCAAGTACCTAAACTAGGTTAAGTCAGCAAGGTATCCCAGTTTTAATATAGGCACAAACTTATAGGCAATGATGGGCATTTGTTACATATGTCCTCCCTCTTACATGGCTGGCACATAGGCTGAAAGGTTTAACAACAGATTTGAATCCAAATAGGACAACATTTGGTCTGTTCTCAATGTCCTGAACTATCTTGTCTTAGATATCCTCTACCCACAAAGTTTACAAATCACTCCATCAGAACCTGTCTCATTTTGGGGGCAAAGGGGAGGGTGAGGAAGATGTTTGAGAAGTTGTCCCTGTGTGAATTATCTGTATCTCACATGATTTGCTCATGAATTTGGCTTGTGATACTGAAGCAACTCCTGCTCCCCCTTCCCCACACAGGAGTGACTGCTTCCTTTCCTTGCTCTCTGTTTGTATATGCAGAGTTTCACACCTCAAGCCCCAACTGCTCTTTGTACACAAGCCAGCTGAGGTTCATGACTTCAAGGCTTCAGTGACATCCACTGAATATTAAAAAATCCACAAGTACATGCAATTATCATTCAACTACTGGGAGGAAGAGACAGAACATTCAATTCACCATAATTTATGAGTTTTTCAAGACAGTATGATGAAGTTATATAGACATCTTGGACTGATTCTCACTGGGGATAAATGCAGAACTTCTTTAGAAAGGAGTAAGCAAATTCTAAGGGATTGCGAATCACCTGCTAGATTTGCCCTATACCTATTCTTTCAAAGAGAAAAGCTTTTTTTTTTTTTTTTTTTTTTTTTTTTTTTTTTTTTTTTGTGTAATGAGTGGATGAGCACAGAGATCTAAGCACATTATTTAGAAACTTACTCCCAACAATCCAAGATTTGTTCTGAGTACTGGTTATCTACTGGGGTTTTTTTATGAAAAGAAATAGTATTATTACATATGATGAGGAAAGGAAAACTGCCTACCTTACAAATAGTTTTTAAACTCCCAAAAGGTACATGAAAATATTCTGTAAATGTGAATAGGAAACATATGTCCTGACTTGTTATTTATATCTGCTGGGTTTAAGTCACACTTTTTTCTTACAAGCCTTGAAGACAATGTCAATGCCAAAATATTATTGTTGCTTAAGAAAGAATTAAACCATTCACTCCCTTAATAATACATTGCTACTATCCTAAAGAAACTGAATTTTAATTTGAAGCCAACTGTGGATGCTAGGTTTTTTTCAGTCTAGTGCTGACCCAAGCAATTAATCCATTCCTATTCTTTTTTTTATAATTTCTATTCTCATCAAAGCTCCCAATATCCTGACTATAGACTTGGAAAGACTGCTTCTTCTTCTGTTCATGTGACTTCTGTGAGGAAGCCACATTAGGAGTTTCTGGGCAAGAACTGACCCTAAAAACAGTGTCTATTCTAATTCTTAAAATGGGCTGCACCAGCATTATCAGAATCTGTCTAACAAAATCTAAACACACTTTCAAGGGAATAATATACCAAAAATGTCTACCACATTTTCTGTGGAGCAGCCAAATTAATACCCTAGTAAGACATGTCTATAACTTGCTACGTCTTCCAATTATCATTGTGTTGTGTATTTTTCTGTCTTGTGTACTTTTGAAATCATATGTTTTTTATTTCCAGGGGAAAATGTAAAGACATGCATATAAAGTACAGATTATCAACAAATAATAAAACCCATGAATTTCAATGAAGCAATATCCATTAGAAAGGATTTTGTCCTCTTAGCTCAGCCTACATAACTGAAATCAGAGTATAACACAATTTGAAGCAATGGAGGTCTTATATACTATCTTCTCTTAATACGTTGCCAGCCTGAATTATTCTGTATGAAAAATATAATGATTCCTATGCTATTGTTTTTCATATGCTTTAATTTTGTCCTGTAAACGTTAATGTTTCCAGCCAGTCTGCAGTTCCTTGCAGTTCTTTTTTTCTGCACATTACTTGCATCTTTAAAGTCTCAATCCTCCAGCCACAACACATCATCAAAACTCTCAAGACTACTGCTGATCCTGCACATCTGGAAGCCATAGCTTCAGGACAAAAAACACAACAAAACCCAAACAAATGAAACAAACAAAAAACCACACAAAACATCGCCCCACCAAAACCAACCAGAAATTCCCACTGCTAATTTTATTTGGTCATACATAACATATGTTTAAGCAGTTTTATATATCAGGATTGCACTGCTAACTTTGCAGTTCATTTCCATTTTTTATATAGTATGCATAATGCTGATTTAAACTGTCTCTCTATTAAGCAAACTAAAAAACTCAAACAATTTTCTGTCAGAAAAAAGGTGTTTTCTGCAACTAAAACACACTTTAACTTACAATAAGAATTACGATTTTTAGTGATTCTTTACAAACCAACTTTTTGTAAAAATAGGTATTTTCACCAAACTTATAAACAACAGATGAGAAATTAACTCAGACAGTTCCTGCAGTCTTTTTTGGTATTGTTTTGTAGTGTGCTATAGTCCTAGACTCTAAGATCAGGATGGTACGAACATTTTAATTTCCATTGGCAAACGCTATCACTGAGGAGGAAGGACACTGATCAGCAGATGAAAGCCTTGCTTGTACTCCTGCAGCATTCTGTATTTCATGTCCACACATCACTGGTCAAATGTCTATAGCAGTTTGGATTTGATTAAGTACCTTTCTGTGGAGTGTTTTCATATACCATGGAGGGAGGGATGCTTGTGAATGGTCCAGCATGTGCTGGCCCATATATAACCCTAGAACAGAGTTCTGATAGATGCTGTAAACTTATCTATCCAGAAAATATACAGAAGCAAACATTTCTGTATTTTGTACTAAATAAACAAGCAGTCAATTAGCTCCTGACACCCCAATGCTTGGTAGAAATACAAACAGAAGTAGTCTCTACCACCAAAAAACATATATATAGGTTATTATGTGAAGCAGGAGCCAATCTCCAAAACTAGTCAGCTTCCCCTCACTGTATTTATACAGTAACATCACCCCAACATTTGAGCTGGGAGCCTCTGCTGTGGCAGCAACCATGAACCCTTAAATAAGTCAGGCAAGGTTTATTACCAGTGTGTTTATGTATAAAAGTGATGTGTGACAAGAAAGATTAAATACAGGTAAAACACCGGGTTGTTTTTTTTAAGATTTGCATTGCTGTAGAAGTAATTTTCTGTCTCATGATCACAGCTATCAGAGCACAGCTCTCTGTTTTGTTTAAGAAGCCAATTCACTCAATGTTACTTTATTTGATCAAAAATCAGCATCCACACAGCACATATTTTCCCCCTCACAGGCTATCTATGTTGCTAGGTTGGGCAGTAACTGAACAGCTCTCACATGCAGATGTATTGCAGACCTATAAAACATTACCACAATTTACTGAGCCTGGTGAGGATGCTTTTGTTACAGTTTTTGTTTCAAAGCCAGTATTGTGTCTGCCTCCTAGGGCCATGAAGTAAATCTCTTTAAAAAGAGCTACAGATTTATCCTTCCACTTTGAATAAGTGAAAATGTGTCTTGTTGAAACCTCCTGAGAATAAATGGATTTCCTATAGAATCCCCTTTTGTTTATGGCTTTGATGAAAGCATTTGGCACTTGATGGTTCCCAGGATATCCCCAGTTTAAAAAAGAAGAAATCAAGTGTGCTGAGTGTTAAAATGTTTTCAACTAACCTCAAAGCAAGTGTAATATAAAGACTTGCGTCGGGTGTCAAATTAGTATGGAAGGGTAATGCTTCCCGTCTTGCCTCTTCAACATGTACACTCAGTTTACTGTCCCATTTTGTTCTTAAAGCAGAGCTAAGGGTTGAACCTATTCAGGCAGTCACCTGAAATCCAAACCTTTTCATCTCAGTTTCATAATCTGCTACTTCTTCCACTTCAATTTCTTCTCAAAACTTTGCAGAAATTGTTGAGATTACAGGCAGGTGCTAACTCCCCATAACCAGCCCTTTAACAGAAAGAGCTGCAGATTGAAAGTTTTTTAAACACAATGAACTTCAATTGGATTATTAAACTCCTTGTAAGAGATTTTTTTATGTTCCACTGACAAAGTGGTTCAGAATAAAATTTCTAACAGAGAACTATTTACACTATAAATACACAGAGGAAGCAATAAATTGACACTTTAAAGGCTTTGTGTAGGATTGGTTAACAGCAGTCCCAGCTTTTGGTGAGCAAATATTATTTACACTGAAGCAGAAAAATATTAAGCAAATCTGCATCAGATTTTGGGACAATAATAATTTTTCATAATAAATTATCATGAATCAGCAAACTCTTTAACATATAATACATCACGAGAAAATCTCAGAACTACCTATTTCCATTTGGAACAGTGAGGAATTTTATCATTAATTATTTTAAGAAAAAAAAGAAAACTTATGATTCTAATCTAGTTCATTGTAATTATAACACTGAACTTAGCTTTCCTCTTGCTTCATTGAACTTTTTACCACCATTCTTATAAATAGATGTGACACAGTCCTGGCAAATGCATCCTAACTAGCAAACATCCACCCGATTGAATCAGCTTCCACTGACCAGTCACAATAACACAATTCAAAGTCATTGGTTTTACAGTCATTTGCAAAAGTGACACAGGCTTATGATTTCTTGTTTGAGGAAAGTTTCTATACTTCAGTTATCCCCTGCACTGTGTCTAAAATAACTTCACTTTTCATGTGCTTTGAGACACAGCAACACACCTGAGCTCATCATAACTTCTAAAGTTCAAGAAATTAGCAAATTAAGCAGAATTTGTCATTCATGTGATCTCATTTCACTCTCGTATCTCCTATGATACAGTTTAAGCCTCCTGCCCAGAGACCACTAGCAGTCCCCAACTTATGTGTAAGAGACACGCAAAAAATAATCACGGCTGCAGTTTTATGGGCCCAGTTGATAAGCAAAAGGACTTCATCCTTCCCTTCAGAGAGCTTGGGTTCCCATTGCTCCCTTCTGTGAACCACTTAGTCAGATATTGTGTAGAATAACTATTTCATCAATTTAGTTTCCTGTACTGCCAAGTGAAATGAGCTCCCAGGAAGGGCCTATATCCCAGTCCCAACACAGGCAAGTGATGTGAGTAGCACTTCCTATTTATAGTGCAGTGAAAATGGTCCACAGTATAATAACTCTTAAAGGTACAGTGAATAACCCTATGAAGATATCGGGTCAGTGTAAACATGCCTACATTTTCAATTTGGAGCACAACTACAGGGGAAGCACAAGATTATGAAGAGAATAGTAGAATTTTTAAATGATAAAATAAATGTAACGGGGATTTTCAGTATTTGTTTCCACACAAGAAATTACTAAATCAATTGTTTTCATCCTGACAAGGACAGCACTGAAGGGTAATGTGGCAGAGGCTCATAAAACCCCCTGTACTGTGACAAAATGAGGGGGGAAAGAAATCCACTGTCTGTTTAAAAATAAGGGTTAAAGAAAGATAAGTCTAGGGTCAGAGTAGTCAAAACAAACCAAAATGAGGCTTATTCTTACAGTAAAATATATAGTTAAGCTTGATGCCACCAAACTGCAACTACTCACATGTATGTTTATTGTTGTGTTTTGTTGTTTGGTTTTTATTTGGTGATTTTTTGTGGGTTTTTGTTTGTTTGGGTTGGGTTTTTTCTATACTAATCTGTGCAAGAAAATTAATTAATTCCAAAACCACTCCCTCTGCTTTGGGTGGCTCCTGAACCATGTATTTACCTAATCTGTAAGAGTATTCAGAGAAATACCACCCCACCACCACTATGCTCTGCCCTTTTCCATACTAACATAATTAGGGAGAGCAGAGGAAGCTTAGCACAACTCTGACTGGTCTGAAACATCACTCACTGTTGGCAGACCTATGCAGAAAAAACTGCACTGTCACTGGAGGACATCCCCAAATCTGAAGAGCAAGCTAAAAATTACTTACTGAAACAAAGCTCTAATGGAACATTAATTATTTGTATAATCTTAACAAAAACTTATTAAAAATGGGTCTTTTTCCCTTTGTTTTCTATTACCATTTGCTCTTAATCATCAAAAAATATATGGCTCTTCCTACTGCAACTTGAAATAAGGGGCACACAAGATGCCCCTTATTGGAAAAGAGGCAAACTAGATGCCTAGATGATATATCTCACTTTAGTATGTTTGAAATCTATTTTATATGCTTGCAGACGACCCCTTCTCCCACCCTTTCCCCACCTCCCGTCCCCCATTATCTAATCCAAACTGGGGACAATCCAGAGATTTGCTTCAAAGCACATCCCTGTTTTGAAACGTTAGTGCAGTCCAGTGCACCATCAGCATCAGGACCATTATAAGACAAGACTGTAAAAAAATAAGGAAAGAATTTAGAGAGTACAAAAATGGATTTTTTAAATAATAATTGGACTTTAAATAACTGTTGGACTTTTAAATAACAACTTACATACCCAAGAAAATACTGTCACTTCTGTTACCCGGTTTTTACATTTTGTGTTCAAACAGTCATGAACAAGAACTAGGAGCAGGCACATTCTGGGGATGCATGTAAATATCTCAGCAGACAAAGTTGGGAATACAAGTACTGCCCCTTTAGGAATACTCTTACCTGTGGTAGCAAAGGAGTGCAAGTAGGTAGCTGCCTCTCACTCACTCACTCGTCACAGAGGACACAAGTGTAAACACAAGGTGAACTTCTCAGTTCATCTATTCTTTTACGTTTTGCATTAAGGTTAATATTTTAAAGAAAATGGGATAGAAATGTTTTTTCTGTACTTGAAACCAGTATTGAGTAATATTTCAATCTGTCTACCTGCTTAATGATGGTCTGAAAGTAGCTGTCAGTATAGATTTAAACAACGTTTAGCAAATATTGCCTTCATGAATTAGGCTTGCGGCCAGAATATTTTATCTACTGCTGACTGAATTTGGATATTTCTGAGGAGGGTACAAACTGGATACTTACAAAAGAGTATGCTCATGAGACAACTTTCCCTGGGCCCCATTAACATTTCAGCACTTAAAATCTAATCCATTTCTGTTCTGTGCCCCTTTGCCAAGTACCTCTGGCACTTTCATACTTGAGTGTGAGCTAAAGCAAAGCTACTGGCTACTTTCCGGATTGTGTTTCCAGTCTCTAAGGGAAAGACTAGGGGAAAAAAAACCGCAAGAAATACTTGCAAACAACTCTGTTGCATTAGCAGCACATCTGCTTGGGGAGCTGCAACCATCAGACCAAATTAGTCTTTTTTTGGTGTCCCATCTCTTTTGCCTCCTTTTTGCTGCTGCTTTTTCCCACCTAAGGAGAGTCCCATATGAGCCTAAGTTAAAAAACTGAATCCTATTTTATCTTCTTGCCCTTCATGCTGTTCCTGTCTCTTCTTTCTCCATTTGGTTCTGGATATCAACATGACAAAGCAGCAGCTGTGTACATTAGCTGAAAATATTTCAGTTGTAATTGATATGAGACATAATAACTATACTAATGTTCTCATTTGCAGTGCTCTCATCAGAGCTTCAGACACGAAAAGATTTTCACAATTTTACAGATTAATTCCCCTCAATTTTGGTGTAACTTTCCAAGTGACATCTGAGAAGTCAGCCTGTACATTCACTGAGGTGAGTCCTAGTACATAGCAGTAGTCATATGGGAAGGAGAATCATCAGAACAAAGACAGGAGCAAAATGAACACAGATATCCCATATGGCAGGAATTCTCCTTTCCAATACAAAGGCACAGACAAAGCATGATAACCACAAGTTTTAACAGTCCCAAAATGTAAATTCCTGTTTTTAATCAACTTCCTGCTCACTGATATAAGACCTTCCAGGCAGTTCTTAAGTTTTGATTGTCATCCTGGGCCTACTGCATGTGTAAGACATATTAAAGCAATTTTCTAAAATCACTCTAGTGACTTTAACACACTCTTTATTTTGTTACATTCATCATTAAACACAGGTACTGCTCATCCTGGGTGGGCACTTACCTTCTTAAAATATAATAGCTACAGGCTAATTACCAGACTACTTCTGTATCACTCAAGTCTGCAGTCATTACACTCAGCTGTCATGGCAGAACAAGTTCAAGACATTAAGTGGGATGGTATTATTTCTGTTCACCTCTACAGGATACAAAATCCAGCCAATAGAAGTGCCTGCGGTTTTGGGAAATTATAAAGTCAGTAGGAAAATCTTCCCTCGTGCTCAAGTGTGGCAGAAAAGCCCCTATTTTTCTAATTTTGGAGGACTTCTATCTCTGCCTTTGACTGTGCACATCACAATCCTACCTGAAGGCACTGTCAGGATGGCCAGGGCCAACCCCCCTGATGAAGACATTCACTTCAGCAACACTGAATCAGTTCCACTGTCAAAGAAAATGGACTGGGTTCACTCTCAGAAAACCTACACCAGTGCCTAGGCGTCCTTGTTCAGACATGAAAGAGAAGTGCCACAGCTGGTTAAATAATTCTGCTCAGAAGATTAAGTACGTAAGGCAGGCTGTCATGCTTCCCGTTGTCCTGATAGCCATGCACTTTACAAAAGATGCCAAGTGCTATTGCAAACACAGTTTGTACTTCCATGACAGTAAGTGCTTCTCTGTGTCTTTTCATTGCCACAGGCCAGTGCTTTTGATCCATCAGCAGTTCTCAGGGCACATTCCCAAGAGAAATTCTTTGAAATGTACCTTCATTTTGATCACTGACCTCAAGCTGGTCCGCACCATAAGCACTAGTGCAAAGAGCTGCAGTTGCTTTGTGCAGAACTTTATCTGATTACCAGATTTCAAAGAAGCCAAACTCAGGCTAATCCACCACATAAAAGAGTCAAACTATTTTTAATGCACATTTTCTCTTTTAAACCTAACAAGAGACCTAAAATTCAGACCATAGTTTCGCACAGATTTTTTTTTTGTCCCAGAGCCAGTCTGCTACAGTTTATCGCAAAGATTATGCTGTATTAAGAATATTATTCTAGAGATGACAGAGCATTAGAAATACTTAGGAAAATCAAACATACATACAGATCCAAGAAATAAACCCCCAAAACCACATGCAGAAAATGAAAATATAACAGTTTAATCTATTAATAAACAATTAGCTGTTATTACTTTATTATGATACTACTAATATATCTTGCAAAGACATCAGGATTTTATATTTTGCTCAACTTAATGACTAACAGAGACTTCATGTAAAGACTGATTCATTTGTCTCCTACATTTGACACAGGAGTTGCTTCATAGTAAGTTGTGTGAATTTTTTTACACATAACATCTGCAACACTTAACAAAATGCTTACAATATATTGTGAGCCCCAGCTGTTGTGGGATTGAAGAAATCCTAATGATATCAGAAAGCAGGAATTATATTTCATTCATCCTTTTTGCCATGGTGAAAAGTCAGTCAACATGATCCAGATGTTTGTTCTGGGTGTTAGAGAATGTCTATATAGTAATTATTGTGTGTGACATGAGCTTTTTCTTTATAGTGCTGAAATAATTGATTTAACCCAGAAGTAAAGAATTTAGAAATACAGCAGCACTCTTCCATTATTTTTCAGAGTGGAGGACATGGTTTAACATTTTTTTCATATTTTGATATGAAAACATGAAGTCTCATGAAATTTTCCAGTGGCCAAAAAAACCCCAAAAGGATAATGATATAAGCAAATTTTGAATTAATAGAATGGCAAGTTACGTTTCCTAGTAAGTTGAATAAAATTCTGGTTTTTGGTAATAAATGCCATTTTTCACTAAAGTTGCAAAAATCTTTTGTAATTATTTTCAGTTCTATGTGAGAATCATACTTTTTTTAATGGGGAGAAAAATTAAAGTTTGGAGTGCAAAGTATATTGCAACTACCCAAAATATTTTTTTTCTTTTAAACCCTGTGCACTTACTTTCATGAAACCCACTACATCTGAGCTCAAATTTCCCAGCTCCAGCCCCATGAGTGTTTATGAATATGCAGAAATAGAGCACCAAGGGAGAAGAGAGCTCTCTCACCACAGACCCAACACAAGACTACTGAGGCGATGAGCTATGAAAGCACGCTGCTCCTCTAGACCAGTTAAGGCTTTTGTAAATACATCAGAGTTAGAAATTTAAATCAGCTATCAGTATTGACATTTAGGCTGACAGAGCTTTAACAGCACTATTCTCAGAAGCATCAGGTGAAGAAACAACTATTCCTGTGTACCAGAAAAGAGAGGAGCAGTAAATAGTTATACTTGCACTTGCATACAAGTTTGCATCATTACATTTTAGTAGACTGTCAGAGTGTATATTTACACCACATCTCCTTTCTTAATGTTTTACAATACCAGCTGTGAGAAAAAAAAAAAATTAAAAATCCACATAACATTTTCCAATGATTTCCCCAGATGATGATCAATGCCTCTATGACACAGACAACCATGACATTTCACAGCCCATGCAAAGTCAACAGCAGCACAAAAACAATTGTACTTGCAAAATTATTGGAGCTCTTGAGGCAGGAGAAAATGCAGTATTGCAACAGACCTGCCTCCTCCTGACCAGGGTTAGGATAAAATGGAATTTATTCAACTGCAGAAGCCAGACAAATCTACTAAGAGAAGAACCCAGGGAATGCGCTTGCCTTGCCTCTTTTTGCTTTAATCTCCTTGCTGTTACAATAACATCACAGGCATAAATTAAAAGCTTTTTTATTATTATTTATTGAAATGAAAGCGGCAATATAACTACAAAACTATCCCCCTTCCCCCACACAGTGAACAATTGACAGTGATGTCTATACAGTCTGCTCAAGTCTAGCATAGTGACAGTACAGTGCAAATAATTTACACAACCCACCAGGGTGATGCCAATCTTATGTGCAACACCTGACTTCAGTCAAGTGGGAAAAAATAATGGAGCCATTAAATGAAGAAATTTATGACTGCAGTTAACTGAGTATTTATTGACAAATACTATTTTCTCCTTGTGCACCTGTATTACACACCAGATATCAATTAGTCAGAAATGCTGGTCTTCAGATGCTACTTAAGTGAACACGTTTGCATTGGCTGTTTGTTTTGTAATGCATAATTTATTGCTAAATGCTTCAGATCTGCAAAAGCCGTGATGGTGTTTGCTCACATCCAACTTACAGTATTGGAATTAATCACATTTCTGCAAAGCCAGACACATACCTGGATTCCTCTGGAAAGAGATAGCAAACATAGCACAAAACCTAAAAACTCTTCAACGGGTCCTGCTACAACCTCCCTGAGGTGATCAGGAAACTATAAACTACATTGAAGCTTTAATCTCTATCACCCAGTACATTCATGCATTAACAGTGAAAGGAGCCCTCCTAGGAAGACAGACTAAGTCTGACCTCTTTTTTGGTACCAAAAAGCTGCAGCACCACACTGAAGTTTGACTGAGGGCAAGGCAGGAATGAACCCAAAATACTGACACCACATTCAGGGAGCTGGCTGGAGGTTCACAACTCAGCTAAGATGCAGAACATTTCAGGAAAATAACTAAAACATAAATGAAATTCAAGCAATAAATTTCATTAGGAACTTGGAAAAACAATTTCCTTTGAAACAAAAGTTCTTGAATAAACTTCCAAAAAGAAAAGACAGGCAAACAAAACACATTAGAGTTAAATGCTACTTATTTTTGAGGTCTTCCCTGACTAATGATTTTTTCAGAGCGTCTTAGATGAGGAAAAGTTTGGGTTAAATCTCTTTTTATATATATATAAAAAAATTAAAATTCAATCTGTAACAGTCTGTGCATATGTATAAGATAAAGAATGAAGGTGAAAAAATGAAGAAGAATGCAAACAAAAACCCAATACATAAAATTACATAAACTACTAAATTTCCCAGATTATTCTAAACATTTCTAATATTTTTAAGGAGATGGAACTAACAAGAACATGCCAGTTGGCTACAAGACAGAAATTTCTAAATAAATAATTTATGTAAACGCTCTACTTCCAGTTGTAGTAGTTAACATATCAAGACAAACTTTTCTGTCTGGATAAAATACCAATTTTATATTTATTTATTTATCTAAGCATTTACTTACTTATCTAAGTGTTAAAGTAGCACTGAAGGACCCTGGGTGGTTTCAATTGTGTCAATAAATGTACCTGACTAGTTTTGAAATAATCTCCCTTTACAGACAATAGAATGAAATATAATAACTCATTTTTTGCCATGAAGAAGGCATCTGAAATTGGTCAGAAGAATCACACCCTAAAGTTTTCTCTTTCTTTTCAAAGATTTTTGCAAGAACTTGATGAGAATCTAAGGGACGGGCCCCTACATCAGGAAACTCCTATGACCCATTTCTGACAAAGCCTCTAGGATTGCAGTCACCCCAGCTCTTCGGTGCAAGGTTCACACCATTATCATTTTGGGATTTTTTTTTTTCCCCAATATGCATACAAGCCATTTTAGTGCCGCTACAAATATCTTGTCTCCTGTTTCTCTGCCAGAAGTGGAAAAATAAAAAGCTCAAAAAGTAGAGCATGACAAGTTTGTTCAGAGCACTTTACAGCAGAATAAAAACTTCCCAGAAAAATAAGACTCTCATATTGTTTCCTCCCTGTTAAAAAATCCATAGTAACATCCAATTATTCTGTCACAATTATTATCTGGAAGTTTAGAGAACTGTACGTGTTGCAAAATGGAGATTCTGTTTCAGCACATAAAACCATCTCTGGAACGAACGAGGTTAGGCATCTACTTATGTTAATGAAATTCCTCAAACGAATATTTACATGAGTGAAGATAAATCTTCATACATGTTAAGCTTTGCAAGAGCCTGGGGGAAAAGAGAAACAGGTTTTGTGCCAAGCTAAAGATGTCACATTGTGTTTTTGTGGAAATCTCCCCCCAGACTCCTAATTTTCCCCCAGACTCCCCATTCTGACTGCTAACATAGGGCCTACATATCTTGGCAGGAAGTGAAGTCAAGAAAAGAAAATAAGTGACATTTAGGCTCAAAGTGCAGCAGGTTCCTTTTTCACTTCAATGGAATTGAAATTCATCTGGATCATTATTCTTGTGTCTCATATTCTTGGAGCTACCAATAGCCTAACCACATTTTCCTCTTTTAGATAAATTATTCAGCATCTCCTATAGACCAGCAGGCACATGAGAAAGTCAGGGAGGCTACACGGTTGCAGTGAGCTGAGTCTTTGTGAGTCCAGAGCTGTTATTATATTCAGCATACTTGTGAAGGCCATGTACCAAGGCCTGACAGTTTGGAGCATGGAAACCACCATCCTAGCCCTTCATTATAAATACCACAGTTATCAAATATAGCCAGCACTGAAGTTCACAACAAACCACAAAATTATAGTTTCTGCAAAAGTCATAGTGGTCCTCTGTTTCCACTCACACCTGGTTTTGTTCAAAATATTTGCATGGATTTTTGGCTACTTGAAGACACGTACTGGAGATGACACTATACAGAGCTCACAATCCTGGAACAGGGGACCACAGAAGCAGCAGCCCTGCCAGCACTGCACTTCCCAGCTACTTTCCCACACTTCTAGCTTTGTGCTGATACACAGGATTGTTTCCTCCCCACATTTCCACAGGTAAATACAAGGAATTCTGCATTTAAAAGTCCAAGGAATACTTGGTCATGGTAACAAGTCAATTACCAAGGGCAGTATCATGCAAGTTCTATTAAAATCAAGCATCCAATTAACAAAGGAAAAGAAAGAAATACTAAACAATAAGAAAGTGATATAAGCTGGGCTCAAATAAGTCAGCTCACTAAAATCTAGGCATATTTACTACAAATATGTTTTAACATTGCTTTTGTGCCTTCATGTTTTTGCTGTAGCACAGACAGATCATTCAGGGAGAATAACTCAAAAAAGGTGCATCTTAGTTCTTACAAAATGTGGTTGTAACACGGATGGCACCAGGGGTGGTGTAAGAGAAAGAGGAAAAGGAGGAAGGAGGGAGGCAAAACTCAGAACCGTTACTGAAGGCAGGAGAAGTCTCCACTGCCAGCATGACTTGGGTCAAACAGCAAGGGGTTCTTCAGTTGCTGACACAGGAGAAGCCTGAGGCCAATGTGATAGAAATGTCAAGGTTACCCCATGCCTGTAAGCACTTTCTCATGGCTGTTGACTAATTTCAGGACCTTGGCAACCTCTTTCCTGACAAAGCAGTGATTCTTTTACCACCTAATGTCCTGGTTGGGCTAGAGCTTCATGGGCATGGTCTTGTTGTGACCTAGTCACACAGAAAAATAATCTGCTTTTACACATATGTGCATCCACTGTTTGTCTGTTGAGCGAGCAGGGCCAAATGCTTACGTTCAGGAGAGGACGGCATTAGACACATTAGTTGACCTCAACACTATTTTTAAAGTTAGACATTTAGTAGTGCTTTCTCTCATATGCATTTTGACACTTCCTAATTAAAGGGAAGTGAAAAATAAGCAAAAAGGAATGGAAACCACCTCTGGTGGTTTTCAAACTGCGTGTTATTTCACTGTTGCAAAAGCTTTTGAAGTTTGATTGCCAATAACATACCTCACTGACTCCTGCAAGACTTTGTAAAACAAGACAATAAATTTCTCTTTCCAAGACTAATAAAAATTGTTACAGTGTTACACATGATTTCAGCTTTTTATACAAATTGTTGGAAAGCTGATTTGGCTCCATAGAATATATAGCCATATCATTATAGTTTATTAGAGAATGTAGGTCGAGGGCAAATCGTACCCCACATCATCACTCTGCTGTTTCAAGGGGTGAAACACTTTTTTTAACAACCCCTTTGATAGGAAAAGCAATAGAAGGCAAATATAAAAGCATCTCCATACAAGAGAGGAGATGGTGCTTGCTTAGAAAGCAGACAGAACAGAACAAGCTTAGTTCTTATCTTCTTTTCAGTAAAATACCCACATAGGTACCTACTCTGCAGCTGACATTGAAAGCAAGAAAAAAAAAACTACGTAGTCCTGAACATAATTGAACCATGTTAAAAGGGAATAACAATCCAGGCAATTACAATCTTACTAATGCACAGGTTGGTTGAAGTGATAGTGAGAAGTACTAATTCAGCAAAACTCAATGCTCTCTCCATTTACTTTGAAATAAGTATTATCTTTATTGCCTACCACCAAAAAAATCCCAAAATGCCTTATGAACTGACTCTTTGTAATTTGATTAAGTTTGAAGTGTTGTCTTTAAATATTTAAAAACAAATATATCTCCCAATTTTGATATTAAACAATCAAAACATTTTCTTCAATAAAAAACATTTTCTGCCAATTTCTTCGTCTCATTTAAATAGTATTGAAGTAATTCTTGTAAATAGTTTTTCTTGGCATCCTTGTCACATGGCTATGGTGTTCAAAACGTAATGACATTTTGCAGCTTTAAAAGAGAGGAATTTATTTTCCTAATATGTGAGTGAGTAGGTAGATCTGAAGACAATGATTGAAATGACTGAACTTTAGCAAGAAACCATTTGCAGTTTCAATTGTGATTTATTTCTTGCTTCTGAAATATTGTCAGACAAATCGTTCCAAGTACCCGATGCTGTACATAACATGGCACACCAAATCTGTGGGGGTAGAAATCCTTTCTTTGTAGAATAGGAGTAGCTTGGAAATATCCATGCATTTAACAGGCTCCAAACCATTATGCTTGTTCCTATGCTTAACCAGTTACTCACACGAAAAATCCCTATTGAGCAGTAAAAGGCTCCTGGCAATAGGAAAGGAGCAAAGGTTTGTAGAAACACTCTTCTACTTACCCAGTTATTTGCATTTACCTCATTTTAGAAAGCCACAGTTAGTGGTAGCAGTTTAGAAGTAGCATAAAGATATTTAGGCAACTTGACTATACCAGTCTGATAGTTTCATACTCAGAAATCTCATTTGGCACCTACCTTCCTCTGTAGTACCTATATTTCTTGAAGGGTTATAGAGGTGGCTGAAATTCTTTCTGCAGAAAGGGAAAGATCTGGGCTTGCCTGTAACTGCCCAAACCTTGGCAAAGCTAAAGAAAGAGCATACACCCAAGCCCTGCCAAGATCTCTGAAGGTGATCCCTCTTCTGCCAGGTTTTCTCAGCCTATGATTGTTCCTTTTCTCCTTATCATTTTCATTTGCAATCTTCAAACCCCCCTCCCCCAATTCTCTACCTAAATCCCACATATCTGGAGAGAATGGAGGAATGGAGGGGCATTCTCTACACCAGAAGCACCCTCACTGGAATACCTGGCCAAGGAACAAAACATGACTTTAAATTCCCATCTCTGCTGAAGGTGATAGAACAGGAAAAGTAAACTCTACGGGTTTACAGGGCTCTCTGGCGTCTTTTTCCACAAAACTATCTCTTGTGTAGAAAAAGTACTTCATTGAAAGTGAAAGACACTGTAAGTCATTTTATACTCAATGACTCAGTGTCAGAAAATTTGATCCACAGAGAGCAAATGTACTGGCACAATCTAAAAATTAGAACATTTAGGGTAGGGATAGCTGGCCAACCACACTTTGTATTTTATATTACATATGCCATTATTTAAATGGCTAATTGAACAAATCCACAAGCAAAACTGAGAGTTCTTTATCACAGAATACTTTTCCACTCCATGGTTTAAAGCATTCCCACTGGAGACAGTTAAGCAGGGGTCAAACCTTGCCATTAAAGAAGGAATTTCAGCCTTAGCTTTCCAGAACCTGATAAAATATTTTAGCTTCTACCTAGATTTTTAGTTTCTTTTTAAAAGGGTATTGTTCCAACAATGTTTTTCTTTCTGAGAAGTTTATGAAAAGTTCAAGCCACTGATGGGGTGGATATACTGCAGTCACATTTTGTGGGAACAATTAGTTCGTTCTTTTCAAACAATCAACTGTGGTTTTTGTCTTGGGAACAGAACTGAATTTAAACACAGTGTAGTATCCCACTAAATATCTGATTGGCTGTACTTGCCAAATTATCACATTCACTGACACTGGATTCATTAAATTTGATGAAATTAAACAAAGAACATTGGAAAAGGAGTGCCAGAAAAGAGTACCTATCTGTGTCTTACAGTGCTTCTTCCTTAAGGGCAACCGGAGGTTGCTGCAGTTTCAAAATTGCCATTTCAAAACCTTCTGGAACTTGGCCACAGAGCATTCTTTTCAAAATTGCCACAGACACAGAACACTCAGATATGGGGCACACAGTGACAAAGCAAACAGCAGAGCAATACAGAGCCACACACAAGCAGCTGCCGGCTTTTGATGCAGGGCACAGGTGGACTGCCCATAGGCCTATCAAGGGTAGTCCTTGCCCTTCATCCCCCATTAGATATAGAAGCTACAAAAACCATTAAATCGTCTCTTAACTTTCTCAAAGGCTGCTTTTAAATACTTTAAAACATTTTTATTCTACTGTTCTTCTTTTTCCCCTAGCCTTCTCAAACAGCAGATTTTCTTAATTTAAAGTGTACACTTACCCTTTGTGACAATGAAGATCCAGGGTCAGCAACTGCTTTCTTCAAAACAAGAATCCCTCACTGCCACAGGAACACAAAGGAGAAGAGGAATGCAAACTTCTCAGTGCTGCATCTGCTGGAAGATCTTTGGGCTGGTGTAAGGACAAGAAAATGCAATGTCGAGCACTTTGCAGGAGCAGGAGGCCAAACAGGTGCTAGCAATTTCTATCAGCTGAAGAGCAGCACCAAAATGTAATTGCACCCAACAGCTAAATAACAGTTCTACCATCAATTTTGTTTAAAAAAACAAAAAAAAACCCCAAAAAACCCCCAAAAACCCCAAAAAACACAAAAAGGCATATATGCCCTCCAAAGCTGAGATTTTGTCAGTACTTACAGGCACTCCTGTGTGCATGTGCAACAGGTAAGACTGCTGGGAGCTGTGTAGCCAATGCCCAGATTTCAGAGAGGATGAAGATGCTTTGCTAGAATCCTCCAGACAAGGTCAGCCCAGCATAGAAAGGAACTGCAGGGCCCTAAGAAACACCTGGGGGGAGGACACAGGTGTTGCAAATTCAAGTTTAGGTGCAAAGAGAAAGAGGATTTTTAAACATTTTGATAAATATTTTTAACATCTTAAATCCTTCTAAAGTCTCCTCTGGAGTGGACCACAATTTAAAAAGTTGATGTCACTTTATTTGTTTTCCAAGTCATACAGGTAAGGGGAAATGTGTTCTGCAGAAAATAAATATATGAACACTCTTACCTGTCATAGATGTGACAGGAAATATCCATTATGCTTTTTTACCACATAGACAACTAAATTATTTACACAATACTTACATTTTTTTAATTTTTTTTTAATCTTGGAAATCCTGATAATGTAACAAGAAATTTTTAAAATTAGATTTGAGAATGGAGGAATTTTGTTTCACAAGCAAATTATTGGGAGAAACACAAATATTTCATATAATGTTGTTACGCTCCATTTTGTAAATTTTAGCAAACAACATTACTATATCTGTCCTCCAATTTCAGATCATTTACATGATTTTTATGTCTTTATGTGTGGTCACTAGGTATGCCTGTTTTGGGAGTCTAATGAAATCTTTAGCCATTCACATATTGGAAAATGCCAGACTGTCAACTTTTAGGAAATTAATTTATCTATGGCTTAGTATTACGGTACTTCAAACAGTGATGAGTTTCAAAACCATCAAGTCTTATATCATATATTAACCAGTAACTGTAAAACAAATAGATGAGTTTTCAGCTTAGAAGTGGTGGAATACTTAACTATTAGTTTCACAAATGCTTAGAAATGCAGAAGATGCATATTTTTGTGGGTTTTTTTAACATTGATTGATGGCTCAATTTTCCATTTGAAAAATATAGTTGCTGAAAAATAGTTAAAACTATACTATTCTGCATCTTCAAACTTTGGTAAATTAACCTGCTTTGTTACTCTTAGGAAAACTCCAAGCTTACACAATCTTGCAAACTTAATCATCTGATACAGGAAAAATTCTACTTCATCACGATGAAACAGTAAAACAAAACAATAAAGCTGATTTTCAATAATAATCAAAGAAGTAATTAGCTTGTATAAACATCAGTTGTATTAACTTTTTAAAGTATTGATGAAAGAAGCAAAACCAAAACCCAGGACTTTTATTGTTTAGTTACTGTATGTTGACAAAAAGATCAAGAGATTAATTTGGTTCAATTTTTTTTCTTACAATCATTTCTGTGATTTTAACACATGGGAAGTTTTTAATTTTTACTTTAGATTTTAAAGAAATTTTTGGGTTTTTTTAAATCTTACTCCAGTGATGAATTTCTGTTTAGCACAAATAAGCAG
The DNA here is from genome assembly GCF_029207755.1 of Chamaea fasciata. NCBI lineage: Eukaryota > Metazoa > Chordata > Aves > Passeriformes > Sylviidae > Chamaea > Chamaea fasciata. The sequence continues at coordinate 41,502,630 of NW_027094091.1, read as the reverse complement.
CAGGATTTAGTTTTGATCACAAGATCTTGACCATTTCTCAGCTCTCATTCAGTAAGCCAAACTGGACACATAGAAAACCATGTACTGAACAAGGTTATGCATTTCTGAAATCCTTCTTCTATAAACAAGTGAAGTAAACCCAGCAAGTAGTGTAATTATTTTCAAAGGTGATGAGAAAAAATCTGGGGTCATTGGGTCAGTGGAAATTACTTTGCCTCTTTAATAGGCCGGTAACCAAATTCGAAAAGACAATGCAGAATCTTGCAGAACCAAACAGAAGATCTGAGTAGCCTGGCAGTAAAGCATGGCATGGCAGTGACAAGATTTATCAAGCAAAAAAACTCAGAACACCTGATCCACACCTCAGTGAGTGCTATTTTTGAGGAAAACATTATTTTAAAAATCTCTGTTGTCATCATAGGTCTCTGTGAGCCATTGAATTAGAAATTAGTTTTACTAGTTTGGGTTGTGATATGTTTCCCTCTCTGCATAGGAATTGGGTCAACCCAAACAGGTGGCTTTTGCATTCTCTGCTGCAAAAAATATATATTTGTATTTCTTTAAGACTGTATATCTTGCTGTCCAGTATCCCAAAAAGTGAAGGCAAGTTTATTTTTAAGGCAATCTTAAACTCGCACCACTACTTCTTAGAGGAATAATCACAGTTTGCTGAAAAAAAAAAGCACAAACAAATCAAGTCTATTTTTAGCTTTGTAATATTTCATTTTAAAATTGTGTGTCATTTTCTATTTCAATCATCAAAGCATTAGGAAGTCAAGTAGTTTCTTTTCAGTTGTCCTTCCTGATAAAGCATTATGGCATGCTGAAAGAGAAAACTTGTACTTCTGAAACACACAGAGAAAGATGTGCACCATCCTTGCCTCTGAAAATGCTTAAATGGTTTTCTGACAAATTAAAAATACTATTCATTAAAATAATAGTTCACCAGATGTCCTGTAGGAGCCAGGAAAAAAAAAGTATGAAGCAGCAGAAAAATATAAACTACAGTTTATGTGTTGATTCAAGAAAAAAATTAAGGCTATAAATAGAATGTCCATTAACATGTAAAAGAGTTGGAGTATCTTACTCTGAAGACAGTGACTGGCAGTAGATGGAACTGTTCCAGAGAGTAAAATTGCTGGTGAAGTAGATTCAGACTATTTTGAGTGACAGATCAAATCCCATAGGTTAGGGTAGCATATGTGGAAATGTGGCTTGACACGATGGCGAGGGACACAGCGCGACACATGGACTCTTACATCCTCACTTTTGCCTATCCTACAGCTCTCTGCTGTGGTTGGTGGGGAACATGGAAGGACCACGAGGACCACTCTTCTGGCTCCTGTCTCAGCACACACAGAGCGCTGCATGTGCGAAGCCACGGACAGCGTGCAAGGAGAGACACCTCTGTCCCTGCCAGGGGTCATGTTACAACACTAAAGCACCGAGTTCAGCTCCCCACACCCAGCCACACATTTTCTTTGCAAGACACTTTGTATGAAGGAATACAAAGGAGTAAACAGTGAAATTCCCCCTCTGTGCTACCAAGTAGAAATTGAATGAGTTCTCCTAACAGGAAATGTTTTACCTGGCATGTCTTGCACAGCCCTTGATTAAACTCAGCCAAGTTGGGTGCAGATTCTTAGTTGCAATGTGGCTGGGTTTTGCCACCCTGCACTGCTGCACTTCTCGCCAATGACTGCAATCAAGGAGAATTTTAAACAAGCCTAAATCCGGGCAGTCCTCAGGTTGTTTTATGGCTTGTGGAAGGCAGCCCAGTCTGTAGGGGACCACACAGCTGGAGAAATACAGGAAGTGAAAAAATAGGCTAGTGTTAAAAAAATCTGCGATTCTGAGCATGTACAAGAGTAACTGCAAACTGCCGTAACCTGGAACCATCTATCTTCACTCATTCACCTGAAGGAATTTAAGGCATCTTTCAAGGTAAGGAAGAACTTGACTCTTTCCTCCCTGGGCCTTCACAGTGAGTAGCTCTGATGATGGGAGTTCCATTCCTTCACACTTATGGTGGTACAAGTAAGGAAGCAATGGAGGCTGGCTTCCTGCCCCTTTTTATTTGCATTTCAGAAACCATTTCTGCACCATCTGTGATTCTGTTGCAATACCTACATGGGAATAAAGATTACCTTCAGACTTCATTGTAGATAAGACCACACAGGGCAGAAGGCATGAAGAACAAGTTCCCTGGGGCCTTATTCACAGATCTGGCTAAGTCACCTCCTCTTACTGGTAACTCACTGCTGTAAGGGCAGCTCCCCCAATTCCTGCTCCCCACGTAACTGTAAACCACAGGGATGTGCTTATTTTCCCTACTGAGAGAGGAGCTTTTTATGGTCAGCTCTCTACAATACAGCCTTCCACACTCCCAGAAGAGAGATAAATTGGCTATGCAGCCATTTTGCTCCAGACCAGAACAACACAATAAATCACAATGCTTTGTCAGGGATGGGGATGTGAACCAAGGTGCCTGGTTCAGGTGTTTCTCAGCAGCTTTCAAATAATCTGCAAAGAAAATGCCTGCCTGGAGTTGCCTCTACAAAGCCATTCAGTTCATTGCCCATGGGAAGCACGTACTTCTCACATCACCCTTCTTCCCCTCACAGTGCTTTGATTTTAGTAGTATGGCAAAACACCAGACCTATCTATATTCAGGCACTGCTTTTGCATGGAAATCTCTGTATAGCGGGCAGCTTTCTGGCTTGTTTTCCATCACAAATCTTACAGGAGAAGAGCAGCAGTTTCAAAGACTTTTACAAGGAAGCCTCAGGGCTACTTTGCCAGACTTCAATGGATATATTTAGAGCGTGGTATATGGAGGTTGAACTGCCTGACTCTCACTAACATTAATAGAGTCAGAAGGCTAAATGCCTGCGCACCATTCTGGTGACGTACCTGCAGCATCTGGCAAGTAGCCTGCTGCCATTGCTAACTCCATTTGGATATGATGTTTCCTTCTTTGCTATGAGGATGGCAAAGTAAAACAGAGAGAGACAGCCTACTTTCCTTCAGCTAAGGCATTCTGCAAAGTAAAATAACTGTGAGAGTTCTACCTGAATTTTAACAAAGTACCTTCCACTTGCACATGAACTTAACATGAACTAGCAGCCTTACAAAAACTAAATTCAAAACCCCACATCAAACAGACAACAAACTGCAGACAACCTGTTTGCTTAATACGAAAGAGTAGGCTAGCAGTTACACGGGATTCACAGTCTCATGAAAATTCTAGGATGTTCGGATTATACGTGCTCTTTGAAAACGATAGATAAAGGAGGTGCTTTTCAAACACGAGCCTGCTGCACAGCTGAAGCAAGTAGCTAATTTAAAATTTAACCTGTATTAATATAAAAAATACTTCATTCCCTGTTTATGAACACCTGCCGTTTTTATCACACACATTTTCACTGGAAACAATCTGTTAAAACTGTAAAATTATTATAGTGTAGTCCCATAGAATGTCACACTGGCAGTACCTTTGATCTCAGCCCCTGGGAAACAGTTTTTCATGTGGGCAGCAGCAGCAGCTGTAAATACAATGTTAATACTGTTGAAGTATTAAATTTCTCTTTTATTTTGCTGGCTGAAGTCTGAGTGCTTATGCAGTACTACACTTCCCATATACTTGCTTCAAGTTTCTGAGGTTTCAAGCTAATCTAGTGTCCGAGATAATGGACTGTCTTAGATACTTTTATAATGGTGTTACAAGTGAAAAAAAAAGAACTTCTCAGTTCTTTACAATCTGCAAAAATATACTTTGGTGATAAATCTTAATCTCTCAACATCTTGATCCCCTCTTTAGCTGCTGAACAATTCCCAGATTTTCTGCTTTAACCTTATTAGAAACAACCTGTTTGCTAAATTACTTTGTTACAACCTACAGATTACTGCATGTTTTTTCTCACACATTTAGTCCTACTTTTACAAAAAATGTATCTTTTTAAAATGCTCTCTGTATCCTTGGTGATTGTCTTATCACAACACTAAAATTCTACATGTTGTACCAACTTTGCCATACACAAAGAGCACAGGGATTGCCGTCAGCTTGGCAACGTGCTGTGTAGCCTATCAGCCACCACACACCCATCCCAACCATTCCTGAAGCCAATGATATAAAGACTGGATAATATCTTGAGCAGTGTAAAAAATAGCTTGAGCTAGATGAATGCTACTCTAACCCCTACAATTTTATTCTGATGGAGTTGTTTTGCAATAATATCTTACTCATTCAAGGTTTATACAGGGAAAATTATAAAAATTTGGCACTTTTATTGTTCATGTACTGAGTGCACATCTTCAGTGAGAATATTTCTTAAACAACATTTTAATAAATCAAACAGCACACACATTCTGTTAAGTGAAATTTTACATTTATACACATATCAGTGTTTTAAGTGCTTTATGCCTTTCAAGAGCACTTGCATTAAAATGTCTTAGAAAAAGTGATTCTACCAAAAAATGTGCAAACAATCTTAAGTGTCAGAATTATCTTGATTTAGCCTCTTCTATTCACTGCTTTTGATTCTGAATGAGCTCACAAGCCACAAGGCCTGTTCTACTTTGTATGCTCTGTACACACTGCCATCAAAACTGCATAATAAAATGCATTTTTGTTCATTTTCAAATACCACTGTAATAGTCAGTTGTGTGCACACAAAGCTATTTAAATGCATACGCTGTGGTTTTGTGCCTTAAGGCAAATCTCATTTCATGCTCCTTGGTATCAATATAGCTTGAGAATGCAAGGACTGAAGCCTATATTCAGGCTCTAAATCCAGAAAAGATATAAAAGACCAGTTAGAAGAAGGTGGGGATGGAGGGAGGGTGGGAGAAAGAGAGGCAAGCAGGAGAGTACACTTCCTACCAGGGCAGGTACATCTCTTTCCTCTTCCACCTGTGAGTAGAATTAGACATCCATTTGAGACTTGGAATAGCTAGGAGGCTAATGTTCATAGGGGTTTTTGTTAGTCAGGCATCAGGGAAAGCTTTTAAGTAACCACTTGCAAGGACTGGAAGTCAGCCTTCCCCTTTTCCCAATCAAGAGCTGTAACTGCCCCAGGACACCTAAATAACGTGACTATTTTGGCACAAATTCTGTGCACTCTCCCCCACCTCCTCCCACTAATAAAAATAGGTATTCATTTTAACCCTGCATATTCCTTTTAAATGTAGAGGTTTTCACAGAGGAAAGCCATATTAGAATAGCTTTTACATGGGATACTGGGGTTAAAGATGGACCTAAACCCCTTCTGTCAGGCAAAGATTGAACCCACGTTGCATACTCATACTCCTGAATGAATAGAGACTCCCATCACCTGCTGCTACTGCTGTGCTTCATGCACAGCCTGCACCATTAGTCATGCTTGGAGGATGCCAGCTGGATAGAGCCCCTCAGGTGAAACAGACTGAGGAATGCCTTGCTTATGAATTCAAATTAGGCTTAAACATAAATTTCGGCTGGGTCGCTCCACGCTAAGCTGGTTTGGGGATGCCCAGGAAAAAAGAATTTAAAGCCTTCAGGAAATAGAGGAATTTTGATGTGAACGGGTGGCTAAAGACAGGTTCAGTCTGCACTCCCGCCAACCCAGCTCAAGCTAAGCTGCTTCATTTGAAAAGTTCAGCAGCCATGTCTGTGTGAAGGCTCAGAAAAATGCGTGGCAACTCAAGAGTGCAGGTGGCTCCAAATTTCTGTGACCTCTTTATGACTTCAAGGAGTTACAAAGGTTGCCGTTTAGAAAACAGAGCCTTAAAGCAGGTATTAGGCAGCTTTGTTCTTTCATATTCATCTGTTCTTGACTTTCTTCAGACTACTTAGATGGTGGAAAGTCTTAGAAAAAGAAATTCAAAATTTTAGGGAGGAAAATTTCACATGAGTTTAAACAGCTTGATGGAAAGATTTACACAACCATGCTGCAAAAGATGGTGGCATGTAAAAGAACAAAAGATGTCAGATGTGAGCCAAGAATGGAAAAGGAAGACAATCTACTGAAGTTAGACATGCAGGTACCAGCCCTTGTTTGAGGGGGGGTTCCAATCGCCTGCTCTATAAAAAGCACATCGCATAAGGGGCTCAGTAGGACTGTATCACAGCCTCCAAACTGTATCTGTTTGTCTGCACTGACAAAGCTGCTTCTTGGACCACTCCTTGCAGTCTGGTTCTGGGTCACAGCTGCAAGTGCCTTTAACTGTGGTGGCAAAGAAAATTATGCAAGGTTGGAGATGCTTCCTGAAATCTAACAGGAGCACACATCTGTGCATCCTTGACACCAAATCAGTCAGGGATGGCATCCATCAAGGAGTTAGGGAGGAAACACGTCTCTATAGCTTGGAAAACTCATCTTGCCTCATATGAAATACCCAAGCTCCCCACCTCAAAAACTGCTATGGTATCTCCCAAGAAGAAACTCCCATTCCCTGACCACTTTTTTTTTGCACATACCTATACTGTTTCACAGACTACTAAAAGAATGAAATAAATATGTTTTAATAGAAATCATTCTCAATAAAGCTGTGATTAGTAACAGGATGATGCATTTGTTATGGTAGATTTAAACTATGATATGAACAGGTTCTTTGAGTGGTTCTGATATTTCTCACGCCTTTTGCTATAGTAGGTAGACAGAGAAGAAACAATATTCTATTTCCTACATTGAAATCAGCAAACTGTATTATATGCAGTGTACTAAAACATAAAACTACTTCTGTCAGAGTAAATATTTGTATAAATGTGATCTTTAAAATATTGCAGTGTTATTTATTTTAGGACTTTTCCTGCAGTTTAGAAATATGAATTCTGGGCAAAAATATGATGCTTTCCTTTCCCAAAGCATTCTGATACTTGAATTGGAACGTTATGGGTGGTGGGTCTGAATGGGTGGCCTATTAGATGGGTGAAAACTTGCCTGGGCCCCGAGGCCAAAAAGGTGGGTGGTTAATGGCACACGTTCTACCTGGAGGCCAGTTGTGATTTTTTCAAGACCTCTCTTGTCTAACACCTTTTACAGTGATCTGGAGGAGAGGTCAGAGTTCATTTTCACTGAACTTTCAGGGGACACCTAGTTTGTGCATGCAGCCAATCTGCTTGAAGTCATGGCCACTTCCAGGAGCACCAGGCAGGCTGGAGGGATGCGCTGGCAGGAACCCTAGGGAACAAAACAAGGACAATTGCAGAGTTGTGCCCCTTGAATGTATGAAACCCGTGCAGTGGTACAAGCTGTGGAGCAGCTCTGTAGAGAAGGTGGATCTAAAGATGAACATGCTCTGGCAGTAAGGCAGGGTAGCAGTGTTTGGGGCTGTATAGTCAGGAACACACGCAAGGGTGGCAAGCGTGGCAAGGGAGAAGTCTGCACCCTTTAATTTCACCTGTTGATCCTACCTAGGAGCCTGTGTCTGGTTTGAGGTCTCTTGAGCAGTAAAGGAAGGCATTGTTAATGCAGCAGGTTCTGTGGAGGACTGCCAAGGTGGCTGGGACTGGGGCAGGAGTGCAAGCATCCTGTAAGGAGAGGCTGAGCCATGTTCATCTGAGAGAAGGAATGGTGATTCAGGGGACCCAATGGAGCCCTCAGTGTTTATGGTAAATTTAGTGTGAAGTCACAAGAGTCCCTGTCAGGAGGGTGAGAGACAGCACACATAAACTGAAATGGGGGAGGTCCCACTGAAAACAGGAGAATGCTCTTTTACTCCGATGACAGTCCAGTAGTGGAACAGGCTGCCCAGCCTCCTTTAGCTTAGGAGGCTTTCAAGTGAATCAAACCCTGAGCAGCCTGAGATGACCTCAGGACTGATTCTGCTTTGAGTGGCAAGTAGGACTAGAGATCTTCTGGGGCCTTTTCCAACCTGGATTAATCTATGATTCATTACATGTTTTAAGACCTTTCCTGGAGCTTTCTAATCACTACCTTCTTTAACTTTCCTTAGCTTTGGCATGAAAATCTTCTAAACTGTTCCTAAAAGTACATTGAAAAGAACATCCTTCAAAATAACTGTTCTATATTAGGTAAGTACTGTCATTATATATATATGTATATACACGTATATATTTATAAAAGTTCTGAATACTGCAGGTTATTTTGAAAGGCTCTTCATGAAATAATGAAAGCAAGGGCAAGCTTTTAAATTTTTAATCTAGATGAGCTATGTAGGAATGACTTATGCCTAAGGATATGCTGTCATATTTAAATGTAGAAAGGTATAATTACAAGTGCTAGAAGTACAAAACAGAGCTTCTTAGAGAAATTAAGACTTCTTTAAGAGAAATAAAAGGAATTGAAAATGTCTGTGTGGCTTAAGTTTTCTTCTTTTGTTACTATGGCTACAATAAAGAATTACCAAAGGAGAGAATTGGATTGGTACAGTATTAAAGATGTGGAGTGCTAATTAGTATTCTCCTTATATTACTCTAATAGCCACATAATCCAGAGCCATTTATTCTAAGTCACTTAACTCTGAATGCTTTTTAGCATTGTTTTGAAAGTAAATGCCAACTTTATTTATTACACATTTGTCTGTATTTAAAAAAAGGCTCAGTTAGTTAACATATTTTTGAAGTCTGGACTTCCTCATTTTTTAAATACTCCAGACAGCCATTTATTGGCAACTTTTTAGGCATATTATTTTCTTTTGCGCAGCTGTATTACACAGTGTATTTCCTTTGATGTATAATCATTTATGTGGTGCCTCTATACTTTCGGCCACACATAACTCTACATGTATTTAAACATAAGATTAAATAGCCGTTTTAAACAGAAACACATTCAGATTTTATACCATTTTAATTACACATTCTTATATTTTTCCAACATTTTAGAGGTATCTTTAAAGCCAAGCTGTCTATTGTGTACTTGAAAACTTCCATGGTGTTTTTTCAGTCTGAGTACTTAAATTTCCGTCTCATTTTGTAATCTAAGTTTGCATAATGTATATACACAAATTAACCAAAAGCATATAAAAATGTTTGCAAATAAAAATAAAGAAGAGAAAAAAATAAGGTACTTTATGTGGACACAGTTCAAATGTTAAACCAGTTAGTGAAAAATACCACTAAATGGAAAAATCAAGAGAAGAGTTTTTTCTATGTGTTAGGTACTGATTTTGATTCAGCTTTTGATTAATTTCTTGGCTCTGTCTCCTTGATAAGGGACAAGCTATCTAATCTCCTTCCTGCCTGAGGTGGTGAATCCTGGAGCTGATCCGACTGCTGGCTGCTGCAGTCCTGCCATCCTCCCTGTCTCAGCTCTGACCCTGGCTATGGCATTTCAGTATGAAAAGCAGTATGAAAAGGGTTTTGCTCTCCCCTCCCTGCTTTCCGTTGCTTTTTATAGCTTTAAGGCATAAAACCAGCCAAAATCAAGGCTGGAAAAACATTAGAGTTAATGTGAAGAGAGGATTGCTGGTTTGCCAGAAAAGGCAAACTGGTCTAAGTGAGACTTAGTTACACTGCATAAGATACAAGCTTCAGTTTCTCTGCCTCTACCATTGCTTTAGTGTTGATTCCCTCTTTATTTTTTCCTTATTTATCCCAATTTGTTACCTGTAACCTGTCTTATTTTAGCATTGAGACATATTTAGGAACACTTACTAGCTATACATAAAGAACAAGAATATATGCATAAAAGTTCTAAAAGAAAGATGTTGAAAGCAACAAAAGGAAGTAACAAATTGATTTCTGCCAATAATGTGTTATAATTAAAGGCTTCTTGTAAGGTGTTTCAGCAGATGTGTAAGAGTATGATAAATATTTGAAAGCACTGGAGGACAGTTATACTCTTGCTCTTCATCATTACCAATAATAGATATTTTAATAGATGGCACAATCTGCAATAATAAGATGAAGCAAATCACAGGGCCTTCCTTGAAAACTTTACTGACCCAAAGACTTAGCTAGGAGTCACCTATGTTTGGGTGTATTTTCATCACAAAGTAAATTTTTCACTGTTATGTCTGGTCTGGAAAAAAATTCTGCTTCAGGCATGGTAAATTTGACAAGATTATCACTTGCTATTTGAGCAGATAATGATTTTTTCTGTCTAGGTGACAGTAATTTTTTTTTTTCCAAGGCAAAAGGAACAACTGAAGGCTTGACTGGAAGTAGGGCAAGACTCTCTTAGAACAAATTAAGAATGAGAAAATTTATGGAGGGGAAAGAATAAGAAAATATTTACATTTGAACAAAATCTCAGTGATTCCCAAGAAATAATGGGAGAGAAGATACTCTTATTTTTCCTTTTCTCAAATAGTCTGGGAATACCAGGTATGAGGGAGGACAGTGCTACCAATCATATGTGTTAGCACGATGTTAGCTTTTTAATATAGGGTGGATAGGTGCAATTGCCTAAAAATCCCAAACCTATGGACGTGGAAGTCCACAGTATGTGTGACCTGAGCATAGTTCTTAACAACACCCACCAACCTTGCAGAGCTCACTGAGATATCTCAACAGCAAGGAGATATCACCTCACTCATCTGCACGAGTGGACAAGACAAAGATCTGTGAGAAAGAGCACACATAACACAGGGCTCTGTGTACCTTCCAGGAAACAACATGAGCCAGATAATCTCCCCCACAGCAGCAGTCCTTGGAAAGTTCAGTGTTGTGTATGAAACCACGTGTATTTAAGGAATTTTTAAGTAACCTTCTTCAAAAGCTTATACAGGCACTTCATGCACATTAAGAGGTCTCACTGACTGTAGTAGGACTACTCATGTCTGTTGAACTGAGCCCATCTCTAAGCCTTTGTAGAAGAGAACCCCTGGCAAGTACATGAAACATGCCAGTGACAATGAGCGGCTGACAGAGAAGTTCTCTAAGAAACTCAGATCAAACCTGAGCTTTAGTAGAAATTCACTGGGAAAAGGACCGGATCAAATGCCACACTACCCAACTGCTACCAACACAGGGGTAGCAGTCCTGGCACACTGAGAAGCTCTCACAATGGTATAGTGAGAACTGGGCAGGAAAGAGGGTACAGGAAGCAAAAACATGGAAGCAGAGTGGCTGGGAAGGTTGCTGTGATTTTTTGCAATGAGCAATGAGCTCATATGAGAGATGTTTTTCCATTCCTTCACACTTTGCTAGGAACTAGCAGACACAGGAAAAGCCAACATTTGGTACAAAAGACAGGTCTTTGGCAGCTAGTTCTGTAGGGTCAATTGCTCAACATGCAGACTGAAGGATTAAAAGAGAATAACACAGAGTAGATAGCCTTAGAAATATACTCTTCCATTAATAAAGGCTTTGTAACATAGCTGCAATAAGTCCACAATATAAAAAGGTTCACCAGAACCAGTACATAGTCCTTATAAGGAACTTAAAACAGACCTGGGAAGTTTGATCTCTGGCAACTTTCAATCTCCTCCACCTCGGTAAACAGATACAGAATCTTTGAAGAAAGCCAATAAATATATTAGTAAAACATTAGAAACAGAATCTTGGAAGAAAACTAATAAATGTATTAGTAAAGCACTAGAACTGAGATCCTTAGGGAGACGATAAAACAAAGCAAGGTGGATTCATTGTCATTAGCACCATTATCAATACTTTTGTGTGCAGGGGAAGAAGCACAGCCTCTGTCAGAAGACAGCAGGCAGATCTAGACTTGATCTCTTTTGAAAACATTTCACAGCCTTCTTTGAACAAGCCTTGCCAATTATCAGTGATGCACACAAATATACTACTACATTTAACACCACCATGTGACAGCCCTGCCTCCGTGTCTTACGAAAACAAAGAAAATGTATTCTGGAACTGTTAAAATATTTGAATTCTTTTAATTATAATATTTATAAACTTATAATAATATTATATATTAAATATTTATGTATTTAATCAAATTATTAGACTTTCCTACTAATTTTGGGTGCAGGATACTTGGGTGTTAGAGATAATATCTACAATGAAAAATGCAACTGTCACATATAAACTTAATTTCAGTGATTTACAAAAAAACCCCAATACCATCACCATCCTAACAGAAATAATACTAATAAATTCCAGAGTAGAAAATAGATATAAAAGCACAAGGATGTTTTGACTCACCCAATGACACATCACATCTTAAAAGTACATGAGTAATCATTATTTCAACAATCAAGCATTCAATCTTAATTTAATGCTGTTGTTGGGAATGAAATGACACGCAAGAGGAAACACAGTAATTGTTATGTGGCATTAATTATTTATACCGCATATTGATATTCTCTACAACAGAATTACAAGAAACTGCAGTGCAAGTCCTGTGCTTTCCATCCAATTTCCTCAAACCCATGTAAATCTGTAAATTCTTCATTGCAGGCGAAGTATTCACATCTAAGGTATGCTGTTCATGGTTATCAATGAGTTAGGAATTCTCCTAAATCCTTGGTGTAGGTGAGATTATCTGGTGCTTAGGTTGCATATTGAAACACTGCAGTCGGAAGAAATCTGTTGTCTCTAGTATAATCACTTTGATAGGAAAAAGGCATTGGCATGGCACTGATGCATCATGTAGGTGCAGCAGAATCTAACCATAAGTCAGAATGATTAAATAATTTTTTCACTCCTGAAGCTAGAAGCTTTTATAATTAGGATTTTCTGTTCTCTAAATGTATTTTCTCCTAAGAAATGACAAAAAACAAGTGTGAGAAGAAAAGAAAAAGATACGTCATAGATTCTTATCAAATTCATGTTTGCAAATAGAGTTTTCATAATTCCAATCTCTTTGCAACATAATTGAATATTGACTTATAAAAAAAAATAAAATAAACCCCAAAATTTCCTTCATTTCCCTTAAGTCTTATTTCTGAGTAACCTTTCCATTTTAAATAGAGAAAATGTATTACACATAGTAATAAGCAAATAAAAGTTAAATGTAAAGAAATAAAATAAAAAATATTAAAAGCTCTATCTCATGATCACAATAACTGCATCAGTAATGTGCGTTATTTTCAGGACAGATCTATTCTGATATCTTTCCATAGGAATTTCACTTTTTTGGACATATAGTTTTACAAGTGATAGAAACTACTACTGACCACATTCACATGCATGTTTACCTAAATAATCCATTCAGCTATTAATGTACTGAATATCAATGTTCACTGATTATACAAGTTATTAATATATAATATACATGCATAAAATTTATCCTATATATTTTACTGTAATTTAACATTTCTCTCAGTTTCCCCGAGGTATCAATCTTCCCTGTCCCCTCGACTCATTATTTTCTGTTCCAAATAAGGCAAACATAAATAAAAAGAGAATCTGACATATGCATTATTCAGTCAGCTTCCTGTGTTATTTTTCCCTTGAAGTGGTTCACTGAAGTATGCTCCATAGGGCATATGAAAGTTACAGCACCTAGTGAAAGGAAATACATTTCATAATAACTATTATTTCTTTCCTGAACTTCCCACTGAGACCTTTCTTCACCTGAAATAGTTTGCATTTCTAGATTCTATCTTTTTAGTCTGATTGCCTATAAATTTTCTGAAATACAGACTGATGAGCAATCAGTCTTAAGAAACTTGACAGTATAGAAGTTGGACAGAACACAGACACGAGACATCAATGACACAATCACTGAAGAGGCTGATCTTCAGTAGCTTCAAGGGTACCATTATATTAGCCCTGCATTTATTAACAAAATGAATACATCAATTGGAAACACTGAGTGACCTTCAAGCTTTAGCACATGTTAAAGACTCTGCGTATTTCACTACTGTTCCCTGAAATTTCAGGACTACAATACTACTAGTTGAAATAGAGAATGTGCACAGATGCCCATGGAAATATACTTACTGGATATTCTGATGGTTATTATTTCTTCACAGCGCAATCACATCATTCATGTTACTTATGGTGTACTTCCATTGTTCAGTTAATGTGCCTTTGCACATAAATGGGAAAGGGATGTGTATTATGGGATGATGAAAGGAATACTGTACTTGCCAAGCTGAACAAATACAAGAGCTACTCAGTGAGCTAAAGACGGCCTGCATGTACCATTCATAAATTGTCAGCTGTCTGTTCCTAATTAAATACAGCCAGCCCTCACAGCTTGAAGGCTTGACCTGCTCCAGTATCAGACCAGTCATCCACACCTTCTTCCCTCTTCTGCTATCCTAAGTGTAAAAGAATGCTATTTATAGCTCAGTACTTCCTAAGTAATTTCCTAGAATAACTGTGAAAAAGGAGATGCTGGGAAGTAAATGCAGCAAGCAGACTTCTCATTGAAGAGAGAAACTTATCTATGGTCTTACTCAGGACAGTAACTCGTGCCACTGTCACCCAGTGCTGCGTTTAGCATCACACCTCCCCTTGTCTTCTGATAGCGTTGTAACTACAGCCATAGCATACTTTTAGGTCCATTAAACAACATCCAAACAGTCTCCCAGACTTAATATTTTGTCTTGTCCACCTGATATATCTGATTCCATGTAGATGTTTGAATGACTTCAAGGACACCCAATACTTCCAGAAGAAGAGTTGGAGTTTTTGTGATGTATACATCTTAAATTCACAGTTTCTTGACAGAAATTTCATACATAACTAAATATCCATACAAGAACATTAAAACCTGTCCTCCTGGATCTTTCTATTGGTATTTGTGAGACGTCTGAGGATTTTTTCACATTTTTTGTGAGGATTCAGGCTATTTTATAGCAATATGTGTGTATACAATATGGCACAATACAATGCAACCTCTCCTCTAACCTGCTCCAATCTGACAACCAAAATGAAAAATTAATCTACAGAAAAATAAGGAGGAATCAAAATATTCTGTTCAGTCTCTTTCCTATAATCAAAGTGTATCATATCTTTTATCGGCTAATTAATGTCTCCTATGATTTTCTGCAATTGCAGACAAGATAAGAACAAGAAATATTACTTCTAGCAGTGACTAATACAAACCACAAGGAATTAAAGCATTACATGGGACTAATGTGTGGGAGCTGCTTTTACACATAGTGAAATCCTTTGTGAGTGAAAATGCATGTGAACCCCTCAACAAGGTGGTGCGCCATGATTTATATAAGAAAGACAGCTCACACATCTCACCTATTGGAATCAGAAAATAATAAAATACTAGAAACATCACACATTTGTGAGAGGGATCAAAAGGTGCTACTCAGAGAAGGCTTTTGTTTCTCTTTTCCTAGATAAATAACAATAAGATTATATCAAATTGATTTTTTTTCCAAACAAAGACAAATTCAAACAAATCAAGTTATACTGAAGTCCCACTGTCTGGAGAAAATGAAAATATTTCTGGAAAAAAACACACAACACTCCTAATCATATGCTACTTTTAAGTAATAACTGTGAGAAGCTTCTGTGGTAGTCTGACTAACAAATGAAATTCCTGGCTTCATTTGCTTTCCAGAGACTCCAGAGTCTATAAAAGGACTGGAAATTCTTATAATGAACACTATAATAGAATTTATTATGCCAGCAGAATGAAGCCTGTGTCAACACTTCCATTACAAAATCTTGGTTTTAGGAGTTCGTAACCCTTATCTTTGTAGATGCCACATGCCCCACGGTATAAGCCAAACTATTATGTTCCCACAGCATAAAATTATTGCAATGACATCACTGATTTTAACTGAACAAAGGTCTTAATTAACAAAGATGAAAAAGATAAACTTATTGCATCATCAATAAAGTGTTTATTTTTGTAACAGTGTTTCTGAATTTTAAAACATTCAACACTAGTTCATAATTGGTGTAATTAGACTGGGGAGAGGAAGCAGCTTTCCTGTTGTCACTGAGAATAATTGTAAAATATGCAGTACTGAAGACATCCCTTTCTCTGTGATTTTCACTCTTTATCACTCATTCTTTTGTCAATATTATGGGTTTTTGTTTGTATGAAACTGCCAACATGATAGGAATGACAGTATAGTATATTAATAAAAATATGTATATAATACAAGAATTTATGGTGAGAATACAAAGCTAATTTCATATTAAAGGTAAGAGCTGAAACAGACTCACATGTAACCAGGGATGTTTTCACCCTAAATGTAAAGTCTAGCCTATGAATGCGCAAATAAGGAAATACACACACACATATATATAAAGAAATAGCACTTTTAATTTGTAAACATTAATACTGTACCACAGAGATTTTCAACAATCCAATGCCAATCTGGAGCCACATTATATTTAAGCTCCATAGTTTTGGGCCTTTTTTTAAAGTACATTAATTTAGATACTCAGCCTCAAATTTTATATGCTTGCTAATAAGTTTTTACATTTGTAACTGTCAAAAGAAGTATAAATTTGGATTTCTTTCAATCTCAAAGGAGTGGGAAAGAAGAAAAAGTCCTTCAGCAAATCATTTGAATACTGTAAGATGTTTTAGGTTAGAGAGAAGCATTTGCCATGTCTATAAAGAAGTGCAAAATTCTCTCAGTTACATCAAAAATGGTCCCAAAAAGCAGGAATCAATACCAGTAGCAAATTCATCCAGAAATTAAAATGATTGTTAGTGACATATTGAACATGGATTTCTGATCTATCGCATACATGGTAAGGACACCTGATGAAAGACATCAGGAAAGACCTGATGAAAACCGGTTTTTTTCAATCCCATTTATGCTCACATGTCCAAGTAATCCATAGAAAGTAAAATGATTTCCGTATTATACTTTGAGCTATAGGTGGTAAGAAAAAGCTACAAGGAAGACAGAACCACTGAAAAAACAACTATTATGAATTCCTGGCTTTCCAGGTAATTGATACTTTAATTTAATTTAATTTGCCGGGCTAGAGTGTGTCTGAAGCAGTGCAGACACAAATCAACTCACAAACTGGAATCCACTGCAACCTTTAAATGGTGCAGCACTAGATCTGCTGATTTGGGAAGAAAGTTGCACTAATGAAGATGTGTTAAAAAAATCCAATCAAAACCAAAAGGTACCACACTTCTATTTTAATGCATGTATGGGTTACTGCGAGAAAGCAGAAGTTTCCAAATTATGAATGCTGCATGCAGCATCTCAGCAACTCAGCACCTCGTGAAATTGCCTGGGGAAATCACTGTCCTCCCGTTCCGTGGCAATTCAATTACATGACAAAAAACTTCTGCAGCTCCATTTCTTCTTCATTCTGTATACCCCTGGGTTCATCTACATGGTGTTATTCCAAACAAACTTATAACAAAGTTGCATTTAGCATGGCAATTCCGTAATTCATATCCATCATATATAAAAGTGCTTTGTAAAAAGAAGGTACCATCGCCTACATCCAACAGGGTAAATTAAGGAAGGGACGGGGACTTGCTCAGCAATTCATTAGGCATCAGTGGCACCATCAAGATCATAATACTGATTTCCAGTCTGAAAGGTTGCCAGTTTGAAGGCAGAGGAGAAGGAGATGATGTTATTACATTAAACCTGGAAACACAATCTTTGCTTATAAAAGCACAGAATCTGTAGTTCAGAATCACAGTCTCAATTTCTCAGTTTTCTTGCAATGCAAGAAATGTTTTGTGTTCTGGTCTGGAAAAAAGAGAAACTTTCCCTTGCAAACTGAAAGGGCAATTCATTACTATGTAATCTGCCTGTTCATTAAATGCGTTTATGGAACATCACAAGAGAGATAATAGGCACACAGTTTAGAATGTGTCTTTGTCATCAAAGAAAATTTGATTTTAAAATCACAGTCCAACTCCAACCTTGGCAGAGAGTGCATTAAGCAAAAATCAGCATTCATTTGGACAATTTTTCCTTTTTCATGGTAGTAAAAAAAAAAAAAAAAAAAAAAAAAAAAAAAAAAAAAGATTACCATTAAGAAGGTCTCTCTGTGACAAATATTCAAGGTGGTAGCTTTCCAGAGTTTGGGCACATTCATCTGTGAAGGAGCTATAGAGGCGTAGGGTGTGATCTGCTGCACACAACCTGTGTGTTTAGGTATTTACATGGATTCCTGCTTCAAAAGGGCCCTCCTGTTCTATACACTGCACAGACAGAAAACCATATAGAAAACAGGGCAGACTGTTTGATGGGGCCCTGTCCACTCCTTAAAATGAAGAAAATAAATGTTTTCAATATCTGCACATTAGGGAAAATGTCAATATAAAGAGACAGAAAAAGGTTTAAAAAAATAGAGAAGGGAAGTCTGCAGCCCAGCTCTCCCAGCTGAAGGAGTGTGTGGTAATAGGACTAAATTTTCATTTTGTTTCAGAGGTGTCATGCAGCAGAGGTGAGGAGGCACATGGGTCAGACGGCTCTGTAAAACACACAGCCCCTCCCTCAGAGGCTCCCCAAAGTGCATTTGTGCCTGCCCAGCAGGAAAGAGTTTGTTTTTGTTTGTGTTTGTTACTGGACAAATGAAACCATAGTCAGATGTCTGATACAACTATCTCGACAGTCACTAAATTTAAAGGCAACGTATTTGGAAATAGTTTTAAGCTCTCAGTTTCTTCTGAAAGGATGAATGTATGAGAAAAAAAAAAGTATATGTCAAAAAGTTTTCTAACTTTAGGTAGAAAGCTAAATATACCACTCCAAATTATATATATAAAAAAAAGTACTTTTAAAGATCTCTTGTAGAGTGAATGCATATTTTCTCAAGCTTCCCACATGAACCAATTTATTTCACCCATGGAAAACTCAGGAAAATATATTTCACAGCACGTACCACTGGTAAACAATTTTGCTGGAGCTCCAGTAAAAATAAAAGTTTTAAACAGCAGAAAATTAAACATAATATCTCTGATGACTGAAAACACTGTACCTATAGTAAAAATGAAATCAAGCACAACATGCTGAGGGAACATCAAGGGACTTCACAGAGCAAACGGAAGACTTAACTTTCAAAGTATTCTTGATTGCAGAGTGGGAGGAAATTTCTAAGAGATGTATCCAAGCTAGTTTTATAAAATTAATTTCCCACTTTCTAGACTTGAGTCTCAAAGTACTCATGTCACTTAAATAGAAATTGCAGCAGCTCATTGCAGCTGCAAAGGTTTAGGATTTGCTGAATTAAATGGTAACAGACTGAAGCCAAAGATTACATGCCCAAATAATTAGGAAACAGCCAATATATTTAAACATTTCTTTTTTTCTGTTTAGAACTAAATATTAGTAAGTTACTCAGTCATAGTAAACTTTAAGTATAGGCCTGATCCTAGATTTTTATGCATATTGAATGTTTTAATCAAATTCTCTGCCTCCTGAAGTCTTCCTCAGCCACATGCAACCACAACCAGCTCTTGCCGTTACAGTCCTCAATGGCTGTTCAGTGAACAGCAAAAAACTTCTCCAAATTCCAGCTCCTCCTTGCAATGTTTCCCTCTATGCTTTGCAGAAAATAGGCAAAGCACAACATGAAATAGGAACAGCTGAGCATTTGGGAACTGCAGCTCAAACCAATGACATACTCTTATGGCAGAATGGCAAGGAGAGCAAAGTAGTCAGTGGAAAGACAAAGATAGGAAAAAATTCTGACAAAACTTTTGTCTTTTATGACTTGACAAAAAATGACAACCAGACAGGACCTTGGGAGATGAGTTTTGTTCTATAGCCTGAGAAAAGCCATACCTCACAGCACATCCAAAGAAACATCACCCAGAACAGCAAATTTGGTACCCAGGTGTGAAGGCATGGCAGATCTCTCCCAGTACAGCATACCCTCTGCCTAGATGGTTTCTGTCCCTGATGGCACACCCTTGCAAAGCCAGTCAGGAGTGCTCCTGCCTTTGTGGCCTTGGAGAAGACTTTTACATAGGCACCAGTGACATCCCTTCAGCCTGCCAGAGTCAAGGTGCCTATTAACAGGTCTCTAAAATGCTTGGTTTTGTCATCCTATGCTTCCAGGCAGACTCAGAGCTGCCTTGTAAAACACAACTCACCTTCTGGCAGTGGAGACACACACTCTATTCCTTCAGAGCTCCTCAAACAATGCACACCACCAGTTCCCAAACACGACCAGTTTTCTATGTAAACACCATCCTTTGCCTTGTACTTAGTTTCTTTAGTCTTCCTACACCCCAGTCCCTTTTCAAACATTAGTTTCTGATGCCATTTTTCTTTTGCTCGAAGGGGAGATTTTCAAAGGCAGTGATAAAGTCAAACCCTACAGCCCATTGGCTCTCAACACCCAAAAAAGACTCTTTCTACTTTCTGAGGCCCATTAGCACAGGTAGCAGGCAGGAAAAATATGAGCTCAAGATCAGGCAGTCCTGATGCACTGCTTTCAATGCAGAAGGATGTACACAAAAAGAATTTATGGAAGCAAATAAAGTTAAATATTAGATGACAAGATTTCTCTTTTTATCTTGTTACACTTTTGTATGAGAGGGAAGAAAATTTGAGTTTTAAGAGGCAAACCAATCCTAGCTCAGGAACTGGAATCCTCTTTCTGCAAACAGGGAATGGTGTCTCAAGTCAACTTTCTGAAACTTAGAAATAAATCTGTACCTGACCTCTTCTCTTACATTTAAATAAGATTGCTGTCATGACCTCACAGTTTAAAACTGTCCCAAAAATCACAAAGAAGTTTTTTAATGCAGCCATCACTCAAAGTGACCTCTGAGGATTCTGCAAGGGTAGCCATAATTCTAAAATCAATAAAGATTGCTTAAAAATGTTGTGAGCTGTGCTACTGTTGTGCTTAACTGTGTTAAGGCAACAATTTTAACCCACTACACAAAGTGCTTTGACATGGCTGGTTGTGGTTAGCATAGCAGTGATATGTTAATTCAGGTACTTTTATAGAGTAAATTATTTATATAGAGAACATTGTTCACTGCTTTCATGCTGGAAAGAATTCTGTATTTACTGATCTAAATGCCACCTTGAACATGGGCAAGGGGAACTGAGATATTGCTTTAAAGCTCTACTGTTTTTTCACATTCCCATGGGGCAAAAAGAATTTTTAAGTATTAGGATAGTTTAACTAGCTCTTCAATTTCTTTCCTCTTCCAGGAAGGCTTGGATGATGTCATCTGACTTTGCATATTCTCTCAAATAAAATCAAGGAGAATTCAACTTTGAAGAAGTGCATCCTTCCCACGGTTGGCTCCCAGGGGTACTAGTCCCCAGCCGTGCATCCTGTGGGTATTTACATAGTGGCCGATCTGTGAGCTGATGATTATCATCATCCTGTGTGGCACCATTCCTGGCAGTGCTGTCCCTGGACAACAGGCCATAAAATTACTCTGATGTCATTTCCCAAATGACCAGAAACTCACAGTCTCTATTTGCTCCTGTGAGGTACCTTCTGTCAGGGCAAAGTACTGCTACCAAGTACAAGGGGAAAACATGTGTGTTCTCATGTGCTACATAGAGCAAAACCAAAACACAGAACTGTTAAGTAAGAAATTTGGTAGGAGTTCAAAGGCTATTGCTTATACAAGAAACTTGATCTTACTTGAAAAATAAAGGTGTGATTTCACACAGGATATTGGCCTAGATATATTGGCCATTTCCTATCACTTAAAGTACTATTATTTCACATCCTTATCTTCAGTTTTTATCTTGAAAGCAATGATTAACAAAGCAGATATAAACCTTTAGAAGCTTTTTCTGGGAGAAACTGAAGAATTTATCAGATCATAAACATTACAAGGCAATTTGATGCCTAGGTATACCCTTTATAGCATAAGAAAACACTTGACTCTCTGCTTATTAATTCTTAGTTCTGTGGTGAGTTGAATATCTCAGTGTTCAGAAGATTTAATGTTTGTGGAAATTGTATATGTGCTACACACAGAAAGGCTGAGGTTGGAAGGGATCCCTGGAAATCAGGTGGTTCCAGTCCTTTGCTCAAACTGGTCCACCTACAGCCAGTTGGCCACATACATGTCCAGGTAGCTTTTGAATATCCACAAGCAGGGAGACTCCCAAAATCTCTTTGTGAAAACTCTGCCAGTGCTTTATCACCCTCACAGTGAGAAAGTCTTTCCTGATGTTCAGAGGGAAACTCCTGCTTTTCAGTTTGTGTCCATTGCCTCTGGTCCTGTCAATCACAAGGCAACACTGAAGAGGACCTGGCTCCATACTCTTTCACTTTCCTTTCAGGTATTTGTATAGATTGATGAGATCGCCCTCAAGCCTTTTCCTTTTCAGGCTGTACATTCACACCTCTCTTAGCCTTTTTTCATACAAGAAGTTCTCCAGTCCCTTGTTGTCTTAGTGGACTTTTGCTGCCCTCTCCCCAGTATGTCCATGTCTCTCTTGTACTGGGGAGCCCAGAACCGGACACAGCACTCCAGGTGTGCCCTCAGCTGTGCTGAGTAGAGAGCAAGGCTTGGCTCCCTTACCCTGCTGGCAACATCTTCCTAATGCAGCCCAGGACACCATTAGCCTTCTTTGCCACAGGTGCACATTTGTGGCTCATGTTCAGCTTGGTGTCCACCAGGAAGAACCTCCAGATCCTTTTCTTCAAGGCAGCTTTCCAGCTGGGTGGTCCCCAGCATATATTGGTGCCTAGGGCTGTTCCTCTTCAGATGCAGGACTTTGCGCTTCACTTTGCTGAACTTCATGGGGTTCCTGTAGTCCCCTTCTCCAGCCTGTCAAAGGCCCTCTGCACAGCAGCACAACCCTCTGGTGCATCACTCACTCTTCTCAGTTAGGAGTCATCTACAGATTTGCTGAGGGTGCACTCACTCTGCCCCAACACCCACTGCATCGATGAAGATGCTGAACAGGACTGGACGCTCTAATGACCCTTGAACTATTTTTATGAATAGTGAAAACATCAGCACTAAAAAAAAATGCTAATATTTTAATTTATCAGAAAGCTATGGGGAAAAAAAAAAGAATATGCTAAATGCATGAAAGAAGATTGTTCAACCTGAGTGATCACATGGGTACAATGAAATGTACAGTAGGAAATATATATACAAAAATGCTTTGTAAAAGAACATTTAGTAACTTTTTTCTATCCTTCCTGAAACTAATTAATGTGTATGACAGTTTTGTTGCTTTTATTGAACACTTCACAGTGCATGCAATTATGTTGCATCTCCTATGTAAAAGAGTTACTTCAAGATCCCACTGCCTTTTTGATAGAGAGACAGCAGATCTGTTCCTTCTGAACGTGTTCAGCTCAGGTGTGGCAAAGGAAATCAAGTTTAAGACACTTATGATAACCATTTTCTGTGAGGCAGAACCTGTGCTGAATTTCAGCACTCTGTGATCACATAATGCAGAAGACACATTCATTTCTTTAAATGGGCTGTGTTTTACAGCTCCTCCTGGGGTTGTTATGGGCTGTAATTCAAACTTTGGCTAAAGGAATCCTAAATTGCTGATTTATGGAATTTGGAAAGCATAGCATACTTGCATACTTTCTTCAACAATCACCACGAATAGAGACAAGAACGCTGAACTAGATGAGCACTTGGTCTAAGGCAACACAGTCCTTTCACTTGTTTTCTTATTCACAGACTCCTAATTCTTCATAATCAGTAACCAGCTTTCTAAGTGGAAGTCAGCCCATCACCAAGGACCACATGCAAACCATATCTTACATATATATATATACATATATATATATATACACACACACATATGTATGGATGTACAGACTGCTTCCCAAAGAGCCAGATGTCATAAAATTGTCAGGAAAGGATGCCCTCTCACCTTGCTCCCCAGCCAAGAGGAGACTGTTTCTGACTGCATCAGAAATTTGTGCTTAATCGCCAAGATTTAACCACACAGTATAACACAGAGTAAGATTGTTGTTACAGTTAGTTGCTTAAGGCTCTAGATGAAAAAGCTTTTGATAGCTCAGATATGCTTTGTCTTTCAGCACCTACCTTCAACATGAGACCTGAAAAGTAACTAAAGTGAGTCAAACAGACTAATTTTTGAGGCTTTGCATGTGGGGTATATCCTTTCTGAAGAACAGTGGTGGAATTTTGCTTATTTGAATTCCATACACCCTTCAGTTAGTCTGCTATGAGTTTTCAATTTTGTGAAGGTACCAAAAAAGCCAATTCCTGCCTGGCTCCTCTTCTCTGCAAGTATACCAAAAGTCTGCTTAGCTTTCAAGCACAAAGATGGTACATGGTACACAGGACACAGATTTCTCCTCACTGAAAAGTATATTAGTCACAAGAAAAGAGATGTCACCCTGAAGGCTTAAAGAATCAGGGGGTCCAGCCTTTTAAAACCCAAGGAAATAGAGACTTATGTGTTAACTGTTTTTGAGGGTAATCACTCAATTTATCACAAAAGAATACGGAATTAAAAATCTATTCATAAGGGTGAAAAGTACCCTCTCTTCTGAAATTGTGGAAAACCTCTAAAAGAATGAAATCAAAGTTTAAGCATTTTCTTCTTGTCAGTCTCTAAATGAAGCCTTTTGAACAAAGTAGTGAAGTTAATTTTACTATCTTTTAAGTCTCAGAGTTGCTAATTGTTTTGATTGCTGTGTGATGCTTTTTTTCAAAAAAATAACCCTAAACATTATGGCCTTCACTCTTAAAATAAGTTTCAGCTACTGACTCAGACAAGGCCCACACCACAGATATGTGTGAAGCAGGACAAAGACAGATAAATAAGTTTTTCTTCCCAACCTTGCTAATTTACTGTGATTCTGCACATTGAAAGGAAAGCAAGTCTACTGAGATGTGGTTTATCACTCACCCTTAACAGGAGAGACAACAGATCCAAGTTGGCTCGGATCTGTCTTTAGTGAAGCAAAATCAGAAGGCGGCAATAAAGGCTTGAGACAAACTGGCACTTCTGTCTTTATTAGGCAAAAAAAGCTGGCCAAATCGGCTATATGGAAAGCCATTCCAGCCTCAAAACTCCTTAAGACTCTTTGAGAAAGCAATGTTTTGTTCAAAAAACAGGCCTGTGTATGAAGTATTCCTGTTGATGAACCTTAAGCACCTAACAGAGCTGCCTCAGCTGGGAGGGCCAGACTTTGCCTCTGTACTTGATGAAAACAGACCAGCTCAACGAAGGCTAAAACAGAGCAAGATTCAGAGCAGGAATACAGCTTATGTACTATCAAAATTGCAAAAAAAAGCTGTCATCTTTCTCCCATGACTGAGCTGTAAACTTACCTTTCTTTCAACAGTTTAGAAGAATTCCAGTGAGGCAGCAGGCAAACTGTCTTCTTCAAAAAGTTTGTCCAATTTATGCTGAAATAAGCAGCCATATTTTTACACTGTGATTTTGGCAGACAAACAAAATCACTGTTCTTGGGTTTAGAAGGTGCATCAAAGGACTTTCATGCAAATTGATAAAGCATCCCATGCAAAAATGATATCAAGAGCAATCTTGCTGAAAGTAATTTAAATATCATATTACAGAGTCAGAAAAGTTGGTCTACTTAGCTTTAGCATCTGGTTTGAACAGGAATCTTGCAACCATGATTCTTTAGCATTTCTGCAAGAGGTTTCATGACAGAGCTTTGAACAGTAGCACTATTATTGTATCCTCAGAAGTCAAACAGAAAGTAAATGTTTAGAATTTTTATTTTCAGAGTTTGATTAATCAAAAGAAGACTATTTAAGCAGCTAGCATCTGAATTGCAATTTTTTAAGAATTTCAACACAGTTCTTTGTTAGAAAGGAAATCAGATAACAGCTTGCATTAGCTGATGCACTAGCTAATAAAAAACAAATCTTTGTGTTTCTCTCTATCTTTTTTTTCTCCACATACTCTGTTGTATCATCCACATTTTTTTCTCCTCTTCTGCTGATAAGCAGCTATAACAAGGCTGCTGTTCAATCAGGCAGACATAGAGCAAAAACACTGAAACTCTTTTAAGAGCCAAGAGATCTGGAGTTAATGTCCTTGGTGAGTTAAGATTTGGTGCTTCTCCACATGACTCCCATGCTGGCCATAGCTGACAGGAGGGTTCTAGGAATGTGAGTATCTACAGAATCCATAAAAACAAGACTTAACATCAGTCGTCAGCTCCCCCATCTATTCCTCTGGGGGAACAATTACTTTTGACTGAAGACATTTATTGGGCATAGGATAAAACCTACAAAATCTAGACTATGCTATTTGGATTTTGTCTGTTTACAGGAGCTACTTTATTCTACTTGGCTGTTTCCACTGTTTAGACCCATTAGAAACAGCCATTATTGCCAAACACTGATGCTTACATTAATGCAATTCAAGAATTCATGGCTTAATATAGCAACATTTAAAAAAATCTCCACAAAGATGTAAAATCAAAACTTGCAACTTCTAATCCACATCAGAAAATCACAGGCTTACTACCCACTTTTGTCAATTTTTTTCCACACATCCTAGGCATTCAGCTGCCATTGCCTGTAGCTGTGAAAGGCATTGTTAGCTGCTTGTTAGTGATTCATTATTAGTATCTTCAGTCAGTTTTTATCACACCTTTTGCTTAGAAGTCACCCACGGCAAGGGGCAGCTGCTCTGCCTGGCAGGACCCAGGATGCAGCACCAAGCAGAACTGCACCCTTCAGCGCTCCCCTCAGCTGGTGCCTTCCCCGCAGCCCCTCCTGTAGCAGAAATGAGCCTGTCCAGACCCTTCCAGCTAGGGAGGAGGTGGAGTGTCAAATCCCCTGAATGTCTGAGGAGAGGTGGAAAAATGAAGTCCTGGCAGAAGTAGTGAGAAGACAAAGCCTGATCATGGAGCTGAGGGGGAGGTACAGAGCTCAGTGATGCTCGGCAAGAGGGTGGCAAAAAGAAGAGGTGCTGATTTTGGGTCAGACAACAGAGACAGCCCTGTGAAGGCGATACAAGGAGCAAAGGGGTAAGGAGCTCAGATAGTCCATAGCAAGTCAATAGCGAGTCCGTACCAAGCAGTTGGGAAGGAAACTGGTTCAAGAAATTGGCAAGGAAGAAAGTGAGCCAGAGAGGGGCAATAGAAAAACAAAAAATACTTGTGACAGTTGAAAAACATTACTCTCCATATCCTACATGGTTCTAGAAACTCCCCATTACTCTGCTGCCACCAAAATACCTCCAAAACTGATGACCAGCCTTCTTCTCATAGGAAGTCTACAGAGAGGACTTTCTGCATTTCCTATGGCAGAATCTTCTGTAATGGAATTACATTTTTTGATTCTTCTGAATTATGATGCCAGAGACTATGATTTCTGTGTTTACCTTGACTTGCTGTTCAAAAACTCTTTAAATCAAAGAAAAAAAAAAAAAAGGATAACATCAATGCAAAAACATCCCCAAATTCCCTGCAAAACACTTCTGGTCAAAGACTCAAAACTAAAGTAAACCAGGTTTCTTATGTGACATAATTTTGTATTCTGATACAGGGTTAATAGATATTCAGACTAGACAATTATATGCCACATTTACACCAGAAATTTATCTTATTGAGTAGGAGTTTGAGGGTGGGGACAAAATAAGAAGCCACCTGAGTACGTTCCAGAACTGGTACCAGAAAGTAATACCAACTTGCAAAAACCCCAAATTTTCATCAGAACTCGTTTTCACTGTGGAAACAACCACAGAAGATGTTATTTCAATCTGATGGCTTCACATCCACACGATCTTGAACATTTTGAATATTTATACATTAATTCCTTTCCTTTTTCTTCTTGTGAATTTACAATAATGCAGAATTACTAAAGCAAGTGGAAGTCTTGGCGACAGAAGGCTTGTTTTCAGAGCTGACTTTCAAAATGGTAAGGAGAAAATCACCATCTAACTTTTCCCATTAAATTGTATATTGACAGCTACAAATATGCAATCACACTGAAACATTTGTTCTCCCAAAATTAGCATTATTACTTTATTTTGTGATTCATTACAATCTGAAAATCCAATAGTCAAAAAAATAAACTAGGCATAATGTTAAAGCATTTTACAAGCAAAATACTTTACTGTTTCCATTTCAATTTGCATAGGGTGGGATAAGTGTGTTGGTTAAAGAATATAACATACAGAAGAACAATACCATAGAGTTCATCAAACTGCACCGCAGAGTGTTACATTCCTGTGAGTGAACAGTACTTAAACAGTTATTTCTGTCAATGGAAAACCGGACACTTCACCATTGACAAGGCTGCCCTCCCATGATCATGATGGACCATGATGGCTGCAAGCCACTGGTTTCTCTTCTTACCTTATAGGTCATTCTCCTTTGCAGAAATTAAAGAGTTAAGCCAGAATGTATCTATCTATGCTCATTTCTTTTCTACCTGAACAAAGGCCAATATGGAGAGAGGGAATTTTTAAAGTCAGCTTCTGAAACCAGTATAGTAACCTCTGTCTCTCATATTTTCAGTTTCATGGAGCTAGCAAGCTTAGAGCTTCATCCACACATCTCTCTCTGTTATTACTGTGCATCCAGGTAAAAGAGTGTACTTTTCACTTTGTAGAAACAAACTGCAAAGAGATCACACTTCTTTCCCACTGTAACCACATCTCTGTTCCTCCAACTGTATAAATCTGGCTTTAAAGTCTCACAAAACTAAACAATAGTTGATCTAGATTGTAATAAAAAAAAAGGAATATTAAATACCTTTGGTAAAAATAGATATATTTAACAAGTTTAGAAAAGCAAATAGTTATATTGTCAAAAGGCGAGTATAAAAATGTACACGATAAAAAATAACAAACACACAAAAAAAATCATCAGCCATAGTAGTAAGAATAAAGGCGCTGTTCTTTTCAATGTTTGCTTCCTTAGCTCACGTTATTGTCCAGTCTTCCTTCTAAAAGGCAGGAGCTTTACCAGAGCATATGGAAAAATCCAGTCCTTCCTACCAGCATTAGACAAATTAAATTTAATTCGGAAAAAGACAGTCTGTTTTAACCCAAGTTTATACAACAGAGAATGCTTTGATTTAGAGTACGTAGGAGTAGCTGAACACAGAATGATTTCAGGTGTTTTCAACCAGAGGCCAGATGTACTCGAGCTGTAGAAATGAGACAGCCAGCAGGATCAAGTCTCCATGATGTCAGCCTTCTAAATCTATTTTTTACTCCTAAATTATAAATCCATGTATTGCCAAGAAAATTGTGGGGAACAACAACAATACATATATTTTAAATCCCTCATTGATGCCTTTCTCCCATCCTTTCACTGGGCCTCCAAACAGCTGTCACACAACATATAATCCCAGTTTCGCTTCTCCTCTTTTTAGAGCTCACTGTAAATCTTCAAGACGGAAGATCCCCAAAGCAAACAACTGAGATTACAGAAGGAGATAATGCACAAGCCCCATAATAGAATCAGCCATTGATTGAATGTGCTTTGAAAGAAAACAGCACAATTAAATCATGTTTATCCTTCAGTATTCCCTTTGCACACACAGTCACACTCCTCGTGGTGTTCCAAGGGTACATCTGTCAACGATTTATGCAATCCTCGGACACCAATCCTTGGCTTCAGCTGAAGAACCTGAAGGAGAAGAAGCCAAGCGTCAGGAAAACAGCAAGTGCTTCATCACATGCCTAGATATGAGATAGATTGCACTGGAAACCCACTGTATGACAGGAAGCATATTAAAACTGAATTTCTTCAGTAATTCCACCCACTCGTTACTCATTTTGCTTTTACCTCAAGCCATTTAAAAAACTGATAAAATCATGTTGAACATGATTAGATCACGTTGCTTTGTCAAAGAAGAGTCTTGCAGTTTCAGATTTCCACTTAAGAACAAATAGTAGAGCTAACCCAATTAGATAATTCTATAATAAATAATTTTAGCCATCAATTTATAGCAATGGAAAGAACAAATATTTGTTTCTTCATAAAGCTGATATCTACCACTAGAGAAAGAAGAACAAAAGGTATGGTTGTGATGTGTCTGAAATGAACCAGTAAATACCTCAGAATTTAATTAATAGTTGCACAGAGAAGTATATTAGCAAGAAAAATTTTACTTTTTTTTCAATGTAATACCTAATTAAAAAGGCTAAAAAAATTTACTAAAAGTGCAATACATAAAATATTAAAATATTAATATTGGTGCATTCACTTTATTAAAAATAAATGCCTTGATTGGCTTTCAGTATTTCCAAGCATGCAAATGTAAAACTGGTGCATACCTCATGGTATTTTTTGGTGACTTTGGTTGGCACACACTGGCACTCATTGCAGCTCTGCTGACAGCAGGCACAGTTCCCACCACACCGTTTCACCAGCAGGCACAGTGGCCAGAAGATGGTGTCTGTTCTCTTCAGCTCCTCCCGCAGGGACACCGAGAAGTTGCGCGGGGTGCAGCTGTACAGCCGCGCCTCCTCCTTCAGGAGGTTCAGATCCACCACTGCAAAGACACAGGGAACACAGCGCTTTCCTCCTCTGCAATCCAAGTTCATCTGGGGCAAATCTACTTCAGTGGTGTGCGACCCATGGGGAAGGTTCACTTTTGTGCAGGTTCAGCACAAAAATATAATACGGCAGATCCATGAATGATATGAAACTTAAATGATCGCTATGTAGTGATATTCACCAATTATTTAATAGCAACGTTGGTTCAAATTAAAGCAAGATTTGGCTACTATGTTCCAGTACATGTGGTATCAAACAAACCCTTTGTCACTTTGTTCACACTAATACTCTTAGCTCCGGTGTTGCTATTCTACAGCTGTTTTGGATTGGAGAAACACACACAGAGCAATTAGGAATCCTGCAAAATTTCAAAGACATTTTAAATTCACTTGCAATAAAGCATTCAGACTTCTTCCTTGTTAAAATTTCAACTATTGCTTCCTTGCCGGGGTATTGTAATTATAAAAAAGAATAAAACCATTCATATCTAAGCAGAAGTCGCTTTTATGGACTAAGAACTTCAAGAACTTGTCATCATCAGGGAATTCTGCACAGAATACGTAAGTGCACGAGAGTGTATATCAATATAAATATTACTAGACTCCATTTTTTCCTCCCTCTTCATAGCAGCATATATATGAATTTCTGTTGTTTCTCTAGGTTTCATTTTCTCTTGATGTGTCTTAAATAAAAGTTCCTCCTTGTAAGCAACTAACTTGAAGAGCAAGTTTAAGATATTAATATTTGGCACCAGTTTCCCTATAAACTGGTTCCACTGTATAACACTAAGGTTTCGCTATGCCAATGGTAGAACAGCAAGTTCAGAAGATAAGAAAGAGGACAAGCTCCTTTATGTTCATCTCAGCTGCATGGTCAAGAGCAAAAAGCCTTGAAAGAGGTGGTTAAAATTGGGAAAAAAGGAATAAGACTAGGGAAAAAAGTGAGAAGCAATGTAAATTGAATTTATTTCAAAAAAGTCAGACTATAATGATCATGATCTAGGATCTTTTGTCTGAACTGTTTTTCTCCACACCTACCATTAAAGAACAGAAGTGATATCCAGTCCAGAGGGATACTATTGTCTCTACTAAGAAACAAAAAGATAAGGAGAAAAAGAAAACCCTGTGATAATGTGGCTATTTCGAAGAGTGAAACAGAGACCCTGAACAAAATGACAAAGACCTTTAATCAATCGGTTTTAAGCTAAATCAAGAAAAAAAAGGGGGAAAGAAACTGGGGAAAGAGACCCAGTGCATTAACATTGCTTAAAAAATACTTTAATGTCATCCATTCATAAATAAAAATATATACAATCAAGCTAAAATAAGTTTCTGATTTGAATCACCCTCTAGAGAAATTCCTTTTTTTCCTTTCTACTGCATAAAGGGACTCAAGAGGTTATCAAGGAGAACTTCAGCCCATCAAGACAAGATAATTCTTCCTAATTCTATTTAAGCACATAAGACATAAAAAAAATTAGAAGCTGAATTTCTTTAGCAGAAATGCTCACTGGTACTCCCCCAGGAGCATATCTTTGGGAAGAAATTTCAATCCATGTTCCTTCAAATATTTCTTTTGCAGGCCATATTCATATACTGGCATCCATAAGTAAGGATTTATTGTTGTGAAAGGTCAGTTAAACACACTGAAGCCTTTTTTCTGCTTGCACTCACAGTGAATGCCAAGCTGGGGCACTTCATTCCATCACTATCAGGTTAACATAGGCTCCTAAATAAACAAACCGAATTTTAAGAGGGAGGAGTGTGTAATAACGCTAATAAAGTTACTGATAGGACACCAGCCTCCCTCCCACACTGCAAGAGCATTCCTTGGAGAAAGTTGAGAAGGGAGCAGAGGAAAAGAGAGACAAAACTTCCAGGGAAGAGATTCACTGTGAGAAATCAGAAATTACTTAAGCCCTTTTGATCAGCTAATAGCTCTAGGCTGAGTCACTGAAAAGGTGGATGTGTCTACCTCCATTAATCAAGGACTGTGGACAGGAATAGAGTACTCCTTTCTTCTGTTACGTTTTCAAACATATAATAAGTGAGCTGCCTGAATGAGGATAAAATGCCTGAAGCATACTGTGAAAGTGTTAGTTCTGCTAATACTTTCTACTGGAAGATTGTTTCTGCAGAGACTGATGTACTTGGTGCAGTGAATTTGAAGGAGCTAAGCTTATGTGCTGCTTAGCCCTTCACCATGAGATATTGAAAGTGGAAACTGGGCACTGACATCTCTTTCAGCAGGCCCACAGAGCAATGGGAGATAGATTCTTGTGTGGTGACGTCTTCTCCATTTCCTCATGCCTTCTGGCAGCAGCAGAAGAATGCATCAATTTCACACACACAGAATCACCTGGTTGGAAGAGACCTCTAAGATCATTGAGTCCAGCCCAGCCCTAATACCTCAACTAAATCATGACACTGAGTGCCACGTCCAGTTTTTCTTTAAACACATCCAGGGACGGTGACTCCACCACCTCCCCGGGCAGACAATTCCAGTACTTTATCACTCTTTCTGTAAAAAACTTCTTCCTAATATCCAACCTATATTTCCCTTGGCGTAATGTACAAATTTCCATACCTACAGCCTGCTGTAGTTATAGAGAAAAGGGCAATGCACTAAAATAAGCAGCATGTTACACATTTTGTCACAAAAAATGAATTAATTTGAACTCAACCCTTCAGACCTGCAGACATTAATTTTAAGAGGGTTCTGTCGGAGAACACAAAGTCAGCTCTTAGCAGATATCTTTCAGTGTGCTGTACTGTTACAACAGGCTTCAGGAGAGATGCACAAATGTCATGTTTGATTTCCATGTTTTAAAATGTACTTACATATATTGCTATGATACCTCACGATGAACCCTTGCCCTACCTTATGTAATTCAATTTCATTAAAAGGTCTGTGGCAAATTTATCTAGTTAGTGCTTATACAATCACTTCTTTGAAGTGTGTGAAGGAAGCTGTTATTTTTTCAAAGGGTAGCTGTCTGTTCAAAATTTATTTTAACACACTGTGGGCATGAAGCTAGATGAGAGAATGTATATATTCCCTTAAAAGTGTTTACTTAACCACAATAAAAGGTTATGTGGATTTCCCAAGTGCACTGAGTTACAGTACCTGTTATAATGTGAACATTTAAACACTCCTTCCACTCATGTATCATGTTTGACACAACAGTCAAGGTTCTTTTGTCTAGCACTAGCTTAGGAGGAGTGAAAGGCTCTGCAGTAGCAGAAATGGGAAGCACCAAAATAAAAATAAGTGAAGAAAAAAAATGTACATGCAGGCAGGCCTACAGTAAAGTCTATTTCAAGAGTGTGCCTACACTGGCACACATAGCTGAACTAATCCATGTTTACAGCAGCCTGAAATTAACTGTGTTATGCAATTGGCAATGCAATTTTTTGGCATCTTCTGGATATGTATTGAGTACCACAGGGAAACTTCTTTCCCAAAACATTTTTCCAGCTGGATACTGCTCTCAAAGTCAATGAAACAAATTAAATTCCAGTTGGGGCACTTGTGTGTGAGCACAGATAGCAGCAGAATGGTTTTCATTCCTAAGCACTTTGGAGATGTTCCTGGGAATGTAAATTTCTTACAGGCTTTTACAATAGGAGTTATTACAAAATCTCAAGCAAGAAGTGGGGTATAAAAAAAAAAAAAAGTCTCATAACTCTACAAAAACCACAACTGCTAAGGACTATGCTTTGATTTGGACTATTTTTTTCCTCCCTAAGGAGATTTCAGATTTCTAATGATTACACCTACATTTCAGTGGGAAGTGATGGGATAATTTTTTTTGCACAGCAAAATATATTTTATTTTTAAGCATGTTTAATAGTATAAAAGAATTTAGAACTATATTTAGACATCAAAGGTTCTGAACTTGGTGTTTCTTCTTTAATGACTAGAAGTTTTTGGAAACATTTTATCCAGAGAAAACATCAGAGACAGAAGTTCTCTGGAATTTAGGTTGTCTAAATATAGTCTTTTCATACAAATTATTAGGTAGGAGTTGAGGACATTTATCTACATATGGTAAGATATACTTTTAATAACTTGTTTATGAAAACAGGACAGTAATTTAGCTTTTACACTGAAACACTGTAAAAATGAAACTGATCTAATCATGAATCAAAGAGTTTGAATATGACCAAAAATTTTTGGATATGCACTTTGGACAAACATAAAGGTTTCGAAACACAGCAAACATGGGAATAACATGGGAAAAAATAATAAAGAAGAAAAAGGTTTTGCTTTTCCTATCTATTGAATAGTCCTGTGTCATTTCAAGTGGACATACTTTTCATCTCAGGCTATTATATTACAGACTCAGTAATGCAGTCTGAGGGTGGGCTCTAAGACAAATGTGGCAATACCATGATATGTTTATTCAGTGAAAAAATCTATTTCAGCATCTAATTAGAAATTTTTAAAAGATTTACTCTGATAGTTTCTTCCTAAGATGTGTCTTGCAGGGAGTTTCTTTTGTCTATATAGATGTTATCCGACACCTGCGTTTTCTTTTTCTCCCACTTACTGTGTGCTTATGACATGCATTTGGCAAATACTAAATCTCTTTAATTAAGAAAGTGTTAAATGACTATCTGAGAGCTTTTAGAGATATTTCCTCCTCTTTTGGCTCATAATTTAGCTGCTCTATGCACAGCTATAGCAATATGGACGGGGTACAAATATTGTTTTCTGGGCTCTGATCTAAGAATTATCTGTCAAACCCTTATATTTGAGCTATGAAAAGTTCTACTTCCTCCCTTTTCTTGCTGATCAGATGATAACTTTTTAGTTTATGTCCACCAACAGGGAAGTCTGTTGAGTTATATTCATGTTTTCCTTTTCATGCTGTGTGATGGACAAGGAAGGTGGCATTGCCTTCACGCTACCCATCCACATGTTATCCATAAACATGAAATAGTGGGTAGCATCTGGACTGGATGGGATGTGGCAGGAAATTCATGAGTGTCAGATGTAGAAGGAAGAAAAGGAATTGCTGATCAATAAACGTACAAATGTACACAATCTACTTTACTTCTGATGAAGCTGACAACTGCGTGATCAACCCAGACATAGACGCATGGTATTTCCTAAGGTGCCATCAAAGAGAAACATTTACGTAATTGTTCTCAATTCATTTCATGTAGAGACTGGAAAACTTCTAGGGAAACAAACAATCAATCACATGGTACAGTAAGTGTAAGACATTACCTACCTCAAATAAAAATACTGTTTTTGCCCTCCATAAGAAAAGAAACCCACAAATTTCAAATATGTTACCCTGTCAAGATGCCCTGCTACTTTAGGGAAATAAAGATCTCCCATGTTCCCTACAAGAAATTACTGTGCTTTTTTTTTTTTTTTTTTTTAAATTCGCCTTTGCTGCCCTATCCTGCTGAATTCCTTTAAATTTTGAGTTTAGCTATCATCCTTTTTCAAATAATTCAATGGTGAGGACAGCTAACAACAACGGTATCTGCTCTTTGTTTGTACTCCTTTCTTGGAACCAAACCTCAAGGTAAAGAACACCCTTAATTCTTTATAAAAAAATCAAACCAGTAGAAAGCTGCAAGGCCGGACAGAAGAGCGAATTACCTCTTGACTTCCTCCCATGAATGTATGCTTTCCCAAGAAGTTGCCACGTTGGCCTGTACAAATCTTCCAAATCCAGCTGCCACCGATCCGGTTCAAGATAGCGGATAAGTTCTTCCACAGTGCTAAATCCAGCAACAGCGTTGTTTAATACATCCAGGGGCAGGGCTGATGGGGGCAGCAGTGATGGGCTGGGGGCTTCTGTGTGGTGCTGCAACCAAACCCAAGAGAAGAGCACCAGTCAGAGGGTTAATGGACCTGCGTTGACAAAGTGCTGTACCTTACCAAGTTACATAGCTGGGAAAGTTTATAAGTGGATAGCTTGTTTCCAAAGTACAGTTTATCTAACAAGACAAATGACAAGAGTCAAAAAGTACCTAATTATTCTTTAGCAATAATTGTAAACAAACTCCCACTGCAGAGTTTGCCTACTTCTTACATTTCCAGCCTTGCAGCTAGCATGCCACTACACCTGTCCTTTGAAGATGTTCACTGAGTGATGGATGGGACTTCACAAATAGAACAAAGGGTGATTTAAAAATATGACCTCACTTACAGCCACTTCCCAA
This sequence comes from Chamaea fasciata, assembly GCF_029207755.1. Classification (NCBI taxonomy): domain Eukaryota; kingdom Metazoa; phylum Chordata; class Aves; order Passeriformes; family Sylviidae; genus Chamaea; species Chamaea fasciata. The sequence continues at coordinate 41,466,258 of NW_027094091.1, read as the reverse complement.
ACCCCTCTAGAAATCTGAAACATTTCACATTCTGCCTTTTCTCAGAAACTTAGCTACAACCTTTGTCTTCTCATCCTTCAATGCAAAATATTAACATACCCCAGTACAAAGACAGCAAATATTCTTGCTCTCATCTATAGATAAAAAAATGCACTAGTTGTGCTTCATACAGCGCTAAGAATTATGCTTCTGGTTAAAGAATAATGAAAAGAGTAATAAAAACATCTGGCATAACTAAAATTATTTCTCCCGTAGAAAGAGAAAAAATGTTCCAAATGAAATCAAAAGTATTTAAACGTTGAAATTGAGTCCTGAAAAAGTATTTTACCACAGCACAAATCTCACTGACAAACTCAGTGGACAGGAGTACTTAGTCAGAGACAATTCAAGCAAAGTGAGTCATCTGTTTTTGTTCACTCTACAATCTGTTTTAAAATTATGCATTGATTTGTATTTTCAAAAGAATAAAAAAAGGCAGGAAGGTAACCCTAAGTAGGAAGCTGCTTCTGAAGCACCTGAAGTTTAGGCTTTAGACTTTTCTGTATGCAGACATTACTACAGACATTATGACCACAGTACTGCACCAGAGCAATTCATCTGGATCGTTTGAGAGAGATGAAGAAAAATTTGAACATGCTGCCAATTTAGGGGATGGAAAGGACAGGAGTACGTGTTTATACAGATATCTATATTTAAAAATCCTCATACCACTTAGTGTCAAAATGGCTCTCTCAGTACTGTAATGTGAAGTGGGTATATACTGTAATTTTTTCCATCAAAGGTAGGTAGTCATTTACCTTTTCAAAACAATCAGGGAAATTGATGAGAAATGTAACAGTTATGCCAGAAAAGAAGATTTAGTAAAATAATTCTTGCAACACTACTTGCTCAGCAGAAGTTTTCTAAAATATATATTCCTGTCATAGCTGTATCCCATACCAATATTAATATTTTATTTTCTGTCCTCTAAATTCTATTAAAGATACAGTTTTGATTTCAGCTAAATGTGTGGTTGAAACAGCAGCAAATGGGAGTTTCGATGGCCTTCCTGTTTTTTTGCTTCAAGGCTTTCTCTCTACAACTTCAAGAAATGCAGCCACTAGAAGGATTTGTGCTGCTTTTTAACTGGAAGTCTTGCAAAAAATAATACAAAATATAGATAAAGCGTTCTGCTACTGTTAATTTTACATTATTTTCATCTTCCTAATAATTTTCAATAGAATTGGTGAAACAGTTGTTTCCTATTCTGAATGAATGTGGTTTTCATAATATTAAAATATTTCTTCTTCTCTTTGCTCCATTGCCTGCATTAAAAAAGTAACATGTTGACCCATCTATTATATTATGATAATAAAGCAACAGATTCTGGTCTATAATTTAAATAGTTGCTCTTAGCAAAATATGCTACTGAGCAAGCTTCAGAACAGTGCTGTGACACTGTAATTCAGATGGTCAAAAAAATAAACATTCCAAAATTTTTCTTCCTGTTTTTCTCCACAGTGCCATAACAGCCACATTTCCTGGTTTAAAGGTGCAGGGTTTTACTAACGTGAAAAACAAAATCAACGGTAGAACTAAGAACTGAAGTTTAAAAAAAAAAAAAAAAAAAAAAAAGAGGCCTTCTATTTTGTTTCCAGCTAAAGAATTTACCTCAGTGTCTTATTTCTGCTGGGATTTTTGTTGCCAGAGAAACAGGTGGATTCTAGAAGAAAATGTATTGATCTAGAATCTATTTCCACATTTACAACTTACACCATGCACACTAAACAATACATATATAGCAAGTAATCCATCAGTTCATGGTATTCTGGATTCAAGAGGCATTTGCCTGAGTTAACACGTTGTGAGAATATGGTGAATCATTGCACTTTATGGTAACACGAAGTTGCCATCACTTTCTAGTCCTTCTCATAGCAGCCCAAAACAAAAAGCAAAAGTAATTGAAACAGCAAAAATTATACAACTTTGAATATTTTAGAATAAAGTAATCAGGATCTCAGGATTATGAGATAATAATCCAATAATCTTTAATGTTAGTCAATTTATGTGACAGTTAAAATGTACCAAAGATTAAAGATAATAGATACAATAAAGCTTTAAATGCTGTATGAATTTGTGACATAATAACCTTTATGAAATCTCAATTCAATAAACTGTTCAAGATAAATGGTAGTTCTAATTATACTTTACACTGTTTTTACTTGCTAGTTGATACTAATTACTTGACTTTATGCAAGAAATTAACACTCGACTTCATTGATGGAACACACCTTTGAGAACAAGCAAATGCAGAACTTCAGCATAACTCCTGAGAACTAACATCATAGCTGCAACTCAGAAATGCTGAAATGCTTCTTACTGAAGCTGTCAGTCACTTTATAGTAAGTCTATCACTCCTGTTGTAATGTAATCTATATTAAATGGGAGATACAACCCAAGACCGCAGACATTTCTGCTGTCCAAATATAGCCGCTATCCAAAATATCTTTCCTGGTGGAAACCATTTTCTGGGAAGTGATGTTCTCCAAGCTCTGCTCTAATAAATACTAATTGACAGTAAACACTTTTTCTGTCATAGCAACACATTCTCAACTCATACTAATGTTTTAGGTTTGAGATCACCTTTCTTATGTTTTTTTCCTGAGCATGAATAATTTCTGTCAAGATAGATTTGACAAATACATCATGTTCTCTATGTGATTCCTCTAGTAAAAAACCATGCTGTGGTTTGTTTCTGTTTTTCTGCCCAGGAAATAATTTCAAACTACTTTAATAAGCATAAATATGCTTAGAACTGAAGATAGAGACAAACAGTTGCATATTTAAGTGTTAGTTAAAATTATTCAGGATGAAAACCAGAACAGAACACATTGAACTTCTGCTGGCCTGTACAACAGCCAAGAATGACAATTAGTGTTGGATCACACAGAATTTTCTTCAGGTTTGTTTATATTGTATTTCTGTACATGCACTTAGCTCTATCAAAACAAATACCACACAGAAATCCCCTGATTTGTTTACAAACTTACAAGACAGGTCAATAGACAAAATTTAGGCAACAGGTAAAGATACAGGCTTGGAAAAAAAGGACGGAAATAATACAGACTAATGTCACAAGACTATCCAGCCCAGAACATTACACATAACAGTGCCTCAGAAAAAATTTAGGGACTAAAATGCATCTTGTGGTGCTTACAATGTTAGTTGTACCCTATGAAAGGAATCTGGTCTGTTTCTCAAAGGGAAAAGAGTAAGACACTATTGTAAGTAAAATAAGAAGTCAACCCTCACTGAAGCAGCAGATCTGAACAAAAACTTCAAAAAACAAATTAAATACTATCTAGTTGAAGTTCAAGCCTAAAGTATTATTTAATATGTAGCCTAACTTGAAGACCTATAATTAATTTCTTGTGCTGACGCCTATTTCTTGTGTTATCCTGAGCATAGCATTTAGGCCAAACCTTCATAATGTAAAGAATCTTACATCTCCTTGCTATGCCAGCATGACTGTGTATGTGGCTGAATAATGAACAAGAGGACAACTTCTGAAAAAGAAGCATAGACCTGCAACAGCAAAGCCATCACAGCTGAAAGCACAGCAGCTGCTAACACAAATACAGCTTTAGATTCACTCTGGCACCAGGAATTTCACAGCATAGAGGTTTGTAACACAGCCTTATCAAATCTGTAAAATGAGCATAAAGGCAATTCATAGATCTCACAAGTTCTGTGAGAGAATGAATACAACCAATTTTTTTTTTTTAGATGTTCTTTATTGGTTTACCTAAAGAATCCAGAAGTGTGTTAGACAGATACCAGGTACAAATTTGGATATGAGACTGGATATTATCATCTTTCCTGTTTGCCACTATCCATTTTTCCTTGCACTGTATCTGCTCCAAGGATAAACAATTCAGAACATAACAGCACTGACCTACAATCCACACAAGATCAGCTCTTAAGCACTATTACGATCTAAGAAAAGCCTTTATTTTGCTCCTGTTTCTCAGGATAGGAGTACTAACACTCTAAAGGTACTAACACTACCCTTTTCTAGTTGAAAGAGAGGCAAAAAACAGTAATGTTAGGTAGCTGCCACCAGGAGTAAGGAATTCACGTTTAATAATGCAAGCACTAAGTTAAGACTGGAGAAATAAAAACAAGTGAGTCAAATACTTGGCACGACAGGACACTTACTGAATACCATGTCTAAAATAACCTCCCCACAAAAGAAATCCCCACTTTTTATTTTCCTTTCTTGTCTTGAAGAAAATATTGTCAAGCAGTTTCTGAGTTATGACCCATTCATCAGTTGGCAGAGTTCAGAGAAACTAATAAACATCAGTGTAGTTTAATCAAACTAGAAGGGACTCTATAAAAACCTCAAAGGAACCTAGTCTCCCCTGAAATGCAACTAGGATCAGTAATTTGAAAGAGATAACATTTTTCTTTTAATGAAATATCCTTAGAGTTTCTTCCTTTTTTTTTTAAATTTAATTTACAGGAACACTCCAAGTCCCGCTTAGATTTAAAGATATGCTTTTGAAACTTATAGTACATGCACGTTCTTGTCACACGCACAATACAGAGCCTGTTTTCTTCCTCTATAATCACAGGTAACCCTCCTACTAGCATCATTAGAAGCTATGAGAGAAAGCAGATATCCAACTCTTTCGAGTTTGCCCTGAGGGCACAAATTTCTCTGCATAACAATGGCTCTTTGTTTTCTCCCATAAGTACATGCAGTAATAGGTGTGAAAAGCCTCTAGGAATCCTGACCTACATGAAAAAGCACACTTTTACTTGCTTGCATCTATGCAGTACAAAAGAAAAAGTACTTGTGAAAGAAAGTCTCTCATTTTTAAAGACGTCTTCTCTGTGCAAAATTAATGTGCACTGCTAAGAAAGTGTTAGTCCTGTTCAAGTCCCAAGGCAGAAGGAAGTGAGATGATCTGTAGCTGGGCTTGTGTGCAAATACCCAAGTAGAGAAATCAAGTTCCAGAATCCTCTTCTTATGCCTTATGCAAAGGAATATTAAAAAAACCAAACAAACAAAACAAAAAACCAACCAACCAAACAAAAAACACAAACAAAACCAAACAAAAACAACAAAAAAAAGACATCACAGAGGCAGATAATCCATTTGGGCTGCCAAAACCAGGAATAAGGAGAAGATGAGAGGATGTTTATTGCACATGGCAGAGATGGAAGTCAGGAAGGTTGCCACAGCTCCCATCCACTGCAGCACTTTTTACTGCTTTAGATGAAGCTACTGTCACAGCAGCAGGGATGGTTGCATGAGAGGCACATCACCCTGGGGCTGCTGAGCAGGTGGGGCTGCTGAAATGAGCTCCAGTGGCACTGATTTAAACGTCCCTCTCTTTCAGCTGGCCTTGCTTCAGGGATGCAACTTCTGCCAGTCAAATGACACAGAGATAGAGGGGTACCAGCCCTCCTCAATTTAATGCTTCTGCAAATGAGAACCAGACTGCAGGATGACAGCACCTTTCTTTCCCGGGCCTCCAGCTCTCTGCCTTTCACAGGCTCTCTAAATTTTCTGTTCCTATAGTGCACTACAGCCCCTTATCAAAAGCTTGTTCAGGCTTTCTTCATGTGCATGCAGGGTTTTTCTTTTTATCTCACCGAGGACTTAATTTGCTTAGTATCCATGCATGCCCTTGCACCAATTTACATCTTAAAGCCAGAGGCGGCTTTCCAAACTCTACATCCATATTTTTGTTACTGCAGTTTGAGGATTGCTTTCAGAATAATGCCTAGTCTCTACTCTCCATAACCACCAACAAGAGAAAGATCAGAGATCACAAGGGGAAATTTACACATTTGTGCCTTTCTGGTTTTGCCTGTCACAGGTGGGAATAAAAGAATAAAGATGTGCAAAAGTAGCATGGGATAACAGTCTTGCAGCTTAGCTAAAAGCATAACATTTCCTCAGGCTAAACTTTTAAGATAAAATGTTTTTAGAAAATGTTTAAATATTCCCCTAAATAGAGTTTCTGTGCAGTTCACAGAGAAGGTCTGGAATTCCAATTGTGCTGGAAACAACTGCAAGATGCTCCCAAGGAAGCTAGCAGCATGGAAATAGCACAGCACGTCACTAATCATCAGTGTTCCTCTGGCAAATTGCAGCTTTTTGCCCGAAGCCTACGCACACTGACACCTTTTGAAATAGACAGTATAGGTGTGAGAGACACTCTGTGAAGACAGCTGACACATTTCGAGCTAGTTCATTAGCTCTCAGAGGATGCCATCAATAGCGACAATCTCTGGAAGTTATTTTCAAAACACTTTAGTGATTGGCTAGTTATCATAAATATCTATAATCATGTATCTCTACATAAATATTTGTGTTTATATAAGCATAAAATACAGTTTGGTTTTTCCTGTGATCACCTGTATTAATGAAAAATCACACATTCATTTTAAAGGCAAAAAGAAGAAAACTGATGCTCAGCACTGTGTTGTATGGGAGATCTTATTGTCAATCCACTTCATCATGATAGTTTTAGAGGTTTCTGTACCTAAGAAATGTATGCACAGACACAACTATCTTTCCTGGATGCAGTTGCACGTTATTGATTTTTTTCAGTGCATCTGGTAAGTCTCATTGAAGCAGCACATGCTACTTCATGAGTATTTCATAAGCACTACAAAATTACCTGCCTCTCCTTTACTGGAAGTATTTGTTTTTTTACAAAATGACCCAGTGATTCTTGTATTCTTTCGGGTAAGAACTTTGATTTGCTGATTTATTCTTTCAGCTAATCAAGGAGAGAAGAATTGTATAAGAAACTCTGCTTGAAAGCTGTGTTGCCAGCATTTTGGCAACTGCAGAGATCTCAAGCTACGAAGCATATAACCCCTGCAAACCCCAGAATCCAGAAAGCTTGCAGATTCAACTAGATACTTGCAATGGAAGTCAAATTCTGATGCCTTTTTTTCCACCTTTCTAATGTGTTTTTAATTGTATTTGCTTGCATTAGGAATTTGTGGACAAGGCAGTGAATAGAAGTCTATATAGAAGACTCAAAGAAATGTAAGACATCTCACGACTTGGACATATTTTGACTCAATAGACAAAGACCCACCCTTACAATTCTGAAAGCAGGACCTGATGAAGTTGAAATTCACTGAGCTGAACAGGAAGCATTAAAAAGCAAACACTTAGGCTGTGCTAATAGTATAGAACAAGTTATGGCATAGATTATCTCCAAGACAAGAAACTTCAAAGTTGAATCAGTATGTCAGTTTTAATCTTGAGTTACTTCCTGAAATAATTTGTCTTTTTTTATCATTTTAAAATTACTGTAGATATACAAACTAATTTTAAGTTTATTATTGGGTTCCTATTAAGTATACTTGTGGCAGAGTAACATTTAAAACATAACTACTCCCAAAATCTTCATTTTTAGAGAGCACTCTCTCCTTTTTTATGCATTTCTCTCTTCTAAATGAGACTTTAAAACAAAATTTAGAGTGAGTTCTTCCCACACCATATAAATATATATATCTATGCCATAAGAAAAAGTCTACTTTTTGTATCCTAGTAACAACTGTTAAATATTTTGATTTCTGAACTTCAGAGTAACTTTCATTATAACATTTTCAAACCAAATTTATGAAATGCATTTAAAACTCTGACTGTCCCTGTCTCATGCCTGAGCACATGGAAGGACTATAGCTGCAAGTTTAAAAAGCTATAACCCAGTAGATAATGTTATGTCTTGTACAATTTAAATGCTTAATAAAAATATTTAGTCTAATTCATACCATGGGCAATACTAACATCTATATACACATTTTAAAGGGTATGCTGGGTGTTTATACAGATAAGGTACCTGCTGAAAATTACTGAAAGTAGACTGTGTACAGGCAAAATGAAGTACCAAAATAATTTACTGATGTACAGTTTCATCAAAGTCTCATAAGATCTTTCTTGGGAGAAAGATCTTGTCATGTGCTTGCAGCAAGGTGCTAAAACAGGCAAATCCCCAAACGTCTAAGAAATCATAACCTTCATGTCTGATGGCATTTTCTTTTTTATATTCACAGGATTGTCCTAAACAAATTAGCAGCTGCAGTGAATCCTTACATGAATGGAACATGTGAGGGAACGTGCAGGACAGGTGGTCAACTATTTACACCTCATAGGACTGCTGCTGCTTGCTGCAGGTTAAGTTTTGGAAATAGAAAATATTTTCCCAAGTAGTTACTCTGGCCTCTCTGTCTTAGTGCCTTCCTTTCAACCCTCCCTTATTAACTACTCATCACAATATTTAAGGACATTTAGAGTTGATTCCCTGCTTAATCCAGCTAATTGTTTAGTAGTCATTGAAGCCTTCTACCCATTTGCAGGGCAGAACTCTATATTGATTACTTGCTGACTTTTCCATCTGATATTTTCTCCTCATACTGCTCTCACTAAAGAATTAAAGCAGAACTCCACAGAGACCCTTCTAAAACTACGTCAATATTTAATTGCTTGATGACTTTCTGAATATACCCACCATTACCTTTTTATGTTTCAACCCTAAGCTCTTAAGGTTGTTTTTGTTTTGTGCTTGTACTGTCATTGAGGTTAAAGAAGTAGGGTATTTAGTGATTGTTTTAAATAGTAGTGACATCACTTTGCATTAAAATATTCCTTCATGGACATTCAAATGCATGAGTTGACAGCTAAGTAAGAAGTGATTTTTTCAAATGCTGCTATAAATAAACCCTTTACCTTCATTTTTGAATATAAAGTTAAATGTAATTTTCTAGGTTGTCCTATTTTGATGAATGTTGTATTATACCTGCAATTCCCTTCTAGAAGGGAAACTTTATAAAGATTTATGTATCACATACTGGGAACAAGAAAGATAATATCTCTTCTCAATATTTATCATTACATATAAATATCCTTATATTTATTTTACAGAGACCCTGGCTCCAAGATTTAACTGAGCTTCAGCAGAATAGGATTCCACCACAGCTTAGCTTCTTTCCCTGAAACCTTGATACCATGCAAATCCAGTATACACACCTGAAGGCTGAATCGTAGAACATCTTTTACTTCAGTCAGGAGAACAGGACAACCTGAATTTTGCTTAGGATATGAAACTATCATCAAAAAGGAGGAATAACATTGTAGGTGAACTGACAGCAAATTAAGTGCCCAAATGAATCAATGCAAAAAGAGATTCCTGCAAGCATATGGCAGGAAGGGCCTGTAGATGTAGCATGTAGCCTTAAGAATGTTTGCTCAGATCTTACTGCAAATGGGGTTATTGTGACTATGAATCTCTACATTTATAGACACACCTATAATTCAAGCACGAGAAGAGTTGTGTCTGCTATGTTTATGATTTACAGAAGGCTTCTTTTTTATTTTCTGCAACAAAGCTCTAGTTCTTAGTTGACTGACAGTAGCTGACAAGGAATAAACAGTAAACATAAGTGCAGCTGTTCTGAATAGAAAAAGTTTTTGTACATTCTTCTGTGACAGGGGAGGTGGCCAGCCATGGTTAGAAGACACCATGTCTGCAGACCTTTTTTAAAATTACTCATTTTACTCAAAACACATGTAACAGCTTTATCAAATTTAACTACAGTAAGTGTTTGGAGTCAGTGAATGAACTGCTCTTGAAGTTCCCTCTAGGAACTTCTCCACTGGAAATGGGTAGGTGTTCTTAAGAAAATGTTTACTTATTCCAGTATGTTCACAGGAGGTTCATCAAACATTAAACACTAGGAATGACCATTTGCTACAACTGGAAAGTGTATTTGTGAAAGACAATGAAAATTACTTCTACAGTGAACACTACTTTAATTTGATCCTTCAGTATACATGTTAAATTGCATTCCACAACAGCTTTCTGTTCATTTCATATCACAATAAAATGAACACACCCAACATTCCTGTACAGCACACATTGCAAATCAGAGCTTGTCCTGCCTTGAAGGTAAAAAGTCCTTGAACAAAGCGTTACTTTGCAGGGAAAGAACCTCATCTCTGTCCTAATAAATCGATTCTTAGTGTCATCAAACTTTTCATATTATCACATTACACTTGGATATATATTACTCACACAAGTAGATTGCACAAAAAATAAAAGTCAAAATTAATAGGGAAAGTATGCTTAATAAGAGAAATTTAAGAAAAAGCATTTTGAAATCCCTTGCATTTAGGAGTAAAATATTAGAAACATAAATACAAAATCTTAAGTAGAGTCTGAAGCAGAATAAACAATGTTACAGAGGAGACCAAAACCTAGATAAGAGAGGATGGGATCCTATTTGAAAAAAACAAATCTCATTCAGATATTTTCAGAACAACATCATAAAAACAGATATTGAGCTGCTAGAGACATCTCAGCTGAAGCACAGTGTTCAGATTTATCTCGAGCACTTGTGAGATACAGACAGAGAGAAACAGGATATTCACAAGAAAGAGCAAGATGAAACCAAAAGAATGAACCATGATAAAAGATTACGTGACAGAACTTTCTTTCATCTCGACAAGAGCAGGCTGACAGGAGATAACAAACATGCAAAATGATCAGCTGTTCCCTGGTCCATCAATGACAAGCATTATTTATGTTAAGTGTTTGAAAAAGGTTTTACACAATGTAAAAGCATGCAACAGATGACATGGGGAATCTCTGAAATCTTCATCCCTGGACTTCAGGAACGGCACTAGAATCTAGCAAAAATGAGCTTAGTGTATGATCTACTCCCTGCTTAATGCAGGACAATTGCTCAGAAAAGGTCCAGTCCCACTGAGTTCCTTTCCAGCCTTGCATCTCTGTGATTCTATTGCTAAGAATCTACCTGGTAACCTCGATCTTTCTAGATCTGTTAAACTATGCTGAGAGACATGCTGAATTTTAGAAACAAGTTAATTCTAAACAATTTGAAAATCTGTTTTGACTAACTATGGCAGAAGATCCTCTGAATACATAGCAAACTTTTTTTCCTCAGTAGCTCTTTGTCAATTTGTATATTTGAACCCTTTGGATTTAGGAAATTAATGGTACATATAAAAATAAATAATTGCATGCCAGTATACCTAAATATAGAATAACTGGTAGGAAAATACATTTTTTTTTTAAGTTGAATGTCAAACCACAAAATGAGAATGAAACTACTCCAATTTGGACTGTAATTTAGCTACTTTCTCTTGAAGAAAATTAGGGAGTCACAGGTTTTTTTATTAAAAATTGGTTTCTTGGGAGTAGCAGATGTTCCTTTGGCAGTATCATTTCTAATTTCTTTGAAATCTCAAAATAGTATGTAATATAACACACTTGAGAAGATGGTTTTAGTATCACCTATAAAATAAAAGTAGATGCATTTCTGACACGCTCTACTTTTTCAAAGCTATTTAAAATCCATCCTTCAAAGATGGTTTGAAAGCAGACTGCTTCATTCTATTTCTAATAGTCTCCCATGAAATTTGGTGCTGCTTACAGCATGAACAAATTCATTAAAATAGAATAGGTTGAATCTTAAGGCACCACTATAAACAACTGCCTCAGCCTGATTCTTGGTGTTATTAAAAATGAAGTAAATCTTTGAAACAGTCTAATTACTTTTACCATAATGAATAAATATACATTTTCCTTTGTACATTCAATTTCTTTTCAGCCCTTTCCTTGCAAAAAGGAAAAGAAGAAAAGAAGGAAAGATGGCATCTGCCATGTAATAAACCCATAGTACTAACAAATCCAATATTTTGTAGAGAAAATACCATTCTCCTGAGGACTGTTAGTTAATCACTTGTCTTCCATTAAGCTTGATATCTTCAGTTATAACAATGTCACTGTCCACAGATGTGACCAAATTATCTCTAATTAATCTGATGGTCAACTACACCAAGTATCTTGATATAGATGGATAGATAGATAGATAGATAGACAGATAGACAGATAGACAGATAGATAGATAGATAGATAATTATATTCATTTGGGCTTGCTATTAACATAGTATGGGTATGGGCACTCTTTTTAACATAAACGATAGAAAATTAAGCTGCTTTATGTTCTCAACCAGGCCATTAATCTTCCTTGTAACATTTTAAACAAGTCTATTCAGGCATTGCATGTGGTCCCAATCCTGACACAAGTGGGATTTTAAGAGAGTTGCAAAGCCTTTTAAGGAGGCACCTCTCATTCTATTTCCCTTATGTACCCTTTTTAACACTCATTTGACAAATTAATATTTCTGCTCTGAAACATACTTTTCTGCTTGTATATATACTTAAAATGTTCCTGTGCCTCTAATTTTCCCATTCACTGATTCAGCGATACTGTTGTTTTCTGAAGATTTAATGTAGAATATATGGAGCTAATTACAGAACACAAGATATCAAAAACTGTGGTTTTCTGAACTTTAATTAGTTGTGGTTTCACAAGCTGCTATTCACTGCAATCTAGGAAGTGGTTAGATGTAGGGCTTATTATCAGTTTAAGTAAAAAGCCAAAGTGTGAGGCACCAGGTGCACCTGTATTTTCCAGCTCATAAGAAATATGACTTTCTGTGAGCGGCAGACATTGTGTAATGTGGGGTTCAACAGAGAGAAAACAAAGTGTTTTGTTGCCTTAGCCTACTGGACTGAAAGATGCTGGCAAACCACAAGTTTATCTTTTGACCAAGTCAGAAAATTTACTTCATCACAACCATGTCATTAAAAATGCTCTTTTGCATCCCCAACAAAGGACTGTCTCAGAAATAAGCCAAATAAGAAGATAATTTAAGATTATATTACAAAGGCATTATTTACAAGCAATGATCACTGAATATATATTGTGGTATGGTTTTTCCAGGGCATGATGGACACTCACTGGAGGAAGAGGGCAAAAAAAAACAAAAGGGGGGGGTAGGGGGGAGGGAAGTGACTTTGCAAGGAAAACACCCATCAAGAATGCATACTGAAGAGATCTGCATGGCTAATTCTGGTGAGATTTCTCCCACCTGCTCTCCACAGTGAAGCTCCATGAGATGATCTATTTGTTTAAATAAAAATAAAAACACATTCCGAAGGTTGTAAATACCAAAAATGAAAGATGATTGAGATGTTCTGCATGAATTATACTTATGAAGCAATGTTAAACAAGTAGAGTAAGGTGACTGTGGTGACTGCCACGCTTTGCTGAAGGAAGTCTTAGGCTTGTATTTGGAGAAAATATTTATACATTTGAGATACCTAATTGCCAAGAAGACGGTATTACCATGTTCTTAGCCTTCTTTCATTATTTACTATTTATTTGAAGCTACTTTGCATCTTTCAGATTATCTGTGAAGTCCCAGTGGACAAACAAGGATTTGAATGAACAAATTAGGATGCATGAGCACTAACTACTTGGGGAATGGGAGGGAAGACAAATTGTCATTTTGAGTATATCATAAACTTAATGTAAATTGCCTGAATTTAGATGAGTATAAATTCCCTTTGTAAGGTTATATTTCAGTTAAGAAGTCAGAAGACGACATTCTGCTATTTAACAATTCAGGTTACATTCCCCTCTCAAACAGAATACTAGTATTAGATATGGGTTACCTTAGCAACTATTATGTTGTCAAAGAGAATTCTGAGAAATTAGGATGTTTTAGAAAAACTAAACTAAAACATTGACAACTCTTTTCTTTTTTATCACCTACAATTCAATTTCTCCCACAGAAAATTAAACCAATTTTTTGGGATAACCACTGGCTGGAATCTTAGAATGAAAGCATCAATACTGTTTTTTAACCTGATTAGCATCAAAGTTTAAATCCTGCAAGCAATCTCTACTTCATTACTGAATCTGGTCCACAGTGTATAATTCATTTAATTGGGAGATTAGAGGAATACATAGATGCTGGGCAGAACATTAATCTCAGTGTAATAAATGCATATAGGGAGACAATTATTTGTCAATTAATTAATTAATAAGTTAAAAAAAAACCCCACCAAACAATCCACCAAAATCCATTTAGGATTCAATAATGTGACTATCACAGTGATGGTGTGGTCATTGTTTTTCAGACTCACAATACCTAATAGTTCCTGTTAAAGGCAATGGGAACTGCATGTTTAAAAATCTGTCACCAGTCACTCTGTAAATAACAAAAGAACTAGAAACAAAACTTCCAAAGATTTCAAGACTATAAATTGGAAAGTATATAATTATTATTGAAATTTCAGTAGTGTTGTACATGAATAGAAGCAACATAAAAATTGCGTGCAATAATAAATTCAAGTTGGTGCATTGTTAAAGTAACTTTAAAAAACAATTATTCATCTGATAAAGCCCACAGGAACATCTTCTGTAAACAAAATTACCTAACCATGACAATTTGGCACTGTAGCAATTGCCAGTTATCACCCTTTGGGTAACTTGACTATTCTCTATCTCCTGTGAACCTCAATACTTGGCAGAAACAAGCTGCCAGCTTTCTCCTGCAGAAAGAAAAATGGTGGAAATTGCCACTCTGCAAGAAGCCACGGCCTACGGCAGACTGTAACTGGGGACAGAACACTGTGCATGACAAAGTCAGAGGAGAGTATAAAAGATCTAAACTGAAAAATTCACATGTTGTACCCCATGCCAGATGTGTTGCTTCCTAGTTTTCTTGGGGGGTTCTCTAATTGCTTGATTACTAATTCTCTAATTGCTCGATTTGGAGATTACCTTCTGAAAGTATTTAACTATGGACAATGGAGAAGTTTTTCCAAAGTAATTGTACTGTCATAATTTATTAGGGAATCCAATTTAGAGAAAAATTAAGAAAGTAAAGATGTTATTAAAATCACATCTCTCTGGTTTCAGATTTCCATGATGACTACACCTTAACAGTTTGTTACTCTTTCACATACGAACTACAAAATTTAGGCCAGTTCTATCTACAAAGTACCCATTAGCACTTTTGTATAGCACTGGTTTAGTAAATTGTGGCTTTGTATGACTTGTTTAATGATGCTCCTTAGATGGGCATAAGTGTTTTAAAATGATCAACAACTTTTTTAAAATGGCCTGGACAGAAAAGTTGGTCCTGCTCACACTTTGATACCTTTTAATTTACCGTTGATTTTCCAAACTCCTTTGTAAATTGTAAGTTTCAGGTGATGAAATACGAAACTTTATAAAGGAAGTTTTAAGATTTTTTTCCCCTCTACAACAGCAAGTTTATTTTCCAATTTAAAGAATTGAAAAACTTTCTGAAAATTTTCAGTTGTCTTTGTACTGTTAACTTGACCATTTAGCTTTGATTTTTGGTGAAAAGCTGAGCTATACTCTTAAGTTTTTATACCAGCAAACAGTTTCAAAACACTCTTATGAACCTTAATTCCACATTAATTTTGCATCAAAGATATACTTCTATTTTAGGCACCTAATTGCAAAAGGATTTTTTTCCAACATGAAAGGTGCCTATGACTTTCTTAAGCAGAAAGGCAATTAAATAAAGTAAATACAGTATTTAAAGTTATATATATTGACAGAGTGCAAACAGGAGGAGATCTATGACAGAACTTACTTAAACTAAAAGACAAGAACTCCAAGCCAAAAAGGCATTGCACAGATGACTTAAGAACAGGAAGTATTTTATTATTAACTTTTGATTACACAGAACACCTCACACTGAAATGCCCAAAGACAAATATGCACACATAAACCAGAAGAGTTCAGCAGATCACAATGATTTTAGAAGATAAGCAAGGGCAACCCTATTAAGAGCTTACATATTAAAAGCTTACAGATATGTGGCGAACTGTCCTTCCAGTCAGAAAGTTAAAAATTATTTGGCATTTGATCCTTTCCCCTCAAGAAATATAGATGATGACTGAGAGGGTTTGATAATTTGGCTCAGCTAAGTGATCCTACTCTCCTTGGCTACCTAGTCATTTTGGTTCTGTTAGTCAGCAGGGTTGGTTGCACAGAGTTGGCACAAATTTATTTTCAAATATATTTTAAATCTTAAGGGTTTTCAAGCTTCAAAGATAGTGGCCTTTTAAACACTCACATAAGTGAGTAAGAAAAATAGTGAAAATAAAACACTTGAAAATTCAAATTCAGGAATTGCGTTTACTATGCCAACCATTCACTAAACAAAGAAGATACTGATTTCTAACAAAATTTCTTTAGCACAGCATCTGTCTTTTTAAAGATGGTCATGATTTTTAAAGGGTGCTTGTTATACTATTAGAAAAATATTTAGAATAAGAGATGTCTACCGACTAACTCTGAAGCTAAGTGCTACCAAAACACACTCGAGCTAGATACTGAACAACAAATCACCATATTGATTTCATTATCTACACCACTACAGTGAAAATCCCCTATCCTCCTAACACACTCAGATGAGACCAAGAATTGCTGTAAGGGATATCAGGGTAGAGTTATTACAGAGTTCCCCCAAGAAACCCTTTTACAGCTGAAAGGGAAAGGCTGTTAGAATCCGCCTACCTCCACATGCCTGTAGGATTACATGCAGAATTTCCAGGAAAGGCTGTGTCATCTACTTTTACACCTCCACCTTTCCAATGCCTTTAAACCTGGTCTTTCATGCATTAAAACACACCCTTCAATATGAAGCCCAGCATTTTATTTGTCCTCGTAAATGATCTTTACTATTTTTTTCCTATGATTTATTGCTCAGCTCAAAATCAGAGTGAAATTAATAGTCAAGCATCTGGAAATGTGTTTTGTCAAACTGCCTTCCATTTCCACATGCAAATTTTTAAAATTTAATTTTGTTTTTAAACAATTAAAGCTCTTAAACAAAATTTGCCAGCTAGAAGCAAACATGGAAGCAGCCTTCCTGAATTCCTTGTCTACTTCCCTAGCCCGAGATAATTGCAAGAACAGATGTGAGTGCTTTGTGATTTTCTAGACTTTCCCATGAAAACAAAACAGAAAGCTTTTCAACAACAATCCTGGCTTCTTCACCTAAAACCTTTCATCATCATCATTAAAAAGGTTTTGAGCACTTATAGAAGCTAACAAATGACAGCTCATAATCCCCATCTGTAACACCAGAGGCCAGGTACTGCAAAGACAAGACAGGTGCAAATTTTGGTATTCCCATAGTGCTTATTATCTATCCCTTTTTAGAAACAAAAGGATTTGTCTTAACACCACTACCAATATCCCACATTAATCTTCCCACAAGCAAACTCTTACCCTGAAGCGACTATACAGTGTTATTACTCTGTCAAGAATTTTTCTCCTGAATTTAAAGAGGTGCTTCTACTAACCTGTGGAGCTAGATTCTGCAATAAACCATCCAGAGAAGCTGCTCTGCAGCTGAGTTCATCTCAAATGTCTACAACTGCCCTCATTAGAGCAATACCATGTGAAAAATAAATTTAAAAAAAAAATTAAGAAGTTGCACTCTTCTATCCCTGCTTCTTTAATTTCATCTCTGCTTTTGCCTATTTCTACCAGAATTGTAGTAAGAAAATTTATCACAGTACACACCACTCTAACTAGTTACTGCCTGTTTTTCTGGGGTGAAGCAACGGATAGGATTGTGGCATGACTGAGACACTAATAATGAACAGGGACAGAACAGGAATGCACCTAAATGGTGTAACTGAAAACTATGATGGTGCCTCAAACTTAGTATCAAATGTACATTTGCTTACCTTATTTTCAGTTAGCAACCATGTCAGACACAACATCTCAGTATTTGAAAGGAAAAAAAAAAATCAGGACTGTGCCAGTTACAGAGGGGATTACTTTGAGAATGGGATAGAATCACTTTACTTTAGAATTTGTAGAGAAGCCATCAGCATGCTTTCCCAAAACTGTTGATCCTGAAAATTGGAGAAGGGTTAGTCAACTAGATGATTCTGTAGTACTTCAAATATAAAAAATATGGGTTGCTAAAGAAACTTTGTGGGAGAGGAAGGTGGTGTTGGGAGTTCTTTGAGGTTTTTTGTTTGGGGTTTTTTGTGGAATTTTTGTGTGTGGACTTTCTGTTGTCTTTTTTTGTTCAGTTGTGTTTTTTGAGGGGAGGATGGTTTGGGTTTTTTTAAACCAAACATATCAAGTGAAAAATAACTCATAAAGTATTTAGTAAAGGATTAAATAAAAAAATTACAAATAGGAGAGGCACTGCATTCTTTAGGATAGATATGATCAATTGGATTGAACAAATAAATTTGAACCATGACTACAGAATAATCTTGAAAGACTAAAGGAACATTTGAATAACATTGTGAAATATTTCTGTTGAAGTGGCATCCAAAGCTCCAATTACATGACATCACTGAGTTTACAGCTGGAGAGTGACATTTTTATATACATACAGACTGCTCTTAAGTCACAGTCTGGCTTGAAGTTTTCTTTGTTTGAGGACCCTCATAGAAAGCCTTTAAATTTTTAAAAACAGCAGAGCACACAACATCAAAATTTACACTAGAACAGTACAAACAAGTAAACGTTAGATCACGTAAAACTCATTTCCAAGTTAAATATGCATACAGAAACTTCTACGCTGAAATGCTATGAGACACTAATAAAGTTTTCTTTAAATAAATAATAAATTAAAATACTAAAAAAGAGTCCCTGACAATATAAATATTCATTACTAAATGGAAATTAATAAAAGGCTTTGGGTACATTACAGAAAATGAAGAAAAGAGAATCTCTCAGGTATTTGAAATACTTTTCCAATACATTTTCCAAACTCCTTCACTTTTTAGGGTATTTAATTGTTTCCACTGGATCATTCTGTGGTCTGCTTTGAAGTGCGAGGAGAGGGTTAATATTTGATCAAAGGCATTATTTGGGACATGGAGCAATAAAGACTACCTGCTTATCCATAACAGTTGCATCATCCCAATTCTTGTTTGTAGTAAAAAATTTGCTTTAAACAGGTTGGTACAGAGTGATCTAACTTGGACATACTGCTCTGAAGAAGTAAAAGGAGAGTACTTTTCACGAGCTCTTGTCCTTGTCATTTGTTCTGATTGCCCCTCAATACTTTCGTTCGAAAAAAGGGCCCAAAACTCAAAAATTAAAGAGTTTTAAGACTTATATTAGTGTTCCAAAAAAACCCCCCACTTTGATATTTGTTGAACACTCCACTCCTAAATTTTCCAGGAAGAAAACATGCACAGAACTCGTTGTCAAGAAAAAAACACCAAAACATGACATTTGCAGTAATGCAATTGCATTTAAGTTTGAAATTGCTGCTACTTATTTAGAAATAAGAAAATGAACTGATTTTTTTTATCTTCTGCCTCAGTGATAAAGAATGTGATATTCAATAAACTTCCCAAAATAACGAATTTAAACTTTAGTCAAATATGTGATAAATTTGTAAAAAAGTTTAATCCAGGGAAACTAAATTACTTTTTTCCACAAACAATGAAACAATTTGTGATTTTTTTTCAGCCTGAGCCACTGCAAGACTAACATCACAGAAAAACACAAAAGAAATGGTTAATAGTACATGTACTACATGAGAAACTGCATTCATATTTTGGCCAAAGGGAAAGGAACTTTGCCCTTCAAAGTACAAAACTTGCTATCAGATAAGTATGCTCATTCCTTTTAAGAACTAAATGACAACACCAAAATGGTTCAAAATGAGACTCTTCCTTTATAGTCTCAGAAAATCCTCACTGACACCTCAGGCTGTGGAGGTTAAGGATACACGTCTATGGACTTCAGCGCAGGTCCATAATCTTGCTAGATTCCTGTCTAACCTTGTCTCTCTGCAAGTCTGCTTCACACACACCGATCTTTAAACTTTTTATGATGTCCGTGGGGTAGAATGAGATATGGTCACAAGAAAAAAGCATTATGATTTAATTAGAAAGTATACTTCAGAGGTTCTTTTGCCTCAAAATCTTTTTTTCCCCAGCACTCATTTTAGTCCCATGCATAATAGCCATTCTCAGTTTGTACTCTTTGCATTTTTTTTTGGTTAACTGAAGCATTTCACTCCTATCTATGTATTTTGGGGTAATATTTAATGTCCCATCTAAAAAATTCTCTCATCTAAGATGTTAAGCAAAAATTTAATGCAAAATGGAATCTCCAAGGAAAGAATTGGTTCCAAAACATCTTTGATTTACAATGAATTTTTGCCACACAAAAGAAAATTAGTACATGGAATTTGCACACTGGAGCATCTTTAGTAGCCTGTTCAATTATCTAGACTAAGGTTTCACTGCACTTAATCAGCGGAAACTCTGAACACAGAGGTTTTGTTTTAGAGTCTTTCCCACCACATGAAGGGTTTTCACAGCTCTTTTTCACTTCATGTAGTATTGCAAAGTGCTACATAACACTCATCCACTCTCCTGATTCTTTGTACTGCCCTGGCTTTAAAACCCCTGAAATAATTTTATTTCTAAGACCTTTTGACCGCTTCTAAAGAGAGTGTAGAAAACCCCTTGTTTAGGAGATCAGTAATGTCCTTTATGATGTTTCTGGATGAATTTCCAGTTATTGCAGACAGTTAAGCATCTCTTGGGTTTCAGGACAAGAGCATGAGAAACATACCTGATTGCTGTGAAATCTGTAGATTTGTGAGAGGAAGTGAAAGCAGGGTATGAGCTTTCCACTCTGACCTAGTTTTATGCACTTTTTCCATTAGTATTTTAATTTTATTTGCCTGTTTCAATCAACAAGCTCAATTAAAAAGGTTCCACACAAAAAAATTAACATGCTCAATCTTTAAAGAGCAAAGCTTAGTCCATTTGGATGAAATAAAGGAAGTATTATTAGAAAGTTCTAAAAGAATCTCTATTTAACCTTCATTACTGCTAAAAGCAAGAGCAATACTAACAAAATTTCTGCATCAAAAGGGGAAAAAAGTAAAGTAAACCAAAGCAGACCACTCTCTTGGATTGACACCCACGAAGCCAAACAGGTACTGCACCAAAATCCCAAACCACCTGCTAAGCCACTTTTAAACCAGGTCAGTCTTTAGACAGCTTCTTGGAGTTTCATCTTTGCTTGCATAAAGGAGGGTTAAGTCTTTTATTTTCAAAGATCTTTGGCATGATCTTTGATGACAAATGACATGCTACCATATGCCAAAAAAGAAGGGGAATACAGTAACCCCCAACTTCAATTTTAACTGGAGCTGCTTTGTTCTGAGTGCCCTGAATAATTAATAACTACTTTGGCAATCAGTCATGCATTCCTTAATGGCACCTCAGGCATCAAGTATCCCATTCACCCGCTCCCCAACTAACAATGGGCATTATTACATCAAGTTTTCTCTGCCAAACTTGTAACTGACATAGTTTAAACTAAACAAGTCACTAGGAAGACTGAGGCCCAAATGTATATTATAAGAGTTTATAAGATTTCGCTCAATTTCTTGTGGCTACTACATGGGGCAAATGAGAAGCAGGGCAAAAGAAATGAAATATGGGTTGCTTTTGCAATAAAGTTCTAGGAGGGTTTAGGTGGCACAGTGCTGTCATAATCATGACTTTTAATAAATGGATAGCTGGTCAAAATTGAGAACCATCACTAGGCAGCCCTGACTGAATAAAGCAGCTCACCAGTAAGCACAAAGTGACAGGGCAGAGCACGAAAGAGTGATTGAGAATAACAGCTGTGCTGAAAGGAGCACAATCATTTTGGAATAACATAAACAATGTTTACTTAATAGGAATAACCTTTTTCAACACTTGCATCCACTTCACGGTATTGCACATAAAATTAACTTCTAACTATAAAATAGAGGAAAGAAAGTGGGGGTAACACCAGAATTACAGAAAGTTCCAGATGCAGCCATGGTACTCAACTTAATGGAAGAAATTCAAATTATTAAGCTGCAATTAGTTAGAATCTGAAGACAAGAGTAATTTTTTCTTGGGGAACATTCTGCTTGTATACAGTATGTGCACTGCTTTTATACAGTCTTCCAATCCCATATCAAACCCTTCTAGAGAACAATGTTGCTTCCACTGATATTGGAATGGCTGTGAGTCCTTTCTTTAGAGTGACTAAATCCTAGAAACAAAGTAATGAGATCAATAGCCATTTTCCTGCTACTCATCATGTGAAAAGTTGGTTTGAAATATAATACACAAAGATAAAAAAAAACCCCTAAATATATATATATACATATATACATATATATATATATATATATATACACAATAAATTAGAGCAGATGTAAACAAAGCCATTTCTCTTGCTCTTTAAAAGACCTGAAATTATGTCCAGTGCCCCTCTCTGTGGGTGGCCTTCAAATACAGAAACAAGCTTGCACTGTTTTATTTCAGTTTTGCTTCATTTCTTCCCAAACAATCTCTCACTGGTACTCTACCAGGCATCTCCCCCTCCCCATTACTTGTCAAAAAAAAAGAGGAAAAAGAATTAACTGTTTAGGACCAATTCATTGAACTAAATCTCTTAGTGAATCAGCTATGATTTTGCAAGAATTATTTAAAATTTAAGCTCATTCCTATAGCTGACTAATTTTTCTGGGGGTGTTGGGTACAAGAAGCAGGTTTAATCCTGGAACTAAACAATATCTATTTAATTTACAATCTGCTGTCTGAAATGTGTAATTGTATTCTGCATGACTATTAGGATATAATTTTTGTTGAAAAATATCACAGCTCTTTTAGAGGGAGATTTAGAAATTAACTGATAAGCACATTTTGGGGCTCATTCCAATTCTTATGATAGCAAGTAGGCTGCTCTTGTTCCTTTCATGTGTTAGGAGTAACTATTTTGAACATTAAAGTATTGTTTTGTGAGTGTAGGTAATCTAAATTTTCTAACTGGTTTTCTGGTTAGAAATCAAATATTAAGGAATAAACTCACTCCATTTGTACAGCATGACACGAAAATAATTATACATATACTCCTGTTTTCAGGTGCCTTTGTTTAATCAGTTCCACAGAAATGGGATCATACATAAGTTAGAGAGAAACATAGCAGGTAGGGTGTAATACTAGAGCTGTGACAACGGAATTTGGCACCAGCCCCACAAATACATGCATTTAGTGATTTTCTTTTACCATTTTCTAAAAGTAAACATACTTATTGCATTCTGCCCTCGGGTGTACTGAAGTTTAAACCTGGCCTTATTTCAAGTTTGAAGACTGACATTTTATTTAATTTTAAAGTTTATTATTATGGGGTCACAGTACTCTACTAACAAAAGTTATTCTAACTCATCAAAGAGTCAAAGATGCAGATCAAACCTTTAGTCCCTTTAGAAGTAGTTCTTCCTTAGGCATTAGTAGTTAAAAATATTTATAGGGAAACAACACACATAAATATATTTATATACGCACAAACATCCCAGTACACTATACTGACACCATCATCAGCAGGCTAAATATATTATTCTCAATAACTGAAATTTTGCCAACTGGGAGAAGGAGCAAAAATAGCAGAAAAATAAAGCCAGCCAAGTGTATTCTGAGTGAAGCACGTCAATGGGGTTACAACATGGATTCTCTTGATCAATTTTTTATTGAGCTTGGAGATATTTTCCACCAACCAAACACCACAGACCATGGGACTACTTAGGAGATTCAGAGTGAATTATGAAGAATTTATCAAAAAATGCTCCTTACTCTCTTTAAACATGGAGTACATTTTTTAAAACAAGTCAACTCCTGTTTTACTCCATTTTAATGTTTCAGGACATTATCTCATCCTTAAAATTCTGTAAACATTTTTTTGCTGTCAAAGATCTTTCATTTCATAAAAATAGTAACAAAACTGTTGACGGTTAAATTAGTCATATTTTAGACAATTACTAGTTTAATATCTGCGACTTACAAGTTTTAAGCAACATTCAAGAGAAGTCTAAAGTACAGTTTACAAAGAAAATGCAGTGAAAAATGAACATTATAGATTGTCTGCTTTGTGTCTAAAATAAAACTTTCCAGAATAATCAGAAATGTTCTTTTTGGGAACTAAGTAAAATCATCTGGTTGAGTACATCTAATAGCAGTTGACTAATAAAACCACTAATCTCTTCAGTTTCTTTTTGGTGACTTCCTAATCCTCTTTCAACATCACACTGCTAATTCATAAACTGATCTTTTTCTCAAGGCTGGAATTCTTTTTTTTCCACACTACAGTATTAGGAATGCAAAAATTTTACTGAATTTTCCACACAAACAACTGAGTCCACAACTTCTTAGTCCAAAGCCATCCAAAAAGAACCACAGGAACACTCAGTTAAAAAACAGAAACAAAATGTACAATTCAGGAAGACAGATTGCACACTATTATTATTAAGAAATAAACAGTAATTAATCTTAACCTATTGGAAGATTCTTTTGAGCTACCACTTCAAAGATTTTGTATCCTGAAATGTTTCGATCTCAAACATGTTACTTACTGGCATAAGAAGTGTATAATGGATGCAGAATCCAGGTTCAGAAGGAAAATATTCATCAGAAACAAATCTTATTCTGATCTGGTTTCCTTTGGAGATTTGTCTGCTTGGCACAGTACTGGAACCACACCAGCGCCCTAAAACAGTGCCATCACTAGGCTCTTCAACTTCTACAAAGTCATACCTGAACAGAAAAGAAAATACAATGTTTATTTACTGATAAAAATTCTATAAACTTCCTAATTTAACCAATAAACTGAATCTGCAATTTTTTTTAAATGCTAAAAGTAAAAGTATGCAGCCAAAGCCAGCTATTTTATACTTAGCTCCCAAGTTGCTACTGACTTACATACATAATAAAATCATGCAGTGAGGTTAAAAAAATAAAAGCAGAGTTAGCATTTTGAAGAGACCCAAGTGTATGGTTTTGCTTCTTGTACAGAAAGCAATTACTACAAGTGTGACAGGTCAGAATAAAATCAGAGGAAAGAAAAGACCTTAATTGCACAGTAATTCATGCTGCAATGTCACCAGCCATACACTGCATGCCACCAATGAAAGTTTGGGAGCTTTTTGGTAATGAAAACTGTCTTTCCTGGAATACCAGAGGTGAATAACTTCCTAAAGGTTAAGTTAAGGCTTAGGGAAACTTGGAAGGAGTTCATGCATACCCCAACAAGACATTTGTTGAGCAAAGACCTAGACCTCACTGCATGTCAGAAAGAACCTGGCATTGTGAAAGCGTTGACAAGAGACATATGGGTAGGGAATTTTGAGAGAATGAAACATATTAGGTTTGATTTAGTTCCATTGCTTTTAACATGTCGTCCGGGTATCCCTGGAGATCGGTGAACAACTTCAACCAGATCCATGAAAGGTAACTAAAACATGCCAGTCAATCATCAATAAGCTTCAGTATGGCATACAAAGGTCCTTGTTTTCACTGGAAATGTTTGGGGGGTTCCCAAGTCATAAAAACATGGAAAGCCACTGCTCTAGAAGGTACATCTGGTTTCAGTGCTTTAACCTGCTTCATGTCAGCTCCCCAGCCGCCCACTGACAGCATAAACACTGAGCATTTCAGCTGCATTTTCCCTGCTTCAGCTTCTCAATCCCCCAGAGCCCCAGTGGCAGCACAGCCCAGTGTTTTCGGAAGGTGAGTCTGTGCTGGTTAAGCCAGGCTAGTACTTGGCTCTTTTCAGCTGCAGCTTCCTGAGCCAAGTTGTTTGTTTTTTTTTTTTTTTTTTTTTTTTTTTTTTTTTTTTGGTGTGTTGTTTTTTTTTTTTTTTTGGTGTTTTTTTAAACCACAGTTTGTATCCTAAGTATGAGCATAACAAACCTCTAAGAAAGTTTTGAGGTTTCTAATATTTTTATGTTCTCCTGCATGTGCAGTCATATATTAAATACTTCTCACATAAATCTAAATTTGTAAATAGCAGAGTCCTTTTCAAGGGTACAAACAGTCCTACCTCTGATGATAGCAAAGGCTCATATTTTAAAAAACATGCACACACACACACTCGACCAAATATGCCAAACTATATTTAATGTGAAAGTTATTACCTCATAAACATTTTCTACTAAAGCTTTTTCTGGATTTTTTTTTTCAGTAAATCTAATCTTTATAATGATTTCCAGTTCCCTAGTTAGACAGCAGGCAATAAATTCTTGTGTTGCATGTTTGTGCAAGACTGACTTGCACATTTATTATCTACAGTTAAAGGACCACTATTTTTTCCACTTAATTAAAAATGAATGCATTGAATATGCTCATTAACTGTGTTCAAAATCCATTACTGCCATGTAGCACAGTTTTAAATCTTTGTTGAACTTATGATACTAATTACTTTATCATTATCTTTTTTTCCCCCAAACACAAACTAATTCCTTTAACAGATCCACCAGTGTTTTTACTTTATGATCAGGTACTTCTTACAAAGGCAATGTGTACATTAATTGCACTAAGGCCTCAGGGCTTGACACATTTATCAAATTTATTTGGAGTGCTGAGATTTTTTTCAAGATCAGCTTATGAAATTTCTAAAGATAACCTTTTTATTTTTCAGTTAAGAATATGAAATAATTATTTACCTTTCTGCTTTTAAAGAGTGAAATAAGCTAATATTTACATTTATTGACTTAGGTTTAAGATGCTGAGGGGAGTCAGGGGGCTTAGAGCCTCTACCTAATTTGCAGTACTTTTTATTGCACCCTTTGGTCTTCTGGTACACCTGAAGTAAAAGAGAAACTCAAATTCCGCAGTTTAAATCCTAGACCTTTCAAATAAAAGCTGATTAATTCCATTAGGAGCGAGGTAAACTTGAGGGAAATAAATATTCTGAAAAACCAAATAAAATTCAGCTCGGATATGACTTTTTTTGCCAATAACTTTATTCCTGTCGCTTATGTAGGCTAAATGTGCTACAAGAGTCTGTCAAAAAGTCTACTGTGCAACTAAAATTCCTCTCATCGCATACCTGGAATGATGTCTGAACTTTCTGTAAAATTAACAAAACAAAATTGCTCAGATGCTTTAGCATTTACATTATTGTGGCATGTAATTTTGCAGCTGATGTCACAGGGCTATGGAGCAGCAGGGACAGTAGCACAACCATGGAAAATTATCTCCTGATCAAGTGAAACTCGTACTTGAAACACAAAATAACTAGAATAAATAACCAAGAACTGAGATGCCATTTTACAAACTGCAGTGGAGTAAAAAAATGTTAAAATGATGCATGTTGAACTTATCAATGAAGAAGCTTTCTTTTCTTTGCCATGTGCAAAGGAGCAAACACAAGCCTCTTTGAAAATGACTCAAGAAATGATCTGGTGCTGTACCTACAATACTTTTTAAATATTACTAGGTAAAAATTTCTGCCAAAGAGACAGTCCAACCTCCATCCCTGGGACTAACGATGCTCTGGCCTTTAGGCATGATGCCCTCAATGCCTCCTGTTATACCTGCTGCAGAAGATCCACTCCCCTTCCCTAAGGCCTGGGTGCCTGTGAACATGGATTGAATTAACAACCTGAACAAAGACAATTTACTGGAAAGGAGCAAGGAAGCAACATAAGCACCTCAAAGCTTCAACAGCTTTCCAACCAGGAAATGTATTCTCCAAGGGTATATATTTTCCTCTCCTTTCTATATGTTTTTCTGTGGTTTATACTGTCATTTCCTAAACATATTCTGACAGGCTGTTTATCTTGGCTTGAAGCTTTGTGACCTTTCTATGGCTTTTCTTTGCTGCCAGAAATCAAAAAATATAAGAAGCAAAACTCCACCAGGTAAAACCCTTTGTCATAACAGTGATGTTGGGCCTTTCCATCTGTATACAGATGCATGCTAGACCAAAATCTAGAACGCCCATTAAACAGTTTGTGACAGGTGAAATTTATTCTTCCTTCCCCTTTTGAAAATAACATTTTTTTTATTTTTAGTGACAAAATAAGAAGTTGTTAAGAATCCCGATAGATTTTTTTAACAGCATTTTGTGGAGCAGTGTTATATTTCTATTCCAACTTGTTTAAAAGCACATAGAATTCTGAGGGTTTTCTGGTGTTGGCACAGCACACCCACCTACAGACTCAAAACATCTAAGGTCCTCTGGCAGCTCACCAGACAAACTGTTGTAAAATAACATTGAAATGGTTTGGACAGCTTCAATTTTGGAAACACTGAAAATTACTAAAAAACTGTCATAATGAAAATACAACTTTGATATTTTACTAATAAGAATTTTAGCACCATGATTCTAAAGGAAACTTTACTTCCCTTTTCCACCTCTATTTGAAGTATTTTTAATTTCTGCTATTAAAATATTTATATTTCCTATGGAAAATGTCTTGGTTTCCACCATTTCACATAACTGTGCTTTTGTATAGACAAAAGTGTGAGGTACTGGTGATACTTTACATAGTCTTCACTTCTTAGATCACTTTCAAATCACATCTGTAAGTAATAATATTGCTCCTTGTAAAATAAACATATTTGCCCATAGAGGAAACGAAGGCCAAACATTTAGTTTGATGACATTTTTTTCAAAGGCTGGCAGATTCACATTTATCTGAGTGGAAAAGGGAACACTGGAGCATGACAGAGGCACTCAAATACATGGTATCTAACAGCGGTTTTGTTATTCCCTACAGGCCAATATACAGCAAAGATGTATGACAGGAGAAGAGGAATGCAGAGTTTATTACAAAGGGAAGAGGGAAAATGGGAGGACCCCAAAAAGGAAGAAAATGATAGAGTGGCATGCTGCATTAGAAAAAAACAAATGTATTTCAGGCAACTAACAAGCCTACAGACGTAGCAATACAGTTGTAAAAAAAAAAAAAAGCATACTCCATCATTCATTCAACAGGTGGATAACTTTCTTTTTTACTTCCCCTCTCACTGAGACAAAATTAAATCTTCCTCAAAGACAAAGGCACAGACACATCACATCACACACAAAAGATACATCATGTGAGATAAAAAAACGAAATGAAACAAAATTTAAGTCATCAGTAATAATGAAAGTGCAGGTACTTGTACACTACTTTTCATTTTATGTAAGATGAAATTTTAACTCAGGTATTATTGTTTTACTTTATAATATGACCAGGTCAGCCGGCACAACCACCTATTGCCCAATTTTCAAGCTTCAGAGGAGCTATTTAGTTAATTCCATTGCCTTTCAAATGCATTAATTTACACCATTCTCTTATGCATTTGTTGCCAGACAAATATCTATATCAATGTCAGACTGGCCCATTCAGTCCAGTTCCCCATTCAGCACAGTAGATACAAGATTCCTGGAATTGAAAACCACTAGCAGAGCACATCAGTAAAAGTTACCTATGAATAATGTCACTTCCAGGTAGGCAGCAGAGAAAAGAACCCAGAAACCAGATTTCCTGGAGGTACAGAAGAAGATGGCACCTTGACTGAAATGGTGGCTCTGTGACAGCACCAGCAAATACTCCATACAGGGTAAAAGTCCAGTAAAGATTATTCTGCTCAACATCAACAGAAATATTTAACTGGGGCTACTTGGGGTGACAGCAAAGACAGGATACTGGAAGAAAACATTTTTAAAAAATTAGCCAATACAAAATTTTAATTGTATCAAATATTCCCTCTGGATTTTGTCTTTCCAATATGAATTCCCAAACAAAGTTACCCAGAGTCATTTGACTGCAGTTCCTGAGGATCACAACATGGCTAATTTACCCCTAAGACTCACCCACTTTAGGAGGATTTGGCAGTGTCTTTTCCTGCAAGAGGAAACTCCTTTGGGTATCATTAGAGATCATCCAACAACTGAGAAAAGACCTATGTTCTATGATTTCTGTCATGAAATCATCATGCTTGATGTTTTAACATATAAACAGAGAAAAGATGAAACACCAGTGATAAGATGTGAAATAAATTTCCATAGTAGTTTCTGTATTTGCTGATCTTATACACACTGTGTCATAACAGTCACTGGAAAGAAACAACAAACCCAGATACAATCCAAATGAATAACTGATGAGGTCAGTTTTTATACTCAGAAAATTATGTTTAATTATATACAAACATCACTTCTAGCAGTAGACATCACTTTCAGCCAACGAATGAGCATAAAGCCCCCAAGTACCCTGCCGTGTCTACATTTTCCATGAAATATAGATACTCAAGGTATAGAGAACATTTCTAACTGCCATTCCCCAAATATGGATTGTAGTTTCTGCGCCAAGCTACTTTGAATGCATCTATTTTAGAAAACGCAGTACTGCACATTAGGAACTGCCTTATGGAAACACAGATTCATTCACAAATGTTACATGGTTGCCATGGTTCTCCCTGTTTAATCTTTTCTCACACTGATTAATAACAGCCCGAGGCTTCTAACACAACCACACAGCTCTCTCTGTATTTCTACCTTGTTATTTAGGATGTATGGGAAAAAAAAGTTTAATCCTTAGATTTCAATTCTCTTCCCGATCATTCACTGTAAGTCACTTTGATCATAAATATACACTTACCACACTACAAGTGGAAAGGAAAAACAAGACAGAGTTTAAACCCCCAAATTCTAATCTTCAAACATGCAAACTCTTTTCATGAAAACTATGCATTTGTTTGATTTGGAGAAATTAATTGCTGCCTTACCACACCCCAGTCTACCAGAAAATATATTTCCATTTTCTGTGGATCAGTATCATGTGAAGGTGAGATGTACACGTTTTGCAAAGAAGCTTTTGTCCCTTGGTGAATGCATTTTGGCACTGAATGCAAAAATAAGAAGCCCTAAGAAACGTGTCTCTTTTCCCCAAAACTCTCATTTGTATCAAAAGTTTACTTCAGTGCCAGTTAATAAGCTGTGTATTGCTGAAAACATTTCCCTGATGACTAGGAAGTTGGTACACAACTTTATCCAGGAAATAAATTCTCATGACTGGTATCTAGGTGCACTGATAAACACTTATGTGTCTCAACCACAAGCATATAAATATCCCATAGCCTCCGAAAGTGACATTCACCTTGTAGGGACAAAGGGACAAGAAATAGAAATTGCAAACTAGATACATTGGTAAATGTACTTCAGGTTCTGAAACAAAAACAATTCTATGTTCAGACAGACAGCAAGCTTTCAACTATTTAAGCATATATTAAACTACTGATATGGATTAAGCACACAAGCAAGTAATTCCAGGAATACAGAATGACAGAATTCAGTCTCTGCTACAAACTAATTTATACCCATACAACTTCGATTGATACAGCATTTCAAGCACTTGAATAAGAATCTTATAGGAAGAGACAGTATAATCTTGCAGATCAGAATTGGACGTAAGGAAAGAAGATGTTTCCCCAACTCTTCCTTTTAAAACACCAATTGCCAAATTTCTTAGAAGCTACCTGTACTTATGCTCATTGCATTACAGAATGACAGTATTCCCAGAGCCAGTCAGAATAAAAAAATATGTTTAGCTTTTTTAAAATACAGATTAAATTTTTTACATCTTTAAATACAGGCAAAAGCAAATAAATGCCAAAAATGGCATGTTATGAGTAGAACAGACATATAAACCAAAAAAGTGCAAAACATTTCATACCATTCTATACTATTATTATATATAAGACAAGAATTTGGAAAAAAGAGTGAACTTGGAAAAAAGGTACACATACAAATAAGCCTGAAAATGATGCCCCAGTCCATGTACTTACTTTGGCCTTTATCTTTAAATACAAAGAATGAAGTTCTGTGTAGGATGAAGGCTCCAAAGATTTCCGACACTCGCAGTTAATATGCGACGTTTACCTTTTTCCCATCTTAATACAGTCATGTAGTTATATAAAATACAGTAAATAAAAAGGATTTTCCACACAATTAGAAGTTACTTAGAAAGTTCTCTTTCAAGGACTAAAAAATGGGTAACATCTACATGAAACCTTGTCCTGTACTGTTTCACCTCTGATTCTCTACTTTGTGCTACTCACTGCATATACGGACCACAGATCCCTTTAGTACTCTGCAAAAGTTATGAGTTAAAATAATAACACACACAACAAAAAATGGTAACAGGACCATGTATTCTTACTGTTTTGTGCAGCAGTACTCCTATTATTTGTCCTTGTCTTCTGCTGTACAAGGTATTACCTGTATTATTAATATTACTATCTTACAACAGAACATTTTGGGGAAATGACCACCAAAGCTCAGGGTCCTGCTGCACTGGACACTACACTCCCCAAATAACTTTTGCTTTCATAAAGATGCAGCTGCTGTCTCTCCTCACAGAGCAAATCAGTTTAATAAGTGTCCTGCACTGTATAGTGCTACACATTCCAGATTTTGGAGAACTAAATGCCTTACCAACTTTTTCCCAGGACTCCTCTGTAAAGTCTGGTATATTTTATCTTGGGAATTACAACGATCATACTAAATCACATGTTCCTACCGTAGAGATCAACATTTTGTAGAAAACCAAAAACTCTAATGGACTTTAGAAGTCACATTTACAGCCAAGGCTGTAAAACAGCATTTCTAACGCACTATAAAATTTCTTCCTCTACTCACACTGTTCACAGTGGTCAATGTATCTGTTCCAGCTTCTGTGAATCTACAAACAAATTTTTTACCACTGTTTTTCAAGAAGCATTAGAAGTATTATTTTAGTGTCCCAAAGGGTAATTTCTTCTTTTTGCACTCTCCAAGATATTCCAGGATATAAATCTTGGAATGCAGCAATGGCTCCAGTCAATGATGTGCATACTACTGGCTATGCAATTTCCTAACAATATTCAACAGTATAGTTTTGGGTGAAAAAAACCCCAAAAACATAAGGAGAATAAGGGACATTTTTAGTAATGCGAAGATTCCGCCAAGGCAGTGCAGGCTGCTTCCCCTCCCCCTCAAGCAGTCTCTGATATTAGAACACTATTACACGCCTGGGTAAGTTTCTCATGTTCCCTTTCCACCCTCTTGCCTACTTCAGGGGAGGCTGGGGCTCTATCTATGTTTATTTAAATGAAAACACCTTTATTTTCTTTAGCTCAGCAATACAATAACATGTGGCGTCTTGGCAGCTACACCTGCACATAGAATTTACCAATTCAAGACAGACCAGTTGTCGCAAAGTCTGATATTCTGCTTCAGGGATGGCTAGTAATTGCTACTCAAACAGAAGGTGAAAAAGCTCTGTAATGTAACAGAGTAGTCTGAATGAGCCAGAAAAAAAATATATTCCGAACCCTAGCAAGAGATTGCTTTTCACCTAAAGAGTGAAAGAAGTTTCCTCTCACCTCAGTTTTACTAGTTATAAACTGATGGTCATAAAATAATGCAAATCTATTTTTAGTTCAGCCACAGTTTATGAACTAAAGGCCAGTCTGAAGAGATATGTCTTAATAATTGTTTCTACAGCGCTGGATTCCCTCTTCACATGCTACTTACAGAAAATGAGATGATCTAATAATTTCACCTTATAAAATCCCCATGATGCTCCCACATGAACACCTAATATTTTTTATGATAATACATCTTTCTTTCTGCAGTTTCTGATGCACATCTTCTCAGATGTCCTGATGATCAGATTGATGTAAATTACATTACATTTTACTTCTACTTTATCCTAATGGAGCAGCATTGAGCTCAAGACTGGATTGTTACTAACCTGTCTGACTGAAAATATTTGCTGCTAATGCTGTCTGACTACAATTGCATGTGAGGAACATACTTTGCTAAAATGTTGATGATACACTTAAGGAAGGAAGGACGGTTTAGTGAGAGGGAGAGAAGAAAGGAGAGGACAAGTGGAGAAAGGTAAAAAGGAAAAGCTGCACAACGAGTGAAGAAACACACTGTCCATCTAGGAACAGGACAGTTGGAATGTCTGCTATTCCTGTTTAATCTTGCTTATATACCTGATGCTGAGTGTAACATCATAACTGTACTTAGACTTTCAGTAATCAGAAAACATCAGGAAGTGAGTGTATGCTATACTTAAACTGGCATA
This sequence comes from Chamaea fasciata, assembly GCF_029207755.1. NCBI lineage: Eukaryota > Metazoa > Chordata > Aves > Passeriformes > Sylviidae > Chamaea > Chamaea fasciata. The sequence goes on along the minus strand of NW_027094091.1, from coordinate 41,432,441 downwards.
TTTAAACACCACACAGAGTAACTTTAGATGATGTTGCTGGGCCTGACTCTGCAGCTGGCAATTGTCTTGACATCAGGAGATAAACTGAGCCACACCAGAAACTACAGGTGGCTACAGGGGTCTGTGTCCCTGAGCTCAGGTGGTGATGGCCCACATTATATTTTTCTGCCCCTGAAAGTAGAGATTTACTTCTATGTTTTAATAAGTGGTAGGGTGAGAGCAGGAGAACTCCATCAATAACAACTGCACCCAGAGCACTCTAGAAAGAAGCAAGACCCAACAGATCCACATTCATATTCAAAGCCAGTAACTTCGGTCTTCACCATTAGAAACCAACTACGGTAATGTCAAACAATTTTAGAAGCAATAAGTTAGGATTAGGACCCTTTACAAAAATATTTTGATAGTGGGGACACAGTGTACTTTATTCAAACAGCTTGCCTGAGATTGAGAGGACAAGGAAGAAATTTTAAGGAGCCTAAATTTTTTTTTAAAGTCAATGACTGTAGTCTCTGGTGTGAAAAAGGAGTTAGGGATTATGTCAACTGCCCACTTATCAGCAATCACACTCCTACACACTCATCTGGGCTGTGAAAACAGGTGTCAAATTACTTCCAAAATAATATCTATTATAGTGTCCTCTAGCAAGAGTGGATACTAAAAATGAATGCTGCATTTACTGAAATTGAGGGAAAAGTGGGTGGGCAGGAATGCAGTCTCTAGATTTGTGCAGCGTGCCCTTCTGATCACATCACCTGTGCTCTGCTGTCCTCCCAGTCTGCACAGAGAAGCATCTCCTTCACTTTTCCTTTCTAATGTTTCATTCTGATTTGCTTAGAGCATACAGTTTTCCAGCTTTAAGCCCTTTCTGTACAATGGAAGAGTTTACTCTTCTTGAAGCCTAGAAAATGTATGTTACAGAGCAGCCTCAGTTAGAATCATACTGAGCTTTGCTTTTCTGATTTGTTTATATTGTCTTCTATTGCCTGCGATATCTGCTTTGTCACACTTACAAATCTCTTAACGTGAGAATGGTATTAAGCAACTTTTAATAAGCAGTAGAGAACCCAAAAGAAAGGATATGCATCTGGATAGAGTACATACCTCTGCCACATTCTGAACAGTGGACAGTAGCTAAACCAAAAGGATAGGACCAGCTAAAAGATGAGTTAATGTTCGAATCACGTGGAATGTTTTTTCTGGAATCATGCAGTATCCAAAAGGAAGATCTTTCTAAAAAAAACCCCAAATAAACCAAACCAGAAAAACCCAACAAAAAAACCCTAAAAAATATGCCACTATAATTTTGTTCAACGACATCAGAATAGAGAAGAAATTGATCCAGACATTTCTTTTTATGAAAAAAATCCACTCGATTTTTCTTTAAAACACTAAGAAAGCAGGACGCGCAAGTCTGTTGGATTCTTCATTAGAATTCTATTCATTAAATTGAAGTAATATTGTTACATTTCAACTCACGTGAAAGTAATAACCTTTGTATTCTAAAACTATTTTCTTTATATGTAAAAGGACAATTTTTAGATAATCAGAGGACTCTGCTCCTGAATCAATATAACTTCTTACAAATTTTGACCCCATTTCCCACTCTCACCATCCATTTATCCATTTAGCATCCAAACCTCCCTTGTACTGGCACTATTTTTCAGTTGTCTTGCAAATGGATTGAACAAATAAAAATCAAAACCATAAAAAAACCACTCTGCAAACATCAGAAGAAATTAGTCCATCAGCCTGTATTAACACAAGTTGCATATAATTTTCTACACACGGTTCCTAAAATGCCACCTTTCTCCCACTGATACAACATTAATGCTGCTACAATGGACTTCAGATTAAATTAAGTACTTCATATTAATTCTCTGCCATCTGTATTTCAATTAGACCAAGGCACTTGAATGCTAGAACTCATCCCAACCATTTAAATTATATGTCCCCATTTCAGACTTTGAATGAAAATGATTAACAAGCTATTTAGTGTTGGGGAAAAAATTAAATATTTTGTATTGAGGAATAAGAGTTCATATGACTTTTATAACCCTGTATAGTAATGAATCATTTCTTTCCAAATGGATCTGAGTCACAGAACAGAGCAATAATAAATTTTAACTCAGTTATGGTTTCATTTTTGCAGAAGTCACAGCCAGTTATGAGATACTTCAGTATCACTGAAATGTAGAGTGAACTAAAGAGAGCTCAGCCCACCCATGTGTCGAATCCCACAGAATTATAGAACATTCTGAGTTGGAAGGGAGCCACAAAGGAGTTTGACTCCTGATCCTGCACAGCACCATCCCCAAGAATCACACCATGTGCCCAAGAGCATTGTCCAAATGATTCTTGAGCTCTGTCAGGATTGGTGCTGTGACCACTTCCTTGGGGAGCCTGTTCAAGTGCCCAGCCACTCTCTGAGTGAAGAACCTTTTCCTGATATCCAGCCTAAACATCCCCTGACACAACCTCAGGCCATTCCCCTGGGAACCATGGTTGGCCACCACAGAGAGAGATCAGTGCCTGCACCTCTTCTGCTCACGAAGAAGTTGTAACTGCAATGATGTCTCCTCTTCTCCAGGCTAAACAGACCAAGTGACCTCAGCTGCTTCTCACACAGCTCCCCCTCCAGAGCCTTTACCATCCTTGTGGCCCTACTCTGGACACTCACTAACAGCTTAATTTTTTTATTATATTGTGGCACCCAAAACTGCACACAGTGTTCAAGGTGAGGCCACCCCAGTGCAGAGCAGAGCAGGACAATCCCCTCCCTTGCGCAGCTGGTGATGCCTTCCCTGATGCCCCCCAGGACAGGGCTGGCCCTCCTGGCTGCCAGGGCACAACATTCAACTTGCCATCGACCAGGATCTCCAGCTCCCTTTCCATGGCACTGCTCTCCAGCATCTCATTCCCCATCCTGTCTGTACACCCAGAGCTTCCCTATCTCAGGTGCAGAATCCAGCACTTGGCCTTGTTGGACATGATATCATTTGTGATTATCTCATAAAAAACCCAGGTGCTTAAGATTGAACATACTGAAATTCTAAGGCAACAGATGTAAGAAAAGAATTTTAAGCATTAGTCTTCCCTATAACTTTCATCTCTGCTTTCAAGATTCTGTGGATTTTGGTACTCAATGTTTTGGGGGTTTTCCCAGTTTAAAACCTTAAAATTTTGGGGGACTTTTTTCTGAATTCTCAAATAAAAGTGGCAGCAGCAACCCCTTCATCTTCAGAAGTATGTGGGGAACCAGTAAAAAGCCCAGCAGACCACCTACTTAGCAACATGAGTCACCGTCAACGCTGTCTGCACCAATTCCACTTTAAATACAGAGTTCACTTAAAGGTCTTTATCCAGTTATTCAAGGCCAACTTGAACTTTGCACTTACTCAGGAGATAACTTCACCCTCTGTAACCACAGTCAATGAGAAGAATTTAACACTGATAGTAAAGTCAGCCCATCTGTTGTATCCAGAGAACAATTTTCTTGGGAACTAGATCTTGATTAGGCACTTGTTGCCCTCAAAAGCCCCAGAAGTAATACTTTATATGAAGAGTTATAATTCTTTCACAAATCTATGCTTGATATTAGTGTGGTTTTCACACATATACCGACATTGACTCTATAATGCACCCAAGGTAAAACAAGAAAATCAAACTTTTTTCTTTCCCTAGGGGGCAGGGTGTGGGATGGAATTTCTTCTGAATAGAGGAAATTATGCTGACATTATCCTTTCGTGCATGCAATGTCTTGATATTGCAAGATGTCTCCATAAAATGGAGCAAAACAGAAGCAAAATTTCTGTTGACTTTTTTACTGAGGCATTAGAGTCACAGTTATGCATTCATATTTTACTCCACATACTAGACATTCAGATTTGTAATAATAAGAAAGAAAGCTCCACATGGTGCAAGTAACTAATGTCTTATATTACACAGAAAGGTCTCTGGAAAATTATGTAACAAAATGCTTAGTCTTTTTATTGTGTTTACTATAAATTATCACTGTCTAGCACCCATTTGAAACAAATTATGCAAAGACAGTAAAAAAGATTGCTAAGCAAATATTTTCCTTCTTCATGGCCACAGCTGAAAGACAGTGTCTGTATGTTTTCTCTTTAATACACCTTTTTCAGTGTTGTCAGACTAAGACAAATCTTCTAACTCTTTAATTCTTATCAACAATTTCCTAACAATACATTCATTAGGAACACAAATGACTGTTGAAGCAGTCTGGATTACAGCTTCTACCACAGAATCTTGATGTTCCATGAATGGAAGGCATTAGCTCAGTCACAACAGACATGCAGTGAAGGAAAGTAGCCTAAGGAAACATGAAAAGGGGAGGTAGTGAATTTAATACATGTGGCACTGAATAACAATCCTCAGAGGAAGAACATTTCCAGGATTAAAAATTAAGTATTGAGTTTGACAGGAGGAAGAAAAACAAGTTGCACAGATTTTGCCCTATGTTAGCACTGGTGGCTGCTTTCAGCTTAACTAATTTTCTGCAGGAAATAGCTCTACAAATTACACATATCAAGTAGACAAGTTTTTAAATTTCTTTCAAAACACTATAGGTTAATGCTTTACTTTTACATGTAAATGAACACCTGCAACTGCTAAAAGCCTCCCTCCACCCCCAAAACAAACAAACTGACTATAGTTGATAATTTAAATTATTAGACGGCTAAAGAGAGTTGGAAATTAGTGCAACCATCCTAATATGATGATGTTGGTAAAATGGTATTTATTATTCTACTATCAGTTATTTCCACAGCCTTTTACTCATGTATTTTATCCTTATCACCTTACCTACAGTAATTGCACTTTGGATTTGTGACACATTTCTGTGTTTTATTATATATAGTAAAAGTCAGACTGTAATCATCAGAAGATTAGAAAGAACAGCTGCAACCACTACTCAGATGAACAACTAGAGCCACTCCATGCATAGGAGAGAGTAAGTTTGATGCATGTTCCCAAAGCAAGAAAGATTCTTTCCTTTCCCTTTCCTATTTCTGCTTTACACTGTAATGCTCTAATGAAAAACCAATTCACATCGTCAGATTTCTTTTCAAGGGCAACTGTAACATCTATGCTCTTGCTGGAAGAAAGCTAAATCTATGTCTTCCTGTCACAGAGGAGTTCATCATAAACCTGTTATCACTCCATGTTCTTATGGACAGAAAGCAACAAATTTGAACAACAGGTAACAGCTGAGCAAAAGTCAGCTTTTGGTCAAGAAGAGTTATGACAACTTCCTGAAAATTAGGAGTTGTCTGGCACAGAAGTCTAATGGCTTTATGATTAAAACAGGATTGAGGGGCTAGCATCATGAAAATAATGACCTTTTATATCAGCTACCATATCAACAGCAGAAAAACCGCATTTTTATTTCATCAGAAAGAGCAGGCATAATCCAAATTCACAATGCCTCTGCTAGAAATTCACTGCCACTTCTACCACATAAACAGCAGTGCACAAAACACCCAAGAGTTACATACTTCTCTTTTTTGTTTGGTTGGTTTGAAAGGGGATTATTTTGCTTGTAACATTTTTCTTTTGCAAGTCACAACTGAAATCAAACAAAGCGTATGAAACTGAAATTACTGTAATATTGCAGAGATTTATATATCCCTACTGTCAACCAAATAACCTAAATCTCTTCTAGACATATGCATGGATCTAGTTTCCAAATAAAGTGGAGCTTGTGTTCACTTTTGGAAAGGACCCAGTGGGATTCTTAACATTTTGTCCATAGGAAGGATGAAGTGCAGATGAAGCAGAACTATTGTAAAAAAAAAAAAAAAAACAAAACCAAAAACCATTGACTATCTTTAAAGGAATGCAAACATGGTGGGCATGAATTTCAAGTACATTACCATTGTAAAAGCAGGATAAAAATCGCCTGGTTAAATACAGGCAAAATACCAGAATTTTATTCAAAAATCCCTGTAGTTTAAACTTATACAGCAATCATGCTTAAGACTGTTGAGAATTAGCAGAACATGCACGTTAATACTATTATTCCAGGTGAGGCTGTCAGAAGTGCTGGCCTTAAACACAGAACTTGTTGTAATGCAAATTTGCTACGTTAGTAAATACTGGAAGTTGAATGGCAAGTAAAAACCTAGTGGGGAAAAAAAAAACAAACAAAACACCAACCCATGCAGGATCATTTTGATTTGCATTTGGGAAAATATTTGAAGTAGAGGCTAGACTAGTACCTGCAAAATATCTGTAAAATGTGATATTTGTTCTAGATTAAAAGATTTCACTGAATAGCTTAAAATGTCAGAACTGACTTTGAAGAAATCTGAATGTGGAGGTCAGATACAGGAAAAAACTTGCCATGGCTTCAGGATACATCTATGACATTTTTTAGTTACCACTACTATATTCCTATTATAGAACTATGTTAAACAAAAGCACTTGTACAAATGGATATATTTGAGTTTTATTTTTCTCCAAAGTATGAGCAATATTTGAATTACTATGAGATTTAAAAATTAATTATCTAATTATCTTAAGCTGATATACTCCAGAATATTCTCTCATCGGCCCTGTGAGCTGACACCACAGGGCACCACAGTCTACAGAGATGGTGGAGAAAGTTCTGGCATTACCAAGAATGAGCACCTTAAGAAACAGGTAGAGGGACTGGAAACTGTGACAATGACCACAGCAGGTAACACATGAGGTTGTCTCATACACCACAGAAGGGAGAAAATAATATCCTGATATACACTGTACACTACATAAAAAGTCTAATGTTTCCTGGCTGCAGTTTTTACTTAGTTTCAATCATATGTCAGCGCTAAAGGCATAGAATCATAATTCATTAAACTTCATGTGATGTTTCATTCTGTCGTTTGTCATATAAACTTGCTTTTGGAGAAATCATTGAGAACTCTACATCATCAACATTGATTTGTGTGTTTCAAGATGGCAGAAGCACAGTATAGTAATAAATTCTGTGGGATGTAGTCAACTAAAAAAACCCTTAGTTTTCTTTACAGGAAGTATTGGGAGAAGTATATATAATTTTATTAGCTACTTACTCTAAGAGGTAAGAAATACAAAATAACTCATAAAGACTCATAAACTCATAAAGAGATCTTACTGAGGTAACTGGTAACTTACTTGTGTAGAATTATTTTTGGTATTTAATCTTTTTTTTTAGTTATTTCCTCAATTTGTTAGTTATTTATACTCCCTTTACATCAAAAAAAGGTGCAATTTCTCCTCTACTGAACTTGCTACTGAAATTAAAGTTCAGAGGAATCATAGAAGAATCCTGTTTAAAATCAAAAATACAAATCTTTTTCAGAGAGAAATATAACTCTCTTTTTAATATTCCAAGCAAAAAAACCCAGTATTTTCTCAGTAGGAAACGTCAGGAATTGCAATCATACAACTTCCTGGTATCCCTGCACAAATACGAGCATGATAAGATTACAACTGAGTGAAGATTATGAGTGACTTATTGCTCTTTCTTAATTTGTCAGTCCTTTTGTATTTAGCACATTGTTAACTTAAAATAAATGTATTCCAATTAAAATACTATTCTAGTTATAATAGTATAAAATATTTTAACTTATCTTACTTCTCTTTTTGCAAGTGGACGAATGAGTCACCCTACCTGGATTTTCTTTCACTTGCCACTTCACTCTGCCATATGCAAAGAAAAGAAAAAGCAAGCTAAGTTTTTACTTAAAGACTTATTGTGCAAAGGGAGTGCACTCATTCAAGCAAACATATGTTTATAGTTATTAGTATAGTACTGATATGGCCTTGGTAATTACTTCCTTTAGAACTATGAAAGGAAGATATTTATCTATCTGTTATAAACACCTACTCCGAAATCAAGGATAAGTACAAAAATAATTCTAAAAATACAAATTTGTTATCAAAAGTTGATACAAGGTATAAAACCAATGGAATAACAGTTAATTAGAAGAACTTAAAACAAGAAACAAGTCAAATGTGTATATGAGGTACACAAAAATAATTAAAAAAGAAAAACCAGAAAAAAAAAAGAAAAAAATTACTTTGAAACAAAAATCTTGTGTAAAGTACCCTTCCAGGAATGCATCAAAGGAGAGTATGCCATTTAAATTACATATTTTTTCTGCTGCCTAATTTACTGAAGAATCCAGACAATGTACCACTATTCACACATCAGGACTTTTTATGATTTGTTTCTGTGATGACAAATACAGGATACAAGAGCTTAGGATCTTTCCTCTTTCACCCTCCCACAGGAAATGTATATGTCAATCCTACTGCCTCACAAAACATCCAAAACTTTATCAACCACATGGCTTGCTTCAGAACTACATTGGTGCTGATGCCTTTTATGTCATGACTGTTTCTCTCCCGAATTACAAACCCTTCAGCTGAGAACCATGGAAGGAAACAGAAATTCCACAAGTCCTACGGAAACCTTTGCCAGTGACTGAGTATGCAGATACTTACTGACGTCAGGGAAAAACCAGTACCACTGAAGAATGTCAATTAGTGCAGTACTTTAAGTGCTGTTTTATATAGATAACTTTACAATTTAAGACCATTAAAATATTGTAGAGTAGTGTGTGGGGGTGTCTTAAACAGCAGTGTAGTACTTTGTGTCATGACCGAAATTCTGTTTCAGGTAACTTACTCACCAAAATTTACTCTGTAAAAATTAAACATTCATCATTCTAACATTCTGTCAAGAATATTTTCTCCGATGTCAAAACTTTTACTTGAGAGGGAGATTAAATATATCACATTTTTGCGTTGTAATATATATATGGCCTACATACTGAATGCAGAAGTAAAAATAGGAGCACCTCAGAGCTTGTAAGCATGAAAACTTCCTCTAGCACTATAAAAGAAAATCAGAAACCTATACTTTAAAATATTCATTTTATAAATAAATTAACATGTGTCTATTTTTGCAAAACTCAAGCAATAGTTTTTCTTTCATCTCCAATCACCTCCTTTCAGAATTCCCTAAGTGAAAGGGAAAATAACTTACTTGCAAATGTCATCTTCTGGGTCTTCAAGACCAAATCTTTCATCAAAAGTAAGTTGTATCCATACGTTTTCATCAAGTGCTACTAATCTCCACACTAGCACAGTGTTGCGTGGGTATGTGTGTGGAAACTTGGGGCTGTGAATACTCCCATTAGTAGTCACAGTAATTATCTTCTCATGGTGAGGGTCCTGCACACCTACAGGAAGGACAAAAAATAGAGGCATCAATGCTCATTCCTTCTCCTTTTCCCAATGTGTTAGTATAGTATGCACAGATAAAGACGTTTTTGTTTTGTTTGCTTTTCTTCATCTGGCAAGAACTTCTGCTTGAAAAGTCCATACAATAACAATAACACAAGAGTTTTTCTAAAACCTGTATATTATCAGATTGATATTTCATTCAGTAAATTATAGGAATTCTCAGAGGTAGCTATTAATAAATTTTGTAACAAAATGAGGTCATAATTTTATACTGGAGATTCTGTATTACTTTGTTTTCAGCTATCCATTTTTTTTCAGTTAGATATTTTACCTATTTTTTGACTTTTCTTTATAAGCAGCATTCTGATGAACATTCATTTAAATTTATAAAAGACATACATACTTTCTACTATGAAAATACACACTGCTATTGTACCTTAATGTAGCCACGTATACAGGTTGACAGCTAAATGAACGTAGTGCAAGAGAAGAAGCCACAGACACTGCACTGCTATTTTTAAAGAATCAATATATACTTAAATATAATTTAAAGTCTGACGAACTTTTGCCTTCTATTCTTCTGGACTTGTGCCTTCTACTTGTGGTATGAAAATGGTAAATTTTCTTTTAAGTAGAATGGCTGCTTATATTAAACAAATGTAGCATGGTCTTGCCAACATCCACACACACTTGCAAAGGACTGACTGCAGTAAGAGAGGACAGCATGCAGTAATAAGAAAAAAAGGCATGAAACCAGAATTCCTAATTTAGATACTTCATTGGGTTTTTGTTAGCTGAGTCACAAACATTTTTCTATAATGTACAGCCTGTCAGCTGAGAGCTGCATACTAAACACGGGAGCCAACAATAATAAAAATTACTTTCCCAGAGATTAGTGCACCAGAGTGCTGTTTCCAAAGCATCCAAAGGACCATGATTTCAGATAAACATGTCAAAGTGTGGTATCTGATGACACTATACTTAGTGGCACATTTTGTCTTTAAAAACACAAACAGGATTACAAACCATGATATATTTCACAACATATTAAAAAGTGTTTCTTTTGCCACATCAGGGCACTGATAATAACAGCACTGCAAGTAAGGACTTTAAACAGTCCAGGCATATCAAATGAGAAGTCAATAAAAATGAGGAAAGGAATGAAGAGATATCTATTTATTTAGTGAACTGCATCTCCAGTACCTTCGAGTTCCCCCATTTTTAATGGAAAAATATCTGTTTGCTCTACACACAACAGTGTTACACAAACATATCAAATTCCCCCACACACCACTTGCTCCATTTCAAATATTTGCTTTTGCACAGTGGAATTTATTCTCTTACAAAAGAATTATTTTGCATGACTACAAAGGCAAGTAATTGCTGTCACTGGAGAATGAAGCTTGTTATTTCTCTTCAGATAAGCTGCAATATTCCTTTTTATCTGTTCTACAAAATTTGACCCAGTGTACCTCAAAACTCTAGCTTTTTTCTACTGAAAAATGCTACTTTTCTACTGAGTTCATACGTGGTCTGAAAATTGCTTTTGAGAAGACTATGTGTAAAGCACAGCTGTCTGTGTATGGCTAAGATGAGACCATAGTTTTTGTTCTTTGTGGAATGACTTTGCGATTCCTGGCTTTATTTTAGGTATAAATCAGTCTAAGTTACACTAAAAAGGCAGTAACTAGCTCACTCAGATTTACAGCACTCAGCTGTAGAACCCCAAATCTATATACATAGCTGCTGTGGGTTGTCTGCCTTTCTATGAACAACAGTCCTCCCTACCCTCATCCTGATGTCCCTCCACTGTCAGAAAAAGAAAAAAGTAGAAAAGAATTATTACTGTACAAACAGCATGGAAAAACTCTGTAGGATCAGTTTAGGCGAGGACTGAGGTAGACAAGGCACCATCTCAGCCAGGAGACAACCAGGAAAATGGGGACAGACAAGGACCAAAACAATGCATTTGCACCTTCGGTAAAGAGCTTCAGCAGACTATGAGCAACTGAGATCATCTGCAGGAGAAAGTCCTGGAAATGAGTCAAACTAGACAGGAAAAATCCCTGAGTTGACCTAGAGATACAACACGGTATTACATTTATTAGGAAAGGACGGCACACACTTAACATAGCCTGAAGTTGAAGAATGAGTCGCTGCAGTCGTCTTTGATGTGGTACAAGATGCTATCACCAGATTTATATATCCATCAGTGCAGAAAGTCTGCCCCTCAAAATTACAAGATTCCAGGCATTCTGAAAGCACGGCAGTGCCTAACGCCTCCATCAATGCAGTAATGCAGATGAAAAACCACAGTATCACCAAACAGATCAGTAGATGCCACTGTAAACTGAAATTAAACCCACCGACCAGACAAGCTCATTCCTGCCTACTTCAAAGTAAGGCTCTTCCCCCATGGGCACAACACATTTCACAAAGATCAGCACTGACACTTTTTAAATATAGCAAATACCTCTTTCTTAGTACATTGTAATCTCTACATTTTAGCAAGGGTGATGGTTAAAACTCAGACAAATTGCATGTAGCTCAGCAGACAGAAGGGGAACTGCAGGAGAAAAGAGGAGCACCATAGGTGGAATAAAGACCTCAGCACTGATTTCCTTGAAAGGTCACACAGTACAGGAAAAATTAGTTTTTAAATCATTTTGTTAAAAGTACAATTTTCCCACAACAGGACAACAGTACTGCTAATCACACAGTCTTAATATGTATTATTTGGGTAATTTCACCTGATACTCCTAAATTATGAAAAAAAAATTTTAGGCCTTCAGAAAGAACATTTGCTAATGTGTGATTATCACTGCTTAAAAAAAATAAAGTTAAATTCAAACATAAAAAAGTCTGAACACCAAATATTTACCAATAAACATTAGAAATTTTTCAGATATACAGCAATGTTGAAGTTTGTGAATTTTCTGTTTTAAAACTGAGAAACAAAAGATGCCAATAACTACTTGGTCATTACCATAGAACTTGAGAGGGAAACAGGGTTTTTTAATTAACTGAAAGGATTTCCGGACTGCATTCCCATATAATTTTTACAACACACCCATCTCTACAGAAACCGAGCCTTTGTAAAAGAAATTCTTTTAAATGTAACATAACATGCTATTTTTTCCTCTTCCACCAGACTTTCAAGAAATAGTAAGCCTGCTTTCAAAAGCAGTAACTCAAGTCAAAGAGGGGTACCTCTTTCTGTCCTGTCTCTGATTCAGTTGCCTCCAGGCACTTCTTAGCTATTATCTGAATACAACAGTCAAAAGAAATTTAACTCTTTTTTCCAGGCACAAAGGAAAAACTGGAAAATCATCTGTTACTGGTAGAAAATTGAAGACAAATACCTCTGTTCTATATTGTTTGCACATAAAATGGCTATCAGGGCAAAGTCACTCAAAGTCATTCAAACGCTGCTCTACAGAGACCTCTGGAGACCTCCAGTCCCAGCTCCTGCTCATACCAGAGCAGCACAGTCATTGGAGTGCTAGACAATGCTCAAAGCCCTTCACAGATGGAAACTCCACAGTGCCTTGGGATAACTAGTTCCATTGCAGCACTACCTCTCTAGGTAAGATGTTTTTTCCTAATTTAAATTTGATCCTCTGAAGCTGCAATTTTTAGCCATGATTCTTTTGTTGGTTTTGTGGGGCTTTTTTGGGGAAATGGGGGGTTTGGTTTGTGTTCGGTTTTTTTGTTTCTGTTTTGGTTGTTTGCTTGTTTTTGGTGTGTGTTTTGTTTGGGTTTTTTTCAGGATTTGTTCTGGTGTTACACTCTGTATTTTCTACCAGGAAGAGTTTAACTTGTCCATTCCTTGCAACTGCTCTTCAGGCAATTGGGGGTCTGCTTTGGCTGCCTCACAGTCTTCTCTTCCTCAGACAAAACAAGCCCAGACTCCTCACTGCCCATCACTACCTGCCACCAGCTAGCTGAGCCTTCAAGCCTGGCCATCCAACCAATTTTCAACCTAAACAAGCAGTCTATTCTTCCCAAACTTTTGCCTCCAGTTGCACAAGAAATGTTTTTGAAGCTCACAGGATTTGCTTTCAGCATCAACTTCTCCAATACTAAAAAAAAGAAAACTTAATACTGACTTTCTGTATCTCCTAGGAGAGCTTCCCTAAGCAGTATGATCTGCAGCTTTGCTGGAATACATTTCTTGAGACAGATCTTCTGTGGATTTTCCATTTACTCTTGGCTTCTATGATACAGCTCCCTATTTTAAGTCTTGACACGATTCTTCAAGTATTAGCAAGAAATAAGAAAGAAAGATGAGCACTACCCATTGTACACACATACACACAATATACACATGTGATCTGTCAACATCACAGCATGATAAATTCAACCTCTCACTAGAAATCTGCTAATTTGCACACTTACATATTACCCCAAATAAGAAAATGTAAGAAATACAATTTATAAAGTATCATATGGATACAAAGTAACAAAGTAGGAACATGTAAGAAAAACATTACATTTTGTTTACATTACTCCTCCCTCTGACACATACTTAACTCACATGCTTGGAAAGACATGTGAAAAAATTCTAGTTCACACAACTCAAGATGAATGTATAAAAGAACTGTATTTGGGTTTTTTTGAAATCCTACAATTTAACCTGTTCCTTTTTTCTTCAGTTCCTATTCTGAGTTCAAGCTTGTACTGTTACCTTAGGCACTGAATATCATACACTGCTGGCTAAAGGTCTTTCTGCCTTTCACATTATGTTAAGGACTGAACTGAAGTGAACAGAGAAGAAAAAGTTTTCTAATTGATCTTCAGGAACCCTAAGTTTTGGCAGCTGGCCCAACAGGGAAGGACAAAAGGAAGAAAAAGAAAGAGAGGACAGAGGGGTAGAGGCAGGGGGGAAGACATCAATGGGCGACAGAACATGGAACTGCAGCCAGTAACAGATTTAATAAAGTTTCCACACAGCTATGTGACTTAATGTTCTGCAGAAGATAATGACTAATCAGAAAGCAAAAAACCCTTTTTTGATTCCAAATCGCATCAAGAAACAAAAATTAATTAATACTTTTACTTTACAAGCTCATAATTTATAACCTCCAAGCATTCTGCCAGCACTTTGCCTAGTACTCTGGCTTCTACTCAGAAAAGAAAATGGCAATTAAACAGGGGTGCTTTTTGGTGGGGTTTTTTGGTAGGTTTTTTTTTTGTTTGTTTGTTTTTTTGTTTTGTTTTGTTTTTCGGGGTTTTTTTTTTTTGGTTGGTTGGTTGGCTGGTTGTTGTCAGGTTTTTTTTCCCTGCACTGTAAATCTTCTTGCATTAAAAGTAATATCTATTGAGATCTGTTTTCAGAACAAATTCTTTTGGAAGGCAGTCTTGGTGCTGAACTTCTCAATATCCTTTAAAACTAGATAAATACTGCATTTTAGCCAAGATAAAGAATTCCTTTTGCTAAATGTTAGATGAGGTAACTTTTTGCTGTTATCACATGCTCAAAGATCTAATTATTCTAGAGTGTTTCAATAAGCATTTATTCCAGCGTTCACAGGTAAAGTCCTAGCTACACTGGAATTGATATTAAAGCCCCTGCTGACTTGAATATGAAAGGAATTCCATCTATGCTAAATACATAAACCTGCTAGAGTTATTTTATAATGGACTGATAATAATATGATCTGCTTTCTTTATACTGAAAAAATAGGATTATTAGTACATTGCATATTCATAAGACAAATACATATTCCAGTCACTTGAAAATTAACAAAGTACTCGGTAATACAAAAATTAGCAGTTGAAGTTATTATAGTAACATCCTTCTTTTCTTTTATGGAAAAAATAAATACCAAGCTCATCCTTTTGATATTTTTCTCTTTTTTTTTTTCATTTTTTCTTGTCTCGGTGTTTTTTTCAAAATGAAATTAATATACAATAAGTAACCATCACATTACATACAGTCTCTAGTCAAGTATTTCTTCCTGTCTCTGTCCTCTGACCAGAGTCATCTCAGACAGAAGGGGCAAAGAGGCATCACTTAAGGAAAGAAAATTCTGACCTCTTCCTACAACTAATGCTATTATATATTTATCAAATTAATATCCAGAATTACAAGCTATAAAGAGGAAATTATATCAAATGTCCAGCAGAAAGTGGTTTAGAAGTTTTAAAGGCACTATATTATAGTTAATTCCATTCATTTTTTTTTTTTTTTTTAACTTTTGAATGATTTACTATTCATTTACATTTGTGGTATGGTCTCTGAATGTCAAAGCAGTACCTGAAAGTGCAGTGACAAAAACAAAGCCACAACAAATAGAAAGGGTGGAAAAGAGAGACAGAGAGGAGAGGAAAAGTAATACAAGGTAAAAAGCCATCATTATGAGTAGATCGCTTCCCCTATCATTACAAGGACTGGCAGACAGTAAACAACTCCATGATCAACAGTATGCAGGGTGGACATCAAATGTAATCAGCCTAAATACCTGGCCTTCACTCATCAACACATGAGCTCTTCGTGACTTCCTCACCTTCCTGCAACAAGGCTACTCTTAATATTCTTTCCTTTCTGCTATCTTCCAGATCATAAATCTGCTACATAATATTTTTTATGTTTTCTGTTTCCTATTTCCTCTTCCCCTGCTGAAGGGGGAAGCATTTTTAGTAATCTCCACTCAAAAGTCCCTCAATGCAAAATGATTTCAACTGAAAACTGTTGAAGCTGAAGCAAAGCATAACAGTATACAGTGATGGATCCATTTTCCAGGCTCATCTTGTGGAAGGCTAGAACATCAGGTTCAATCTTCTTTAAAAATGAACAAGTAAAATGGGTGTTACTGAATGATAACAAACCTCAGGAAGGAAAAGGCTTTTGAAAGCTACTCACCCAGATTTCAAGAAACACATGATTAAATTAACTGCAAGTCTCCTTGGAAAAGTACAACTTGATCTACATGAAAAATCTCAGTAGAAAAGACACACAGGAACATTCAATGCTGAAAGGGACCAGGAAAGAAATGCAGTTAACCAGGAAAAAGTCTGCCCAGCTGGAGATATTTATATCTACTAAGAGATAACAAAGTTATTTATTTACTTTATAAAAAAGAAAAAAAAAAGTATTTTTAAAGTCTTACGTGTTTGGGAGGTTTGGGTGAAGAAATATTAGTGCTTTCAAATCTGTAATCTTTCCAATTCTGTTACTAAAAATAATTGTTTGGTTTTTCCTATGGGAACTGATTTAGAAAAGTTTTGAAAAACATAACTTAATTCCGAAATGTAAACAAACATCAACAGGAAGTACAACTATAAATAGTATCTACAGCAACAACAGAAACTCAAGTGAATGCAAAAATCATCACATGTAAATGTTCAAGCCCAGTACTACCAATTTGTTTTTAATTTTATTACAACAGTGCTTAGAAGCTACATCCAAAATTAGCTTTGTTAGTACTGGAGACCACACACATGCCCACACAGTATCAGTCAGTCTGTCTTGAAAAGCTGTACATACCAGCTGAGATAGGAAGGGACAGGGAAACAGAGCAGTATTACCCTGACTTTCCAGACTGTGCATGGCACAGTGTGATCACAAGTGCAAGAAGATAACTTCAACAAAACAGTGAAATGAACCTGGATTTCCTTTCATGTCCATTAAAAGCATTAGTTTCAATGCCATATATTAAAATCTACTTCTAGCTCATTTCCTAATACTAGCTATGGCTTTTCACACGCTTTTAAATTCATGTGATTCATGTCCTTTATAGAAAAAATTCTTTAAAATTCAAACCATTTGAAACTTGCACTTCTTGATCTTAAGTCAGACTTTGCTGAAAAGCAAGGCTAAATTTTATTATACCCCTTTTCTTTATGGTGCCTTCAGTTTATATTGTGCAGCACTTGTTAAGAGCAGATACTAGTAAACATTTGGGAAAAAGATTATCCACAGTCCATGTGGAATTCAGTCTGAATAAATAGACTCTATGGATACGGAATGTGTTAACCAGCTCTCTCTCTCATTTTAGGTATTATTCAGAATGAAAAAAATAACCCCAGACTGATCATGTTTCAAGAGGTGGAAAGAAGAAAAAAAAAATAGATAAAACTACCACCCTAATCTTTAGAAACACCAGCCCTGAAATGCTTTGGTTTGCTGTTTGCATTGTTCTGCTATTTGTATGGATTTTATTTTTTAATTCTTTACACAGTAGAGTATGTCATAAATACAGCAATTCAAACATTCATGAAGAACATCAGTCACATTCTAAGTTCTGAAAAAAATGCGCTGCCCAAGACCATTTTGAAAAGCATTACTGCAAACACAGTTAGTCAGAAAATTACAGTGATCAAGTCCTGTAGGAGGGGACATAAAAGGAAACCAGAGACTGAAGGGTTTGTGCACTACAATGGAAGGCAGGAATGCAGCACATGTAGGGCTAGTTTTACCTACACAGCAAGAATAACTGTAAGAATGAAGCCCATGTGGCATTCAGTTCACTGTCAAAAATCCAGAGGGTCTTAAGCAAAACTCTTAGTACAGAAGTGACATTGCTACTGGAAACTCCATAAACCAGCTGAAAGCCATCCCAGGCTTACCTCATATACACACAATATGCACCTCCAGTATATCTTGTGTTAAAAAGGCAAGAGAAACAAAGAAAATACAAAAAAATCATTTGGCATCTCTTTATGTATTTCCTGAACTGGACTACACTACACTTCCAAATTCAGAGACATAAAAACATTACTTCTTTAATGTCTACTTAAGCAAAAAATATTTTAGTTGGTATTAGCCTCTTAAAACAAAGCCTTTGGAATAATATGATGTCTTCACCTTAACAAAATTTGATTTCTACAAGATGATTTTGCAGGAAGCAGTCATTTACTATCAATACAGACCTGCAGAGATGAATGCAATGCAACTGTAATTGAACTGGAAGACTTTCAGGGAGACAACTCAGTACAAAATCAAATTTGAAAGATTAATTTCTAGTATCTTTGAATGGAAGGTTAAATCATGCAACACTTAACAGTATTTGCATGTGTAGGAGAAATTTAGAAAGGAAGCACAAATCCAGCTACAGCAGACAGTCTGTTGTTCTGCAAGGACAAAATGAGAGAGTTTTGTACAGTATAAAAACACCATATGGAGAAATAATACTTTTTACAACTCTGTTATCATGCATCTCTGATCCTGCTGGCTATTGAACTCTTGCATACGTAAAAACCAGGATCTGTTTTTACAGACAGACCACAATAACAAGAATCTGATATTTAGACAGTCTGATGTGAATTTTCTCAGGACGGAGAAATTTTCTAGCTTCAGGGAGAGAACTCTTGCCATTCTCTCTAAATAAGTAAACCACTTTCCATTTTTAGGTAATTGCAAGTGGTATGAGCCTAACTGATCATTCAGTCCTTACTCTTCAGGGAAGTCAGATGAACAATAACATCACATTTGCAAACAATTTATCCTTATTTTCCTATGAACTTTGTATTTTTCCAAAGACCATAAAGGCACAATGGAATATCCATGAGAGACCTGTATCCCACAGTCTAGCATACTGCACATGGTACTTTATGTAAAAACACTTCCAAAAGACCCTTTTGCTAATCTAGTATAGCAGGTGTCTTTGAGGAGGACTGACAGCAGGGCCCAAGTACCATCAGTCACAATTTATACCATTGAAAAGGTTAAATGCACCGCTGCAGTCTTCAGAAACCTATTGATATACTGATTTAGGTTTCATTCCCCAGAGCTGCCAATGTTCACCTTATTTCCCATGTTAACTTATGATTTTATTTGTTCACAAATAATTTGGGATTTTTTTCACAATATGCTCAAGCTTTTATCACTGGATGATTGCATGGTTTTTTTCTGCTGTCTTTAATATAAAAAAAATCTTGTCAGAGAGTTATGTTTACCCAGTATCAAAAAACTCTATATAGGTTCATGTGAAAAAAGCTTCACAGTTATGATATGAAAAGTGACATTTGAAACTCCTAAGTCACTCCAATATCCCTCTTTTCAGGTAAGTTTCCCATTTGTCAATCTTTTTTAAAACTATAGAAGTTCTAAAACTTTAAAACTTTTAAAACTTTCTGTGATCTCCCCAAGGGTCTTGGCAGTGCTGTACAGAGCTATATTCCTTCAACATAATTTGCTCAATCAGCACTGCTCATTTTGAAATCCAGCACAAGAAACATGCTGCTTTCCACAACAGTCTTGTCCTCAGTGTCACTCAGGATTCGAATGAAGCCAGATCTGTCACTTTACTTTTCTAGAAACTTTAACCCTTGCCAAACCATCCATACTATCCCTTCAGTATTCTTCAAATTCTTTGGAAAGCACAGACATATAGGCATAAGGGAGGGTTGGGGGAAATCAATGCTTAAAATGCATTTTGGTTGCAATGTCCCTGCAGTTCTGGAGAACATGCAAACAGTATAAAAGGAAAGCAGACCCTTAGCAGGGAAACTCAAAGACTGCCCAGGTGGATTGGCTTCAGTTTGGACAAAAAGGCTTTAGCTTAAGATTTAATGGTAGAACAAACAGTGATGTGTGATGGAAACCAATACATAAGACCTGCTTTCTCATAATTTATCCTAGGTGAACAGTAAACTAGGTTAGGATACTTGATGTAAATCACATTCCAGTCCCTTCAATCACATTTTGGAAGTGGTTTTGGATGCCAGTTTTGGATACCAATTTTGGTTCAGTTTGTATAGTCATTTGAACTCCTTGGGGAGAAAGGTAGGACTTTTAGTTTCACAGGCACAGAACTGCATTTTTAAGAGCAGTTTGGACAAGTTGAATTCCAAGTTCACATCACATCACATGAGTCCCAAGACAAGAAGGAAACGAAATGCCAGAACTCTGTCTACCAAAGAGAAGTTAAATAGAAAGAATTTTCTCCTAGTTACACTTGGAGTCACTACTGAATGACTCAAGGGTTAATTCCTACGCTACAATTGTAAGAGTTATATAGATTTTAAAACAGAAGAAAACAATAGTAATTTCAATTAAATGAAACTGTGCCTTATATTAAGGCACTGCATTTTTCCAGGGCATAGCAGCAAATGAAATGAATATGAAAGAGAACAGCTTTTATAAAGATTCACATCCACATGCACACTTAATTTATAATTTTATGCCTAAGAATTCCAAAGCATCCCCAAGAGAAGGCATTTAACAACAGCTTCAACACTAATAGGTGAAGCTAGTAATTCAATTGCAAAACAAACAAGATAGGAATATTAAGCCCTCAAGCTTATGCCTTCACGTAAATTAGAAGGAACAAAACAATTAATACATGCATAATCTAATCCAGCACTGCAATTAACAGGATGTCTGAATCACTTGGTGATAAATGCTCTGCAATAACTAAACATACATATGTTACACACGATGGCTGAAGAAGAAAGTAAATATTTCTCATATCTAATCAGTTTCCCTCCGCAGAATTCTAGCAATATCAGTATCTACAAACTTTGATGGTCCATAATGTTGTTTACTCAGTCCACCACAGCACTGTGTGAAAAAAGAATTCTACACATGCAGAATGCTTACAACGAATCTGAAGACTGTTAATTTATAGCTTACTGAAATTTTAAGCCATGTTGACATTTTCTTCTTATTTCTAGGCACCGTACCAGAGGTCTCTTTTATTAAAATCTTGCACAATTAAAAAAAAATAATAAGTAGAAAGGTCCAAAGTGGCAGATGCTTTGTTTGAAATTGAAAGCTTGAAGTTAAGATTATAATATGCCACAGGTAAAGTATTATCTGCACATCAAAGCATAACTGCTATAAAGAAAAATGAAGCTCCAGATGTCAAATGTTGACTACCTCCACCATGAAGCTGAATAAGAACCAAAGAGTTCTGAATGAAAATCAGCTGAGAGTGTTTAGGGTTGGGGGGGGGGTGGGGTGGGGGTGGTCTTGCTTCGGTTGTTTCAGTCCCTGGTTGTTTCAGAGTTTTTTAAACAATATATTAACATGTTTTAAATATTTCAGGTCTTCTGAAAAGCAGACAAGTTACATTATCACACTGGCAAATCACTCTTGATGATTGTTGATTTCACTCTTTTAGGACTCCTTCCTCACTCACTGGATTTGAGGGAAGTAATTGATTTACGTCTTGCTGGTTGCATTTTAAATTAACACAATTTGGATTTGTAGTCTCCGAATCAAGGAGTTTGCTTCTTAAGAACATTATCCCCTAAGATTCTTTTAAAACATGGATATCATATACAATATTTTTAGGATGCTCAAAAAAACAAGGGTTGTTTTTTTTTTTCAGTCCTGAGATGTCTTAAGTTCACCTCCCTTAGGTTTAGGTCTTCAGAAGAAACAGAAAGAGGAGGATTGGTATTTCATTGTATCACCTATTTACATAGAACTGAATGTAACTGAAACAACTGATTTCACTCCAAGTTCAGTAGATTTTCTGCAGTAAGAAAAGTTTTTAAAATAACCTTTAAGTTGAGCTGTTACTGTTCAATGAACAGCGCTAGACCATGAGCACTAAAAACCCCACTTTAAAACATGTCTTTTCTTTTAAATCTAACAAATACAGACTTGCTAAGAGACATACATTCCTTCACAGGGTACTAAATTTATTCTGGTTTCAAATTCATTATTTTATATATTTTAAATAGAAATAAAGCTCACTCTATTTAAAGCAATTAGACTAATACTTTTTAGACTACCAGCAGGATACACACAATACAAAGACCTGATGGTTTTAATTATTATTTTAGAAAAATACCTATGTACAGAACTTTTACCTAAACTATTTAAACATTCTTAGATGAAGAGCAGGATGGATTATGAGTTGCACTGCTGCAAAGACAAACCATATGCATCCATATACTGGCATTTACTGAAGAACTGGTGAAAAAATATAAATTTTTCTATCATTTAAGACTACCTGTTACTTCACAGTTCAGCAGAAGTAGCTCTGTGATGTCTTTACAGATTTCACACTGTTTTTTACAAAAGAAAAGTTTTCTTGGATGGGGATCTCATCCTAATCTTTTAATTTTTTATGGTACGTCTGATTACTACTAAGTGCACTTCTGGAAGTAACACCAAATCTACTTGTAAGACCCAGCGAGTTCATAGCACAAGGGAGAAAATAATTAAAAGGGGTAACAACAAAATAAGTCATCATCTCATTTTGAAATCAGCCAGATCTGATGAAGGCTAAAGTGATCACATACTCTCAGCTTGTGGGAATACACACTTGCCTCTGGAAGATTCCTGTTGTACCAAATTGGAAGAGGATAGCAGGAACTGTTTCTGCTATCTTTGAAGTTGCAGGCCTAATAGTTGTAAAGATGAAAGTCTTGGTGCCCACTTCAGAAGGGACGGATGTGAAATATATCAAATATCAGAGGCATACATGAAGCCAATAGTGCTAACAGTTGTATTAAAACAAGTCCATATCATTAGAATCATTACTAGCAGAAAAAGCAACTAAGCATAGAAATTAAAAATGTGTCAGATTCAGACTAGCACACTTCCAGGGATTTTTCAAATTACAACCCAAGGATGTCCTCAGATCAGAATTAACCAGTCTTGGTATGGAAAAGTCAAAAATACGCAGAGACTTTGAGAGATGTTAAACAGACTTTAAGAGTAACAAAAAGAACAGGGAAAATTCTCACCGCCAGCAGCTCAAGTGGTTCCATACATCAGGAGAACAGAAATTGCTCCCTTCTCCTCCCACAATCTGGATTTCCCATTTGCTCCATTATTCTACCACAGCTTCCAGCAGCTGTGAGGATCCCCACAGCGGGGCCGTTCTGTGGGGCGCCAGAGGTGAGGCCGGCCCTGGGACAGCTCCTGCTGCTTTCTCTGCCATCCTTACTGGAATCAAGCCTGGCACCAGCTGCACTCCAGGGGAATTCTGGCTTTAAGGCTGCTCCCAACTCTTAACAACACCACCTATGCACCCCATCAGAGAGCCACTAATATTCTGGTCAAAATCTTCCTTTTCACGCACTGGTAGAAAGCAATGCCTTTATATTAGCTGGTTGGAGTTAACAGAACCCCTCCTTGATACAGACATTCATTCTCGTGAGCTCAG
This sequence comes from Chamaea fasciata, assembly GCF_029207755.1. Taxonomy (NCBI): domain Eukaryota; kingdom Metazoa; phylum Chordata; class Aves; order Passeriformes; family Sylviidae; genus Chamaea; species Chamaea fasciata. Next base: position 41,409,138 of record NW_027094091.1, on the reverse strand, counting down.
GGTTTCAGCTGCTCTGGGTGCAGTTTTCCACATCGTAATTATCTCATGTACTAAAAGGACGGTACTTAACTGTGAGGGAACAGATGGAAGAATGAAGATGTATTAGGGCATACAAGACATTTGCTGTACTGATAAGGGTTTGTTTAGGAGACATCCCACAAGGACTGGAAGTTTCCACAAGGGTCTGCATTTGCACTTTGGCCAGTGTTGCTTATTACACTCACTACTTCCAGAGACTGGTCTAAAAGTGTTAGGCAAAAGCCCAATTGAAACAAAGTAACCTTTGTAAAGTAAAAATCCTATAGATTAATAAAGGGGCTAGAAGCACAGTTTCTTTCTTTATTTTGGCAATTCTTCATATACAACTCCCTCTAACTCCCAACAGCTGGAAGACTGGGTTTTCATTCTGTTTTCTGGTACATCCTGCAGACGACAGTAAACCCACTTTATCCATTCGCAAAATCGCTTGCTTTCCTTGTGACTGCAGTTAAAATTCAAGCTGATAACAAAACCACCCTCCTTCCCAAGAAGACACACAGCATTCCCCAGCACATACCCCTCAAGCGCTAACGCTTGGTGCAGAATGGGATTACTAGGGATCAGAAGTTGGCAAATCTGGGTATCTACTCACAGCTTAGCCCAAAGTCATTCATGAAGACAATATTCTGGGTCTCACTGAAGTCATTTAGTTATAGTTGTTCTTGTTTTCAATTCTAATAATTCCCTTCACAGGACTACCTTTTTTGTTAGTGCTACTAAAAACGAGTGTCACATAACTTTTGAGCAACATCAATACTTATCAGCAATTCCCAGTTAAATATCCCTAGGACTTGTTAAATTCTCTCCTAAAACTTTTACAATTACTGTATGAAGAGGAAAGCAAAAGCCACTTCCTCTTGTGTTATAAATTTCTCTTTAATAATATTTATTCAAATTCTGGTTACAAGCCAAAATAATTGTATATCATTGTGAAAACGTAGGAGTGAAAATAACAATTATAAATGAAAAAGAGCAACTAATGATAAATACTTACTGTGCCTGTCTACTCATGGAGATAAATCCTGAGAAATGATGAGAATCCCATCCCCTTTTCCAGCAGAGCATGTAATTATCTTTTCACCCAGATCATCTTACCAACCAGTCTGGGCTAGAAGACCAGACTTATATTGTTAACATAATAAAATCTTACACCTTTAGTACAATGGAATTTATCTTAAGTCAAAGAAAAAAAAAATAAAACAAACCTGAAAACATTTAATGGCCTCAAAAGCTAAAGAAAACAGCTTTTCTATTTTCTTTAAGTTCACTAAACAGTTCATCATTAATGTCTAGATTTTAGTACTACCTTAACATGAGAACACCCAACTTCATTTCATCCTCCTTTATCACTGTCATTTATTACTATCATTATTGGGGAGTGAAAGGAGGTAAATATTTCTTTTTTTTTCCCCTTTAAATTCAGAGTACTGTACCACTATTAATACCTAAATGTTTAAATTGGTCATAGTCATTTGATGACACAATCTACTGGATTCCTTCTCCTCTTTCCCTCTTTTATTCCATGTACATTACAGCTGGTAATGTGGATGAAATCCAGATGTTATGTAAAACAGCTGCAAATATGGGCTTCTATTTAAGCCTCCAGTACTTTTACTCATTTACAGAAAATGCTTATACACTCAATGTCTGTGAGATCAGTTCCCTGGAAAAAAATTAAGTCAGCTGCTATGCCTTGTTAATTGAAGTCAAAAAGAACCCTCACTCAAACTCGGTTCTTAAAGCTGAATACCAGCTGGCTTATCAACCTATTAATTCAAGGACAAAATATACTACTTTGTGTATCATTTTTGTCCTTTTTCCCCCCCCTATAAACTCACTATCCATCCCACTTTATTTTTTTTTATTTTCATCCAGAGGTAAATAACAGCATTACATAAAAGTTGATAACCTATTCGCTTCCAAGGTTTGGCCAAGTTTTTTCTAAATCTGCAGTCCTAGTTCATTAAGGCAAATGAAAGCTCTATTTTTTTTACCATTCTGTTGCTTTAACACAGAATTATATTGTTTCTATTCATGATACATTTTTAGGTAAATTAAATGAGGAAGGAAATACTGATTAATCACAGCAGAAAAATCAAACAAAAAAACCCCCAATAAAACTCCAGTGCTAATTCATGCATAGAACAACACCATATTAAAAACAGTTTAGAGGGGGGAGAAAAAGGAAACAAGAGGACATTGATGAAATTTATTTTAGTCTCATGTAAATATCAGATTTGTGAAGTTCAATGTAAAGTTATCAAATATCAGTGTTTGTATACTTGCAAATATATCAGCAAGAAAAGAAGGGCTATGAAGAATCTCCATTTTTATGGATGCATGGGGAAACATAATGAAAAAGGATAAACTTTAATTGTTAGTCATCTGCCAGACTGTTTCCCAGGACTTGCTTCTTTAACAAGGACAGGAGAGAAATCAAGCAGGAAATATTTTCTGCCGTTTACTAAGCAGAACCCAAGAACATACTTTGGCCAAAGTAAGATATATTACTTTGTTTATCCATGCATACGCATGCAAACACACAAAAACACCCTATGCGCAATTCTAAATAATCACGTTTGTGGGGGTGCCTGTGGATATGTACTCTGTGGCATGAGAAAAGCACACAGTTCTGTCTAAATAGCTCAGGAAGGACCACCTACCTGCCTGTGGCAGGTTTAGCCCCCAGATGAAATTCTGAGTGAAGTATCATGCAGGGACTCTGAATAACAAAGAAGCTAGCTGCCCAACTCTGTATCACCAGCTCCCATTGTTTAATGCAGAGTGGTTTTGCAGAATTTTAGCATAAATAGGCAGCATAGCCTGATACAGCTGAATAATAAGGGGGGGAGCACAAATGCCAGAAACAGCAAACCAGTTGCCCTGCGTGAAGTTAACAGAGAAGTTCTGAATCCTCAGAACTGGTCTAAGATTACAGGAACAAACTGTTGAAAGCTCTTCTACAAATGCAATCCTGCTGTATCCTTATCCTGTATGAGTGACCAAGATCAAACAGTGCATTAAAGAAAACTTTGATAGGTCACTATCTCCTGAATAGTGGGGACCTAAGAAAAAAGAAACTGAATAAAGAAGAACAATGTGTGCAACAATAGAGAGAGCAGTGTAAAAGCATTACCCTGACAGTGAAACAACCTGGGCAGCAAACACCTACAACCACCTTTCCCATTTCCACATGTTGCCATGCAGTAGTACTGTGCGAGAAAACCACAGATATAATCTCTCTCAAGTTATTTCTTTTTTTCCTTTATCAGATCATAATTTTACTGCATTTGTTTGGGTTTGCAACAACAGTAGTTTGCAAAGGTTTTCCAATCAGAAAACTATTTCATGGATAATGAGGGTTCTCAATTTTATCACTGCAGCAGCAAAACTGGACACTGTTTAATGAATACTGACTGACAACATGGTTGATCATAGACAGGATTATTATTATTATTATTATATTTTACACTGAAATGTTGGTGAGATTATCAAAATGGCCACCTGCTTAGTGTGTGGAATAATGGTTTACTGACTACTGCATTCAGGAAAAAAAAAAAGTAGAAGTGTGAAACTGTAACACAACATCCATAAAATTCTGAATTCATGATTGTTCACTAGTTTGAACTGGGAAAATCAATTTGCAATTTAATTCCATATTATCCTACGCTTTTTGGTTCTTGGTATTTTAGAACAAAATACCATTTTTACAAGATATAATTCAGTATCGATTGTAGTCAGTCACTGACAGTAGTGGTGAAACTTTTCAATACATGAATTTTTAATAAAAGGCCTTTCTTCTCCCTGAATTATACTCTTTCATATCCCATTACACATACTTTCCACTTCCCTTTCCAAATGCAGGAGTTTAAATTTATTACTTAACAAAGATGAAGCTTTACTCTTTCTCCTTATTTATTGTTTATGATTTACCTCTCCTTTCAATTTTAGAAAATGTGAAGTGAACGGGATGGGAAAAAAAAAAAGTCAGTTTGAAAAAAAAGTTCCTGTTTTCTCTTATGGGGAAAAAAATAAATAATTTAGAAAATGTTTTCTCCAAACACTTTTTATTCTTCTTTTCCCATCAAATGAATAAGAAAAGAAGTACAAATATTTTAATCAGTAATTAACAATTTTTACAAGTTGAAACATTTCTGGTTTCTACAGCCACAGCTTCAAAATTTAGGCTTAAAACTAATTTTCTGTTTTCCACTTAAATGTGCAAATTAAGTTTCATACATAGGAAGAAACCATGGAAATCACAGATATTCTCATTTGAGAACAGAAGTTAAAGGGTTTTTTTTTTAATTCAACCAAATTACACAGACAAGAGGAGAGTTCTACTACCCTCCTTTTGGCAGATTAACTCTAGTTTTCAAAATAAGACCTCCCTCAAGTAGCTTTCCATTGTTTTAGCAGATTCATTTAAGCAACTTTCATCTCTCTTGAAAGATAAAAATCTAGTCAACAGCAGAATATAGATCAAAAAGACTTTGCCTTCAAAGGAACAACTTCAAATTATGGCTCATAAAACAGTAACATTCCAAGTTTATTCATTGTGTCTTTGTTTCAAAAAGGTGTTTTTAGGTATTCTTCCTACAAGTTCACCTTCTTTTCTCCTTCTACATAACTACGCTTGTCATTGGTAAGTCTCAAATGCAGTGAAACCAAATTATTTCTGGGACTTGGAAATATCAGGATGGAGGATTACTCCACACATGCAAGTGTACAGGTGTTTAATTTTTCTTAATTTAAATTAGCACACTCTGTGTGTTTCTGCAGCCACCAAGAAGGTGCTGGGAGTGCTTTTTGAACAGAACCAAAGATGAAACATTTCCATACCAGGTGCCTCCCTCCAGAAGGACATGTGTGTAGTTAGGAAGCAGGCAAGTTAAACAAACTATTTTTGCAGCTTATTCTTGCAGCTGTCTTTATTCTCCTAATACAGCTGTGCAAGCCATGAAAAGTCTACGTCATAATTAACTACTATGTTTTCACTTTTCATCTCCTCTATAAAAGGCATATAATCAGTCACTTTTATGATGAAGCTTGTAATATACATCAGTATAATTACTGCTATAGTATTTAAACAAAACTCAACAACTGCTATTTAGCCAGAATCATAATAGCGCCTACAGTGTTAACTAATGGCTGCTGCTAATGACAAATTGCTCTCAGTAGATACTTTATACAGCAAATGTCATTTCTCTTTTGGCTGCATTACTATCAGATAACGAGATTGCTTGTGCTTTTTGGGTTTTGTTTGTTTTTTTCGTTTGTTTGTTTGTTATTTAAATAACTCCCAGAAGAAAAACTCCTAAAATTTAAAGATTAATTATAGGATATTTACATCCTGTACTGCTTTGGGGCTGTTCCTATGCTCTAACAAGGGTAATTTGGCAGGATTGTAACATCCTGCTGTTACTTAAGTTTCTGTCAGACTATAGGTAAAAATTCATAATTTTGATAGCTGTATTACATAAATACACTTTTTCAAAAAAGTCTGTTTAAAATATCTGTGAGCTTTTCCAGTCTAAATATTTATTCTCTCTACTACTTTTGAGGTCTCCAGTTTCTGTAGTCACTCTCACAACTTTCACCAAGGTCTCACTGATGCAGTCAGATTCTGCCATCTCCCTGGGGACTACTCTCAGACTAACACATTCTTCATAATGATTAAATCCAGTGGGATGTACTCCTCAGGAATAACAGACAGCCCGAACTGGCAGCATCTTCAAAGGAAAAAGGTCTTCAGAGTAAAACTACTTTTTCAGACTACACCTACCCAAAGCCTGGCCTAAGTCTAATAAAAATAGTTCTGTGTTTGCAAGGCTCACAAATGGCAAGAGCCAACCTTTGTCTCACAAAATCCAAGTTGCAGTCGGGAACATTATTATGAGCACACTTGCCATCTGTACTCAAATGCTAATGGCGCAACTGGATTGACTGTATATGGACAGAAACGGTCTCAGAAAGATTTGGATTACAAAACAGATAAAATATAACAGATGTGCCCATCAGCAGGCAGGCTGGCATTCGCTCTGCAGCAGCTGAAGCTTCCAAGAGTAAGCATACTGGAGTAATTCATCTCTTTCAAGCTTTCAAGTCACAAAAAGCCCAAGTTCAAAAGTACCCTAAATATATAAGAGAAATAAAAAAAAGGAAAAAAGACGACTTGTTCCTTGAACCATGGATTGATTAGAAACAAGCGCTAGCTCCAAGCCCTGTAGTATTGTTCTACTCTGGATCCAGCCTCAGCCAACCAATTCTGCAATTCCTGAGTGTGCCTCAGCTCCCTGGTGAGCTGGGCAGAGTGACTCCCTGCCCACAGGGACTCCAGGCACATCAGAAATGGGGTAAAATGAGCAAACACCGTGGTGAAAATCTGCAACAAGCACTGCCCACTTCCTAAAGAAGGTTTTAGCATTGCAATGCCCACAGTCCCCAGTACACCCATGCTGAGCAGCAGACTGGAGAGCAAAGCAGAGTGCTGGGAAGAGTTCTTCCCCATGGGGGGGGCACTGCCTAGAGCTTGCTAAGGGGGCATAGATTGCACCACTATGCAGCCAACTTCGGGCTTCTGCTTCAATTGAAGGCCAGCATTACACACTTCTAGCAGCATCAAAGGGCCACCTTCCTCATGGGAAACTGGAGATGTTTGAAAATCCTGGGAAAATCTCTTCAGGGTAACAACTGATCAGTTTCCTAAATCCCATGCAAGTTTGTTAAGGGAAAGGGGAGGGAACAGCCACCATCTCCTCTCGTAATCTTGTTGCTAAATTACCAAAGCCAGTGACAGATTTACACTAAAATTTTTTTGACAGTATGTTCAGATGGCATTCCACTTTCAAAGACCATAATTTATTGTGCATGTCACCATGTTCAAGGGGGGGAAAAATATAAAAATCCATCTTTTAATATTTGCCAAGCTTCTACCAGAATGGCAGGCAGGCACATCTGACAGTTTTATCCTACTTTACTACTTCTGGAAAAAAAAAAAAAATCCAACACGTAGAAATACTGTTTCCAAATCGAAAGACAGAATTTTGGAAGAATCCCAACTTTCTTCCAGTCTACTGATCTGAAAATGACATAATGACCTGATGAAGTCAACTGCAAAATACTTCTGAGGCAGACTTCAGGAGCTCCAGATGGCATTATTCAGAATTTCTTATAACCCTCACCCTATTGGCTGGCTCAACAGCATTAAAAAATTGTTATTTTCCATAAGAAATCCTACTTCTGACCACAGTAATGTTTCCACAACAGAAAGGATACATGCTTAGAGATGACATAAGGCAGATTGAATTTTGCCTAATATGTCTCCAGCCTTCAAATAAAATGATTATATGACATTAGATGGCATTATTAGCATAAAAATTATTATTGTATCTATATTAAAATTCTAAACAAGTACACAATTGAAAATCAGATGTTGCAGATTATATGCATTCCAATCTTGTCTTGCCAGTTCTAACTCTGGAAAACTCAAGTTCTCAGATGATTCAGGTTAATGCCAGCATTGCTTCTAGTTTTATATAAGAACATTTTATTATACCTCTACAAAGGATTCTCCAAAGGTTATCAGAAGTACTGTCCAGAGAGGACCTGAATGTAAGAGTCTAAAGTCAAAATTCAAGTACTGTAGAAACTGGCATTAAAAGCAGCACAGGTCTCAGTTTTCAACCGATCAGGACATAACCAAACTGGTGTTAATATCTTATGTAAAGCAAGTACTTTCAAAGTTTTTCTTCTCTGTTTTCAATACCAAATGAAATATCAACATAATTCACTTTGCTGGAAGTGAAACAGTGCTGGCAAAATGGAAGAGAGGTAAAAGAGCTTCAGCACTTGATTTTATGTGGTTTTCTTGTGAGGTCTGGTCATTTACTTTAGAGAAAAGTTAAGGACTAAGAGCTAAAAATGCTGTTGGTTACTACTACTCCACCCCAAGGACTGATGTCATGCTGGACATTATCTTTGAGAACCAATACATAAATATACAGTATAAGAATGCAAGTTATTTACAAAAGTAATGAATTAGCAGGTTTTTTTAAATGAACCTGTTATGCAAAAAAGAAAGGCTAATGACAATACTCTGGCTGTGAAATAGTTCAACTCCTATTCCTCTTTCTCTTCCCCCTTCAACTTGCATGAAAATTTTAGTTTGACCTTCCAACAATTCTACTCTCATTGCTACAAAATCTGCTGATCTTATTTCAACATTCCTAACTTTTCTTTGCTCAGATCTCAAATGGCCATTTGTGAAACAGCACAGACCAACAGTAAAGATGAGAATTAGCAAGCTAGCTGAACAACATGGAAATGTCTTCTAGCATATGGTCTCCAGGAGGCTGTATGTGAACACAACTGCCATTTCCCAGAGGGGCCAGTGGGACACGAGGCAGATTGCACTTCTTCCATCAACAGCTCAACATCAGACCCTTCAGAGGAAAATCAGAGGTGTAACTACTTCACAGCAAGATAGCAATGACAAGGAGACCAAAACAGCAGAGAGCAGTTTGACCAAAAATATTCCTGGAAATATTTCACCTATTTATATGAAATATTCAAAAATGCCTTTGAAAGGTCCTGAAATAAATTAATATTGAAGGCATGCAGCAGTTGGGGAAGTCTGGTATTTAGTAAGGGATCCTCATTTGCAGGTCTCATTTCTCTGAGGTCAGCATAAGCAAAAAGTTTTTGTTCTTTGTAGATTATTCTGTGCTCTTAATTTTGATCATTCTGAAATAAGAAAACACTGTTGCAATGCCTTGGAATGTTAATGGTGACCTTAATAAGGTATTTATGTGAACTGTAAATTTACAAAATCCTTCAAAACAAACAAACAAAACCCCACATCAATGAGCCATATTTCTCCCTGTGAAACAGCTTATTATTTACAACCTCAATTTTGAAAACACATATTCACGTGCTCAATGTTAACGACTGGAGTTAGAACCACAAAGGTCAGTGAAATCATGCAAGTAAATTTAGATATTCACAAAAGGCAGGCACATAAATGAATAAAGTGGTTTTAATGGATTTTTTTGTTTTGATAGACTTTATGTAGAAACCTTTATTTCTAAATATTTTTCTATTTTTTTTATTCTTTTTAGATGACATTTATAAGAGTGCCTTAGGTCAGAAATGGTTTCCCCAAAGACTAATAACTGGGAAAATACAGAAAATGATGGGTGGGTATTTAGGGGTTTTGGGAGGGATATTTTATTATTTGTTTGGGGTTTCTTTCTTGCTTGTTTTTTAATTTAGAGACAACCATGTGGTCCCTTAAGAAACAATGCTGAAACTACTGTTACCGGTCTGCTAATGAATTTTTTTAAAGTAGACCAGGGCAGGCAGGGGCAGGCACTTATAAGGTTGTGGCTCTGCAAGGAAGGTCCTTGGCATTGTGGTGGGCAGCAAAAAAATGAAGAAGTGAGCATTCTTGCAATAACAAGGGCTAAACACCCACCTGGCTGCACCTGAGGGTGGGACTGCTCAAAGTGCTCCTCTGTTTGCAGCAAATTATGCAGGAGGAAAGACTGAAGGACCAGGTTTTGTTAAGCTTGGAGAAAAGAAGGCAAAGGATCTCATTTCCGTCTTCCAGAACCTAAACAAGGGCCATAGAGGTGTAGCTTGGGACACAAGAAACAGGACAAAAGCCAGTGGTGGCCAGTTGCAGGAACACAAAGTCTGGCTGAACATGGGAACACTGAGGGTTCACAGAAAGCCATCAAGCACTGGGACAGGTACCCACAAAGATTGTGAATCTTCATTCTCAGAGACTTTGAAAATTCAGCTGCATAACGCCCTGAGTTACCTCATCAAACTTTCCCTTGCTGCAGGGAGGCTGGACAAGATGACCTGCAGAGGTCCCCAGCTAAAACTCAGAAAAACTGGCATGGAACAGCTTCGTTATGCTTCAGTGAAGCTGGAACACAGTCAAATTGCAAGACCAAAGACTACAAATGAACTTGTTAAATCTATTACAGAGTGATTTCTTTAAACTCCAAATACTCCAAACAAAGAACCTCAAGCATGGATCACATTTGAAGTCTGTTCTTGGTCTACATTCTGCAGCGTGCAGAATCTTACTTGCATGCAGATGCAGGCTGGCTCCTGAAAAACTCAGTGCTCCAGGCAAAGGGACAAAGACTGCAACAGCTGATGGTCAAGTGAACTTTAAGTCACACCAGATATTTCTCATGTATTCCTTTAACGACCTGGAACACTGAGGGTAATCCAGAACACAAAAAGAACCTTCAGAAATATCATTTCTGCATGTGTGCAGAACTACCAAGAAAGATATGTTTAACATAGAGCTTACAGAGCTTGACATTATTCCTGAGAACTTTAAAATGGTTTCAACTTCAAATGTTATAATTGCTTCACATCAAATAATATGACAGAAAGCAGAACTGTTTGATAAATTTTATGCTACCCTAAAACACCAAGATAACTTCATCATAAAAATAAAACATTTTTTTTTACAAGTGATGCTAAATCCCACAGGAATTTCAAGTAGCGAATCCTAAAAGCCAAGGTACCAAAAAGACCATGTTCCATGGGTACCAATTACTCTATCCTTATCAGCAATATTAAGTTGTAATTGTTGCATATAAACAGAAAACATATGCTTATGTATTAATGTATACACTAGCAACTATCAAATGCAATTTTCTTTCCAGGAACATAGGTTCCAGCTTCTCATTCTACAGGCAGACTGAGCAGAAGAGAAAGCAAAATATTTTCTAATGTATGCAACAACATTAGGTACATTATGAAATAAAATTACAAAAATCTCACAACTTGTGTCCACACTAAAGGCAATCTGCTGGAACTATTATGTGTTCTTGAGAGAAATTTTAAGTCTTTAATATAACTGTAGTTATAATTATACCTCATGTCCGGTTCTGGGAAAAAAAAAAAAAAAAAAAAAAAAACAACAACAAACCCACAAGTTTATTTGGGGAAGAGCGATAATAAAAAAAGAGAAAGAATAAACAAAAAATTTAAGGCCACTTTCTTTCAAAAATTCAAACCTAATTCTCTCTCCCTCTCTATTTTAGAACTCTACACAAAAATAAAGTTTTTCATGTTTTGGAACTACATTAATGATAGGTTCTTTTGCTAAATATAGATTTATATTTATATGTAACTATACATGTTCCGCTAATAAAAAAAAGCAGACACTGCTTATGCTATGTGAAAGGCAGTGGAATGAGGTTTTCTGCATTAATAGCATTTTACTTAATTTTTGATGGCTTTAATTTTGCACAAACAGGATTTACAATAGGACCAAATATTGAAAAAGACAGAAAGAGATGTAATAGAAACAAAACATTTAAAACTGCAAGTACAAGACAGTTCCCATTTAAGATACTTCATGCAGCACCATGCAGGAATGTCCTGCAAAATAATCTGCAAAGTTCTCTGGAATAGTAAAGAAACAGACAAAACAATTACTATTGAAAAAGCAACAGCTTTCAAATCTGCTTCAGAAACTGAACTACGTAGAAAAAACCTTAAACATAGAGAAACAAAAGAAGAGTAATGTTTCCCATGGAATTTCTCCTTTTAAAACTCTAGAATACATTTCTGGAATTTCACACACAGGCTTTGCTATGCATACTAAATATAAAAGTGAACAGAAGCCTCATGAAGAAACCTCACAGAATTTTTAATTAAGCAACATTCTGTGATTCAGAATTGTGACCAGTTCTGCCAACCAACACACTCATCAGTGTCAAAGTTACCTTGAAAACATGCCAAAAAGAATCCTCTAAGAATACAAGTCTTTCTCTGAAAATTATAGACTTACTGGAAGTTGCAAGAAGTAAGTGTTCCTTGCACCAGCAATGTCCTAGAGCATGCTGCTTAAAAATGAAGAAGGCACATTCATGAACCAGTTACAGCCAGGACAAAGAGGAGAAGTGACACGTCATATGGAATTCATAAATGAATGTGAAATGTTTAGAAATGTTTCGGTGAAACAAAGGAACAAATGAAACAAATTGGTTCCACCAGTCAAAAGACTTGTTCCTACACAACAACACTAAAACATTCTCTAAATACTGGTTGTCTAAATGAGGATACAGTAAAACTTCAGAAGAGATAAATATCCTTCACTTAGCCTTACCTGCCACTGGTCCAACTCCACCCAAAAAACCAAATATGTGACTTATTTTTAACATGTAATGTGATCTAATTATCTTTTTTCTTTACTTTTAAGCTATTTTATTTTTGTACTCACTCAATATATGGCGTTTGCATTTAACTGGGCCTGAGTACAAAAATGGATCATTTCCCTGCATCTAAAAGGATATGAGAGGAGACAGAATAGTTCTAATTCTCTCTGTTTCCTCATTAGACATGCCACTTCTTGAGCTGAAATGATGCAGGGGGAATCCTAATTTGCATAAGCTGTTCATCCTTCTATGCTCAAATTTTTGCTGAGAATTTGGAAAGTGACACTACAGGGCAGATAATAGCTTTCATATGGCCTCTAGCAATGACCAAAGTGTCTGTGTAATTTAGTAGATTGTAAATGAAAATCTACAAAACTCAACTGTTCAATCAGTTTCTTGAACCTACCTACTCTGTCTCATTACATTTATCTTATTTTCTCCAATCACTGATATAGTATGTAATTTTACACCTACCACCAGAAACATTTACTGCCAGCAATTGTCACAACATGATAAATTGTAAAGTAATTGTACACTGCCACAAATTTTATGACTCTCTAGGCAATGTTAGGAAAGATCAATAAATGAGTGATCATGAGACTTATCAAAGGCACTGAAAGGACATAGAACTGGATTGGAGAAAGATGAAAATGGGTATAATAATATTGAGAAATTAGGATTCTCTTTGCTAATTCAAAGGATTTTATGTTGATGGTGGCTGGGGAAGTCCTTAAGACTGGCCATATGAAATTAAATCCTGTGCAATGCCAACCAGAAATTCTATCACTCTTTGGACTCATCTCTTTTCCTACACAATGCCCAGCTGGTTGGCAGTAAAGCAGATTTACAGAATAAAAACAAACTGCTATTATTTCTTCCTGACTCTTGTTTTCTTCTGATTATCTTCTGAAAGCTTTGTAATAGAGCCAAAGGTAATTTATAGCCAAATTTAAATTAGGTGAATAACAAGCAACTGCAAAGTATTAGATTTCTTTACAGGGTAGCACTCCAAAGAGTAGACAAAACAAGCTGGCCTAGGGAGGCAGCAATAGTAAATTACGCTTCATTAAACACATGAAGGCTTTAATTCTGTTCAATAAGCTTTTGTTAAATTTCTGCTTCCTTGAAATTAAAATAGTCATAAAAAAGGAAAAGTGAGGTAACTTTAAAGGATTTTAGCAGGAAGGCATCTGTTGTCCCACAGACATTCAGTGCATTCATACTCTGTTAGTAAAAGGGCTGAGAAAAGTGATGGAAATGCCAATTTTGCAGCACTATAAACCATAGAGCTCTTCAGGTTGGGCTTCAGTGGGATGGTCAACATTCAGAGGTTAATAATTCTTCCTTTGAGCATGCTTCCCCAAAACTCATGCTGTGATCATTGCTCCTGGCATCAGAACAGCAAAAAAAACCCAAAAGCATTTCCACCAAATTTTATGCTATGGAATGACTGAAGAAATGAACCTGCCAACACATCCATACAGTAGTCTACAAAAACATCACATTCTCCACTTTTTAATGCATATGTATTGCAAACACAGGAATTTTTAAAATCACTGCTACAGTGCTTCAGCCATTCTTACTCAAGGTAAAGATGAAGTTTCAAGGACATTTACTCCTGCACCCACCCTTCACAGCATCACCATTTGCTATTCCACAAATCAGATTTGTTACTTTAATACATATTTTCACTAGCCTCACATTCCTTCCCAGTGAGCCACAAAAAACCTTCACTTATATCTTCATGCGCAACCAGATTGACAAATAAGACTGGAGGAATAAAAAAAAACGAAAGGGCAAAACAACAGCACAAATGCAAAAAAATGCTTTTTTTTCCTCTTAAGGGCCACAGTAAGTCAGTCACTTGTAAGCTAGAAGTGACATGATTTTTGCAGAGCAGGGCCAGGCACAGGAACACCCACAGGAACACCAAATTGGCAGTTAAGAGCATGGCAAGGTTTGTATTCTTCAAGTATTTCCATTCCCTTAGGATAAGACTGACATGTAAAATGGACAGGTTAACATGTTCACAGAAAAACGTGAGCGAGGAGAGGTCCCATCACTAAGCAACTGCAGGTACTAGGCTAAAAAAAACCAAAGAAAGTAATCCTTTACAAAAATGCATGCTTAGCCTTTAAACCTCTTTACAACAGAGTGTGGGTGCTTACAATATATACAGAGTGAAGTAGACTGAAGACTGGACATGTTAGCAGAATAGAAGTTCACTAGCACAGAAACTGCCTCTGATTCATGGGCTACAGCCTGGGAAAGAATTCATAATAGTTTATGCCTATTCTCTTTCATATTTACTGATCAGTTTACTTTAGCCACTTCTCAGACAGGCATATACAGGCCTATGAACATGCCTATGCTCATGTTTTTTATTAAAAAAAAGAAGTTATGCATGTATTTGCAGATTTTTCTTTTGATTTCTTCCAATATTTCATATTTCCATTATCAAAAAAAAAAAATCCTGTATGACAGACCAATGTTATGGATAAGAATGGCACTGATTTTTACACTGTTAATTACTTTAGACCAAATTGTATTTAAAGAGTATCTTGTCCTTATTCAGTAAAATTTGGCACAATAACATGGGAAGATTCAGAAAAATAAAAATTACTGTGTTAATAAACAATGTCTTCTAAACTGCATCACTGTTAGACAAAGTGATTTAACCATGTTGCAGTTCCCCCAAGGCACAAAAATCAATCTAGTCTAAAATTACCAAAATACCTTCCTTGCCAAACCTGTGCATTATCTTATTAAAAAACAACTATGGAATCATAGTTAAGTTTGAGTTAGAAAGGATCTCCAAAATCATCTAGTTCCAATCCCTCTGCCATGGGCAGAGACACCTTCAACCAGACCAGGTGGCTCAAAGCCCCATCCAGCCTGGCCTTGAACACTGACAGGGATGGGGCAGACACAGCCTCTCTGAGGAACCTGTTTCAGTGCCTCAACACTCACAGCAAAGAATTTCTTCCTTCTATCTAATCTAAACCTACTCTCATTTTAAAGCCATTCCCCCTTGCCCTGTCACTACACACCCTTGTGAAAAGCCTCTCCCCAGCTATCTTGTAGGCTCCCTTCAGGCACTGAAAGGCTGCAATAAGGTCACCCTGGAGCGTTCTCTTCTCCAGGCTGAACAGCCCCAGCTCTCTGTCTGTCTCCACAGACAAGAGGTGCTCCAGTCCTCTGATCATCTTGCTGATCCTTTGGACTCACTCTGACATATCTGTTTTTCCTGTGCTGGGGACTCCAGAGCTGGATGAGCTACTCCAGGTGGGAAGTGAACAATAAATGCACAAATATAACTTAAATATTTAAAACACAACAAAACACTATCAATGCTATCAATACTATACCAAGAATTTGTGATATTGTGGAGCTTAGGCTACCAAACCTGCATAACCAGACACTCTTCAACAGTCCAAAAGAGTATTTTGAAAGAAATTTCTTTCAACATAAGCTTTCTAACACAAATACTGCATGTTTTAATCACTGAGGAGGGCTCATCACTCATCCTTGGATGATTAATCTTAATAGTAGGAAACCATGGTAAAATATGAGAGTCGGGACCACTTCTTCCAGACTTCTCCCACTGAGGAAGAAAGAAAATACCTTGCATATAAGGTTGCCTCACATGCCAAAGCAGGCATCCAACTATTGCTACATTTTATATAGGATATGATTCTTAGAAGGTCAAAGAGCTAGGTTTTTTCTCTCGGGTGAGAAAGGAGATCAGGAACAGGAAAGAAATAATTGTTGGTCCTTTTTTTACCCAGGCAGGCCAGACATTGTGCCTGTTCCTTTCCAGCTTGATGAAGATAACTAACTACATTTTTTTTGCTGCCTATGATGAAAACCGCACATTACTTAACCACAAAAATACATTCGGTGTTGACAAGATATTGAGATACAATTCACAAATAAAATGCAACACACATGACTGTCTTTCTTCACTGACATTTAGCTGCCATATATGAAAAGGGCCTAAAAATCAACTAGAGAAAGGGTCTAAAAACCAACTAGAGAAATTGTGGGCTAAGAAACATCTGTTTAAAGAACCACTTTATTTATGGCCTATTAATTTTAGGCAGATGTCCCCAAATCAATATTTATAGTATTTTTAACCAAAGGTTGTTTAAAATAAATTATTTGATTCAAAACCTATTAAAAATAAATCCCACAGGCTTGCAATCTCTGCAGTTTTATTACTGCAGCACCAAGCATTGATAGCAGTGTGAGGAATGCAGGTATTGAAGAAGAGTGCAGACGGAAATAGAGCCCTTCAGAGAGTTTGCCTCAAATCGATTTCAAGCTTTGAAGATAAGAGTATTTCATTTCTCCTCCAAATGGGGGAAGGGGACAACAAACAATCTTAACTCTTCTCTTTCAACAAGTGTTTGACTAATAAGGGTGGTGGTCTTTTGTGCAAACAATATTTGAGCCTGGGTTCAAAGTATTCTCAGGAATACATGGGCTCCTTTTATAAACAACAGACTAGGTCTGCCCTGTAGTTAAGCACACAGAGCCCTGTATTAACTTTTCAGAAGGGCAAATGAGCCCCTGCAGAAAAATCCTGGTCCTGAGATTCCTGGATAACACTGTACAGGGCAGAAAACAAAAGCCCTGGTAACTCTACTGAAGTGCATCATAGATTAAAACAGAACTAAGACCCCCAAAACTTTTCTGCCATCCAACTACACTTAACTCTGCCAACATGCATGGGGAGTTGTGCTTTCTCAGTTTTAATTTTCTCCTTAAAAGGAGATTTTACCTCAAAGAACGTTATCTCCATGTTCCCAAGAAGTCCCAGAAACCAGAGTAAAATGTATTTTGGATGTTAATCTATGATTTTACTTCCTAATTTAACCAGTTATAAGAAGCACCGAGTTCAGATTTCGTTTACACACGTTGGGTGCCATTTAACATAAACATCTTCCTTACGTCCAGTAAGGATTGCCATGCTGTTTTCAAATGTATCAGGTCTGCGCACACTGACCACAAACGGCCATTCTTAGCCTAAACTACTGAAGTCCGTATTTCCAACATAGCAATGACTACATTACCACACTCCCTCCGAACAGCAAGCTCACCCATCTCAGATACTTCTAATTAGAGGACAAAACTAAGCTGCTGTCTAAATTTAACAAGGAAGGCCAGAGCTGGGGATCATAATTCTGGTCTCAAGGGCATTCCAGTCACGTCCGCTGCCTCCAGCCAGAACCCACAACTCTCACATCATCCAGGCTAAGTCAGTAACACAATTTTAGAAAGGTCTGACTCCTCTGTCTGCAAGGCACCATTCTGCAGAAAAACTGTTCTCATCAGCTCTAAGATAAGCAAGAGGAGGCCAAGTCACTTGACCGCTTATCTGCAATTTTACTCATCATTCCCAATAATCTCCAAAATCCTGAGAGAATCCCTGCAGAAGGAATTCTCAAGAAGTGTTAGATTTGTGCCCACCACATACACACATATAATTCAGAAAACATTGAATATCAAGCGTTGTGCTTCCATCCCCATCCCCTTTATCCTCAGATATAGCAAAATATAGGTGGAACTTAAAAAAAAAATTCTCACCAAAAAAAAAAAAAAAAAAAAAAGCAATTAGTGGCAATCCCTGCATTTTGCTTTAGATGACTGGCTACCTACCCAAAAGGCAGAATTTCTCAGAAACATTTGTTAGTGGGTATATGCTAAAACACTGTGCACAATTTGTGATATACAACTGTTAAGACCTGAGGCCTGTCACTGCATCACTCACCACAATAAAGACAAAGTATTACGTAAAAAGAAAAAAAAGAATTTATAACACAGAGCTTTCCAAAATAAGAAATAAAGAGCATATCTGCAAAACATTTAGGTCTGAACAAAAAACAAATATGCTTGAAAAACACTGGCTGCTTGAGTCAAGCACAGCACTTGAAAATGATTGTTACAGATAAATCAAAGAACTCTCACCAGAAGATTTAGAGTTGGATTATCCATTTTGAACTATGTACCATCACGAAGTCCTCAATTTACTGCCTTTTAAACTGCTTCTTTCCACACTGTCTTCTTGATGTGCTTATAGCCCAGGATCATTTTGTTAGCAGTCACATAATTTATCAATATTATTTCATCTACATTTGAAGAAGTGCTCCTCAAAAGATGCAATTTTGCAAGAGAAAGGTGAATCATTAATTTGTATTAAAAGGGAAAATTGTCAAGATATAGAATCACAAATATGTGGAGAGAGAGTAAAAATATTCCTTACACTTTTTTGTTTAAAAGTCTTATCTTTATTTTTCAAAATATTTTTTAAAAAAATTTTACATATTCTAAAACAGAAGGAGCCATTCACAGTAACCCAGGTTTTGCCCAAATTGCACGCAACCATAACACACTTCTAAATGGAAAAGGTAAGAAGCCAGGTAAATTCCTTAAACCGAATTGCATTATAATTAAACATGGTGAGCAGTTGAGAGAAAAATA
This sequence comes from Chamaea fasciata, assembly GCF_029207755.1. Lineage (NCBI taxonomy): Eukaryota > Metazoa > Chordata > Aves > Passeriformes > Sylviidae > Chamaea > Chamaea fasciata. Next base: position 41,390,425 of record NW_027094091.1, on the reverse strand, counting down.
TTGGAAAGACAGATTGATTTATAGTTATTAAAACCTGAGAGGAGGACAAAGGTTGTTCTTTGAAGTTTGAGGGAGGCAGGTATCATTTCAGCATTGACTTCAATAACTCCTGCTTTACAATTAGAAGTCATATTTCTTACAAGTCAGTCTTAGTATATCTGAGCATTTTACTGATAAAAGGTAGGATAACCTGAAATCATTCAAATTAAATTTGAATGGTCCACTGAACCCTTAATGATGTCTAATCCCTTCCTTTTTGAGACTGTGGATGTATTTCCAAAAGGCTGTTGAAAAGACTATCTTCAAATAAGCCTGAGAAGCTTCTTAAGTGTCAGAGAGATTCAGAACAAGACAGTAAGCAGATCAAGTGTACAACCAGGAAAAACTGGACTGAATAAACCTACTTGAAGCTGGTATAAAACACAATAAATTCTGTCATGAACATTAAACAGTACGCTTTACATACATGATTTAAATAATTATTTCACAAATTTTTCCCCTGAAACATCTTTATAATTATTCATTAGTATTACCAGAATCTGAACATCTGGTATAAGTATTAAAAATGGTTTTGGATTGCAAACCTTTGGAATATTTTGCTGATTTTGCTGACTACTATGTCAAAGAGTCACTAAGCCCTCCTAGTTCTAGTCACAATTATCTTGGCATTAGTTATTAACCAGCTCATTTAGAAAACTTCACACTTCAAAAAAAGAGAACCATTAATTGGTAGATGGATTTGAATCCACAGTTGTGCTTGTACATGTAGCATAAGCAATAAGCTAAACGCAGATTTAGAGGCAAAATTTTTCTCTACAAGTTAACAGCTCATGAGACTAAAAAGCACACAACTAAATTAATCCAACATATTTGTTTTACTACTTAGTAATGCTACATGATAGCATCCAAGAAACTCCTGCTTAAATGTTCTTGGAGAGGCATTTAAAGGCAGCATTGCTCAAAAGAGAAAAATACTGTAATTCCCTGTGCATATTTGGGTGCTGAAATAATAAACACGAGAATATATTTCAAATTACCAGGAATTCAACTATTCTTGGAAAGAAAAAAAAGAAAAAAGGAAGAAACAATCTAAATATTGGTGGTTGCTATTACAGGCATAGACCTTGCAATGAAGTTTCCTTCAAAGGAATCTTCATTAGGATACTGACACAAATCCCTCTACTGAAAGCTTCGGCTTACTTGGCAGACAGTAAGAGAATCTTATACTTCAGGTAATTAAATTCTAATTCATAGCTACCTACCATAGCTTTTTATGATAACTATATTACCTATTTCCCTCTTTTTTAAAGGATTACCCTTTTAATAGCTGCATAAAATGTTTTACATGCAATAATGCATATATTTATAATTCTATTTTTTGCTATAGGAAAAATGGTTAATCCTAGTCATATTTTAAACTTGCAGTTATTTATCCTATGACTTTTGAAAATGTGTTTGCACAAATCAGCACAGTTACTGCTGAACTTTCACAAGATAAATATATTATTGAGATTTCAAACATCGCTGAAATCATCTCACAGGCTAGAAAATGGGATTGTCAGTACCCACTTTCTCTAGGGGAACACATTAGCATAATTTTAGCAGGATTACATTCAATAAGCAGTTCAGATACACCTTACAGTTGGTTCAGTGCCACATGGAGAAAGGTTGGATGTATATCGATATATTCTCCTTGCTGCCAGTGTATCTAGAAAAGACAATGTTGGGCTTGCTCAGATCATGCCTAGTCCCAGCACTATCAGCTGGCGACTACTGAAACTGCAGCAACCACTACAACACCTATATCTTACAATACCTTTGTGAAAATTCAATGACTTATCAAGAAACGGGGATGAATACCAAAAGCAGCAGCACAGTATTATGCATTTTCTAACTGTGTTTTAACATTCAGAGTGACATGAGCTTAAAGTAAAAAAAAAATACTGTAATTCTTTCATAGTGCCCTAGGGACCAAGGCCTCAACAGACATGATTTTTACTACTAGGAAAGCTGTTTGTTCTTCAGATATTGGGCTTGTCGCTGCTGATTTTCTTTTCTTTTCTTTTCTTTTTTTTTTTTTTTAATATTTGGCTGTCCTATATTCTACAGCATCTTTTAGTAGACTCTAAAGGGGATGCTTAAAAAGATGCTCAGCTTCCAGTACTGCTTACACTGTACATGCAAATACTATTCTGAACTGTGTTTAATAAATGGGATACATTTCAGATTTTTCTCACTTTAGAAAAAAAATGCTTAAAATTTCCACCTCAAAAGATTCTGCAATGTTGCTGTTCGAAGAACCCAGAGTGATTACGTATGGGTTTGCATTCATGCAGACCATCTCACACTCTGCATTTCAAAAAGTTACACCAATACATAAAGCTAGGTAATTTCAGCCGCTAATGGGGATCTCAAGGGAATAATATAAATCACTGATCTCTCAGATGACATACCCCCATCCTGCTATTAGACCCTCAAATAATTATCAGCAGCTTCACTGAAAGCAACAGTTGATAAAAAAGGGAAAGCTGATATAAAGTCATGGAATTTACAACAAAAATAAATTCTCTCTGTTAAGTCACATTACAATCTTCATTTTAAATCACTCCTGAAAAAGATGGCATTCACAATTTTCACCATGAGCTTCATATTCTTGAAAATTATTTTAAAAGAATTTTTCACAGAGCAGGACTTCCTAAACTTCCAAACAATATGAGGCAACCCTGAGAAAATGGATATTTTTCCATTTTTAAATATATGCTTGCTTAAGCTTTTCTCATTGTTTGCAACTCCCTTAATTTTCCTTCTCCTACTGCAACTACCCAGGAACTTTCAACAGAAAAACCCTGCAATGCTGATCAGAGGGGTTAAACTAAAGCTCACAGTGGAAAACTGAAGTAAGAATTAATTGTCTGTTGTACCTCTTGCTGCCTCAGGACCAATTCTGAACAGCACACATGGGAGGAGAAAACAGCTTCATGGAAAGAAACATGCACAGAGGGATGCTTAAAGCTTTCACAGAGCTACTGCTCTGCAGTTTGAAAAAATACATGAAATTATTTGGCAGTCTTCTGAGGGAAGGGGAACGTGCATCTTCAACCCATCACTCAACAACCTCAGCTCTTCCCCGGTGCATTCAGCAAGCTAGCAAGACAATTTGTCACTTTTCAAGTTGTTGTACACTGACAGCACAGACTACATTTGTTTAAGAGCTCTCAAGTTCTCTTGGCCTTTTTAAATAGCTATGGGTTATTCTGCAGACTTAGAAGGTGAAGTGCCAAGTATTAATGCCTCATTACATTTTGAGATAAAGACAATTGAACTTGTCCCTCTGCAAGTTCAGATGGCAGAACTACAGTTGCCCTTCTATTTCTTTTCAGGCAAAATGGAAATGAGAAAAAGCAGAAGAAAAGCATATGCAGTTGCAAATTTCTCCAGTAAATAGATTTTCCACTTCACTCAGAAAACTACCACATAATTTCATGTATTTTTTCAAACTCCATTTTATTCCTCATAATAATGTCTCATTCTTTCTCTTTCTTCCTGTCTGTCTAGCTACCATTTCTTCTCACACCTACCTACATAAATTTCCTTTTCCCCTAGAACTGAAGCAATTTCAATTGTTTTAACGTTTATTACATTTGCCTTAGGTATTGCTTAGCTAAAATACACATATTCAGCTCATAGTTCACTATAAATAACTCTGCAACTTTCCTTTGAGCTTTATCCAAGACATAACAGTGTCTAGCTCCAAAACCAAGCTCATTGGAGTCCCATACTTTCAGCGGGGGAAGTTATAACTGCACAGCATCTCTGGAAGTTAAAAAAGTCTTTCTTTGCTACCACATGGCTTCACAGTCCTCTCTGAAACCACTGTTTTCACTAGTTCTTCCTTGGATTGAATTTCTATGCTCCAGTGCGATCAAAGAAATCTTTTCATCTTCTATATTTGTTCTTGGTTGACAGGTATTCATTATTCTTTATCTGTCTATGAAAAGGTATTCAGAGAAATTCTTCACTTTTGATTCTACTGTAAGTAGAATTCAGCTTTTTCTGAAAGCAATACAAGGAAACCATCATGCAATCTTAGCACTGTGCTTCAGCCTTACCCTTCTCAGATCTACGTGAACTGAAGTCAGCACTTCTGAATTTGACTTGCCTCCCAATTAGATATTGCATAAAGTAAACTCAGCAGCAAACATCTACTCTATTTTGTTATGTGCTTATTCATCTCCTCTCTACTTTTCATCTCCCTCTGGCCTTCTAAAGGAATTTTGGAGACCAAGACCACCCAAAATAAACCAAAAAAATTCAGGTGTCTTTAAAGATAGAGTTTATAGATAGATTTATCAAAAAGATTGTGCAATTTAAAAAAAAACAAGCTGAGGCATCAAATTCCTTACTTCTATAAAAATAAGCTACTTTTCAACCACTAAAACTTACAGTGGTAGGATATTCTACGTAAAGACACAGAACATCCAGTCACAGAGACACTGAGGAGCTGTCTGACTAAAAATACTTTTTCTACTGCTCTCAACCACAATGGGAATTAAGAATCCATCCTAAAAATCATCACGGATAATCCCTACCTCAGATAAGCTTCAATGTAAGGTAGAGGCTCTGAGAATTTATACAGACACTGCACATTTAAAACTCAAGAATCCGCAACACACACAAGAAAAAACCCCGTATTTTTTCTCTTTTTCCCTATTCGTATTCTCTCTTCCAGTCCACTATCTAAAATTAAGTGAAACTTTTAAGAAGTATGGATTTGTGGGGCTATTTGGCTTATTCTTCCACTATAGATCCACTGCAAAATAAAGTGAAGATGCACACAGCACAACATTAGGGCTGAGCAATTCCTCAATGCTCACAGTTTTAAAACTTTGCATTTAAAACCACTGGATGCAACACTTAGTGCTATGGTCTAGTTGACAAGGTGGTGACCAGTCAAGGGTGGGACTTAATCTTAGAGGTTTTTGCCAACCTATATGATTCTGCGATTGCATCTTACACGTAAGAAGCATATTAAGAATTTCTTGTTATACATATTGTATGAACATATAGCAACAACTTGACACCCTTAATAAGAATTACTGCTTTGAAAGAAAAGTCATCTTATGGAAAAATAACTTTTCTTAAGGAAGACTTTGGATATAAATATACATCTAAATATATCTATCTATGTATATTTATATATTTAGATAGATAGATATAGATACATAACATCTTCCAAATCCTTTTTTTTTGGCATATAAATTACGCAGAAAATGTTTTACCTTAGTAGAGATGATTAGTTTACATTAGGTGAACCTTGGAGCCTTTCAAGACTAAAAACATACATGAATGCAACTCTGAGGTAACATTTTGCCATAATCCAAGACTGGAACTTGGAAGATGCAAGCTTTAAAACCTCAGAAATTTGCTCAAGTCTCCACATTCTTACTTCAACTCAGTAAAGTACTACTTCATTATAAACTGTCCTACCGTTGTTACTTTTGTAGTCTCTAAACTGTGGACCTAACGCCCAGAAAGAAAAATAATTATTAACATAGTAGAGGAGCTAAATCACACAACCGCCTTGCAGTGTAGTCACATTTACAAGGTTTCCAAACAAAAAAAAAAAAAAAAAAAAACCACGTTGTTAAAATAATGTGAGCACTGGAAAAGAGCAGCTAACCTCACAAGAAATATCACTGCTACTTCAGGTGTGTTCCCCAGTATCCCATGTTCCTGGAGACATCAAAAAAATGAAGATTAATTCAAATATTATCAAAAAACAACTGTGCCTCAAACAGCAGCAATGAAAGGAAGAAAGCTTAAGTTTGCAATGCCACACAACACAAACTAAACAAGCACATTCCCCCCACACAGCAGGTATATGGAGCAAAAATACAGATACATCAGACTAGCAGGTGGTCTGCATTAGGGAAATTTTAATAGACATGTTCCAGCACCAAAAAGCCACATTTTCTTACTACTGAGAATAAATGGTTTGTACTTGACATTCTGAGGAAATTATAAACTGTACTCTGTTTTAGAAATCTGTGTTATACAGAATATCACTATGTATGTACCACAACGCAGAGTAGATAACATTTTTTTAAAGTATCAAATAATAATAATGTAACTGAAGTACATGTCGAATTGTTCATAGTTCTTGATTGGTATTTCATTTCTGAAAAAGGGTCAAAACAAAAGAGAAAAAGCAAGCTTAATTGTATTTATGTTATGAAGACATTGATTTATTAAGCAATGTCTAAAATGCCTTTTTAGCACAGCAGTCTATTTCCTCTTCCCAAAACGAGCCCTGAAAATGGGCTGCTTTGCAGTACAGTGACATATCTGCCTTTTCCTGATTAACTGTTTTGACCTACAGTAACCAGAGGTTAAGTTGAATGACACCGAATTATTTCAATCAATTGAAATTTTACCCTAGTCATCCCAGTTTATCCAGAACTTTGCCTTTCCCAAGATGGTGTATTTATCATCATCTGCATCTCTGCTTCTTTATCTCCCATTTCTTTCATTTTGCCATTCCTCCACAAAAAAGGAACTGAAATCTCTTTTCTCATGGTCCCTGATTAGTTCTTACATTCCTTTCCATATCAGTTTCTCACATATTCCCTATCTCTCTATATCCTTCCATACAGGAAGTCATAGGAACCAAGCATAATCACCACAGTACCACTTGCTAACACATTTTTATCTAGAAATTTCTCCTGCTGTGAATTCAGCCTAACTCATTTTAAGTCCTTTGGGATTCAGAAACAAACCTTTAGTAAGCAACCTCATAAAATTCTTCAAGTGACTATGTTACTGTACACCAAAACTGCCCAGTGCATTACTTGAGAAAAGTAATTACTGCAGTGAAGGAGTGAATTTCTTTTTTTTTTTTTTCTTTTTTTAAAACTCTCATCTAGCAGAGCAAAGAGACTAAGATATCCTTCAAATCCTGTACTATTGGCTGTTGGAAAAGAGTTATGAGCAGCTGGGACAAGGATGGATGAAAATACAGTGTTAAGAAGAAACAGAACACATTATTTTGCAGCTTAACACTGGACTTGTGACCAGGCTAATGAGGAACACCACAAAGAAATGCCTCACTGGAGCAGAAGGAGAATCCTCTGCCTGCAGGAGGAGAGCACAGAGCTCGAGCTTAGCTGAAATGTTTATCTACAGAACCTCAGATTTATGCAGAGATTAAATCCATTACTTCAGAGCACTCAAGCACTGCTTCTCCACGGGGGGCCGGGTACTAAGATGTGTGTGGTGGGTCTCTGCTGTGGAAACAGCTGATTACAAATACTCAGGTCAAAGAAGTCACCTCCAACACACTGAACAAGGGAGCTGAGCACCATTACCTAACTAAGGCTACACAACACACGCATAGATTAAATGCCAACTTTATTCTTTCAGCTTTGTTTAATAAAAAAAGATGCCTTAGGATTTTTAAAGGGAAAATGTTTTCAAGAAACATATTCCTTGTCTGTTCCTGAGGTCAGAGCCATATTCTGAGGTCCAAAGAAGTATAATAAGAATCACTGGTTCACTGGGGTCAAGGAGAAGATTCCAAATGACTTCAGCAAGCACTAAGGTGTATTTTCTATGTCCACAACCATTGTACACACTGACAGGGTTTTATTTATTCATTTATTTATTTGGTTTTTCAACTACTAGTCTGAGGTTACTTGTAGCTTAAAAAAACACCCAAACAAAAAACCCACAACTAACTAAAAAACTGGGTCTTCCATAGGTGTAAGATAGGTAAAGACACACCCAGTGAAGTAAAATGCAGTTTTTCAGGCCAACACGTTCACAAGCTACTACACTTTCCAGTAAAAGAATTAACTCAAATTTCACATGATCATGTGAACTAAGATGTGAAATGCAGGCTAAAATCAAGAGAGGTGTATGTTCCAATAGTGAAGTTTGTCATCAATACAATAGCCAAGTATGCAAAAACCCAGATCCTAGCAGGAGATGTAGTAGTGGCACTGTTACAGCGAGTGACACTGAAATTATCCCATCAGTTACTTTCAGGAGAAAGCAAAACAATTACTACTACAACCAAAAAAAAAAAAAAAAAAAAAAAAAAAAAAAAAAAAAAAAAAAGCACAGCAACTGTGTCCTTCTAACAAGCCTGAAACTCTGCCACCAGGTTTAATGTAATCAAAAACAAAAAAAAAATTAAGCTTTAAAGCAGGATACTCATGCCATATTTTATTCTGCAAAGGTGAAAGGATGCTGTTTGTTCACTGCAAGTTACTGAGGCAGCAAGGCTAAGCCAGGTGTCCTGGTCACTGCTTCTGGCCTTTGCCGCAGGAAGACTTTAGAAAGGGTTGCTTGAGGAGCTAGAGCAGGGTACAAAAGTACCAGCTCGAAAAAGATAAATACCCATTATTACACCTGTAGTACATTGCAAATTTTATGCCACAGACGCTAATTAGGAGACTGATACTTTTCAGAGCATCTAATTAAGCCTGAAAATTAACAAGTCCACCATGATGATTATCTGACAATGAAGCAGGTATTCTGAAGTCATTAGGATGATTTTCATGCAGTTAAGACATCTTCACAGAACCCACATGTAATACAACAGCAGCCACTACACAGCATGGAAGAAATGAACACTGCAGCTATTGGCAAGAAAATTAGCTTTATAAATAATACCTGGCACAGATCTGTAACTCTTTTTGTTGCTTCCCGTAGCTCATGAGACTATTTGTGTCAGGTCAGACATAGCCACAGAGCTACAGGGTTCATCCAGATAAATGCTGAAAATGCTGCTTTGTGACTGCAGCAATCTTATGAGAGCACAGCAGAGGAAAAGAAGAGAAAAACCTACCCTTTTATTTCCTGGGAAAGAGTCATCTCTATGTTTTCCACATCAAATCAGTATGGGATCTAAATCCTAAGTAATGGAGTACATAATGGACTTTAGTGAAAGCTGAGATTAATACTGACATATAAAAACTTAAAACCAGCTCAAAATATTTTCAGTAAACCTTTCAGTATTCTACAGGATTCTGTGGGTTTGGTGGGTTTTGTTTCCTTTTTTCCCTTAAAAAAAGGCTTCTGTAAGCCTTCTCATATATTAGCTTTTGGGAAAAATGTTTATGGGATTCAATCTTTGCTGTCCAGTGTGAAGTTTGGAATAGTCCAATGTTAAGCTGATAAATGTGTGACTAATTCATGGATTATTTAAATAGCATGCACAACATTATATGGATACTGCTAGATTTCTAGTATTAAAGATCTGCCCATGTTCCTTCAGTCAATTCCTGCTTTTAGAAGGCTAGAGATTAATATTTTGTAACCAAGCTGGAATGGAATGGTTTACAACATTTAATTTCAAAAGCATTGCTAGTTTTGTATGTTTACATATATATATAGACCAAAGATTTCAACCATATGCATAAATATATGCATCCCAAAATTTGCAGCACATTGTACATAACCTGCACCTTCACCATATTTATTTCTAAAAACTTTGCTTGATTCTAGACAAGTTCACAGGTTTTCCTTCAAAGTCATCATCTAAACCCCAAGTTTTGTTGTTACAGCACTTTGCATAAAAAATATTTTATATACATACATATATATGCTTTATATATATATATATATATATATACACACATGTATACATGTATATACACACACACCCTCCTCTCAAGGAAAAAAAAAAATCTAGACCTTCTGTTATTACTTTTTGCCCAAAATTCAAGTCTTATTCATAACAACAAACTAAAAATAGAATTTTTTTTCAGGACTGTTGTATTTCAGAGTGTTTGACTTCAGTTTTTGTTGGGTGTTAAAAACGAATCTGTATCTCTCAAGGCCTGCCAGAGTCAGGCAATTGCAACAGGGCCTCTCGATGGGCCAACAAACAAAACAAGAAGCTGGGCATTAAACAAAGTAGCAAGCTCTGCTACTGTTGCCAGTTCCATGAGTCTGCAGACTACTAGTTCTGATTTTTCATTCATCCACCCTGTTCTACATTTTAAGACAGTTCCAACAGTACTGTTTCTCAATTTCCCATTATTGACAGTGCTTATGAAGAACAGTTTTCAGAACATGTCCATTTTTAAATATATAAACTTCACTGACAGTAAAAAAGACAAAAACCCCAGATTTTAACATAAGCTCATGGGAAGCAGAATATACATATTATAAATTTGTCCCAATCATTTACTTTAAACAGTTGCTTTAATTAGTAAAATGCTTAACATATCTCACAAGTTACCTTTTTTTTCTTTTTTTTTTCTTTTTCTTTTTTTTTTTTTTTTTTCTTTCAAGCCAGAAAAGCTATGGGCTGGAAACAGAACACCACCAGCCACTGGCCACATGATCCTGAGGACTGTTCAACAAACTTTACCCCAAAAAATAATATGTAAAGTAAACTATCACTGTTATTAAGAGATAAACAGGAAAGATTGATGAACCAATTTGCCAGATACCTTAGAAACAAACAACTCATGGGAAAATTTTTGCTGCTGACTGATCTTGTATCCCATGTGTATCCCAGAATGTTTTACAAGTTACATATAATTTATTGCTCTCTTGCATAAATCCTGTGTAAGGGTTTCTAAGCAAAATCAGTCCTAAATGTAAAAACCAGCGTTATTCAGGCAGTCATTTTATATTGGTCCAGCAACTACTTTTATAGCCTGACAGGACCACCTGTGTGAGCTTCAGTAATAAAAGTAGCATTAAAAAAAGAGAGAAAAAAATGGGAAATATGAAGAGGTGACAGGACAGACACAAAAGGGAAGATGAGAGTCCTAAGATTCGTTTTGTAGGTGCAAAAACGCTGTGCAATTTGTAATCAGCTCTACTTATTTAGTGGTTTCTCACCAAAGCAAGGGATAGAGTTTCAGGACTCTAGTCACATTGCTAAGCTTATTAACTTTAAAAACATAATAATCAAGTCAACAGGAAGCATTAAACATAACAATTCAGTTGTATTCACTTTCCTGTGGAGAGAAAGGAACTCATCTCATTCATAACATCACACCTTTTAAGGTATGCAGGTGTTCAGAACTGTTTCTTCACCTACTGCCTAACCTGGTGAGGTAGGTGTGACCTCACAGAGCACAGGAGACAAGATATCTTCTAGAGTCACAGATCTAGAACATGATCACAATTCACCAGCTTGGCAATCACATGTGAAGACTGATCCTATAAGCTCTTAGCCAGACATTTCACTGAGACTGACTCCATAGGCTTTGAATGATCCCACTACTTGTGTAAAGCTGTCTTCAAAAGATCAGAGGCTGGGCCTGCTGAGATATGCATGCCCAACAGGGTCTCATTCCTCTTTTATTATAGAGGAGAACAAAGACGGAACAGAACAGTGCTCCACTGCTTCACACACAGGGGGACAACATTCACCTCATGCCAACGCAATATTTTAATGCTGACAGCACATCTTTGATGATAAATTAAAAACCTTTAAATTTTACACCTACCTCTCTGGTTTAACATCTCCTCAATCTAAAGCAAAAGAACTCTCCTTTTAGGGCATGATTCGATGGGTTTCTGTAATAGATGGCTTCTGTGAGAATTCAGATATAATGGCCTTCATCAAGTTGATTATGTGACAATCCAATTTTTTTATATACTTGTCAAGCAATTAGAATTTTGTGGACACTAAAAATCTACATATTTATCCATGCTCCAGTTTGTAATAGGACCACAATAGTAACAGTCTACTTTTTTATTTACAAAGCAGACCAAACACCAAGAGTGTTGGTACAAACTTGTATGTTGAAAAATAAGGTCCATGTAAAATATCTCAGAAGTCATGGATATTTACATCAAAGGGACCTCAACAACATGAAAGCAGCAACTGGAAATTGGTGGTACCCATCACCTTTATAAGCAGTTGCAAAACTCTCTCATTTACATATACACTGACCTTTCAAAAACTAAATTCAGTTTTAAATTGGGATAACACTATGACAGTCAACCCCAACCCTGAGTTCAGTGGAACTGGGTGCATTTCTAACATCACATTAACTACGAAATTAGAATCTCAAAAACCATAATTCAGAACTGCCTCAATTGACTTTCCTCCCACTTAGGGCAAAATGTTTTGGTTTTTTTTCCAGAATAAAAACAGGGCACCAGAAAAACCAAGTCACGACTTTCAAAGTATCCATTTTATAGCTCTGTCCACCAGCTACTATGAATATTGAAGTTGATAAAGTTTATTCACTGTTTATTCACATTTAAATTTGTGAGTTTTCAAGACTCACACTCAATATTACAATATGTTCATAAAACAGAAAAAATAAGACTACATTTATTGCTTTATCTCCATTAGATCTCTAAACAAGAGGGTTTCATTATTTTACATTCAAATCTATAATATCTTTTTAAAAAGTATCAATGCATCCTAATAAGTACAGAACTATTATTTCACACTCTCACAGTATCATCCAAACTGTGAAAAATACACCATTTCATAGATTTGTTTTGCCTGATTGCTTCTAGAAACCAAAGCTGTATCAAATTCTCTTGCAAATTTGATGAGTTCTTAAAACAAATACCAGAGCCTCTGAAGATATTGAAATATTTCAAGCATTAAGCTGTAATTATATTTACTACCTGTCGCACAGGCAAAATTCTCTAAGTTTTGTATTTGAGCTTTACTCTTAATAAAGAACAAAGGGTCAGCTGCAAAATAGATTTCTGGAAATCTCACAGTCAATGACCTCAAGTTACACTTCACTGTAGGCTTTATGCAAACAAGAGAAAAAAAAGGTGACAGAGGGGAAGAGAATAATGGTGAAATGAGGTCTAGACGATCTCTGAATAGAGAACAGCTATTTTCTTAAGTTTCTATTTAGCAAATGGAATAAAATGATAACAAATGTATCTCACCAATAACAATACTTACTATCAACTGATCATGAAATGGGAATTATCAAAGATAAATATTTTAAATACTATAAACCTATCAACGTGACTGCATTTTCATAAGCTCCTTGAAAACTGAGATCCTAAAACCATGTTTTGCAGATTTGTGCTTTTTTTTCTCACTACAGGCTATTTTTTCAAGAGACTAGCATTCATATATAGAACAATCTAAATCAGAAGTAAAAATTTTGCTTTTACCAAAAATATTGTTGGACAAATACATGTGCTTTGTTTTTTGGGGTGACGGGATATCTTCATTGGTTTTGTTTGCGGATTGTCTTGGATTTTTTTTTTTTTTGAAAAAAGGAAACTAATATCAATTTTTAGAAGAACCATATAAAAAATTGTACATTCAAAGTACATTCATGAAAACCTGAAAGAAAAGATACAAGAAAAGAAAAATCTCATGGGCACTGCCATACCTAAATGTTTGGCCCATGGTTTGGTTTCCAAAAAAATTTGAAAACCTGTATCAGGCTCCTGAAAAGAAAAACTTTATTTAAAAAACAACAAACCACACACTCATCCAGTTCAAATCAGTATGTGTACCATGAAAAGACTTAAAGCAGGAAAGGAAACAACGTGGTGGACGAAGATGTGCTTTTTGGGGGTTTTGTTTTGAAAGAAGCCCCTCTTCTTTCAAAGATATCAGTCCTCCACTCAAAGCTGATCTACTCAGATCTGCAAATCGAAATCTCCTCCTGAAGGTCCTAAGGAATTTAAACATCAGGACTATTTAAATCATATTTTAATTCTACTCAGTCAGACGTGTTCAAATTTATGAAATTATACACTCCTGGAGGGATCCTGAAATGCCATGCTACAGCTTTCCTCCAGGAAAATCAGACACAAGGTTTGAAATCCCTGTGATTAAGGAAAAATCCTGTACCTGTGTCATCATGAGCTAAGCTTGAGGAAAGAACAGCAGATTTCTTTACTGCAAGAAAGAGTCTCTGCCTTTGTCGTTTCCTCAGAGTATATGTATGTAAACGTGAATGAAACACAGATTAATACTCAATTAAAAGCCACCAGGGAAGTTCAGCAGAAAAATGTCATCTGCATTTGGAGACAGCTCATATGATGAAAAAAGGCATCACCTCAGCTTGCCAGGAGCAGAGTATTTCTGGATATACACAGGAGCCAAGCTTTTTAGGTAGCAAGCAACTACTAATAAGAATAGTATCAAGACACATTAGCTTTTTTCTGCTCTCCTATCTCACCAGCAAAGATAGGAGAGTCATTTTGTGATGGCATAGAAGACGTGCACGTATAACAATAATTACCTAGGCCAGAAACTGCAGGATTAAAAACCTGGAAAACTTTGAGATTGAAGTAAACTTTTCAGCCAAGGTCAAATGCCTTAAAATACAAGTAAAAAACCTTACCTTTCCTCATGGCTATTCTGTGAACTGCATGCACTTGAACAACTAAATACAAAGACAATGTCTCCATCAATTACTTCAATTTTGAATTATGTCAGCTCCAAAATATTCTTCTGTTTCATTACAATTTTAATAAATGAATAACCTAACCCTGAACTTGAGCAGTAACTGTGGATACTATTACAAATATAAAATTGGCAATAAAATCAACTTTAGCTGAGTCTAACTTAGTAATACCACACTCAGTGTCACATTCCTTGCATCATCAGTTTAAAAACAGGACTCAAATTTTCCTGTCCAAAACTTTTAAAATCCTAGTTTCATACCATTTTTCTGCATCCCATAAAAAACCCCACACGTAGTAAGAAAAAGTCCACCCACCCTACAAAAACCCAAACCAATCACTATCTGGTAGGAATGCAAAAGAGGTTGACTCTAAACAGTCAAAAAATGAAAGGAGTTGTGAAAGCAAAGGATGCGACAGCTCCACAGTTTTGACCTTTAGAAGGACCCAGCTTTTCAGCAAACATTAATTCCTTTGTATTGGAGGTGAAATGGCAAATATTTCCTCTTATTAAGGAAGGTTTTGGATTACCTTCTCCTCACTCAAATACAAGACTTCTGATAACTAACCACAATGACAATAAAAAGACTGTTAAGACTATCCTGAAGCTGTACTTAAAAGCAGATCACGTTGCTATTGAGAAGAACAATAACACTGCATACATGGCCATCACAAAAACTGAATTAAGCTTTTTTGATGGTGCAAACAATTTCAGGGCTCTGACAGCTAGGAATTATTCCTCTCCTAATTTCAGATATAAAACCAACAACCATGGAACATAAAAACTAATGACCTGCTGCTTTAAAGGTGAAGAGATCTGAAAACAAAGACTGAATATTAACCCTTTGGTGCCATCACAACCACAGCTCCCACAAATATCCCAGGCTCACAAATATAGCCTTCCTATCAGCTTACTTTGGAAAGAGCCACCGGAATTTTTAACAAGGCTTTGAATCACAGAAAGGTTTTGTCTTTGGAACTTTTCATTGACGATTCCACAACTGCAGAGTTTTGTTCCTTTATTCTCTCCATACCATCTTTTCAGCTTCCGTGGTAATAGAGGATGCCATCCAGTTCATTATCATTCAAAGCAAGAGGTAGCCTTTAAGTAACCAAACAGATTTTTGTGTAGTTCAGAGCAAAAACTGATGTTACATGCACAGAGCCCATTAAAAAGCACAGATAAGATACAAAACAAGAGGGCTCTTCAGTTTGATATGAAATCTGATATTTTACATGGGTAGTCAGGTTCAAATGACTATTTTTAGCCATATTTGAGTATGCAGCTATAATGCACAGGCTGTTATCTCAAAACACATATTATTTTATCATACCTTTACAGTTTAACTATCACTAGTCACTGGAGCAGAAAAAAATAGATCTGAATCTACAAGATCCTGCACACTTTGACCCCAATCTAGTAATGCACCAAAGCAGCAGCTGATCTTTCAGCACAGAGTCCCTCTGAAGAGTTTCCTGATCAGGATCAAAGTACTCACATTGTACCCAACACAGGAGAATCAGCTCCTGTCTAGTAAGTCATGCATGTGATTTGCACCTAAAACATGAATCAGCTCCATGACACTGAGTATGGCTAACTGAGGAACAAGTTAAATGTGCAATCACAGGAAAGAGAGGTCAATAAGACCTTTGAGAAGTCACCTAGGTCATTCCTTCAGCAATGACATCACCAACCAACATCAACTACAAACGCACACAGAAGAGAAAATAACCCATACCATATAATGATACCAGTAACAATCATAGGCAGTTAGAAATGGGAAAACAGAATAAAAGGTAACTACACTGCTATAAGGAAGCAGGAGAAACAAAAACTAAAGAAAAAAAGAAAAATAAAAAGATGGTGTCCTGGTTTCTAGAGTAATACTTCATAGAAGCCATATGTTTAGTCTAATATCAAAAGGCAGCTTTAACTCAAAAATCTGCCGGTTAGTTATTTGTAACTCCAGCTAATTGCACATGGCATGCCTTGTGAATCGAGAGATAATTAAATATATTAAGTGACAACAATTGAATTCTAAGAATACACTTGATCCCCTTGAGGCCCAATTTTCTCTGTTTTAATCCTGCTCACTTACTTCCACTTAAATAATAGCTTTGCTTGCCTCTGGCTGAGCAAAGTTCAGGATTACACCACTAATTAACTAGTGGCACAGGGATTTCTAGGCCTACACAAAGTAGTGAAGACTTAAGTTGAGCAAGTGCCCTAGAAACTCTGCTATGCCACTGATTTTTACTTCTTTGGAACAGAAATTACTCTCTTGGTTCATCTATGGTGGGGTTATATATTTTCAAAGATTACATAGCACTGGTTAATGCAAGAACATGACCTTGTAGAGGAAGCTCCCTATATTATGAAAACATCTACAAAATAATCTTAATTGTCTGAATTCCTACCTGTATGGACTGTCTCCGAGAACTTATACACAGCCCACTTGCAAATTTTTAAGCCAAATTCTTTATTGGATGTTTCCACTGACTGCAAATGTAGACCTCTGTGAACTTAAATGCACCAATTCTGCCTTTGCAGAATGGTAGGACCAAAGGCAGCCTAAGTGGAGGGGAAAGGGCTATTAGATGCAATTTATCTTTTCTGAGTAGAGAAAACCTGAGCTTCCCAAAGACTTGATTTGAAACTGAATATTTAAAACACCTTAAAGCACTATAATTGAAAATACATTCTTGGCATGTATGACACATACTGTTATTACAATGTTCAACTTGTTTTCATTTTATTTTTGACCTAATTAAACAGTCTTGAAATAAAAAAACCACTTCTGCAGCAACTGTCACATCTCACTGCACAAAGATACATGTGGTACAATGCATCTTTGGGAAACTAAGTGGAAATTTTGAAACCTACCCCTTTTAGTATTCAACAAGTGATTATTCTTCTTCCTGTAGGCATTCTTCTTTTCCAGAAAGTATTAAAGGGTTTTTTTGTTTTTCCTGATTAATCTGAAGACAGTAAGTAACCACTTCTAAGAAAATCCATTTAAAACTTTTTAGGATAAAAGCTAGAGTGTAGTACTGTGTGCATCATGGCATAAGAACTAAAAACTGTTTCAATACCTAAAAAAACCTCTAGCTCTTCTAGCATATGTCAAGTGTTTCCAACTGTCCAGTTTCAGACTATTTGCAGTTTCCAAAACAGTTGATGGAAAATCAAACCCCACCTGGACACATTCATAAGCCACATTTCAGGTTCTCTAAAACACTTTACCATTTCACATAAAAGAAAGAACATATTTATTATGCTCTCTGCACCTAAATTGCTACTCAAGTAAATAATTTTATTTGTGGCTTCTTGAGACAATGATACTTTATGACAGCGACATTTAAGTGTTCTGTATCCATCTTACAGGGCTGGAGATCACTCAAACTGAATCAAAATTTCTTTGATAGGTGAAATAGGCCTGCAAGAAACGACTATTTTTGAAATATTCCCACTTCATCTAGCTGAATTTTTGTTGGTTTGTGAGGGTTTTTTCCTAAGAATATTACCATTCTATTAATAATACTATCACTAAGAATGTTATCACTGCTTGATACTGTTGATCCATTATGATCAACTGAAACTAAATATCTAGAAAGAGTTTTAGATATTTTAAAAAGACATTATCAACTAAATCTCTTGATAAATAGACATTTTGAAAAGAAGACATACAATCATAAGAGCTTCATCTAAGTGCTATTTATATAAGCAAACCTGAATGAGGCAACTTATGTTAGCAAAAAACATCGACTTCAAAACCTATTTGTTTCTCTTAAAGTATTGTACTACTGGAAAATAAAAAAAAAAAAAAAAAACCACTTTTTTTTGCCTTTAATTCCCCAAACTTCTTTGTTTAAACTGAAGTTTATGAAGTATTAGCTGTAAGTTTCTGAACTGCATACTTGGAAATGTGTGGTTCTCTGGGCAGCTCACAGACAGAGGGAAACACCCCTTCCTGACCATAAAAGGTCTGAGTGCATGTTCTCAAGCGGAAAATGTGTGGGATCTTATTTACAAACGTATAAATACATGCCATTCCTTTGCGCTCACAGGCACAGTTGAAACCAAGCCAGAAAAGGAAGTACGAGCAACTTGATCTGAGATTTCTATTACATTTTGTCTGGCATGGTACCACTTCAGCCTGTATTTTCATAAATGTCTAATTATTGCACTGAATAAGGTCAGAAAATATTGCCCAAATATGATTTGTATCTTTCAGTTTGTGCTCCAAACATCTTTTTCTCTTCATTCCTCCCCCAACACCTTTACACCCTCCTAAGGCAGAGACAGGAGACCTGAGGAAAAGGCTCAAGAGATCAGTTCTGGGTCCAGTAGCAACCAAGAAAGGAACCTCACAGCAGCAGCTTTTCCCTTGGAAAGGGTTTCCAGCAAACAAGAGCCACTGGCAAGCAGCCTGGCACTGGCACCGCCCTCAGGGACACCAGCCGCTGCCCCTAGCACTGCCTACCATGAACCAGGCTTGTCGACTACAGGCTTGACTAAACAGGGGCATCCGAATTTCAGCAGAGCATGCATTAGCCTGTTCATGACTGCAGAATTCATTCATTCATTCTCCCAAAATCCATTAGAGAGAAAAAACCAAAACAAATAATAGTTCAATTTCTAGGCTCTCTCTAAATATAAAAGGCAATCCTGTAAATGACTGTTTTAAGCCATCTCAAAATAAATTACAAATAATTTTCCAGGGTAAATTTAAAGGTGACTTTCAATTTGACAATTTAAACGAAATAGTGCCACGTTATTTTCTAGAACTGCAGAATTTAAAAATACTACTAGAAAATAAGTACCAAGTTCTCATCTTGTCATCTCTTCCTGATGAGGTTAGTGAGGATTATCATTTGAGTGGGTGTTATTCATACCATGCATAAGAACCAGAACTTTAGAGCACAGAAGAAACCAGAGGTACACAAGTTCTCTATTAATTTACTTTTCTAAGAATATTTTTTACTTTGGTTGCAGACAGAGAACCCATTCCTAAATGCAGAATGGTATCCAAATGCTGACCCAAGAGAAAATTGAAAGATAGTTAGGTGAAGCACCTGGTATTCTAAAATATGTTTTTCTTCATGTAGGAAACCCTAGAAAATATTCTGTTTAAAGAGGAGGGGGGAATGGAAATCAATCACTACTCATACACAAGGTAGAAAAAGGTGAGGTTACCTCATGAGAGAATATCAATAGTAAACAAATAAAATGCAAGCCTAAAATAGGGCAAGGAACAGGATGGGAGACCAGCAACTCCTTTGCAATATCTTAATATCACTGGCCTCATTGAAGAACCCGCTTACCCCCAGGGGCACGTTCTCCTTCAAACTAGGATCTAAAATGATCAGCAAGGACTGGAAAAACACAAACCCTTAAATCTCTGCTCTTCTTAGACTACGGCATAATGGAGGAATAGATTCTGGCCATGAAGGTTTACAAATGAAAAAAAAAAAAAAAGTCTACGGGAAGAAAACCAAGGCCAAAACAAACAGAACACCACTTGACACCACAACCTAATACTAGGAAAGAACACTTGAGGAAGTTTACTTTACATTTTTACAGTCATCACCTGATACACAGCATCTTTTACCCATATTAGCAATGATACACTTGAAGTGGAACATTGAAATGTCTTGATCCTGTGAAATTTATAGCTTTGACTCACTGCAGTCTCTATCACTTCCAGATCTGTGCACAACACGAAGCAATTTCTGAGCATCCTTCCCATGTGCAGAGCTGCTGTCTGCCCTACTGGGACAGGACTACATGGCTGAGAGGAAAACCTGAAGATTAAGAATTTGAGGCAAATGTGTGGAAAATTAGAGGAAACACTGTAACTGTGTAAATCCAGGGTCTACTCGTATCTTGAATACTGCTTCTCAGTATTTTTTGATACTTGAAGTACCAGAAGATACATACTTTATGAGCCTTTTGCACATACATGTGTTCATATTTGCTACATGCGAACATGGAAACACTCTGCAGGAGAAGTGATCCAAGGCTTGGAGCAGCCAGTAGCTGAGGCTCCACAATAGTCGGTCAAATCTAAAAATCATAGGCAAAACCAAAGAGCAAGATGGTACTGAATAAAATGATCCAACAGCCTGCATGAAACAACCAAAGATAGATATTTATTAGTTACGTGGTTAAACTTTCTCACTAGAAACTGTAAACAGCAAAAGTTTACAAGATGTCAAAAATCCTTTGGGCTGCCAAACACACAAATTCTGCCCGCAACTTATAAAAATTTCTGACTCCTACAACACTGTAAGGCATGAGAATAGTCCAGGGAATCATTGTTACATTCCTTACTGGGTATTGTCAAACAAAACACACTGAGCCAACTATACCTTTAATTTGGCCTGGAATGGCTGCTATTACCTTCTAGAACTTTCTCAAGGAATTGCCTTGGCACACAGGTTTCTTTACTAGTGCTTTCTTTTAATCTACAGTCTTGAGATCACAGCATTATACTTAACTTCATCTCTTCCTTTTGGCCTCATTACTATTTGATGAAATTCAAAATTCACATAATATTCCATATCTTTAATTACCTTGCCTACCTTTAATAAAATTGTTTCATCTTGAATACAAAGCACTTCTTTTTAAGTACAATCAACAATATTGTTTCTTGAACTCTCCTCAGCCTAATATTAATTATATAAGCTACCTACCACTAAGATTTACTTCTTTAAAAATATCCATATTTACAAGGTAAATTGATAATTCCAAATTAATGTTTTTTTGGTTAATAGGAGTCATGAAGAAAGTTGTTGACACTACCTAAAACCTAATATACAGCTACAGTTTGAAAAGCGCATATTTAAATTGCATGTGAATACAATTGTTGGAGGTGACATCTTCATCATTAGATAAACCTCTGCAAAGAGATCAGGATGGTAAAATTCTAAAGGGAATTATGAGAAAGCTATGAAAACAGAATTATATCTAATCTCAGAAATTAACAACATAGAAATATTGTATTTTACCTTAAAAAAGGAAAATTATCTGAAGCTATTTAGAGACTTATTTTCTGGACACAATCTCTTTGAATGTAATATTGCTTATTTGAACTGGTATTTGTAAATAGAGGTTTGAAGAAGTAGGGAAAATATTGCACCTAGAACCAAGGTACCAGATACTCTACAAGTAAGGAATAATCCTTATTTAAAGGAATAAAATCCAAAAAAGCTGAATTACATGCACAACGCTTCAGTTCTGGAGCTGAAGGAAATTCCAGAGCAGGAAAAATTTTAAGAATCAGGGTACCCACGTTAAAAACAAAACACAAACATAATTCTCAGAGAATGAAAGTAGTTCCTTTGAATTAGACGTTGTTGGCTTACAGACATTCTTAAAATCTCTATAGTATTACCACTTTTGCCTTGCTACTGTCACTACTTTCTAAACACAGAATTTATGGAACTGCAAAAGACAGCATCTTACCAGCACCTCTTCCTCTACTGAAGAGAAAGCATTTATTCACATTACCTGGCTAAAAACCATCAATATCTTTCATGGAAAAGATCTAGATAAAAATTATTTACCAGATAGGGCATTTTATTGGATGCTCTTTTTTAAAACCATCTTTCTTATGATGCTTCCCTACTATTTGCAACTAAAGGTAACCTAAACATCTTAGTCCTTTAAGCAAATAATCCCATTGTGTTTATGGGGTGTTCTTTGTTATAAAGTAATCTTGAACAAAAGGACGGTTGATTTTTTGTTTTCTTCAGTCTTCAGGAACTGCACTCCAGACAATTCCAGTAGGATGTGAGATCTTTCCCTCTAGCCCTTCTCTAACTGTGACAGAAAGCAGATGCTAGCTGAGCACTCAAAGCTTGATGCTGACCATTAGAACTGTTATTTCTGGAAAAGGTGATTCCAGAGGCTCCAGGGCTGCTCACAGGCAGAGAAATTACCAAAGCTTCTCTTTTTCCTGTTTTCCCCATCCATATATAAATACACATCTAATAATTTCTGATCAAAATCTTTTTGGCAGGTGCAAGCTGCTGACCTTTCTAATCAAAACGCTGTCTGGTATACACACTCTTTCCTTAGGGTTCAGGGTTTTTTTAAAAAAAACTTCCAAAACACACACATCCACACACACAAAAAAAAAAAAAAAATCAGAAAGAAGAGAAGAAGGATGCAATTTTGAATGTAATTTTATTTATCCTCAGAAACAATTCAGGCATTATGAAATCATTTGCTAAAATTGTGCCAGGAAGAAAAAAAAAAGAAAAAAAAAAAAAGGTTGTAGGGACCAATGTGCCACTGAGCAGCTTGTTACATTCACTCCTCTGGCTTTAAGGATCAAGTTCCTAGTGGCAGCATAAGCACGTGCCAGGAAAGTAAATATATTGATAATTTTCAGAGAGATATATTATTTTCCAATTGCCACTAGGTTGCATTTTTTAAAATGCTTCAGTCTTGATTTTAAAAGTATTATAATTTCCTCTTGCTTAAAATAATGAGAATTATTTTTACAAAGCCATCCCTGAAAGCCACACTTACTGGCCACACAAAAGAGAAGCAATTTGAAAACCCATGTCTGATATTTTAATTTTGGTGCACCAGAAAAAAAAACCACAGGAAAATAGAGATTTCTTATATTATGAATCCAATATTGATAAAAAGCCTAAGTATCTGCTACTTTATCTGTAGTTCATCAGATATATAAATGCTTACATGACACTGAAAAATGTTTTAGCAAGAAAGAACTGTAACAGCTGAAAGAATGTTTCTCTCTTCACTACCTGGGATACGAACCCTGATTAACTACCTGTTTAAACCACCACCACCACCATACACACCCCATGTTTGGAGTAACAGCCCATCAAAAAGAGCTGTCAGTAATGCTGAGGACAAACAAAGCCAGTATATTGCAGTGTTTATGCACTGATCACTGTCTTTGCTGTTTACAGCTTCATGTCCTGTACAAGTGAAAAATCTTCCAAACTCCCCTTTTAAATACCTCTAAATGGTGGAAAAATCAGGTGCTACCAATGTAGCAGTATAAAATAAGTTCTTCATATAGCACAAAATGAAAAAAAAAATTAGCCCCATTCAGTAATCATCAACGAAGAGCTACTGTGCTGGAGCCCTTTCGTTCATTCTTCTACTACAGTAAGGAAAAAAGATACAGAGAAAAAAAACTTCTATGCAGTGTTGTCACAGCATCTTGGTTTCTTCTACTATAAACTTTCAGCACAGAATTCTTTCCCATTTCTGTCTTTACCTCTCAACATATACCACCTCCTTATTCTTTAATGCATTCAATGTTGTTCAACTATTCTGCAAACTGCAAAAAAGAGTATTTCTCCCTTGCCATAAAGGCAGAAGCATGGGGGGTTTTGTTACATTTTTTATCAAATTTTTAACAAGAATACAGATAGTCATATGTGTCCATTAGTATTTTACTGAAAATGGAGTAGAGATCCTGTTGTTCAGCACAGAGCTTGGATTCCTTAGCTTACTGAGTAGAAGAGAGCTATAAAAGAAAATAAAACTCAAAATATGAAAGCATGATTAGCTTTTATCTTTCAAACACTGTTTTACATAAGTAAATTTTATTACACTTTAACCATTATTAGTTGGGGATTTTTTCAGATAAGAAGTAATTCAGATGCAGCAAATGATTTTTATAGCTAGACAGGCACAGCCATCATAACAAACATAAATACAATTGCTTAACTTTATTTCTCATTTAATGGATATAATCAAAACTCTGAAAAGGAAGTCATCAAGATGTTTCCCTTTTCCAGGCTTTGAATTAATGACAAGGTCTTGATCTTGCAAATGTGCACCATGTAATTTTTTCACTCTAACTAGATCAAATCACTTCCCAGCTTCAATGGAATTCCTCATCCCAGATCAAGCCTTTTTGTGTATGTCAGGGAACAACTCCACAACATAACATTGCATCTTGTACATCTATCCAGTCCAAAGTGCTGTCAGTGGGGAAGCTCAGGGATTAGAGCTAGTCAGCCGGTAACACATTATTTATAAAAAAAAGTATATATACTTAGTACATATAATAAATTGCTAGTAGATATAATAGCATGCTTTATAGTAATTAGCAAGTTTAGAACTGCTTTTATGTTAAGGGATAGAAATGAATATTTTTGATAACAGCTTGCTTTTATTTAAGTATGTTACAAGATAGCTTTTAGAAAAGACTTTGAGCTTCAAAACAACAAATATTCAGCAAAACAATAGAAAGGAAAAAATGTAACTGAGAAAAACCAGCTACCACTGAAAATAATTATATTTTAGTTGACCCTGAAGTCTTAAGTCAGCCAAGGGAATGTAGAAAAGGCACAATAAAAAATTGTTTTTAATAAATTAGCTATTAATAAGTAAGTAATCACGCACTTAAAAATGAACAGCAAAAAAACCCACAAAAATACACACAAAATGAATTTTAAAACCCAAACAAAAAATCTCCTATGTATTTCTGAGTTCTTATTGAAGATCCTAAGGTAGGGCTGGGGAATCAGGACTCAAACCAATAGCTCCTATAGTCTGCATTCAGTAGCAACATCTGGGTACACACAAATTCCAAAATCAGATGGTGTGAACCCTCTGCAGCCACACTTTATCCCTCTGTGGAGCAGACAGCTCAACATGCAGCTTGGATGTGGCTGACAATACACATGTTCAACAGGTACTATTGCCTGGAATTAAATGATTTAAAGAACTGTGGACATGCAAAAGAGAAGATTCCATTCTTCCCAAACCCAAGAAAATTAAAATATAATGTAAATATTATCATGTCATCTAGCATTAGTTGATCTCCATGCAGACATAAAAGATTATTATTTAATCTTTACACACATTTTTGAAAGTTTTAGGACCTGTTACCACACTGACAGCCCATCTTGAATTCAGTCAAAATACTTTTAGCTCCAATATTCACCATTACTTGCCCAAGCCAACCTAAAACAAGAGATTCTTGGATTCGCGCTTTCTGAAAAACTACACAAAACGCATTCTCATCTGAAATGCACATACTGAACATAAAGTTACCAAGCACTTCTTAAAACTGAAAAAATCTGAACAGGTCAACCTAGCCCAAGAACAAACCTCAAGAAACAGAATGAGAACAAACATATATCAAGCATCCACATACAGAAAAATGTCAGAATACACCACACACAAGTGCACATAACCATAAATTTGAATAATTAATGACCATCTATTGACCAACTGCTGCTAGAAAGAAATGTTGGGCTGTTAAAACTGTCCCTAAGAAAACTAAGCCTCCCTTCAACAGTGAAATCTTTTTAAGTGTTTCAGATGAATCAGAACCATTAACAAATTTGGACGCTTTTTCCCATAATGAGCAAGAGAAATCAACTTTATTCAAGGACAGTGATCCAACCTGCAAACAGTATTTTTAACAATAGCTAGATCCCCAAACTTAAAGAGAAGCTAAAAAACCCATAAAATCAATGGTCAGTGTTAGACATACTAATAGCACACCAGAGTTTCTTTCCCCAATGTGAAAGACTAACTGCATCCAAATTTTGGTAACTATGTTAAAAGCAATAACAGTTTGGAAACATTTCACTGCTACTTCATTGACTGTTGCCACTACACCGACCTCCACACGCATCTTGACAAATGAGGCCAACCAGAGTTTTGTAAGATTCTTGCTGATAAGGCAGGCACATGCTTTAAAAACATGTTTATCTTTCTACTTGACAACTATGCAAAACCATCCTTTTCCCCACAAGCAATATGAAAATTTTGCAAATCAGGTAGGTATTTAATCAACAGAGCTCTCTTTACTGTCATACTCTGCCAAGGTGTGGCATTCTTCAGGTGTTAGGTAATATCAAAGACAATCTCAGTGGTCTCTCTTCAAATGAAAATTATTGAACTCAAACTCTATGCCAGTACTGTTTGGATTCAGCCTGGGACACCCACTTCCCAGTTCTTGGGAAGTCTGGGACACTACACACATACCAGTTCTTGCAGGTACTGAGAACAGGTATAGAATAAAGATTCCCAAGGAAGAAACAGCAAGAAAAAAGGCTGTTCTCAGCATCTTATGCCAATCTTTATAAAGGCTCTTAGGCAGATATGTAAGGACTGCTGAAAGACTCAACTGCCACAGACTCAATCTCCATTTCAAAAGGAGTAACTACAAGGCTGCATTAGCACTACAAGTAAGTACTTTGTGACTTCTCATAACAGCAAGTGCCGTGAGAAATATAGTGAGTGCTTAGTAGAAATTTTTAGAGTATTTAAAATTTCAGACTCCAGTCTGCCTGTAAATATGCAGCACACCTTGTGCCTGGGGTTTTTGAAAGACACAAAGAAAGCAAGGCCATCAAGAATCTTTAGCCATATTTTAAAAGAGTAGACAAGGTCATATCCACCAGTTTAATCTCCTTTTATAGAGTTAATGTTTGTCTTGGAGCCATTACCTGATAGCTGTCAATTAAGAGGTTTTACCTCCCTTTCGGATCCA
This sequence comes from Chamaea fasciata, assembly GCF_029207755.1. Classification (NCBI taxonomy): domain Eukaryota; kingdom Metazoa; phylum Chordata; class Aves; order Passeriformes; family Sylviidae; genus Chamaea; species Chamaea fasciata. Next base: position 41,363,552 of record NW_027094091.1, on the reverse strand, counting down.
CTCTAGGTTCACAAGCAACAGAAACGTTTGTAGGTACAAACCTCCCTGTATAACAACAGACTAACCAAGTAGTAAGACAGGGAAGCCTTGAAATATTAAGAAAGACCACTTCCCCAAAATATTTTTCTGAAACACAATTTGCCAATAGTATACTTAGAAACCTTTTACACTTGACACTGTCTGATGCAACACACATTAGAATCCCTTTCTGAAGGACTTCTTCAAATGCTGCATAATCACACATATACACTTTCCAGGTAACAACTGTTAGTTTCACAGGCACCTTATCAAGCATCTAAGAGATGCATCAACAGTTCATTATTTAGCATTGTACATACAAATAGAGAGTTTCACCCACGTACAGTTAATTACTACTAATGCTAAACTTGTGCTTAGAGAAGTTATTTTCTTTCTGAAATGATCTGCAGATTTTAGTGCATGAAGTTATGAAAGGTAACTGAAGTTGCTTTGGTAGTAAGAGAGCAAGCACGTCTTTTTAGAAGGGGAGCTAACGCCAATATCCCTCTCTCAAAGTGAGAAAATTGTTCATCCTTAGGTTTATATTTACATCAAAGCAAATAAATGACCCACATCTTAACATGCATAAGTCTTAGTTATTATATTTTTCACTCCTCTCCAAGAAGTGATGAAGTGAGTCAGGAGGGCCTTGCGAGGTGGCACACCATAGATATGATGTTCAGTGCTTCAATGAGATAGGACACACATTTCTGTGACTAACACACCTTAGCTTGGATCACAGTCGCTGCTGTTCTGTGCAAATCTATTTATACTGACAGAGCAGAGAGCCAAAACAATTGCTTTGTAATTAGTTCTGGTATGTTCGAATCCAGAAGGGAAACACTTTTAGCTGATTTTCCCTGGGAATACTACAAAGTTCCACTACAGCTTCACAGTGTAACCATGAAGACCAAGAAAGGCTCCTCATTCACCTAGAAAAACAACAAATCACAGTACTGAATTGTTCTCCTGGATCTTGGCTTTACTCTGAATGTGCTGAAACGTTTGGAAACACTCTTTCTGAAAATCTGTCATCTGTAGTGTCAAAGGCATTCCTGGCAGAGAAAGAAAACCTTGTTGAGGGCAAAATTCAGTCAAGATGACTGTAAAAACCTAATCCACACCTTTGAATTTGGACTGAATATCCATCAGTTAAACATCTTGCAAATGACCCAATTTGTTTACATGGCCCTGTAGCTTTTTATGACTTTTCCATAAAAAAGTTATTACATCCACTCCTTTTATTTTGTTTTAGAGCATTTGAATGAGCCCCAGAACCACAAGCAAGTGAAACAGAGCGTCTGCAGATGGAAGTGGCCTCATATAACTCTCCACTACCGGTGAAATAGTCAGAACAACACTTTCAGTTTGGAAATGCCATACCTTCACACACAGAAAAAGAATTTCCTGTGCCATATGTCTTTTTTAATGTTTAACTATTGCATAAAATGAGTGCTGGTTTCCCTGTCAATCCAAGGAGGAACTTGGAGCCCCTATGACTAATGCCTTGGATTGTTTGGAACAAGGGTGAACGCAGTTGGATGGTTACACAGAGAATTACACTGGAGGAGAAAAAGTAACAAAATAGAAAATAATAATAATCAAACTTAGATATTTTAGCTGCTATCATACTGCTGCTCATCCAATGAAGCTCCCTAGATAATAGTTTACTAAAAAACTGGACAACTGAGTTTTGTGGAAAAGACTATAACTAAAGGTAACAATTGAAACAAATTATACCATGCATTAGTTCAGAAATAAGTACCTCTTCCATGCACTTCATGTGCTTTTAAACAAATAATGCTGAAATAAGAGAAATTAGGAGCTACAAATTGACAGAGAAGGTGTGCTAAGAGCATCTCCAAAATCATTTTTCCAGTGTAAACTACTCTTCAAATATGACACTCTCTGGTATTTAACACACAGAGAAATTTACAACTTTGCTGATTTGTGCCAAAATGAATAATGGTTTATAGATGTAGAATATTGAAACGACAAAAAGGGCACCACTCCTTTACCTTTTACTGCCTGAACTTAGTTTGAAGCCCATTTATCAGATTACAGGACCAATTCTCTAATTAACTGCAGCATCTAACTCCTTGCCCCCCACCTTCTTACATGATTTATTGCCAATTCATAATAAGAATACAACAGCAACAGCAATGCAAAAAGGAATTAAATATACAGAATACACAAGCAGCACTTTTTCCTCTTCCAAAGACATTTTTTTTCTGAGACAGACAGATTAAGGTTTCAAGAAAAGCTACATAAAGATGATAGAGGATCCAGCACTCAAAATCATCACTGGCTATGCCAGACATTTGCTGAAACTAGGAAGACCTCCCCTGCCTTCCTTTAGTAGTACTGTAATATCATAGGGAACATATTAGGATAGGTACCCAAACAACAGCACTGGTCATCTAGAAAACCAAGCCCTAAAAAATTAAAACCAAAGATTTTTAATTGCAGCCACAATGCTGGCAAGGTGCATGACCAAAGGAAAACCTCGGTCTGCCTGCCTTTACCAAGCTTTATTCAGGATCAATTGTACCTTCCACTTCATGTGGAGAAATCAGCACAACAGTGATCAAATTGAGTCATGCCTGCATGCTGTTTTCATGCAGTTAATAACCAGTTTTAACTAATCCAAAGAGAAATTTCAGTGTTTTGGGCTTTCAGGGAGATAGGAACAGAGGTGACTTTTGGCCTAGAAGAATCTCCTTAAAACATCCATGTTTATAATGACACCTTGAATAAATGTACCACAAAATGGCAAGTTTAATGAATAATTTATGAGGATTAATTCACTAAAGGCACATTGCCACAGGAAAAAAAAAAGGTGCTATTGATTATTTCCTTGCAACTCTCATTCTTGGTAGTATAAAAGGATGCCACTTCATGGGAAATAACCTTTGAAAATTTTCATATTTCATTTCTCTTTCTGCCTGTATTGGATTGGATTAAAAGGAGATTAATTAATATCCTCTTTCCCTAGCCCCAAACAGAAAAGTGGTAGAAAGAAAATAAAATTCTGAAAACAAAAGCAGCAACCATCACTGTGAAGATCCCCACTGCAGAGTCAACCTGCACAGTCTTAAATTAGCTCACGAGAATGAGAATAGCCTCACAGTGAAATAATAATCCAGTGGCTCAAAGAGACTTAGCTAAACAGCTGAGGAGTTCTTTTAACTTCAGCTGCAGCCAGCTCACATGAGGGTCTGGTCAGCAAAGGTGAAAGCACATTGCCATGGCATGGGGGTGGCACACACTCACAGGACTTGCAAATTACACAGTGGCAAGAAGCCAAGCAGGCTCTGAGACCACGGCAAACATAAGGTCATGCCTACACAAGGTGAACGCCAAAGTCCAAAACTGAGGGCATGCTCAACTACAATGGAATAGCTGGAAGAGAACTAATAAAGCTCAGGGGGAAAAAAACAAACAAACAAAAAAACCACCAAAAAAAAACCACCCAGCACTTGCAAACCCTAATGCAGGAGATCAAGGAATTAGCTGGGCTTTCTCCTTTGTTTATACTAGTTTTTAATAGTTCTTATACTCTTGGTGTGTAAGACTTTCTCCTAGAGCATCCAGAGGCCTGCCTTTTTTCACCCAGCCAACCAACTGCTGTGGAAACTGATTAAGTTATGGAAATGTAGTGAGTTGTTATTGTACACATTTTGTAAAGATGAGGTACCTTTCTTTACACATAAGACTGCTTAAGTATGCTGTAAAATCATGAAAATAAACATAAGCAGCCCAATGTAACGCTGAAGATTTGTTTGAAAAATCTCATTAGAATGACGTCAAGAAGAGGTGATCAGAAGACAGAAGAACCATAAGACTCTCTGTCTATGGACAGAGCCCGGAACAAATTTTCCAGGCATTATCATAAAATAACACCCCGCAGTCTAAGAAAGTCCCTTCAAATCACCAATTTATATTTGAGCTTCACAATAACACATTATGAATTTTCACTTACCTATTTGAATAAAAAGAGAATTTCACATTCAAACACAAGCTGAAAAAAGTTCTCCCCAAAAGGGAATGACAGGGCTGAGTAAGTTTTAACACGCAATTAATTTCTCAGAAACTCTGGAACAACAAAGCACTCATACAGACACTTAGGTGCTACTAAAGTAACTATGTTTCTATGTGTAAGGTCTATTTACTTTCTGTTCCAGTAACTTTTTCTAAGTGACACTGGTTTCTGCTAAAAGGGTACATCTGTACTGGCCAATTCTTAAGATGCTTACACACCAAGAAGTGTACTTCCCATGGCATGTACTTTGTGACTGAAAAGCAAAGATATAGCTCTCTGGTAAAGCCAAGTGCTATCTATAAAGCAATTGAAGAGGCTCATTTCCCGATAAGGGAAGTGGGCTTGCTCAGCACATCCTCTTTCTAGTAATCAGGAACTGCCAGACATAGCAAAAACCAAAAGCAGCAACCACCCAACAGAGACAGAAACCCTCAAAACCACTGCTATAATGCACAACCACTGCTGTATGATGTAAACCAGTACTTCATTATTATATGTTGACTGTAAATAATTAGGACTGAAAGGATTTGGATGAAGTTTTAAGATTTAAAAGATATTATTATGCTTACGTGAAGACAAAGTTCAATGCAAGGTCTTTGGCAATATAGCTGTCCCTGACCCAAGGTATGCCGCATGTTTCTTCTCCATTATAAAACTCAATCTGACTGATCAACAAACTAAAAACCCCCCAAACAACATGACATAAATCTTTGAAGTCCAATCTGCAAACTTAATAAGAAATAGTTCATGCAAATATAAGATTTTTCACTAAAACCCATTCAAGATTCAATTTTACACTAAATTCCTTTTTACACTAAATTCCATTCCAACCCTAAAAGATAAACGGACAGGTTGGGATGACTACATATTTGGGACAAAGAGTAAAAGGTCTGTGCTTTTAAAACCCTTATTTTACTTAAGAAAAGAAACTGAGAGAAGCAACAGGATTAAGGAGAAGTCCCAAGCATCACTCTGATGGGCAAACAATATGCCAGAAGTCAACTACAAACACAAAAACCCCTCAGTTTTAAAAACTTTCTTCCCATGCAATTTATTGTAGTGTTGAACAGCTTCTCTAATTTGTCACAATCTTCTGCTTAAAGTCAAAAGAGAATGTGCTGTAACTCATTACTTTCCAGGAAAACAGCTTTATAACATTTCAAAACAAGCCTTGGACTAGGCAGAAATAGATTTAACTTGAGAAAAATTGCACCACTATCAAGTTTCCCTTTAGATGACACAGCTTATCTATCATACTTTCTTATCTTCTCAAAACTAAGACAATTTCTGCTACCCAGCAGTCATCAACAGGCTGTGCTGGCACTCTTCAATTCAACATGAACCAGTGGAAGTGGCACCACACCATGATAAAGTATTCAGTTATAAGAGATAATTTTGCAGTCAAATGACTGCCTTCAAGCAAAAGCACTGACATTCCTGTCGGTAAAGATTCAGTGTGCTGCATCCCTTGGACACCATCAGGTTTTTCTGATGTCCAACCCAAGCTAAAGGAACTTAATCAGAAACTCTTTGTTGAGATGCTGTTCCACTTCCTGAATTAACTCTTGGGAGATACACAAATCAGGGAATCCTCTATGTGGTTCAGAGTAGGTGTAGCAGGCCACACACACATCGAGGTGATGACAGAATCTTCTTCTGGCACTTCAGCTACTCACTTTTCCCAGGGATAGCCTGAAATATGCAAGTTTCAAACTCTGTCTCAAGGACACACTTTTGGGTTTGGATTTTTTAAGCTGCATAAATCTTTCCCATTTTGGAAGATTTAAGAAACAGATTAGGAAGCGTTCAGTTGGTGAAACCTATTATTTAGGCATTGCCACTCATATGGAAGAAGAAGAAAACCAACCTAATTTCTTTTGAGATCTGTGAAAAGACAGATCATGACTGACACATTACCTGTGCTGCAGAATTAACAGAAATCAAGTAAACGCTTCTGTTTTCTAAGATTTACTTCAGCAACTCTGTTTACTGCAGCTCATTCATACTTGAACTTGACTGCAGGAAAATCAGTCTTCTTAACCGGTCCTGGTGAGTTTCTAACTGACCTCAGGTTTTTGGCCTTCTAAAGTCATTCAGTGACACACCTGAAAGGTACACATGACATAATCTCTGCACATCACTGCTTATGGCATCCAACAGTGGTTTTTACATTATGTTCTATAGATACACTTGTAACAGCTGACAGCTTAGCAGAATTACTTTAAACATTTACTGCATCTTGTTCTAAGGCAGCCAAGTAAACAGAATTTAGATTCTCCTGCCATCTCATGCTGTAATCAAATCCAGATTAAGCTAACAACATCACATAAGCAGGTGCACTCCAGACCACCAGAGTTAAGTCACTAGAAATTCGTCACTCACAGTATTCAATCTACCAATGGCTCCCTCAGACATTTCTGAAGCTACAGAAACAGCATGAAGATACTACGTCAAAAACAGCAGTCAAAAGTAGATAGAAATGAAGCAAGAAAGTAGAAGTAAACCATCCAATCAATCAAATTTGATATACAAGACATTCGGTTTTGTGGTCTAAAAGAAACTGAGCATTCAATTTTTCTTGACTCTGCTTCAATATGGAAAAAATGGTACTAAATGCATCAAAGAGCCATAAGTGAAATGATAAAGCCACCTAAGTTTGAAAAACCCTTCAAAGCATAATGTGACAAGGAATTGCAGAAATGAAATCCACACAGATAAATGGGAGCCCTCACCACATGTACCATTTACTACTACTTTACTTTCCAGAAAACCGCTGCATAAACTTCTTTGATCCTACAGATGATTATTTACTCAGCGGAATAAAATAAAAACACTAAAGATAAATAGGATTTTTTTCACAGAAATCACATAAAGCCCCTTACTGTCAACCAGAATTACAAATAAAACCAGCTCTTAAAGAAAATCTCACTATAAGAGAGGGCTGGCAAATAAAAACATGGAGGTAGTTTTAAGGGGTTTCAAATGGAGCTACATTGGCCCCACAGCAACCAACACACTGAATTTCCAGGAGTACCAGCAAAACACTGTATCCTAACATATTTAATTTACAATTGCAAAAAAATATTTACACTAGGAAATTTTCTCCTAAAATAATATTCACTATGCAGCAAAAACAAGAGAGCTTCTTATGCAAACAATTAGCAAATAAATGGAGTCAAATTGTAATTTTTGAAGTTAATATAATTCAGTTATTAAATAAGTAAATATTATTTTATCCTTAAGTACATGCTTACCCTTTGAAACACAAGTAGTCCCACTGAATTAATAACTGGTCACAGGCATCTTCAGCACCACCTTGAAGCAATAGCTATAGCACCCATGTGTGCAGCTGAGTAACACTAATCCATTCTACTCCAGAACTTCTTGGCCACTTAGCAGTTTTACAAGTTGAGGACAGAATTTTTATTTGTAGACTGCGTGAGTAAAAAATCTCTCTCTCTCCTGACCAGAGATTATTTGGCACATGAACAGCAATATCTCATTCTCATACTCCAGGGAGTTTTAACCTGCCTCTAGCTAAAAGCTATACAATCTTTAGATTGCAGCCGAGTGTAAAAATCACTCTAATTAAATCAAGTAAGAACTGGTTTGACTAGTGTTACTGATCCCCCAAATAATTAAAATCGGTTAAGAAAAGTCAGAGGTTGGTACTTAGCTATACTTAAACTTGTTGCTATTTTTTAAGTAAGTTTTGCAATTGAACAACTACAAAGCAAACTTAAAGTAAACTACAAGAGGAACCTGGACCGTTCTGAGTATAAACTACCCCATAACACAGTTTCAGGGCACTTTCTTTTTCGGTTTTTATTTTAAAAAAGTTTCTCTTGGATTTGTATTTGTTCTAAGATGTAGTGACTGTATCTTAGAGCATGCTAAATTTCATTGCAAACCACTTGAAGCCTGACCTAAGGCAGCTGCATTTCTGATATATGTGAACAGAATCTAGTTTGCACCATCACATAAACTTACACCTATTTACACCAGTTTTACTTCTGTGCTGTATCATCTACCTTTTACACTGTTATGCTTCCATTGTTGCACCCTGGAGGCCTTTCAGGGCGCAGCTGCATTACCCTGGAACAAACCTTTTAGAGGAGACTGACAGCATAGCAGGTTTCTTTCCAGTCCTGACAAAGTTAAGCAAAAGCAATGACAATACTCTGTGTGTTGATAAGCTCCATATGCACACCATGCAAATTTAAGAGAAGGCAGCATAACAGCACGAGACATCAGTATATAATTGCCAAGCCCATTTTGTCACAAACTGGTGCCCTAAAGCCTCTGAACACCAGGTAGGATGGGAAGGGGTAGAAAGTGAGTGATTTCTCACACAGAGCAGATAATTTCCTGTACTGAGCACAAAATCTGATTGGTTTCCTGTCAGAATAGCCCAGTCTCTAAGTCTTTTGATCACTTTCCTCTGGCCCTTCACAGCTGCTCTGATTAGAGATTGATCCCCATGTTGCTCTTTGATCAGCAGCTCCGGCAGCCTGCAGGTGCCATATATCATCACATTAACAGGCCACAGCAGTATTAATCTCCCCCGTTTAAATTTGTTAGTGCACTGCATATTCTACCCCCTCACAGAGGTCTCTGAAACTTTGCTTTCTAGTAGAAGATATGATGTAGAATAGTTTTATCTGGGGAGTCCCAAGTTCAAAGTTGAAAAATTGAATTAGCCTCGAATCTGTGTTTCTGCTTTATTTCATTACAGTTCAGAGAGTTTTGAGAGCTCCCAGCTTGGCCTTTTGTGTTGGTTTGTGCCCAGGGAGAAAGCTTGCTCTAGCTGACATACTAAGTACTAAATTTTTCAAACACACCCCCCCGCCCTGCACATTAAACACCAGGGTTTCCATTAATATATGCTAACAGCCTTAATTTTCGATATTCCACAGCAAGTGTGGTTTCATGCAGTATATAACGTTACAGTTTGTAAAGGATTCTTTAAAATGACTTCATAATAGCAGATCAAGAGGAAAGGCGCTTAAAAATCTGAATAATGTAAATCATATGGAGTTCAGAGGCTAAGCAAATTACACACCCCGAAGTTGCCCTTGCTCTATGAAAGGAGTCTTTCTCCAACTCTGCGCAGCCCCAGCCCAGGGGAACTTGCATTTGAGAGTTTTCTAAACATTTCAGGTACACTTGAAAGTTGAAAGTAATTCTCATTTCCTATGCAGGATTAGCTCGTTTCCAGCCCGTACAAAACACCACTCATTCACGCGCAGACACAAAAACCCACCCCCCGAGAGCGAAGCATTTAGGGTACAAAGGTGCTCGGGTCGTTGTTGGGTTTAGGTTGTTGTTTTTTAGTTTGCTTGTTTTTATAGCAGCGCGAGGCGGTGGACGGGAAGGGGACCCGTGCAAGTTTTGCACCTCAAGTACCGCAGAAGAGGGAGCCGCCGAACCGCTGCCCTTTTACCCGGAGGCGGCGGGCAGAGCCGCGCTGCCCCCGCGCCCACCACCCGCGGGGCCGCGCTCCCGCCCCGCGGCGGGAGGAGAGGAGCCGGGAGGGAAGGGGAGCTCCGCTCCGCTCCGCGCCGGCCGGGCGCCCGCCCCCGCCCTGCCCCGGGCTGCGCCGCGGCGGGCGCTGCGGCTCCTTACCGTTCTGCTCCTTGGCGCCGGAGAAGGCGAACTTGCTGCTGAGGTCGGACTCGGCGACGGCGCCCTGCCTCCGGCCGGCCAGGCCAGATGTCAGCAGGAGCAGCCCGAGGAGGAGCATTGGGCCGGCGGGGCGAGGGGCTCCGGCACAGCAGGCACTGGCGGCGCGGCACCGAGGCCCGGGCGTCTCTCAGCAGCGCCCGGCGCGGGCTGCGCCGCTGGGGAGAAGGCAGCACTGAGCCTGCTCTGGCAGCGGAGAATTGCAGGGTAGTTTCCACATAATCCCATCCAAACTTTTTCCTAGAGCCCTTTTCTGTGTCTCCAGGTTTTGTTTTGCTTTAGCTTTTTTTTTTTTTTCCCTCTCTCTCTCTTAAAAAAAAAAAAAAAAAAAAAAAAAAAAAAAAGGATCAAAGGAAAATCTGGACCCAGACCAGCTTCCCAAGGACTAAACAATCCGTGGCCGTGGCGGGCGCGGGTCAGAGGAGCCGGGGCTGGTGCGGGGCCGCTGGTGCGGCCGCGGAGGAGCGCGCACCTGTCAGGCGGCGGCGGGCGGGGGGCGGGCAGCCCGCGCTCACACCCCAGCGCTTCGCTCGCCCGCAGCTCGGCGGCCGCGCTGCCAGCTCGGGCCGTGCCTGCCGGCTCCCCCTCCCTCTCTCCCTCCCACGCCCGCCGTCCCATCACGGCGAGGGCGGCACCTGGCGCGGCCGTTTACGCCCCGGGAAGTTGTCGGTGGGAAGACGGAGGCTGCGGGCGGCCCCCGCTGCTGCCCCCTCGCTTGCGGCCAAGTGGCGGCGCAACAGGTGCTGGGAAGGGAACCGGGGGGGCTGCCCCGACAAGGGGGCTCCCCCCGCCGGCCCCCGAGCAGGACCCCAGGTCACCGCGGTCCGGAGTCAGTTTGCGCGTTTGGTAATTAGGGCGAGGTGCTGACTTACCAGTGTTTGTTTACTGGGTTGTTATTATGGTAATTTGGTTTGTGCTTGAAAACTTGATGCTTGGTTAAGCATTTCATCTAAAGGATGCCCTTGGTAGTGGGAACTAAAACACTGAAAGGAAGTTTTTAAAAGTCTCTGAGTAGTTTGGTTTTATTTCTTTGTTTGTTTGGGTTTGTTTGTTTGGGTGGGGTTTTTTTTTGTTGGTTTGTTTGTTTTTTTTACTAGAAGTTGTTTTGGTTACCCTGAACTGGGACATCTAACAGTTACATAAGTAGATGGAAACATAGGTTCAACTCGTTGTAACTGTCCCTTGCTGTGTGATACTTGGCGACGTAAAGCAGGCAGGATTTGGTTCCTTTTTGCTGTTTCACCAGAAACCAGAACTGAGATTACGTCAAGGAGTATTCCCCTATTAATGCTGGTGAGGACTAACAGGACTGATGATGTTCAGCACACACATAGATCTTTGCTAGAGACGGCATTTCTAGGTTGCTAGAGGACTTGAACTGTGGCTGTGTGGTGGGTCTGGGTAACAAGACCCAACGCTAACTAGATACCAGGACGGCAAAAGAAGCAATTAGGACAAACCTCTTTGTCTTGATTGAGAAGCTTTGGGAGGGTTTCTTAAATTTTTGACTTCAGTCCCCATAGTTCTGAAGTTGTTTTGGGGCCGGATGGGGGACCTATACAGCCTTATATATTTGGCGGGGGGGGGGGGGGTATATAGCCATGATATGTGCAAGGCATACAAGAGAGAAACTGAGTCTGCCTTGCCAGAACCTTGAGCACTCACTGTAAAAATTTCTTATCCTTTGACCCAGCTCTTTCCATTATATAACTGAGCTGTTTCTTTGCTTCAGCCAAAGTAACCCTTGAGACAGTGATAAACAACCCCTCTGTTCCTAATAAGTGACATATTTCCAGTAGCAACTGAAAGCTGTCCAGCCAAGCTGGGCTGTCTTCTGAAAAGCAGACTTGGAGCATACCGTAAATAACAACCCTTCACTTACAGAGCATGAAGACAGAAATGTACTGCACAAAGCAGACTATGTATTTACTTTTATTGTTATCCTTATAATTTTTTTTTGGCTTCACTGTTGTTATTTTTAAATGGAAATAAAAATAACATCCACAACTTTCCAGATCTCCTAGCCTGATGATTACAAGCAGTGTTTTGGGGCTTTTTAAATCAAACAAATGAAGTATTACACTGTAGCTTAACCTGCATTGCCTGAGGATTTTGTGGAATTCCTTGTATGCAAGAGTACTGATGGCAAGTCCACTCTGAAAAACATGGACCTAATGTCTTATGCTGTGTACATGAAAAATAAACTAGCTATTGAAGAATTCTAGACTGCATCAGACCAGGGTTTCATCTGGAGGTGCTGGAGCATGCCCAGAGCAGGGCAGTGGAGCTGGTGAAGGATCTGGAGCACAAGTCTTATGAGGAGTGGCTGAGAGATCTGGGGTTGTTTAGCCTTGAGAAAAGGAGGCTCAAGGGAGAGACTCTATTGCTCTCTTCAGCTGCCTGAAAAGGAGGCCATAATAAGGTAGGGGTTGGTCTCTTAGTAAGTAAGCAACAGGACAAGATGAAACAGCATCAAGTTAGGTCGGGGAGGTTTAGTTTGGATATTAGGGAAAACCTCTTCACAAGAAAGAGTTGTGAAGCATTGGAACAAGCTGCCTGGGGAAGTGGTGATCATGATTCCTGGAGCTGTTTAAAAGATATGTAGATATGTCATGTAGTAAACCATGTAAACATGGTTTAGTGGTGGACTTGGCAGTGCTGAATTTGTGGTTGTACTTGGTCATCTTGATCTTTTCCAACCAAAATGATTCTACAGTTCTGTGGTCCTGGCTCAGATTTTTCAAAGGAAAATGCAAGAACCCACATAGTGGATGAATATGGAATAACACTGCCTAGGGAGGAAACTTCCATTCTATACCTTCTGTGATTACAGGTCAGGGTACATTTTTGAACATTAAGGCTTTACTTCTCTACAAAAACGCTTTTGTTGCAAATTCCACCCAAAATATCATGTGAGGTAATCTCTATCCTTAAATGTGTCCAATTTTCTCTGAAATTCATGCTAAACGTTTATCACCAGCTATGTTTATTTTTAATGTTATTACTCTCCAGTTTCATCAGGTATATATGTACTTGGGTTATGAAAATAAATAATTTATGTTTGCCTTCTTTAACCTCTTCATCTTCTGAGTTACAGCTGTATCACCTCCTTTTCCAGCTTGGCATTTTTACTATGGTTTTCACATGAACACCTCTATACTTCTATGGCTTCTCAAGTGCTGTCTTAGTTGTGTTTTATTTGGGGTGGGACAAACAGAACATGACATTCCAACTGAAGGCCTAATCTAACATTATATGGTGAGTGAAAATGGAATGTTTCTTTGTATACAGTAGCTCTTGTTCATGCCTTTAACTTTTCGTATGATCTACTCATGTAATACCCCCTGGAAGTATTGGCATTAAAAAAGTAAATGTCTCCGTAATTACGACAAGCTAATGTATATGTGGTTCAGATAATTCCTGACAGTGCATATTGCATTGCCCATACTGAATTTCACTGGGGACCACAATGCCAATGCAGCAAAGAGTTCTGGTGACTCAATGCTCAGTACAAAGTTCTCTGGATATAATTTTTTTCTACATAGATTATAAATATTTTTAACTACATAGAGCTTTATGTTCCTAAGTTTTCTCCATTATTAGAATTGCACTTCAGTTTTTGTCTTTTTTACCAGTCACCTTACCATAACTCATCTCACAATTATTTAGTCAACACTCTGTAGTCTTTCAAGGACTTTTTCCCTCAAATGTTTTGTAATGTAGTCTATAAGGTGCGCTTCAAGTATTTTTCAACTTAAATATTGCAACAGATGTTTCTCTGTAAATTGCAATATTGAAATTGTCTGAGATGCCAACCTTGCTCTGTCGAATAGTCTCACTGGTTTGACATATTTTCAGATTGTTTTATGACTCTGTTTTTTATCATCCTCATTTAGAACTATCTTTGAAAGAGTATTTTTTTAACTTGAATAAAATTTGAACTATCTGGATTGTCCCACAGGAATTTATTGTGTTGAGAGTTAGCCACCATAGGAGGCAACAGAAATTTGGCCTGTTAGGATATCAGAGACTTACTGTGATGCTGTATAGCCTTCCTGAACTATAAATATCCTTGAAATGAAAAGGCATTCTCTGTGATTATTATTAACTGAAAGGGTTACCATGAAAACATACATTCATCACACAATCTTCAAAACCTTCACTTACATCAGCAAATAGATTTCCCCACACCAAAGTCAAAATAATATGGTCACAGTGCCAACAGAGGTGGACAGTCACACGTGCTCCACACTTTGTCCCTTCACCACTTTGCAACAAGAAATGTTCCCAGTTACTTTTGGAAGTGGGCTGGAACTGGCAAAGTGCATAGATGTTCACAGACTGCCCTTTATGGTTTCAGCTGATGCCAAGAGATATGGACTGATTTCAGGGAGCTCTAAATATCCCAAGCAAGTTCTGTGAGGAAGTGTACTATTTCCTCTTCCTAATATTCTGTTTCAGAAAGACTTTTTTCCCCTCCAAAAGGTTTGCAATGACATAAGCATTTCTCTTGTGAGAATGAATATGATAAGAAATACAGTGTTTGGGGGTAAAATAGCAAAAGGCTGAGATATAAACCCATTTTTAGGCATGATGAACCAAAGGAAAATGGAGATGGAGATGTATAACTCTGGAAATGCAGTAACTTCTCTCAAATTCATATCTTAAGAGTTAGAGCTAGACATTTACATACTTTTGCATGACTACAACTCACTGTTGGGAAAGGAAGACGGATTGATTCACTTTTCTCTCTGAAGCTTGTTTCACTTCTTAATAAGAATAGGGAAAAATGAATTAATACATACATACTTTTATATTCCCATATATTCCAAATGTACCTGTATAATCCTTGTAAATTCATACTAAAAGCAAAACAGTATTTTGCAAAACTTAGAATTTAATTTAGAACCAATAAATATCTGCTTATCCAGGTACAGAGGCAAGTGTCCGCTTTTGTGCAAAGTGCTCCTGATTTCAGCGTAGTTACATATGAATTAGTTGCTGGTATAAAAGGGCTGAGCTTTAAATTTAAAAAAATAAGCAATTATTTTAATCATTAAATTAGTTATTAAATATTATGTTTTGTTGAAATCTTTTTATGGATGGATGATAAATATGAAACCAGAAATTGCATTACAAAAATTGATTGCCTTTTAGAAAAGCAATAATAAAATATTCTGCTCTCATGATCACCCAGCAATTGGAAAAGAGGCATTTGTACAAATAAACATGACTGTTCTAATCTTACTCATGTGAGGTGCAAAGGCTGTGTATGGAATTGAATAGAACATCATTCCTGTGTTCAAAAATACTCCTGTAAATAAGGTTATGATAAATTTTATGGTTTTAGTCTAATTGTCTGTTCCTACTGAATTTGTAAAGAAGCTGAAGATTTGTTGTTCCATTTCCATGCTACATTTGAAAATATAATAAAGAAAAGTGTTGACTCCAAAGAGGCGTCAATTCTATTGATGCATGTGGTGTGGACTGCTCAGACATGAACAGAGGAAAAGGAGCTCCAAACATAATTTGGTCACTTGAATCACACCTCTAAATAAAAGGTGCCATTTCTGTTCTGCAAATCCTAAAATGAGACTTGGGTCTTAAAAATATACCTAGAATTAAGACTTTGAAAACAGATTTCTAAGCATATCAGTGTTGTTCTGCTCAATGGTGCACAGCTTAATAATTTTTCAAAATGTCTCAAACATTTGAGATCAAAGTCCTTATTGTACTTTTCTGTGTTTTCCACTTATAAGCATTTTTTTAGAGCAGTCACATATAAGAATTCCAGTGATTCAGTCAATTACATGGTCCTCACGTATATAGTCCAAGTTACAATGCAACTTTGCTTTATGTAGGCTGTGGGAGCTACACCAGGAGACAAGGAAGGAGGCCCACTAGAGGTCTCCCAAACTGTGTAAAAGAACACTACCCACTTTTGGCACCTGCTAGCTCATTTGGGTCTTGATGGGCTTCCAAAGTCAGCATGTAAAACGTGGGATGTGGAGATCACTTATGCCTCGTAACATGTTTGCCAAATTTCAACGTGGACTAAACCCAGCCTGAAAGGGTGGCAGTTGCCAGTCTGAAAGTCAGTGTTTCCCCATGGGATATGTAGGAGTGTTCTGGGTACGAAGGTGTCTCTCTCAAAGCATTCACTTTCTTCTGTAAGCTTTTAGAGCAGAAGCTGCTGTCATTTTACACCCCCATTCAGATGCACCTCAGTATTCAAATGTTGTGCGCTTTAAGGCACGCGCTTGAGAAAATGCATAAAGGACCTGAGTAAGTGCCCAGACAACAGGTTTGCTCAGGTACTCAAGAATGTTTACTTATTTATGACTATGTGTGTGATGACTTTGGTTATTTATGTCAGAAGTAAGCTTTCTGGCTCCTTTTCAATCAGATGACATCACTTATTGATCACTAACATCTTTGGTTCTATCAACATGCATGAAATCCTGTCATGGTCAATACTGAAGATGGCATGTCTCTTTTGTGCTGTGTCAGCTCTAAAGAACTATTGAATTCTGGAAAACTATTGTTCTTCCTGGCTGTCTTTCTTTCACTGAGCATTGCAAGATATGGATATGCAATAAGAATACAAATTCTAGTTAGTATTTCTAAGCATTATTAACCACTGCTATTTGAAAAAAATATTATGTGTCATGTAGTTATAAAGTAGCATCACTATATCCAGATTTGGTAAAATTGAGGGCAAACTATTATTCAAAACATGTATAGATAAAACCAGACTATTTCAAACACTGATAAAACCCACTTATAGCATTACAAGATTTTTTTAAAATACTGAAATAATTCTAAGATATTTATATATAAATATTAAATGGCTTTGAAACTGTTCTTCAGAGAAATGAAACTCAGCTGAGAGTATTTGTGGCACAGCAGCAAAATTTTGCTACCAATTTTTGCAATTTATTTAGAACTTAACAGCCTGAATGCAGATTGTCTATCAAATAGTTATACTAAGATCTGTCACATTTATTTGCATGGAATATTTATATCTATTGAGTCTGAAGTAGAAAAAAACCCATGTCTTCATGTTGCCGGAATTTTATATTTATAATATTTAGAATAGTATTAATACTAAGAATTTTGTTTGTTGAACAAGTTTAATTGAACCAGATTTTTTTGTATAGATGTTGCACCTCAGCTTTAGTCTTCTGGTACTTCAGTCCACACAAAGCAGGAGTAATGCTGAGACAATTACATAGCTATGAGCCTTCATTTAAGTACTGATTCAGCTGAAGAGAACAGGAATCGTATTGCAAACACCAGCTTCCAAACATCATTGTTTAAAGGCTGAACTGAGATTACACTTTAATTGGTTAATGAGATCCATGTAAGAAGATACGGCAAACAAGTCCATAGGTTAGAGAACATCAGGAGCCCAACAGGAGTAGAAGAGTAAAGGTGAACTGAAGAGCAGGAACAACCACCCAGGGATGATGAGGCACTGGAGCAAAATTTCTACTACATATGGAGTATCTGTCTTCCCTAACCCCTACTTGCCACTTTACATTTCCTCTCATATGTCCTTTCTCTCTCTCTTCCCTATTCTTCCTCTCTTTCACCTCCTCCCTTTCTTCCTTCTCAATTAATTAGTTACTACTTCTACTGCACTCATTATTTAACTAAGGTCTTGCCCTCCTAATCTTATTTCTTCACACTTGATTTAGATCCTAACTTTCCTAATCCACCTGCTTTCCTTCATAACTGATCCACTGATACTCCCTAACACTCAGATTTGTTTCCTCTGTAGTTTGCCCTGTTTTGTTTCCTGTCAATCTCCAGGCCAGATTTGCTTACCACAGCAAAGCTTTTTACCCCCATTTTCATCTCACACAATGACTTTTCCACACCTTTACTCTGGCCTTCGTTGCATTGATAGTTCAACGAAGGCTAGTGGAGTGAATCAATTAGTGCTGCAGACCCAGCACCCACACCACGGATATGTTGGAGAAGATCTTTCAGAATGCTTCCATAAGAGACTTCTAATTCTGCAAGAGAGCCTTGAGATGATAGTCAATGGTAAGACATGTTTCAGAAGGTGTCTTTCTTATCAAAAGTAAACTCCTGTGTAAATATACCTATTTTGCTATTCTGTCTGCCCCAACTCTTATGACAGCTTTCTGAGATCCCTCTTATTTTAACTTACAGTACACACATCTCCTTATTGATGGAGTGTCTCTGCCTCTGAACAGCTTCCCTGTTCCACACTGCACAGAGTCAACTGGAGAGAACGTGTTCTAACGATTCACCTGAATCTAGGCTTGGCATCATCTACAGAAGCACACCAGAGTTTTATTTAGGCCATCTGGAGCTTTTCCAGAGAAGAGATGAAGAGCTTCCAAGGAACAGATCTGTAATATTTAAGAATGTACAGATCAGATGCAAAGTTTAGTTTCCAAAGTTTCTTAAAATTGATTAATTTATGTAAAAAACAAAACAAAACAAACAAAAAAAACACAAACACACAAACAAACAAAACACAACAAAAAAACAGGCATCAGGCCCATGTTCAAAATAGTTGATATCACTTCCTAAAACTTTAACTCACCAGAATTTTTTTTAAAGCTTTAACATGAGGGATATACAAAATCATAAACTCTGAGTTTCTCATCAATAGGTTCATTCACAGAACTATCTAAGTTATTTTGGCAGAAATAAAGTTCAAAATGGAACATGAAGGCTTTCATCCCATGTATTTTTCCAAAGTCAGAGACAGTAAAAGTATTTTAAAATATCAGTTCACTTTAGTAAAAAACAGCAGTCTTTATATTTTCAGACTTTTTAAAGAGATCTCATTTAACCCCTTCATTTAATAATAAGTTTTAAAAGCAGACATAGATTCTACTTTTTTTTTTTCCCCATGAGATAAAATGTTGTTGGCAAGGACTGAGCAGCTTAATTCTCCCAATTTTTTCCTACCCCTTCCTACATAAATCCAGGTAGAATTTTTGCATAATATAAATACATTAGAATAATCTGAGATACTGAAGAGCACTTAAATTATTACTTAGCTAAATTGCAAAAGAACACAGAGTAAAGCCTACTTCAGTATTAATATTTCAAATCATACTTTGGTTTTCGGATCTGGAAATCCAGGTAATTCTGCAGCAACTGGACTGCCAGCTGGAAAGAGTATGAGGAATATACAAATGATGCATTATTCATACCAATATATTCTCATTGTTATTTCCTTGCCAATTCCCTGAATGGAAATACACTACAAAGGAAAATAATTTTAAAGCTTTTTCCAGTAATATTTCAAAAATATCCCACGACGAACCACTGGAGTTCATGTCATACAGTTAAAAATGTGCAATATTGCCAACATTTTTCTTTATTGATCACACACTGGCATCAGTCGCTCATTCCCACAGCACCATAAAAAATGAGAACTTTAGCTTCACAGCCATGTGGATCACAGATCATCCCATAAAATATGTTTAGGTTGACAGTAGGTCTTTGAACTATGTATTTCATATTATGCTTCTGATGCTGTTGGATGTTGTGCCCTGTCACAATCTATTTTGAAAAGAATACCACTCCATTAATGTTCAAATTTATAAAAAATACTCTTTTGTCCTTAGCTTATATGGCTATTTAGGTATTTAGAGTGGATTTGTGGACGTAAACAGTGATATTGTCATTTCCTAGTGCTCCTTCAGCATGCTGGTTACTGCCAATAGCCCGAAATTTAACATGGGGTAAAGGAGATAGAGGAGCTGAAGATGCTGAGGTTCTCAGCATCTTTTTGGGTGGAACTCAGTACCTCACAGGATCATGCCTTCCTTCAGAAAGCACATTAGCAATGCCCAGAATGAATGGTGTGAATAGGGGTGGACCTGAAGAAGCTCCTAATCAATGCAAAATATGAATGTTATTACAAGGACATATTTTGAAAGAGTAGACCAGTTTTGAGGTTATAGTTCTTAATTTACACAAGGGCTCCTGATCTAAATGGATTTGTAGCACCAGACTCCTAGTCCTTGCCCACTACATTATTGGATGAGAGCCTAAAAACTCTTCTGCAGGAGGCGTCCTATCACACACAGAGAAAGAGTAAGCCTGCTCATGCCTGAATAAAACAAATATGGCTTGATCCTTTGTAGCTCAACACATTTCTGCTAAATCCTGTGAACCACTGAACTGCAAAATGTTAATTCCATTATATTCATTAAAAAATCAAAAACAAAGCTAAGAAAGAGTGCTCAGTCCCTCATGTAATTGGAAATTAATGAGAAAGATAGTTCAATAGTGGGTTCCCTGCATTCAATTCAGCTGTCCTGTTTACAGCCTGATGAATGGATTTTGATCTTTTTTTGATGCAGGAAATAATGAAAGCTCTGTTTTCAGTGCCACACCTGGTCACAACCAGCTAACTCATACTAAAGCAAAATGAACACTGAGAGCAGGTAAAGCTACAGAACTGAGTTATTACCTTTTTGATTGTCTAGCTGATATTCCCCTCCTCAGTTTTCAGGACTCTGGTATTTCTACTCTTTTCCACCCATTTTATTATTAATTGCTTGTGTACTTATTGCTACCTACAAAAATATTTTGTCACATAAAATTAGTTATGATTGTATATTTCAAGCAAAAATTTTTTGTGTCCAGTAAGTTTTAAAAAGCGATTATAGTAATAGCTTTCTTGTGCCTGCTGTATATCATATGAAAGCAGAAGGAATTTTATTTTGGCAATGACATCAGATGATGGCCAATAGACTGTCCTTTTTTCTTCTGTTGTAATGCAGCAGAATTCTGCTTATGGAAAGATAAATCAGTGCTGGTTTTGTAGTGGAGGCTAGTTATTATTTTAAGGGCATTATAAATCTACCAAATTTATAGTCTTGGACCATATTCATCTTTCCAGCCATTTTCAGGAAAGCTATTTGTGAGGATCATTCAATCAAACTGGGACTACTCTAGCCACTGAAAGATGATCATTCTGTCACCATGCCCCTTCACCCCGCAAACTATGGGCAGACAAATATTCTTGTACTCACAAATACCAAGCTATTGTAAATGTACTTTTAACACCTGCAGTTTTAGTTAGGACTAATATATATATGGGTTTAGGTAACTTAGAGAAATTAATGCTAATTGACTAGATGAGAAGAATTTCATTCATTACACAGGCTAATTCAAAACTGCTAATGCAGTTATCAGATGGAAGTCAGATTTGTCATATCAGTTAATTCTTACATGAATATTATGGCATCAAGAATAGCTTCTACATGTTGAGACAGTGGAAAACTCTAAATGCTTTTTGCATTCCTGTTCCATTTCTTTTTCCAAGGTTGTTAGCTTTGATTTGTAGTTCTTTATCTTATACTGAGTCAATTTTTTTCATGTAGGACCAAGTGCATTAATAGCTTAGGGCAATATTATGAGTTATTTTAGGTAAATCTGCCCATAGAACAATGTTTACAGCTGCTAAATAATACCATTTTGGTTCTCAAGGTTATTAAATCAGGTTCTAACTTGTAATGACACTATAAAAGGAAAATAATATAATAAACTCTATAATATTTTGGAAATTAATGAGTTTAAGAATCTGTCAGGTATTAAGTGTATAAAATAAACATTCATGCCTCACTTTGCAGAACTTGTCCATTTTAATGTATAGCAGATTACAACATCTAGAAGGAAAAAAGAAAAAAACCCCGAAGCCTTCCAGCAACACATTCCCTTTTCTGTAGTCACTCATCACTCATCTCTGGTATATCAGGGACAGAAAGTAAAGGGAGTAAAAGATAAGAATCACCAAGTGACATCTGACATTTATTCACTTGGAACTGCTGAAACTGCTACAAAAAATGAAAGCAGAATGGAAAATTTCACTACAGAGAAATCACTATGGGGATTAAGTAAGGTCTAACGTATTTGCATGTGAAGTTGTGCTAGCATGATCGTGCTACTTTTTTAATGTCAGCTTGTATATTTTTGCAGTGCTGCATTCTGCCTTCAGGAGGTATCCGTCCTCTCAAATAGCTAGAGTTTTTTCTTCTGGCCCAGCTCAACTCAAATCCAGCCTAATCTTGTTCCTCCCCATGACAGGTGTGTCTGGAGCCTTAGTTTGACAGCACCATTGTGGGGCAGTCCTCAAGCTCCCCTGGTACATGGTGTCACTGTGTGGGCAGGTAACAGTGTATCTGCAACAAACTTAAGTAACACAGGATTTTGAAGCATTATGCTGAGATATTATCTAAAATTCTGGGGAAGATAGGCTTGGGCCAACTCAGCACTTTGCTTGAGATGGAAACCATTCCTGCATTGAGACCATTGTGCTCATAGGATGTACGTGGTAATTTGTGTAGCTGACTCTCTTGGCTCTAGTTTAGGCTTTCCTACATTATGCTCTGTTAACAGGATTTTAGAATGATACATTTTGTCGGTTCATTGTAAGTTTACCATCACCTAAGTTATGTTTTAGAATACTTACATTCCAGCCTACTAAATTCTCCTGATATTCACACCAGCTGAAAAATAAATGCTTCTGCAAGTATGGAAAAGTCTGTGTTAGTAAAGCATCTCCAGTGAAGCCTATACACTTTCTATTCCCAAAGAAACTAAGGAGACTGGTAAGCAGCAGCTACTAAAAATAACCATCTAAATCTTACTGACTGGTGCCCAACCCAAGAAACTCGCCTCAAGGGAATCTCAATCTTTGTGTTAATTTTGCTTAAGCCTGGACTAATAGAGGAGATTTCTAAAACTGGAAAAAGCAAGTGGTTATAGTTCCACCTTGATGGAAGTGGGATATAACATAATCATTGCCACATCATGGCCTGTGGCAAATTAAAGTCTGAAGTTATCTGTAAATCTTGAGCTCCTTAAAGAGGGCATGAATGGAAAGTTAGAATGATCCAAGTCAGAAGAGATGTGCTAGCTTGAATTTGATAAATTATTAGAGAACTAAGGGTAATTATATTTTTATCCATTAATTGAAATCATTCAACATTGTTTATGGCAGAAAGGATTTGATCCTTTTTTATTTTTTGGTAAGAATACACACTTTGTTGCTAAAAGTAATAATGTTGATAGTGTTGATGTAAAATGCCTCATAGAAATTTGAGTGTATGCTGTGGTACAACATAACATCTTGATTAAAAGACTGGAATGTAAAATCAACAAGGAATGCAAGGAAGAGCTGTTTGGAGCCCTAGGGACTGAAGGCAAGAACAGTATCTTACAATAGGTTCTCAGCTTCATGATTCAGTTCAGAAAAGCAATGCTACATGATGCTGTTTAAAATCTCAGCCAGGACACATGACTCAAACTGATCAAAGGGATATTCCAGTCCAAATGGCATCATGCTCACTATATAGAGCTGGGGAAGATGAAGGAAGGAAAGATTTGGAGTGATGACATTCATCTTCCCAAGTCACCATCAAATGACAGGGCCCTGCTCTCCTGAAGACGGCTGAACTTGTGCCTGTGGGAAGCCATGAAGTGATTCCTAGTTTTGCTCTGCTTGTGTCCATGACTTTTTCTTTCCCTATAAAACTGTCTCTATATCTTAACCCATGACACCTCTTGTTTTCGGCCTTCCAATTCTCTCCCCAGTCCCATTGGTGGGAGAGTGAGCAAGGGCCTGTGTGAGACTTGGTGGCTGGCTGGGAATAAACCACTACACTGAGTTGTAAAGACCACCAGAGGACAGAACATTTAAATAAGGTGCTGCAATTCTCAATTCTGTTATGAATCTTCTAAAAATAGTGCTTTCTTTGATTACCAGATCATTTTAAGTTATATCACAATGTGACCATGGAGATCAGACATCATGTACTGATTAAAGCTGACATTTGAAGGCTTTTCCAAAAATAAATTCTCCCTTTGCAGAGAGGATTTCTCAATCACCTTAATCTTTTGTGGTATTTGAGGATAAAAAGACTCTCCAGCGACTGGAAAATTTCCAAAAGGATGTCTGGAAAATTGCAAAATAAAGACCTATATATGATTCATGAATTGACCATTCATTCATGAGATTATTCTATCATACTTTCTAGCTGAGGACTGAGGGAAATAGGCACTGCATTATTCAGCTTTCAGGTTCTATGTCTCCAGATATTAGATCCTTCCCAGATACATCAGGAGGTGTTCTTCTGCCATATGAATCACCCATAAAGGATGTGCCTGCTCTTCCTGCCTCGTTGGGAAGGCCCTCCACTGCTGGCTTAGTGGTTTGAGTACTTAGGAAACAGAAAATCTAGGTTTAATTACCTTTTCAACCTGATAGTGTCCTAATCACATCAATTCCTCTGAGAGGCTTTGAGGAAAGGGATGTTCTCTAAGTGACCTGGTAAAGTGATGTTTGTATTTAGTAGCAGATCCCAGTTTCACTGGATGACAGGAAGAAAGTATTGCCTCCCTAAGTCTAGCTAATATTGTTTCGTGTGGGTGAGGGAATACTGAACCCTTACTTGCATATTTCTTTTTAGAGTTTAGTGGAAACCACAAACACCAAACTAGGATTTTCCAACTCTGTTTTCTCTTTTCAGTGCTGTAACAAGTAGATAATAGAATCATGTTCCTGGTTGTTGTTTGGGGTGTTTTATCTCTCTTCTAATCTTTTATCCTTTGCACAGTAATATTTATTCAACAGGAAAGGCTTTAGATATTTCTGTTGTTTTGTACTGGAAAGGACTCATATTTTGTGTGCAGAATGGGAATTCCAGGAAACTGTCCTATGTACTCTGCTCCTTCCAGTTTTGCTTAAGAAACACTTAATCTCCTGACTGTTCTGGCAGCCTGGGAATCTTCCCAGTCCACGTTGGTTCTGAACAGAAACAGTGCACTGAGCAGCTAAAGAAATTCAAAGGCTCATAAGAGGAGACAACAGCAAGTTTAGGTGCTGCTAGTGTCTACATTAAAGCTACATGTTTTTGTTTTCTTTAGTTGTAGCAGGTAGAGCCACAAGTTGTGGTATTGGACAAAGTGCTTTATTAATCATTCACGTCAATGAGTATTTAATTAGCTTAATTATGTTTATAAAACTGAGTAAGTAACTTCATTGGTTCTCAAATGGGGGAGCTGATATAAAAATAATAAAATAACAACCTATTTTAATGTAAGTGTTCTCTGCTCCTAGCTCAAATTGGAAGGCCAAATGTATTTCTCCCTGCTTTTCCTAGTCAGGCTTTAAGTGAATATTAAATAATGAAATTATACAGTGAAGTTTGCCAAGAGACACAGAAATTAATACCTAGAAGACACTTCCTGCACCATTGACACCCCCCTTACCTGACAGCTTTGTTTTAGAATTGCTTTCCTAGAACATTGCCAACAGTATTCCAAATGAGATTTCCACTTGCTCCAATACTTCTCCATCACTGCTTGAAATACTAAATCTAGTTGGAAACCACTAGTCCTCAATGCCACTAATGTATTCCGATCTTTTCTAAATTGCAAATCCTAATAGGCCTAATTCTTATAGTTTTTGCTACCGCAGAAATTCTTATTAGTATCTTTTTCTCTTCGTTTAAATTAATATTATTTTCCATTTCATTATTATTTTTCTAAACCTCATAATCCTCATGTACAATAAGATATTCTCCCCTTTCTGCATAATTCCCCTTATCTTCAGTGTCAGAAAATTTTGCTAACACAAAGTCATTAAGGAAATAAATATCATTTAAGGGAAATGCAAATTGAAAATCTAAATGAAACACACCTCCAAAGTTAGTTTAAGACAGTGTAGAACAAATAATTATCTCTTAAACCTTTTGCCTCTCAGTAGAATATATTCCAATTGTGGGATGGCTTTAATCAGGATGGTTACAACCAGATCTTGGAATCTTGAAGTAAGCTACATATAATTAATATTCCAGAAGATCCATGATGTTGTATGCTTCTTGTTTGGGGAAAAAAACCAAACACAAACACAACAGCATATACAAGATTATTATTATGTAAAAATATCACTTATAACTCCAAATACAGAAGAAGAAAAATTGCTGGTCCAAAAGTGCTATCATTTTAACTGGAAGCAAAACTGGGTAAGAAAAAAGTCTGGAAAAGTAGTGTCATAACTACTGCATGATACAGTCATTCTTAAAAAACCAAGCCAATAATGAACACATCTGCTGAACTAACAGCTGAGGGAAAGTTTCTGAGAGACCACTTTTTTTCTTCTTTTTTTTTTTTTTTTAATCCAGTATTTTGAAGAAAGGCACAAACGGGATTTAGATACTTAACTTTCATTTAAGATGGGTTGATATTTTCTCACCCAAACTAATGAATTTTCCTAACTTCTTTGTGATGAAACCTCTTTATGATGAAACACACTTTACTGAACTTTAATCAAGTCGGTAGAGTTAATTGAGTTCCTACAGGGCTTGCCAGGCAGGCAGATTGGCAGCAGCAGCTATTCCTGATGTTTTCACGAGGGGTTTGGGTTTTCATGGCCCAGAGATCTGAAGTAGATCTGGCCAGGGCTGTGTTTATGTGCTGCAGAGCCATAAAACCTGACCACATCTATTAACATCTTAGGTTCAAGAAGGAACTGGAAAGCTGTGTCTCACCAACGCAGGCAAGTTACATAGCAAACCAGTGTCAGCTTGGGTTTGCCCTCGGTTTGCATCTGCAGCAGGTCAGAAGCAGCTCAGCATTAAGGTTCAGCCTCTCTGCCTGGTGTGGACCTGAGGGCTAGGTGGACACATTAGGAGGAAGAGACTCTGTTATCTCTGCCTGTAAGCAGCCATTCTGGAAGCTCAATCCTAAATGTGGGCTCAGTCAGGGAACAAAAAATGGAGGGAGTACAGCTGGCTCACCACGCATAGTGTTCACGCAAACACTACAAATGCAGTTTCAAATAGGGAACTTCCCTGGAATTTCTGTTTACAGGTCCCTGAAATGACATTAAAGTTACAAAATATTGGAATTTCCCAGTTTTACTCACAGTATGAGTCAAAAGCAGGTCCCAGAATTAACTGCAGTTTCAAAGAAACCCTTTTTGCAGGAATTGATAGTAAGAGATAACTTTCCACCCCACAGCCCCAAGAATGTCAGTAAATAAAAATGCTACACAGAGACTTGGAGCTTAAAGTTCAGTGAGAGTGGTGTATTTTGACCAAGCTCAGCCTTGAAATGGCATTGCCTCATGTAAGATCTATCTCCTTTTCTTCTTTTCTGGACACACCTCTTGATGTTTTCAATGTTTCTTATTTCTCTAAACTAAAAGAGGTTTGGTTTGGTTTGGTCAGGATAATGTGAAACACTACTCATAATCCCACAGAATATGTAATTTAAGATTTTTTGAAAGCATTTTGAGGCAATGTGTTTGAGGATGTTACCTGTATTTCTATACCTGTTCTCATCACACACCTTCATGCTTATTTCAGAATGACTAAAAGCAAAAGATAAATAGATAAATAGATAGAGACATACGTATGTCCAAAACTAAATTTGCTTAATAATGCTTATCTCTACCATCTCTTTAAAGCTTTCTTTTGCCTTTTTTCCTCTTATTAAGCATATTTATGTTTCCATTTCCTTTTGAGCTGAGATCAGAGTTAGTACCAGAGCTGCAAACAGAATACAGAAATCCTATACATTGTTTCTGTGATGCTCTAGCCAGAAAAAAAAAAAAATCAGTAATTGATTAAACAGATATAACATGTGTTGGTAATCCCATCACTTCAACTCTGAACTCTAAACAATAAGGCTAGAAGGATATACTTTAACTAAAATATTTTTAAAATATTTTCTGTGTTTCTCTCTCTCATTGAGACCTTTCCTAAGTTCTTTTAAAGATTGCAGACAAGAGACAATAACTGGATTTCCAGACCTGTCTTTATTACTTGAACTATAAAGAGAGGTCCAGAATGAATGATCTAAGTTCTTGCCAGAATGGATTCATAACTTATATGAAGTGATTCTGGTTTTGCTCATCTAGGAAAAGGGCCCTATCACATTTATGCATTTAAAGGAAGTCTGCTGCTCAGTCTTTAGAGATTTTAACAAGCAAAGTACTAGTTTTAATATCATACTGATCTATCTGCAAGATTTATGTAGATGCTCATTAAAAAAAAAAAAAAAAAAAAAATCAAAAATAGAAAAGGAGAAAGACTGAGACCAAACCAAGAATTATTGACTTTTAAATATGTGTAAATTTTTTTGTTGTTGCTTTTAATATTATGTCTTTCTAAGCTAGAAATGTTGTCTCCTAAAGCATACTCAGTCTGACATTCTGGTACATTTTTTTTTTAACAAACTTGCTGCTGTCTCAATGTAGCAGAAATCTGTCTTATTCATTTTCCATCAAATGTATCTTGAGTTATTCCTACGAACTAGGAATTCATTTTGGACAAAAAACACCACCTCTGTTAAAAAAAAAAAATTAAAAGGATGAAGAAGCATTCTTTTCTATGTATACAAAAAAAATTACTTCCTTAGATTTCCAGTAGACTTGACTTATACGTTTAAGTGATTTTTAGCAATGCACTGCTGAGTGTTATAGGTTCCTTCCTGTATTGAGAACAAAGCATCTTTTCAGACTGAACTTGTCAGGGAGTTTCCACTGTGTCCACTATAGTCCCCATACCCTCAAGGGGAATGGCTCTACAGGATTCTGTAGAGCTGGACACCTGAATGGATTCCAAAATACGTCAGTGAAGTGCTATGTCAGTGGCTTCAAACTATTTGCTAATATGGGAATTTCCCAATTCAGCTTCTCATCAGATCCTACACGGACTAAAGTCCAGTGGTACTTTTGGTTCAGGAATCATCATTAGAGCACGATGCAGAAATATCTCCCTGTTTAAAGTGCTAGTAAATATGATTATACTGTTAATATAATTCTGTGCATGTAATAGGTATCAGAGGAAAATCTAATTTATTCTCTCAAATTGGTCTGCTATACTAACCAGATTAACATGCAGACAGAGAAGTAAATGTATGTTTTAATTCTGATTACACTGGGAGATACATCTTCCTACCATATAGTGCCAACTTAATATAACTGGAAATACCCTCTGAAATTAGAGATGGGCTTAATATTTCAAATCTTTTTATTTTTTAACACACTCTTTATACCTAGTTTTATATCCAGTCTTAGATTAGAAATATAATTTTTAACCCTGGAAAGCCTTAGGAAAGACATAGTAAATGTGGCATAAATGCTGGACATATTGTGAAAGGTTTTCACAGGTTTCAAGCCCACATCAATTTGATGGTCTTTGACTAATTCAAGTAAGCTTCAACAAACCCCCTTCTTCAAATTAAATGTAAACTTCAAATCTTAAAATTTCCTAGAAAAAAAAAACCTTGAAATTAATGCTACATGAACTTCTATGTGATGGTATTATTTGCATTGACCAATTTCCAGGGAAAGGATTTTTAATCTGCTTTGCTCCAAATCAAACATAACTGCATTGAGAGAATTGCACTCACAACAACTTGAAGTCAGCATGGTAGATTAAAAATATCTTAAGTTTTCCTTCCTGTTTCCACCCACAGCTATGAACCTGATTATAGTGTCCTTAAATCTCTACTAATTTTTCCAAAAGTACTGATTATGAAGCAATATTAAACAGTCTTTATGTCTAAGGAGCTGTTACATATGGCCACAATTATGTGCTGACCCCTTGGTGAAAGAATATGGTCATATACAAGATGTAAAATGGTATCAAAACTCTAAAAATAATGCACTAAAAGAAACAGAGGTGGCAGTAATTTTTTTTTTTTTCTATCTTGGATCACAATGTTCTAATTACTAGAAAATGCTATTCTTTAGAATGTGTCTGAATTGGGCCTTCAAATCAATTGTGCTGGGAAAGAGAAACTTGGCTGGGATATGAAAATCTTCAGATGGTTTACCTAATTCAAGCACAAATTTATAAATTATCTTGATGATGCCTTTAATCCTCTTTTAACTTGGTTTCATTTTTAATCTTTTTTCCTAGTTTCCACCTTCACTAGGTGAAGTGTCACTTTGCATTATAGGATAATTTAGGCTACCCAGAATGAATGCTTCTGGGGACAGTTGCAGCCAGGTCTACCTACAGAAAAAAACTCCCTGTTGACCATAAGCGGTCTGGTATCAGATCTCAGATCCAGTGTCCTGTTTTCAGTTCTCCAAAAAGGAGATTCTATTCCAAAAAGAAATTAAAGGAAAAAGAAGGATGTTTGTGACTCAGCAGATACTAACATGTCTTATGGCTGAGGAAACAGAACCTGTTCAGTCTTTGTCAGGCCCTTGAACTAAAAGAAAACAGGAGAGGGATTTGTATCAGTATGAAGCCTTGCACTTCTAATACCAGGCCTGAGCTGAAATTCTCTAGGCAGGAACAGGTTTTTTTATATGAGAGAATGATAATGACTCCTCAGCTTCCATACTGGCATTTTTTCTTCTGTATTTGAAGATAGTTTCATTCTTTCTGCAATGTTTTATTGTACTCAATCAATTTATTTTTTTTTAAATTCAAATCCTAAAGGGTCTTGAGTCTGCAGTGGAAAACTCTAAAACTACAGAAAATTAATTTCCTGACTAATTAAAACTTCTGCACAGAATGTTTTACCTCCTTATAGAACAAGATTTGCCTTTCAGTCCATCACTGTTGAAAGAAATTCCTGGTCTTTCCCTGATTCATTGCTTGCTATTCAAACCAGGACTGTTCTTTTTGACTGAATTTTTTGTCCTCTTTTGCTTCTTGTGTATTCAGAGATCACCCTTGAACAAATCTCCCCAAAGAAGAGGCCTGTGTGACAGCAACCTGAAACTGACCCCTGGAAGGAAATGATATTTAAAATTAAATTAGGTATTTGCTTACAGAAATGTTGACTGACTAAATGCCTTAGGACTGCCAAGGTTTTCCTGTGTTGCTAAGATGATTTTAGAAAAATTGTGGTTGTGTAACATCTGCTTGCTCCTGTTCATTCATGTCCAGTCTGGTCTGCCTGGAAATCGCTCCATGACCTCCTGCAGCCAGTGCTGCCCCTCTGACTTTGTCAGTTCCTTTATCTATTGAGGATGCCCTGGTTCAGAATAAACCCATAAGGCAGTTATCACGGTACAGGAAGGAGCATGGCTGCTGGTGGCAGAAATGACACCAGAGGAATCTGTGTGGCTCTTGGCTACAGTCACTTCCAGCCAGGAAAACAATTTTTTCTTCCTTCATCTTAAAACTCCCAGCTTTCAGGGCAGGAACTTCATTATACTTTTGATGGGTGGAAAAGCTATAAACAAATGCCTGTGGCAGGTAGACAGGAAGGTTGCCATAGGTTGTCAAAGCAGAAGAAACAACAGAAAACACCTTAAGGTTTCAAGAAAAACAAAAATTTTTCAGAGTGTTTTATGGAGCAGCACCCATTCTAGCTCACTCAGCACTGTCAGGGTTGATGACTTTGCAGCCATCCCTGCTGTCAGGACAGAAAGGAGAAGTCAGAAAGAACCACTAGCTACGGCTGTTGTGAAACACCAGGAATAAATTGCTTTGTATTTTGAAACTGCAATAAATGAAAATTTAGAAAAAGCGAGTGGAGGACTTGCCTCTCTTAAGTAATCTAGTAATCTAATTAAGGTCTTCTAAGCATGCCTAACAGTTCATAACTGTTAAACCCCGTGGGAATCAGAACAGGACGTGCACTTTAATAGAAATGTACACATTGGACTTCAGTTTGGTTTAAAACTGCTGGTAGGGTCTAGCCTTATGTTTATTTTAATTAACATTTTTTGTCCTTACAAACATCCTAACTTTTCTCTCATCAAAATAAGGGGCAGCAGACTTGAGTAGTAAAACAAAAAAGGAATTAAAAACAAAAACAACACCATTTGGGAACATTTGGTTGAAAGTGAATATTTCTGCACTTGCTTGTATGTGGCTTTGAGCAGGGAGCCAAGAGCAGGAGTGATGCTTTTTCACAGCAGCATTCTCACAGATAAGCCTCTAGAGCAGAAGGAAGTTCTGCATCATGGTCTCTCAGCTTTCCATGAAACCCACTAGAGAGCTACTGGCTCTTCTGCAATCCGTACAAAAGCCTCCTAAAATAGACAAAACAAAAGATATTTGGTCTTAATTAGACCTTCAGTACAGTATGATGGTGCATTTTCCCATTCCTATGTAGCATGGTGGAGGACTCTTCCATGACTGAAAGTCTGTAAGCCTCTGCTGAAAGAAAATAATGCTCTTTTAGATATTTTGGGTAACAAGCACTTCTCATGGCAAGCTTTATTTTATGTACTTTTTTTTTTTTAATTCAGACTTCAGTTGGTTGAGTTTATAGTTTTGAAATCTTGAAATCAGAACAAGTGAGTTGCCAGTTTTCATGAAAAAATGGGAAAACTAAAAGTAACTTGCATATTTTAACCTAAAGGTTACTTCTCTGTCTTGTTCCATATAGGCACTGGACCTCATAAGACCTGGGTCTGAAATTATAGATAAAATTTTTATCACATGCATTAAAGCACATAAGATAGACTGTAGCCAGATCAGCTGTCCAAATTTCTTTGTAAACAAAAATATAACAGCAACCTTATAAAGATGGGAGTCCAACTTTCGCATTTAATCCTTAACAATCCTCTTCATGACTCTTTGTTAATTTCTCTTTGTTAATTTCTGTTTCTCCTTGAAATCTGAATCATTACACTATAACTAGGAGTGAGATGGGGCTGTGTTTTTACAGAGTCATAGAATAGCCTAACACTGACGTGTATGTGAACTAGTTCATATAAGTAGTCCCACCAAGGTCATTACTGAGGACAGGAATATGCTAACAGCAGTAAAAGCAGAGCAAAGGTATTCTCACAAAATGCCTTCACTCTCTGATTTGAATACACTTGCTAAAAATGCACTTCATGCTTTTACATAGAGAATCACTTTTACAAGTTTAAATAGTCACAATTGTAAATATATTATTCAGCTAGGGAAGGAATAACCACGACCCAAACTTTCATGAAGAAAAAAACATTTTAGTCTGAAATCTTAATCCTACTTTATACCCCTGAGTTTCTCTGAAGCCTGTACTTTAAATTAAAAAAAAAAAAAATTCATTGCAATACCTTTTCTTTCAATACTGAAAAAAAATATTCAAAGAATATCTGAACATTCTTTCAAGGTGGTAGTCTAAAGAGGTAGTTTCAAACAAGTTTTCTTGTCTGCTTATTTGCCTTCATTGCTCTAAAATGATAAACTGGTTTACTTTTAGTAACTTATACAATTGTTTAGTCTGACTTCTTATGAAGTAATTCAGTCTTCAAGAAATTAATTTAAACCAATGGGGTTTTTTGTTTTGGTTTGGTTTGTTTGCTTTTTCCATAAAGCTTCCGAAAAATTTTGTTGACCAGGAAATTTCTGAAGGGTTGGGTAAGGTTATGAAGTCAATAGCCAAAAGAGGAAACTGCAGCTGGCAGTTTTGGGTATATTGAGCAATTGCATTTTCAAGAAATCCTTGTTTGTTTTTAGCTTTTATGGTAACCATTCATGAGGCTTCATGTGGCTGATGTGTCTTGTGTAAGGGAAAAACCTGCCTGATAGGTTTATTTTGGATGCTTCCTTCTTATGTGACTGGAAAGTAAATAAGAATTACTTTTGTAAACACAATGATGCAGGAGCTCAATACTAAAAGAAGGAAAGTGCAGAGTACTCATGTGCATGGATATCAGGAATATATGCAATTTAAGAAAGTAGTAATGGGAATTGGCAAATACTTTTCATTTTTCTCACATCCTTCTTTTTTCATGATATTCCTTTGGGACTTGTTCATAAAGAACTCCAGGCAAAATTTCCCTGAAGCCCCTTGAGGACTTTCTCTGAATTTTGGTTCAGACTAAAACTTGTGTTTGCCACCAAGGGAGCAAGAGGCCAGAGCAGCTCTGCATAAAGGGATCTGGCGATTCTAGTCCATGGCAAGTTGAATGGGAGTCACTGAGCCCTGGTAGCCAGGTGGGCCAACCCTGTCCTGGGGGACATCAGGCACAGCCAGGGAAGGGAGGGGATTATCCCACTCTGCTCTGCACTGGGGTGGCCTCACCTCGAGTGCTGGGGGCAGTTCTGGGTGCCACAAAATCGAAAAGATATAAAGGTATTAGAGTGTCCAAAAGAGGGCACAAAGATGTTGACGGGCCTTGAGGGGAAGCCGTATGAGGACAGGCAAGGTCACTTGGTCTGTTCAGCCTGGAGAAGAGGAGATTGAGGGGACACCGCATTGCAGTCTGCAACTCCCTCAGGAGGGGCACAGGAAGGGCTCCTGATCTCTCTTCTCTCTTCCCTTCTCTTCTCTATAGTGACCAGTGACAGGACCTGAGGGAACAGCCTGAAGTTGTGTCAGGGAAAGTTTAGGTTGGATATTAAGAAAACGTTCCTCACCCAAATGGTGGTTGGGCACTGGAACAGCTCCCCAGGAAAATGGTCACAGCACCTGGGTGACCACAGACAGAGTTCAAGAACCATTTGGACAATGCTCTCAGGTCCATGATGTGATTCTTGGGGCTGTCCTGTGCAGAGGCAGGAGTTGAACTTCAGTAATCCTTGTGTGTCCTTTCCAACTCAGCATATTCTGTGATACTCTGATCAAGACCAATAATGAATACTTAGGATGGACTGCTTTACAGACACCGCTATTTAGCGAAGTTACAAAGACAGCTAGGCTCTACTATAACAAAAATATGAGACTGTACTTTAATCTACCAGTTTCAATTAATATAAATTCATATATTATGTCAAGGATGATCTCTAAAATGCATATGTGTGAGAAAGGACCTTGTTTTTTTTTATTTAAAGAATAACTGATTCCAATAGAATTTAAGCATCAAATAGTTATTCTTTTTTATTTTTCGTGGGTGTGATCTAAACTAAAGATAATCTGGAAAATATATACAAAAAGACACTATTAAATCCCATATCAATAGAAACCTTTTTCAGAATACTTAAGCTTTTGAATAAAAAAATGTATCAAGTGATGTTAAGTAAAAATATTTAGCAGCATAAGACGTATGTATCATAAGATGCATGTCACAATGCAATCTTCAAAAAAAATCAAAAATATCTAGCCAGATTATTTGTGTGCCTTTTAAAATGTTGCCTCATATCTTAGAAAGCACTGGAACGAGTTACTATTTCCATAAGGAAAGTTTCTGTCACTGGTGGGGCCTTGCATCATTCATCACTGTCTTTTTTTTTTCATTGAAAGCAAGAGGTAAGGTGGGTTAATTAAGAGGAAAGGATACGTGCTATGCTCCAAATAAGAAAGAGGTGGAGCATATGTTGATAAAATCTGTACTGTGTATTAAACATGTGCAGCCAACTCAGCCTAGCAGCAAGCAAAATGTTTTTAGCTTTGAGCAAAATAAATAGGTTAAAAATCCAGTTGGTGAGTAAAAAAAAAAAAAAAAGAAAATCAACCCAACTAAAATACACCACTAAAAAGTGCACTAAGTTAAATATATTAAATTGTCACTGGAAGAATTAAGCTAGCTGATTAAACATAACTCCTGTATGTGAGAAAATCCACCAGCCAGCATTACAGCCCAAACAATAGTGCTTTCTGCCTAAGTAGGACTTATCTCTAATTGGGGTCTAGTTTCTCTTGAATTCCAGTCAAGATAGAATATTTGGTAACTTGAACTCATAAACTCTCATTTTGGAGGCCAATGACATATCACCATCATGACAACTCTCTGAGAATGTCTCCCTCAGCCTGCAGTCCTGTAGCTAGGTATCCTGGAAAGTATTTCTAAACTGTGTTACTGTCAAAGCTTTTTCTCATTTTCTTCTTGGGAAAGATATGTATTCTGTACTCCTTAAGGTTTATCTAACTAGTGATTAATACCTAAGGAAGAAAAAATAATCTTATAACTGATTTCATATTCATCATGCTGATGTTTGTTTTGCTTTTTTAATTATTATAGTCTTTGAAACAAAACTTAAAAAAAAAAGAAATTCCAGGAACTTTGTCAAACATTCTCTGACCCTATAAGTCTTTACCAAGCATTCCAGCAGAGCATCTTGCACAGTCACATTTTCCAAACTATTAAAACATGGTTGTGTTTGTCTTTGGAATGATGCACTTGTGTCCACTGTAAGCTGGAAGTTTTGAACTGAACCCATGCAGAAGACAGGGATTGCACACTGGCCATAGGCAGTGCCAGGTGTCACCAGTGAATGGCATTGTGAGCAGGCATGGATTTCTTTAACAACATCTGTTCTTCTAAAAGGAATGCTGAGGTTACAAAAGGTTTTAAAGAGCAGGTCTCTGTGTATACTCTTTCTTGTTGCTCTACTAATACAATTCCTATGGACGTCAACAGGAGTTATGTCTCGGCTCAAAAGCAGGGAACAGAGTAGTGACGGAAGAATTAGGAGCTTATTTTTATTTTATTTGTTCCTGCTTGAAAATGGGACTTTATCATATTTTTTGAGAACATATTAACAGATAAATGCAGAACAATACAGGTTGAATCTGTTGGTGGTCATACGTCCTTAAGGATGGAAGGAAGTATTTGCTGGTGCTCTTTGCCAAGTGAAAGGATTGCAAGATTAATCAGTGCCTGCCTGCCTTGGCAGCCTGCTCTTCTCTGTCTGCTCATCTGCCATATCAGTTTCCATTTTATCTGTGATTTCTACCATATTCTTCTTCCTGTAGATGGTGGTTTCTTTGAACTCTTGACCATTTCTCTTTGTATAAGCTGCACATTATGCAAGACAAAGGCAAAAAGGATCTCTTTTTCTTCATGTATGGTAGAGACTTAACAGAGTACATAAGTGCCATTATTTTCCTGTGAGGCATTAGAGGTTTTATGGCAATCACCCTCTTTTTCAAAGAGAAACTCAGAGAATGAAGGAGGTATTGAAACTACATCTTATCTGTCTGCTGCAAATGATTTAATCTCATGAAGTTTATAAAGCAAGGAAAGTTATTATTAAGCTTTCCAGATTTAAAACATGAGAGCTAAACATTTCCTAAACTGAGAAAAAATTTTGGCAGAGAATAGAGGAGAAAGGAAATGTTACCAGGTGCTGTACTGTCTTTTCCTATTTTTTGAGGTAGCTGTAATGAGGTCATTGGCAACCATGTTCTCAGCCACACAGGGTTTTCTACCATTTTTATGTGTGAGGAATTGTTTAGAAAACTGTCGACATTTGAAAACTAAGCAGACTGTCATTTTTGCTTTTAAAGCCCTCTGCTGCTTAAGCCATTGTCATAATCCACCTGTATGTCGAATTCAGGGACTGTGTTATAATATCTTTACATCATGGAGATGCCAGAGACTGTGCAAAAGTCTCTTTACTTTGCCAAAGCAAATAAATGAAGAAAGTCTCCAAGGACAAGAGGTGAGTGGAACAGATGTGATAGCTTTACTTTACATTTGCCTGCCTCATACTTAGGTGCCACTAAAGAAATATCGTTTGAGTGCTGTTACACTCAGCCAATAGTCAGCAATAGAAAAGGCTCTTTTAGTATGTGGAAACCCACATTTAAGTCATGTCAACCCTAACACTGCTGCAAATT
Source organism: Chamaea fasciata (assembly GCF_029207755.1). Classification (NCBI taxonomy): domain Eukaryota; kingdom Metazoa; phylum Chordata; class Aves; order Passeriformes; family Sylviidae; genus Chamaea; species Chamaea fasciata. The sequence continues at coordinate 41,326,333 of NW_027094091.1, read as the reverse complement.
ATTCAAGATGCTGAAATTCGGATAATTTACAAATCTCCTTCTGAGCCGAGGCATAAAGATCAAGCATTACATCACTTGAAAAGGGAACTGAATTTTTATCCTTGTAATCTTGTGCTTCTACCTTTTTCACCCTAATAAACTGGGATATTTTTTTCTGTTGCAAAACACAAAAGAGAAGGAAAGAAAAAAGTTGCCAACTGGCTGATTTCCAGTTTGCATGGGCATAACTGAATACAGAATCAGCCCAGTATTTGGCTTTATTTAGAAATACGGGCCCTTTTCCAGATCCCATTAAGACTGATGAAAAATGCACTTCATTGATTTTGCTAACAGTGGATTGAGTCCATTAAGAAAAATAAGTTTGATGTCAGGATAGTGACAGTTTCTGTGTAAAGCAGAACGAATGTAATCATTTGTAGAGCAGAAGAGCATATTTTCACAATTTTAATATTAATTCCAAACAAAATTTTTGAAAATTAATTCTAAATTAAGCTAGTGCCTGTGCACAGTTAGGTTTTTCACACTGAGAAACACTGCTGGAGGAATGTAATGTGTCTATCTATCAAGAAGACAAGTATTCATAAGGACTATCTTCCCAACATATCATTCAGTGTGGCTGCAGTAACTTTAAAGAGAAAACCATTACCTGTGGTACACTTCATAGAACCATTTAGGTTGGGAAGGACCTCTGACATTATTGAATCCAACCATTAACTCAGCACTCCCAAGTTTACCACTGAACATCCTTGCATCTTTTCAATACATCCAGGGCTGGTGACTCAACCATTCCCTGGGCAGCTTCACAACCCATCCTGTGAAGAAAAATTCCTAATTTCCAATTCAAACCACCCCTGGCACAACTTGAAGCTGTTTCTTCTTGTCCTGTTGCTTGTTATTTGAGAGAAGAGACTGACCCTCACCTGGCTACAGCCTCCTTTCAGGTGGTTGTAGAGGGTAATAAGGTCATCCCTGAACCTCCTTTTCTCTGGGCTAAACATCCCCAGCTCCCTCAGCTGCTCCTCATAGGAGTTCTGCTCCAGACCCTTCACCAGCTCCATTGCCCTTCTCTAGACATGCTCCAGCACCTCCAAGTCCGTCCTGTAGTGAGCAGCCCAAAACCAGGCACAGAACTTAAAGCATGGTCTCACCAAGTGGCAAGGTGGACAGTCACTGCCCTGGTCCTGCTGGCCATACCCTTGGTGACACAGGCCAGGATGTCACTGGCCTTCTTGGCCACCTGGGCACACACTGGCTCATGTTCAGCTGCTGCTGACCAGCAACCCCGAAGTCCTTTTCCACTGGCCAGCTTTCTAGCCACTCTGCTCCCTGTCTGTAGCCCTGCACACTGTTGTTGTGACTCAGATGCAGGACCCACAACCTGGCCTTGTTGAATGTCATAAAATTGGCCTTGGCCCATGATCCAGCCTGTCCATATCCCTCTGCATATCCCTTCCCACCTTCCAGCAGATGAGTACTACCACCCAACTTGGTGTCATCTGTGAACTGACTGAGGGTGCACTCAATCCCCTTGTCCAGGTCATCAATAAAGACATAACACAGGGCTGGCCCCAGTACTGAGCCGTGGGGAACCCCACTGGGAACCAGCTGCCAGCTGGATGGAGCTCTGTTCACCATCACTCTCTGGGCTGGGCCACCCAGTCAGTTTTTACCCACAGAACAGTATATCCATCCAAGCTGTAAGCAGGCAGATTCTCCAGGAGAATGCTGTGGGAAACAGCATCAAAGACTTTACCGAATTCCAGGTAAACAACATTCAGAGCCTTTCTCTCATCCACCTAGTGGGTCACTTTGCCAGAGAAGGAGATCAGGCTGGTCAAGCAAGACCTACCTTTCATAAATCCATGCTGGCTGAATGCTAATAGGTTACTTGTATCCCACAGTCTTGGGAGAAACAGATAAAGAGCTGGTATTTTCTTCTACTGACACTAAATGGCTAATGTGAAGCTAACTCGAAATGACTGTTTTGCTCTGGGGGAAGAATAGCTGCACATTTGTTATTTAGAGTACCAGAGGGGTTGAATATGCCTTGCTCTTATGATTGGAGTATTGCAGGATGTGCCAGAGTGTGTGACTGCTGTGCTGGGAAATGGTTTCTCCCCTGGTGGAACGAAGGTTGAAGCCACTTACCAGAGTGCCCTTGGCTCACCTCACTTGCAACATTACCTCTTCATGCTTGTGCAGTGTGTGCCTACAGTCAAATGTTTGCACAAATATTATTTTTCTTAATGACACATACCCACTCCTGGGACCATACAGAAATACAACACATCTGCACCACTTAGTAATGTCAGTGAAACACCTTAGTGTCCCTCAAAACAGCGATTTTCACTTCAGCCACCAGACTGGAACAACATGTCTAAAGAATGTCTCCAATTTGCAGCAGCCTAACAATGAAGCCCAAATCACAGACTAGTCCATGCCCATGAATGGAGATCTATACTTTGTCAGAATCAAGGAAATACTGGAGTTTCTTAAGGAGAGCAAGAATGTATGGACAGATGTATTATAGGAAAGGTAAGATTTTAACTTTTTTTTCCTCCAGAAACACAATGTTCTTATGGCACACAGACAACGATAGTTTTGAAGACTTAACGCTCACCAAGGCAGTGAAAACTAGGTGAGTCTCATGGAAGTCCTGAGGAGATTTTAGTAAAGAAAATGCAAATAGAAACTTCACTGCTAACTCATCTCAGAAAACAAACAAACAAACAAATAAAAGGGTTTGGGAGGCCTCTCTCCCCACTGATGTGGATAGCCTCCGTTATCAAGTCAAAGGAAAAAGGTCACGTATAGGGGCTCCATTTATATTCCAGGGTCTTATCTAGGAAGGCTGATTTTTTTCCTTTGCCTGTTTCCCCTTTGTTTCCATTTTTCCTTTTTTCTCCTTTTTTTTCCCCTCCTCCCACCCCCCATAACTGCTTTTTTGTTGGTTTGGTATTTTTCTTTTTTATCCTTACTGTCTAAATCAGATCCCAGGCAGAGTTTGAGTTCATTCAGGAGATAACAAAACCTGACCTCACTTCTGAACTGAAATCACTCCTGGGATATATGAGGATTGCAACTCTATCCCAAGGCAAAGTCAAACAGCTTAGCTTTGTGTGGCTTTCCCCTTTGACAGAGGAAGAAAGCAGTGCTTTCAGAGCTGGGAATAATCCCTTGCTAAACATCAGTGGCCAGAAGCACTATCCCCTGGCAGATCTGAATGGGAGATCCCTGGGTGGATAGAGTTGGGTCTGCTTTGGTTGGGTGGATCTCCTTCCACACAATTTCCATGTGGTCATGGCAGATCAAGTTGTGGGCCATGCTTGGGTGTTTCATCAATCAAATTGGACATGCAACCGGTATTTGGACTGAATCATCAGTAAACATCAGAGTCTGGTTTTACAGAACAGATAAATTTTTTTAAAATTGTGATTTTTTTTTATCTGGCCTTTTTTCTGGCTAAGCTATTTAAAGGTTTTGGCTATATTTCCTTATACTTTAATGATTGCATTTTATTTTACACCACTTTAATAACAAAATTGTTGCTCTGAAATTGTGCTGTAAATATCTGACTGGCAAAAAAGTTGTTTTGAAAAACAAGAAAAACAATTTAAAAAATCCTTTCATCTACACTGAGAGAGACATTCCATAACTAGAGCACAAAATCCTAGTTCACATGTACTAAAAGGGATTTTTTTAATTAACTGTGTCTGAGCAAGGGCTGTCCATACTTTTGAACCAGTTGTCAGATCTCTTTTTTGTTGGGTTTGTTCAAAAAAGTTCACTGGAGCATTTCAGAGGTAATGATAATATGTTGCATAGAGTGATATCAGTTATATATGACTTTTTCATTGATAAAAACACGTGAACATCTGAAGATTTTGATGTCTTGCTGCGATCTGTATCTCTCCAAAGCTCCAAGGCAAGGTACTTATTAAAGGGAACTGTTCAGTTAATTTTGATATATTTAATAAAATAAACAACAGAGTTATGCATTAAGAGGCCTTATATCCCCTATATGCAAAGGATCCAGTACTTGAAGTAGATTTAAAATGACCATTAAAAAAGTAATTTTCATTTTTGGAGTGACTAATCTAGCAACTGTTCTGAAAATTCAGAGAATTTGTATTAATCTGATTAGTATTTGTGAAGTTAGCCACATATTTAAAGACAGGAAACTAAACATTGCTGGAACTGTGAACCTGGTGCTGGTTCAAATCTATTCAACTATCATGAGAAGAGAGCAAAAGAGGGTAAAAAGGGAGAGGGCATACCATAATTGTTTCATCAAACTGTATATACCTAAAAAATGAGGTGCTAAGAAGCATACAGTACGGGCTTGTCCAAACACACTGAGGCAAACATGCATTGGCAGTGCACTAGCCTGCACTGTAAGAGCATAAAGCAGGAGTGAAAGCATTTGACTTTAGTAAGGATGGGCTGTGTTATCTCAGTATAAGCAAACAAGGAAATGTGGTCTAGTTCGAACCGTATTAGTGCTAATTCAATCTCCTTATCATCAGGTCCAACCTCAGCATAGCACCACAATTTGCTCCTTCTCCTCTAGGCAGGGTTTCTAATGCCCAGTGCTGTTCAGTCACCATTCAACTGGAGACCTTCCCATCTTGTGACTGGCAGCCTAAACATCTAACTTGAGCAGTGTAACTCATCTCCTTTATGCCAGTTGTCTAAAACTGTTTTATCTAGAGGTCCTTAATTCCAATCAAGGCTTTACTGATGAGCCCACCCAGGCAGTTTGGAACTGTGTCCTCCATGCTGGCAATGGGTGAGAGAGCCCTGATATCTTCCACATGCTCTATGTTAGTGTTCAGGCCCTCAAGCAAGACTCAGAGAGTGGGATTGGACAGGCTGACAGTAGTCATTAAGATTAGATTAGATTAGAGTGGGTGTTGAGAGGCTGGACTGGGAAACTCCATAATAGGAATTGATGGAGGAATACAGCGACTGAAGCAGGGAGTGCAGCAAGGACAGCTTGTGTGGTAGACAAGGTCCAAGCAATCTGAGGTCAGACAGCTTGGGATGTGTGCCTGAGATATGTAGATGGAAAGGCTGGAAACTGCTCTGGACAGCAAGCTGCTGTGTTTGCATCACACCATATTGCAGCATGCCACTGCAGCATGGCAAAACATTCAAAAGGAGGCTGAATGGCAGCAAAATGTCTCTTGTAATCTATTTTTCCTGAGTTTCATAGATGACAAGTGCAGCTGCAACACTGATCCTATTTATTCCTTGTGTGATTTTGAAACCATCTACCTTGGATGCATTTTATTTGTACTATCACTTTTCCACCACTAAACATCACCCTCAGCATCTAGATCATTAAGTAACCAGTAAATAATGTCAGTCATTAAGAGCTTCCAGATTGTCACTGACTGTAAGGAGGTTGATGAGATGAGCTACCAAAAAAGAGGCCTCCCTAGATATTAGAGAATGTTGATTGGACTTAAAATGTTGCAAAACCGAATAGAGATACACTTCTGCTATTCCTGCTGCTACCAACTATATATAGCGACTATAGCGGCTGTCCCTAAAGTCATGGTCCATGTTTGCTGACATCTTTACTGGTTCATTACGTTGGTTTATGATACCATGACTTGGTCTCAGCTTTTGGTTTGCATGACAGTCATAAAGAGATTGACCAGGTCCTTTGTAAGTGTGGTCTCAGCAGACTGTGGCCTTTTGCTGATCAGCTGCACTTCCAGCAGCAAGGGACTCTAACAAAAGGGAAAACAGCTTCTGGAGGCTCCTCTCTGAGATGTGCTCAGGGCAGATTCAGATTCAGGCATGTTCTCCCAGTCACTGGACTGGAAAGCAGAATAGTTACTGTCTGGTCTGTCTTCACTGCAAGTCTGTATGTTTGAATCCAGATGCTGGCATGCGAACCTAATATCTTCCTTCACAAACTTATTGGTCAGACCACAGAAGAAGCAGGGAAGGATCAGAATGAAGACTGAAAACCACTTCTGTTTGTGAATCTGGGTTGGGTCAAGGTTATTAAACAGGAAAAATTGGGAAAAAATAGAAAAACTGGGGCAAATACTTATGCACATGTACTGCGAATCAAGAGGTAATGGTTCTGCCGACTGGCCTGAGTTGATATTAAAGCGAACCTATGTGAAGGCAGAAATATAACAATAATCAGATGTAATCTGAAAATGAGAATGTATTTTTTCTAGCAAAAAAATCATTCTCCAGCAGCACTGATGTCAGATCCATTAGCACGTATTAGGACAGGAAATATAATGTCTTAGGCAAGAGAAAATTATGTTAAGGATGCGTTAAGAGGTCAGTATGTTCTTTAATATTGAATGACCACTCATCCTCTGGTGCCTATGTTTAGAGTTAGATATTTTTAAAAAATTAGCAGCACAAGAACTTTTCCACCACAGTTTCTTGAAGTTTCAGTGCTAGAATTATTTTTAATATTGATGTAAGCTATGTAATTTACCCTGTACATTTCAGGCATAATGTGTAAAATACTTGTTCTCATAACAAGCTGTCATTTTAGGATGAATGGGATTTCTACAGGGATTTCTGGGTAGCATATTTTTGGAAGTTTCTATTTTGGAAATTATTAGTTGCTATTATAATTTCTGAGAAACCATGTAGTGTAATAACTAGGCACCAAGTATATAATTATTATTACTCTGAAGTGTGTTTTTCAAACTAGAAAGATATGGCCTTTCTTGCATGCTTAATTGTATTCAAGCCTCTGAGAAGTATGCTCAGTCAAGAGGGTTCATATAATAGTTATTGTTCCAACCCCTAATTTTGTCCAACATTCCTATTCATGAAAAATATCTCCTTAAATAGTGTGTCACATACCTGTGTTGTGCTTCAGGCAACTGTTCTTCTTTTTGAGTTCACTCATTCTTCAGGACTTTCACTGCTGTATAAGGTAATGATTTTACAGCCTTTTACAGTCCTCATTTCACTCCTTACCCAAACAATGAACATTCAGGCATTACTAGTTCTGGTTTGCTCTAAAAAAGGTAGCAGAGCTTTAATTTCAGGGTAAATTCAATAGTGTCTTTTGGGATCTCCTAAGGCAGATCCTTTAACATGCATGGATCCTCAACACTGTTGTGAAAACCCAGGTGTTCTCTCAATTATTATGGTGGTATCCCTTTTCTGAATTGCTAAATCTGGATGACAGATTCTAAAGTTCAGACATAAATATCAGCACAAATATAGAGAATATCAATTTTTTAGACTAAGAACCAAACTAAGACCTTAGAGTGAGATTCTGCTGAAACAACTCTCTTAAAGGCAGAAAGGATCTGTTTTCTTCAGGTAAAAATTTCAGGGCTCGGGTCCAGTTTGGAGTTGGAGCCTGGGATAGGCACAATTCATTATAACACCATACCAGTGCGCTAAAAGTGTTCCAAAGACTGCAACTGAGCATCTTGTGGGTTGTAAGAAATTTGCCCTGTGGGCCTTCGGCACCATATGTCTTAGCAGGTAGCTGACAGCTGTTCACACTGGGTGCAAATCAAAAAGAATTTAAGTAAAGAGCAACCACTAGAGTAAAGCACATCAGCAGTGAGATTTAGGTATAATACGTATGCCGTGGTGAGAAAAAGGGAAATTTGAATGTGATGTTGCATGTTGTCCCCACTTCTGTCCTCAGGAAAATTTAGATACCTTTCCAAAATAGTCATCCAGGAGGAATACTGAATCACACTTAAAACTCTCACTAGATGGAATTGCCTTGACTTGTCCAACAAGGCATCTGTCTCTTCTTTTTATTATGTAAGTAGAGGAAATAAAGGCAGGTACTTAATTCTGTATAATACTTTGCATGCAATAAATGCCTTTAGAAAGGGTTTATGTGGCAGAAAGTATAGAAGGTGTTATTGAATGACATCTTAACAATAACTGTCTTCCTGATTCTTTTCAAGGTTAATCTATATTCTTTATCAATTTATATAGATATTGTTCTGGCACAGTTATTCATGAGACATTTAGTTCATGCCTGTAGCTTGTTGATAACAATTACTAATCATGCATTAACTCTTCACAAGTCATTTACATCTACCATTTATGCATGAACAAACACTGCCTTTAAGAACTTTGAAACTGACGGGCTAATCCTTTTCACCACTGACTTGTATCTCAATTCTTCAATGACAGTATAATCCACAGAAGAATCCAAAATGGCACTAAACTTATTTAGCCAATTAATTACACCATTTTATTGAGATACAGGGGTTAAATGAGAGCATATGAGTTAAATGTGGATGCAGAAAAATAGGTATCTTTTGATTTAATTATACTTTTTTTCTCACAAAACCAGTGTGACAATATTTCTCAGCTTTTTAAAATATTATTTTACAGGAAGAAAATGAGCCTCTGTAATTTTAAAGAGACATTTAATTTAGGGGTTTTTTTACACTATTATAGGTATATTTTTGTGTTCAAAGCTTTTTTTTAAGGTATTAACACTGTGAATGTTATAATGTGCAACACTGTGAGTCTTGTTATGTACAACAAGAGTTTAAAGTCCTTAAACATTAAAGTTTAGGGGAAGAGGTCAGGCAGGAAAAGGACAGGAAAGCATATGGGCGAAGAAGAATACAGACTCTACTGCTGAGTCACAAGGTTCAGAGTAGAATCTTGTGCTAAACTGAGCCTGACCTTTACCAACAGTTTAAGCTTGAAATCTCAACAGCCATTAACTTAAAAACACTTAAATTTAATTGAATTTAATCCATAACTTAGCATCAACAACTTAGCAAAGGATTCATATAGAATCTTTGGGCTGCTGTTTTTAGAATCACAAGAGAGGTGGCTTTAGTCATAGCAATCTTCCACTGGGCAACAATTCAGGTCAGAAACTTTCTTTGAAAATTTGATAATGAAAATATTATCTCATTTGGGTCGTTTTTCAGACAAGAAAAACAAGTTTCCAAGGCTGTTTGTTAAAGTCCAGGTGGTCATTAAACAGTACTAGCTCCTGGGAACAGACAGTGCTCCTGATAAGTTCCAGGTGCACCTTCTCAAGGCTGAGGCCTCCAGAGTGTTTCTGGGACTGGAGTGTGGCTGAGGCTGGGGGAGCGGTGTGTGCACCACTGCATGGGGCAAAAAATCATGAGGTCACACAAACAGCTTGATAGTGGTTTGCACATGGAGATCTCTCAGCAAAGGCATAGCTACATAGTAAATGTAAGCAATAAAACGCATAAGGCTGAAAGGAACATACGTTTTCAGCATCTTGTATAATCTCCATTTTCTATAAATCCATAACTGCCATCAGACATGTGGCTGCTTCCTGTGAAGTATGGGCATTAGGAATATGGTCATGTCTGTTATGGTCCATGTATGCCATTGTTGTTTTGACAAGCTCTTTATCTATCAAATACATAAAGTCTAACATATATACATATACACTTTCCAGCATTAACATGTTTGAAGGGGCACAGGTTTCTAATAATTTTCTCATTCATTTTTCATAAATTAAATACTTCACTCTGTGTGCAGCTCTCTCAAAAGTCTTAATTTTAGAGCCTCCACCAAGGCATAGTAGTCTGAATATTCCAGTCAGATTTGCCAGATCGACCCTGTAAGGATCATCTGTCATGCTCAGTATCTGTAAAGGAGAGAGAGATGGGGGAACTGGAACATTAAGGAGGACAGATTATAATTTTCTTCATCTGATGGTTCATCTGTTTGCTAGTTTGTTTGCTGCTTGAGTTTGCTACTTCAAATTTTTGTGCTTCAAATGAAAGGAAAACCATTAGTCTTCATTTTGAAGAAACAAAATCAGGTTACTTCCACAGTTCTGACCATTTGTGCCAGATGGGAGAAACCTTGTATACCAAATATCTATTTTGTCCCTATTTCGTCCCTATTTCCTACAATGACTTGCGAATGTATACCCCTTTACAATAGTAGAGAAGGAAGGAAGGAAGGAGAAAGAACTTTCATCACCCTTTGGAAATGAATCTTTCTTAGGTGCTCTGTATATTTCTACATCTTCTGGATGGTCACCACAGCCATCAAGATGTGACAGGGGATTGAAAAGCCCATTTATAATTACAAACGTTGAAGAACATCCTTTCTAAACGTCTGGTTTTCAATTGTATGAATTAAATCAACTCAATTTATAAGAAAAACAACTTTGGTGAACATTGAAACTAATGAAATATGATTTTCACTTGATTGGGGTCTTTGCCTGCCTGACTTTTTAACTGAATTAGTCTCAAAGCCAAGGCATGGGTCCTTGCGCTAATAGAAACTTAAAAATATGTATTTGCTTTCCTGAAAAAAGGCTTGGTAAAGGCTTTAATAAAATTTGGTCAGCTATTTGACATTAGAAGTTCTGTTTTTCAGTCATAATTCATCCTCTAGTAAAGTAGATGCTTTATGAATTATATAGGTTTGTGGCTAAAGAACTTGTAATCACTTTCTCCTAGGTGGTTTTTCTGACTTTTAGTGACCACTCAGGCCAGTCTGCTTGCTCTCTTACTTTTCTTCCTTCTGCAGGAACATTAGTTTAATCTGTATTTTAATCCAGGTGCCTTTACAAAACACACAGGACTACTATCTGAGTCCTCTGTCTTTTTTCTTTTTTTTTTTTAGTTATTGTTATTATTTTAAATGTGGTATAAATCACTTGAAAAAAATCAAAAGTTTGAAACAAGCTGTTTGAAATATAAACACGTACAGTGTTATTACACAAAATACAACACCTTTATGAGACTAAAAAGAGCAATAAACCCACAGAAATTCTATCTTATACAGCTGCAAAGCATCTTTTGTGTGATCAAACAGCAGAGCCGGACCTTCAGATGTCCATGTTCTACTGCAAACCAAAGAAACAACTAATGTCCCTGGGCTGATCACTAGAAAATGTCTTGCTATATTTTGCATTTGGTTTACACAAGAGTTTTCTAGTGAATATTGTCTAAGATCAGTAATTTATGGTAATTATTCCTGAATTAGACAATTTAACATGGTTAAATATTCCCAGCTCTTGACAAGGCAGCAACTGCAAGCAGAGGAAAGACGGTTAAGACTATGGTGGCACTCTGAAATACAATGAATATTGAGACAGACATGCATCTTCCCCTATACGTTCATTTACTAGTAAAACTTGGATTTCATTCACTTCTCTTCAGTAGGATCTCTGAAATACAAACCAATATGATTGAAACCAATCAGCAGAAGCTGTACCATTACTCATGATCAACTGGCTTGTATAAGGCTTTCTCATGAGGGTGTTCTCTCCATTTCTTACAGTTTGGGCATTGCCAGCTCGGTTGGCACTTTAATAGGACATCTGAATGGTGTGCGGGCTGTCCTCCAGAGTCTTGCATGCATGACAGCTCTAGCTTCCTCTTGCAAGTGTGGAGTGAGGGGTTGGACTCCCTGCTGGCCTGCCAAGAAGGTGCTGCCAGGTAGGAAAGCAGTTGTCTGTGACCTTGGACAGTTTTATAGGGTGGAAGAGACCTTTTCTTACAGGATCTTCACTGCATTGCCCTGAATCAGGAAGCTCTTGACAATGCCTGTACCTGATGGATTGAGATGGATCCTGCTGCCCAAAGCAAGCCTTCTTCTTCACTCCCTGCCGGCTTGGATTTGCCCCTGTCCTAGTTTTTCTGAGTCTGTAGCAAGTGCTCTAAGATGGCAGCATTAGAAGGACAGTTACTTTAGAAGAACTGAAATAACAGTAAAACATCTGGGTCATGAGAAGTGATGTAGTGCCAGTTTGGGTAGAGATCTGCTTAAAAGGCAAATGAAAAAAAGTAGTAAGGAGGGAGAGAGAAAGTGAAAAGAAAAATTAAATGTTGCTGGAGATAAATGGAAGGTCTCTGTGTCCCCAGCAATGGGGAGTAAAAGAAATTATAAGGAAATGCAGGCATCAATTAAGAAAAAATCTATGTGCCTGGGGGCAAGTCAGAGGGATCAGTGCCCAATGGGTCAGGCTTTCCAAGCCTCTGAAAAGCATCCTGTGGGCTGGGTGGGGAAGAGATTGGCAGTTGGATGGAGGCTCCAAGACCTGCTCCATGGCGCCACCATGTCTGGCTGGCAATGGATGGGGGCCATGGTGGGGCAAGGGCAGCCAGGCCAGGGCAGTTGGCAGAGGCAGATCAAGCTCAAAGCAAGTCAGGACAAAGAGCTGGTGCCACTGCTGAGGCAAGTGGAGGGTATCCAGCCAAAACATCTAACTTTGGTTGTTGCCAAAAGTGGAAAACACTTGCACAAAACTCTTTTGCTCAAGGAGAATAGAGAAACTAACTCTCTCCTTTTTAAAATTGATTTTGTCCATGCATTCCCCTGCCAGGAAACATGCCTATGGAAGGTTGGGGCTAACCTGCTTTTTATTCCCTTCTCTTCATGGGAGAGCCTATCTCAGGATGGACAGCCTCTGTGGGATTTGGTCAGGTTGGGTTGAAATAGGAACTGTTCTGTTTTGGGCTGTAATATATAGTTTTTAATGTGGCTTCTTGGTGTTAGAAAAAAACCACCTGTGCAGCCCAGCATGTGCTGCAGTTGATTGCTGGAGGAGTGATTCCTTTGCTGAAGCTGATACAGAATGTTGTGAACTGAGGGGGTTTTATGGCTTTGTGGTACTAACCACCACAGAACATGCCCTGGGATCTTCCCTCAGCAGGGCTGGGGCTCTGCACCTTCTGGGACATGTCAGCTTCTCCTGTGTGTTCCAGTGCATTGGGGCAAGCCCCAGCCCAGGAAGTCAGAAGAAGGAAGCTGGAAGCTGGAACTTCTTCCCAGGAAGAAGTTGGAGTGCCATAACAGAAAACAGTTCTGAGTTTAATCATCAGCCTTCTCCACTGCCATCTGCTTTCTGCTGCCATGTTTCCTTCTTCAGGTGTGTGGGTGAGGGATAGATATGGAGCTGGGAGCCAATGTGGGGGCTTGTGGTGTCTCAGTTCTACCTGGGCAGTTCTGCCCCAGAGACAGCTCAGGCACAGGGCTTAACTGCAGCCTGCCTGGATGAGGAGGGAGAGGTAGTGAAGGGTGAAAGCCTGGAAATTGTCATTCCAGCTGAAAGCAGAACCAGGAAGGAGCTGCCATTCTCCTTCATGTGCCTAATGTTGTGGCAGGTACAGGGAAGCTGTCGAAGCAATTTTTCCTGTCCTCCAGGCACTCCCCAGCTTGCAGGTGAATTATGACCTGGAAGTGGCTCCAAGGCCAGCATGTGTTGGACAGGATAGCAAAACTGAGATGGAGAGGAAGGGAGGGGAGGGGAGAGGGTGTCCTTGGGGTGTGAGTTGGTGGGGGCTATTGCCTGGCTGAGGCTGAGGAGCTGGCAAGGGCCCCAGGGGCTGCTGCCCACAGCTGGTCCCTGCCTTGCTCAGCATCAGATGTTATGACATGCACTGCTTCAAAGAAGCTGCAACAGAAAAATGCTTTTGCTAAGCTCTTCTCAGGTAAAAGAAACTGTCTTTGAACCAAGTCATGGAGGAAAGGTTACTGGCAAGTGTGGGATAGAGCCATAGAGCCTTATCTAACCCTTAGGGAAGTTTTTGTTTCGGAGAGGTGACACTTCCAGAGGTGAGGATGAATTGTGGAATTTGCTGAGACTTTCACGTTCCTGCTGTTTTGTTTGATGGGTTTGTACCTAGAAAACAAAGACCTTGCCTGTGAGTTCAGTTGTGTTGGGACTTATAGACACTCTAATGTGGACACAGCAGTACATACAGTAATATCTTAGGAGTCCAGGACAGAGTCTAACCTTCCCATACTCAGCAGCCAAAAAAAAATTAGGTGGAGTGCCTGTTCTGGTCTTCCTGGTACTGCTGTCTTTGTTCTCAGACAGCTGGAGCCAAACCTCTCTGCACATTTGTGGGCAGGGAGCTCATTGGAAACAGCTCAAAACCAGCTGCTTCTTTGTGTCTCACTGTGACAGCTCAGGAATTTGAGGAGAGGGAATTAGCAGAGAAGCAAGGAGGGGACTGAGGAGAGAAGCCATAACTGCTCCCCCAACTGCAGAAGGGGAATGAAGCCATGGTGTTGGAGGGAGGCCCAGGCTGTTGCTGGGGTTTTTTAGGTGCTGCATTCTAGCTTCCTGAGCTTCAGCTGCAGTTCCCACCATCCCTTTGGTTTCACCTTCATCATGAGCTCCTGACCTCAGCTGCCCTACAGACATTCTCCATACTGATGAAATTCCATTGTCTCTTTTTACTGCCACAGGAACCACAAATGCAACGTTAGTGCTGGAGCTCTATACAGGATGCTCTTTTCTGCCCAAATCATGACTTTCTTCCCCCCGTCCTCTTTAAATCTCCATTGGCTTTCACATAAGCCAGCCCCAAGCAGGGTTGTGCCATGGTCCTACTGTGCAGAACCATCCTGTGGGGGGAAGAATCAACCCTCAAATAGGGGCTGCAACCTCCCTGCTTTTCTTCAGGAGTCTCTGAAGACAGGAATCCTCATCCGTGTGGGACGGAGCCTTGCCCTGGGCTTTTGGGAGAGGGTGATGGTGAAGATGTGCCATAGGGCAGTTAAACATGGCTGGGTGACAATTCTTTCCCCAGCTTGGCAAGGTGCTGCTCACTGTCATCTTGGGACAACAAGCAGGAGGTGGCAGCAGGGAAGCACACCAAGACAGCGACAGGGATAGGGGGCAGGCTGCCTGACCAGGGGAAGCATGGCTGGCTGCTTGCAGCCAGCCTTTAGGTTGAAGGTGCTGATAGATACCCAGCGTGGTGCTGAGGACAAGACAGTGCTGTCGCCTCCAGAGCCTGCTAGCCCTGCAGCAAGGCCAGCTTGGTTTTTCTCCTCTCCAAGAGCAACAAGAAGTTGCTGCCATTGAGAGAACTCTTTGCATTTCCTGGGAACCCTGGCTGTGAGATCAGGACATTGGCTTCCAGGGCTGGTTCCTTGGGGAGGCAGCTGCCATCACTCCCCTGATCTGCCTCTGTGGCATATGCACTTCCTGGCCTTTCTTCCCACCACCCCAAAACCATCAGTCACTGGCCCAAGTTACCTTGGCCACATCCCAGGGTAAGCCCAGGCAAGCTGGAAGGGAGGGCGAGTTTCTAATAGGAAAATGCTGGCAATGGTGGAGAACTGCTGCTGCATGCACAAAGCGTGCATATAAATGTCTGAGTTCAACCATCCTGAAATTTTAAAAATCACTCTTAAACTAGGTAGTCTTCAGTACATGCTGACGGCAGCACATCTTGTCCTTTCCTTGCTAGCTTTCCATGTGTGAAGGTTCTCACATGGGCTCATACTATGAATTCCAAGCTAGAGTACATAGCAACTCAGCCATATCCTACCATCACCTGCATCCAGAGGCCAGACAGGAATGACTTCCACCCTTCTGCCTATATCTGAAGTGGAGAGCGTCAGCAGTCCTAGGGTCATCTCTCTGGCTGCTTGTGGGACAATGGAAGAGCAAAAGAGGTGGTCCTCATCCCAGGGAGTTGGGCCTATGCCCTGGCCCTACATCAGCTTGGACTTGGTTGAAGCATCTGTGCTGTTGCCAAGATAAGGTTTTGTGGAGTGGAAGGTGGGCTGGCAAGTTCTCCCTGCCCACCCTAGTGTCCTGGGCTGCCTCCTGCCCCTTCCCCAGACCTGGAAAAAGAATCCTGGAAGAAGAACCTCACCCTTATACAACCTCTTTTCAGTTGTAGAGAGCAGTAAAGTCTTGTCTGAGCTTTCTTTTCTCCAGGCTAAACATGTCTACCTCTCAGCTGCTCCTCATAAGACTTACTATCCAGACCCTCCACCAGCTTTGTTGCCTTTCCCTGGACTTTCCACAACACCTTGATGTCCTTCCTATAGTGAGGGGTGCAAAACAGGATTTGAGGTGCAGCGTCAGCAGTGCTGAGTACGGGGTGACTGTACTGCCCTGGTTCTGCCGGCCACACTATTGCTGCTACAGACCAGTGTCACACCTCGGGACACGAAAGAATGAGGTAGGCAGCAAAAAGGTCAGCAGAAAAGTTTTATCTTTAATTTTCTGACTCCATCTATATATACAATTCTTTCAGAAGGCACAAGATTGGCTACATAGGTTGCCACCTCTTTGATCTCGTTGGTGAAGGCCACCATCAGTCACTTTTTTCCTCCTAGAGAAAAAATATGTAAACAAAGAGATAAATTCCAAAAAAATTTATTGTTCTCTTGAAGTTGCATGAGAACAAAATGCAAACTCTGAAAAGCAGGCAAAGTTAGGGCGACAGACCAGGATGCCATTGGCCTTCTTGGCCACCTGGGCACATGCTGGCTCATGTTCAGCTGCTGTTGATCAGGGCCCCCAGAGTCCTTCGGGCATCTATACAGTCACTCTCCCTCAGCCTGTATCTTTGCAATGGGGTTGTTGTGACCCAAGGGCAGGATGCTGCAGTTGGCCTTGTTGAACCTCATACAATTGCCCTCGGTCCATTGATCCACCATTCCACTAATGCGTGCAAGACTGCACTCCCTCTTCTTCTCATCCTACTCAGCCCCTCGCCGCTTATATTCTCTTGCTCCTGCCAACTCTATCAGGTATCTCTCAACACCACTATCGAGCGCATTCTCCCCCCTGTAGAGACCAGAGGACGCTTCGCTCCGCCACCCCCTTCTCCACCCCACGGCGCCTCGCCGGTGCCCCGGGTCCGGCGGCGGGAGAGCCGGGGGTCCCGGGGGGTCGGCCCCGCCGCCCCTCCCGGCGCGCAGCGCCCGTGTGTGGGCGGGCTCCGGGACGTGCTGGCTGGGGAGCGCCGCGGCGCCGCACATGCTCACTGGCCGCGGAGGCACCGCCGGAGGTAGGGGCTCTCTGCGCCGCCGGAGGAGCCGCGCTGTCGCTGCGGCCGGGCCGCGGCATGGCCCGCCCGCTCCCGGGTCGCCGCCGCCGCTGAGCGCGGGGGGATCGCAGCGTCCGGCGGTGAGCGCGGGGCGCGGGCGGTGCGGCCGTGGCGGCGGAGGGGCCGCGTGTGCGGGAGGGGGATCGAGGCTCCGGCCCGAGGGCCCTGCTCCACCGGGCGGCACGGCCGAGCCCCGTCAGCACCTCGGCCAGCGCCGGTGGGGCGCGGCTCGGGGGCGCCGCCGGGGCCGCGGGGAGCCCCGCTCGTCTCGTCCTCCGCTCCCCGCGGAGCGCCGGCAGCGCCCGGCGGCGCGGAGGCCGCTCCCTTCTCGGTGCTGGGGCCGGTGGGAGGCCGCGGGCCGGGAGAGGAGCCAGTGGCGGCAGGGGCAGATCCGCGACCTTTCCCGGCCGGGCCGAGGGAGGGTGGCGATGCTGCGGCTCCCTGGGAAGGGGGAGCCGAAGCATCCCGGTTCCTCCCGGAGGTGGGGGGAAAGAGAGAGAGGCACAGCTCTTTATGAACAGTGGGGGGGGGGAGGGGGGAAATCGAAATAAATAAAAGTGGAAAATGCAGCAGGTTCTGAGGCGTCTGCGAGATTTTCGTTGGCCCAAGGAAATGCTTGGGAATTATCTGTCGGATGGCAAACAAACGGAAAATGCCTTGGGTGCCGCAGCACTGTGGCCAGGGGCAGGTGGGGCAGCCTTTGGCCAAACACAAACTCATCTCCTGGCCTTTGGGGAACGTGCTTTTGCCCCAGAGAAGTTTAAATATTAAACTGAGCACGATGCAATAAAGCATAGTATTGCAGGTTGTGTTTAGTCATCTTTGCGAGGCCCTGTCAGTGCTGGCTCTGCAGTGGAAATGCTTCATGCAAAGTAGTTGTGTTTAAATTCTGTACATAAAATTATATTTATGACCTCTTCTCATAACCGGCGTTGAAATGATTGCTGTTTTATCTGTGCAAGGTCACAGAGAGCTTGCAATTCTTCGCCTTGCTCCATGACTGGTTGACATCGTATTTAATGCAGTTGATACATTTCTGGTGAGGAAACCTATTTCCAAGCTTCTGAGTATTTTCGGTTTGGCAGTCTTTGAAGGACATCATGTTTCTTAAGCACACTGAAGCAAACCTGCATTTAAATCTGTTCCTCACTGTCAGTCCCAACTTTGGGAAGCTACTTAACTCTCTGGAAATTGCCTGAGTCAGTTTCATGTCAGGGATACATGTAAACAGAATCTTTCTCCCATGACAATGAAGAACAACAAAAAACCCAACCCCCATGAAACATTTGTTTACTTTTTGCAGGTATATGTTTCCTTTTGCCATATCCAGCCCTACTAACATAAACTGCTTTCTTGTACCACAGACTGAAGATTTCTTTGAAGCATAATCTTCAAGATGAAGTTCTTACTAGCGATTTTATGTTTCATCTCATTCTCCTTATGGGTTGAAGAAGTCTATTCCAAAGAGAAGTCTTCAAAGAAAGGAAAAGGGAAAAAGAAGCAATATCTATGTCCATCGTATGTTCCTGCTTTCTTTTATGCTTTTGTATGATGGTGATCCTGCCCTGTTTTTAACAGTGGAAATTATGTGGCAGTTGAAGTAGAAGGAAGTAGAAAGTAGTGATGCTTTCTGCTGAAAGGATGGGATCGGTGGTGGGAATGGTTTGACCAGCATCGTAGCTAAGTTCTGTCACTGTGTTCCTTCTGCAGCAAGTCTTCTGTTTTAGTGCAAGGGAAAATCTAAGCCACAGTAATTGTTCCTTTCCTTGTGGATTTCAACCCAGTGCCTTGCTATTTATGGGGACACAGTAGCATGGTCCCAGAGTGCTGTGCTGTCTAACACCATGTTGCAAGTGTATTGGGGAAAGCCAGGAGGGTGCAAAACTGTCATGCTGAAATTCATCTTGTGGTTAGCTAGTTCTGTAAGAGAAGGCTTGTCCTACACATATTCTTATTGCATGTTGAATAGAACTAGGGTCTTCAGCATCTTTCATCAGTCATGTACAGTTCTATAACTTTTATGGAGGTGGATATATTGATTGTTGCTATAAAGTATGCCCTTATGGAATAGTCTCCCTGTAAAAACACAGAAATTATAATCTGTGATTGCCCACTTGAATAGAGGGTGTATTCTGGACACCTATGATTACTTGATGTTAAAAATACTCCCTCTTTCTAATGCCTACCACACTTTAGGTTGTGATCCGTAGGACAATGCAAAAGTATTATTTATGAGTGCTGTTTTTATCATTTTCTTTGCCAACCTTGCTCATTTTTTAGTGTTATGTTGTAAATATCTGAGGAAAAGGTTGATGGACTATGATAAATTGTCAGTAAGTGTAGAAAGTCACTATGACTGAAATATTAAAATCGTTTGGACAAATTTAAAACATGTTTCTTCTTTGACCATAAAAGAAGAGGTACAGAATTTTAGACTGGTTATTTCATCAACTTTTTCCAAAGAAAAAACAAAGTAAAAGTAGAATAATCAGACAGAAACATTGTTCAAGTAATACTTTTTAAAGTTTCCACTCTTTTCAAACATTGACAGTGGTGTTTATTTCTAACCCCAAATTTTAGAATGTTTCTACATATAGTGCATGTTTTTCCTTCTCTTTTTTTTCATCAAACCTAAAATTGTATTTGTTGTTAGATTTGAATACATTAAGATGTGTCTCAAATGTGGTCATGACTCATCTGAAATGACCCCTACCCATTCTTTCCCTTCTAAAAGTTGAGTTTTGGATGAGCCTTTTGATCTGAGCTATAGTGAGAGTTTATAGCAAGGAGAGAAATGTCAGAGTTCCCAGGACAGGTGTCAGAACAGAAGCCCTTGGAAAGTGAGTTAGGCAGCTGGGAGCTGAATGCAGATCTTCCATGGTCTTGTTTAAATAGCCAGCATTTCCACCTGTTCTTGATCTAGTAGAATTCAAAACAGCAATGTCATTTCATCTTTGTAAGTGAGTGGGTTTTTCTTGTTTTTATTTTAAGCCCTGTATTTCTCGGAACCATTACATATGATGTCATTTGTCACCAATACGCTTGAAGAAACATTAAATACATGCTATCATTTTCAAAGTGATATGTTTCCAGTTGAAGCTTTCTGCAGTAATACTGGTGGAATCCAGTACTTGTTGATCCATTGTGCAGTGCTGCTGGCTAGACTTGCTGTAGCAGTGAGTCCTGTTCGATGTCCTGAATAATGACCAAGTTGTCTGTTACTTGGCTGAAGTTCACAGCTGGAGAGACAATCACTTGTAATAGTGGAGTTGCTGTTTCTGTGGCTGGCATCTAGAAGACCTGTCATGTAAATGAGCTATGAAAATCAGCTCTATCTGGCAGAGATATTGCTCAGTGTTCTCTTAACTCAGAATGTAGTGGGCAAACTTCCAATCATCAGCATTTTTTAAAAGATCTTTCACGAAACTTCTTGATTTGGTGACACTCTGTGTTATAAAACAGGTTGTCTACTAGTAATAATTTTTTCTTTGTGAAAAAAAAAAAAAAAATCTTTCCTCAGAATGGAACCAAAACACAACACAGTGCAGAGTGAATCAAGTGACACTATAAGGGTCAACTAAAACTACTCAAGGAAGTGTCTAAATGAAAAGTTTCCTAGTAATGCATGGAAGAAATATTTTAGAAGAATACATTTTATTTTTTTTTTAACAACAACAACAAAAAAAGGATTTTGCATAATTTATAAAATTGAATGATACAAATTCCTAATGTATATTTATAAGTTGAACTCTTTAATCCACCTTTAATTTGTGTTGGTTACTGGTGCAATAAAATTTAAACCTTAATTGTAACAAATTATTGCCTTTTATTTCCTTGCAACATGTGAAAAGCAAAATTTTACTTCTTCAAGAGAACAAAAAACTGCATTAGTATTTGTATATGAAGCAGTTTTCTCTTGCAAACTTTATAATGAAATTCAAATCTATGCAAATCATTCTTCAGGAAAGACTTACATTGAATCTCATATTACTGCCTGAGTTCCTTAACTTGATGCTAAGAAATGAATGGCTACAAGACTGGTTTGGGACTTTAGCGTGAGGTTTTTTTTGGATAAGAATTAAACATACTTGAACTTTTCCTTTTATGGCTCTCCAGAATGCAAGCCTTTTGCCAAATGTGCCCCTCTGGCATTAAATTAGCTACTATTAGGATAAGATGAAAACAAGCTGATTAGAAACCCCATTAAAAGTTCATTGTTGTCTCATAAACAGATATTTGCTTCCTTAAATTAGGAAAATTCTATTTTGTATCTTAGAGCAAACCCTTGTGATTATCCATGACGCTGTACTTATCAGTGCATTGTGTGGTAGTGGCTTGATTTGCCATCTTATTTTAATGTATTCCTAAAACTGTTTTCCCCAGGTTTTTATTGAAGGGTTTCTTGAAGCTGATGCTTAATCATTTGGTTCTTGCTTTGATGTAATGCTTTCTCAGAACAGATGTAAGATTTCACATCTTACATTTAGATCATTTTGCTTCTTACCTCAGGCTTACCAAATGAAACATAGAGTAATTATACTTCTGTCTCATTCCTGAATCTTTTTTGATTAACAAAGAAACTGGCACATTGGGCCTAAAATGTTGTAATAGAGAGTTTTGCACCATAAATCTGAGTAACTGGCTTCCACAGATGCATAGTGCAATGAACTACAAAGCTGTAGTAACAAAACTTTTGTCTTTTGTTTCCATGGAAAATTAAAAAAAAAAAAAAAAATCAGGCCCAACTCTTCAAGGGAAAAAAAAAAGTGCGTTACTATTTACAAAGGTTATTTTGAAATTATATACTTAATACACATGATTTTTATGGAGATGCAGATGGATTAAGCCACTTGATCTCTTTCCTGCTCACAGACTGCCCAAACTTGCATGACCTTTGTTTCTTAGTTCTTATTAACTTTTTCATAATTCCTCATAATACCTTGCTTCTCTTAAATACATGTGACAGCTGTGACTTAAAGCACTGCTGAAAAAGTTTTTCCTTTTGTTCCATCATAAGAAATACTTCAGTTATTTTATGATGTTTGAGTGAGCTGCTGCTGTTATCCCCACAATCCTTAGTAGCGTAGAAGATACCTACTCAAAACTACTCACAAGATCTCTAGAGAAGTGAAATTATAAGGAAGGGGAAGTTTGGTTACTACAGTGTTAGAGAAAGGATAGAAAAGTAAGAGTATCACATCGCAGCCAATAACCATTAATGACTATGGTCACAGCTATCCCTTTTAATTTTAGGATGACTCAGCTGTTCACTGGCACAGTGCTCATTTCTGAAGATCTCTGAGAGTCCCTAATGCCACAGCAATGCTGAGAGCAAAACCTCAGTTGCTAAATATCATCCTTTTGTCTGGATAGCAAGACTGTGCGTTGAAAACAGCATCCCTCTTCACCTTTCTGCATTTGTCCACATAGCGATTTATATCCTTGCAGATGATTTACAAAATACTGTATAATATCTTTAGAGACCTTTTTTTACCCACAAAACAGGAGTACGAGTCATATTTGGCTTGTATTCAATAAAACATATCAGCTACTTCAGAAACTGTGAAATGGCCCTCTAAGCCCTCCAGAAAACATGGTTTGTGCCATCTGCCAGGGCAGAAGCTTAGAAAGGTCACAGATGCAAAGGTTCAATAAACAGCTTCTTTTAAAAAACAACAACAAAAGACAGTTGAACTAGGGAAAAAAGGCTTTGATGTGTTTAAAGCCTAGAGTTGTATGAAACGCTGTCCTAAAATTTCTTGTGGTTAACTTCAAGCTTCTGACATGCTCTTCCTATTAAGACTAAAGTAAAAGTTCAAAATATATTTTATACCTTGGGTCCTCTCCACTTCTCCATGAACTAAAACTTTTTTTTTATTAAGTTTCTGGGTATACATCGCCTCTCTATTGGTAGTTTGTGATCAACTCCAAAATGTAAATGGTGGGAAAGTGGAATCATGTCTGTCTTCATTCCCATCACCTAGAAGACACTGTTGATAGTCTGTGAACATTTTCATTTGTAGGTGTGGTGGAAGGGTTGATACAGTTTGTGGGAGGAGGTGGAATGAAGTTGAAAGGAAAGCCTGAATTTGGTTGTGGAAGAAGATACATCTGACAGTCATTCCAAGGATAAGTGCTTTGCAGAGCCCAGGTCTTGTTCTTATAAAAATTCTTCTGCCCTGTAGTAACAGCAGTTGGTCATGCTTTTATTATTCTGTATCATGTAGCTCTCATGGAAAGCTGTGATCCCAGACAGATAGGGCCACATTCCAGAAGGTTTTTGAATTTGTTTTCAAAGTGGTTAACGTGGTGGGCAGTAAAAGATAAAGCTGTATAAGCAAAACCTGAGCTGTCTTGTAAAACAGTAATTAAGCATGATAGACTGGTTCTCATTCAGTAATTTTCCCTCTCAGTGAGCAGTGTTTGCTCCCTTCTCAACACCAGAGTGATGAGACACTATAATTTTGTGGTAAAGTTACAGACTTTGTATTTCATATACAACCTTCAGACTGAGAAAACACTTGAAATTAAATTGCACCACCTTTACCTAAGTCCAAGGAAAAACATAGGTCTAAAGTCTGTTGTCAAGATGAACTATATAGAATGTACCTCAGCTTACACTTACCTCTTATATCACCACTTATACCACCATGCAGGTGGTTCGATTTTACCAAGGTCCTTCTATTGTCTCTATACTTACAGCATTTGGGAAAAAAAAAGTACTGAGATACGGAACTGATATAGATAAATTACTTCCAAAATGTTGTTTAAACATTTGGATGCTTATCATGTTTTACATCTGTGTGCTATATCAGGACACAACAGGGCATCCATTGTGCGCAAGGGTCACAGATGGTGACTTTGGTGGGATGCAGAGATGCCTAAGCTAGGAGCAAGCAAGCTAACTTTAGCAAAAAACTCACACTACTGAGAGCAGTACTAGTTCAGACTGGGTGAAATACTGTGTAACCTGGTTCTGTTGGTTTGGGGGCTGTCAGCTCTGTGGCAGGCAGATGAACCAGCTTACTCTTCTCAAGTTTAGTGAATAATAAGGCACTTCAGATTCCCGTATAAACAAACACTCCTTAAGGTGTCTAACCCTGGGAATGTTGAATGTGAAACCGAAGCTGAATTTAAGAGGTTTCTGAAAGACAAGGACTGAAGTAGTGGCACTAACAGCTGTTGACACTACCTAACTGCAGGAAGGTTATCTGTGTGTCCACATTAGGAGACTATTCTCTTAGGTCTATCTACAACATGAGATTAAAGACTACCTGTTTCACCCCCTCCACTCACAGTTCACAATTCAGGCTGCCTAATCTGGGTTTTCTGTTTCAAAATTAGCTATAGAGGAACCTTTTTTTTTTTTTTTTTTTTTTTTTTTTTTCCCCCCCACTGCATTACCTCCAAATTTAAGTACTGAGGCAACATATCTCATTTTAGGTGTTTGGCTGTCAACTGCATTCATGAAGGCATGTGAATGGTGACTCAGAGTTCCATATCTTTAATGTAATTAGTGATACCACTTTTCATTGGAGTAATTGTAATTGATCTTCTTAGGATTAGGCGTGTCACCTTACACAGTTTTAAAATGTAGCTTTTAAACATACTAGAGATCAGAGAGATCACTCAGAAGAGTTATATAGTATGTCATTGATTATGTATGATGTATTAACTAGTTTTTATGCTTAGAATGATTGAACTCAAAAAATCAAATGCCTGCAAATCAGAACACTGATAGTTTATATCAGGAAAATTGTGCTTAAAATATATGGTGGGATAATAGATATCATGTTTCCCAACACTTATTTTTAACTTTCTCACATGTACTCAGCCATGTTATATTACTAAAATGTCCATTTCAATCATGTCAATTAAATAAACTGCACTGAAATTTGTGGTTTCAGCATCATTTAGGGAGTTTTACTGCAGATAACAGTGGCAATTGGAATACATATTTTTATCTGTCAGTAATCTAGAACTATGAAAAAGTTTTCCTTCCTGTTTGTGTAAAATATTGTTTATATTCTTTCCTCCTGTAGCACTGCATGTGGAAAGGACTCCTTGTAACTTCAGTGAGCTCTGAGAGAATAAATGTCATGATGACCTGTAGAGATATAATGTCTTCTGACACATTTGCCTAACATAAATTTAAAGCTGTATAAATTTCAAACCAAGTGTAATACATGCTTCCTTTTGTCACACGTACCTGCTTATCTAAAATTCTGGATTTTGATTAGTGAATTATGAAAATAATTGCCTGTTGCCATCAATTAAAAATATTGATCATGATCTTCAAAGGCAGTGATAAAATGTGTAGAGCTGTAGTGGAAGAGGAGATGAACAACTTACTGCATATCCTCTGAAATACAGTATGTAAAGCAATTCTTTGATTCATAAGTGATACCAGATGTAACCTCCAAAAGACCAGGCATTTATCGCAGGGATCTTATAGCAAAAGACTAACTGTACTTTGTTTACTCTCTGGATTGTGAGGACACTGTTTGTAGAAATGCAGGTACTTCTGTGTATACAAGAATGCTGGTTGTTGTCCCTTTTATTTATTCAGTGATAGAAAAATCACTTTGGGTTTTGGTATTTTGTATTTTGGTTGTGTGGGGATTTATAATTATTGCTTAGGTAAAATTTTTGGTAGGGAAAGTTCTAGCTTTACAATTACTTGCTTTTAAATTTTCTTCATAGCAACTGTGAGGCTTCTGTAGCCTTATCCTTTGGTATTCGCAATATCTTGCTTAGAACTCATCAACTTCTGTGAAGAGTGCTGCATTCCTGTTTCTTAATGCTTTCCATCAGCTCCACATGCATTCAACACAGGTTGAAATAAATGCATTAAAATTAAAATGCATGCTGCAATTGGTGGCAATATAAGTTACGAGCTTTTTACAAGTGGGAAAATTGTAGGCTGAATTAGAAAAAACTGGTAAGTAATTGCTCAGTTGGTGTGAGTGTTGTTATGTGGGACTCAGCCTTCAGCACTCTGAAGTAAGATTCTTCTAGAAAGGCAGATCTCAGCTCAAATCCTTTTTGAGTTATGTAATGTACACATACCCCTATCATTAATTCATTCCATAATGGTCAGTTAAGCAAGAGTGGTTGTGGTTCTAGGTAAATGCCTCACGTTAATAGTCCCAGCCTCTTTATCCAAGCACCTAATGCATCCCATTAACTGTCTCATTAAGTCTTTTTGCTCATCTGTCATTCCGAATGTGTCATTAACTTCCTAACTCACCCCAAGGAACATATCTGATGTATTGATTTGCAGGTGAAATGTAGGCATTTTGGTCAACAAGGCTCTCAGAAGGTAGCCAAGTCACTGTGATGAAGTTTGCTTGTGTGCTGTTCAATAATGGTAGTTTAATGACAGCATGCTGTAGAAGAACCACAGTGGAAATATGACCGATACTCAGCAGAGCTTTTTTTTCCAGTAGCCATTTCAACCACATCATTCAAAGTGACCTTTCAAAGTAGCAATTACTGAATCTCAATGCTTTTCCTCCTAACTCAAACCAGCCGATGTCATTGTATTTCATTTTGCTCGTAGATACGCAAGGACAAATGTGCTTATACACTTGTATAAGTTCAAAACACAACCCAACAGCTTGTGGAAGATGTGATTGTGGTGTTCTTTACCAGCAAGCTATGCTGCCACTGTTCTTCCCATCGCTGTCTTCCCAATGCAATGAATCTCCTTTGCCCAATTTTTGGATGGCTTTTGTACAAACAGCCCGAATAGATATTTGTATTAGTATACTTCTGCAGTGCAGCTCAGATCTCACCAAGCTATCGCTTTATTCCTCTTACTCAAAGAGACAAATAAACCTGTCAGCTGTATTTGGCTTTCCTTTGCTGTTTGTTGCTCACTCATTTAATTTCTCGAACTTTTTCCTCTTTTCCTCATTGCTTTTTATGAGCATCTGTATTTCATTTATGTGTCCATGTTGTCCTGTGTGGTTCAGATTACTGTTTTCACTATTTAATGAACTTCTTTGTATAACCCATGACAAAAATAAAAAAAAAAGTATTTAAGTTTGTTCATTAGTTGTTGTTTGGTTTTTTTCATATTTCATTATACTGGATATACATAATTTAGAAAGAAATTCTATTGTCAGTATTAAGGAGATTCTTTTATAAATCTAGTTTTTGTAGACATCTGATGTTATAGATGTCAGTATGTGTCACTTGTAAGAAAGCAGTGCCATGAACCTTTCTGTATCAGATAAAGTGCAGCATACAGAAGGTTTGCCTGCCTTTTTAATAGCTAAATTAACATTATTTTCTGAATTGCTCTTTCTAGAAAATGGAAAATAATCTTAGCCTTTTGTTTTCCTTTTGCCAACTAGTGGTAAGAACAAAAAGAAACTTATACAAAGCTGATTTGTGGTATTTCTGTAGCAACCTCTTCATTGGTAAAGGTCATCACTGAAAACCGAACATATCTCAAAATTACAGAATTGGAATGGGATGGAATAGAACAGAACAGAACAGAACAGGACATTTCAGCTGGAGGGCACCTACAGTGATCATCTAGTCCAGCTGCCTGACCAAATGAGGAAATAAATTAATTCTTTTGCATAATGATCCAATACTAAGTAAAATATATAAACTTATAAACTCAGCCCTGGGGAAATTATTTCAAAGTGAATTTTTCAATTATTAGGAAAGAACTTAGAACACATATTCCTTTTTTAATTCTCTAATATTAAATTAGCAGAGACTTACACACCATTCTGTATAGAAAACAGGAAGTTAACATATGTTGCTAAAAGGAAACACTTCCTTGTTTTATTAGAAGACCAGTTAATCTGGAGAAGTTCTGCTGGAACAATTAGTTCACCTATGTGGTTGTTATGGATCACAGAGGTTTTTAGTGTGTTTATTGCAAGAGGTGGGTGGGGAATTATATACTGCAGCCACTTAATGCTGCTCCACAATTCTTTTCTCTTCATGTATATTATAGTTCAAGCTATCCTCCTGGATATATATTTCTTTGTAGGTACATCTCTGTGTATTCTTTGGAATTCATTCTTATCCTTCCAGGTGCTGTTGAGTAGTCAAAAATTTCAAGGAGGATTTATTGTCATTTTCCTGCTATAATTTTTTCCTCATTTATAACATCAAGCAAATACAAGGAAATAGTTGAGCAGATTTGCAGCTTTAGTTTCAGAAATATCCTGAATACAAAAGAGAAAACAGAAATCTGATTATTTTTTTCCTGAATGATAAAATGCTCAAATGCTCATTATATCATGTTATTATGATATAATAAAATGCAGTTACGTTATCATAAATGGTTGACATGTTTTTAATAATAGGGGACACTTTCTTAATCTTATTTTTAAATATTTTAGCTGTTAATTGTTAACTGAAGAGATTAAATCTCTTTGGGAAGGCATAGTGAGTGCTACCAAGTCAGCAGACCTGATTTCCTTTTCCCTTATGGTTTGAGTTAAACCAGTTGTTTCTGAAGGTAAGGTTATTATTAAAAGCTCTTCAAGGGCTAGGATCTGGTCTCATCTCCAGTTTTCAATCAAATACTGATGTCATGCTATGCTGACATTTATTATTTAATTAATTTCCCAGGAATCAATAAGAAAAATGCTTTACAGGAGCTACAATAATTGGACATTTTAAAATCAGGAGGTCCAATGTATTCACGTTGTTTCGGTTTTCTTTAACTGGTCAAAAGCCTTCTGTAGAGTTAATGTTTTCTTCAACAAATGTTTGAATAAGGCAGAAATCCCAGAGGGCATGAAGGAAACTGAAGGATGAGAAGAAAAAAAAAGCAATGAACTGAGATGTTATAGAGAACCTGTAGGTCTGTCAAACTGACATTGGTATGGGAGAGAATAATGAAAAAAAGAAATTACAGGGTAAAGAAGGCAACAGCAGCTGATGTTGATTATAGAAAACATTTAGGAAATAAACTTGGTCATTTTTTAGAATACGTTCATACATTAGTTTGCAAGAGGTGATAATGTTGGTGCATATGACTTATACATTTGTGGGGTGTTTGTCTTATCTTTACATGGCATCCTGGTTACTGAATAATAATAACAGAAAGACAACAAAGTAGTCATAAAAGGGATGGAAAAGTGATTGTGAAACAGAGTTCAAAACTGGAAACAGTCACTGAACACATTCTGGAAACATACAAATTCATTTATGTACCATTATGAGCCTGCTTGGTGTTTAAAATACCTGGGGAGGGCACTGACGCACCCGTATTGCTTTTTATTACACTCAATTTCATGT
Source organism: Chamaea fasciata (assembly GCF_029207755.1). NCBI lineage: Eukaryota > Metazoa > Chordata > Aves > Passeriformes > Sylviidae > Chamaea > Chamaea fasciata. The sequence continues at coordinate 41,297,273 of NW_027094091.1, read as the reverse complement.
ACTTTTATAGCTGCTTTTACCTGTCACAGGCTCTTTTTTGATTGTAGCAATGGTTTTCATTTAGCATCCAACAAAACAATGGCAAGGCAATGGAGATGTTTAAATTCCCCCTGCAAAACCAGAGAGTCCAAGGCCTTGTTTTCTGTAGCAAAGCTTTTATTAGCACTTGACAATGAGATTATGCAATCCTCCGGCTCTGGGTGGAATAGCTGGCGCTGGCATGCGAAAGCAGGAGACTGCCAAAAGCTTCTGCGTGATTTGGCACCTACAAAGTGACTGTCAATTTACTAAGGTTCCTAATCTGACAGTCACTAAAAATAGTTCAGGTGGCTGCTTTCTACTGATGAAGAAATCATGTCCCTCTGGATATTTTTGTTAGGAGGGAAGGGAACAATTAGTGACTTATAGTTTATTTGCTTCCAAGTTTACAGTTAAAAGTATGTCAGAGTAGATTTGTGTTTATTACACAAATAGTTTCTTGAAAAATACTGAAACGTCTCAAGGAAAGGAAGACTATACAGTATGGCACCTGAAAATAATGAACAGTTTTTGCTTGTGAAATCATGTTTATGGCATTACTTTAAAATCACTTCAGTTTAAGCATGCAGTTATTTCTCTTTTGACAGTAACTAATGAACTTTTTTTTACAGGCAGCAATCAGCTGAAGACCTTGCAAGAGTACCTGCTAATTCTACCAGCAATATCTTGAATAGACTGTTGCTCAGCTATGATCCCAGGATAAGGCCTAATTTCAAAGGTTTGACAGATATTTCAGCCTTTGCTTTAATCTTTGGATTTTATCATTTACTATTTTCACACAGAGAAAAATTATGTAGCGATAATACTCACAAGCTAAATTTCTGTTGTTTTGGTTTTTTTAAATGGAAACTTCTCTAGATAGTGTGAAACTGCAGATGATATCCTTTTGAGCTGAAAGATTTTAGGATTTCTTTATCATAATAAAAGCTGATGCTTTAATAGTATGTGATGCTTTATTTAATAGGACTATTGGTCTTATTTTATAAAAGACTTTTTAAATGTAGAAATAGACTTTATAGAATAAGTTTTTAAAATATCTTTTTATGCCTACATTTTAGTTAGATTCAGCTGTAAGGTATTTTAAAACACCAGATTTCTCTATAGATGTCCTTTAAGATGACTATAAAAAGTTGGGATCAGCAGTATCATTATTAGCAAACTATTGAGTGATTAAATCATTTAAAGTTATTTTAGTTAAAATAAAAGCTTACACACTTTGGGAATTCGTATAGGTGATGCATTGAAACACATTTTCTGCCACTAAAACATCTCCCTGGTTGTCAGATGTTACAGGATTCTTCTGCATGGGCAAGTGTGAATCCTTAGATATGCAGAAAAAGTTGGAATACATATTCTCTACAAAACCTCTAAGAATTCACACAAGTTAGGCTGTAAATTAGACTTTCCAGGAATGAGATTATTTACCTTCTGGAAAAAGACACAGACAATTCTATTACATGTAGGCAATGCAGTTTAGATAAAACAGTTCTTTTGTTTTAAAACTCCCCATATAATTATGTGAGCATTAAGGCATATTTTAACATGAACATCACTAGTATGAAAAATTTGGAAATCTTAAATGTTTATTGTGCTTTTGAAGAGGCTATTTTTAGTTATATTTAACAATTTTATAAACATATTAAACTCAGTTCTCAGCAAGTGTACTGCTTCTTTCTTACTCTCTGCAGAACCGTATTTATATGTTTCCAGCACTGAGTCTTGTCACAAAGAATAAATGTCCAGCCTCTTCTCTACCTGTTCTTCTGCATAATCAGCTTGTAATCACAAAGCATGTTGCAGATTTTCTTATATTTTTGATAACCCTTCTGGCAGTCTGGTAAGAATCAAGACAGAAGGGAAAGGGAGGACATGTAATGTTAACTCAGAGGGAGGTGGGAGAAAAAGAACATTTTCTGACAAGTAGTTTGCCCATGTTAAAATGTTCCTCACACATGAGTGATTTTCTTGGATGGCACATCCTATTCAAATCTGGAAGAGAGAGTACACTCTTGGCTACTAGTGATGTGATGGGTGCTCTGTCACATGCATAGGGCATTAAAAGAAGTGTTGTGCTTATTGCATAACCAAAAGCATCACACTTAAATCATCTGGTTAAAAACCAAACCAAACAAATTGGTTTAACTAAAAAAGTGAAATTTTATCTTTGTAAATTTCTCGTGACTAGGAGAATGAGTGTGAATTTATGTATTAAATACAGAAAAATATTTTATGTAGACAAACATGCTATTGAAAGAGGCGCATATTTTACTGTCTTTGCTTAGTCTTTCAGAACAGTATTCATATATTCTTATATCTCTTTTGGATCTGAAAGTAGGAAAAAGCCCACTGAGTATTTGTATCAGTGTAAATGAGATCAGATACCTGCATCTAGTGGGCATCCTGGCACTCACACCATAGAGATACTAAATAGAAGTAGTGGTCCATAATTAGTTCTCTCAACTATCAGGCCACTTCTTGCTCTGTGATAACTCTCTGTTAGCACCAGATTAAATGACTGCCAATCAGTTCCCGCAGGGTGACAGAGGGCAGATGTAGCAGCTGTCATACCATCCCTCTTCAACTAAAGGAATCCTGGCTGTGGAAAAAAGAAAAAAATCCAGGTCATCTTAATATCTTCACAGCTACTGATTTCTAGAAATTTTTCTTGCCTAATTGGTAGCCATTGTAAAACTGAGCAGCTTTCCAACTCTTTCATGCCAAGGCTAGATAACTGTGAAAGATGCATGCAGTAATTTTTACCTGCCTGTATTCATACTTTACAGGCAGTAAAGTCTTATGTATTTTACTTGCACAAAGAGGGATCCTCTTAAAGGATAAAGAAATATCTCATCATAAATCATAAACAGGTAATTTGGGATAATAGATTGTCATTATAACCTTGACAGTTAAAAGTGTCAGCGACTAAAAATGTGAATTGCCTCTATCCATTGCTCTGTGTGCAAAAGTAATACTGGCTTATTCATTCTGAGTTAACAGAAAATCATGGAATTCAAAAACAATTAATTTAGATGTATGGTCAGTGGAATCCTATAAGATTAGCTCTCTGCACTAAGGATTTTTATTTTTCCCTTTTTCTTATCACTAGGTTAAAAAGAGGTTTAGTGATTTATATTGACTATGGAAACTGTATATATACTAACTTAAAAAGATACAGTTACATTGTCACATTGTGATACTGGTATAAAGGAGCTTTAAATGAATGATAATGTACCCTTACTGGATTGTGTTGCTCACTAGAATTTTTTTTTTGAAGGAATCCCTGTCGATGTTGCAGTAAACATCTTCATTAACAGCTTTGGGTCAATTCAAGAGACAACTATGGTAAGAGGGAAATTAAATTCATGTAGTACACATGGAGATTTTTGTACTAAATTAAACTTCAGACTGAAGATTATGAACTATAAAATAGAAATAATTGTTGTGGTTGCAGACACTGAGAATTAAGTTATTTGGCTTAGTGATTGACTGACTGTGCTTTATGCCATAGACCTAAGCCTGTTTATGTATTTTACTCTATATGTGTCCACAGTTATTGTAGCTTTAGAATCTGATTTACATGAAAGGAAATCCATGGTTTTTAAGATGCAAGAGATTGACTAATTTCCGTAAGTTATTAAGTTCTTTGGAAGAACCCATTTGAGTTAAAGATCTTCCTGAGAGTTATTACATAGGTTGCTTGGTGTGTTATTCAAAAAAAACCCAACCCAGTAAGACTGTATATGAGAGAAGTACAGACATGCAAAAGGATGAAATGTATAGGTCCTTTGTTTTATGTGGGTTTGAAAATGGAAATAAATTGTGGAGGAATAGAAGGAGCAGTAGTAAAGGAATAGACTATCAATGACCATAGACTTACTGCTGTTTACTTACTGCATGGGAAAGATAAACTGGGGAGTGAAGTTTAGAAAATTGTGTTTCCAGTTCAGCCAGAAAATTTCAACAGGTCAGTAATAGGATGAAATAATCTTCACTGCAATTTTGACTTTTTTTGTTTCTTTGGGAAATAAAATCAATTTCAAAATATGAGTTGCTTCAGCAAAGCCCTTTCTGGTATTTTGGGACTTGTAGATCTTTTTTTGTCATGTTTTTTTCCAATAAATACTAGCAAAAATATTGCCAAAAATGCATTTAATTATTGAAGATGTTCTGACCTGATCAGGTTTTCCTTTTGTGTAAGAAAGAGAGGAGTGCACCATGTCGTGCCAGTACATGGAGAGCCACAGCCAAGACATGCCCCAGGTGGGAGTTCTGAGGCATTCCCTGATCGCTTTGGTGACCTGCTGCATCTAAAGCATTAAGGCAGTTCCCAAAATCAAGTTGCTTTTTTTAATGCTGTGACTAAGGCAATATTCTGACTCATAATGGCAGAGAAGCAATAAACCACAATACCACTAATAAGCAATAAAACACATTTTTTTGTTGTTGAAAGTAAGTTCCCACTTAAAATTCAGAACCAGCTTACATATTATCCTAATGAAATTTCAATAGGACTGCAGAGCCACTCCAGGTTGAACATAAATGGTGGGTGGAACAGTTTTGAACAGCTTGGCTGGAAACTTCTGTTTCTTTAGATAGCAGAGATTTATGTTAGACCGCAAATGATAGTAAGTCAACTAATGGCGTTAGTGGAAGTGATATTAAAAGAACAAATTGTAAGTTTGCCCAAGAGGCCATGAGATTTATTTCTGAAAACAATTTATTTGTGAAAACAAAAAGAGGACTCGAATTTAAAGAGGAGGGAGGCAGGGAGGAAGAGCAGGAAAGAAGGACTGAGATAAGTGTCTGACGATCTCAAGTGTATTAGGCCAGACGGCCCTTTCAAGTTTCTGAAATTGCATGCTTTAAAAAATGACTTTTAAATAGGCTTTTTTACAATTCACCCAGATTCAGATAGTAACAAAACATGAGTGTGAGAGATTTGCTTCCCCCCAGGCCCTGCAAATAAAAAAAAAAAAAAGAAGTATGCTGTCTACAGCCATGTATGTATGCCTGTCTGTGCCTTCCTGATATGGTCACTCACAAATTTACCAGGATATGCTGTATGATAAGTCATGCCCTCCTCCATAATTCAGAACTTCAGACACCATCCTTACTTTATTTTATGCTTTTATTAAGATTCCTATGTCTAGTTGATCACCATGGTAGGTAAGCATGTTTATGTGAAATTTGGATTACTTCTCGATTGCCTTCATGTAATACAGGAAGCTCTGACAAAATTAACAGTCAGTCTGTTCTTCCATGAATTAGAAAACTCTTCCTGCTGAACTGGGCATTGGATATTCAGGAACCACTGCTCTCTTGGGGATAAGTTTCTACTTGTCTTCAAAAGGTCTGGGTAGTAGCCCAGACAGTAGAAATGGATCCCTTAGGATAGGAAAAACTTGTACTTCTAGAATCACAGGAAAAAATTTTCCTGGAGGTGGGACACAAAGTCTGTGAAGGATCAGAGGGGTCTCTTGTGTTCAGAAAAGGAGATATTTGCAGAAGTATCAGAACTGCTGAAAAGGTTCCTTGGTGTTGGAGAAGAGAATGGCTGGCTACATCTCTACTGTCTGTGGCGTTGGTGAGAATCGTGAGGAATATTGATTTATAGACTGTCTCTAAAATTACCAGAAGCTACTAAACTGGTTGGAGTGATATCAAAATTTGTGAAATAATGTATTTCTAAATATTTCAGTCAATGAATTATTGTGATGATGCTTTGCTCTCCAGCCACTGCTGGCTGTAGTAACTGTACTCATGAATTTTTGCAAAATCTATGTGGGGATAAAGCCATGCTAAAGCAATGATTCCTTATTTTGTGTGATGGAAGTGTGGGGCAAAATAAAAATGGGTACCAGATGACTGGAAGAGAGGCCATGGTAGAAGGCCCAACAAACAAATGTGTAGAGTGCCAGTAAAAAAAGGCTCTGCTTGCTGTCCTTCTAATCCTGTGATAATTATATTTTTAGCTCTGCAGCTGGCTCATCCTCAACAAAGACTTGAGATTACCTCCTGCTGAGGTAGAGTCCACTTAGATTTAAGAAAGGAGGGAATTTCTTTATAGAAAAGCATCAAGATGTTTGAAGTTACTTTGTTTCAAAGCGCCCATTTTGTGGGTCCAATGCCCAGAATCCTGTCTCACTTTAATCAAGCCCTTGTGAAGAATCTGAAGGCAGATGTTTGCTCTGTGTTTAGGAAGGATAGTGTTCATGTTGTGTTGTTTAATACTGTAGAGAACTGCAGTGCTTCCACACACTTATCAAGCAAGTATCCTGGAAAAAGCTAAGCAGAAGAACTAGTGAACTACAGAGAGAGTCAGAATTTGTGCAGATAAAAAAAAGAAGAGCTTAGGCCAGAGCGGCTACCTTTCAGTAAGCTCCCTTTATCTTGATTCCTGTAACTTGTTTTGTTCTGTATCGTTAGACTGTTTGTCAAGGATCCCATGTTAACTCTGCTTCTGAGTTTGCACACATTTTTTCAGACTGCAGATTTGTGGTACAATATGGTGATTATGTCACATTTAGAAACTGTTTTAAACTGGATGACCAGTCAAGGATTCCTAGGAATAGAGGGTTTCTGGTATATATACCCATAGGGCTATAATGATGGTCTGGCTTTCTGTCTACAGAATCTATGTTCAAGGTTTTTGCTTGGAGTGTGACCTTTCTTCCCTGTCTCAAATGACAAAACACCACTTCTTCCTTCTCCTTTACTTTAAAATCTTTCAGAAAGGTCTTTTTAATATTCATGACTATGAAAAAACATTCTGTTTCCTTATTTTAATCTTAAAAATGACATTTTCTACTTTATTAAAAGGAAGCACTATTATGTTGCCTTTCTTTGTATGAGTGCAGTTTATGCAGTAAGTCTTTCATGATCTTCTATGTGCTGTATTTTACAGAGAGATGTATAGGCTATGCTTGCTTTCTGGCCTGAGGTGGTTTTCTGGCCACATGTCCACTACTTAGTAAACTTCTGAAATATTTCCTAGAATGCCTCCCAACCTCCCTGAAAACAGCTTGCCTTCTGTTGGAGTTGCATGGGAAAACAAAGCGCTGTAGAATATTTCTGTGTTTCTTTCTACCTGACAGGTCATTCTAGCTCTGATGCTGATGAATATCTCTTCCATCCTCTACCCCTAGTTTCAAGCTTCTTAATTGCTATTTGACTCTCCTTTACTATAAAATGCCAATCACTCTGCAAATTAAAAAAACACTTGTAAAATGTACACCAGGAAGACCATGTGCTCCATGCAGACTGCTTCTTCAGCCCCTATTCAACCTAATTGTAATACACTTACTGAATCTTAAAATTCATTGTGCACATTTCAGAGGACGAGTTACAGCCTTCTTTCAGGATAGATTTATACCAGATCTTAGTCTTTACTGCTGCCAGATGCTGTAAGGGTTCATGCTCTTCTAAGAAGAAGCCCTTTTGCACATTGTTGTCTGGCTAGACACAGTTTTGTATTGTGACATCTCTTTGCTTCCTTCTACACTTTCTGTATTGCCTCAAGTATGTGTATGTGGTGGCCTTTCTCTCCAAGTATCCCTGTCAACGTCTCTGCTTTTGGCCTGAACCTCCCCACTTTAGATTAATGGGATTTTTCTTTCTCTCTGTTATATGGGAACAGACTCAAGTTCTTAAAATGTCAAAACATCTGATTGTTTGGTGTTTAGGTTTATTTGTAATAGAACAAGGAAGGAAATAAAATAGCATCCATCTGATCTTTCTTCCAATTCTTATTTTGCCAGTGCATTCTGCTTTTCAGTGGTGTAAGCATCTCCTTCTACTGAGTGGGTAAGCTGAAGGCAAGTGTTGGACAGTGCTTACCATTTGCCTATGGCTTTGAGAAGGCATCTTATTTTGTTTAAAATTAGGGTAATGCACTTTTTTATGGGAAAATTGAATTCAGTGTAAACAATAGTGTAATGCTTGAACGGTATACAGTATTATCTGATATGATTTCGAGTAATTTTTTTCACTGAGAGAAGAAGTGCATATGGAATGGGAACTTCAGCAAGAAGCAAGTAAAGGAAATTTTCAATTATATACATATAATTGAAAAGATTCTTTCTGAGATAATGATCTGAATTCCCTCCAATAATGAAGCTTCTGTATGAGAGCCTTCCAGTACAAATTCATTTCATATTAACCATTATTTTTTGCTTCTTCTTCACTTTGGCAAGGCAACATAGGTCTTTGTATAAATAAGAGTCAAACTATGTATATTTTTTCCAAAAACCAACTCCCAACAACTACTTAGTTTTGATGCTTTGCTTTTCCTTACAATGCAATAAGGAAAAATATTACACAGTATAGCTGAATAAAGAGATACTTGGGCTAATTTGACTGGTGGACTGGACATGGGAAAGTGGGCACTGTATTTAAATATACAGAGCAAATCAGCAGAATAAATTATTCTGCATGAGCCAAGTGGGCTCCTTCTGGTTGAAGTTAGCATGACTGTCTCAACATGGCACTTGCTTTGGACTGTAAATGTAGTAAGTACAACAGAAGATAATTCAGTTGTATCAACAAAAGATGTGTAAGAGTCATTGACATGTAGAATAAAAAACTTTATAAAATCAGTTTGCATGCAGAATCCATTGACAAACCAAAAATATATTGAGAACCTTCACTCACACATTTCTAGCATTTTGCTATAATTGTAGAGCAGTAGCAATGTTTTCACTGCTGAAAGACACAGCCTTATCACGGGGGGCTTTGTACCTTAAAGACAATTATGAAAAAACAAAGCACACTATAGAAGGCAACTAGGAAGACTGAAGATAGAAATAGTCATGCATACAGAATTTTTATTCATTTGGGTTTGTTAAACTCGTTTTCACCAATAACTTTATTGTTTGTATGTGGTCTGCCTAGTTTACATATACATCACAGAGAGGTGCTGTTTTCAATGTAAATGTAAAAAACAAAAAGACTTAAGTGATAAGACTGAAAAATCATAGCTGACATTCTAGGTCAGATTCTTCCTTTGGATGCACACAGCTTTCACTAAGGACAGAATATGTGCAGGGTATCATGTTGCCCTGAGACACATGCTACTCCAATTCCCAAAAGCAAAATTAGGTTCTCATTGAGCATGGCTCTACTACTGTCCATCCTTCAGCCAGAGTCCTACTGATTTCAGAAGGAGATTTCCTCTGTAATGCCTTGATTTTTTCCTCTGAGACTGATTCTTTTTCTCCTTTCATACCTGCTGCTGGGACACCTGCTACCTCTGTACTTATGTTGCAAGCTGGCATCAGTTTTCCTGTTACCAAAATTGTCCCAGATCACTGATAGAAGGTCTAAGGCTGTATGCTGAGTGTGTAGCATAAAATCCATTACCTACCTGATCTGTTTCCTGCTTTTAGAGTGTGATATTTTGCCATCAGTGTGCCACTTAACCAGATGGAGAGTAAACTGGAATTGGCACTCACAGGATATCCTAACAGAAGTGATATCATGCCTGCTGCCTGCAGCCATTTAGTGTAGTCAAGCTATGGCCTCTCTCTGCTGTGCTGCATGCTTTTCTCTATGCCTGGGTAACAGGAGGCCATGACTAAGGGGATGCAAAAATGACTCTGGAGTGGAAATTTGATCCTTTGTTTAAGGAAAGTTTCTATATGCAAAACCACGAGTGAGATGTAATCTGTTTGTAGTAAAGTTCATTAAACGTAACACTTTGTAATGGAATTTGAATAGTAATTACTGTCTCTGTGATAGAAAAATCAGAGCATAATTTTTTTCTCATCCAAGTCTGATAGAATGGTTTTATATCTCTGTGGGGTTTTTGCTAGACTTTTGGCTAGTCTAATATTTGTTTATTCTTCCCATCAGGATTATAGAGTCAACATCTTTCTAAGGCAGAAGTGGAATGACCCCAGACTCAAACTGCCCAATGACTGGAGAGGTTCAGATACATTGACAGTGGACCCAACTATGTTTAAGTGTCTTTGGAAGCCAGACTTATTCTTTGCAAATGAAAAAAATGCTAACTTCCATGATGTCACACAAGAAAATATCCTCCTTTTTATATTTCGGGATGGAGATGTCCTAGTCAGCATGAGGTATTTTATTTATATGTTTCCACTATTTTTAAGTGATTTTATATGAAATATATATTCTGCATTACCCTTAGTAATGTAATAGAATTTATTACTAATATTTAAATTTATAAGACAGTTTCTAAACAATGCTGCAATAAATCATGTATAAAGAAATCAGATGAAGGTGTTTTAAAGCATGTCAGTTGGTAGCACTGCAGGTGTGAGAAATTTGAAGTGTAAATACACATGAAGCTAACATGTAACTAACTAAATTTAAACCCTTTTGATAATTTCTTAGGTTCCTAGAAGCATAATGGAGTGCATAATATATCAGAAATACAGCCTTCAGTAAAACAGTATATGTTGCACACTACTTGAATTTTTACAGCAACTAAAGTAAATTATGATTACTTGCTAAAGATACAGGGAGAGGCAGAAATTACAAAATTTGTGAATGTGTATGTTTTGTAAAAGTACTGCTAAAAATCCTTATTAAGTTCTATGCCTTACTGGATATAATTTTTTCAGAAGCCTCCAAATTGCTGTTCAATTTAGTTGCAATTAACATATCCTTTTTGGTGGTTTAACTTGGTATATGAAAGGTATACACGATGCCACAAAAATAGTCACCCACTGAAACCAGCAAATTAGTTGGTTAAAAAGGAGGTCATAGTGAATTACAGATCTGGAGAGTTTATAGTTTGTAGAAATTAGGCTAAATTTCCTAAAAGTAAGTGAATTTTCTTCTGGTGTGAGCTGGAATATATTGCCTTGATTGAAGTAAAAACAAATATCTGAATATACTGCAACATTACCTTTAAGAGGGAACCACTTGAGAAGCTAGGTTCATATGAGCTATTTCTTCCTGGAGCAGAAATAAATAGAAAAAAGAAGAAACAATATGAAAGAGCTGGGATTCCTTTTTTCCCGTTTCAAATCAGGATGAGAAAAATCAGTCTCAAGACTATTGCTGGCAGTGATCAGAAAAGAAAATACAGTGGGCAATCAAAGCATTTAATTTGGCTTGCTCTGAAGGTCTTGGTTTTGATTTCAGCTGCTTCTGTAGTTTTGAAGTGTATAGAAATTAATATTTCAAAGTAGAAAATAACTTCCAGCTGTGAAAGAAGTTTCATATTTGAAAGAGTGAATGTTAAATGAAACACTGAAATATTTTTCAAATATTTTTTCTGGGTTGCAGGTATTCATAAATGAGCTCAATAGGTATGATTAATGATTAGTGAATATTGAGTGAATACTAATGGAAGTGTTCTGATGAAAAAAATATTCTCTGAAAATTTGCAAACAAGAAAATTAGGTTCAATAAAGATAGAAATTATTGTCATCCTCTAAAAATACTCTGTTTATTTTAGTAGCACACTATGTTCTTACATGATATGTATGCAGGTAAGATGAATATTTTTAGGAACTGTGGTTTGGTGACATTATAAAAATATATAATTTCTATATGTTGTGTTTCTAGTTTACAGAGATATTATCCCATATAAATGAAAAACTCTCCAGTTATCAAAATAATTGCATGGCGAAATGGGTATGAGAAAAAGCTCTTGCACAAATAGTTAAGAATTAGGGAACTGAATGCAGGAATACACAGCTACTGCTCACATCAGGGGACGTAAGCAGTAGACTCCCACAAAAAAATTCCATTCTGTGCAATATAAATTGTCTGAAAAACTCTGAATTGGCAAGTGCATTTGATGATACCAAAATATGCAGAATGGTAAAGATAAGAGACAACAGTGAGAACCACAAATCAATCTAATGACTAGGCAAAAAAAAAAAAAATGGGATGAAATTCACTGTAAACAACTGGAAATTATGCAGGAGGGAAAAAATATTTTAACTTTACATAAAAGCTGATTGATCTAGAGTTGGTTATTACCAGCCAAAAAAATAAACTTTGAGTAGTAATGGATAGGTCTCTGAAAATGTCAACTAATAGTTCAGTACTATTTGAGAAAGTGAATTGAATTCTTGGAAATATTAGGGATTAAAGTTATGCCATTGCATAAAAGTATGCTGTACTTACATTTCAAATGCAATTCTAGTCTTCCAGCTGTAGGAAGGGAAGCAGGGATAGTCAAAGGTATGGAACAACTGAGCAAGGCTGAACTTTTCACACTGGAAAAAGGAAAATAATTGAGGTGGTGCCATAGAGGTCTCTAAATCGCAAATCACACAGAGAGAATGGATGGACATTGGGGTTTTTTGCCTTCTTTTACAGTGAAAGAACTATGAGACAGACTGAGGATAGATGAAAAGGTGTGATTAGAGTGTGGTGTTAACTGTGGCACTCTTTGCTGCAAGATGCTGTGCATGGTAAAGTTTACGTGGTGTTGGGGTTTAACCCCAGCTGGCAAATAAGCACTATTTGCTCACCTCCTCCTGGCCTCAATGGGATGGGCAGGAGAAGCAGGAAAATAAAGCCCATAGAAGTTGTGGGTCAAGAACTGCTTAAAAAATGCAGCAAAGTAAAGCAAAATAGAAGTATTAATGCTAATACTAAGTGTAATAAAAGGGACAGGGGGAGAGAGACATAAAACCAAGAGAAAAAAGTGATGCAAAATAGAATTGCTCACTACCTGCTGAGAGATGCCCATCCCTTCCCTCCTGCCTCCCATCTCCTTGTGTACCTGCTAACTGGCAGAGTATGGGAAACTGATTATTCCTTTATTTAGGGTAAGCAGTGCTCAGAAACAACCAGAAACATCTGTGTGTTATCCGTGTTATCCTCACTCTGAATCCAGAACACAGCACTGTGCCAGCAACTAGGAAAAAAATTACCTGTCCCAGCTGAAACCAGGACACCTAGATTCCAAAAAGCAGCTGAAAGCTAACAAAAAAAAAATCCTGGAGACAAAAAATCTTTTCATATCCCTTAAAAACTGAAATACTTCTGGTCTGGGAAGCCCCTTGAGGTTCAACCTTTGGATGCTGCTGGGTATCTGGCATAATGACACTTCCAGATTGCTGAAGTGTCATATTCTTCTTTAGAAGTCTGTCAGTGGCCAATGCTGGAGACAGGACTCTGTTCTGTATGGACATTTGGTTTGGTTATTCTGTGACCTATGTGTATTTTTTCCTGTATTAGTAGTTCTCTAATTTGTGAGCTTCTGTGTTTAAAACCCCCTATAAAATTTAAATGCCTTATTTTATACTAGAGATATCTCCATTGCAAACTGTTACTTATAACTTCTCAACTTTGTTTCTGCTCTTTTAGAAGATGAAATCGAACATTTGTGATTTTTTTCTTTCTTATGGTCATCTATTGCTTACCTGATAGCTCACACTCTTTTAAAATACCATTTCTCTATTTTCAGATTGTCTATTACGCTGTCATGCCCTTTGGACTTGACCTTGTTTCCTATGGATACACAGCGCTGCAAGATGCAATTGGAAAGCTGTATGTAAATCACTCTGTCTATAGAAACAGTTCTTTTCTAGGCATGCATGAGAATCAAACAAAAGTTATTCTGTTTCCTACATCTCAACATTTAAAATGAATCATGAAGTCGATACTCACTGGTTCCTACCAATGTACATTTCCGTATCAAAGATGTTTCTTACCATTATGGCACTGTGCACCCTTAGTTTTAGCTTTTGCTATCAACCAGAATGATAACTGAGGTCTCTTATAAAAGCATTTACAATAAACTGAGATAAATGGAAACATATCATTTGGAAAAAAGAATCATTTTTCCAGGTAGTTTTAACTTCCACAACCTGTGCTACTTTGTAGGTTGTTGGGGCCCAATTTATCTCCTTGCACATCAGTGCACTGGTATTGTTTGAAACTCCTTTTATACAGTGCCTAAGGAAAAGTATTTGATGCCAAAGCAGTGAGATCATTTAGCATCAAACCTTTTGAAAGTGGTTTCAGGATGTGTTGTGGATGTAGTCAGGCATCTATTCCTGGTCTCCAGGTGATTTAATCTTACAACAGGGCAGACAGGTCACATCTCTGAAGGGCTTCATGCCATGCTGGAAGTTGCAGACAAAATGTTTCTGAAGTCCATCATCCTTCCCGTGCCCCAAGTACACAGGTGTCTAATCAACTACAGCTTTTTCCAACACTTTGATTCTTGGTGATCCCACTTTGATGGTAATTCTGTTTTCCTGAATAAGGATGAGCATGAAGCAAAGAGAAGGAAGGTGACTTGTTCAAACCTGCTCCTGGTATAATAATATAAAAACTCATTCAGCTCCTATTCCATCAGGTCTGGTGGGAAAGGTGAGGTTAGTGAAAGGAAGTCACAAGTGAAGAAAAAGTAAGGTTAACCAAAGCTGAGCAGGGTATCACAATGTGGACAAAGGAAATAATGATAAATAAATAAATAAATAAATATTAGAGTTTTACAATTTAGGTTTTTATTGTCAGTATTTATCTTTAGAATTTTAGTATGCCCATAGTAATTTTGTTGATTACTGCTATGTATGTATATTAGCTGAAGTAAACCCAAATCAGTTTGAAGTTAAACTGGAATTAGTTAGTAACACTAATGGAAGCTCACTCAAAATTTCTCAGTCCAGAAAGTCTACTTGCTTTAAAAGTGTTGAAAGGTATAGTCATGCATGGATAAACTACTCATTAAAAAACTCATGCTAAAATGATATACTCAAATTCAGTGAATTTGCTTCTTTGAAAAGACTGCACTACACTTTCTTCTACCTTTTAATTCAGTTACCAAAAGTAAGAAAGGTACCCATGGCTTCCTATCTGTCCTTCCAGTTCTTTCCCTGTTAGCCATTGGCAGTTTTATTCTTAGGTTATTTTCAAACCAATATTTTTTTTTTACTGGTTAAACTTTGAAATCAAAAAAGGCCATCAGTTGTTACTAAGATATTCTCATTTCCACAGTTACAATCCACAATTTTCAGTCTCCAGTAATTGTTATCATAAAGGATCTTGGTAGTTTTGTGATATGTTGTGTGTTGGAACAGGGTGAATATGATTTTATGAATGAAACATTAAAACAAAATTTTAATAGTATATTATGGAGCTTTGAAATATTGTGATTTTTATTAAATTATTGTGAATCGTAGAGACATCATTTATGAGCAGTTTCACTTTCTTCATTACAGCTGTTTTTCAAAAATTAACACGAATAATCTAATGCCTCCAGAAAAAGAATGGCTCTTTGAATATTTGTCTCAGGCTTTGAATTGCAAAATGAGACATTCCAATCTCATCTTTTTTTGTTTCCTCATCTCTATTTCTATCTAACACACATTATCTCTGTTTGAATTAGGTTAATCTTTAATGAACAGAAAGTAGCAAAAAAAAATGGCATATAAAATCATGATTCTGAATATTTAACCAATATTGCTTTATTCTTGAATATTGTGAGCCTAACTTGCACAGCCTCTCACTTGATGGTGGTGTATGTTTTATGATTTGGGCACTCAGGTTTGCTGAGGTCTGTCTGTACTCAGTAGGTCATGAAGGCATTGAGCTAATTTCTGTAGGACTGCACATCTGCTCTAATTCCTGGTCACTTATTTCCTGAATGGCACTGCTTTCATGAATCAGGGCTTTTAGTCTGAGGAAATAAGCAGTGCGGTTGTTTTACACAAACACCAAGATTCATCATGGTAATTGAGTTGTTAAATTCTTTTGAAGTTGCACAGACTCATAAGTGCTGTTTAAAATTCAGCTTTTTCATATTTTGCTGAAGTAGAGTGTGCATGAATATGGAGGCTTGAAAGCTGTGAAAAATACAGCTTTGCTTTCTTTGTTTGAAAAGTACACACTGTAACAAATACCTCTTAGTCATCCTAATATTGTTCATAATAATGTAATGTTTCACCCACTAAGTCCTAACTTCGGCCCACAGAAAAATGCAGCTGCGGATAATTTAATCTTTGTACTTATTTATTTGAACAGGAAATAGAAGGAAAAAGATTGAAAAATATACAATACATATATGCTAGGTATTTTTGCAGAGTTTACTGTGATTGAGGTGGTTCTTTAAACTATCATTATTATTATTATTTTGTTCTTGTAGTTGGTTACACAACTGATGACTTACGGTTTATCTGGCAGTCTGGAGATCCTGTACAGCTAGAGAAAATTGCTCTGCCTCAGTTTGATATTAAAAAGGAAGATATTGAATATGGTAACTGTACCAAGTATTACAAAGGCACAGGTAGGTAATATAAGTGATTTCCTTGGTAAAAAAACCTCTAAGCTTCCTTCAATTACTGTTTATAGTTAATGGTTAATATTCCAGTCCACGCCTTACATTTCCTGGGATAAAATAGATTATTTTAAACTAATGAGTGGTTCATATAATGGTAAGTTTAATATGTGAACATTACAAACTAGTTCAAATGTAGAAATATCCAAGTTGAAGAAGAGATTAAATGTTTGTCTTGGCTTTGCTTACATATATCGTAATCTTACTACCATTTTATTTCTATAGTCCTAAGAGCTGTTTATGCTTGTAAATATCAAACTTTTCTCAAAGAATCATGCCAGTTGCAGCAAAGTGGGCAAATTTTGATTTTCTGGTTAGACTTTTTTTCCATAAGTGGATAGTACTAGAGTGTAATTCCAAATGCTTCACCCTGCGGGTTCTTCCTTTCTCTAAATGTTCTGGAAATTCCATTGTTTTTGAAAGCTGCTTGCAATCCTCAGCCCTCTATTTATTTTTTCCTATGACTATTTTTCTAATGTGGGCACAAATTTTTCCAATGGTTTCTGTACTCTGCTTTTAATGTTTTACCTTTTCCACCTTGGTTGATTCCTGCCTACAAGGATATCCAAACTACTTGTGCTGTGGCAACCACAAGACTTTCTACAAGAACATCTGTATTTTAGCCAGTGCTTTTATATCATGGGAATAAATCTTCCACCATAATTCAATTGGGAAGTCTGTGGTGCTGCACTTTGTCAGGACCCTGAAAGTTTCTTGCTGCCTATTCACCTGGAGTGAAGGGTCTGTTACTTGCAGTTGCTCCTGTGGGAGATTCCAAGCCTGGTGAGATCTCAGCCTTAGCAGATCTCAGAGTTAAGAATTTAATTTGAAAAGACAACGAAAAAAAAGTGGACTTTGGTTTTTAACTGAAAAATGAGTGAGATCTCAGCCTAAGAACATAATTCAGACTCTCAGGTGATTTATAGTTTGTGAATAATTTAAAATTAGCTCTCTTCAGGAAAATTCTGATTTTTTGAAAGCATATCCAGCAGCTAGAAGGGATTGAATTCAGGATATGATAAAACCTTACTCAGCACTGAGAAAAATATTTTGTTCCTAATTATAAAATGAAATTACTGAAAAAAGTAGTCCATAAAGTAGTGAAAAACTAAAGGAATGGATCTTGCATTTCCCAAATGAAATTCATACAAATGGGAAAAGTGTAAAACTTATATTCTATTGTGATTATTTTGAGGTGTGCCCTAAATCTGAAAGTAAATGTCTAAAAAATCTTTAGATATTTCAGGTATTTTTTGGAACCTTAAAGAAAAATATTTAAGAATTATGCACAAAGAGAATCAGTGGTGTTCTCTCAAGTTTCACAACGTGTGACCACAACTGACATGGTGCAGAGTGTTCAGTAAAATATTCACGTACCGTGTGTGTGTGCTTTGAACATTAGAGAAAGAACATGGGAGAATGATTTTGGATAGTTTTTACTATTCTTTTATTGCAAATCCATTCTGTTAAGATTCTCCATTTAATCTCATGACCAAAACCAGAATTAATATTTCAGTAATGTGAGTTGAATATTTAGTACTCTGAAGTATTTCTAAAGGCTGTTTTCAATGCTCCATTTTTTTATTTACTTGAAAATTTTTATGCTGAAAGTATTTTTAAAAAAAACCAGATTTTACACACAGAGCTAAATAATTTTGTCAGATAATCAAGGGAAGTTTTGCATCAAGGAGCAGATTTTCAAAATTATGGCTTATGTAGGAGTTCCCTAACAATTGCAAAGTCCCTTAATCTTTACTGCCTATTTCTGTCAACTGATCATACCTACCTATGTTGAAACAGGGTCAGCAAATCTGGGCTGCTTTTGTAGCAATACACTGAATATTTATATTTGCAAATTTCCTGCTATTCATCAATTTTATGACAGATCAAATAGGTCCTTTTGAGCTGAATGGTGAGGGCAATAGATACTATACTCTGTCTGATGAAATATTATTCAAATGAAGGAATGCAGCATGCATTTCCTACATAACACAAACAAATAATGATTTTGAAGGTCATCCCTCATTTGAAAACAAAACCTAAAAGTGTCTGGAATACATTCATAAATTATAGAGAGAAAATTTTTCAGCCAACTGATGACTGAAGATGATAGAATGAACTATAAAATACAGTATAGTGTCTTCTACACAAGGATGTTTGTTGTTAATGTTTTATAGTTTTGGTTTTTGGTGTTTGTATGCCCAAACAGCATTTTTACCATGACGTATCATTGTACAGCACTTAACTGATACAATATGGAAGGTAAATAGAGAACTTTTTGACACATTCTATCTTCTAAATAAGTTTCTTACCAACTGGATTGATAAATACAGCCTGATTTGAATTTTGAAGTTGTTGTAATATAACATAGGAATGCCTTTTTCTTGTGATAGAATAATTTTTGAAGTTTTCAGATTTTTTCCAACACTGTTGTGTTACTATTGACATAAAAATTCCAGTTCTTCTAATTGAGTGAAAATATGGACAGAAATTATTTTCTGATTGCCAGATTTCTTGATACATTTATCTCCAGAAAAATGTCTAGTAACTGCAATTTTCTTTTGTGTTGAATTCATCTTAAACATCTTCTGAAATTTGTATGCTTTAGATCTTTGTTTTAAAATATTTGATATATTATTCCTTGTTTAAAAAATTTGCAGTTTTTCTCGAGTCTTTTTAAAAATGTCTGTAGCAATTTTAGAAGTCATTTTTACCAGCTTTCAGTACTGGGGAAATCTCTGGTTAGGGTCACATTCAGAACACCTCTAATATTTCTTAATTCATCTTTTGCACTAATTAATGCTAAATAGGATTTTCAGATGAACTTAAGCTAGTAGGACTGCTGGACTCCATCGGTTTTAGCTGGACTGCACCTTGAAGCCAGCATCAAGCTGGGAGTCACTTCAGCCTCCTGCTGCTTTGAAAAGTGGAAGGGCTCCTTACAGAGCACAGAGTAACGCAGCCTAACCACACTTGGTGCTTAAGTAGATCTGTGTTTTGAATTTTTTTTTTCAAATTAAACTCTTTATCTGTGTAAGGAAAATCAAAGCATTAAACTTTTGCTCTTAAGCAGAAAAAGACCTGGAAGATATGGATCAGAGGTTCACCTGCAAAGCACATTAAACATTAATGCGTTTATTTCTTTAAAGGTTATTACACTTGTGTAGAAGTAATCTTCACTTTAAGAAGACAAGTCGGATTTTACATGATGGGTGTTTATGCTCCTACACTGCTAATTGTTGTTCTATCCTGGCTGTCATTTTGGATCAATCCTGATGCAAGTGCTGCAAGAGTCCCACTGGGTAACCTGCATTTTCACATACTGTCACAATCCACTGTAACACCATTGAGCCATTCTCAGTTGCTTTGTCTACATGGCACTGGACCCTGAAAGCAACTTCACTTCCATTATCTGCTCATCATTTGCACTGAAATCTGCTCATTCCAAGTCCTGTAAACTCCCCTTGGCATTAAGACTTCACTTGGTAGCAGTTCCAGCATTTGGGTAACAAACACACTGTCTCCACTCCTCTCAGTCTGGACAAATCTAATCCATCTATGCACAGGTGATGCTGCAAACACTGGCAATATGCAGTTTACAGGAATTTGAATATTTGAATAATAAGTAAGAAAGCAGAATGATAAGTAAGGCTCTAAATAGCTACCTTTTGGAGAAGTCTTTCTGAAGATAATAGTAACGATATTTGGAAAAGAGCTAAAATTCCTGTTACCTGAGTGGCTTTATTTTGTTAGAGACTCACTTCACAACAGTATTTCAAGCTCGTGCAGTCATGCTCAGCATAACACAGTAGGCAAGCCCTTCATTTATTATGAAATAAGAGGAAACAGACTTTATAGTAACAATATTATCCTGTCTAATCGGGTACACAGGACTACAACTCTGGCATGGCCAAATCTGATGACCCCAAGAGTTCAGTGATGTGCAGAGCCAGGCTCTTGCATCCTGATACTTCTCCTATTTGGATTCCATTTCCCATGTTCTGGCCTCCCAAGGCTCCTGTTTTCCCTAGTACTCCGTCTTAGCCAAGTCCATACTTTCCAAATCTTTGCCGTGTCCCAGGAGGTTTAGTGCCCCTGTTTCCAATGCCCCAGTGGTGCAGTTTCAGAATCCCTCCAGATGCTTGCCTTGGTCAGAAATCTCTTACCCACACTGGAACCACCACTCCCCCACAGGATATGACTCCGTGAAGCCTTTTTTTCCTTTTTTTTTCCTTTTGACCTTTAAAAATAGTTACTTGGGAAGGTGTCTCAATCTGTATTACTTTCATGGCAAGTAACAAATAAAATCTTTTATCTTGAAAAGTTAAAAGGTTGTATTACATAATGCGAAGCTTTAAGAGAACATTTGAAGACAAAAAGGGTGGGGAAAATGTAACATGCATTAAATTAAGAAGAATGGAAAAGGAACTGGAAAACTAGAATCAAAACCAAGCTGTACTACCAATTTTATAATCCCGTGCTTCAAACAGTGAACCAGATGGGGTTATTAAAGATATATTAGATTTATAAGATTCTTAGCATAGATTTAAGTAACATGGACATCTTTGTAACTAAATATGCATGCTTATTTATTGTTCATTTATTTCGTTCATTGTAAGTGTTTGTTGGCTTCTTTCATGTATTAGCGTTTCTGAAATAATGAATTTTCAAAGATACTAGCCATTGGCCAGGCTATGTGACTTTTCCTTACTCCCCAGAAAAGCAAAAAACCTCTAAACTTGACACCTCCTTAATTGAGTCAGTATTTAGAATGACAGTTATTAACACTGTCACTGGGGTAAGATTCATCTTTCTCCAGTTTCAGGAGAGCAACAAACCAATTCTTCTACTGACATCCTTGAGATCCTCGACCTTGAAATATAAAAAGATTAACATTTGTGTGTCACGTAAATGACATTAGCCCCAAGGAGGTGTACCAGTGGCTAGTTACAGGTCTGATTAGATGAGAAGTTACTTCAGATCTTTCAGTTTTGTGCTCCTCACACATATTTGAACCTTAGGTTTTGGATTGTGAGAAGTAGGTGCCTACTGCAGCTGCTGCCAGAAGTGCAGCTTACAGCTCTGGTACTAGGCTCTCCGAGGCCATGGCAACATTCATCAGCCAGCAAATGTTTGCTGAATAAAATATTTCTGTGCTTCTGTCTCACTTTATTGTTACCTTGAAAACCTAGAAGTTTCTTGAACTCTGAGTGTGAGTCTTCCATTGTAGGAATCCATACAAAAAGAAAATAATTAGCTGCTGGTCACCGTGACCTCAGTTGCTCTACTGAATATGCTAATAAAAGCTTCACAAAATCTTTTCAGCTAGAGTTTATAAGTTAGTTCTGTAGAATTTAATCCAATATTGCAAGCTGTAGTATTTTACCATCTAAAAAGTGGATTTAGAAATGTTTTTGGCACCAAACATGATAATAACTATCACATATTAAGACAATAAATGCTTTAAAGGCATTAGGAAAAAAATACTATATCCAAGACATTGAGCCAGTCCATGTTATTGGCTAATTTGGTTATTGAGAAGGATAGAAGCTGCCCTTCAGCAGTCAAGCATAGCCATGCATGGTACTTGGTACAGTACACTCTTAGAGGACAAACAGCATACTGGACACAGGCAAATGTGTCCTAGAGGACACATATTAAGAGGCAGTATGGCCTTTTTTTTACTTGTTAATGCAGTTCCTTGAGATCCATAATTTGTGTTCATCCCCAGTCTGCAGGTGTTGGTAAGTGAAAATAAATAAATATATTTATATATATATATATATAATTTTTTTTTTTAAGAGAAGCATTCTATGCTCTCTTTTTATCTGTATGTGAATGTTTGTATGTGAATGCTTCAGATACAGTAGATGACAAGTAAGCCAGAGTGTACAGTGAGGATTCAGTTCAGTATTTGCGGTATCATTCTGTTCTGAGATAACACATCTGGTCATTCTTTATTATCCCCATGGACGAAAAATCCATCTTTGCAGTGATACATTGATACTACTCATTTCTAAATTAAGCATCACAAAATTTTATGGTTTAAAATTGCATGAGTGTAAACGTTTCTTTATACTTCAGTGTTCTAAGAGCTAGTGAATTGTCCATTTGAGATTAATGCTAAATAAAGTATCATATCAATCTTAATAAAGTCCAAATGGGAACAGTATCTAAAGAATATGTTGTTTGTGGTCAAGTAGAAATGAATATTTTCATAGGCCAGTACAGATAGTTTCATTTTAATTTATGTTTTCACATCCTCAGTTACTTAAAATGGATCTGAAGGAAATCATCTATCTATGAATGAAAAAAAAAAATTATGCAGTATAAGAAACATAGTTGAGACTAACTGAATATCTCCTTTTGGCCAACATTTTTTATAGACATCAATTCTGTTTCATTAAGTTCCCAGTCATAAATAAAGATTTTTATCATTAACATTCACAAAACCAAAATGGGACATTTTGAACTTGGAGATTGAACTAAGTTTTCCCCACATGACAGCTGTTTCTAAAGTTAGCTTCTTCCAAATGTAGCTGTTCATGCTACTATTTTCAAAGGAGCCTGTGAGATATCTTTCTTTGGGGTCAAGCTTTATTTTGTCTCTTGTGATATGAATCCTGTGTTGATGGTGATATTTGGAAGCCTTGTTAGGGAAAATGTTTGGTGAAATCCATGACGAGTGTGACCTTTTCACATGTGGGCTTTTTTCATGATGAGGGCTTCATGAAATGCCCTTTATCTAGAAAGCTTCCTCTATATCCTTGAAGCTCAAATAGGGAATGATTGTAGACCCGCAGTCACCTCCACTTTTTCATCTTCTCAGTGAATTGGGAACAAAGACTTTTTGATTTGCTCATACAGTTTTGCTCTTCAGCAAAAACTTCCCTTTCATCTAAGGTCTGAATATCACACTTGTGAACAGGTCATTCAGAGAATCGCTCCTGCTATGGCACAATTTAGACTTCTGGGACAATGCTAGTCTAATTTAAAGGACTTGGAGTCTTTTGGCTAAAGTGTCATATTTCTCTTCCACCTTCCCAGAATCAGATGCACATTGTAAGATAAGTCTTTGGAAAGCCCATTTCCCAACTGTGTGATGTATGATGGGACAAGGAAACCATAACAAGCAGTTTAGCTTCACGGATTTGCTTCTCTGTTTATAGAACTAATATAATCATTATTATTAATTCATCATTAAGTGCATTATCCTACCTAAGTGTTTAACTTGTTCATTAGCTGAAGGCATGTGCACTTTGTACACCTGCTACACTGACTACATTGTGAAGTCCCATTCACTGTTACAGAACATCATTCACGATTGTCTGTTTCAGAGGAAGAGCACAGCCAGTGTCATTAAAGGGAAGTTTTCTTATTCAATATATTGTTTTCTCTTTTTGTAGGTATTTTCTCAGTGCTCAGCTTGGCATCTGAATGTACCACTCTTGCTGCTGAACTTCCCAAAGTGTCTTACGTGAAGGCCTTAGATGTCTGGCTGATTGTTTGCCTTCTCTTTGGGTTTGCATCCCTTGTGGAATATGCTGTGGTTCAGGTAATGCTAAACAATCCAAAGAGAATTGAAGCTGAAAAAGCAAAGATTGCCAAGGCAGAACAAGCTGAAGGGAAGGGTGGAAATGCTGCCAAGAAGAACACTGTGAATGGCACAGGGACTCCTGTTCACATCAGCACTTTACAGGTAGGAGCTGCAAAGCTTTGTATGCAAAATCAGCATTCTTCTCTATTAGCCTAATTCCAGGAATATTCTGTTTGTAATAATTTTGAATAGTGCTTAATCTTGGAAAGGGCCAAGACATTAAAAACATGCTGGTAATTAATGGCTAGCAATCTGACTAGTTGGTCCGTAGTGATTTGGGGTCAGAAGTTCTAAGTGAAAAATTTGTCTTTTAATATTGTAGCACCATGGTTGCTGCGTAGCTTCAGGTAAATAAAGTAGCAAGCAGCTTTACTGTTGCTGTTTTTCTCGTAATAAATAGCAGCTGTCAAACTGTAACTACTCAGAGGACAGAACTCTCAGATAGTATTTCCTGGGAGCATACTAAAATAACATCCAGCTTGTTGGTTTCCCTGGGATGGCCACAGCTGCACTGCATTGCATGCCTATGAAGCCAAGAATCCAGAAGTTCTGGCATTTGTAGACAAAAGATCAGTCTGTTTGTATCAAACACTTCCTGCATTTCTTGTGTTGACAGATGGACTTTATGTGTAAATCAGTCAGATTTCACTATATGGTTAAAGATGACATGTACGTCTTCACTCGGGCCAAAATTTTCCATCATGTTGCAGAATTCCTGATATTTTAGAAGTCCCTGTTTGTGCTCCAAGAGTTATCAGACATCCCAGCCCAACTGCCTTCAGTCCTAAGTGATATTTACTTGACATTTATTGTGCGGAAGAAAATACATTATTTGACAACATGTTTAGTATGAATTTGGCTTGTCCTTTTCAATGGCTCAGCAATTCTGTTGTATAAAAGAAAGCTATTAGGCTAGATCCTAATAGTGGTATAAGTGGTAATATTGGTGCACTGTGACTACAATTTTTTCTTGCAAGAAGGAGTAGTTTACGCAAGAATTGCTGAAATCCTGTCGTAGTATCAAGCTGGAATTGACCCATAACTAATTTCCCCCAGTCCAGAAGAGCTGCAGGTATTGCAGAACAGTGCACTTTACTACCATAACTCTCATCTGGTAGAAAATTCTTCAGGGAATATCTTGGTAGGCAACTAGTTTCAGCTTAGTGTAACCCCATGACTGCTTTGACTTGTATCACGAGTAATTCCCCAAGCCCGGGCAACATGAGAACTGAGTATAAAGAAAATGCCGCCACCGTGGTTTTACTTTCCCTGAACTGAATGCGTAAATTTTGTGTTCAGTAATCTGCAGGTCCCAAATTCAGCTGTTTCTTCTGACAGAGTAGTTGCAAAATTCCAGGAGAGCAGCATATAATATATTTTTCCTAATTTCAGTACTTAAAAAGTGTTAAGTGTTCAGTTTGATCAATTACAAGTTTAACAAAAAATGACAATTCTTCAGTAGTGTGAACAAAATTAACTGCTAAATTGCAAGTGAAATTAAATTTTAAAATTGCAAAATAAACCCCCTCTGATTCTCCTTGGTATGCATACCCTCTAAGGTATATGCCATTGTCATATCCATGTGGAAACAAAATTATCTATTGTCATCTCTGTTGTACTTTTGTCTTTTCATTTTTTCAAAGAAGGCACTGGTATACAGTGTGTTTTAAGACTTAGAAGGGGAATCATTATCCACAGAAGTTCAGCAGTGTTCCCTATGAATGGTGTCTAGCAGTAGGCTGAAGGAGTTTAGAATCCAGAATTCAGTCTACCCTCTTGGAGAATCTCCCCTCCATGATCTTGAAATGTCAGCCTCAGCTTCTCATGTTTGACTTGCATTTTCAGTGTCTTCCCAGTATGTTAATGAGAGACCTTTAACATTGTGGTAGCTTCTGATGATCATTCTGGTAGCTTCTGATGATCTTTATACAGTGATATACCAAAAGCTTATTTGCCAAGACACAGTGGAAATAGGTATTTCTTGCTGTAAAAGTTGGTCATGTGACTGAGTGGTCATGGCTAATGATCCAGCTTGAATTAATCCAGCTGCTTTGAAACACAACCTACCAGAGGAAACATATCCTGGGCTGGTAATTTCTGGGATGATGACCAGGCTGAGATAGAAAAAGGTTCCAGACAAATGAATCATTTGACATCAGGATGTGGTACGACAGTGATGCTAGATTTTATCTATTTGAAAGCTATAAAACTGCCTAGCTGAAAACGCCCTCTCTGAACCTGCTACTGCATAGGAGTACTTTGAAAGTTCTCGACCCTGGAAAAACCTGTACTAAAGTCCTAAATCAGAACAGGTGTAAATCTTTTGGTAGCTCTGATTTCTAATCCAAACCTAGGCCTGCCCCACAAAATTTGGATTGCTCCCATACAGGCCTAGTAATGATCAAGTAGGGAATGCATTTGTCATATGGAAAATATGCGAGGGAGAGAAACATTAGAGAAGCAGGTAATGGAAAAAAACTGTATGTTGAAAGGCATAAAGAATATGAAACAAAAAGAGGCCAGAGTGCTGTCCCAGAACTTCAGGAGCTGTTTCTCATCAGGGTCATGTAGGATTGTGTGGGAGGCAAGAGCAAATACTTTGCTAAATGTCTGGAAAGACTTAGGTGGCCCAGTGAAACTTTAGCAGAAAAGGATGACTTTTCACTTTAGGAGAAAAGGATGACTTATAACTGCACCCCTGAAAAAAGTATATGTCCTATAGAAATGTTTAAGGATGTTCTTTTTCCACATAGGAGGTGTTATTCAGGCAAAAGTGACTGAGGGTGTAGCTGGAAATGTCAGCATAGCTAGGCTTGAAACAGTGGATAGACCAGATGGGACTTGAAGGTAAAGCCAAGAGAAAAGACATGGAAGCAGAAAACTCCAAGTGGGGGGAAATAGACAGCATGAATAATTGCATTTATAAATGTTTCTCCTGTCTAAATTAAGTTTTTATATATTATGGAACATTAACTGAATGATGCTGATACATATCTGTAAGTTATCAGAGGGGAGTCAAATTTAAAAAGAGAAGTTACTTTATTTCACTTTAAAATGCCCCTGATCCTGATGCCATGGCAATTTGTGTTCCCTGAGCAGCAAATTGTGCACTTGCTGCTTTTGTAGTGTTGCAGCAGGGATGTCTCTGCAGGAGATTTGGGGAAAGGGGGTGCACGTAAGGTACACAGGAGTTGCTGGTTTGAGATCCTTGGTGTGAGGAGGATCAGAGGGAAGCAGGTGGGGTGATCAGGCATCCCTTGTTCCAGTCTTCGTGGAACAACTTGTTTTCATGTGCTTGCTCCATTTGTGAAAGTTAAAATGGCATCTGGTTTGGAGACTTGGCATATTTGATTTTAGTAAAAAAAAACCGTAACAAAACCTCATGATAATCCCTAAAAATACAAGCAGCTATTGATCCATTTTTCTGGAGTAAAGGGATAAACTTTTCAGTGTATCCTAAATAGTAAAAGCTTAATGTAATTCATAATTGCAGGCTAGGAGAAGAGATCCCCTGTAACAGAACCTGCAAGGGTCCACTGAAAGTTTTCAGCAGAAAGCACTTTTGTCACTGTGTCAATAAGTCAGTGATCATGACCAATAATCACCAACAGTGACAGTGAAGATGGCAGGGTGAAAAGAGTGCTCATAATTTTCCAATCACTCAAAGATGGAGAAAGGCTTCCATGGATGTATAGCTGCTTCACCAGATCCTGGGAACTGGGTGATGTAAAAGCTGCATGTTGCTAGCATACACCAACCCCTCAAGTCCAAACTTTATGAGTCATGCTCCCTCCAACAAAATCCCTTGAAATGTCAGTGCCATTTTAAACTCAGAGGTTTATCAATATGACTCTCTGATTAAAGTCAAGTGGTCTGTCTGTCAAGATCACCCTGAATCTGTAGGGAAAAGAAGAGAAAATAAGCACTTCTGATGTGTTTTTCTAGGAGAAGCAGTGGCTATGCACTTACAGGCAAAAAGCCATGAGAAAATACAGCTTGGCTCCCTTAGCTCATAGCGGCTGCAAGTAGATGCTGTTCTAAGCAGAGGAGAAAATTATGCAATCTGGTGATAACTGCTTGCACTGGCTTTTTATTGGGAATCCTCAGCAGGAGTTTGCATGTGTTTCCTAGCAATGAAACATCATACAGTGAGAAAAACAAGCAAAAAGGGAAATGTTTTTAAGATGAATTTTTTTTTTTTTTTTTTTTTTTTTTTTTTTTTGCTTTCATTGCTGACGTGATTACAGTGAGAGATTGCACTGTTAACTATAAAAACACCCCTCGGTTTGAAAAGTCACATTTTCATCAAGGCCATTTATAGAAGCCGTCCCCCACAGATAATGTGCTAACGACTGGAGAGAACATTTGCTAAAAGAATGGTTCTGGCAGATGATGAATAGCACTATGCAAGTGGTGGTAATAGCTCTAATGCCAGTTATTTTTAAAAAGAAGTGGTGCTATTGCTTGCTTTATCTTGTCAGAGTCGCATCTAGGCTCTGAAACCTGAGATGGGTTATGTTCACCTCTACTGAGTTATAATGTACTTGACCACTGGTGGTGACCTGTGGTGACCTAGTCTTCCCAGGTTTTTTCCCCTCAAGTGGCACTCCAGACTCAATTTTTTTTTATTGTAGAACCACCAAAAACCCAGCTTATATTTTACCTTGTACACAAAACCACAGGCTGCAGCCTATTTTAATAGTTCTTGACAGCATTTCAGGTACAGATTAGGTACTTTCTGCTCCAGTGACTCCCGTATTCATCCTTGGAGATAATTCAAAACATGACTGTAAAAAGGCCCCGAGCAGTCTGCTTTGAGCCGAGGGTTGGACTAGATGATCTCCAGAAGTCCCTGCCAACCTCAGTTTTGCCATAATAGTGTGATATTTTATGGATTAATATTTTTTGTCCTGTACTTGCAAGGAATATTTGGAATGTTGTAGCATATTCCTGCTGAGCTGCTCCAGAAAATATACTCAGTGTGAATACTGACTAATGCTAAACAATCATTACTTTATTGATGATCTACATCTATCATTGTGGCAAGAGAAGACCCCAAAACAAGTGCAAGAGAGATGAATAACAGAGCTTGTTAAAAAACTCCTCCTTGGTCCTGTATGGAAGCCCCTTACAGAACTGGCAGCACTGGGGACAGATCTGCATGCCAACAGGAGGTTGGGGGCGCAGCAGCAGAGGTGGTTTTGTGGCCAGGAGGATGTGCTGTGTAGGGCAGGGAATGCAGCACTACAGTGGGGAAGCTCTTCAGCCTGAGGGACACGTGCTGAGCTTGAGAAGCTGCCAGTGCTGTAGCGTGTTTGAAGCCTTGCTAGGAGATATGGACAATATGCTTCTGCTCTCAAAAATGATGGCTTTTATGTTACAGTCCATCCTGATGGATAAAGAGGACTTGATCACCAGATGAACAGTCAATTGAGAAGGATCTTTATTCTACTTGCACAAAATAAATTTAATTGAGTCCCTGGTATTTTTGGTGCTATGAAAGGTCAGATTTCACAGATTTGAGAACTCTCTAATCCTGATGGAAGAATTTAAACAAAAAGTGTGAATGGTACTGGTGAGCTAATAATGTTCATACCAGAAGTAAAGCTATACTAATTTAAGAAAAACCCCAAAACCAAACAAACAGCACAACTGAAAACAAATTCCCCAAAGATTTAAAACTAACTCAGCTTCAAGCATTTCTCTTCTTCTCACTGGCAAATGGGAGGTGATAGCAATTAATATAAGCTGAACTTAATGAAATAATTGTGTAAGTAAGAAAAGAGATACATGCTCTAGCATAACTGAGGGCAATAGGAAGTTACTTTGCATATAAAAAGTATTCTTGTAAAAAGAATAATGATACTATACTAGGTAGAGGTGCTGTAAATATCAAGAATTAACTGAAAAGAGAAAAGCATTGAACAAATATTCTGCTCTGTGTCTGGGTAAAAGCCAGATATATTCAATCTGTGGATGAAATAGTTCTCATTCACAGTAGCTGATGAGAATGTTAAACAGTCACTATTAAAGTTAGACATTTTACAATTGAGATTTCAACATATGTTTATAAAAGTTGCATCTAGAATTTTTTAACAGAGCTGGCCAGTGAGTGCTGTTGAAAATTAATGTTGATTTTTTTTAAGAAATCCTTTAAATCTGGGAAGATTTCAGAATACAGCATGAAGCTAACTTTGTGCCGGCACTTTTACAAGCTAAGTGGCATAACATGAATAATTATAAGCCTGACATCAATCAGTGGAGAATACTGCATAGCTTACAGGGCGCTGACTAATAATTACTGTTTGTAAGTATTAATTATCTTTAATATTACTCATAATTCAGCCCCATGTTAGCTAATAAATGGGTCAGTGAAATTAAAGTTGGTCTGTGTGGTTTTTGATTTAATCAAATGGAATAAAACTTTTTAAAGTATTGTCAATTAAGTTGACAGAGGCAATGATGCAAAAGTAAGAAACACTTTGAGAACGTTTTTCTTGGCTTCGTATATCAGCCTGGTTACATCATCTGAATTATGCAAAACCGAGGTTAAGTTTGTTACCAACTCTATGTACCAACAGTTAATCAGACTAACTATAGTCATGCCTCGTGTCTGAATAATGAAGCCAGATAAATTCAGATTAGAAATAAAGTACATATGTTTCTGAGGAACAAGGTCATGGAAAAAATTCTCCATCCTGGATGTTTTTAAAGGAAAATCTAGTGTAACTAGTTTGGGCAGTAAATGTGGAAAGTGAGGAGGAGCACCAGAAGCAGCAGAGGCAGAGCTGGGGAGTTAGTTGCTCCTCCCTGCCAGCCTTCATGCATAGGCAGCACTTATTCTTTCATCTCTTTCCCCATTTTCTTCTCACATTGTTCCCCTGATTCTGCAACCAAAGGCGTTCTGCAGAGGCACATGTGCTGCAGCTCTGGAGCAGCAGCAGGTGCTGAGCTTGGCAGCGAGCACCAGTCAGCCTGAATTTTTTAAAAGGTGAGAAAGGACCATCACAAGGGACTTTATGGATGGATTCTAGGAGGCATTTTTAGCTACTTCTGAGCTGTTCATCAAAAGACAGGTGTTCTGTCCATCCTACCAAATCCAGACAAAGAGGTCCAGTCCTGAAAGAAACAGGGAGCTAGGTCTGTGTTTCAGGCCAAACTCCAAGAGCTGTCACCTTCCTGTGCTCTCCTTGGCCACCCAAAATCCATGCCAGATGGACAAGGAGTGGCTGCCCAACTCACTCGGGAATGCAGGGTGTCCCTACACTATCCCAGAAGCCTTCCCTTCCCAAACAGCTGCTCCCCATCCCCTGCTGGGGGAAAGCCATAAATCTGGTGGAAGCATCCTGGGGGTTGGGTCTGGCCCACAGGTTATGATGCTGGGGCAGGATAAGGCAAATGATGTCAAATACTTTCTGTGTCAGAATGAATTCAAAAGGATATAACATTTAACATTTTACTTTTCTTTACACATCTTCAGTGTAGTACTCTAAAATCAAGTCCTAAGGTATTTTTTGTACCTAAAAGGTTCCTGTAGCCTTTGGTAAGTTTTTTGTGCAGTAGATGTGGAAAGTGAGGAGGAGCAGAGGCATTGTTAGGATTATTGTTAGGCTTCTAGCACAAACCAAGACAAAATGAATAAAAAGCAGATAATCATATATATTTTTTTAATTACCTCACATTGTTTAGGGAAAGCTGTGGGTCAACTGGAGTGAATTTAGATTAAAACAACAGAAACATTGGAGAGTTGAAGAGATACATGAGAAAAAAATTAAAAATATGTTTAGGCAGCAGCTGAGTGTAGTAAATAGAGGAATGTCAGATTTGTAAAGCCAAGGAAATGGATGAAATTATTTTCAAAAGTAACATATGCTTATTAAAGAAAAATTTGGGCCAGGTTGCTCATACAAGGAAAAATGTGTCACCCTGATAAATCAGTATTCCAGCTGACACTGAACTGAGCAGAGCTCTGTGTGAACATGCCGTGAAAGTTCTCTGCTTATAAGGCAGAGGTGACCTAGAATCCACTCTCAGTCCTGAATGGGAATGAGAACCGACTTGTAACAGCCTTTAGGGGACCACTCTAGATACTGCAGTTGGATCAGGAGTATTCTGTGCTACAAATGAGAGAACTTAGGCTACAATTAGTGTCACTGAATTTTACAGGATGTTGCTGGTAGTATGAGGAATGGACTACAAGTTTTCAAATCCAAAAGGAGGCCTATAATTTCATACAGGATTCTATTTCTTCTAGTGGCCTTACTAAATCTTGCTAAATTTGACCACGAAAAAATCCAATATTCTGGTGACTCTTCAGTTAACATGCACCCCAGTCCTGCAAGCTCACTTTTCATTGTACAAGGGTCTGCTTTATATCTTTGTTACCTATGTCACTGGGTATGATTTGATTAGAAGGAATGTCTCAGATCAGTGAGTAACAGCATCCTGTCACCCAGGGTCATATAATCAAATCATGTTTATCTGTGTCTTAGTCACCACCTTACTAGACGGTTTGCCCCACTACTCCAGTAATGAACACTGTTGTAGGCTGCCAGGTCTTTGAGGACTGGGAGACAGTTGCAAGAAATTTCTATGTATAGTTTTGTTTTACCATCAGGAAACACCTATCTTGTTTTTCTTTTTTATAACCTGGAATCTTGATTTTGTGATGGTTTAGGAATGGTTTTCTCCAGTTTAGTACTCCCACTAAAACCACGCACTGCTCCACCTCCTTGCTCCAAGCGGAGGCATAAAAGGTAAAGATCATGGTTTTAGATAAGAAAAATTTACTGAAAATGGCAATGAGATAAAAAATGAGCAGTTAACAGCAATAATATTAATAAAAAATGTGTAAGAAAAATGATTCACACAGAAAAATTCTCTGACAGTAGACAATACTGGATGGCTCTCTCTGAATGTTTTGTCAACCAGAAGGAATGACTTTGGGCCGGAAGAGAATCCCTTTTCCCACCTCTGGCAATGACAGGAGATGATACAGAATAACTTCTGTGCCCTGGCCATGCCTCCTCCTGGCTACTGCAAAAGTTAACCCTCTCCTGGCTGAAACCAGGACAAACCTGCACCTCCATTTAATGCATCGGTTTCAAAATGTACTGCTTTCATGAGAAATAGAGCCCTGACAAATTTGGGAAGGTGTATCCACTTTATTTCTGAACGAATAGCACCATGCTTCTCTTCCACCTTGCACTAGAATCAACTTTGTCAATAACGGGAGTAAAAGCCCCACTCAAAGTTTAAGTCTCTTCCTGACTGCCTCAGTTCCTTCCATGCAGGATAAGTTGTCACTGTAATAGGGAAGCTAATAATATTCTTCAGAATATTTTTCATTCATCCATAAACCTGGTACTGTGTTTTATGACACTATTATTATTATTTTAGTAGTTACATAATATGATCATGCAAATACCCCAAACTATTAGCCAAAACCTGCAGAAAAACAGAGGTGGAGAGAGGTGAGGGTAAAATACCTGAGAGAGTTGTGGAGGAGAGACAGCTTAATGGGTGGAAGGGATGGGCAGCTTTTGGAATAACTGAGTTTTAGTGGACCAGTGGCTCCAGGAAGCCTTAGTGAAACTTATGTCAGTTGCCCATGGGTATAGCCTGATTTGTGAAGTAGCATATTTTAAACTAATGCTCAGGTTAGATATGTGAACGAATTCATAGACTGAATTCTTTTTTTTTCTTTTTTTTCCTCTGCTTTCCTGAGTAGTCCAATTGAAGTGAAAGTTTGGAAGGGGTTTGCCCAAGTCACAAAGCACAGTGCCTTGCAAGTAGTCTCTAAATCACTTCAAGCTCCCTGAACAGTGTGGGATTGGTTCTCCTAGAGATTGTTGAATGTGTTGATTGCAGAGTGTTGAATCTGAAATAAAAACTTTATAAGATCCAAGGAAAGGAATATAGGAACCTTTTGTCTCCACAGAAAAAAAGGTATTGCTTGACCCTCAACAGCATTAAAGGAGCTATAGGAAACACAAGAACTCTGTTGTTTGATTTAGATTTCATAGTTAAACATTTCTGCAGTGCTGAGAACAATGTTACATCTGTATTACCCGTCTTTAGAGAGGCACTAAGCTCCACAGGTACTAACAAAATGCTTCTCACCATGCAAATTGGTCACCCTAGGATGGGGTATAGGATTCTGACCTGGTAACTCTTTGGAACCAGAACAAACTTAAATAATTGCATCAAACATTGAATTTTAGGGCAAATTCTGATTATGGGTTTCAGAGCTCGGAAAAATGCAAGTATTGAATAGTATCAGGCCTGCAGGTTCATCAGCACAGAATCAATATCCAAAAATACCCCCCACAAAAATGTCCTCCCCCTTCTATCATCTTAAAATGAAAGAGTCTAACTATAGCAGATTGCAGAGCATGAGGCACCTTGTGCATGAAAAATTACAAAATTACGAATGTTTGAATTAGTTGATATGATTGACTGATCATCCTTAAGTACTTTATAACGTAACCATTCCACAAACTAGTCTGAGGTAATGCATCCCTATCAACAGGTAATTTCCTCTATGTTTGTTTGCAATGTTCTTTAACAGCTGCATGAAGTTTGCTAATGAGTTGCGGTGAGTCGATCATGATTCCCCTCACTCTTTATTTCATAGGTTGGTGAGACCAGATGCAAAAAAGTTTGCACCTCGAAATCTGATCTGAGGTCCAATGATTTCAGCATCGTTGGAAGCTTGCCAAGGGATTTTGAATTATCAAATTATGACTGTTATGGGAAGCCCATTGAAGTCAACAATGGGCTCGGGAAATCTCAAGCCAAGAACAACAAGAAGCCTCCTCCTCCCAAGCCTGTCATCCCATCAGCAGCAAAGAGAATCGATCTTTATGCAAGAGCACTGTTTCCTTTTTGCTTCTTGTTCTTCAACGTCATATACTGGTCCATATATTTATGATAAATCTTTTATTTATTTTTTCATATATGTAAAATATAGCCCATTTCATTATCCCTTCCCAGTCATGAAGGCCACTGTGTGAAATTATTTGCATTTGCAAAGCAATATGTTGCATCTTGATGCCGTGCGATTGTACTGAACATATGGCATCTGAAATTTGAATGAAAGCATGACACTGCAATGTCTGTGCTCTGACCAACTTTGTATATACATGTACAGCATACATCCTGCTTTAGGAATATATATGAAGGACAATGCCTACTACATTATAAAGCTGAATAACGCTCTTCAGTTATTAGTAACATGCAGAAATTTAAAGTGTTTCTGACAATGAAACTGATGTGCACGTTGAGTATTATTAAAATCAGTATTCTAGTAAATGTAGTATTTAACAGCTTTTCTGCTGACTTCCAGAAGAAAAAGAAACACCCACCAAACATCTTGTTCTTGTATAATTTCAGCTGGCACTGTTGAAGAAAAAGCTAAGGTGTAATTATTATTATTTAGACTTTGTAAGTGAAGGCAGCATCAAGTAAGCAGATCTTGTCTAGGTGGAAAAATAAAGATCAGAGAGCTACTAGTTTTTTAAAATCAGCTCATTTAAGAAAAAAACCTCAACAACTGTATCCATGAACAAGGCACAGTTAAGTGTGTTAGAATATGCTGGAAATAAAACATTGGGGCAAATTTTAACTGCTGTTTCTTTAGGCACAAACTAGATACAGTACATAAAAAACAAACAGGCCACTTTCTAGACTAAAGGTACCAGGAGTTTTGGAGAGGCATCACAAGATGCAGCTCAGTATCAGGGGTTTTTTTTATACATTTTTTACATCAGTTTGTCCTCTGGCTCAACTTCTATAGCATCTGGCAAGCCTGAAGTATGTGTAAGTCACAATTTTTTTTGTTGCATTGGACACTTACTTGATTTGTTTTGTTTATCCCCTTGAAAACTCTCATTTTAAACAAACCAGTTGTCAAGACGAAATCCCATTTTCACCAATAATTATACCTTTTCTGTTTGTGTGCTAGCCAGCATGTAGCCACCAGTAGCAGTGAAAATGTGTCCTCTCATGAGCCCTGGTGTGCCTATGTGTTAATTAATGACTGCCCTCACCAGCTCATTGATCTGGCTACTGTGTTTTGGAGAATAAAGTCCTATTCATGAAATAGTTCTGATAGGAGATTGTTTTCCATTTTCCAGAGGAAACTCTGGCATGGAGACTACCTTAACATGAGCTCCTTGGTGTGCTTAGGACAGGAGCTGTGATCTCCTGTGGATGCCAGGGTACATCCCTTCATAAGGGTGAGTCATGAGAAGAAATGTGGCCACAAGAAAGCTGCATGTAGGTAGGCGTGAGAGTAGAGTGTGTTTCCTGAGAACAGGGAGTTGGCCTCAGCCCGTGAGAGTATGCCATACACATCTCTGCTGGTAGGGATGGAGTACCACAGCTAGTTACAAAATGAAAATAAGGCATCTCTCACTAACTTTGCAGTTCATGAATGGAAATCTGGACTGTTGGCCCCTCATAGACTAGGAAAGGACTGGTTTAAATACATGAATCCTTCCATAGTGTGGAAAGAAACAATTCCACTTTTGCTACATTTCTGGCATATCCAGAATGTGTTGAGCTAATGCAGGCCACAGGTGGACTGTTGGATCACTTGGGAGTAGCCTGCAACAAGAATATTGTCCACATACAGCGATCCTGCACAACCAAAAGGTCAAAAGTGGGAATGTCAGAGGAGCAATGGCATGCCACACCCACTTCACTGGACATCTGGTATACCTGCACACTCAGAGCTTTTTCAAACCACTGCCACTTTGTGATCAACAGGCTGGCTGCAGAACTCATGTTTGGGTGGAAGAGATCTGCTCTTGACAGTATGGTCACATACACTCCACCAGCTACCTGGGCACTGTCGCATGGAGGTTTCAGGCAGCCTCTCTACCAAGTGGCCACAGTTTGTCCTTTGGATTTCTTTCTGATCCAAGGAAATGGAAGGCAAATCTCAGATGTTATTGACCTGCGTTGAATAGGGGCTGAGGGAAATGATATCTTTAAGATCTAGTTCAAAGTTTTAATATTTCTGTTAGTTGAAGGTAATTGCAAAATTGTGAGAGACTCTAAGAAGCAATGAGGATAAATTGGAAGAGAAGAAAGATGGGAGGGGGAACTTTTATACATACAGAATGGTATATTTATAGACATTATTTATTCTCATACTTGTATTTTTTCTTACAGTACTGGAAGGCAAAAAAATAATTATCTTGTGTTGAAAATTATATGAATTTTGGAAGATTATTTTCTTGTTATAACTCTTATTAAATGATTTATCTGTAATTAATGTCCACATTCTATCTGTAAAATCTCAATTATAGATTTTATTGTTAAATTAATCTTTGTTCCTTCTTGCTTTCCTGCTTACTTGATGACTTTTGTGTTTTATCATAAAGCGCTTAATCAATAATACACTGTAATTGCTTTCCAACTCACACAAAGAGAAGCAAAAGGAGTGCATGTTGTTCAGATAAAGGTTATTTGTTCATTACAGCACAAAAGCTAAGGATAGAAGCTAAGTTTAACAGCAAATTTGAAACTAAATTTAAAATGAAACCAAGCATGAGCTATAAAGTATTAATTTTCCTTTTACTTGCACTAGATAATATTGCAGTATTTGTATTATTTTGGAATATATTAGCCAATGTCCTACTGAGTAGAAATAATTGATTTTTTTAATTTTTCTTCTTTCTACTAAAGGTCATCAAGAGTTTTGCATGTAATCTCACATTATGGTCCACCAGCACCCTCTAGTTGTAAAATTCAGCCTGTTGACTGATTTCCAGAATAGGGTGCAAATATAAAACTGTATAGGCAAAATAGTTAATTATAATATGAAAGAAAAAAATTACTAAATTAAAAATAAATGGGCACAAAATCGATGTACAGCTGTAGCAATTTTCCATGCAGTTAAAATTTAAAAGTATTGAAATGAAGACGTTCAAGCAGTACCAAAAGTGAGGTTCATGAAGTGCAGCTTAGTAACTCCATTAACTAGTCATGATGTCTAAACAAACTACATGACAGCAAAATCTGGTTTTGTGGGAGAGCCCATCTGTGTTTCAGCTGACATTTACTTCAAGTTCTGCTGTTAACTGGTAGGAGAGTTACAAATTTTTGTTCTAGCCTGAAGAGAAACCTTGGTATTTTCTTGGTTCTTAATAATTGAGGGGTAGTATTCAAGTAGCTAATCCTGTTCTTTTAAAATATCATCACCCTTTAGATCTATTTCTACATTTTTTTTTCAGGACTTTAGAACAAATTCAAGCACTGCATCAGGAATTTCCATGGAGATTATTTAATTAATTTCTCAACTGCATCTACAAATTTAAGGTAGGCAGTAAGTAAGGATGTAATTTGAAAAGTGTATCAGCTGATATGCATTAATTCCCTGTAGTACACAGCTCATGTTTGACACGCAGTTTTAGGAGCAGCTCTTCAGTGTGTAATGGCACCTCCTCTTTTCTTCACTTAATTCTGTCTGAGATGGTGTATATGAGCAGTTGGTCTTTTGAGGAAAGGAATTTATTTTTTTAAGTGCAGTGTACAGAAGATTGACCACATGGAAACACTGCCAAGCAGCTTTCATTCTTCAAAGTCTTAAGATTAATTTGGACCTGTTAACAGGGTAAAGGAAGATGTCTTTGGTGCCCTATTACCCATTAAAGAGAAAGCAGCAACACTGCCTTCTGGGTTAGTGTCAATGACCACAGTGATTGATCTGGCTGTATGATCTCTGAAAGGAAATGCACTTACAAGTAATCTTTATTTAAAAATAGTTGACTCTAAAGAGAGACAACACCTTACTTAAGCAGTCTGTTACAGCTGTTAAGGGAATCTCTTAAGAGACATTATAATACATTTATAATACAGACCATGGTCTCTGCTACAATTAAAGCAGCTTTTCCTTACAGTTACTGGGGGATTGTGATGGGGGTGTTTATAGAATAGCTAGCATTGAATTATTTATTTCCAAGGGAGTGCAACCTGAATATATGCAGTGTCAAGTGATTTTTCAGGCTATTGAGATATCGTAGTGCTGCAATGAGTACAAAGGAGGTGTGTAGTAGATAAGGGAATGAGAGGACACTGTTACTTGATGCTTTCGTGTA
Source organism: Chamaea fasciata (assembly GCF_029207755.1). Classification (NCBI taxonomy): domain Eukaryota; kingdom Metazoa; phylum Chordata; class Aves; order Passeriformes; family Sylviidae; genus Chamaea; species Chamaea fasciata. Next base: position 41,258,257 of record NW_027094091.1, on the reverse strand, counting down.
CTAATTCCAGGATTTGAGAAGGTAATGTGGAAAGAAATTCAGATACAGATAAATTGAATAATTGTTTGTGTCAACAGTTTAATTTGTGTCTTGAAATTTGCTTTGTATATAAATGAGTTACCTTCTTTTTTTATTACTATCAGGAGTTAATAAAAAACCAGGAAAATTAAGCTCATCTGTGCTGCCCAAAAGATAAGGAAAATAATTCTTTTCATATTAAGCTCTACACCTATGTAAAGAGTGGAATATAAAGCAAAATTTGAGGACATAAATTCCTCATCATTGTGGTTTTGTCTGTGCCATTGTATCAAATCAGTCACAAACAATCTGGGCTGCTTGCAGCACTCGCTTGCATTTTGCCTTACTCAAGAAAGTTGCCCACCCCTGTACTCCCCCTGCACCTGTCCTCCTTCCATCAGTGGAAATGGTGCCAACAGACTTTTAAAATAAAGGTTACCTGGATGTTTTGAAATCCTTCTGAAAGCCCTTCATTGTTATGATTATATCTCTGCTGCAGTCACTAAAATGTCTGCAGCTAGTGCAGGCTTATCCAAATTAGCCTTAAACTGGCTGTTGTGGGGAGGGCTGGTAACCATCACCATGGTGACAGTGAGCTGTGCCTGGGAAGCCTACCTGCTGGCTAGGGCAGGAAAAAATATCCTTGGAGTTCACCCCCACAAAGCTTTGTGCTGCCTTGGCTGCTGTTTAAAGTTAGCTCATGTGGGTGTTTGTCAGCCCGTGCCTGTGAACTGTAGGTGTGTGCTGGGTGACGCACTGTGTGCTAGCACAGAGAGATCCTTCCTACGGCTGATGGGAGAGATGGCACTGTAAAATATTCTCTCCACTGCTCTTGATCACCTACAGGATTTCTGACATTTTTAATTTTGTGTACTAACAGGAGCATTCGGTGGCAGTGGCAAGGAAATGCGAGTTTGCTTTTTTCCTGAACCAATGCTCGTGTAAATGAATGAGTTGGATTTGCCCACCTGAGCATGAATGAGGTTTCCTCCTCAGTCTAGGCCACAAGACTGTCCCTCTTATGAGCCATTGTGTCTAAAGTCCCTACCTCTAGCAGTGGATATTAGATCACAATCTTTTGAACATATAATAAGACTGAAAAAACTAGTGAGACTAATAAGAATGAGACTGTAAAAGTCTTTTTGGCTTCCTGGTTGTCCATGCAGGTCAACCTTAATTTTGAGGGGCACTGACTGCTTTTCAGCATGGGATTTCTCAACATGTCAGTGCTTGCCAGGTTCTGGAGACCAGCATTCACTGACTTCCTACTAGCAGGGGAGGTATTTGAGGGGCCTTCAAGTTTGTTAGTCAACTCATCTTTTGAGTATTAAGATAAATCCAAAGCTGCCTGGCACCACCATTACCTGTCACACAGAGGCAGCAGGTACATTAAGCACATATCTTTTAGTATAAGAAAATTAATGGCCTTTCATCTGTTTGCATGAAAATATGGTTTACTGTGACGGTTACCAACCAATAATAGAACATGGAGTAACATTTTGGTTACTAAGGATTTTTGTCCCATCAGGTAGGGGGCCACAAAATGTGCCTTGACAGGAAGAAATATGAGAATTGTGAAATATAAAGGATAAGGTATTGTATAACTGTTTTCCACCTGATGAAATTTTTGGGATGTGGCAGTGGGAAGTGTAGGGTTTTTCATATATATCTGTGTCAGTCTGTTTCTTTCTATGAATATTCACAGTGGGAGTCATTCTTTTACTTGAAGCAAACTCAAGAGGTTTTTGGGCCAAGGAACCCTACTGAGCATAGCAGGTCAAACTGTTGTACTGTTGCCCCCTGCAAAAACCTTTCAGCTCAGGGAAACATTTTCTAGCAGTACAAACTGAAAAAAAAAAAAAAACCAAAAAAAAAACACCCCCAAAAAAACCAAACCAAAACCCAAAAAACACCTCTGTGGCTGCTTCTGAGAGGAAAGTCCGTGCATAGGCAGCCCCTGTGCTTCCACCTTCTTCTTCTGTAGCATACATCATGATAATCAATAGTACTGTTTAGCTTTTCTGTTCTGCAAAGCACTCCTTTTATCTAGCCTGAGTTATTTCCTTGACAATACACTTTAGATATCTTACCTCTCATCTCTGTGCAGTTAGAGCAACGATCATGTATGTGACTCTGTCAGAGTTCATGAAGGCAAGACAGTGCTGATGTTCAAGAAGGCACTAATGGTAATATTTGAGAAGACCCGGGACCTACTTGTTTCTTTAATTTTGACATTATGTGTGTTACACCATTTTAGTCCCTATAACTCAAAATATTCTGATATTTGGATGAAATTTCACTACGTGCATTATATTTTTGAGTTAAGTTTATGAATTTCCTGTGAAAAGCAGAATTCAAAAAGAAAAGTAGTCCATGTGGCATCAACATAAAATGTTGATTTCCTCTATTAACCTTAAAATTTGCATTTGACCCAGAGGCTAGGGAAATAACGTTTAGTGTTTAATAAGCCTTACACTGTCATAGCAGATTTATCAGTGTCTCAGGCTGGCTCATTCTTCCAGATTAATTTGTTTGTTTCTTTGTCTTTCAAAGGCCAGCTCACTGGAAAACATTAATTTGGAGACTGGCTATTTCAAAGGCATTATACTGACAGGAACTGACTGTTAAGAGTAATGGTTCTAACCAGTACCACTCCAGCATCAGCTTCTGCTTTTGACGAAGCCTGTCTTGATACCTGCTCCTGCTTCTGACAAACCCTGTTTAGCCTCTGTCTACTGGAGGGCGAAAAATCTTTTTAGGCTTTTAAAAATATTTGTCTGATTGTGTCAGCTTCTGAGGCAGCCCTACTTCCATTTCCCTTCTGGATGTGCTTCAGGACCGGACTATAACAGAAGCAATCTTTTTTCGAGCAAATACAAATGATATACAGCATCCACCATGAATATCATCTACTTTGTGGAATTAAACTTTAGGCTTTATTTAGTAATTCTTTATATTTTCTAATTGTTTCCCCAAGGTGAAAGCTTCTTAAATACATAATTCTTGCATGAATAAAACCAAATGTGCATGATGGCAGGAGAGAATCACAGCAGCCTCGTTTGTTTTCTCTGGACTTAACAGCTCTTATCTTGCAGTAGTCTTTAAGCCAAGGAGATTTTGGAGGGTGTGCTGCAGCTGAAGTCATTTTTGCTGCCCCACAGAAGGCTGGACAAGGACAAGACTCCTCCCTGCATAGGACCTGTCCTGTATTCAAAGCTGCATTCAAACCAAACCGGCCAGACGAAAACACAGTTATGTTTCCCAAGACCTGTGCCATTGTAATAACATGTTCATCACATTCAACACTTGATGAGTTTTCTTGCTAAAGAGAAGCACTTTCTTGAGAAAAATAACAATGCTTGTGCCATATTAATATTCCCAGGCACTGCAAATTCATGGGAAGGTTTTACACTGCTACTGTAGAATACTAACTGTTACAAATTTTACCACCGGAGATTTTAAGCAGCAAGTGCATATTCAGGCTGGTAGTGCTTTACTATATGCTACCCATAAGCATGGCTTTATTGCTTTATTTGTCATATGCCTCCATATTCTTCCTATTTCAGGAACAGCATTTTAAAATGGATATTTTTTCTAAGCATATTAATTATTAAAATATATTGTGGTTTACGGTATTTTTTCCCAGAGGAAGATAAGGAAGAGATAGTGTATTTTACATTACAGTGCTCTTGCAGCAAGTTTGCTAGTATCTGTGAAGAAAGTTTTGATGAAATTAAATAGGTAGAAAAAAATATCATGGAGTGTGCAAATGAAACAGCCAGGAATAAACCCTTTTATGCAAGACTCACACTGAGAGTCTGATGAGCTTTGACAATTGGAATAAATTATTTTGTCTGAAAGGAGATTCCGGTTTAAAAGATAGGATAGCATTTAATCTTTCAGCAGTGTTCATTTCTCAGATGAAAATAAAAACCAAACCTTTATGAAACAGACCAGGTAGTCTTGTCCATTTTGACCTTTTATCTCCACACAGCCATCATGCTCTCCTTTATTATGGTCTTTCTGCCAGTTCCTGCTGCAAGAATTCAGTCAGTGGAATGATTTCTTCTCTGACCAAGCAGTAGGGAGGACTGCTGTTGGCTGACTGCACACAGCTCTGTGCACAGCCCAAGTCTGAACATGGCATGTAAGTGACCCTCTGTAGCTGAACACAATACCCAGTAAGCAGAGGAAAGTGTCCCTTCCCCAGTTCTCCACTGCAAATTTGGCAGATCATTTTCTCTATTTTCTTATGTTCCTCTGCACCAAGTGACAGAGGAAAATAAGGTGGCTTTCTGTTATGTCAAGGGCCTTTTGTTTAGATAGGATGTGGCTGGGGAAAAAAATCTTATCTTGCTGTATGTTGTACAATGCCTTAAGGCACTACTGTAATGCGCACAAGCAGTAATAAAAAATATTTCAGTCACTATTAATCATAGATTCAGTGGCATAAAATAGTGATATGTTTATTTGTCTTCTTCCAGTCTTAACATTTCTGGAAGTCATCTGACTGAATTTCAAGTGCCTGATCTTCCCCCTCATCTGCATTGGCTTTCCACTGTAGTTCTTACTGATTTATTGTTAGAGGAGAATCCACTGCATGCATGCGTTCTTTTCTTTAATATTACTTCTTTCTGGTATCTAAAAAAGATTCTTAAAATAACCTCATAGTTACTTACTTGGATCCAAATTCCCCAGAAGACTTTGCAGAGAAACAAATGAATAAGCTGTAGCTTTTAAAATTATGTATTTATCCATTTATAATTTAATATGCATGAGCTTCAATATCTATATTTAATATAATGGCATTCCTAGGACTAAGCCTTCTTGAAAATGGTGTGTCAAGATTTAATAGATTACCAGTATTTTCCCCTTCCATTATTAATATTATTTTGTTTGGCAAGTATTTGCAAAATGCATCCATATCAAACCATGTATTTTTCCAGTTCCCTGTAAAATAAATCATCCCCTGCCATGGCACAGAGTGAGCCATGTGGGCCATGGGATATTAAATCATGACAGAATCATAGCATATTCTGCATCGGAAGGGACCCACAAAGATCATCAAGTCCAACCAACTCTGAGCCCTACACAGGACACCCCAAGAGTCACACTATGTGCCCTGAGAGCATTGACCAAACCCTTCTTGAACTCTGTCAGACTTGGTGTTGGGACCACTTCCCAGGGGAGCCTGTTCCAGTGCCCAACCATCCTCTGGGAAAAGAAACTTTTCTTGGTATCCAACCTTAACGTCCCCTGACTCATCTTCAGGCCATTCCCTTGGGTCCTGCCACTGATCACCAGAAAGAAAAGATTGGCGTCTGCCCCTCCTCTTCCCTTCACAAGAAAGTTGCAACTGCAATGAGGTCTGCCCTCAGTCTTCTCCAGGCTGAACAGATCAAGTGACCTCAACCACTCCTCATACGGCCTTCCCTCAAGGCCATTCACCGTCCTCATGGCCCTCCTTTGGACACTCTCTAATAATGTTTTTTTTAATATTGTGTCACCCCACACTGCCCCCAGCACTCAAGGCTGCCCCAGTGCAGAGCAGAGCGGGACAATCACCTCCCTTCCCTGGCTGTTCCTGATGCCCCTCAGGACACGCTTTGCTCTCCTGGCTGCCAGGGCACAATGACTCAAATTCAACTTGCCATGGAGTGGGACCCCCAAGTCCCTTTCTGCAGTGCTGCTTTCCAGCATTTCATCCTATCTTTCATTGTCTACACACACAACCAGGATTGCCACATCCCAGGTGCAGAATCCAGCACTTGCCATTGTTAAACTTCATACAGTTGGTGATTGCTCATCTCTCTAATTTTTCAATGTCTCTTTGCAGGGCCTCTCTGTCCTCAAGGGAGTTAACAACTTCTCCCAGTTTAGTGTCCTTAACAAACTTAGCATTTCTTCCAGACCTGTATCCAAGTTGTTAATTATCATGTTCAAGAGAACTGAACTTAGGGCGGACCCCTGCAGAACCCTACTAGTGACAAGTTGCCAGCCTGATGTCACCCCATTTACTGTAACTCTTTGTGCCCGACGTGTGAGCCAGCTGCTCACCCATCACATGATGTCTTTATCCAGATAAATGCTGGATGTTTTGTCCAGAAGGATCCTATGAGAGACAGTATGAAAACCTTCGTCGAAACCCAAAAGATTACATCAACTGGCTTCCCTTCATCACCTAGGTGATCATCACCTTCATCACAAGCAATACTTCCCCATCACGAAGCCATTCTGGCTGTGACCGATTACTGCCTTGTCTAACAGATATTTTTCAATACTTCCCAAAATAATCTTTTCCAGGATTTTACCGGACACTGAAGTCACATGCAGGAGTAGCTCCTTCAATTACAAATTTGAAGCAAGTGTTGTCAGATAAAATGGTCAAAAAGTACTTTCCTTTAATGAAAAAGTATGATTAGTTGGTATCCAGTATTTTATTAGCTCATCAGTGCTAGTAATGATCAATAGTAATTGACAGGTATATTAAGTGAATTACTAGTAAATGAATTAATAAAAGGGATACAGTAAAGTATGGATGTGTTTCTGGGGGTCTGTTATCTAGATCCTGAATGTGAGAAGTTCCTGTCAGGCAATGCTATCTGTCATTTAAAGGATATACTCCAAAAGCAGTGTAGATAGAATCACCTGGGGACTGGTTCCTTCACAGGAAGTTAAAAGTGTGTGCCCCAAGTCTGTCTAACCCATGGATTGCTTGCTGCTGGGTTGTCTTTCATGATTGACATTCAAAAGCAAATGATTACGGGAGCCCATGAAGGGTGGTATTTTCAATCCATTTAACTTCACTGTCATTTCATGGAGTATTACTGTAATTGATTATTCATATGTATCACACAATCGTTTGTCAATAACACCAAATTGTCTGTTCATCTAATGAGGCACTGAATTGAGATGAGCTATAATTAATAAAATTATAAAATAATCAGATGATGAATGGAGAAAATTCCATTCTGAAGCATAACATTTTTTCTACAGATTTTATATGCAGTGCTGTAAGAAGCAAGCAGAGAAGCAATATTACAATCTGCTATCTTGTTCAGCGGTAGTGCTTGGAGTGCTGGTGTGATATGCGATTTTTCTTAACTGCCTCAAATAACTGAATGCTTCTTGCTGTGAAGAAAATCTGAACTATTGCTATCATTCTAGTGTGAAAACATCAGTAAGAACTGGATGATTCTGGATACACATTTGAGGAGAGAAGTTTCTGATCTCTTTATGTTTCCCTAGCTATTTTGAAAGGCCTTGTGTGTTTTGTGTAAGCTCATTTCAATGCCTTTGACGTTTATTTGCTACAGCTGACCAACCTCTAAAATTAAGGTCCTATTTTGTTAGTGCCACTAAAACCACAGGGAGCCCAGCAAAATAAAGGCAAATGTTGGTGAGGGTTCTCCTGCAGAAAATGCCTTTCTGTGCTCTTATTTACGTCAGATACTATCAGCAAAGGCATTTTTATAGTTTTAGGTAGAGAAAGTGAATTCATTAGATCACATCAGAACATCTGCTTAATTTAACAGCAAGGCATTAATGCTATTTTCACAGTAGCTACAGCTGGTACTGACAGATCAGGTACAGTCAGGATTTGGGAGAGAGGATGTATCCCTATAGTTGCCCCATACATTCCTAGCTGTGGCATAAATCGTCTCTCGTTTTCCTTTGTAGCTTATTTAGACTTATGACAGTGACACTTCCAAGTTCAAGGTTAGGCTCTTGTTATCAACCATTTTTGAACTGACCTTGAGACCCCACCCGCTCATCTCTTTCTTTTGGAGCCCTTCATGCATTCCTTCATTCATTGTGCTGTGTATGTGTCCCTGTAGTGAAGGGAAGTCAGAAATTTAGAATTGTTCAGAACCCAGCCATGTGTGCACATTACCTCCATGCATACATCTCATTAGGGGAGTGCAATTAGCAAGGAGCTAGGTCAGTCTCAGATTAAATGGCAACTCCACAGACCACAATGATGACTAGCAGTTAAAATGTATAAGATAACACCAGTGCGACACCAATGAAGTTTAAGTAAAGGCAAACAAGCATTGTTTAGGTTGTCTTTAATGCCACAAATTCTATAAGCAGAGACTTTTCTTCTACTATAAGCTCGTCTATTAAACCCTACATTAAAAGCAATTGTGGAGCTAGCAGAATGTTATTTTCTGCATATTTACTAAGAAGTTGCTGTATTTCTATCCCAAAGTATGAAATTAAGTGCCTCATAAAAATTGTTTGTTTTTCTCTTACATTTCTGGTTTGGGGTTTTTTCCCTATTGTAAAAGTTTGCCATTAACACCACACTATCACAACTAATCTCTGGGAAGATATGCCAATGCAAAGGTGAAAGTAAAAATATCTGTGCTGTGAACTGGTTCTGGGACTGAACACCTGAAGTGGTTTTTCAGAACTAAAAATAAAATTCTGTTGAGCACAACTCTGTATATTTCCATGATAACTTGAGCAAGCTGTTTCTTGATGCAAAAAAAAAAAAAAAAAATAAAAATTATGGATGTCAAACAGGTAAATGGTGAACCCAAAAGAAATTTCTACTGTGGAAAGATCATAATGATAAGAATAGGAGAGTTGATGTTTCAAATCACGGAAATACTTTTAATCTTACATCCTATTTCTGATGTTGTTTTTAAAGTGCAACGTAAAACATCAGCAATGGGTAATTGGACAAAACAAAAACTTTCCACCTTTTGGATATTTCCCAAAGAAAGGAACTATTGTCTTGTCTCATGCAATTCTATCTATTCCTCCAACTTCATTTATTTTTAATGTTGCTAAATGCTTGTACTCCAAAGAATGATTTCTGAAAAAAATTTGTCTCTTACCTATTTCTGTCATAAAATAAATTATTTTAACATTTGCTTGATGCTTTTTATGTGATTGATTTTTTTAAATGGAAAACATAATAGGGACCGTTTGACTGATAGATGTTAAATTCTTACCACTATAACTTAAATTTTACTCTCTTTTCCCGGTGACAGAAGCCCTGACAAAATTATAAAACGATTAAAGTGATCTAAATAAAATGACTGCAATAACTGACCAGTTTTTACACTCAATCCTTATCATAAACACTTTTCTTTTTGAAACAAGGTTTTGTGAAGCTTTTTCACCTTTAAAAGCGAAACTAAAAAAAAAAAAATAATAAAAAATGCAGCTTAGCACAGTGTGCTTATAAATGAATCAATGCCCTAATTCTCAGTTAAGTGTGGACACATTAAAACCTGTTACTCTGCCAGTTTGGTGTACAGCCATTGTGACTGTGACCAGTGGTGTTGGGGCAAGTCAAACCTGATGCCTTCTGATACTGCTGTAAGATTCAAAAGAGAAACACCCCTATGGAAGAAGAAAAATGGAGCTTTCATTTACTGCCTTGGTGACTGCAGTGAACTTTGTTCCGGTTTACTGTGGAGGGAGCAGCAATATAGCCTCTTTCCATCATACATCTCCCCACGCTGACAGCTGGGAAAACTGTGTTTGCTCCACTGAGCAGCCCGGAACAGGGCTCCCCAGCTCCAAGGGGTGGAAGGAGGTGACACACTGCCCTTTCCCCCTCCCCTGCTTTGGCCCTGACCACCTTGGTCCCCAGCCCAAAAGCAGGATTAGCACTGGCATTGCCATTGCAGCTTTCCTGCTTGTTCAAAAAGCCTTTGGCCTCAAAGCCTTGTGCAAAGGATGTGAACAAGATCAGACAGAAACTATTCCAGACAAGGAGAGATTCAGTCCTGCAATGTGGAATGTTATGAGAAGCTGTCTTCCCTGGATTATGGAGTTTAGCGGTTAGTTATGCTGTGGTAGGAAGCATCTTTGCAAAGGTTTTGTGAACACTGTTCTGAGTCATGTGCAAGGTCATAAAGCAAATTGATTAGCTGGAATTGATTAGCATGGAAAGCCACTGTGAGAACTTCCATTCTCTATGAGAGTTCAGTGTTCATGAACTAATTTTACCTGTTGGGATACAAAAAGAAGTGAAGTCTCATGCTCATCAGCTTTGCAACAAGTTCAAATTTAGAAAAGATCAGCTGATTTCTCCAGGTTTCTAAGGTAAATGGAGTAAGTATATATGTTATGGATAGTTTTTATGTATGAATGAAACATTAAACCAAGAAGATGTCTTCTCCATGCTGAGAATGATCATTACACAGTCCATTTGCCATGGGCTGGTATTTGTCCCGTGTCCTTGTTTGTAATATTACTTCTTCATACGCACTACAATGACACAATCAGCTTCCTACAATACTCATATATTTAAGTACAGAGCAATATGTGACCAAGCATGTACAGAGGTTTTACTGTCACTGGCACATATTAGCCTTGGGTTTCAATCTGTTTGTAATTTGTAGCTCTGGAGTTGCTTCTCAGTATTATTGCTTGGGATTCTGAAGATATGGAATTCTGTTGAAACTAGGTGTTTTTTTTCCCTCAGCAATCACAGAACCATGCAGTTCTGTGATTGCTGAGGGAAAAAACACCTAGTCTCAACAGAAAAAAGGTCCAAGTCACAAGGTAGTAGAAATTAGAGACTAACAGTAAAAGTCTATCCCAGATATGTCAATAGAGAGCAGACTGTAACATTCTTGTGAGCTTGTATTTGCCTTTTAACATTTTAGCGTGTTGTTTATGAATGCAGGTAAGTGAGATGGAGTGGTGATTTGACAAGTACTGGGGATTTGACAAGTACCATACCTCAGCAGGGAACAATCCACTGGTATATGAGATCTGATGTCTTCATCATCTCCAAAGGGTTTTTCATTCTGAATAAAGAGTAATAAATTTCTCACAGGTGACAGAAAAGGTGCAAGGCTAAAGAGGAATTTCAGTGATTAAGAACTGACCTGAAAAATAGGTGTAGAGTTGATACTTCAAATATAGATCCTGGCACGAAAAAAAGGAATAAGAACACCATGAGAATAAAAAACAACACTGAAGTCAAGGCTGGCATTGCCTGTGTAACAGATGGAAGAGGTGGTAGATGAAAAGAGAGAGGATCAAGGCTTCCTATTATAGTCTAAAGCAACAATCCAACGCATTTGAATTAGCTGTGCTCCACAGAGGGAATGGGGAGTAAAATATGAGGGTAAAATCAAAATAACTGTAGAGAAAAGGAGATTCTGATGGCAATGCATTGGAAAACTGGATGGAAATCAGCCAGGAAAGGAGACAGCAAAGAAGAGAAGTAGCAGATAGGCAGGGGAAAAATTAGGACAGGAATAAGAAATATGTTCCTTGGGTCTGAGACAAAGCCATGGAAGTTTTTATATCACTGGAAGAAAAAGAAAGATATTCCAGACAAGAATCAAGGATTTAGCATGCATGGTCTAATCTGAAAGTGTTCCTATTATGCTTTTCCAGAGGCTTAATAATGTAATTTGCTATAATCTCTGTAGAAAAAAATTGAAGTCATCTATAGCAGATTTTCCACACATATGGTTTATTTAGCATATACTTAAGTGATTTTATTGGCAAAATAAATATAAAATTTTCTACAAATAGAAAGAACACAAGTAGCTCAAATAAAAAAAGTAAATCCCAAATTTCTATAAATTTGTCACAACAGTTAGCTAACATGGTAACAAGCTGCACTGTCACAGCTAGTACACAGCAAAGGGAAGTGAAAGTTATATGATTATTACCAATTATTTTACATCAGTTATGCCAGAAGGGTCATGATGTTGCTTTTTCCATCGTCAAAATCATGTAATAGAAGGTAGCCTAAGCTACTCCATAGAATGTGCCCTCCCTGGGTGTGTGTGCTGTTAATGGGAACAGTACGTGTTTGCTAATCAGAACAGGAAGCAGAATGAACATGGAAGATCAGGACATACTTTTCATTTTTAAAATGACTCTCAAGATCCAGAGGGAACATATGCGACTACACACTTCAAAATAGATTTGGAACTTTCATTTGTATTTCCTCTTTATTTACACTTACTGGTATTTGAAAAAGTTCTGCAGATTTCAAAAATCCAAGGACAAAAATCTTTATTGAATCCAAGGTCAATAATCTTTATTGAAGGGATGTATTAATTGATCAGCCATGGAATCAAAGGATTCATACGTTGCTACAGCATTTTTGCATCCTAATAAATCTGCACATTTTAAGATTTTTTTTATAATGAAAAGATATAGAAAGAATTGTGAATATAAACCCCAAAGATTGATAGGATAAAAGTCCAGGAAACCTACTATAACCATTAAGTCTGAGCTCTTGCCAAGGGCCTTCTCAGAATTTAACTTTTTTCAACTAGGATTTTTAGAAAAGAGTCTGGTTTCAACTGTGCATTTTGCAAGGCTGAGGAATTCATTACACTGCTCAGCATATGACTGCATGGTCAATGACAGATTATTAAAACAGCAAAATAAAAGATAAACATTATTTCTAATCTGAATGTGATGAATATCAGCACTGAACAACTGAGGTTTTTACTCCATCCATTTTCTAAGTGTTTTATATTGTCTAAGTTACTTTCCTGAAACATGTACTCCATGTCACCAAGCCATTCCTGAACTATTTTTTGGTAAGTATATGGAGTGATCGCTAAATGTTTCTGGGCACAAGACAAAAATTTTCATTTCTTCAGTCTTTTCCAAGTTTTTTTTCTGCATCTCGTATTCAAGTGATGAAATATGAACATTAAGTTGAACTGCAGCCACTGTCTCAACCAGGATTGTGCCAGGATGAATTGCAGAGGAAATGTATTCCTGATAAATTTTACTTCTGATTAGCACAGATATCAGCTCTTTTTAACTTCCTCCTCAACTTCTGCCTTACATTCAGAATATCCATTAGACAATATTAAATTGTTAAATCAAGTATAGCCATGATTCTTTGCAGTAAGTAGCAAACCTCTCTTGGAGTTCAATGGAATCAAGATTAAGCGCTTTGGCTTTTCAGGGGTCTGACATCTTATTATTTGGTATCTGGACTTCTGTCATCTGCCATTGTTTTCATTATTATTGCCTGCTATGTTCCTTTCAACAAGTGATGGATGCTTATTGTTAACAGTCTTCCCATTGAAGCTTTGTTCATATTCTGAACTAATGCATTTTTATATGAGCTCCTTTCATGGATTCAGAAGAATGCATATAAGAATATAATCTTCTGCTTTTAAGAATACAATCCCTACTTACCCCTTGCAAGATTCTTTTCCCTTGAGAAAAAAGTATTGAATGTGATTCTCAGTAATGTAGTCTGATTTTCTCATGCACAGTGTTAATGAGTATGTCTATTCTTAGTACAAGGTCATAAATTACTGTCACCTAAAAATTTCTTTTTTTCTCCTTTGCCCACTTGCATTTTTTCGATTAGCATAGGATTGTTATAAAAAATAGAGAGCTGAAGAAGGCTTTTTTTTTATTATTGACATTTTTCACCATTACTAAATTCTGATTTAACTGTTTCCTTGCTGCTTTTCTCACCCATGCTGACTTTTTGTACTTACTCATATCAGTTGAAATCTTTTATTTCCCCCCTGGCACACCAACAGTAGAATACAGCTCAAACACACAGTTCGACTTTTTTTTTTCCTATGTGTTCTGATGTATTGGAGTAGTACATGCACATAAGTACATGTGCATATATTGTACATGATGTATACCTATACATGCTCACAATTCTGAAATGGAAAAATATGCATTAGAAAATCAAAAACCATTATTTAATTTTTAAGATTTGCATCACCCAAATCCTTTTTATATTTTAGTTCATTATGCAGCTATAATGTATATTGGAAAATATGATTTTTTGTTTTATTTTAGCATATTAAAATACAATCTTAAAACCAAGATCATTGCTTCATTTTAACCTCTTTTGTTATACATAAGGGCATGCTTCAGATCTCAGTGAAAAAAAAATATACAGTTTATCTATCTTCTGTTAAAGATTGGCAGTTTTACACTGAAATATTTATTAAAAGTGAATGTCTCTACATCTCATTGTCTGGAATGCAGTGAGGACTACCTGAATATAAGCTTTCCCCTGACAGCTTAATCTATTGATTCTCACAGTGATGCTGCCTGCCCCTTTCACAGAATTCAACAGTAGGTTTTACCATGCAGTGCAAAACGTGGCTTCTGGGAGAGACCAGGCTGGGAGGAGAGTGCGAGGAAGGGCTGTAGCAACTCTGCCATTCCTCCCAGATAAGTCCATAGGGGCTTTGCGCTCACGTTGTTAAAGCTTGCTCTCTTCTTCAGGCTCATCTCATTTTGTGGGTGAGAGAGAGAAGATGAGACAAGTACAGAAAAAAGCTTGTACAGGATTTCCTGGTGAAATGACTCAAATGAAATATAACTCATCATGAATTAGTGATGAGTAAAGGGACTCAAATCACCAGCTTCCTATGTGTTCAGGATATGTACTCGTATTGACATCTGAATACCTGAAGCTTTTCCTTCTGGAAAAAAGAATTAAAACAATATAAAAATAAAAATAAAAATAAAAATAAAAATAAAAATAAAAATAAAAATAAAAATAAAAATAAAAATAAAAATAAAAATAAAAATAAAAATAAAAATAAAAATAAAAATAAAAGGAAGAAAAAAGGGAAGGGTAATTCATTGCAAGATCAGTATCCTTTCCTATGTGAATATTTCCCATCATTGTTAAATAAATATAAATTAATAAAAAATATGCCAGAAAATGATTACTTAACAGAAAATTAATTGTCATGGTCACAGGAACGCAACACTGCCTTTTCCTCTAAAAAATGTATGTGTGTGTGTGTGTGATGCACAGCAACAGACTTTGTGCCAAACTGAGAAATGTTAAATTTAGCTTGCAGAAAATAGCATGTCTAGCTAATACAGCTGGAACCCATCTTGGGAAAGAAAAAAAAATCCCCATTATGCATGAAAATGAAATATCAGAATAGCTGTGACTCTTGCTGCATATTAACTTCTTCGGCTTGCGTACAGCAGCTAAAACTAAAAAAAAAAAAAAAATTAAAAAAAAATTAAAAAAATTGGTTTTCAGGTGTATTTGTGAGATGGCTCCATCCTGGGGAAGGCCGGTGAAGTAAATAAATAAATAAATAAATAAATAAATGAAATTCATGGCCAAATAAATTAATCACCTCCCAGAAGAGCGGCCGCTGTCCGCGGTGCTGGCGGCCGGCGGGCGCGCGGAGGGGCGGGGCGCGGCGCGCAGGGGGCGCGGCGGGCGCGCTCCCGCCGGGGCCGGTTCCGCGCAGGCGCCTCCGCCGCCGCCTCGCCGGGAGCGCCGCCCGCCCGTTGAGTGCGAGGAGCGCGGGCGAGCGCGTGCGAGGGCAGGGCAGGGCCGGGCCGGGCGGCGGGAGCTCAGCGGGCACCGCCGGCACCTCCATCCCGCTCAGCGCCGGAGCCGCCAGCAGCACCGGAGCGGCCGCGGCAACAGCAGCGGCTTGTACAGCGGCTTCTCCCGCGCCCGCCGCAGGGCTCTTCTCGTTCCTTCCCTCCCGTGGCTCGCTTGCTCCCGCCGGCCGCTCGCCCGGAGCGCACGGGATCTAATTTGCTGACGAGCGCGCTCCGCGGAGGAGAAGGAGGAGGAGGAAGAAGAAAGGGCTGTTTCCGTGGCTTTGTGGATGCTCTACTTTTCCTGGAAATGCAAAAGATTATGCATATTTCTGTCTTCCTGGCTCCTGTGTTGTGGGGACTGATCTGGGGGGTCAATTCTAACAGCATACAGATCGGTAGGTGCCCGCATTTGGGGGGACCCCGCTCTCCTCCCGGCGGATCTCCCGGTCCCTCATCCCCGCCGGTGTCACTCGGGCATTCCTGTCATGTCGCCGCGCGCCCAGTCTCAACCGCGGTGCCCGCCAGGCGCCAGCGAGGTCCCCTCGCCTTTTGCCTGGCCACAGCGCCCGGCCCCCGCGTCCCCCGACACGGGACGGAGCCGCGGCCGGGAGCGCTCCTGCAGCGGCGCCCCCCGGCACCCGCGTCCAGCCCGGCTCCGCGGCGGGCAGAGAGACCTGGTGCCCCCACCCGCCTGATGCGTGTGTGTTTCCCTGCAGGGGGGCTGTTCCCGAGGGGCGCCGATCAGGAGTACAGCGCGTTTCGGGTAGGGATGGTTCAGTTTTCCACCTCGGAGTTCAGGCTGACTCCCCACATCGACAACCTGGAGGTGGCCAACAGCTTCGCCGTCACCAACGCCTGTGAGTAGCGGGCGCTGCCAGCCTGCCGTGGCGGCGGGGGCGGGGCGGCTGCGAGAGGTGCGGCGGCGGGTGTGTGTGTGTGTGTGTGCGGGGTTTGCGGGGTACGTGTGTGTGTGTGAGTGTGTGTGAGTGTGTGTGTGGGGCTCTGTGCGAGGTGCGGTGCCGGGGGAGCCGCCCCGCCGCCGAGCAGGTGCGGGAGTGCCCGGCCCCGTGCGAACGGGGCGCGGGGTCTCGGTGCGCCCCCCAGCCCTCCGGGAGGTGTAAAATGGTTCCCGGCGGCTCCCCCCGCGCGTTACGTAAGGCTGCGCGGCCCCAGGGCTGCCCGCAGCGCTCCCCCGCCGCCCCTGGGCTGCCCACGGACTGCGGAGCACCTCGGCGCGGGCAGAGCCGAGGGGTGCGGAGCGGGCGACGGAGGGCGATCAGCCATTTTACGCCGCGCGGTGCTGCGGGCTCCATCTCGCCGCCCGCTCGCCCCCCGCCCTGCGCGCTCATGGGCGGCCGCGCTCGCCGCCCGCTCTGCCTCGCCGGGAGCCCGCCGCCCCCGCGGTTCCCCCGGCGGGGCCATGCCCAGCTCCGCCCTCGCCTCGGCGGGGCCCGGCTGCACGCGTGCCGCGGGGCGCGGAGCACATGCGTTGTGCGGCAGGCAACGGGGAAGGCGGGGCGGACCAGCGCGGTCGTGGGTAGCGCGGAGAGGAGCCCCGGGCGGGGCAGCGAGTCCCGCAGCGGTGTGCGCTTCTGCCTCCTGTCGCTGGGCCCGGCGGGTGCCGTGTGACCCCGCGGAGCGGCGGGGCCGGCCGGGCGGAGCGCTGCCAGGCGTGCGGCCAGGCGGGGCTGGCGCTGCCCGTGCCGGGCTGAGAGCGAGGAGCCGCGGCCGGCGTTCCCAGGGCGCTGAGCCGTGCCCGCCTTTGCCCCGCTGCCCTCCTTGCCGCCCGTGCCCGGCTCAGGCGAACCCGGGGTCCCCGCAGCGGCGCGGGCGGCAGCGAGTGGGGAGCGCGCTCGGTGCCGTGCCGGCCGCTCCCGCCCCGCGCCGCGCTCCCGCCAGGCGTTTTCCCGTCCCTCCTGTGAAAAAGACGTAAGGGACGCTGAACCGGGAGGTTAGCAGTCAGCGGGAGCAGTTCCCCTCCATTGGCGACCTTTTTTTCTTCCCCCCAATTCAGCTACCCTGTGCGGTGGTGCTGAAGAGGGGCGGCTTGGCACAGACGCTGGGATGGGTGGTGCAAGAGCTCAACTCAAAGCTTTCAGTGGCATGTGCGAGGGTACGAGGGTATAGCATCCATAGCTGAAGGCAGAAAAGGTCAGAACTGGTAATCAGCCACAGTAGTGCTAAATTGTTAATCTTTGCAAACTGCTTGGATAGTTCTTCCTTTCTTAGGTAAGGGGGATTTGTATCAACCAGAACCGCATGTGGTCAGTATTTGCAGATGTTACTTGGACTGTTGATGAAGTAAGTGTAGCAGCTTACATGGCATTCTGCAAAAATGTGACAGGTCTTTCTGTGTTCCTCAATTCGGTGAAGTTAACAAAACCCTGGAAACAGGTTTTGGAAAACACCAGATTTTTTTTTTTCGTACTAGCAGTAGAGATGAGCATGATCACCTTGTCTTTGAGAAACTAAAGGTTATGTATTTTTCTCCCAAGACCATCAAGTGCTTTTGACCAGCGTTTGTGTGCGTTTATTAGCCTTGTTCTCGTCTCTCATGGAGAACTTTTACAATACTCAGATGCTTTGTGTAAGCTGTAGACTGCAGTGGTGGACTTGGATGCTTCCATCAGAAAAGAGATGGATACCATACATGTGTTGGATTTTCTTTTGTCTGAACCTTGTCCAAGGCTTCAATTTTCAAGCGTTTGAAGAGCTCCAAATGAAGACATGAACATGTACTTTTTTTTTCCTCACCTCAGTTACCACAGATGTTTTAGTCAAGTTATCTTGTGCATTGGTTTTAATTGACTAGTGAAGCGTGCACTTAAAATTTGTATGGTGTCCCCTCAATTACCTTCCCAGAAGGGTTTGGTTGGAGAACAAGGAGTTCCGAAGACAAATATTTGGCGTACAAGAAGTAGAATTTAGGGGCTGATTGTAGAGCACTGCATGCACAAATGGTTAAGAAGAATCCATCTCTTTTTTTCCCTCTATGCTTGTTCTCATTTGAAATACTGAACATTCTGCAGGTTGGTTTTGTTAGGGTTTTTTTTGGCTTTGTGGTTTTTTTGGAGGGGGAGGTGGTTTATTTTTTAATTTCTGAAATAGTGTTCTGAAATAGTTTTATTTATGGAATAGTGTTCAAATAACTGGTGCCCAAAACCAGCACAATGAAACAATGCAAATGTGAAAGAAGGTCACAGAAATGTCGGATAATATTAACAGGAAAATGCTTCGGTATTTACCCAGGTGTTTTACTCCAACACGGCGATTGTCCTGCACAGAAATGAAGTGGCAGGCTTATACCATAATAAAAATGATGACCATTTTCTGCCCAAAATTGGCCACCAAAATATTTTGGCTCAAACCCCTGAGCCAGCCATGTTTGAGGCTGCAGAAGCTCTGGCTGGTGTGGCAGAGGTGGGGTGCAGCCCTGCCCACTAGTCCGGACCAGGCACCCGCAGCTGGGAGCACCTGGGGTCCTTTGTGCCACTCCTGCCTCCCTCCCACCCCGGTAGCCTCAAGGCAACAGCACACTACTCTGTCTGCTTTAAAAACAAACAAGCAAACAAAAAGCCCATTGTAAAAATACATGAAAGTCTTCAAACTAATTTTCAGTTAGTTTGAAAAAAACTAACTGAGAAAAACTAACTCCTGCTCGGAGTTTGTTTTTGGACCAGATGGTTTTTAGATGAGCCAGCGTTGCTGGTACTGCTTTCAAATTAGGGTCCTAAATTTCAGAAAGGAGGAGATGGTCATGTACACCTGAGTAATGTTCCAAACAGTGATACTACTCAGTCACTTAAAGGTGGCCAGAAAATGGGTGTAGAAGTGGAGTGGACACTCTGTGAGTAGGTAGCCTTAACTCATGAAATGACTGCCACTTCAGTGGGTGTTTCACCTCACCACCAAGAGATCGTGTCACGATGTGTTGCATGACAGCAAATTGGGCCACAATTCTACTGATTTTGACCAAGATGGATGGGCCACCTTCATGTAACCTGGGAAAGGAACACCAGTCAATTATGTTCAAAAAGTAGCCTTAAAAAATAGTTAATTTGTTGGACTGTTGCATCTCTGCAAGACTGTGTTGACAGGTCACTGGGAGTAGCTGTTGGAATCTAATTGCAGTTTGACACTTCTTAAGTCAGCATCACTAGGAAGCCTAGTGGTTTAGATTGAGAGTTGATGCATGTTTTTTTTCGGAGTAATGGCACAATTAAGAGCAGTGTTTACTGCCATGATTGCAGTTGTACCTTTCAAGAGAAGTGGGCTGGGCTTAGCAGTGTGTGAGAATTCTTGGTTCATTCTAGCAGAACCTCCTTGGTTCTGTTTGTTTGTTTTAACAGCTGGAGCAAAGATACAGCATTGGAGGCGATTCATGGGGCAGAATGGAACATATCCAAACCACTGGAACATATCCAAACCACTGGACTTCATTGTCCTTCAGCATAGTGTAGTTGAGTCTTGTCCAATTGAAGAAGTGTTGACCGTCAGTGATACCGGACTGTTTTAAAGTTTTTAATTCTGTCAAAACAAGAAAGAAGGAAAGTGATGAAGATGAAGTCCTTTCATCTTAAATCTGCCTACCCAAAAACTTCAGGGGTAGTTGTATTGTGTTCATATTTTAGAATTTAAAGGATATTGGAGTCATTTAAAGAGAGGTTTCCTATGGAGTACTATAAAACTGCCATAACAAGTTTTTTTGTACAGTAGTTTGAGCACAGAGGCAATATATGTACAATCTTGGATGTTTAATCCTGCTGGCTCAAGAGTCAGCGTTGAGCTTTGCTGTTTTAAATCAAGCCTTACAGCTCTGCAGGGATCACTGCACCATGACATTGTGACAAGGGGATGCTGATTCATGCATAAACCTTAGATCCTTTCATTATATCTTCAACCAGCAGCTGTGAAAACCTATGAATATCTGGCATGTTGCAACTTGAGAGTCATGGCAAAGGTTTCCTTGACCATTTTGGAATATAATGCTATAGCTTTAATTCTTAAAGAAATAGCATTGAGCATATTGCTGGCAAAATGCTTAAAGCTTAAGGAAAAATAAATATCCTTTAGTGGGAAGGATGGAAAAAAATTAGACATGTTTATTTGAATTAAAATTACTGTGGACCAAGCCGAAATGTATTTCACAATAAATTCTTAGAACTGATTTTAAGGAGAGAAAGAATTTATTAGCTGCTTGTGTTTCAGTTCATTTGTATTCTTGGTCCTTCTCATTTCCTTTTCACTATAAGACATTTCTCAGGCTCAGTGAGCAGATGCGAAATAGGTTCTGTGCCTCCTTGTAATTAAAGTGGTCAGTATCAGATGAGTTTCTGCAGAAAATGATACAATATAACCAGGATGTAGCTTCCTGTGATTTTTCTTCTCTCAAAACATTTCTTCTCTCAAAATTGATTTCTGTAGCAAACTTTAAACATTCTTCTACTCCCGAGAATTCTTCATAAAGAAATCTGAGGTATTTATTGTGTGACAGTGCTGTCCCTGCTGTGCGTCTTTGTGCCTGGCTCACAGACCATTGTCACACAGCCCTGATCCAGAATATGGGCAGATACAAACCCAAGTTTTCTCTTGCCTGCTTGACTTTCCAAATTCTTATTATGTGATTACTGCAATAATCTTGTCCATAATATCTGAAATAATTTACCATGCAGTTTTGAATACAGTACATATATATATTTTACTCTTAGAAATCTGAAAGTGAGTTATGTTTAATAGTAGTTTGTAAGTAGTTTAGCAATCAAGCCTTAAATATGCCAATCAAGCTTGCAAATAAACCATTATTATCAGTCAATCTCTTCAGTATATGTGCTTATCTGTAATTTTATTCATATATAATGTATGAAAATATATTAAATTTTTTCTGTTTATGCTAATGGAAGTTTTAATTTGCGCTGACTTTGAAAGGTGTGATTGTCTGCACATAGTTGGAGATGTACTTAACTCCTTGTGCACATAAGACTTCCTTTACTATCCTGTATGTGTTATGCACCCAAACCAAGCAGCACTGCACTGAGTGATGCTGTTACTGCTGGTTTCTTAGTTCTTTTCTTCAAGCTTTTAATGATTAAAGTATTTTTGAGAATTAAGACATATTTAACAGAAAAATAATTCTTTTTGAACAGTTGATAATTACTAGGAAAGTATATGATACCTGGGAACATATTAGTTTGAAAATGTATTAAATTAGGTAAAGACTATTCTGTTATCATTATCTTGAAAATTCAGATGGCATAATGTGTCAGGCATCTTATGTGAAAACACAGTTAAATAGTTAAAGACTATTTTCTTTAGGAAATTATAATTATAAATTAATTAATTAAAGATGAAATCCTATATGCTGATAGGACTAATTTTCAGGAAACTAAAAAGGGGACATAACCCACAGTAAACATGTATGTGCATATACAGATAGTCATGCATATTTGTATATGCACACGTGTATGTAAGTGTACACACATATATATTTAGCAGAGTGAACAGCAGTTTGTTTTGAATGTCAGATAAATCAAAAGCAGGACATTGGTTAAACTCTACAATCCATTTTCTGAGGAGGATTATCTGAGAGCACTTACTAGTAAGCTAATTTATCTCTTTAAGTCATGTTCTCATGCCTGTGAGCCAGGTGCATGAATTAAAAAATTTGTATATTGAAGGCTCATGCCCATATTCTGGAAACAATGTTACAACAATTCAAGCCAAGGATTGTCAGGTCAGACTGAAAATAACACTGGAAACATACCCCAAAAGGTAAAAAATGCAGTTACAAACTCCATATGTATATGTGAATGGGGGTTTTATGTGACAGTTAAGCTGCAACTTCTGTTTCTGAAATGAGCAAGATTTGTCCCATTGTATTTTAACTGATCATTATATTTATCAGAACATGATTACAGTGGCATCTGCTTTTAGACGACTGTGGACAAGGGATTAATTCCTTTTGCCAAATAGGTTTCTGAAAAGGTATAGGGCAGAAGTCTGTATGTTTTTATACAAAATATATAGATTTGTAGAGCATCATTATTATTTTGTCTTGAAACCTTTATGTTTTCCTTTGGTGAGTTCATAAAAAGAATTTTCATTGACTATAAGTGCATATTAAATATAAACCTGTTTAAACTGAAAAAGAGCGTTTATTTAAATTAGTAAATAATTTCAATAATGAATTCTGTATGGATGAGCAATAAGGAGTGAGTAAAATCATAAGATAGACATTGTGAAGGCATACTGTGAGTCAGCTCGACAGTAAAGAGAGCAAGCAGGTTTTAAATAACCACATGTTGAATAAATTCTTATTGAACCTTCTAAAATCAATAACTGTGCTTAAAATACAACTATTGTATTTATTTGTGTGCACTTACAGAGTGGTATAGATGTCTTTTGAAATAGTGTTTATTTTTGTTTATTTGTCTGTGTACGGCACCACCATAGAGCAATTTTTACTTTCTAGTGCAGCACTGCTGTGCACCCTTGCTTAACAATTATACCACCACAAATATTTGATTTTTTTTTTCTTCTCTTTTATTGTTTTAAGAAAGGTTCTCAGATCACTCAGTTTATGGGGGGATTACCTTTTCCCCACCAAAGTCCCCATTTGGGCAGTGAATATAGAGAGTTAACATGCCTGTCTTGAACCTGATTTACTGTACAGATACCTAATGCATTTTTCAATGGCTAGTCACGTTATGAAAAAGTGTGAAAAAAAATTTGCAAGACAGAGATATTCACTGTGATTCTACAGCAAGATGTGGTTCAGCTCCAGCTATTACTATCTCCCACTACCTGCTCGCAAACCTGGCTTGGAGAAATTAATGGGATTTTTTTGAAGGTTGAAGTGTTACGTACAGTTCAACTAAAGGTGACAGACTCAAGCTAAAGAAATGTCTTATTTCCACTCTAATCTACTGTTTTATTTGATATCAGTGGAAAAATATTCAGGTCTGTATTCGTTATCTTGAATCAGTGTGGTTGATTTGTATATTTGGGATGCTGGGTCTGTAATTGAATTACCAGTCACTTCAGTTAGTCCATGAACAACTTACTGGGCTTTACTGCACTTGGAAATAGCATTTTCATTAGTTAACTACAGAAGATAAGTGTTTTTGCATTTCACTGTTAAGAAAAATAAAAGAGGAGTTTGCTATTTGGGTTTTAAAATGGGCATATTTTTCCCCAATTCTTCCAGTGCACAAGAGTAGGGCAAAATTCTGTAAAATGCTAAAATGCCCTGACACATAAATGTGTAGTCACACAACTGTTAGAAGAGTTTCAAAGCTCAATAAGGAACAGAGGCTAATTTTATAAAATTTTCAAAATAAGTATATGAACATGGGTTTACTATTCTATATCACCTACTCAGTTTAATCTCCATTTCAGGTAGTTAATTTTGGAAAAAACCCGTAATTGATTTGGTGCTGCATTTATTCAGACTGCTGTGGTTAAGGCTATCACACCACTGTAATTTCTTCTCAGTATAAATGAGATTAGAAGTTTACAAACATGACTTGGGCTGGAAAAAAATGCCTCTGTTTATTTCAAATGGTGTGAACTGATTTTCTTTCACGCACTTTGAAGATTACAAAGAACAGATTTTTTCTAAGCACATGGTATGATAGAAAATTTAAGTAGCAATCTGATAGGTAATGCAGAGATTTTTTTTTCCTCATCATCTGTATGGGAAAGTCTGCTTTCAGGGCTCATGTCAGCAACAGGGTGAGAGAGCTCAGCAGAACAGCTTTGCAGCTGCTTTGCAGCATGGAGAAGGGATTTGCTTTCTTTGGTTTTCTGCCTTTTATGAATGTATTTGGAAGTTGTAGGACTCTGGTTTAGATCCATAAAATTAAAATGCTAAAATGCTTTACCATTCCATGTAATGTGGATCTAAATTATTTGAATGTGTTGTATTTCCCTGTATATGTGTAAACTATCTCACAATGTCTGCAAATGTATGCTGATGAAATAGACTGTACAGCTCTGAACAAGTCAGATTAATTTGTGCAATAATCTCATAAATCTTTGAAATTGAGGTTGTTGAGGGTTAGCTTGCTCAAAATGTTTCTTCCTGATACTAGGCTATGAGTTGTTTTTGACAAAATGTCTTCCAAGCCAAAATGCTGATTTATATATATTTTTTTTTTTATTTTCCCCTCTATGAAAGTCACAAATTCCATTACACTGTGCTATTACAGTCTCAGAGGGGGTTCTTTGTGCAAATGTGAGTTCTGGCAAGCAGGAAAATGTTCCTGCATGACTGTACCTTGGGCAGAGACCCACTGATATTTGACAGTTCATTCCAGGTGTAATATTTGTAAAGCAGGGTGAATAATTTGCATGATTAGTGCATACCAGGCACATGCTTAAATAAACTACACTAATGCTACTTAGAGCAAAAGCAGAATTGATCCACAGTGGAATTACAGGGAGTGGTTGTACAGGATGTAACTTATTTTATTTCTCTTGTCCATGTCAGGCAGAAGACCTGAATTTTAACCCTTTGTCTTTAGTTTTCAAGTTTAATGCCCTTAGCACTTGTTTTGATGTCAGATTCTCTCACTATCTCTTACTCTTCTTCATTTTTTCTGCCTCAATTAATTTTGGTTAAAAAAGCTTTATTTTTGCCTAATGTAGGGAGGAAAAAGTAACTTTGAGATTTTGGAAGCAAGAAGACAATTTCTTGTCCTTTGTTATTATGATAAAGCATAGAGGAAAAAAACTTGTTAGGAAAATTCAGTTATATGAATTTAAACAATTGCTCAACCAACAAATATTAACGGGCCGGATTTATACACAGCATTAAACTTTTGAAGCCATTTAAACTGAACAGTTGGAAATTCAATCATATAATTTTATTACATTGAAAGACTAGATGGATTTGAGGGATCAGGAAGACGAGAATATGAGTCACTATATATATATATTGCAGAATAAGTAGGGTTTTAATTTCACTCTCAGCCTTACATCTGCTCCATTTGAAGGTGCTTTCATTTGGTGAGAGTGGAACATGCTGAAATTCTTCAGAGTCGTGACTGAAAAGTCATTCAGTGCTTTTACCCACTAATCGGATTTGTTGATGTATTCAGCAACCTGATCCAGTGATCTGGAGTCCAGACCAATAAGACCAGGCTATTTTCACCCAAACAAATAAATGCTCAAGCTTCTGCTAATGGTAGTACACAACCAGATCCAAAAAATTATATTACTTATTTCTTCTGTATAAACACAGAAAATGGATTTGGTTCTTTTGTATGTGGAAAGAGGCAGGCATTAAACAATTCCTAAAAAGTGCAATAATGTTTGAGCACCTATCTGACCTACACAATATTTTTTGCAAACTTTCTGGCACATGCTCATATAAGACCCCATGTTTGTTTGGTTGTTTGATTGGGGTTTCTTATTTTACATTTTCCTTAAATTCTTTTTCAGGTTTCAGTACAGAAATCTTAGAAAATTATCAGACCATTTCAACACAGTTTAAGTATGTAAATAGAACTGCTAGCTAAAAATGGGAGAGTTTGGCCTATGCTTGTGTAAGTGAAGGGGAAAAACATAATGCTACTCCTCTCCATTTTTTTTGAATTTGATCTTGGATGTTGTTATTTAATGAAATATTTGCATAAAGTTGAAATTTTAATTTTCTCTTATCTCCTCTTTTTACTTGTAGCAAAATGTGTTTTACTGTGACTGTATAAAACCTTGACTGTATAAGTAGCATACTTCTGCTGTAGAAGTAAGCCAGCATCTGTGGGCTGCAAATACTGATTTTGTTAGCAAGTGGAGCGCTTAATGTTTCTTTGAGCTTACGTCCTTACTTCTATTTCAATATGATAAAACCAGAATATATTCTTTGAGGTCTCCATTTGTGGAGGCACTTCCAATTCACCTACCGATAAAGTTCCTGAAGATGCAGTTTGTGTCACACTATCTTGTGTTACCTCAAGGGGCAGCTCCAGAAAATGGGAGTGTCAAAAGTTCTGTGGCACATCTGGTAGCTTACAAAGGTCCTTCAAGTACTCCAGTGTTTGAAATGGTGCTTGGAACGTGTACTTTGTAACGTCAACAATTTTCTCAGCTTCATAAGAAAAGAACAAGTCTGTAAATACCCGAATGACCTTTGTGAACTCTGACATTTTTGTAGGTACTGTTGCAATTACTTGTTTTTTTGGTTTTTTTTGGTTTTTTTTTTTTGTGGAGGAAGACACAGATCATTTTAAGTCATGATTTAGTCATTCCAAATAAATTCAGGTTCAAGGATGGTATGTACCTCTTCCAATATGCTGAAGTACCTCCAGCGTTATTGCATCTAGTTTTGTTCTTCTGGGGATGCAAAAAAACATTACTTCAAGATTTTTGTTTGCCTTTCTGTATGGAAGTGTTTCTGTATTGAACCCATGACTGTAGTGGTTCTGTCAGTGTTGTGACTCCTAGCGTTACTTTTTATTTTCTGGTACATAGAATCCTGATTTCCTGGGCTAGTGTTTCTGGCTTTATTTTGCATTCCAGGAACTTACAGTGTTGAATTTTTGCAGTATTTCTTTGTTACACGGCATCTTGAGATGTCTATGTTGCAATACATAGAAGCCATTTTAAATCTTAAGTATCAACTGCCTTCAAAAATAAATGTGTTAGGAAAAATGTTCACTTGGCTTGTTCCTCTCTTCATATTGGTGATAAATTCAACAATGTAGACCTATTTAATTCTGAAGTTTCTTTATTTCTGCTTTTGTTTGTTTGGTGGGGCATTTCCTTCTTCTGTCCTTATAGTGCTAAAAGCAATTCGCCAAGACTAGTGTTGCTACTACTGGATTATTAAAAAGACTGTAAAAATAATTGTGCTGATTATTTAACAGTGACACATTGGTGGTTTCATAGCAAGTAATTTATGCCTTTAAATTTGTCTTATTTAGTAAATGTCCTTTGAAACATCCCGACGAAGCTAGCAATGTTCACATGGTTCACTTCAGATTGCTTAGCAACTTTGTTTTGTGCATTGCAATTGAAAAGTATTTGCTTTTGATCTAATTTTTTTCCCCCCTTCAAAAAAAAATCTGCCTTGTTTTTCTGTAGGGTTCTTTTTTCCTTCTTTCTTTTTTTCCAACTAGCTAAATCTACCACAAGTAGCTTTTTCAGGAACCCTAGTCCATCTCATTAGGGTTTCTGATTTCAAGGTTTGATTTTAAGAACTCCTTGCTCAGTGACTGATTCTACTTAGCAAACAGATCCATTGGTGATAGATGGAAAATGGAGTTTCCTGTTGGTTTTTCTGAATGCTTGAAGTTTTAGAACTCAAGACATCTCATCTCATTACAGAGCAGTTTTTTAACTGTGTATGACAGACCAAAGGAGAGACTATAATTTGACAGGCCAGGAAGAGATGTGCCTCACTAGTTGATATGCTGAAGGAGTGTTTTGACCAAAAACATCTCATACTGTTCAGATTTGTCCTATACATCCTTCCAGACTTTTAAGTCAAGGCAGATGTGCGCGTTTCAATTTATGTTGCTTCTGGGGTTTCTGTTAATTTCTCATTCTGTAATCCTTAGTGGTTTTATCTACATTTGATGAGTCCTTACTACCTGTGGTGAATCTCCAGTTCTCTTCCATTCAGTAGGCCAGGACTGACCAGTTCCCCAAGTGGTTTGGTAACTGTGGTGTGTAACGCTGTCAGGTTACACATGTCAAACTGGGAACATTCAAGAGTCCAGGTACAGGTTAAAGATGGAAGCATCTGTTTTAGCTTGTCTCGGGAGTGTTAATCAGTTGCCTCTCAGTGAAATTGACAACAGCACCTGATGGAACAGACATCAAGTCAGTCTAAGTGACAGAAAGCTCCTATTTAGAAGCTTCCAGTTGAAAGGATCAAAGTTAAATCTGCTCTCTCTTCTTGGGTGACCGACTGCAGCTCTGAGGCAAAGGAAGTAGGTTTACTGACCAGAAGATACTTGCTGAGCTATAATGGGTTGAAGCACTCTGGTTGTGATGGTGCTTTGGGTGCTGTCCTGATCTACCACCTTAAAGTTGGAGCAGTCCAGTGGTGTAGAAACAAGTTAGAGAGTCAGGGAGCTCAGAGGGTTGTAGAGAAGAGGAGCTGACTTTTTGCCTTATCTTTGGAACAAGTTTGGGCCAGAGTTAGAAGGTCCCCTCTTCTCTGGGATGAACTAACCTTAGGGCTTCTCCTTAGATTGAAGTGCTTCATCTAAATTTGTATTAGTAGACCTGTAGTTTTGAACCTGATACTGTAGCAGAAAATATGGGTTGTTGCCGCCCTTAGGAGGAATTCCAACGGAGGTTTTTTTAATTAGTTCTGTATTATGCTGTATTATGTTGGTAAGATCTGCTGGATATTTTAGGTGGCTGTTAAGGCTGTTTGTTTTTTACGTTGCACTGGCTATGTTCAACATGGTACTTGCTATTCCCATGGGTCTAGTCACTTGTTTCTAGATTACATTCAAGGTAGGGAGTTTAATCTCTAGAAGTCTGCACATGTTTAGTTCTGGTTATGTGGGTAAAGATTTCTTCTTGTTTAGCTGTCAGGACAGCTACATTTATGGACAGTTAAGATAACAGGCATTAGATTTTTTAAAGATTAGAAACCTGTTGACAGGATGTTTTCTATGATGGATGCTGAACTTTCAATATGCTTTTCATGATGTGTCAGTCCATTTTATCCTAAGTATTTGCTGAAGGAGCTTGTCAGAAAATGAGAAAATTAATTATTTTTTGGAATTTTATTTTCCTTTTGGACATCAGGTAAAATAAGATTACTTTGCTTTTTCCTGTATAATCTTCATGCAGGGAATGATTAATTAATATCATGGTCCATTTCTCTGGAAGAAAAAGTAAGAGATAGCAGTAAAGTACTCAGATTTTTTCCCTCCCTTTTCTGGATTACTGAGCACAAAAAATGGAAGTTCAATTTGGGGTAAAGTTTATAAGAAAAATACATTCCTATTGCCCTTTAGAGGGACATAATATGTGTTATATACGATGCGGATTTTTAATTTCCTGTAAAAACAGGAAGGAACATTTCAAGGAAAAACATGCTTACAAACAAATAAAACAATCTTGTCAAGATCTGAATTATTCATACATTGGATGAAAAATGAGTGATTTAAAGTTGCAAGTCTGAAAAAGAGCATGAATAATAGTAGTGCTATGTTGTTAAATAGCAAACGAGGGCATCAAAAGATACACAAACGGAACAGCCTTGTTTTGGTGTGCCTATACCTTTTTACAGGCAATGAAATAACAAGGATCACAAAATATTATGCAGCCCTCAGGAACAGGTTTACTGGATTTTTCATCAGAATCTCTATTCAACTGATGTAACTTGCTCTATCAGCTACTATAGGGCTGAATCCTGAAAGGTGCTGAGCCTGCCAGCTGTAGTTATTTAGAATTGCAAAAGGTCAGCAGCACTGTGATTCACAGGACTTATGCTAGCCTTCCCCCTGCATTTGACTGTAGTTCATCCCATTTGTTGCTCACCTAGGTAAGTAGGAAAAACAAAATAGATGGAACATATTTGATATTTTAAATTGAGGATAAACATTATTCAGAGTTAACACAGCTGAATTAAATAGTGAGTTTTCCTATTACTAAATTGCTATAGCTGATGTCAGGTAGAGGCTGTAGTTCTAAATCTGTGGTGATCTCAACTGGGTACCTGTGGACACAACTATTTTTGTCTTCTGTGTGTCTGGATTTCCTTCCCACACAGAATGGTGTTTTTGAAGGGATAGTCAGTGCTCTGTCACCCTCCCAAATATCAACAAGAGCTCTTGTCCAGACCAAGGGTGCTGTCCAGGGTTCCTGGATCTGCTGAACACAGCTACTCAAAACTTTCCTTGTTAAAAGCATACCATTTGCTTAGGTAGCAGTACTAGTAGCTCTGAATGGTTAATTTGGAATACATCAACTGCTTGGCCTTAAGAAACTATAGTACAAAAATATAGGAACTCTGACAATTTTCCAGATGGAAATTCTGTTGAACCATTGCTTGTTCTTCAAGGCAAATATTCTTCTGCAGATGATTTGAGAACATGATGTAAGAGAAATGTTGTTGAACAGAATAGTCTAGAGTGAAGGTCTGCATATGCACCCCTCCCTGTCCCTAAAATTATTCCTCCTGAGGTCCATTGTCTTTGAATCTTTAGCCATAGATCTTCCCACATAGGGAATGTCATGGAGCTTTTCTTATTTTGAGAAATGCTTAATTTTAATCACATCTAGTTCTAATTCATAATAAACTGTAATTACATTTTCAGAAGAAATAATTTCAATTAATTTATCAGCATTATGGTTGAGTTTTCTGATAAAATGGCAGGTAGCAGGTAGTTATTCCTCTAAAATATCACCTTGATGGTATTTCTTTCAAGCATTTATATTATTTTCACAAACATTTTAATATCAAGTGAAGCAAACCAAACCAAAATGTCTCTCTCCAGGAAATATGTAGGTGTATATCATCCTGGAGTGATGATAATCTACTGCATTTTAAGATTCAAGCAACACATAGAGCACAGAGTGGCTTTTTTGTTCACCCTTTGTGCATGGTCGAGAAAATGTGAACAAGAAGGATTTTTTTTTTCAATGGCAATTGAAGCTTATAATGTAGTGGTTTGTTTTTTCTTTAATTTCTAATTTCATGTTTTGAAACTTGGGAAGGTAATAATTTAGCAGAACCTTAACCTATAGTCATTTTGTGACAGAAAACTAGATTGTAACAGAGAAGAGAGAGAAGAGAGCTCTTTTTCTTGCAACCATTACCTTAGACTTCCTTCTTGTAGGCAGAAGTTGCAAGCGGTTGAGTTAAAAGTAGGTAGATGTGTCAGTTTAAAAAATTAATGAATGTGATGTATATTGTAAAGGAATTGAGGAGATCTATTGTAACTCTTGATGTGTTTTTGGAGTCCTTCAAAATAGAAGTTATTTTTAAAAGTGTAAGAGGAAACAAATAATTCAACTTGAAAATTTGTGAAGCCATTTTTTAGTGGCATGTAAAAGAATATTTGTTACAAAGCCATATGTCATGGTGATTAAAAATTCTTATTGCTTTATATGGTATAAAGTTTTAGTGAACAATGGTGTAGGATTATCTGCTTGGCATGAGTTACTTCAGCTTTAAATAAACTTTCTGAGTATTTGTTTTGCAACTTGCAAGTAGTCTTCTCTGACTTTGGTTAATGTGCTATAACTTGCTGTCGTCTAGTGGCCTTATATCCTTAGTTACCCCAGCTGTCCCAGCACTCCAGGTTTGGATCCATGCTGGTTAGGCAAAGACAGTGCCCAGCTGTGCCTTAGGGAGAGAGGAGTCCAGGTGTGGTTTGCAGTGGGCAATTTGATTTGGCCACCATGTTTCTAAGGGAAGGGTGATTGTCTGTTTGAATGGGAGTTTCCAGCCAGAGGCAGTGGGGATGGGGAGTGCATAGGGCCTGATCTTGTTTGCTGTGTCACTCTTGCATTCACTGTTTTGGGACATCAGGGACATGCCTGGCATATTTTAGGTGACTTCCAATCTGCCTTTCTGCTTTATGTCCTGCTCTTGTGATATTGCATATCCCCCCAGGAGAACAGATGATCTGTCAGAAGTCCATCCCAAGCAGGAATGAATGGGGCATGTGTTAGGAGTGCATCAGTTTGAAACTGTTCTTCACATAGGAGAACCAGAGGGGAAAACCTTGTCAGTGTGACAGAATTGAGGATAGGCTTGAGTTCACACCAGTGTTCCAGATTTCCTGTCATCCACTCTAGGAATTATGACTACAGAGGGCTGTCAGAAGTGTCTTTTTTACTGTTCTCCTTGTAAGACTTAGCCTTTCCCCTGGAATATTTCATAATAGCAACCAATATGCTTCTACATGCGTGTTTTTGGTAATACTAAAGATGGCTTCTTTTGTGCAAAAGAATGTACAAAACACAAAGCAAATATTACTGACTTGCTTTACATTTAGCTTATTACAATGAAATCTCCAGAGAAAGGTGCAACATTGCTTTCCTAGCAATATACTAAATTCTTTGACTCTGGTTGGAATGGTCTGTGGTTTCGTGTTGCATTAATTCTCAGGTTTGCTAGTTTCTAAAAAAAATTGACTAAAATGAAGAAGAAAAAAAATGCAGTTGCTGGGCTATCAAGAAAATTCTGTGCACTTTCCTGACAAAAGATTCTGAATGTACTGTGGTGTATCCTTCAGGGAAAGTGGGTGCAGTTTTTCCTATGCTTTTCTGGAATTCTTATGAATATTAACTTATAGCAATGCGTTAGAGTGGCATTACAAAGCCCAGAGCCTGTTTCAGATGCTCATGCTGCCAAGTTCAATCCATGTGTAAGTTATAGACATGATAGTTTTTCTAGGAGAAAAATACATTGCTATTTTAAGAGCACTCTTGTGTTGTTTGCTTTGCTGTGTTTTTCACCTCACGAAGCATTAACAGAAGTACAGAAGTGAAATGTTTCATATAAGAAATTGATTGTTTTACTGGGTCTAATTTAGTCCTGGATGTGAACAGCAGTGTTTGCATTATTCTGGAGGTCTATTTTAACTGTCACAGTGGTGTGTAATTCTAGTCTGGGATTTGATATTTCCCCTTAAGAAGAAACATAAATTGGATTGAAGAGTGGCTTTTTGCTACCAAGCTACACTTCGAGGGCTTTCTAGTATCAGTCCTTCATTTACAATAGCATTTGATAGGTTTCAAAAGGCCTTGCAATACTTTGAAGACTGACCCTTTTTTCAAACTGTAGGCAAGGATTCCACTTGGCTTTAAAAATGAACTGGTTTTAGAAATGGACTTGTCTTCAAGCCTCTGTGATTCTTGAGGGATTATTTTGTGGTTTTATTTTCTGTGTGTGTTTTTGGAGATTTTCTGCCATTAAATTATTCCTTTTAAATTATTTTCTGAAATACTTAGTTCACATTATGCTCAAGTTGAACAGAATATATATGCTCTGGAATAAATGGTTTAAATATCAATCCTTAGGGAATACAATGGAAAGGGAAATGCCTCTGCCGCTCAATTTGCAGCATAGCATGAAACAGTCAATTACAAAGGTGAAGATCCTGACTTCAAATACAAGCTATTATCAGTTAGATGTAAGTTGTGGATAATCATCTCCTATAAATCCCACCATTACAACCCATGCCATTGTAAATCAGTGTACAGAAGACTTGAAATCTGATTGTGAATCAGTGCTTTTTCTCAAATCCTACTATTAATTTCAGGTTATTTAATTTTCCTCAAGGGTATCATACTCTCATGCCGAAAGGAGTGTTGAATATGGTGATAGAGAGTAACAGTTCTTGAAATATTGCTTTTAAGCCTGATGTCTAATTATCTGTCAGTAGTTTGGGGGGATTTGAACTCCATAACCTTTTTATAAATTATTTGTTGCATCAGATGCTATAATATGAGATTGCTAATCTGAGATTACTTTGTTTAGGGTTCCAAAAGGCTGTGAGCAGGTACAGAAAGTGGTGGCTGGTAACTGTGGTGATAGAGCTCCTCAGCAGCTAACTAAAAACTACCTTGTACTGCAGAGCATCATCTGCATTTATTTGCATTATTAAGCATTGCACAGCTCTGTAGTGAGTGCCAGTTCTTGGCCCAAAAAGCCCAGAACTGAAGTATGCGAGGGGGACTGAAGAACTTTATTGCTCTTTTCACATACAGTGCAAAAGAGGGTCGGAGGGAGATTGAATTATTTACTCAAGGTCACAATGTTGTCTACAGCAGAGCTGGAAATGAGTCTAGATTTCCTAAGGGCTAGTGAGAAAGTAAGAATGCTGTTTGACAGAAAAATTCATTGTTTTGACATTTGTTTCCTTTGTAATGAGTGGGGGAAAACAATTGATCAGAAATTTCTTATGGGTGAGGAAAAAAAGACAAAGTTGAAGATTGGGAGAAATATGATAAGATAAAATAGGCAGGAAAAAGAGAAAGAAGCATGTCAGAGCATTTTTATGAAAGGGGGAAAATCAAAGTCATTTTTCCACTTTTCCACTGCATGATTTAGGTCCTTGAACTGATGTATTGTTTTAAATAAGTTCCAATTAGAGAACATTTGTCTTTTCTTTATGCCTGTGATCCAGAACTCTCTTTTAGAACTTAGACATTGTGACCTTTTTTTTTTTTTTTTTTTTTTTTTTTTTTTTTTTTTGGCATGAGAGGGAAAGGGAAATGAGGAAAAGATAGACTTTGGCAAAAAGTTTCAGTTGACAGAAAACGGATGTATTCCCAAAATGTTCCTGACTCCCTCCATTCAAGAATCTTAGGTCATCTCAGTCCTGTTCATTAGTGCATTACACTACTTTTGGATAAGAATCATTATATTCCAGAAGCTGCCTAAGTGCAGAATGAAAATTTAACTCTTCTGTGTCTTCTGTGTTGGAGAAGAGTCTCATTAAGATGCAGAAAATATGGAAAAAATTTCTTCAGATTTTTCAGACATATATGCTTTAAAGGAGTGCAAATTCATATACATATTCTATTTATTATTGCCATTTAACACTAAATGTCCAGGTGATGATACTAAAAGGGCTTACATTTGAATGATAGAGTTACTGTTTATTTTATAATTAATGGGAATAGTTCTTTATAATCCTTCCCTTGCTGACGTCAGTAACTTTCATCTTTTCCCGGTTTTACTGGTGGCTATACAGTAGTTATGAACATAAGGGAATACGTTTTAGCGATATGTTGCAATAACAAGATGCTGGTTCCATTTCTTATTATCTGCGAGGAACTCTGATTGTTTTAGGAATTTTCATGGTGTTCTTCCATAGACCTCTGACTAGGTTAGCATTAGTCTTTGATTGACCCAGTAAATTTTATACTACTAACCTTGACTAATGAATACAAAGGAGAAAGTCACAGATCTTAGCTTGTTCCTGTGTCAGCAACTTGTCAGTAGTAGAAGATTTATGTTCTCAAGTTTGTTACTTCAGCTACCAGGTTATGCTCACTCCAAAAGAAGGGGAGAAGGTTGGTTCCCTAAATGGTGAAATAATTCTTCCTGCTATTTGTTACTATTTTGTATCATTGGTGCTTATTGCAGAAAGCTTGATTAAACCTCATGCTCTGATCTTGGGGGAAACAGAATATTCTTTAGACAGTAGCATGTAGTTATTTATCAAACTGAGAGGGTCTTAAAGGACTAGAAACTTAAAATACAGTAATTCCTGCTAGTTCTAGTTACTTTTTTGGACTCAACAAACCAAATGTTAAACTTCCACCAATAATAATTCTGTCTTAGGGAAATTAACTTTTTCATCTTCCTTTTTAGAAAATGAAAAAGTTTCACAGGGATCAGAGCAGGCTGTAAAACAAGAAGAGTGTAATGAAGAGGACCAATCCTATCCACTATTTGTAGTTACTATTTGTAACTGGACTTGAATTAAATATGTCAAATCTGTGTTCCTGGGTACACATCACATCAGTAATACCCACTTCTGCTGCTGTACTTCTCTCATAAAGCTAAAAATATAATCCAAATAATCTTGACTCAGTGGTCACAATTCATCCTGTGATGTTGACATGTGAAAAAGGAACAGAAGGTGCACCTGTAAATCGCTTTAATCATCTATCTAAGTCACCTGTCATTGATTTCCTTTAGGTCTAAACAGGTCAGTTTCCCATATCTTTCAGAATATTTGGTCATGTTTTTCTTGGGATTTGTTTAATCTGTCCCTTTTACTTCAGACTCTGCTCTCAATCCTTTTCCTACATTTGAAGTGCCTCAATGGCCTGGAAACGTGTTGTTTTTATTTATCACATCGTTATTCTCTTCAAAGGATTGTTTGCCTCAAGTCTCATTTATGCTGATTTTCTGCTAGTTTATTTTCAGATGCCAGCAGGTATTTTGCAATAACAAGTACACATCTCTGTAGCTGGCTTTCCTTTTTATTTGGTCTGTCTAGAAAATGGAATGACTGAACATCTCAGACAGAAATTTCTCTCCAGAATATATTTCACTTTAAGGCCATATATTTGTATCTCTAAAATCATCTACCTAAAATCTTGGCACTGAAGAAACTAGTGGTTTGCCAAGAAGGTGATCTGTAGAAATGTTGCAGAGCTGCTGTGTGCATATTAATGGAATGTCAGACAGTGGAGCAGTGGATATTTCTGGGTTTTAGTACAATGTTGCTGCATTGGTGTCAGTTTTCTCAGTGTATCAGTGGCATTTCTATCTATAAGTGTGCTGCCCAAGTCCTTCTAGCATTTGATGCTGTTTCCTTACTGTCATTTTAATACCTTACTTTGACTTAAAGGATGATACAGTATTTATATTTTGGAAACCCCTGTTAAAAAACCATTATTCCAGACTAGTCATCATTCTCTCTTTCCTTCTGCCTAGTTTGTAATTTTCATAGACTCATTGCAGATTTATGCTGATGTAAATAAGAACACTGACATTTCTTTTGCCAGTTAAGAGGGTTGATGCTCTCAGTAGCTGCTCTACTGTTTCATAATGCTTGTATCTGACCTCATGGCCTCTTTTTGTGATCTGCATTTTGCTGTGGTTTGGAAAAAACTGTCATTTACTGCCAGCTCACAACCTGTGTGCTGGGATTTAAAGGGCTTTGATGGGTTCCTTTCTGAGACTGCCATATACTGGACTATAATTCAAGATGACTTCCGTAGGTCCTTTCAGTATTTAATACTCTTTCTTGGAATGTAGGCAATATACCAGAAGGTACCAAATTCACTGCAAGCCCTATCTTCCCAAAGGACCATTAAAAATATATTGCTTTTCTCCTCTTGACTGATGTGCCAGTATTTGGATTGAGCATTTAGGACCTTAAGTGAACCTGTTAGAAGGGATCTCATCACAGGCATTATCTCAGGCTTTACCAAAAGCCTTGCTTCTTTGGATCCTAATTCTATTTAGGCACATTTAGGATGTTTTTTCACTGAAGCCACTCAACCATGCCTCCACTCTTATAAGATGAGACTGAAATGTGCATCACGAGGATGGATCCCCACTAAAGGTTATATGGTTAGTTATAATAATGGTGGTTCACTACTGCAGTTACATTTGTAAATGAGTTGATTTTCCAAAGATAAATATTCCAGGTCTTTGAACACAAAAGGAAGTATTTTTCTTTTGCAAGAATTACCCCTAGGAGGGCTTCTGTTAATTTTAGTGATTTCTAAGGTGTTAGCCCTGTTGCTGGTTTCAGTGCTGCTTAAGAATCTAAAATAGCAGATTGTACTCATTTCTTTGTGCTCTCATTGCCCCCTCTTTGGTTTTTCATTTCCAGTGAATCTGCCAGTGTGACTTAATTGGGATCATCTAACAGTGCACAGTTTCAGGTACTTCCAAATGCCAGTTGCCAAGGAGTATAACCATTCAAGGGGCAAAGAATTGTCGGGCTGGGCAACATCAGGTGCTGAAACTGAGAGTGGTTGAGGTCGTGCCATATTGAATGAGACAGAAAATCAGTTTATGTAGGACTTTCGGCTGGGCACCTCTGAGTCTTGTCAGCAGTGACACAGCATTCTTTGTAGCTGTAGTACAGAAAGAGAAAAGGGACACCTTCAATGGTTAAGCTCTTTGGCATGGGAAAACAGCAAGGAATGTACAACAAAATAGCTGAATAAATTGCACTTTTCCAGTGATGATTTTGCAGTTGTTCTTTCTTGTCTTTGCCTTTACTTTTCACAGAAAATATATATTTTTTAATAATAGCTATTTGTCTCATCTGGCTCCCTCCTTCCATCTACAATTAACAATTTTGCCTTTCTTTTCTGGCTTTTCCTTCTTTACTTATTGAAAGTTGTATGAGGTCATTCAGTCTTGTGATAAACATTCTCATACTGTGGGGATAAGTATAAGGTTCATCTAAAGGTATAGGAAAAAATAAAAAAAGCAGACGTTTGTACTGTCTGCTGTGAGAACATTAAGGCACAAGTCGTCTTTGATCTACGTTGTGCTGTATTGATTGAACTTTTAGTCCACTAATTAATATTATAACTGTTTGGCCTTTAGTACATAGTCTTTGAAATCAAGTCTACTATTTCAGCTGTTTTTTTTTACTTAGAGCAAAGGCTTTGTTTCTTAAGGAATATTCCAGAGGAAGCATCCATGGTAGTTATACTGTCATAATCAAAAGTGTCATTAATTCTGGTACAGTTTGTGCTGGTAATATGTCTAGAAATAAAAGGGTTTAGATTTTTTTTTTTTTTATGTTTAAATGTAACCATTATTTGAAATATTTAAGAGGTGGGGTTTTTCCCCCACAAAATATCTCTGAAGTGTTACTGATGGTTTGAACATAAAAGTCCACCCTGTAAGATGAGTTGCTGATACTGTGCAGTAGCTGCAGCTTAGTGACTAGTGATGGTAGCATGGGTTGAATGACATTCCTTCTGCAATGATGGAAACTCTGAGACTGTCTACACATGGACACAGAGCTTGTGTTGCTCTTTGACCAGCAGTGAAACACTGGGGCATGAGGGATTTCTCCTAGAGTTTCTGTGGTAGGCAGCTTTTCTACCCCTGTGAAGAAGGAGACCTCACATTTTCCTGCACAGAGCCTTTCCGTATGTTACAATGGTACCTTGAATTAATCAGGTGCTATTTGCACAACGGTGAGTGAGCTTGGATTATTAAGCTTCTCATGTTTGATCTGTTTCCTTTTTCAGTAAATAGCAAAACTTCCAATGACTCCAATGAGAATAAGATTAAGCTGCTACTGTATTTCACGTGTTTGCATAATAAAATGGTAGTTCTTGCAAATATTTTCAATGGCAATTTCAGGCACTGAAACATCTGCTCTGCTCAGTGCAATTTTGAAATTGACTTTAGCTGCCCTCCGTGTTTCTTAGAGGATGAACTGAGACACTTGTAGTTTTCAAGGCAAGACATTTCACAGTACCCTCAAAAAACGATGCTCAATGAGAAGTAAAAAGAACTGGGGTGAATCGGGGAAAATGTCAGTACTCTTTTATGTAATGGATTCAGCCAGGTGATCAACAGTGTTTTTAGTGTGACTTAATATAAAGAGCAGCAAGAAAGTCTTTATATGTTTCAGCCTTTTCTGATTTATGCAGTATTAAAGGGTGCCAAACTGGCAGTGTTTGAATGCAGAAGCCTTCCTATCTATTTATGGTCCTTTAGGGGATGAAGTCTAATAATAAGCTCGGAGACTTCTTGAAACAGATTTCTTACAGTCAGGTGGAAAGCAAGGGAGAAAGACTACATTAATGGTGAGGATCAGAGGCAGAGCAGTTCTGTAATAACAACCTTGGACTGGGAAGAACCAGCATGCTAGAATTTTCAGGTTTGCCTCACTGACGGTTGGGCTAGAATAAATGAGATTTTGATTCCATGCTGATGGCTTTGTTTCAGAGGAAGTCAGGGAACCCATTTGCTGTTGGTCAGCCACTAGACATTTTTCTTTTAAATGCATCCTTGTTCTGTGGTTTATGTAACTATCAGTGAGTTTTAGATTAGGCTTTGTTCTCCAGGGGGAAATGTTTTTAAACAGTAGTCAATGTAATTAAGTGTTTTGCAGGTGTTATGCACAATTTCTATTTACTTGTTGTAGTAAACCTTATGTAAATTTATAGTACAGAAGTGACACTGAATATGGGATTAGAAGAGCTGAGTTCTGCTTTGTTGCATGGGTCATGAATTCAAGTGAAAGCATACACACCTGTGTTTTAGTGGTGCCTGGCCACCTAGGAGGAGCCATATGGCTGCAGAAGTGTTAGGGAACAAACTAGGTGGCATGCCACAGCTGAGAGCTAGGCTTGCCTTTCACTTCACTGCTTTGTATGGCATATGCTGCAAAATGCTGTATTTTGTTGCATTGCAATGCTGATCAGGTGTATTTATAGAAGCTGTTTTAAAAGCCTGAAGCATTAGAATGCTGTATGAGCAAAAACTAATTATTCTGGGCAAACAGTGTGAAGTACTAGATTACCCTGAACAAAGTTACCATGATGGAGGCTACATTTCAGTTAAATGCAGGAACTGTGACTTAGAAAGACAAATAACATTTTTAGTCATCATCATTCTGAGTAATCTAAATGTTGTTTCTTGGTCAAACTATGGAAAAATGCTAAACCAGCCAAGCATACAGCCCCCCTGAGCGTATCACCCAAAATTTGAAACAGCTACTGAGTATCAAGTGGGGGAAACACTAAAAAGCATGTTCTCTGCTTCGTTATTAAGATAGATCAAAAAATATTAGCTGTTTCACTCGAACTTCAGTAATTGATGAAGTTGTTTCTTAGCTATGAAAATTGTGGTCTGATTTTCCAAAAGTAATGGAGAGTGTCAGAGCTGTCACAGAAATTTTTTTTACCTGTAGGAGCTCAATTGGGTTTTATAACTCTGAAGTCTAATTATTCAATACTGGACTACTCTCCCTGCAGTGCACAGCAACCACGCCAGCTGGCTAGTGCTAGAAATTTTAAGCAGCCACTTGTAAGTATAACATACCAGTCTACAAGATCTACAGCATGATTTACTGTATTTTGTCAATGCCTGGTGTTCACTGCATGAAACAGACACCCAAATCATGACACTTGTTTGAAAGTCATGAGTTTTTAAAAATAACAGAAGAGAAGAGAGGTGATATTTCTTTGGGAAGTGACACATTTAGCATTTTTTTTCAGAGAATTAGGACATCAAACAAACCACCAAGCCCGGTGCTAATGATAGGGCTATACAAGATGTCAACATAGGTAGAGAGTTTTTAATTTTTTATTTATGGGGGCTGGTGCAACCTGAACATATGTGACTATGAAAAATCAAGTACCTCTTTAGAACAGGGAGTTAAAGAAGACTTGAAGCTTAATATTTCTGTTTTTGGTGTAAACCTCTTTTTAGCAAGTTGTCAGTGAAAACCTGAAATATTCAGGGGACACTAAATTTATGCAGCCTAGTATAACCAGTTCTAGTGCTATCCCATCATATCAAATTTTACTTATGTTCAATGCATGGATGTCTCCTTCTGAATAATTCAGTTTGGATTAAGAGTAGAATATTTCAAGGAAGTTTCCTGAACAGCCCTGGCTCTGCTGCTTGTTTTGTATTCTGGAGTGGTTTAGTAACATGTTCTTTTTGAATTAACTGAAGGATGTGTTTCTGGAATTCCACCAATGCAATCAAACTGCTAGTGGACATTTAGTCCACAGGGATAACCTAAAGTCAGCCCAAGGTAAAACCTCTGAAACCAATACATTCAATCTTCAATAGCAACTCTCCATTCTGCACATGTGCTCTGAAGGCAGTGCACTGCTTGCTACCAAAGTCACAGTTAAAGGCCCAGTATGAATGAGCAGAGTGCAGTGTGTGCTGTGAGTAGGTCTCCAAGTGGCTGGAGCATTCATAGGTCCTCAGTCTGGCCTTTTGATGTGCAGTGCAGGTAGTCATATTTTCTTTCTAGTGTCAGTAATCAATTTCTAGAGAGCTTATTGCCAGCTGCTTGAAGTTCATGTGTCTCCTCCTTGAACTGACAATTTCTGGAAGGACTCTATATTATTTTTTTTTTCTTATATTTGATACAAAGGAGAAGTGGATTTTCATTTCTGTGATGTCAATGTGCCTGGTAAAGACCATTTTTTTACTTAATATGTGCCAAGAAGCTCTTAATAAACAAGGTCAATTTGAGATAACTGTTTACAAGGGAGGCTGAAAAGTTTATTTGGTTTACTAGAGGAGACATAGTAAATAGTGTTGGTAAATATTTTATTG
Organism: Chamaea fasciata; assembly: GCF_029207755.1. Lineage (NCBI taxonomy): Eukaryota > Metazoa > Chordata > Aves > Passeriformes > Sylviidae > Chamaea > Chamaea fasciata. Next base: position 41,216,226 of record NW_027094091.1, on the reverse strand, counting down.
ATTATTTGTCTCAGGTATATTATGGTAAATTTTTAAAGCATAAGAACACGGGGTGAAAAGCTCATTTTCCAAAAACGAGTTACTGATCTTATATGCACATTATAGAATTTCCTGACATTAAGATATGCTTTGCTCAGCTAAAGAAAGAAGTATGATTTGAAAGTGTAAGGCCATAAGATGTATTTTGTTTTGTGGAGATATTTGTTTGTACATTTTGGGACAGGGGTAGCTTGTTGTTGTTTTGGGTTTTTTTAAAGTGGTGACTTGGGCTCACCACTGAAATGGCAGTGAGGCTGGGTGAATGGGATATTCTTATAAAGCCAAATCTAGTAATCCTGTTAGCCTCTGCAAAATGTATATTTAGAACATACATAATTCATACATAAAAATAGAGAGAACATACGTAATGTAGCAGGACATTTGCAATAGAGAACTTAAAGGCCCAGCTAATGTGACTCTCTGACACTATTTCAGTGCTGAGTGGGAATGTTTTTTCATGCTGTTTAAGGCATTGCACGAGTTTCCTCTAGAAATTTTATTTTTAGTTTGTTGTAGTGTACATGCACGTCTATACATAGCGTGCAGTACAATGCAGGTGGTCAAATTCTCTTAGGTAATATAGGCCAAAACATAGAGGTTAAACAGTGTAAAACTGTTAAAATAATTAATAAATTAATTAATTTATTAATTTTATAAAATAATTAATAATTAATTAACAAAACATTAAAATAATTAGCCCCGTTTCTGTGAGATCTGAACAGAGGCAGATAAAATCTGGAAGAATAATCTCAGTCACAGTGAAGCATAAGGATGAATCATTGCCTTGTTGAAGTTAGCTATGTTAAAGTTAACTAGTGTTAACTGGTAATGATGTGCCGTATCACATCTTGGCAAGTTTCGTTAATGACCTAGTCAGCCAACCCTAAATAAAACAAAAAAAAGTTTGAAACTTTTAATGCATTTTGAAATGCATCAAGTTATTGAATATTAAAGCAGTTGACAAAGGAGAGGCAAGGAATGTTCTTAATGTGTTTGGAATACATGCTCATTTTATTTTATCATTTTAAAGCTCTCCTTGCTGCTTTATTATTGAATAAGTTCTTTTCTTAATTCAATAAGCCATATAATCAGGACAAACAGCTGTTCACTAAAGTGACCTAATTAAGAGTATCTTACTGCTTTTCTGATTTGTATTACTAATAATGTTTATTAAATGCTCTTTGAAAGCTTCCTAAATAAATGATGTTTCTCTTACTTCTGCAGTCATTGAAAAATAGGGCACACAGATAGCAAGGTGTGTGATGTGAGAACTGGACCATTTCTAAATACAAATAAAGCCTGACAAACTAGGTTAACAGCTGGTTATCCCAATGAGTATCATAAATCTGCAAGATGTTGCAGGAATTTAGACTGTGGCTGGAAGTACTGCTAAAATGTCACCAGAAGACCCACATGAAGCCATCCTTTGCCGTAGGTCGGTGGTTTACTCTGGAACAATGCTGGGTGGGAGTTGTTATAGGTGGCAGAGATCCATCATTATTCCTATGAGGAGTAGAAGCTGTTAGACCTGTGACAGCATAGGAAATTGTCTTTATTACTGTTGCATTTAGTCATGAGTCTGTGTGAGATATTCCTCTCAGCAGAGTTATGCCAAAGTTTTTAGTTAGATAATTTACTTGCAAATCAGGTTCAGCTGTCTGGAGGGAGGGGAGCTTAGGCTGGGTATGGCAGGCTGTAGTACAGCTGTGTGCTGCAGTGCTGGCCATGCTGGAGTGACCAAGTGTAGGCTGGCCTGTGCAGGGTGAAGAAAATATGCTCCCAGCTGCATCATTTCAGACAGAGATATGAAAGCAATAAAAAGGATTAAACATTTGACTTTCTCAGAATAAGATGTATGGCAGGTCACCGGTGACCAATTGGAAAATCACAGTTTATTCCTTTAAAAATGTAATATGGAGCCTTCTTCAGAAGGAATAAATCACTTTCATATCTTCCGCTGCACTTTCTCCGCCTCATGAAATCCTCTTTATTCCTTACAGCAGTTTCCTTAAGATTTGTTCCAGATTTTTTTATTATTATTATTATTATTATCCTTACGAGGGAACCTCAGAATCTTTCCTTGTAGCTATTCCCATCCTTCTAATAGAGAACCAATGTGCTGGTTTCAACCATGTTTCCTTTTAGATGGTGTTAGACAATATGTTCAGGAGTGATGGTTGGTCCTTCTAGCTCACTTAAAGAAAAACAGGTTGATAAATTGAATCCCAATCTGTCAACGTTTTAACAAAAAGTACTTTTACCTACCAAGTTAATTTTATCTCTTTCCAGATCCTCTTGCAATTTTTCAAAGATAGTTTTACACAATGACATTTTCTTGGGAACTGGAAAATGATTAGTTTAATGAAATGTAGAAATGGGATGCTTCCAGCAATGCTGATTAAAGGGAAGAGGAGAGGAGATGATGAGTATTCTGTTGTATATAACATTTTTGGTTTGAAAATATGTGTGAAAATGGTTATGCTAAAAATGGAGAATTACATTTTTAGTTGGGATAAATTATATTTGCTCTGTTAAATTCAGTAGAGTTATGCTGATTGAACAAAATGAGCCCGGCCCTGAAATAGATGACTTCTCCATGACTTGCACTGTAGCTCCAAAAAGGCAGTAGCCACTTCTTAGATTTGATTATTTGCTTCTATATCTAGGAGGTAATACTTTGTTGAACACTCTAAATTTTGTGTTACTACAAAGTTGTAATTGCTGGGAAAGGTAGAAACACTGTCAGAAAGGCATATTTGCAAGGTGAGTTCTTAGATCTGAAAGAAATAAATGAATTTAAAGTTTGTGTAATCAAATGGAGACAGAATGGTTTTTATTTGGGGTGGCAGGAGTAGACAAAGAAGTGAGGCAGGGGAGAGAAGCTTCCTGAAGAATATCTGGAGTTTGGAGACAAGGCAAAGTAATATTTCTGTTATTTAATAGAGTTCCAAGGTCTCTATATTTGGGGTTCAGGAAACACTATATCTCCTTCAGCTGGAGAAAATGGAGATTTGGACAAATGCACTAGGATTCTAACAGTGAAGAATTGTGTAAGAATTTTTTGGAATATGAACTCTTTTTTTTCCTTTCATGAGAAGAATTGCATTTTAATTTTATTCCAGGGATCTTATTTGATTTGTGAAAACATAATAGTTTTAACATGATTCTTTCCAACGGTGTTTGTAATGATTTCTTTTGCGTCATGGTAATTGTCCTAGCAATGAAAATGATTTTCAAATGCTTTACAGTGCACAGCCAAACAATATGTAATTGAACGCAACTGTCATTGAGACAGACTGTTTTTCTGACCTGTTGTTTCATTGTGAACATGATGTTTATTTACCACCTTCATTATTGCAGCATTAGCATATAGAGAAGCTGTGCCTATCATCATGTACTTTCCTAACAGATGGCTACTAAGTTCTCGAAGGTTTTTTTGTGCTGCTTAAAATATCCCATATTGGCACAAAGTTTCCTTCCTCAGTGTGAAGTATGATTGACCGGTTGAAATAGATTAATCTGCCTCTCCTGGCTTTTGAGCTTGTTTTGTACTGCAGCAAACCAGGTTTTGAGTCTAATTTTACAAAATTATCAAAGCTGCTTTTGCTAATAACAAGGTGTGGAAAGTTCCATTCAGTTGCATAATCTCTGAGCAAACAGTTCAGGTTGTAGCAACAACTGAAGACGGCATTTCTGCCAGGAAAGATGCAAAAAAAAAAAAAAAAAAAATCCTTTGCATCTGCTCCGCCATAGATGTCATCTACAGACATTCCAGTCTTGGGATTTAAATTCTTCCTTTTCCAGTCTCTGAGAGTGTGAGGATTTCCCTAGCCAGCTCTGTGAAAAACTGAGTCCCCTCTGTTCTGACACAGACCGATGGCTTGCCAGCCCACTGTCTGGTGCTGTAAGTCACGTTTTGTGCATTAATGCAGAGTGTGCAGGTGAGGAGGTTCATTACTGAGCTATTTATGAGCTCCTCATCGTTCTTTGTGTGTGAGCTCGATATTCAATGATCACCTTTCCCAAAGAGGTCTGGTTTGTTTTGGAGTTTTTTTAGCCATAAGATACGTGTGTGAACAATCTACAAAGAGGAAAATACACACTTTAGGTCAGTATTGAATGGCTGTAATTTTGGGCAGATTTTCTTAAATGCTTAAAATAAGATAAAACTCCACATTTATTAGGGCTGGAATTAAAACTTGCAGAGATAAAAGGGAAGGTCTTTTCAGTGTAATTCAGTGTTTTGTTATCCAGAGTATAGCTTATTTTTAGTTCTGATTGCCATTGAGTTTTTTAATTGGCATTGATTGCCTCTCAGCTTTGGTAAAGGGTATCTTGGAATTCTAAAATGCTAGCCTTTGTTTGGTTTCTGTGCCCTATGCTTTCTTGAGTACCACCATGAAGCTTTGGTCTGTTGTCTTTCAGTTATTATGCTCTTCTTTGAGCCTTGGGGAACTGTTTTCTTCCCAATTTCAGTTAGCCTACCATGGCCTTTAGAAAAAAGTATTTCTATCTTAGGTTGTTCTGCTTAAAACATACTTTTTTGTGGTTCTAAAAATCCCTCTGGATGGACTTGGGTGATTCCTTATGCCTTATTCAGTCTTCCTGAGGGGTAGCTTATATCTGGGAGGTAATTGTAGAATCAGAATGGGTAAAATAGAGCATGCGGACTATATCTATAATATTAACTGAAAAAAAATGAGTCTAGGAAAGTGTATGCAATATGCTGCCTGCTGTGCTGCAGTTTTTGTCATGGCTTTGGAAGCAATCCATACTGGTTTTTATTTTCACAATGGTTTTCTGATAGAATTCACATATGATTGAAACTGTTTCTTTTCTGTGTGGTTCCTGCTTATTTTTTGTTCCATCTACTGTTCCTTTCCACTGTCTGCTTATTCATAACGTGGTCTTTCAGAAGCTGAAATGATTGTGTAAACTGGGCATTCAGTTTCTACGTCTTGTTCCTGGCTTCTTCTGACTCATCTATCAACTTTTCAAACCAATGAGTGTTTCCTTTGTGTTTCGGGCTCTTTTGGAGAGGCAATGCTTGACTCTTTTTCATACTTATGCTATAGTTTCTTTCTCACAGAAGTAAAAGAATGATTATTCCATTGTGTGTGATTAAATAATTGCACTGAATACTTATTCCCATATGCTAATATTAAAACAGTTTTGTTAGCACTAATGATAAACCAAGGTATTACAATAACATAATATATAAAGCTGTATTAATACTGGACAGCATTTGAAATCTAAGTACTGAATGGCAAATACTTTCTCATTTTAAATTTTCATCTTTGGACAGAAACCAAGTGTCAAAATTCTCATAAATAAAAATTCAGAACTATGTCAAGAGTCATGATACCAGTGTTTGGAAATTTACCTGTAACCAGGTACTATTAGACATTTGTTTTAGTAAGTATTTAGCACTTTGCTAATTTTCTTTTTCCAATTTAATTGTCTCTGAATGTAAATAATTATTAGGTTCATTGCTTTCCCTTTGGAGAATACTGAAGGAAGAAAATCTTGGCTTAGGAGGACTTAATCAGGGAGAGTTTCTAAGCATATGTATTCAAATCCAACTGTTTCTGTGTGATTTAATGATTCAGTTCTTCAGTAATGCAAACAAACTATCATTCCTTCACTGGAGTCACTTCATTGTGTAAAGCTTAGCACATTTGTAATATGTTTGTATTTGGAATTTACAAGTGAACTCTTCAGCTGGCACTTCCTGAGCTTTGGGTTTCGGATGATATGCATCACAGAAATATGCTCTACATGATGTGAGGCAAAGAGTGTATAGTGCTGTATTTCTTTGTTTCTGAAGAACCAGTTATGACCACAGTGGTAAATGTCAGGTTATCCTGCTTACAGAGTTCATTGACAAAACAGAGCACTGAATTGGAGAAAGTGGGAAAGAGAGAAAGGTATGAATGCATTGTGGCAAAAAGGAGTTCTAAGAAGAAGCAGATGTAGTTAACAATGGAAGAGTTAATAATGGAGCAAGAAGTTTTGGATGCCCTCTGAATGGACACCTATTTCTCATTGCAGGCTTAAGCAAAATTTTGCTGTTGAACAAATCTGACCCCTAGTTTTTGGAATAAAAGTCTAGGGGACGTTTTTAGTGCTCTGGAAGTAATAGGCAAGCTAGGTTTGTGCCTGGCAATGTTTGTAGAACAAGTCAAATATAAAATACTTAAACCTTTACTGTAACAAAACCTTCTGGTAATTGTTCCTTCTCAAGAATCTTTATTTAGCCTGTTTCTTGAAATTCACAGTTATTTGCCATTCTAGGAGAATCTCTTTAGAAAAGTGACCACAAAATGAGCTTACTATATTCTTTCCCTTTTGTTGCTAAGTAAGCCATAGACTATTTCTAGAAAGGACCCCAATTCATATAGGGGAGCTTGAAAGGAATGAATCCTGGCAGTTGGTTTTAATGTCATTAATGAATTAGATCTTTCATATTTCAATGGCTTATGAGTCCTAATCATCATGACTTTTTTTTTACTCTAATAATTGTGAACAGCTTGTGATTCACCGTTATAAAACTAATGTCTTCCAGCAATAGCAACATGACTGTAGATGTAGTCTGAGGTGGGAATCCTGCCAAAAAGAATTGCAGTTTCTGCATTATCCGCTGGCTCACCATTATATTTGGAAATACTGTCCCCTCTTTTTCCTTCTGCTCCTAAAAGACAGAAAAAAACTCCATAAGAATGGCAAGAATTTGTCTTTAGACAAAGTCTAAATGCTTATTTGTAGCATGTTTTTATTACATAGCATAGGTGCCTGCCCACTTACCTTTAGTGGAATTTCACAGAGAAAAGCACAACACTGAGGTTCTTCTGTGTGACATTGTGATACTGATCACTGCTGATGAAAATTTATTTTTACCTGGATTATAATTGATCCTGATTTTTCTGGTTGACCCAGATGTGAGTTACATCCATACTTGAAGATTTGTGTTAGAAGGATTTTCTTTTACATTAAGGGAGCCCTGGTTGAATTAAATGAGACATTGTATCTGTTTGGCAGGTTTCATAATAATTTTTAAAATATAAAATGTTTTTGTTTTACCATATTATTTGTTGGGATTGTTTATCCGTGTGTGTGTGTGTGTAATTCAGCTTTTAAACTGCAGCTCTTCTAGGTACTTAGAACTGCAGTGACATGACTTTTCCAGCTGGAGGTGATGCTTTTTACTTGTCTTTCACTTTGTGCGAGAGATCAAAATTCCACTTTTGCCAGCCTTCCTCAGAAGAAGACACTTGTATGTAAGGACTGATGATTTATCAGGGGTAGAGACTGTTAAACAAAGAGTTGTTCACTGTGTTAATCCAAGAGTGCTGTATTTAAGTAAGTTGTGATGAGAGGTGGTATGCATTTGTGCCTTTTCAGGGAGGATGTTCAGTTTGAAAGAGTAGCAGTTGTCTTCTGAAGAGTAGAGTGGGTGCATGTCTGTGTCACTGGAGAGGTACAGTGGAGCACAGGCCAGTGGAATTGACAGGTCAGTCCTGTGGGTGGAAGGTGGAATAACTCCTTTTATCCTGTCATGGGTTAACCCTAGCAGCTGCAAAGCACTCACAGCCACTCACTCTCCCCTCTGTCCCCAGCATACAAAGAAGAAGAAAGGAAGAGCAAAAGTGAGAAAACTCATGGGTCAAGGTAAAGGTCTCCAGTGTCAGGAAGGTGAGGAGAGGATGGGTGGTGATTCTGAAAAGGCATCACCTATTTGGTTTTCGAATTTTCTGGTTATTAGCTGCTCTAGGGAACATTATTCCATCTAAAGAGTTGCCTAAACTCTCTAACTGGTGATGGAAGAAAAGCAGCGTGACAGGAGAAGTGCATCCCAGGTGTTGGCAGTAGTGACACAAAGCATTTTTATTTTTCGGTGGTCCTTTGATGAGACTGTTGTTGTCTCTGTCACCTTATATGCAGTATTAAAATGGTTTAATACAGAAGGTCAGGGTAGTGTACAAGTAACAGTCTTTGCAAGGTTCTCATCCAGGAATCCAGAGGTAAACTGATGCTCTATTTTTATGTGCATTTTTGAAGGTGAGTTATGAGGCATTAATGCCTTTATTGTAGCAAGTTCAGACAGTATTTGGCTTCACTGCAGATGGGAGACAATCATTCATGACTGTGGGGGGGTGGGTTAGTGGGTTGGTTTGGCCTCAGCGAGAGCATAATGACGTGGAATAGAACAAGGAGTTCCAGTAACTTAAACAGTAAAGCTATTCAGAAAATTCACAGCCTTTTTCAGAAATCTTTGTTCAACATGACACAGCTGCCCAGAGACAGGGCTCCGATGGGAATATGCTGCCACACAGGTGTCGGGCTGGAGGGTGGAGCCTGCTCTGACCAGTACTGACCAGCAGCAGGGAGCACTCCTGTGGGAGGTGTGCCTGGGTAGGGGAACTCCTCTGTGCTCAGTGGCAGAGTTCTGGGAGGTAAGTGGGTTGAGGAGTAGCAGGGAGAGCAAGAGAGAGAGAGACTAAAAGCTATCTGCTTTCCCTGACACAGGCTGGACAGTCAGACTGGATACATGACACAGGATACATTCCTCTTTCTGCCTGGGTGAACACAGTGACTTAAGGGGTAGGGGGCAGTGGTGATGAGTTCCTACCTGGTGCAGCTGGTGTGTCTCCTCTGTGACTGCCCCACCTTCACAGGTGCCCTCCCATAACAGGTATGAGGCTCTGCAAGTGAAACTGAACAACAAGGACAGTGGTTCATCCAGCATGGAGGTGTTGCTGAGGTTGGTCTACTCTCTGCATCAAAGCTTCCATAAAGAAAAAAGAAGGGTCATTTCCACAGGAGAGTCCCCTCTGAAGGGAACAGAAGGCACCTTATGCCAGCCATAAGGCATAAGGTGCCCTGCTTCCTTGGGGCTTGGGTTTAAGACATTAAGAGAAAGCTGCCCTGAATATACTGCCCTGAATACTGCCTTTGATTGATTATCCTTGATTGATTTTTTTCATGTAGGCAGTAATGAAGTTGCAACAAGAAGTCTGAGCAAGTTCCTGAAGACTGTCCCAAGTCCCTGAAATCTCTCTAAGAGCAACCAAGAGACTTCAGGTACTCGGGACAACTGGTTGAGGGATCAGGAGTGCAAGTGGCATTTTCCTCTATCCTTCCAGGTGCAGAAAAGATGAGGGAAGAAACAGAAGCAAACAGCAAGCCAATCAATACCTGGCTCTAAGCCTGGTGTCATCTGTAGAATTTTGATTTTTAGGGGTTTTTTTTGGTCATGGGTCAGTTGACTTGACATCGAGTCTGCTAGGACCATGGAGGTCCCGTTGTCTGGAAATTAGCACAGGTGACACTCATCTACAAGAGCTGGAAGGATAACCTGGCCTGTCTGCCTTGGTGCTGAGGAAGGTCATCTTAAATGCTGTCACTAGGCACATGCAGGTCGAACAGGTGATCAGGCCCAGCCAGCACAGGTTTGTGAAAGGCAGGTTCTGCTCATGCAGCCTGATCTCCTTCTATGGCAAGACAACCTGCTTGGTGGATGAGGGAAAGGCTGTGAGTCTTGTCTACCCGGCTTTAGTAAAGCCTTTGACACCATTTTCCACAGCATTCTCCTGGAGAAACTGACTGCTTATGGCTTGGAGGAGTAAAAAGCTTGCTGGATGGTGAGCCTAGAGAGCAGTGATGAGTGGAGTTGCATCCAGCTGGCAGCCAGTCACAAGTGGTGTCTCTCAGGACACAGTCTTGGGGCCAGCCTGTTTGATGTATTTATCAACCGTCGGGACGAAGGGATCAAGTGCACTCTCAGTCAGTTTGCAGAGGACACCAAGCTGGGTGGTGTGTTGATCTGCTGGAGGGCTGGAAGGCTCCACAGAGGGGTCTGGACAGGCTGGATTAATGGGCCAAGGCCTTTTATATGAAGTTCAACAAGTCCAAATGCCAGGTCCTGTGCTTGGATCACAACAGCCCCATGTAGCACTACAGGCTGGGGGAAGAGCAGCTGGCAAGCTGCTCTGTGGAAAAGGACCTGGGGGTGATGATCAACAGCCAGCTGAACATGAGCCAGCTCATGCCCAGGTGGCCAAGAAGGCCAGTGGCATCCTGACCTGTATCAGGAATAGAATGGCCAGCAGGAACAGGGCAGTGATTGTCCCCCTGTACTCGGCACTGGTGAGGCCTCATCTCAAATCCTGTGTCCAGTTCTGAGCCCCTCAATACAGGAAGGACACTGAGGTGCTGGAGCATGTCCAGAGAAGGGAAACGGAGCTGGGGAAGGGTCTGAAGCACAAGTCTTGTGAGGACAGATTGGGGGAGCGGGGGATATTTAGTGTGGAGCAAAGGAAGCTCGGGGGAGACCTTATCACTCTCTACAATTGCCTGGAAGGAGGGCATAGCAATGTGGAAGTTGGTCTCCTCTCAGATAACAAGCAATAGAAGAGGAAATGGCCTCAGTATAGAGGACGTTTAGACTGGATATTGGGAAAAATTTCTTCTTGGGAGGGATTGGCAGGCATTGGAACAATTATCTCAGGAAGCTGTTGAGTAACTATCATGGATGTCTTTAAAAGATGTTGAGATATGACACATGGGGACATGGTTTAGCGATGGACTTTGCGGTGCCGAGTTAATGTTGAACTCTGATCTTCCACTCAAAACAATTTTATGATTCTGTAATGATTTGTAGTTAGAATGGAAAAGGTTTGACCATCTTGTACTCTAGCCCTGTAAAACCTGCAGCATCCTTTTATAAAGAGGTGTTACTCATCAAGATTTTTAATCAGTTGTATTTTCTCACCTGAGGCGAAATTCTGACCTAATTAAAGTTAATGGGTGAAAACTTAAAACTGGCAGACTCAGAATTTCACTCATCCTGTTTAGATGCTTTTAATTGGAGTATAGGAATAATTAGGGCATGAGAGGTGAGTGGTAGCATAGATACACAGGCAAAGCTATGAAAAGAAGATAGCAATGAGTAGTAACAGGCATAAAGGGATAATATTTCTTTTAAAAAAAGAAATACAATTTTAAAAATAAAGATAAAATAAATCTGAAAGATAAAAATATATTATTAGTTCAAATCTATGAAATTCTAAAAATAAACCAACTTATTTTTGCCCTTACATGAATTATATTCAAGGATTAGTGCACTAAATGGCTGGGCAAAATTAGCATCAATTACACGGTGATTTCTATCTATAAGCAGGTCAGGTGTCTCTAGAAGGATGTGTCTTGTTCAAGGTGACTCTGCAAACCAAAGAATGCATAAGTGATAAGTGTGAATTAATCAGAGATTAATATTTCCTTATTGTACCCTGAGTTTAGAATTTAGGCACTAGCAGACCCTGCAGTCTCAAAGAAAAGAACACCCCAGAAGAACCAGCTCTTTTCCACAGGCTGTCTTAGTCAGTCGCATTCATCAATTGGCTTGAATTGTTTCCACTGATAAAAAGTGAATGATCAGCATGTTATTTACACCTATGAGGTTATTCTTCCTGCAACATAACCTCAAGTGTCATCCAGAAGGACCAGCTTTTGCTGAGTCCTATAAACCAGGAATTGAAATAATGCTTTGATACAGGAGGGTTTTAAAGCAAACGGACTTCTTACTGCTCTTGATGGATTTGGGTTTAGTTTTGGCTTTGTGTTTCCACAAATGGAAAGTTATTTAAAGTATTTTGCAAAAGGCTCGGTGAATCTTGACCTCAGAGGCAGTTTATTTTTAACATGACAAAACATTATCTATTTCCATAATGCTATGTGTGGTCATAATGTCTCATTTTTTGAATTGCAACTTCCATTGATGTCTGTCATCATTGTTCTTTACAACATAAATTGAATTTAAGAATAAGTTGATGAGTTTTATCATCTGGGAGTGTGCACCACATATCTGATACTTTTTTAAAATTTTTTTTCTAGTGTATGTTTTATATTGCTGACTGAGAATGGTAACAAATAATCTCTATAGAAGAGTATTACTTTTTTTCCCCTGGTATTTATGTGATCAGGCACTTTTCAGACACACATTTCTCATAAATGTATACATTATAGAATTGCCAATAATTTTTTAAAATAAATTCTCCCACTAATTTTCTGTCTTTCTTCTTTCTAGTCTGCTCCCAGTTTTCAAGAGGAGTCTTTGCTATTTTTGGATTCTATGACAAGAAGTCTGTAAATACCATAACATCATTCTGTGGGACTCTTCATGTCTCCTTCATAACTCCCAGCTTCCCAACAGATGGAACGCATCCCTTTGTCATCCAGATGAGACCTGACCTCAAGGGAGCTCTTCTCAGCTTGATCGAATACTATCAGTGGACCAAGTTTGCATATTTGTATGACAGTGACAGAGGTATGGTGCAGTACTTTTAACCTACACCCTCTTTGGCAGGTGTATCTTGTTGAAATCTGGAATTCATGTTAGATAAGTAGATAATGGAAGAAATATTTACCTCCAACAAGTGTAATTGATTCAAGTGTTTCTTGAATTTAGAAATGAGTTTTTGGGGCAGAAACAAAATTGTTTAAATGAGAATGAAATTATTATGGTATGCTTTAATAGAATTGCAGCTGTTAGGTAATGTGAGATTAGTCATATGCTGTAAAACAGTTTCTATGTGAAGTTTTTTCTTTTTTTGTTAAAGAAATATCTAAGGAGAAAAAAATCTGGGCATGAAGGGCTATCTGCTACTACAGATTCACTCCACAAATGAAAAATCCATAGCTGGGCACCAAGCGAGCAAAAAATCTTGGATGCAGTCAGTCCCTGCTTCTTTGGAGACTGCTTTTGGTATTGAGTTCCTCGCCTCTGTTGAGCTTAGATTTCCTTGTTGATTTTGATGAACACAAACCCATTGCTTAGAATCAGTCAACTCCACCATGCAGGCTTCTCATGCCCTTTTATGGCTGTAGTAGTAATAATGTAACAGTTTATGAACTTGAAAATGTTACTGGCAAATTGTGGTATATCAGTTATTTTTCTGAGAAGAAGCAGCTCTATCCAGAAAAGGTGGGAATTTTGATTGCGTTTTCTGGAATTCCATTATTATCATTCCATTTTCAGGTTGTCCTCACCTAGTAGTCCTTGGCTAACTTTCTTCTATTCTTACCTGCTCTTGTTCCCTTTAAAGAGGCTATTTTGTAGCTTGTCTGCATGTTCATTGGTCAGAGTTAAATGTTAAATGCATTTTAAGATCTAAAACGCTAATAGAGTTAAAGCATGGTTATACCGCTCCATGGTTTGTTGAGTAGTGGGGGGTGACTTTAAATTCCCTGCATTCTGATGCCATTTTATACATGATGTTCATGGAGCTGAAGGCGTCTCCTCAGGAGAGTTCACTTTGGTAAGCACTCAAGTTAGAAGAACTAATCCTGGTGTAATGTCAAAAGGTAATGTCACATGGAACAATGAATCCTAAGCTCATTTCTCTGGCAGTTCCTTTTCAAATTCACATTAGAATGAGAAACATTCACTGTCTTTTTAGAAGGGACAGATGTAAAACTACTTTATTTGCCAGTACTCTGTCAATCATTTAGCAGTGGGTAGAATGTGACCTGCATGTGATTTATATTTAGGAAGTACTGAAAAACACCTAGTTCTTGTGAGCTGCACTGTCTGGGTCTGGCCAGGAATAACAGCATGAGATTGTTCTTTCTAGCCGCCCTTTGGTTCTTCCTTTTTTTCTTACCTGTTGGTTTTATTTGTGCAAGGCACCCCAGTGATAACAAGCTCCGAGGCATGAAGCTGCTATCCTTATGAGGAGTAAATTGTTGCTCCTCAGTGTTCCCCACAGACTGTGTGACGTCAACCTGCAGAGTCAAGCAGTTTGTAGCCAGCTACATTGACATCGAATCCCAGATACACAAGTCCACAGTTCCTTTAAGCACTTTTGCCTGTTAATGTAATGACAGTGATGTGCATTTAAGGAATTATATAGAATTGAAGATGTTTCCACCTTCAGGAGTGAGATAAAAAAGGCAAAGAGACTTATTCTTCATGGAATCTATGAAGGCTAATAAGAATTACTTTGATTTCTTACTCCTAAAGAATTGTTTATTGCTGCTGTTAGAGCACCTCTGTGGTTAGGGACTTACTGGCTGAAGTACAGGGCAATTTCCTGTCCTTCCTGTCCATAAGGAGTGAGGCCATTCAGTATATGTGTACCCAAGCTATTACTGTCTTAATACACTAGTTATGCTCCTGTAATATGGAGTAGTGTCCTTTTACCATCCTTACCTCCTCTCTGCCATTACTAACAGTGAGTTTTGGAAAAAGTAGTTGCATTATTGTAAGATTCTATCTGTAAAAGAATTGCTAAGTTATTCAGCCTCTCTTCTGTCATTCATTTTAATGCTCACTGCTTTAAAAGTTTGTCTCATGATAACCAAAAGAGGTTCAGGACAATAATTTCCCAAGCAGAAGTGCTTCTTCAGCTTAAAAAATAGGAACTGAAGTTGCTTGAGTTTTCTCCTCTGCAGAGTTTTCCGCTTTTGTTACTACTCTCCAGAAAATTTCACTTTCATGGAAGTATTCCTGCAAATGGTTTTTGTTTTGTTTGGTGATTTTGCAGTGTGTTATTGCTAGCAGAATAAACTAAGCTCCATGGGGATGACGAGTCTGCCACACAAAAAAAATAGCAAGCAATCCAGGCAGCCATTTGATATCTCTGCAGAGAGTACCTCAGGAAAAGAGAAACTCTGGGAAAAATAGAAGATCAGAGGAGCCCTTTGCAACGGGTTGTATTAGCATTAGTAGTCCTTATTAATTTTAGTCTAGTTGAGATTGTTTAACTCAGAGGAAATTTAGACAGGTTGGAGGACCTGAAATCTGCTAATGAGATTTGAAACAATTATTCAGAATAAATGTGTTTTAGTTTGGCTGATCTGTCTTTTTTTAAAATTTTAATTCATAATTTCAAGCAGTATTTTGATATTTAAACAAGCTTTAGTATTTTTTAGTGTTTTAAGATGCTCCCTGCATCTCTCAGTTTGCTTGCATTTCTAATCTTTCCCTTTTAACACAAGTTCTCCAGATTCATCTTTAGCATTTGAAGTAGTTCATATGTACTGGTGGACTGTAGTTATCTGTGATTTTAAAATGAATATTCATTGCATGGCATACAAAATTTAATATCAGTCTTTCCAAAAGAGACTTGGAAAACCAGAATTATATAAGACAATAATTCAATTTATGCTTTTGGAAGCCTGCCATTGTCTACCTCTGCTGATGACCAGTCTTGTGAAATGCTGTATGTCATTACCATTTTCACTGATGAAGCTGAATTGCTAAACACTGACCAGTCTTAATTTAATATTATACTGACAGACTGTGAGACAAATTAATTCTTAGTGCTCTCCTTCTATGTTTATGGGCATGACCACTATTATTTCTCATGAGAGTTATACCTGAAGCTCCCTTTACATACCACATCAGAATTTATCTCAAAGAAAGGATTCCTGGTGTTTGGTGGTTTCAGGAGAGAAGAACATGCAAAAATGTCAATTCACTTGTAAGAAAGTCTAATTTTTTTTTTCCTATAATAGTATCTGGTATCCCTAAAACTGCTCTCTAGAATCATGTAGAATTCTCTGGTAAGAATTGAAACATGGTAAGTATCATTCTTGTACTGCTGGAAATCATTAAAATTGTACTTTTTGTACAGCAGGAAATAATTTCCAGCAGTAATTTTCATGTTTCTCTACTACATTAGTTCATGCCTAAGAAGTAAAATCTGTCAAGTAAAGTCTTCACTGGTTTTACAATACATTATAGGTAGTTGCATCTGTACAAACGTTACAGCTTCCTATCAGGAACTTGCCAAAAGTACAAGATGGAAGCAAACTTCTCTACACTGCTTGTAGGTGTTAGCATTGAGCCTGCTTATCTATATGGGAAAATATATCTCAGCCCATCCTTCATAATCAGGGATGCGAGTGTAGGCAACAGAAATAATAAATCCATTACCATCACTGCAGAACATGGGAATTCTGCCTTAGACTTCAGTGAAGTCTGGGTTTAAATACAGTACTGCTCAATTGCTGGGTACAAAAGCTATTCAACAGCTTTTGTTTAAGCAGTTGATCCTTTAATAAGGATGATCCTTTTGCTCTAATTGGATCACTCTTCTCCTAGGTCTCTTTCCCACTATGAAAAATTCCAGCAGTGGATCAGTGAAACCAGCAAAGTCCAATTCTGAAGAGGGTTAAGCCAAACCCAAAGGTTGTACTTATGTGGCTTTACCTTGATGCCTTGCAGTGATGCAAATGGAAATTTCATGCAATAATAATTGATTGGGACCACATATATCTTAGCTTCCGACTTCTACCTACTTGTGACGGGTCAAACAAGTTACAGGAGATCTTAAATAAGTGATCTCACAAATCACATTGCAGAAACTTGTTAATTCTTGAACCTCTGTCAGTCATATCATCTGTTTTCTCCTGTGCTTCACTAGGCTTATCAACATTGCAAGCTGTGCTGGATTCTGCTGCTGAAAAGAAGTGGCAAGTGACTGCTATCAATGTAGGAAATATTAACAATGAGAGAAAAGATGAAACTTACCGTTCACTGTTTCAAGATCTAGAGGTGAAAAAGGAAAGACGAGTGATTTTGGACTGTGAACGCGATAAAGTCAACGACATTGTTGATCAGGTTTGCTATTCTCCTTTCTTCAGTGACAGCAGTTAGCAGTATTCTATAAGTAAATGTAATTAGTTAATTTGTTTTGGTGGTATTTTTTTGATTATTATGAATCATTTGACAGTGACTAGTTTGTATGGAGGACCACATACATGCGAGGCAGAAAGGGTGCATGCAAATCCTATAATCTCTCCCTTTGTTCAAAGGCAAGATAATTTTATCTGGATGATCCTGTATAGTTTTCTATCCTGGTTATTTAAAATAAAAAGTAATTTACAAAATACCTTGTTCAGAATATTTCACAACCTAAGTAGTATACTGTGTTATACATGGTTGATACACTATTATATCTGGTCCACTGTAGGTAGTTATGTATAAGGATTAGTTTTTTTTACACCTAGAATTAGTTTCTTTTTACACTATTACATCTGGTCCACTACAGGTAGTTATGTATAAGGATTAGTTCTTTTTACACCTAGTTCTTTTTCTCCCTCTAATGCATTTTCTGAGAACCTTTTATGTCTTGGGAAGACTGTATCACAGCTTCTCTTTCTCATTTAGTACCCTTTGAAATTCGTGTTTTGAAGCTCTTTGTCATTTGTACTTTCCTTGCTTGTCTCTTCATTTTGTGTCACTCCTAAAGTGTGTTAACCAAAATTGGATGCTGTTTTTCATAGCTTTAAAAAGAGCTATGAAAAGGGCTTTAAAAAGAGCAGCAAAATCTGTCTTCTCTCCACCCATGCAAATTATTTGCCAAAATAATTTTTTTAAAAAAATTCTTTTTAAAAGCATTATCACAGTGCTCTGATTCAAATTACTGCATTACTTTGAAATCCACCACTTCAGTCCTAGTGTCTAGGAAGGTCTTACTGGCTCTGTACCCTACCACTTTCCATGCATGCAGAGCGCAATGGAAAATTGTAAGGACAGTTCCCTGTTGGCTTGAGCTTCATCATGTGAGACTATGCAGCATCAGTAGGGATGTATCATCAGAGGATGAATGTATTTGTTTGAAGGTTTTTTGAAGGGCTTGTTATTTTGGTCTTTGTTTTGAAGGTCGTTATATTTTGAAGAGCCTCCAGACAATGAGCAGTGTCCTTAATGGAGTACATTGTGTTTGTGTTTTATTTGGAGTTCATATCTACAAACTGTTTTTCTAATCTTCAAGATAAATTTGAATTTGATCCTGTTCTCAAGAACATTTGATCTCTCTATCATCTGCAGTTTTTCAAAATCACATTTTCTGACTTACCAATATGAAGAAATTTACAGTGTAGACCAATGTTTGACATAAGGAGTCCTTTTAGGTCCTCTTCAGTTGGTTCTGTGTGGCTTTTCAAATGGTTCTTTACTTACCTTACAGTGACTTTTTGTCTTGTCCATGTTTCTCGTGAGTTTCTAATGATGTCCTACAGAACAATTCCCTTTTTAGATTCAAGATATGTCGCATCTGCTGTTTCCTGTTTATCAGGCCAGAGAAAATATAGATACTGCTTTGACATATTTCAGTCTTGACAAGACAATTTTTAGCATTTATCTTACTATCCTATACATTCTTTTTAAAATAAGCATGTAATATTCATTATAATCTCTGATATGAAACTTTGGCTGACTGCAATTTTCTTGTTTCACCTTTTAGTCATGTTTTATAGACAAAAGCCCTCTTTACCCTTCAGTTCCCACTCATTTTTACAGTCTTTGTTTCATAATCGACCTATTTTTGTCTTTGTCTGCTTCTTATTTTGATTGCGGTTCTGGGATATTTTTCTTGCCCTAATTGCACTTTGATAGATTCCACCTTTTTTAGACGCTTAGAGTTTCTCAGCTTATCCCCACAGACTTGTGCTACTCCTTAAGCACACAGATGGCTAAGCTTTTGTTTCTGCTGTTTTGATTTGTAAGTCACTGAAGAGTCCTAGATAACCGTATCAGCCTCACAGGTCAGTTAATATAACTCTAGTTCATTTTTCTCCTCTGAACATAGTTTGCAGCTATGCCCTGGAATATGTTCTCTTAAGCTGTTCTCAGCTGTCCCATATGGGTTTAGTCTTGGAATTCTCTTTGCAAGACAGCCTAGTTGTTTCTGGACTTCAGTGTCTTTTTGAAGCCCTTACACTAGCCTTATCCTTACACTCAGTAACTTCCCTTCCTTACATTTAAAAGTAAACTCACTTTCAATTTCTCAAAAAGCCTACAAGAAAGTTTAAATCACTGATTCTCTATTAATTTTCTCCATCTCTAAAAATGAAGTGCTGAACAATGGATTTCTTGGCCTGTGAGCATCCTTTGAGTGTGTTCTTCTAATATCAGCATACTCTAGGTCTTGCTTTGCTCCCAGGTTTATCTTTTTGAAAAATTTTAATTCCTACCCTGAAAAAAAAACCTCAGAAATTTCCTCCATTTCATGAGGATTCCTGAAGTAGACACATCATACCAGTACCCTTTTTTCTGTCTATTTTTACTGCAAGAAATGCAACAGGCTTTCTGTTAACCAGATTTTCCTTGAATATCAAAGTACTGTTTGCATGCTCGATACATAAAGGAGCAACTTCTTCACTTTCTTCCTTGCTTTCTGTTGTTGAACAAATCATGCATTTTAGTGCTTTGATTTATCCTGCAAATATTTTAAGCTGGGGTGACAGCCTCAGGTTCACTCAGTTACATTTTGTAGCCCTTGGATCTTTGTATAGCCACAACATGTATTTGCAAAGTTGTTTCATCATTCTTGGTTTTTGTCTCATGTTATAGTTCCTCTTCCAGATTTCAACTATTCATGTAAGTTGAAAAATATTTCAGTTCCCCATCTCTCCTTAGACTAGTTTATATTCTCTTCTCTGTTCTGGCAGGTCTGTGTTACCATGCTCTTCATTATATAGCTTCTGTCTCTCCTCAGGCAGCTTCCTTTGCAGAATCTCATTTCATCCTGATAACACCCTTTGGGCAGCTCTGTAATTACTGCCACTACCTGTCTGTCCCCTCTAGAGAAGATCCTCTAAACTGCTGAATAGCTTTTGTGTGCACAGCTCCTTCATCGTGGCTCTTGGTACTACCACTGAATTTTCTCAGTTTTAACTGGCAGCATCCTTAGTGTTCGTATAGACAGGAGGCAAGTTTTAGCAAGCTGGGTTAATAAAAGAGTACCTAGTGGCAGCTAGAGCAGAGTTACTGAGCATTGATCCAAAGTCTTACAGCTGGTTGTCTTCTCAGATACCAGTGATGAAGAAATAGTTCATACAGAGATCTAATGTATTTGGTCTAACTGAAATTTCTTTGGAAGCAGCAGCTACAGAAATACATCTGAAAATAGTTGTTAAACCTCTTAATAAGTTTTTAGTTTTAAGTAGTCTGGTCCAAGTAATTGTTTTAGGATACTTAAGTTCAAAATATATTGACCTCAAAAAAGGAACAATTTAATTACTTCCATGGCCTATGTAATGTGATCCCTCTCAGTCTCAAACTCTAGTAATGTAAACTCAGTGTTAAAGCTGCTTTCAATTCTATTTCTGTAAATTCATTAAACCAAGTATGTGGAATGTTGTTCACTAGTACCCTGATATAAGTTTCAGGATACCTAGTCTGAATATTTTAGTTATATGTTAAATGAGGAAATGAATGAATTATCCTCTCTTAATTTAAGTTCATTGTTCTCATTGTTCAAAAGATGGAATAAACCTCTATACTTCTCTTACCTCGCACATCCTTCCTCTGGAGAAGTGCTTAGCTTCGAAATGCAAATTTCCCATGCAGACATAGTCTTAATTAGGTTTATTTGGGAGAAGAATACATGCTACAGGTCTACCAGCAGGGACTGTTGAGAAACCACCAGCTGGCTTTGAGGGAGATTATGAAGAGGACTTAGGGCAATAAGCAATTTGAACTTTGCAAGGCTTTCTCATAATTCATTAATGTCAGTGGGCAGAATCTAGCAGGAGTCTGTGAGGCACAGTGTTTCTAGTGCTTGATGCCAGCTCTCTCTTGGCTGGGTTGTGCCTTTAATACACAGCATAGTAATTAATTAGCATTCAGCTTCTGTGTCTGGAGGGACTCTCCCTCTTGGGACTTGGACTTTAATGTGGCTAATTTCTACCAGCAAAGAGTATGTTCAGTGGTGCATTAGGTAAAATAAAAGATAAAGCATTACACAAACTCAGTATTGTGTACCATAAAGCTCTTAACTAGCTTTTACGTCATACTGCATTTTATACCTTTCAAGTCTTTGTATACCAGGTGAACATTCTCCATTATGGAGGTATTTCTTCTTTTTTTTACAGGTTATCACAATTGGTAAACACGTTAAAGGATACCACTATATCATTGCAAATCTGGTAAGCATTCTTAGTATTGAAAATACCTGTATTGCTCATTTGACTGTTCATGGAAGCACATCAACTAATATTTTGTTTTATATACATTTTAGAAAACAGAAAAAAAGCTAGATGTCTTTATCCTTGCTAAATGAATGCCTGTGTTGAGATTATGTTTGCTTATTGGCTGATTTTTTTTTTCAGGATTTAAATGCCTCTTACCATATTCCCATCAATGGGAATGAAGGTTGCTCAGCACCTACAATAGAACTTCTCTTTTTCTATATACTTTAGAAAAAGAGGGTATGTAAAATAGAAAAATAACTTTCTGCATGATAGGATGATACATTCATTCAGCAAGGTGATGATTTCTCTCTCACAGCTTTTAAACTAAAGAATCACGGTTCTCATTTTTCATTCTGCTAGACTAGTGAGTCTCGGATTTCTACATTTCATCCCTCAGATTGGCTGGATAATCAGTTTGAATTCATGTTTTCTTGAGCATAGCTGATCAGACAGTCTAGCTAATAGTGTCGCTGCAGGGAAAGTTCAGAAAACTCACTAAATTCTGTCAAGGTATTTTTTTTGAAATTGTGTCTAAAGGTGAAGGGCCATTTTACTGACATCAAAGTCTATAAGCACTCACTTACTGTAGCTATGGGAACTAATCCAGTTGGTTTTTTGTAATAGACGAAGCAAATTCTGCCTGCTCAAATCTCGGTTACCCTGTTCAAGAAAAGGGTTTTGGGGATTGTATAGTGCAAGTGCCACCAAGCCATTTTTTTCATCATTTATTCTGGAACTGCGATAGCGTTTGATATAAATTCCAGCAGAGCCGAGAGTGCCTGCCCCAATTGACACTGTCTTCCATAGTCTTTTGAGGAGCCTGTAGAGACAGAAGGACCATGGTGTGTCTCGGGCACCTGAGGCATAACCCCGGTCTCCTCCCAGCCTTTGATGAGAACACTTCTCCCTCCAGGCAGGCAGTGCTCTGAAGAGTCATGTGGGTGCCACTGTGTGAAGAAGCCTGGTGCTTTAAAGGCCTCTTTAAAAGCTGAACACTGGGGTTTCATTCTTATGTCTTAATAACTAATTTTTGGATAAAGAAGTTGAGGTGCTGATATTCATAAAGCAGGCATAATAGTGTTACAAAATGTGAAAAATCATCTGTTAGTCATCTGTGGTTTGCATTGCAAATGTTGGATAAACAGTATTTTGAGTCTTAAGGGAAATTTTAGGAAATGTGCCCAGCGGATTTCATTATGTTAACTGGTTGCTACTTTAGCCATTGCTTTAAATTTGTAACAGTAAGTCCATAAGATCTAAAAATTACTGAATCTTATGTTTTAAAGCTGTTTAATATTATGTGTAGAGTGTTTATGGTAGCGATTTTAAAAATTTGTTTTTCTCGGTCAGAAAGAAAACTTATCTAGCATTTGAATCATATCTCATCTTCACTGAATCCACCTGCTTTCTTCTTTATGGACTGTAGTAGTATTCTCCTCCAGTCTGATCAGTCATTCAAGAAATTGATCTATTTTGAGAATAAAAAGATGCTGATAGATGGAGAAGAGGTTTGAATATACAATGCATGTTCCTGTTCAACTGTCAAGTTACATGATCCCTGCGGAAGAGTCTGTATTAGCAGGCAACAGCACATGAGGATCATTAATATACAATAATTAAGGAGCATCTAGTGTAGCAATTGTAGCAACTTATGATAATGTGGTTTGAAGTTGCTGCTTCTTTTTGTATTCACTCACAACATTCATTTATAATGAAGTGTCTGGCATCATTATTTCGTGTGAACGCATTTGTGTGGTTATTTGGGTGACGTTAAATCACCAAACACAGAAAACAGAACACAACAACTGTTTGAAAGAGTGGAAAGTAGTTCTCTATGTCAGAGGGAGATGGTAAGTCCTTCTACATGCTTTAAAGCTCCTAAAAAAGAGGATGCAGCTGTGGCTGTAAGTATTCCTCCCTAAAACTTGCTTGCCCGTTACTCTTGTCCAGTGTTTCCTTTCTCATTTAAGTGGTCCCCTGAAATTAACAGGACGTTTAGGAAGTTAAGATGGCAAGGACAGTTCCACTCAGCCCTTGCTCTCTGTAAAAGTGTTTGTCTAGTGGGCAGCAAGAAGCATTGCTGGCTGATGGAGCTGATGACTTAATCCTGGCAGCCCAGGATTTAAGTTGGATCCAGTTTGAAGAAAATGTTGGCTTACTCTTCTGCAGTAGAGGTCATATGGTAACTCTTTCTTTTTGTACACTATTGAGAGAACTGCCAAAACTATTAAAATAACAGACACAATTTTTTCTGTGCTCAGGGATTTACTGATGGAGATTTGTCAAAAATTCAGTTTGGAGGAGCTAATGTCTCAGGATTTCAGATAGTTGACTATGATGATCCTCTGGTGTCAAAATTTATACAACGTTGGTCAACACTGGAGGAGAAAGAATATCCTGGTGCACACACTAGTACTATCAAGGTATGTCTTATGTTTGTTTTAACTGCACTAGAAGTACAGGAGGTGAAGGATTTGGAATAGAAACACAAGAGCCAGAGAAAGCTCTTGAAAATCAACAGTGCCAACACAATTTTATATTTCTCTGGGGTACTTTTAACATTCTCTGTCATAAGACTGATTGAGCAAAGATGCTACACTCTTAAAAATGTTCAAGATAATTTTATCTTGTGTCGCTGTAAATCTGTGCCTGACAGCTTGTTAGGTAATTGGTTTAGATATGATGATAGATTAACTGGATCTACTGACTATTTTTGATTTTTCTCTTTCTCTGTTTTGAAATGCTTCTTTTTCTTTGTATTTTGAAATGTTTAAAGACAAATATTTTTCATGCTTCTGGGGCCCACAGCACTTTTTTGATGTAACATAATGTCCCAAAGAAATGGTTAGACAGTTCCTTTGAGACAGATGCCTAAGTCCTACAAAGACCTACAAAATTAAATGCTACTCCTGACATACAGAATCGTGGTTTGATTTCAGCCCTGTTAACGATGTGACACCAGGCAAGTGGTTTAGCTTTTTTACCTCAGTTTTACTCCTGGATAAGTCTAGGATAATAGTACCTTCTAACTTTCTCCAACCATCATGAGGATCAATTAGTGGCTGCAAGATATTAAAAAGAATAGTTCAATTTTAATGCTAGATAATTTTTGTTTTAAGTAATAGAACCAGAAATTTTAATAGTAACTTGCTCTTAAAAGACAAAAAAAAAAAAAAAAAGTTGCAAATGTTCTAGCTATAACTTTTTTTGTGCTATAGTTTCAATATTAGGCATGTTTTCAATGTATAATGAAATGAATAAAAAGTTTCAGCATGGGAAGAAGAACCATTCTTTTAAATGCCTGGTAGAAAAGTCCTTTAAAGCACACAACCTTAATTTTAATTTCAAAAAAATATTATAGATTCCTTTTTTATGAGGCCAAGTTTGGTGGTAACTTAGTCAAAGTGATTTTTTTTTCTGTGATTATTTTTGTAGTTTAAAATCTTTATGACAGAAGTAGTGAATTTCTTTCTTGATGTTTGAAAAAGTAAACTGGAGACTGTGTCAGGTCTTTAGGTACATTTATATTACGGATGTGTAGGATACATAATCTGTATGCTCTCATTTAGGAAAAAGGGAGGGGATGTGGGGAATTAATAGAATCCTTTTGTCTCTCTGATTATTGAGTGCCCAAATCTAGTTATATATTTATGTTGCAGAATCATACTCTGGACGTAATAATACGGAAATACATAAAACACATGACTAAACTGAAGAACTCAAACCAAGACATAGTTTTTAGCAATGATGGAAAATAAATGGGTGAGACACAGTAATAGGGTCTTTGGCTTTACTTACACTTGGGGGAAATTGCATGTGTGTTGGATAACATGAAGTGGTTGTATTAAAGCATTAAAATCTCTAACTGTGTGACAGGTATTCCATTTATTTCTTCCATGATAAGTCCTTTCAAGTCTAGTAGAAATTGAAAGAGTTGAAGGAGAGTATTTGAAACATCTTCTGCTTTTGAGGTTTATTTTGTTGTGGATAGGAGAAATAAAGTAATTCAAACACTTACTTCCCTGAATTTCAATAATTTAGAACACATTTTAAATTCAGTTTGAAAGGCCAACCTCTCTTCCTTTTAATCTTGTTTGCTCAGGAGATATATATATATATATATATATATATATATTGGACTGCACTGGACTGCAATTTCTCACACAAGAAATTGAGGCCTATGTTAGATTATCAGATGATTTATAAATGCTACGGGTATTGATGGTGGAGAAAGTGTAGATGTATATTGCAGTATTTGGTGACATTGATTGTATCAGTTACTGTATTTCTTTGTGTAGCTTTCTATCTCTTGCCCTTATACATGTATTACTTGTCAGTTTTGCTTGTCATTACATGTAGGGTTAGAGATATGTCAAATTCCTTCCCATCCTTGAGGGAGCTAGAGGCAGGGCAGAATCATAGAAACCATAGAAACAGGGCAAGAACGGTCTTTGAGCAGTCAGTCACCCAGTCTGTCCTCCTCGCCTGAAGGCAGAATCAGATAAACCTGTGCAGTTCCTGTGAATAGTGATTCCACAACTTCTCCAAGCTTCTATTTCAGCACTTAAATGATCTTGGTTTTGGCTTTTGTCTAATCTTAATCAGCCTTTATATCAATTAATCCATTACTCCTTAATATGTTTCTAATGACTGTGAGAGAGTTCTGCTTTTTCGTTGTCCTTCTATATTTGAAAATGGCTGGCACCCTTTCTGCCTTGTTTTCCTCCCTGCAAAACCAAATTATTCCTTTTTCCTTTGAATTTTCTGCTCTCAGATCCTGTTTGTCATTTTTCTCTGGAACCTTTCTATTTGGTACCTCTTTGAAATGCCAGACTGGCTACTGCAACACATCTGAGTGCTATGCTGAGGGAATGGAAATAATGGCTTCATGTGTCTCAGACAGTACTCATTCCAGGGGGTTCTTTTGTATGAGTTTCTTTCTTCTTTTTTTTTTTCCTCTCCTCACCACCATGAGAGTAGTGAGATATATTTCTCATGGGATACATGCTAACAGCCTTTAAATAAATACTTTAAATAAATGCTTTTTCTACATTACTTTCTTGTGCAGCTGCTGATTTAGATGGGCTCATACCATATCTGTCCACTTATTCATTACTTTTAAATATAGGATTTTTTTCATTGACACATGCTGAATTGCATTCCTTACCTGTCCTTTGTGAGCATTTCATTCCTTCTTATATTGTTATTCTGGCTGTGTTACCCTCTGCTTCTTGGAATACTGTATAAACATCTAAGCTACTGGACAGGTTAATGCACTTGTCTCCCACTTCTCTCTTAAGTGGTCTTAACTTTTCTCCACTTTTGATTTTGAGGTAGTTGTCCAAATTGCCAGTGCTGATAAACGAACTTTTGCTCCCAGTCCTGTGGAATCTAGGAAACTCTCACAGCAGATTCTGTATGAAACAGATAGGAAGGCTGACAAAACCCTGCATCATCAGTATAGAATGAGAGGTGGTTACATGCCCCTAACAGGTAATATCTCTGGGATTGCAAGTGTTCTGTCATTGCAGACAAAAACATTGCAACTCTGTTGTATTATCTTCGTTTTGTAGTCCAAAAGTAAGTGTACATTCATTGCACATTACAAAATGCTAGTCAATGGACTATGACTGAGCTGATAAGACATATCACAGCATCCAAGTACAGTCCTGAAAATAGAGAAACACACCCTTTCTAAGAAGAAGTGCATGTCAAAGGAACATGTTCTTCAAGAAAGAAGAGCATTTCTAAAAACCTTTTCCACAGATGAGATGCCCAGAAGAGGACCTGTATCAAATTGCTTTAAAAATGTACCTTTACAGTTTATAAAATATTAATTATAAAAATTGCTGTCTTAGGACACAGATGAGAAAAGACACTGACCTCATTTGTTGCTGTACTGTACCTGTACTGATAAATGCACAAGATTTAAAGATTAGGCAGAATGCTTAAAACAAGTTGGCTTTGCAGACTTTTTGCAGAATATTTTTACATCTTTCAAAATTAGTGCTGATGCATGCTTTACTTCAGATTAAATTTTAAACATCTCTTGTAACAAAGGGTTACAGTTATGTTGGTAGTCTAAGCATACAGTTCTAGAAGAGCTAATGTGTAGATCTTGAAACACAGAGGTGGCTAATCCTGGCTAATTTTTTGTCAAGTAGCAAACAGAAAAAGATGTTTAATTTTATAAAGGCCTATTACTAACAAGTTGCAATTTTCTTTCAATCCAGTATTGTGTATTTACAAATATGCTGGGCTTTCTGGGCCTTAACATTGTCCCAGACTGTAACATTTAAGGCAAGCTTCTTGATCTTGTGGAAGGACACTGAAGGACAACACATCCATCTGCATCCAGCTGCTCCAGTTTGCTAATCTGATTAACCCATTCTCTTGAGCAGCAGCCTTTGGTCTATTTGCTGGAAGAAGCTCAATCTGAATCTCTTGAAGGCTAGTGAGACATAAGGTGTATTGCCTTTGTGTGGCAGGGTTTTGGTAGAAGGGGTACACCAGAGTGGCTTTTGTGACAAGCTTTTGGAAGCTTCCTCCATGTCCAGTGGAGCCAATACCAGCCGGCTCCAAGACTGACCCACCGCTGGCCAAGGCCGAGCTCATCAGCGAAGGTGATCATGCCTCTGATAACATATTCAAGGAAGAAGAGAGAAAAGCTGCTGCACTACAGCTGCCAGAGGGAGGAATGGCAATATATCAGAGAAACAGCCCTGCAGACAGTCAGTGCAGAAGGAAGGGCAGGAGGTGGACCAGGTGCCAGAGAAGTTTCCCTGCAGGGGAAGAGTGTGAGGAGTCCACCCTGGGAGGAAGAAGCAGTGGCAGAGATGGGTGCTGAACAGACTGCAGCTCCCTTCCATGTCTCCCTGTGCCACTGTGGGAACAGAGTATAAAGATTTTGTGAGTGAAGTTGAGCCCAGGAAGAAGGGAGAAAAGGATTGAGGTGTTTGGAGATTTTGTTTTTATTTTCTCATTATCCTACTTTGGTTTGACTGGTAATTAATTTTTTTCCGAGTTGAGTCTGTTCTTCTTGTTAGGGTGGTTATTGCTGAGTGATCTCTCCCTGTCCTCATTAGCCTTTCATTATATTTTCTCTTCCCCATTACTCTGAGGAAGGGAGTGACAGAACAGCTTTGGTGGCACCCACTGTCCAGCCAGAGCGAACCCCCCACCTAAGTACTAAGCTTCAAGTAGGCATGTCCTGTGAGGGACAGCTGAGGACTCTGAGCTTGTCCCCTTTGGAGAAGAGGAGGCTGAGGAGTGATCCCATTGCTCTCTACAGCTTTCTAAGGAGGGGGAGTAGAGAGGATGGTGCTGAGATCTACTCCCTGGTGTCCAAGGGGATGTCTGGGAATGGTTCAGAGCTGCACCAGAGCAGGGTCAGACTGGACCTTTGGAAGCATTTATTTACTTTTCTTTCATTTTTTTAGGGTGGTCAGAGGAACAGTCCTCCATGAGAGCTGGTCGATGCCCTGAGCCTGTCTGTCTAAGAGGCATTTGGAAAGTTCTGTTAAAAAAACAAGTTAGAATTGTTCAGCCTGGAGTTGTTCAGGCAGTTGGACGAGATAATCGTTGTAGATCTGTCCAACTGAAATAGTCTGTTATACAAGCCATCCTGCTCTGCAATAAGCTTTTCTAAGAGCAATCTGAGGCTTGAAGTGTCTGAGACAACTTGCATATACAGAATCTATGTGCAGCATGCAGAAAAAAAATTTGGGGCTGCCTGGCTGAAGACCTAATTCAGCTCAGACTCATGGAGAATCCCATTGTGTCAGAAGATGATAACAACCCTGGTGCTCATTTGCAGCTATTTTGGATGGGTGTAGCTGTTTCATACTGGAACATAATGTTTCAGATGTTCTCTTTTCATGATTGTATTTCTGGCTTCATAATCTTTTTCCCCACCCAACCAATGCATAGCTAAGATCCAAAATACTAGATTGTTTTTACCTTCTGATTTTGTCTTCAGTAGTTTCACGTTTTCAAGTTTCTTCTTTATAGTCAAGTCATATAGTCTTTTAGGCAATTATTATGAAACCATAAGTCAGGAGTAATGATGCTTGTAACTGAAAGAGGCTGGTTTAACTATACTGGTGCTAATTAACCTCAAGAATGCAATGCAGATAACATGCAGAAGAAATAATACAAAAATACGTAGCACACAATTATGTACCTTGCAGAAATAATTAACATTTAGATGACTCACTTATTATAAGGAACAAAGAAGAAAACAGTGTAAGCAAAGAAGAAAACACTGAAAACAATTATTCACACTGAAAATTCAGAAGGCAGTTTGTCTAGATATAGATGACAAAGCAAAAGTGTACAGTTGATGAATTAGACAATACCTTCATTTTGGACCGTGCCTCTTATGATTGCAGTGTGTTGGAAAATGCTTTTATAATGCAATGAATTTTAATAAGAGTTATGAGGGATATTCTGTTGCACCTCCTACAGTTTTAATAGAAAATATGATTGAATATGCCTTAATTCTAGTAGATCATAATGATTTAAAAATAAGATTTATTTTAAAAAATAGTTATTTTTTTAGTATTTGTTACAAGGTTGAACCAGGAACTGCTCTGGACAATTTTTGTTTTGTCCTAAGTGCTCTTATAAAACTGCCTGTTTTCAGTTCTTGCATTTTGGTTTCCTGGGCATAAAAAAATATGCATCTAGGAGTTGATGTTCCATCTACCTGCTTTCACTGGGCTTTCAAATCCCAGTATTCAGTCTTCTCTATTTGAAAAAAGAAATACAAAAAATGTGAGCATAAGAAATTTCAATGTTAAATTTTGTGATTCTTTTTAATAGCCTAAGGCCATTTTGCATAATAATCACTCATTCCAGCATAGTTGGTTTGAGTTGTTTTTGTGTTGGTTTTTTTTAGAAAACTCAATTAAAGAATGGAATGTTTAGCCACTGAAAGCAGTGGGTGGTTTGAGGAAATATCTGTAGATTTGACTCAGACATGCAAAAGGCCAATTGACCTAGATCCTTCCATCCTGAAAGTAAAAGTGGCTGAACTGTGCTAAAGGAGATTTCAGAAAACTACAGAGCCAAGTCCTGATATCTCTAGGAAGCTATGTTTCTTTGAATTTGAATCCATTTATTCTTAGTAATTACAAATTATTAAGGATCTTCAGCCAACAAAGTGCAGTGGATTCCTCCTGCCTATTTTCCCAGGAACTCTGTATTGCTGTTTCTCAACCAGCAATTCATCTGGATATGGTGGACCCAGAAACAGGAAAAGCTACTATTCCTTCATGATTCAAGTGTTCGTCAAGGTCAGACATAACCCTGGCCTCACAAAGATCAATGTGATTTAGGACAGTAGAGCTTGATGGAGAAATGGGGATAAGAGGAGAAGAGGGAGCCATGGACAAAGATGAAAATAGTAGTAGTAGGAGGAATGATGTCGTGCAGAAAAGAGGTCAGCGAAGTGAAAAGAGGCTGTTGAAATGTGATTGAAAGACACAGAAAAGTGGTGCAGCTCAGGGCAGGAGAGGCATCTGTGACTGAAACTTTCTTGGGTCAGGGGAATAAGGGAGGAGAAGAAGCACTGGGGACACTTAAATGAACAAGGAGAGGAAACATGCAGATTTATTTCTGGGACAGGTCTGGTATTAAGGACCTATTAATGTAGGTAGCTGCCCATATTGCCTAGCATGGGGTGGCAGAAAAGTGAAAACCAAGTGTCTATTATTCTTTGACAATAACTATGTCTTGGTGAAATCAGCAACCTGGTAAGAATGGTGTATTCAATTCTATTAGTATTCTGCTTGGAAATTAGATTGCAAACAAAGAGAAAGCTTTTCATCTTGGTACAACGGGTATCTTGTTGCTTATTAGGGTAGATAAAGAATGATAATGAAAATGGGGAATTGTGGTTTAGGAACTCTGTTTTAGGTTTTTTTGTGTTTCTTTTTTTTTTCCCTATTGCTTTAAATTTAAGACTTGAATTATTATTATTAGTTTTAAATGGCATATTTTGAAAACTCTTAGAACACCACAGTATATATGATGAGGATTGCTCATTGGGTTTTCTCCCTCTCCTTTCTTGGGAAAAAAAACCCCAAAACAACAACAACAACAACAACTACCCCCACCAAACCAACCAAACAAACAACCCAACAAAAGAACAAACAGCAAAAAAACCAAAACCCACACTCAAAAGAAAAAGGCAAAGAACTCCACACACACTTCAACACTTCAAACACTCACTTTAACTCTTCCAAATCCATTCCCAGAGTGTATTTTTTTCAGAGAATTATTTTGCCTGTCAATTTGTGTATTTTTTTCTCACCCCGTGAGATATACCTACCTTGTCTGTTTTCCCTACTGGGACCAAAGGCTTCAGGTTTGCTGCTGATTTTTAATACTATGAAGAGTGACATGCTTTGCTCTGACTTAGCCTTGAAGAAAAGGTTGTGTGTATTTACATGGTGAAAATTTAAAAGTTGTGTATATTCCTTGTGTTTTACAGTGAATTCAAGGTGATTTTATCATTAGTGGCATTGCTGTTTTGCATGTTTATTCTAAGTTAGAACTAAGATTACACAAATCATTCTAGAACCTTATTTATTTTGTTAGTATGTATATTTTCCATAGGCAGTGGCATGATTAGATCTTTTACAATAAAAATGCTGTATGTTCAAATCCAAATAAGTATTTTTGTTATTTCTGTAAAGCTTTTTGAATTCAAATCCAAGTAAATGGTTTTCATTTACTGTAATGGAGGACCAAAGTATTTTAAAACCTCTGTTCTCAGGGTAAATTAACAACAACTAAAAAGGTAGGCACCTGCCGTCTTTCTTCTGCTGCATTAGCACTTCTGATGACTCAAGTGAGAAGATTGTTCTGTAGTAGAAGCAATCTTGGGGGAGGAATTATAGTTCGGGAATCTCATTCCTATTAGAGTAGTAGATAAAATAGGTAGAAAGGCCAAGCACTTTGGGCTTTATAAATCTTATGATCTTTGCTATATTCAGTTTTTAAAAGAGTGAAAGAAAGTCACTTTCTCCTATAAATATCCTACAGTGGGAGCATTGGGATAATTCCAGTGCCCCTGTCTTGTCTGTCTCTGCTGGATGTGCTGTGAGTATGTCTTTCAAATAAGAGTTGGACTTCCAGGGATTTAGGCTTTGGGAATTGCCTGCTACTGGGCTATCTGTTCTGGGTGTGCCCAGAAAGCAGCTTTTCTTAAACCAAGCAAAGAGATAATGAAAACATATAAACACGTCAAAAAATCAGCAGATTTTCTGGGTAGCAGTTTTGGAGCTGAGCACAAGTTTTTCTAAAGTGACAGGTTGCTAAGGTGTTTTTTCATCTCCTGCCAGTATGGCACTTCAAAGCAAAAATGCTTGTTTGTTTAGCTTTTCTGTGCACACAGAGTGCTGCAGTTGCATTTGAATAAAGGCTGTTATCAAACTGTAAGTTGATGTGACTACAACTTGGGGAAACAAAATTTAATAAAGATAGTATATTCATTAAGACAAATAGGGCTTAGTCTCTAACCCCATCTTTACTGAGATCAATCTAATGAATTTTTTTTAAACTACCAAGTAATTTTACATTTTATTAATATCTCTTCCCCTTTTGTTCAGGACCAGGGTTGTTATTAAAAAATTTGCAATTGATATTTCCAAATATCCTGTGTATATATGCAATTATTCTCAACTGGAAGAAAGTCTGTTGCTAAGACTGCCTATTTTCACAGGAGCATCATCCTAACAAAGAGGAACAGCCATGCACTGTCTTTTCCGGGCTCCCTGACCTCTATCTCACATTGCAGTATTTCAAACATGGCCATAGGTAATGAAGATGCTCAGGTGCTGAAGGCCTATTTGCAGTTTGAATGGCAACCAGCTCAGCGTGCCGCTGTGTACATACCTCCATTCATGCTAATGCCTGCACAAAACAGGGGAGAACAAAGCATGATTATGGGCACAGTCGAAGGCCATCTTCACTTCTAATTCCACTCCTGTGTACAAGATTTGACAATGTCTCTTGTTTCTATTGGAAGTAGCTCTTTGTAATTCCATGTCCTGTCAGGATGCTATGCAAGGTGTGTGCCGTGGTCATCAGAAGGAAATAGCCATTTCCAATCAGTTAGGTAATTTTCTATTACCTCTTTTATCTCTGAAACCACCTTCAGGTATTTTCCAAAGTGTGTGTATAATACTGTCTTTTTCAAAATAGCTCCCAGCTACACTAAAGACCCTTAAGGAATAGGTGTCCAATCAGTTGACTGTTGTACTTCAGTGTAGCCAAACTGTTGCATCAGTCAGTTTGACTATGCTGGAAGTACAAGAGACAGTTGCCCAGTTCCTTCACTAGTTCTTGACAAGTAACTTTGTGTCTCATTTCTTTAATGTTAGTGTGTTTGCCTATGTATATACCTACGTTTTATATGTAGTTTATAAAGATGTGGGAATGTTTCTATCAATCTTTCTGCTTTTATTGTATATACTTGCATTCAAGTAGAGAGGTACTTTGTTGAGGGAAAATGCACAAACTTCAGATGAGAGATTCTGTTATCGTTTATTTTGTATATTTGCTGATATTGAAATTGTTTAAATACAAGGAAATGGTGAAAGTGTGTTTATACTGATTGATTCTACCCTTCTGCTCTTGCAAGAGAGAACATTTCCTGTATTTCCTCTCTCAGAATTTCAGTGCTCTCCAGGCCAAAAATATTTGTATCAGATTGCAGGCCTCCTTTCTCTTAGCCTCTATTAGTGATGCAGTGTCCCTTCTCCTGCTGATCCAACAGCAGCTCCACATACATGGTGAGGAACCTCCACCTGTGCCTGTTGCAGACCGATTTCTGCCTTCTTGAAAGCTGCTGCAGCTGAACCTGTCGTTCTGGCTGAGGTCTCCCTAGGGTCTTGTACAGCAGCACTGCATACTTTGACATAGCTGGTAGAGTCCTGCCAAAATTTTCCTATTATTTTGTTTGTCTTTCTCTCTGTTGTGTTGGATTAGGGATTAATGGCTAGTTCATAGTCCTTCTCAGTGGTTTCAGTTTGCTACTAGTGTGTCTACAGTGTAAACATCTGGACCTGAGATGATCGCCCTGGATTCCTCCCTAGTCTCAGGAGTCACTGGAGATCAGATGAGTGGAATCTAAAGCACAACTAATTTCATCTTCCAAAAAGGTGTCTAGCTGTCAAATGAGTCACACCTTAGAATGCTTATTGTCTTTTCTGTCTGTAAAAAAAAAAAAAAAAAAAAAAAAAAACAAACAAGAAAGAAACCATAAAAAAACCAAGAAAACTCAAGCTAATTTGTCAAGGATAGATTTAGACATTGCAGATATCCAAATAAGAGGAAAAGAATTTTACTTCTTGTGATTCAGAATACTTTCTCTTTTTTTTCTCCTTTTTTGCATTTATGTGTTCATATTTTTATTTCTTTCCACTGCTTAAGTGGAAAATTACTGTCTTAATTATTTCAGATGTCTGGTTATATCTCTCAGCTTTGTCATGAGCACATGGACAGGCGTTGAGTTAAATGCAGGTCTAACTGGCTAACTTACATTTCTTATATCTTACAACATTGAAATATATGTATAACAAAATCTTGTGCTTCTAGGGTAGTGTTCAGCAATTTCACCTTCAGAAGATTCAGTTACTGATTGAAGAAAATAGCATCTTGGTCCTTTTAGCTAAGATTTCTGGTGTCTCCTGATTTACTGGAAACATCTGAAGTTACAAAAGGCAACATCTTGCCAGTTTTTCTTGGACACCACATGTTATAACTTCTGCTTAGTCTGGGATGACTTTGTTTTGTCTTTACTTTTCAAATTCATCTTTGCAATTGCAGCTTACATATTTTACTACAGTCTGTAGGGTATTTAATTTAGAAATTTAAGTTGAAGAAAATTACATGGGCCTTGTGTTTTCTCTGCTTGGCAATTATGGCATCTACTTAGAGAAAATTATTTTCACTTGACATTCATGCAATCCATGTTTCATACCAAATGGCATAAAATCTCTAGGCAATTTATATTATCAGCTTATTATTCTAGTTCTAGAATTGTGAGCTGCAGGATTTTTTTTGTGTAGTCTTTGCCATGCTTTATTTAATGCAAGTGATGCTGTAAGAACTCAAGTGTAGCACCTATTTCATTTTGTAGTAAAATTGCTGATCTTATCATATAAAATTCAAAGGAACTGAAATGATGTTAGGAGATTTACTCTGCCATAAAATCATAGGATGTAAGACCCCATCCTACTTCCACAGAATAATGTTCCAAATAGTGCTCCCATTTATTTTAATAGTGCAAATCAGAACGTGGATGAATCTCCAGAAAAACAAAGTGAATCAAGGCAGGGCTAATGCATCCTTTAACATATGACCATTTTATTTATTTTGCAGACACACACACATCTCTGCCTGAGCAGGTTATTGGTCAGTCATTTCTTGTTTATGGTAATGAGTTCACTTTGTTTTAGTTTGTCAACTTTACATCAATTTATGAAGCTGTAGATAGTTTTAATGAGCCCCATGAAGGTTATTAGGAGTTGAAAGTGTATGCACAATAAAGCAGTAAGAAATGATTCATGGGTTATTTGCGTTCATGGCATCTCCAACAGTGCTTTTAAAATATTTTGAGATCCTTAGATTAAAGCTGTCTTAATCTAAATTATGAAATGTAGATTTTATATATGTGATGACACATATGCACATACAGATAAGCATTCATAGGCCTCACATATGATTGAGCTATGAATATTCAGGCCAGTAATTATATACTATAGAAATAATATTCTTGAGGTAATGCATTAAATATATCTCAATGATGCAGTGAATCATAGAATAACTGAATTAGATAGCATTATAACTTTGTTCCAAGCCCTTATTTTCTCTGCTTCCCAATGTTTCAATGGTTAATGACAGTGTTGTGTCCAAAGTTTCTCAGAACACTAGTGTGGCATAATATGTTTCTGTACTGCAAAGCACAATGTTTAAAGACGTACTGCTAGTCAGGGTCCTTTCTTCTCATCTCCAAATTCATGTACACCACTTAAGCACTGGTGCTCCAGTAGAAGTAAGTAGTAGTGGCTCCAGCCAGTCTTTCACTTCATTCTTCTTCTGTTCTGATCCCTTTAAATATTTCTGTACAAGTCACTGAGAAAAATTTACTGAGAAGATTGACACCAATCACTGAGCTTACTGATCTTTAAAGAAGAGTTCTGCTTTCCTTTTCTTCCTAAGGTCTAACAGTTGCATACAAAAATTAATCTCAATTCAGGACCTTTATTTCTTTACAATTACAAGAGCCTTCTGCATGACTTGAGCTAGCTAATTAAAATTCTCATTAAAGTGTGAGCCATTGAAGCAAAGAGCTAATACATCATTTCTCTCCACTTTACAATTTATATATTTTCATCATCTAATAGCCTTCACAGGGATCACTCCATTCATTCATATGCCTCTAAGTAGTTATATTCTGGCCCATATTTCCAAAAATAGCTCTTATATTTGGCATAATTTCTGTGTTCCAGACTCAAAAAGCCTATCCTACAAAGTCCTCAGTGTATGTGCACATGTGGTTTCAGTTCAGTTAGTTAGTTGAGATGTAAAATTTTCCAGACACTGAAGATAAATGCTTTTGACCATTTAGCCCTGGTTTCTGATGCATGTGATGGCAGGATTCCTCTCTGATGTCACAGAAGTTGTAAAGCTCCTTATATTATGTCAGTTTAGGAGCACGGGGCTCTTCCTCTGCTATATTGGTCTTTGAGGGGCACTGCTTGCTCTAAGCATCTCAGCCCAAAAACGTTTTTGTGTGGTGTTGACAGCATATTGCATACTTGAAAGTAGCTACCCCTGAGATTTTATATTTAATGGGAAAAAGTTAAACACATGTGTATACAAATACATGCTCTTTGGCTTTTTTGTGTATATGTCTGGGAGCAGATGTAATCTTGAGATCTGTGAATAAATGTTTCTCCATGAAGAGTGTGGTCAGAGGAACAACAACTTACTTTTACAGGCTAGCTCAGGTTAAACACTGAAAATTGTTTCTTTTTTTCCCTTTCACCTGCATGGACTTCCAGCCATACCTGCACACAAGACTGTTACACAGCTGTAAGTGAGAAAAAATGTAATGCACACTGAAAACAGTGTGACTATCCTGGTGAACACTTGATTAATTTTTATAGATGGCCCTCAAAGGCTAACTAAAGACAAAATTGACTGATTTCAAGTATGTCTTACTATCCTTTCTAGTGTTTAATGGATTACCAAGTGGAATGGAGGGTATAGTGAAGCTGAAGATGGTTTTTAATTAAATATTTTC
The DNA here is from genome assembly GCF_029207755.1 of Chamaea fasciata. NCBI lineage: Eukaryota > Metazoa > Chordata > Aves > Passeriformes > Sylviidae > Chamaea > Chamaea fasciata. The sequence continues at coordinate 41,178,887 of NW_027094091.1, read as the reverse complement.
ACTTCTTTTCAGTATACCTCTGCTCTGACCTATGATGCTGTTCAAGTGATGACAGAAGCTTTCCGTAATTTGCGTAAACAGAGGATTGAGATCTCCAGAAGAGGAAATGCTGGAGACTGTCTTGCAAATCCAGCTGTACCCTGGGGTCATGGTGTAGAAATAGAAAGGGCATTGAAACAGGTAGCTTCCCTGGACTGGATGCTGGGATGAGTGCATGTGTGAAGTTCTCTATAAATGCTCGAAAAATTCTTCCAGTCTCCTAACCTATCTGGATCTTGCTGGGAATAATGTGGAAGTGAAGTCCTTGGGAACCTGGCTAAGATAATATATTGCATATGAAAATGATCCCAAAGCGAAAGTTTTTGAAATATCAATAATGATTTGTCGAAATAAAAAACCACATTTTCTAAAAAGAAACAAACTTAATTCTTCTACCACTTCCATCTTCATCTATTATAGGTTCAGGTGGAAGGGCTAACAGGAAATATAAAATTTGATCAGAATGGAAAGAGAATCAATTTTACAATAAACGTCATGGAGCTCAAAAGTACTGGTCCTCGGAAGGTAATTTGAATTGTCTTATAGTGTCTTTAAAGGTTTTACCATTCTAAGCAATGGGTTAAGGTAGGTACTGAAACATTAGATTCATTAAAGCATGAGTTGTGATAATATTTATTCATAGGTGTATTCTACAGTGGTCTTGCAGAGCAAACTAAACATATGTAATATTTCTTTCTAACAAATATGAATTTTTATTTCTGGTAAGTACTACGTAAGAGTGTTTCCCTTTCAGTTTTGTGGATTAAACTTTTTGCTTTCTGATCTGAATTGCTAAATGTGAGCCAGGATTTGGAGAAATATGCTTTTGAATGACAAAAGCTGGATACAGCTTTTTAGTGATGTTTTTATAAATGTGTTAGTGTTTCTGCTCTAATTTCAAATCTTTCAGGGAATAACAGTTTCTCATGTTTTGCTAATCTGGAATATTTTAATTTTACAATGCATGATGTTTATTCTAAAACCTGTTAATATGTGAATAAAAACCTGCTCTAGACAAAGTAATATAAACAAATGCCATTAGTTCAGTATTTTTATTGTTTGTTGTAGTCTTTCACTACATAAATAGAAATTCTCGTAGTGGTATATCCATAGCTGAAATAGTTCTCTGTGAGGACAAATCAAAGGCGTAGTAATAACATGCTTTAACTTTTCCAGAAAAGCCCATATTCACTAGTGTCTGTGCATCCTATACACTCTCTTTAGATTGGATATTGGAGTGAAGTGGACAAAATGGTTGTGAATCCTCTTGATGGCCCTCTTGGAAATGAATCTTCAGGACTAGAGAATAAGACTATTATTGTCACCACTATTTTGGTAATTAACCTCCTATTTTGTCAGAAGACCATCTGTCCTACAATGATCTGTTTCTCGACATTATGTTAGTCTAAATATACTGTCTTTTTATTATTTGAGGTTGTGAGCTGTTACTTATTATGATACATAATAAAATCTAGAAATTAGGGAAATGTATGCGACTCAGTATGCGGTTTTGAGTTGTAGAGGATGAATGGTCTTTGATTGAACATCCTAGAAAGTTAATGGTTTTTAAACCTGAAAATGAAAATTAAATACCTGCTTTCAAAGGAGAGGAACTTTCAGAGAGGCAGACCCATAGTGTTCATTTTAGAGAATAGATTTTGACAAAGAGCAAAGAGACCGGTTCTTATGCTTCAGGATTGTAGCTGCTATGAACTGCTAAAGTGTAAAATTAAACTTTAAATGTTATTTTCCAGTTGTTTAGAAAATTAAATTGTACATTATTATAGAAGTGCATAAAATTATAGAATTTTTCTGTAAATTACACAGCTAGTTTATCAGTTTGGATGAGCCACAGGTTAGCGTAGGAATTTCTCTGGATACAAGAACAGTTCTGTAGCAACTGAACAAAGAGGAAATGCATTAATACAACTTATGACTCATCACCAATTCTGTTGATGATAGAACTTTAGTGCATAGTTACAGATATCTTACCTGTTGTTTGTATAGCAATTTAATAAAAATATAGTCTTGAGAGCCTCAAGTGTTTTTTCAGGGAGACATGTGGTTGTGAAATAGAAAATAATTTTCTTCTATAAGACAGCAACAAAAGGAACTAAATACCTTTGCCTTCTTCCATCCAAACTGTATGAGAGAAAGAAACTGATTTTGGGATTTACTCTTTCTTCTCTGAATGCGTAACTCCTGTTAACATTCATGGTCATTATTAACATACTTCTGGGAATCACTATGCCTGTAAGTATTGTCATTTGTGTATGACTCTGGAGAATGCAGCTTTTAAATGTGTTAAAGACATGTCCCATTTATAATTAATAACTAACATATACATAGCATGTATGATTCAGATGGTATCCACTCTCTTTTTTCACATGTAGAAAGGGAACATATTAATCTGTGAAGTGTACAACTGATGCACCTGTCTCTATGGAGTAGCTAAGGCAAGTTCTTTCTGTGCAGGAGTCCCCATATGTCATGATGAAGAAAAATCATGAAATGCTTGAAGGAAATGATCGATATGAGGGCTATTGTGTGGACTTAGCTACAGAAATTGCTAAGCACTGCGGATTCAAATATAAGCTCACAATTGTTGGGGATGGCAAGTATGGGGCAAGGGATGCAGACACGAAAATCTGGAATGGGATGGTTGGAGAACTTGTTTATGGGGTAAGAAAATTTTCTATAATAAAGCTATTAAAGATGACTAATGGAAGGAGTGGGATTAGGTTTTGTTTTCTCTGTAGAGTGTAGGAAAGCTACCTAATTAATTTTATAGAAATTAATAACCTGTAATGGCATGAAAATTTTTGTAAGTAAAACATTAAATCACATTTCAAATGCAAATGATGTTGGGGGAACATGAATGCATATTTCATCCTTCTGACCAGATGAAAAACAAAGTACTTTTTTGAGTTTTAAATGCCATATGCTGTTTAAAGGGCATATATAAAAACAAAAGCTTGGAATACACCAACCATATGGCTATATGTATTTCAGTATGAGTTCAACTAAATAATTCTAAAATTCTCCACGGTATGATCTCTGTGAAACAAATGTTGCTGGTGTCTCTACTGTCCTATTTTCTTTTTGTGAAATGCCATAGAAACAAAACCATTTTTTGCTCTGTTCATTGCATTGGCTATTATTTGCCTTTTTTCTTCCTTTACAGAAAGCCGATATTGCAATCGCTCCATTAACTATAACATTGGTGAGAGAAGAGGTGATTGACTTCTCAAAGCCCTTTATGAGCCTGGGGATATCAATAATGATCAAGAAGCCTCAGAAGTCCAAGCCAGGAGTGTTTTCATTTCTTGATCCGTTAGCATATGAAATCTGGATGTGCATTGTTTTTGCCTACATTGGGGTCAGTGTAGTTTTATTCCTGGTCAGCAGATTTAGCCCATACGAGTGGCACACTGAGGAATTTGAAGATGGAAGAGAAACGCAAACTAATGAATCAACTAATGAATTTGGGATATTTAATAGTCTCTGGTTTTCCCTGGGTGCCTTTATGCAGCAAGGATGCGATATTTCGCCAAGGTTGGTTACTCACTCATTTCAACTTTGTGCATTTTTGGTCTCAGCCATCTCAGCCAGAAGAGGTTCATGGTGCATATATTTTCATTCTTGGAGAGAATTTAATTGCAATGATTTTTCCCTCCCTAAAGTTACAGAAGTCCTTGAAGTGAAAGCACTTGTCTGTGACATAGGGTCAGGATGTAGTTGATCGAATTTTTCTTTATGTCGATCATAAATTTCCCAAGTGAAATTATATGCACCATGCAGAGACTAAAATGCATAAGGTTCACATCATTCCATGCCTTCTTGGAGGGGTACCGTGTTTTTGCTGCATATTCCCATTTTACAGTTGATAGTGCATATGGTTCACCACAACTGTAATGGGAAAAAAGGATAACACGCTAGTCACAAATTGCAGAGGCAGCACTTTCCCTCTAAAACTCACTACATATCATAACATGGTTATTAACACACTCTTATTCCCCAAGAGAGCCTTGAACTGAAGTAAAAGTCCTGTGATGGCTCTAATTTCTTGTGGATAATTGCAAGACACTGCTGTTTTTCCATGGCCTAGTTTTAGAAAAGTAACAAAAGAAATTATGAAAATGAATCTGAAGGTCCAGTTTATAAGTGCTTAATTCCTCATGGATCTTCTTCTACTTTATTAGGGACAACTCTAAAGCACTTAAGTTAATTCCTTTGCAGCTCATTAAATATTCTGTTTTGCTTGTGCACAAGCAGTTCTAACCTTGATTCAGCAAAGTGGTAAGTAAGTAGGTAAATAGCTGCTTGCTGCTTGAAGGAAATACAGTAACAATTTTAATAGGGCAACTGGGTTTAAGGAAATCAAACCAGGGGACTTAGTTAAAACTGCTTAGTATAATTACATTTCTTGTAAACATCCTGAAGTAAGTTGGGGAGCACGTCAATTTCTAGTGAGTCTAGTCGTTAGTGGTCAAAATAAATCAAACCAGGGGAGCATTTCTTATATTAAGTCATGCATCCCAAAAGGCAACAGCAGGTTTTCAATCTCTTATACCACAGAAATAACAGCATTTATTGAGAACCTGAGCAATTCTCTCTAAAGGCTGCTGTATCACAGTGGGAGATGCCAGCCTTTATGGTGAGGGATGCAATGCATTTGGCACATAACCCTGTAAGAATTGTATACTAGAGATGGTGAAGAGGGCAAGCTGTTGCAGATCATGAGAAGCTGTGTTAATTTCACTCCTGTGGTGTTTTTGTATTGATTTACACACTTCACAGTTGGAGTTGTCTGCTAAGTCACCTAGTAGTACAAAATTATTTTTATTTAATCAAGGCTGTAGTAGAATTATGATATTTTTCTTGTTATCATTATTATTTTACTATCTATGAAAGCATAATGGTTGTTTTATATGGTTTGATAGGGTTTGAAAGGTAGCGCAAGAATACTGATAGGAAATGGTCATCATAAAAGGTGTATGAAACTCAATTTTGGATATTTAGTATGTAGATTCAGTGAACCATTTAACTTTATTTCATTGAAACCATAATTTTGAGGAAGGTGGTTAGTTTTTGTATTATCTGTTTATTATGAAAATAGAAAAGGGCTAAAAAACACTTGTTTCTGGTTTTTACACCAAAATGTTTCACTGTGGAATTTGAACTGCCTGCAGATGAATCAGAGAAAATAAAAAAAGGACTTTCTTCAGGCATCAACAAAATACCTTTCTGAAATTAATTTTTGCATTACTGCAATCATTTCTCTAATAAAAATGAGACTGCTCTGAGAACTGCAGAGCACACAAGTTACTAGGGTTCCTTGACTCTGGAATAGGATGCGGAGCTGAGTAAGACTGGACCACCTGGAAATGGTCTGTAGTAGCAGTCCCTATGTTGCCTCATGGGTAGTAGAGCTACAATAGAGTAGAATAATATGGTATGTGACAATCATAACTTAGAGCAAAGTTTTCCTCATCTTTTCAGAGATGTGAGTGTGCTCTCTGTTCTGCCAGATAATACCTTTCTAAGTACAAAACATGGTGCACAAATTTATGCAATTTTGCACAGAAATGTTTATTTTAGTATTTAAAGGTCTAGTAAATTAGGTGCTTCTAAAGTAATGGTTCATGCTAGCACATTTTAGAAATTTTTCAAAATGAACATTAGAAAAAAGAAACTACTCGTTTAATGGTGATGGACTGCCTGGGGAAATTTTAAATACAAATGACACCCCAATAATTTTACTTGTAAAATGCCATGTGGGAGCATAATTTCTGGATTGGTATTGAGCTTGTTCTTTTTTCACAAAGTCAGTGGCAGCTTTGCTCACAGATCACGGACATTAGAAAATTATTGTCATAGAGAGTGTCATTAATACAGTGTAAAGTGCCATAAAGTTGGCAATTATTAAATACACATTGACAGATTTTACTTTGTGAATATATAATATAATATAATATATTCAGTGTATCTTATAACTCAATATTTTACTTGTAGAATTATTTTATATTCCGATTACCTCCATTTCAAAATAAGTATGTGATGTTTTCTCAAAGGTGATGGAAAGCATTTTTGTTGAATACATCTCACTTTAGAATGAGCTTGAAATATTTTTTTTTTCTATGGTCCTTTGAATAACAGATTTTGGACCTTATCTAACTTGATTTTCATGTAGCGGAGTGAATTAGTGAGTCTGTTGTGACATGGAATACATCTTTTAAGGACAGAATTATGACAGAGATTTTATGCAATAGCAATTAGAAAAAATAAATTGTCCAGAACTGGTTCTATTTAATTTTGTTCCTAGCTTGCTAAATCCACTTTGCATAACTATAATCTTTAAATATACATATATCTCTCTCTCTATATATATATTCTATGTCCGAATTGGTTTGTGTTCTCATTCACAGTACAGTAGACTGGGTGAGTGATCCCTAATTTGTTTACTTAATAAATAGAGGAGACACACCAAGATATGCCTAAGCTACTGCAGTGCCCTAGTATTAGATTTTAACTACATTCACATTTCTGCCAAATAATTAAGCATGTCTCCAAAGATTATGTACTGCTTCCTATAATGTCGCTTGGAAACAAAGTGGTAATTAATTTCAAACTTTAAGGGATCGGGGGGAAAAAAAAAAGAAGCCAAGTTTGACAGTAATGTAATTTCAATATTTCTCTTACATTAGTTTTCTATTATTGAAAATTACTGAGTGGAGTTGTGTGCTTTATGCTGTTTTGTATATTTTCTTGAGTTCTCTTTTCTTCTTTCTTCTTGAGCAGGAGAAGCAAAACACAGATCCATAAGAGCCCACCTGCTGCAGTTATAAACATCAGATTATTATTATTACTATTTTTTAAAAAAGATATTTTCTTCATCATTTTTCTGTATTGTCACTAATTGTTTCATGTCCAGTCCTCAGTTTGTTAAATGCTTGTATCTTTCAAAAGTTGTGTGCACTTTCTAGCCTACAGATATTCCCTGGGCAAGATTTTCTTACGAATAATGCTGTTTGTTTCTCAGTACAGATTGTGCACAGCAGCATAAGCCGTTGTTTTGTGGAAATCAGTCTTTGTCTGAATGTCTTAGGAAAACAATCAAGGCCCTTGATTTTAAAGTGCATACTGGTTTATCTGAAAGCGCTGTTTTGCTGATTTTGTTTGATCCTCATCATAATGTCACACAAAATCACTTCAGAGGGAACAAAAAGTTTGTGTTAAATATAGCACATTATGATGGGAACAGTCTCCTTCAAGGGTTGTCAAAACTTTGAAGAACTGGATCACTAAGTTCTTCCAAAAGTAAACTCTGGAGTCCTGATTTCAGCAGAGTCCCAGGAGATCCAGTGGAGAATGCCTTGATTTCCCATCTGATGCATATGCAGAGCTGGACTCTGAGATAGCCTGAAATGCTTCCCTGCATTATAATGCACCATTTGCATAAAACTGATAACGTGTTCCTTTTTAGGACTTCCATTTCACTTTACAAATCCATTTCATACTTGTTACTAGATCCCTGTCGGGGCGCATTGTTGGAGGTGTGTGGTGGTTCTTTACCCTCATCATAATCTCATCCTACACGGCTAACTTAGCTGCCTTCCTGACGGTTGAGAGGATGGTGTCTCCCATTGAAAGTGCAGAGGATCTTTCCAAGCAAACAGAAATTGCTTATGGGACATTAGATTCTGGCTCCACTAAAGAGTTTTTTAGGGTAAGAATCTCTACCTTTTTAGATTTTTTTTTCAGATTGTTTTAAGTAGGTCTTCACTCATGTAAATGTGTTTTCCCTTGGCTTTGTTAAAAGATTGCTATGAAAGTGTGATTTACGTAACTCAACTCACAAATATAAGAGTTCCTGTTTATTTGTAATTGTTACATTTTATTTTTATATACCAATATAAGGGTCTCAACATACAAATGCAAAGCAAAATTACCTACAAAAATATAGTGAAAAACACGGTATGTTTGAAGAAGGAAGTTGATGTCATCTATCTGTTTAATAGCTCTGCTATGTTTTAGGTACCCATACAGTGAATAAGAACATGGGAAAGCTGTACATTCATGTCTTAATAAGTATTCTACATGCTTTTTCAAGCTTGCAGATGGGGAATGGGATGTAGTCCTGCTGGCTGTTGTAAAATATACATGCCTGCTTTTGAAAACAGTTCTTACTTATATTTGCGTTACATTAATGCCATGGAAGCCTGTCAGTCCTCACCCTCTAACTCTGGGTATTGCAGTTTTAAAAACACATGAAACGTCCAGTGTGTGAGTCTCAGGTTGCCCTTGAGACATCAGTTGGCCTGATGAAATCCATCCAGCAAATGAATGAGAGACTAAGGCTGCTGACAAAAAAACCCCCAGAATGGCCTCACTTTGTCTGTGCACTCTGTGTGTCTCTCACTGTACAAAGAAAGTGCATCTGAAGTGCTAAAATAGAAAGAAACTTCTGTTTTTCATGTTTTTTAGTGCATGATGTTACATATAACAAAATGTATTTTAAAATAGTTATAAATAATTCATTTACATTTCAAGCATACACTGATATGAAAATTAAATGAAACAAATTCTCGCAGATATTTTTTATATACTGTATAATTAGAGCAGTAACTGCTAGGTTATAGTTTTCACTGGATCCTGTAGTGCCTACTCAAATGGTAATGGACTAAATAGGAATCAAACTTCTCCCAGTTGTAGAAATCTTCTGGTTTTGAAGATAGATTCAGTAATAATATCTGCTGGTGATCGCATTCCTGTTGACTAAACCAAAACTAACATCAGGTGTACAGGCTAGTAAAAATGAGACTGGTTTTGTGCTAAGAGTGTTTAGAAGCATTTAGAAGTATACAGGCATGTTTCTGGTTTTGTGAACCTAAACATTTTAGAACATGGCTGTACTTGGGACTGATGGTGAATTAACAGTAGGTCACTTCTTCTGAATAGTTTATCTTTAGAGATTTTTAAGTGTTTCTTTTTTAAGCAGAAAATACTTGTATGTGCATGCATTAGTGTCTAATTGTACTCCTAGCACACATGTATATATTTCCACATTTACTCAACTAGTGTTTCTCGCGACAGTTTGAGCATTAAAAGCTTACTTTTCTAAAAATAAGGTAGAGGCTTTGTGAGGGCATATTCTTCATCTTCGTTTAAGTTATCTTCGGCTCTGCACAAATAAAACTCTAACGATCTCTGGAAATTTCTACTCAGCAATTTCTATCAGAGTTTGGTACATTATGTGCAGAACAACTTCTTAGCCTGACTGCCTCTATCTGCTATTTGCTAAAAATCCCTTAAACTTGTCCATTTACTATTCAAGAAATAACTATCAGAATTTCTTTTTAAGAGGCCTGAAACTCAAGTTTCAAGAATGATACTCTCTGCTGAAGACAGTGTGGAAGGAATCTCTAGCACTAAGGAGACTAAAATTTCACCTAGAGCATATCTTTATTCTGTCTGGATTGGACTGGATGTGTGATTTTTATATGACCTGAAATTAGCACTCAAATTTTTTGAATAGCTGAAAACAACTTGAGTATATTTTTATCAACAAGCTAAAATGGTCTGGCTTCTTCTCTGTCACTCTCAGGAATTAAAAAAACATATGGAGTTTTTTCAGTCAGTCTGTTTTCAGGAAGCAGTGTTATTTACAAGTTTGTTTTGTATCAATGGAATGTATGCCGAATCTTTATTAGTAGAGCCCTGATTCCTGGGGCAGCACAAAATAAAGGATGGTTGGGTACTGGGAATGAGAACAGTACACTGAATTATCTTTGCTGCAAAAACGTGTTTTGTGATAACACATTACACAATTGGAAAAGACATTTCACAGTATTCTTCAAAAAGGAATTGTCAGCAATTGCCTAGATGGTGAAAGTTAGCTGAAAAATCTTGTTCTGAATAGCTGAATATAGATGCATTCAATGTTAATTGAGAGAGGTGGGATCAAGCCTTTTTCTAGCTCCCATAACTGCTCATCATGTATGATGTAGGCATACAAGACAAAGACAGTAGGCATACAAGCTAGTCCCTATGACATCCTTGGCATTCATGACAAAAGGATGTGTCTGCACTTTACCCCAATTTAGGTAGGCTCCCTAGCTTTAAAGGTAGCATGGACCAGTAGGAGATATTGTTGCCAGCAGCTCGTAGAGCAGCAGTTGGCACTGCATCAAGAAACAACTGAGAAAAAGGAATGAAAAAGCATTGTACTCTGCTGTTTCTAGTGCTGTTTTAAGATGAGAAAAAGAAACCTGGTACATCCTATATAGGAAATACCAGTACAAAAATAATGGATTTTAAAATATTTTTAAAAGAAATAAAGTGACACATAAAAATTGACACAAACATCAGCAAGATACTATTACTTGTTAGTAATAATATTGTAGATTATTTTATAGCTATAAGTCTACAGAGAGATATTTTTTTCTTTAATAGCACATCTCTCAGGTCTCTGTAAATACCAGAATGTGTAGTAGTTTTCCTCAGGAGATCTCAGAGTCGGCACTAGCAGAATCATAAGTACAATCCCAGTCTTAAGAGCTGTTCCACTGAGTTGGGATATTTGCCACTTTTGATATTTGCTAATGCTTCTAGTTTATAAATAGTCCTTGTAGAGTTCTTAGTGCAACTGTAAGCCTAAACAAAGATATATATTGCATTGTTTTTGCATTTTCTCTTGGGTTATGGGCAAAACAATGAAGTACGTGGCCATGGTTTCCCCAAAATGCATCGTTTTTCTCAAATCAGTAATGGATTGTAGTGGTGAGGGTGCAAGTAAGTCTGCAAGCACCACTGAGAAGATTCAGGAGTCATTTCAGTTGGTCTTGTGCAGGTGCATCATCATCTCTGTAACTGCTGGGTCCCAGGTACCACTCGATGGAGGGGTGAATGGTGGGCAGTGAAATGTCGTCACTTTGGTACATTCTAGCAGCACTGTCCGCAGTCACATGCTGTCCTTGCCTTCAGTGATTTCACAGTTGGTATGTGCATTAGCCAGGGCACGTAACTGAACTTTGAAGGGAAGAAAAGTCACAAACCTGAGAAGACAGTCTACTGCTCACCTGCCACTACAGAAGCTTATTTTAAAACATTATCTATATGTCTTAACTCCTGAAATTGCCTCGCTTACTTTCACGGGCTATGGCACTGGAAGAAAGAATCAAAGTAAGTATACAAGCATTCACTGGAACATTTCCTAGCTTTTCACCTGCTTGAAGGCATAATGAATATTAATATCAAAATGATACAACGAGAACAGAAGTTAATTATTTTTACAGTTCAGTCATATTTTTGCTGTATGCCTAGCTCTGTTCATTAAAGATATGTATAAATTGAATAGACAAACAAAATCAATCATCCTACCTCTTCTTCCGTTCCAGAAGATGAACTGTAACTAGTCCTATGAGTAAGGTAATAAGGCATCTCAAAAAGAAAACGATGTGCAGAGTAATAGCTAGAATAATTAACTGTCTCTCTGCATTTTTTTTTATTTGAAATATCTTCATATGTACTTATTTTTGAACCAATTGTGTAACATAGACCAATCTGTTTGATTGTAACTGTTTTGGTGGCCTTTAAGGATAGATCCTGTGCCAAAATAAAAGCGAGCAGAACTGCTCCATAACCCAGAAGTATCCTTTACCTTTCACTGAGAAGACTGTTCATGAGTTGCTTATTCTTGCTGAAGAGGCAAGAGTTGCAGAATGAAAAGGTGGGCTTTGGAAACATTTTGGAAGGATGAAAATCCTTATAATCTTGTTGATAAATCCTCTCACACATTAGAAAGCCAGAAAAAAACATAGGAGCTGACAAGACCTCTTGATTCATTTCTCCTGCGAAAGTGTTGTCTGTTGGGAGGCAAAGAAGATTTGGTGTGTTGGAAAATAGCAATATCTTTTCCAAGTGTCTTTGGCAAAGTCCAGTGCACTTTTATAAGTACTTTGAAATATTTTTTAATTTGTAAAAGTATTTATGTTAACAATTACACTACAAGGAGGGATGAAAAAAAAAAGAAAACAACATTCAGCAGTCTATGAACTTTTATCTGTCTTCATGCACATCAAGATACTGAAATTTCTATAAGAATAAAAAACCAAAAGCACAGGAAATGTTTAGTGATAAGAGAAGAAACATGATTATTTTTCTTTAAATTAAATTGAAGTAAAAAAATATGAATTATATCTCAGCCTCAATTTTTGAAGCTTGAGATGTAGAAGAATTATAGAACATACATTTCCAGAGTTTTATTTTGACTAGCTCCATAGAAGTCTCTGAGAGGTGAAGGAGTGGAAAGACTCAGCCATGAAATATCCTGTAAAACTTAACCATGGACTCTGGTTGATACCTTTAGAGGCAGAGAGGGTGTAGGAGTGGAACTTCATGGATCTACGAAGCAGATGTGGCCGGAAAGTGAGGGTTTGGCTCTTTAGTTCGACAGGAGAAAGAGGTCCATAACTGAAACAGTGAGTTAGGTCTGAGCACTGAGTTAGTGCGAGGACTGCCTTTGCACCCAGTAGCATACTGCTGAAGATGTGCTTGTACTTCTTTGTGATAGACAGTGTTCAAGGGATTCATTTTCACTTGTCTCTTGTTTTTTGAGGTCTTTGCGTCTGGACAACACAGAATTGATTTAGGCCATTTTGAAAGTTATTTTAAAAGAAAGAATGCAGTAATCAGTACTTCCTTTATTTTCTCAAAGCATTTCTTTTTGTTATTTTTCAGTTTTGTTTTGTTTTTTTTTCTCTTTCCACATTACGCTTGCTGCGGTTAGAAAAATATTTTATTTTCCAGCCTGTTTGTATTTATAACTAGTTTATTCTCCAGTTGTTACAGTACATTAATAATTATGTAGATTTTTTTTATTCTCAGTGTTTATTTTCCTGATGCATTAATCCTGAAGGAGCAGAAGTGTACTTTGTTTGCCATTCAAGATCTTAGTTTGCTTCTTACAAAGGCTTTAGTATTCCTTTATTCTTTCTGGAAATAATTTTCTCCCACTTCTATCACACTGTTTTCTGGTAGCCATTTTGATCATAGTGACAGATCTGTGTTTCTTTTGTTTTGTATCAACTGATGATCTCCAATTTTATTGCAGATTTTCTTATTGGTCCCAAATTGCTGGATCGTGCTTTTGAACTAGAAAGTTTTATTTCTATCATTCTAGTTATCAGAATTTTCCACTTCTCACAATAAATAAATAAATAAATAAATAAATTCCCATCGCCTGTGTTCGGCATCCCAATTTCCATTCCTACTAATCCTAGTCATTTCTGTCTTGTAATGTTTGCACTTTAAAATGTCATCTGAAGCTGTGCATGCTGTGCAGTATTTACACCAAAAGAGCAGTAGTTTGAGTGCTTTTTCATTCCTTAGTCCAGGCAGTATATTTGTGGTTCTAGACTCCAAGAACAACATTTGCAGTTCTCTACAAATTTCTAACTGCTTGAGAAAGTACTTTTGTGTTTTGGGATTTAGTTTATTTCCTCTCCCCCAGTATGGGTGTAATGAGTTATTTTTCAGAATTATAGAAATTAGCTTTTTGTGACATTTATATGAGTTTTTAAAGAAAAGACATTGAAGTGATCTGCTTTGATTTTATGAATATACTGAATGGTTAGGAGGAATTTTAGTTCTGAAGGAAACTGAAATAAATAAGTCTCAAAGGAGGAGTCATTTCAGCAGTTATTTTAATGAAAGTTAAATTATTCGGGAACCTTTGTAAGAGCGACCTTGGTCACTTAACTCCTTAAACCAAATGGAGAATATGATGATTATATAAAGTCATTGTCCTGCACATCACTGGAGAAAATTATTTTAAGTACACTTTTGAGGAATTAATTAATGAAGTAGAATATTTTAGATTTTTTTATTAGTAAGACCAAATATATAAAAACTAATTTTGGTAGCTCAATTGTATTTTGGTAGCTCAAAAAGTAATGGAAACTGAAAAGCCATAAAACTGCATCTAAGGAAGATGTAACTAATTTTTACCATTACTGAACAAATATATCCATATATTACAAAATTTAGAACTTTCATTTGTTTGAACTTATTCACCTTAAGTATTCACACAGTATAAACAATGTTGTTTTAAAGTCTAATCTTCAGCTAATTAAATGAAAAATATAGTTCTGTTCTTTTCTGTAGTGTTTTTTTGGGGGTTTTTTGGGGGGTTTTTTTTGGGTTTGTTTGTTTGTTTGTTTGTTTCCCCTGTTAATATTTGATTTACTGACTAAATTAACAAGTTTTGGCATTTGTTACACTTTTTATCTACTGGTGACATTATGACTTCCCATCCTTTTGTTCAATATGGAAGGTCAACAAGATGGATTCACAAATCATGTTTGAGATTTGGAGATCTGCCACCATAGTACAAGATCATCATCTAATAGAATGTTAGTAGTTTGAGGAGCTATTTCTGTCAAAGGCATACTAATTACAGCCCCCCAGTTTTAAGAATTATAGGTCTTTGAATGTCAAAATAGAAAAGATTTCTGATGACCCACAAAACAAAGTTGATAAAACTTTGCATAAATTGATTTCCTAATTAGTTTCTTAATGAAGGTAGTATTCTACATTTGAATTGGGTGTGTACTGTGTAATAATAATCATAAAATAAATTTTAGCTATAATAGTAAATTTATCCCAATATGTTGTAATTATATGCGGAATAATTATTTATATCTATTAATCTTTATTAATTATATACTTATATATTTTAAAGTTTATGTAATGAATTTTAAATTTTTGTTAGTATTATTTTCATAGTCAAAATGCCCAGTGGTGGCATGATACTTAAAAAAAGAAAAGTGTCACTTCCTGGGACATTTGTGTATCTTTGTATTGTTGTAGAAGTCTTAAATAACAAAAAATGTTCATTGTGAGTATTAGGGTCTTGTGCTGCCATGTTGGTGTTGATTGCAACACCTAAATTTCCATACTCTTGCATTCTTGTAGTCATTATGGCAGTCTAGAATGGTTG